>NC_132919.1:26502446-27753946 GCF_047675955.1 Chlorocebus sabaeus | reverse complement strand
ACCAATGACCTCTAGAAGGCAAGTGGTATTTACATCTTTTTTTTTTTTTTGAGACAGAGTCTTGCTCTGTCACCCAGGCTGGAGTGCAGTGGTGCGATCTCAGCTCACTGCAACCTCCGCCTCCCAGGTTCAAGCGATTCTCCTACCTCAGCCTCCCGAGTAGCTGGGATTACAGGCAATTGCCAGCATGCCCAGCTAATTTTTTGTATTTTTAGTAGAGATGGAATTTCACCATGTTAGCCAGGATGGTCTCGATCTCCTGACCCCGTGATCCGCCCACCTCGGCCTCCCAAACTATTGGGATTACAGGCATGAGCCACTGTGCCCGGCCTTTAGATCTTTGTTGAGTTACCCACTCAATCGGAAAGGAAAGAGAGATATGTACACCAGAAAACGTGTACCTTTTGTCTCTGCACAGCTACATTTCTGATGGTTCCTAACTTCGAAGTACACAATGATTGGTTAATAAAGTAAAATACATCCTTTTTTAAAACCTTCCCAAGAAGAAACAGAAGATAGTGCTTTTGGGTAAAAATCACAAGTGAACTAGGGCAAAAATACAGTTAAACATTCTTGCTTCTTGGTTTTTGACATCCTTGATGCTAAGTTTTTGGCAAAATTATGGAAGGATTCGATATAAGAAAACTGGAAATTAAATGGAAAATAAACAAAACCATGGGAGAATAGAGACCTACTTTATGAATGGTATTTAATTTTCAGCATTAATAACCACTGAACAAATCAAAATTAATGATTTTCCACATTGTTTTAAATTTCACTGGAAAACAAAACAACTGCATTTTGTTGGAGATTTATTTATAGTTGGAAACTCTATTTACTATTGTTTCAAACTCAAAGTTCCAGTATAGAGTTTGGCTTTTGAATTATAGTCATGGGAATATACTGCAAATTATACCATTTAGAGTTGGAAAAATCTTGTCAATGAAGCTCACTTGGCAGGGTATAGAGCAAGTCTTTGTGCCACCAATATGTACACAACAAGACATACATATCTGATTATAAGGCAAATTCCTACACACACAAAAATCATTAATATCAAATTGATTATACTTATTTTATCAAAATCAATCGATGTATCACAGTATGCTAATTAATTATATGAACTAAAAATTTCAATCATCCTGTAAGACAGGAGTGTAAATTAAAAGACATATCATTTTCCGTTCCTGGTGCCTATCTTGAATAATGATCCTCTTTAAGAAGTTGTCAGGCCAGGCACAGTTGTAATCCCAGCACTTTGGGAGGCTGAGGCGGGCAGATCATGAGGTCAGGAGATCGAGACCATTCTGGCTAACATTGTGAAACCCTGTCTCTACTAAAAATACAAAATATTAGCCAAGTTTGGTGGCGGGCACATGTAGTCCCAGCTACTCGGGAGGCTGAGGCAGGAGAATGGCATGAGTTTAAGACCAGCCTGGCCAAGATGGTGAAACCCTCATCTCTACTAAAAATACAAAAATCAGCAGGGCGTGGTGACAGGCGCCTGTAATGTCAGCTACTCAGGAGACTGAGGCAGGAGAATCACTTGAACCCAAAGCGGCAAAGGTTGCAGTGAGCCGAGATTATGCCACTGCACCCTAGCCTGGACAACAGAGTGAGACTCTGTCTCAAAAAAAAAAAAAAAAGGCAGCACAAGAGCCAGGAGTGGTGGCTCCCGCTTGTAATCCCAGCACTTTGGGAGGCCGAGGTGGGTAGACTGCCTGAGGTCAGGAGTTTGAGACCAGCCTGGCTAATATGGTGAAACCCCGTCTCTACTAAAAAAATATATAAAAAGTATCTGGGCATGGTGGCACACACCTGTAATCCCAGCTACTTGGGGGGCTACGGCAGGAGAATCATTTCAACCTCGGGGGAGGGGAGGTTGCAGTGAGCCAAGATCACACCACTGCACTCCAGCCTGTACGACAGAGTGAGACTTGCGTTTCGGGAAAAAAAAAAAAAGCGGAGGGAGGGGGCAACACAAGAAAGGGCAAACAAATATGAAACCCTGTAGCCACAAAGAAATAATGAGCATATTCTACCTAAAAAAAAACTGACAAGCAAATATCCCCCTTATTCTGTTTACTTTTAAAGTAAAACAATGGGAAACCAAAAACTTTAGAAGAAAAGGTTTCACATAACAAAATGTGATCAGGTACAGTGGCTTATGCCTATAATCCCAGCACTTTGGGAAGCCAAGGTGGGCAGACTGCTTGAGCCCAGGAGTTTGAGACCAGACTAGGCAACATGGCAAGACCCTGTCTCTACAAAAAATAAATTTAAAAATTAGCCAGGAGTGGTGGTGCGTGCTTGTGTTCACAGCTACTGGGGAGACTAAGGCAGGATTGCTTGAGCATGGGAGGTCGAAGCTGCAGTGAGCTATGATTGTGCCACTGCACTCCAGCCTGTGGAACAGAGTAAGACTGTCTCAAAAAATACATACAAAAAATAAGAACATAAGGCTGGACGCAATGGCTCACACCTGTAATGCCAGCACTTTGGGAGGCCGGGGCGGGCGGATCACGAGGTCAGGAGATCAAGACCATCCTGGCTAACATGGTGAAACCCCATCTCTACTAAAAAAAATTACCAAATGTTAGCCGGGCATGGTGGCAGGCGCTTATAGTCCCAGCTACTCAGGAGGCTGAGGCAGGAGAATGGCGTGAACCCGGGAGGCAGAGCTTGCAGTGAGCTGGTATCACACCATTGCACTCCAGCCTGGGTGACAGAGCAAGACTCTGTCTCAAAAATAAATAAATAAATAAATAAAATAAATAAATAAATAAATAAAAATAAAAACATAAAAAAAGTATATTTTCAGGAAATGATTCATTTTAGATCCTCAACTAAATAACTCAGTTAAGGGTAACTGATTATAATTAAAGTCATTATTTAAACTAATATCCATTTAGTGACCACAAACAACAAAAGATAATTTTATCCTAATGCCAGTGAGGATACCCAATGGTCACCATTGGATATAAGTTGGATATGAGTTGGTCACCACTGGATATAATTGGATATGAGTTGGTCACCATTGGATATAATTAATAAGCAGAAAATTTATTGAAAAGTTTTATGACATAAGTACCTCTTTAAGCTGCTCTTTTCGAAGTTTATACTCTCTTTTCTGGGACTCTAGAAAACTATTCAGTTCTTTCTTCTGTTGGGCCTGAATATGTTGCTGAAATTTTTTCTCTTCATTGGACATCACTTTAGCCTGTATGAAGTTTAAAAAACGAATCAAATTAGTTAAGTAGATAGATTTAAAGTAGCAGTTTAATATACATCACTAAGAATATCTTTTCTTTTCTAAGAACAAGAAATCGGTAGAAACATTACCAAAATAAAAGACTGAACCAAATTATAAACACGTGCTACTTGGCATCCTTACCATTTGAACTTCATAGAATCAGTAAGATGAAACTCATCTTTGAAATGTCAAACACGTTGTCAACTTTTTATTTCATTTAACAGAAGTATATCCTCCTTCCAACCCTCAATCCCTTAGTAAAACGAAACAAATGCTATACTTTATTTCTGATTCTATATCCAATACACGTTCACTGTAGAACATTTACAAAATACAGAAAAACAAGAAAAATCTCATGTTTTGGTGCATATCTTTTGTAATTTTTTCTTTTTTAAAAATTACTACTTTTGAGATGGAGTCTCACTGTTACCCAGGCTGCAGTGCAGCGGCACAAGCTTGGCTCACTGCAACCTCCGCGACCCGGGTTAAAGTGATTCTCCTGTGTCAGCCTACCGAGTGGCTGCAATGACAGGTGTGTGACACCTGTATTTTCAGTATTTTTAGTAGAGACAGGGTTTCGCCATGTTGGCCAAGCTGATCTCGAACTCCTGACCTCAGGTGATCCACCCACCTCAGCCTCCCAAAGTGCTGGGATTACAGATGTGAGCCACTGAGCCCGGCCTCTAATTTTTTCTATAAACGTACATGTCTCAAATATATACACACACACATATATATGTGTATGTATATAATTAAGTAGGCATTGTCGCTCATGCCTGTAATCCCAACACTTTGAGAAGCTGAGGTGGGAGTATGACCTGAGCCCAGGAGTTCAAGACCAGTGGGTAACATGGCGAGTGCCCATCTCAAAAAATGTATTACAGGGTCTCACTCTGTCACCCAGGTTGGAGTGCGGTGGTACAATCATGGCTCACTGCAGCCTCCTTTTGAGCTCAAGTGATCCTCCCACCTCAGCCTCCTGAGTAGCTGGAACTACAGGTGTATGTCACCATGCTCAGCTCATTTTTTTATTTTTTATTTTTGTGGAAACAGAGTCTTCCTATGTTGCCCAGGCTGGTCTTGAACTTCTGGGCTCAAGTAATCTTCTCACCTCGGCCTCCCAAAGTGGTGGGATTACAGATGTGAGCCACTGCACCCATCCTGGTTATATACTTTTAAAACAAATTTGTTATCACATTGCACATCTGCTTCAGCAATTGTTTTCCTAAATATGTTAGTATCCCCTTTTCCCAAGCTATTAAAAATAATATCTGTCAGGTGTGGTGGCTCACACCTATAATCCCAGCACTTTGGGAGGTTGAGAAGGGAAGGTCAACTGAGGTCAGGGATTTGAGACCAGCCTGATCAACATGGTGAAACCCCTTCTCTACTAAAATAAAAATAATACAAAAATTAGCCAGGCATGGTAGATGCACCTGTAGTCTCAGCTACTTGGGAGGCTGAGGCAGGAGAATTGCTTGAACTTGGAGAGCAGAGGTTGCAGTGAGCTGAGATCACGCCACTACACTCCAGCCTGGGCAACAGAGAGAGATTGTCTCAAAAAATAATAATAATAAAATAAAAAATAAAAATATTCAATGCCCAGAGGATTTTAAATATGTATACATTGTTCTATCAAATTATTTCAAAATCAAATATTTATTTATATCATAAATTATTTTGTCAAAGTCCCTACTACTATGAGAATGGTTCTTTTTTTGTGAAAAGGGAGAAGAGGGTAGCTATGATAAATAATGCCTCACTGCAGACTACCTGGACATATTTTAATGATATGTGTGAATTTACTGAGAATTCTACATTCTACTTGACAAACATGACTATCGAAAAAAAGTAAAACAATGGGAAACCAAAAACATTAGAAGAAAAGGTTTCACATAACAAAAATCCTAAAAACTAAACTTTTATCATGTAAAATAATGACAATTATTTGTCAATAATCAAATGAATTTGATTCTGAATCAAATTCATGAATCTGAATCTTTCATAACTTATAACCTACAACATTGTATTTATTACAGTAATCTTCAATCATTCTGATATTAAAATGCTGCCAGAAATTCAAGGGTAGTTTCCAAAAAATACAAAAAAGAGAATAAAAATGACTTTTTGAGACCTAAATCACCTAATGACAGGAGATTTAGCAAACTCATCAGATAACCAGAAAATGAAAAGCTTAAAATAACTGAGTAACTTACCGATTATGACACTATAAAACTCTCAAGAATCAGGAAATGGTTCCATGTCTTATTAATTCCCAGGCCTAGTACTTGATATTAAAATACATCAATTTTTCATATTCAAAATTTTGCTGGCTATTACATAAACTATAAAGTGGACTACCCCAATGAATAGTTTTAAGACTGATTTGTTTTAAATGATGCACACACAAAATTAGTGAGAGATAAGACACACAGATATCACCTTTTTTTGTAATATCAATTTACAGAAACCTTTATATAAGTCACATAAATGTTTCTCCTTTTCCCCAATTTGCTTGGTTCCTGGGAACAGATACTCTAACATCAAACTGCCATGTTGGTTAATTCTGAGACATTCAAAATCTAAAACAAGCAAATTAATAATACTGAATAAGCCACCTCTTTCTCCATAGCAGCCTGGTGTTTCTTGATAAGTTTCTCCATTTCTGCAGCAAAATTGTTACGCTGAGTTTCAAGATCTTTGTCTAATCTGAGGCGATGTTCGTCCATCTCAGCCTTTAGCTTATTTTCCAGAGTCATCAGTTGCTTTTGATGTTGTCGCCTCATTCGCTTATAGCCAGACATTTGTTCTCTAAGCTCAGAATCCTGCTCATGTTCTTGCATTTGCCTTGTAACCTAGACATACAAATAATGGAAGGAAAAGAAGAAAATAAAACATTCTTCTTTGAAAAGCCTTTTAAACCATTCTATATTAACTAAGTAGGGAATTAGTATAAAATATCCCAATGTTAGCCGATTCCAAGAAAATTTCCAACAAGTCTTTTAAAGAAATAGACTGGTTCTAAAATTTATATGGGGATATAAAAGAATCTAGACTAGCCAAAACAATCTTGAGGAACAAAAATATTTGGAGGACATGCAGCTCTACAGTACTCAAGACAATGCGGTACTGGCTTTAAGATAGGCTAAGTAGATCAAGGAAAGAGAATAAAAACTAGAAAGAGATCCACATATGTTCAATTGATTTTTCTACCAAGAAAGTCAAGTTAATTCAGAGGATAGTGTTTTTAGCAAATCCTGCTGAAACAACTGGTTCTTTACATAGAAAAAAACAAATAAACCTTGACTCCCTATATCACTTATGTCATATATAAAAATTAATTTGAGAAGGATCATTTGACCTGAATGTAAAACCCAGAATCACAAAGCAGAAACACAAAATATCTTTATAACCCTGGAGTAAGCAAACACTTCTTGGGCAGAACACAAAAAACACTGACCACAAAGCAAAAAAAAAAAGAAAAACTTCAATTTAAAAATCAAGATAAGCCAGGCGCGGTGGCTCACGCCTATAATCCCAGCACTTTGGAAGGCGGAGGCAGGCGGATCACAAGGTCAGGAGATCGAGACCATCCTGGCTAACTTGGTGAAACCTCATCTCTACTAAAAATACAAAAAAAATTAGCTGGGCACGGTGGCGGGCGCCTGTGGTCCCAGCTACTCCGGAGGCTGAGGCAGGAGAATGGTGTGGGCCTGGGAGGTGGAGCTTGCATTAAGCTGAGATCACGCCACCGCACTCCAGCCTGGGCAACAGAGCGAGACTCCGTCTCAAAAAAAACAAAAACAAAAACAACAACAAAAAAAACAAGATAAAATACGCATGACATAAAATCAATCACCTTAAAATGAACAATTCAGTGTGTTTAGTATATTTACCGTGCCATGCAACTACCACCTTTATCTAGTTATAAAGCACATTTATCATCTCAAAAGAAAATTCTATACCTGTTAAGCAGTTGCTCTCCATTCTCCCCTCCTGGTAACCATCAATCTGCTTTTTGTCTCTATAGATATACCTATTCTGCATATTTCATATAAGTAGTGTCATATAATATACGAGTTTTTATGGCTGGTTTCTTTCACTTAGCATGTTTCTGAAGTTTATCCATGTTGTAGTATGCATCAGTATTTCATTTCCTTTTACAGCTGAATAAAATTCCACTGTATGTATATAGCACAATTTGTTTATCCACTCATCCACTGATGGACATTTGTATTGTTTCCGTCTTTTGGCCACTGTGAAAACTGCTGCTAACTATGTGTGTACATGCACTTGTCTGAGTACCTGTTTTCAATTCCTTTAAAAAATGTTAATGTTTTGATTGACAAATCATAATTGTATACATTTATGGAGTACATGTGTGATATACTGATATATGTATTCAACATATTAAATTAAATCAATCTAACATATCCATCACCTTCCTTATGCATCATTTTTTATGGTGAGATATTTGAGATTTACTTTTAGTTATTTCAAAATATTCAATATACTATTGTCAACTATAGTCAACTGGCTATGCAAAATATCTCAAAACCCGTTCCTCCTATCTTTCTGAAACTTTGTACATTTTGATCAACAACTCCCCATTTCTCTCTGCCCCTAACCTCTAGTAACCACCACTCTACTCTCTACCTCTATTCTATGAGTTCAACTTTATTTTTCTAGATTCCACATAAAAGCAAGATCATGTGGTATCTGTCTTTCTGTGCTTGCCTTATCTCACTTAGCATAATCCTCCAGATTCATGCATGTTCTTGCAAATGACAGGATTTTTCCTTTTTAAGGCTGAATGGTATTCCGTTGTGTATATATGCTACATTTTCTTTATCCACTCATCCACTGATATGCACTTAGGTTGATTCCATGACTTAGCTATTGTGAATAATGCTGCAATGAACATGGGAGTGCAGATATCCCTTCAACATACGAATTTCAGTTCCTTTAAATATGTACCCAGAAGTGGAATTACTGGATCATATGGCAGTTCTATTTTTAGTTTTTTGAGGAACCTCCACACCATTTTCCAAAATGGCCATACTAATTTAGGTTATCACCAACAATGTGTAAGAGTTCCCCTTTTTGCCAACACTTGTTATCTTTCATCTTGTTGATAACATTTTCAATTCTTTTTCAAAGACAGGGTCGGTGTGTTGCCCACGCTGGAGTAGAGTGGCACGATCTTGGCTCACTGCAGCCTCTGCCTCCTAGGTTCAAGTGATTCTCCCGCCTCAGCCTCCTGAGTAGCTGGGACTACAGGTATGCGCCACCATACTCAGCTAATTTTTTATATTTTTAGTAGAGACAGGGTTTCACTATGTTGGCCAGGCTGGTCTCGAACTCCTGATTTTTTTCTTTTTTTTTTTTTGAGATGAAGTCTCGCTCTTGTCCCCCAGGCTGGGGTGCAATGGTACGATCTCAGCTCACTGCAACCTCCGCCTCTCGGGTTCAAGCAATTTTCCTGCCTCAACTTCCTGAGTAGCTGGGATTACAGGTGCCTGCCACCACGCCTGGTTAATTTTGTATTTTTAATAGAGATGAGGTTTCACCATGCTGGCCAGGCTGGTCTCGAACTCCTGACCTCAAGTGATCTGCCTGCCTCGGCCTGGCAAAGTGCTGGGATTACAGCTGTGAGCCACTCCGCCCGGACCACATTTTATATAAGGGACTTGGCTTATCTGTGGATTTGGGGATTTATGGAGGGTCCTGGAACCAATCCCTCACAGATACTGAGGGATAACTGTACCTTGTTTCAGACGGTTAAGGCAGGTGTATAGAATTGTAAAAACTCTTCAAATTGAATACCTAAGATCTGTGCATTTTATTGAATGAAAAAAATCCAAGGCAGAAGAAGGTAGGCTGTGATGGTATATAGCACTTATAATGAATAATACAGCTATGCTTATTTGTATTAAAAAACTACTTATGCTCTGAATATTTTAAGTGACATAAATGAAACTACTGGCTTTAAAAATACAAATCTTTTTCAGATTTTGATTCATTAAATCTGTAAATTTAAAATGCCCTTAATTGATTTGAGGAAGCCAAACTTTGGAATAGAACACTTTTTTGGGAAACATTTAACTTATGCCAAGTTACTGAGAGGTTTTCCTTTAAGCTGGTCCTTCTCAACATATTTATCAAAATAGTCATGCAAAAATTAAGCAATCTTTACCACTTGCTCTGTTAAAAGTGCTATTTACATGTTGCAGAATAGAAGGAATACCCTGACTTAGGGTAGGGTACTACGTTCCCAACCCCACGTCATATAGACTCATGACAGCATAGGATTTATAACATCTGCTTATTACATAGTTGAGAAGTCAGATAGCTATCATATCTTTTTTTTCCCCCATCATGTTTTCTTTTTTTTCTTTTTTAGTTTTTGAGACAGTCTCGCTCTGATGCCCAGGCTGGAGTGCAATGGTGCAATCTCAGCTCACTGCAACCTCCATCTCCTGGATTCAAGCAATTATCCTACCTCAGCCTGCCAGGTAACCCGGATTACAGGTGCCTGCCATCATGCCCAGCTAATTTTTGTATTTTTAGTAGAGACGAGGTTTCACCATGTTGGCCAAGTTGGTCTTGAAACCTGACCTCAGGTGATCCACCTGCCTCAGCCTCCCAAAGTGCTGGGATTACAGGTGTGAGCCACCACGCCCGGCCTCATTTCTTTCTTTCTTTCTTTTTTTTTTTTGAGACAGGATCTGGCACTGTCACCCAGGCTGCAGTACAGTGGTGTGATCTCGGCTCACTGCAACCTCCATCTCCTGGGTTCAATCAATGCTCCTGACTCAGTCTCCCAAGTATATGGGACTACAGGAACACATCACCACACCCAGCTGAATTTTTTTTTTTTTTTTGGAGATAGGGTCTACCTCTGTCACCCAGGCTGGAGTGCAGAGGCACGATCTCAGCTCACCGCAGCCTCTGCCTCCTAGGTTCAAGCGATTCTCCAGTCTCAGCCTCCTGAATAGCTGGAATTACAAGTGCACCACCATGCCCAGCTAATTTTTCTATTTTTAGCAGAGACAGGGTTTCGCCATATTGGCCAGGCTGGTCTCAAACTCCTGACTTCAGTCGATTCACCTACTTCAGCCTCCCAAATTGCTGGGATTACAGGTGTGAGCTACCACACCCCACCTGAATTTTGTATTTTTTGTAGAGATGAGGTTTCACCATGTTGCCCAGGCTGGTCTTAAACTCGTGAGCTCAAGTGATCCACCCACCTCAGCCTTCCAAAGTTCTACGATTACAGGCATGAGCGACCAAACCCAGCCTTTCCATTATGTTTTCTAATAGCCTACTTTTCTTATGGTATCTTAATGTAATTTCGTTGTATCCTTAGTATCCTTTATCATGCTTTGGTTTTACTTATCTGTCTGATTAAGATTTTAAGTACCCCATTATAGCATCCTTGTAACGAACAGATAATCCATATTATTTGGAAAATCAGAATGACTTTAGAGTATACCAAATTGTACTGCTTGCCATTTCCAATATTCCCCTCTTTCTGGTTAGCCTCACACAATATATTTCCTTACTGTCCATATTCTTCTTATATGGAAATACCATACATTTCTCCTCTCCCTGCTGTGCCTAAATCTTACTAATTTTAAATACTCAAACTATTTATTTCATAAATACTTCATTTATGCTCCTAAAAAAAAGTTATCTGAATCCCTGTTTAGTGTCCTGTAGTTATCTTAAGTATTTAAGATATTCTAACATACTCGTTTTTTGTGTACGTGTCATGAAGACATTGTTAGTTTAACATTTCTCAGAGTTCTCTGAATAACATCTTTCTCATAATAGGCAATTAAATATTAAATGAATATTTCGCAAAATAAAACCCAAATACAAAACAATATATAGCTATACTTGAGTTTATATTGCCAAGGTCCCACATGAAAAACATATTTATCTTTAATTCGGGGAAGTACATACCAGTGATGCTGTCCGTATAGTAGCAAAGTGTTCTCGATTACGATAGTGTGATTTGTGACGAGATACTTGGGGTGGAGACTGTGGATCTGATGCTCTTGTTCTAGGATCTCCCTCTTCTCTGTAATTTTCTTCCTCCTAGGCAAAAAAAAAAAAAAAAAACAGATAATACTATGTAAGGTGAACAGTTTGTTTGAATCTTTATGGAAATTAAAGTTTAAAGACAACTTGATCAACAAATCTCAAAGACATAATTTTAAAAAGCAAAACCAAAAAGTAGAAATGCTGTTCTTTTTTCTTTTCTTCTTTTTTAGAAACAGGGTCTCGCTGTGTCACCCAGATTGAAGTACAGTAATGTGACCATAGCTCACTGTAGCTTCAACCTCCCAGGCTCAAACCATCTGCCTACCTCAGACTCCTGAGAAGTTGGAACTACAGGCAGGGGGCCATCAGGCTAGGCTAATTTTATTTTTTTAGAAACAAGGTCTCCCTATGTTGACTAGGCTGGTCTAGAACTCCTGGGCTCAAGTAATCCTCCCTCCTTGGCCTTCCAAAGTGCTGAGATTACAGGTGCAAGCCAATATGTCCAGCTTTATTTTCAATATAATTAGAATTAGAATAAATTATCTGTACAGGGTATAAAATAGTACACAGACTCAGGATAAGAAAATGCACATGACTAGATTGATTGATTGATTTGTTTGTCTGAGACAGGGTCTCACTTTGTCACCCAGGTTGGAGTGCAGTGGTACCCTGAATGGCTCACCACAGCCTCAACTTCCTGGGCTCAAGCGATCCTCCCACCTCAGCCTCCCAGGTAGCTGGGACCACAGGCATGCACCACCATGCCAGCTAACTTTTGTATTTTTTGTAGAGATGGGGTTCTGCCATGTTGCCCAGGCTGGTCTTGAACTACTGGGCTCAAGCAATCTGCCTGCCTTGGCCTCCCAAAGTGCTGGGATTACAGGCGTGAGTCACTGTGCCTGGCACATGACTAGATTTATATCCTACCGATTATGTGCAAAATTGAAAAGCTTTAACATAACTTGAAAACAAAGATGATGAAACATGTAGCCAATATAGTCAATGTTTTAAACAGGAGTAGTAGAAAATTGCTCAAAGCCTCTTGGGTTTTGGAAGCAGTGGAGCTATCTTTATAATACTTCTGCCATCTGTCCAAAATAAGCAAAAACAAAAACATTTGGAAAAAATTGAAGGACTGATATCTTTCCCTGAACTCAATCTGTTAGCTGAATAGAACATCAGTTAAGTAGCAACCAATTAATTGTGGTAATAATTTGTTGTTGTTGTTGTTGTTGTTGCCCAGAATGCAGTGTAGTGGTATGATCAAGGCTCACTGCAGCCTTGATCTCCCAGGCTCAACCAATCCTCCACTACTCAGTGGGCCTTCACTACTCAGCCTCTTCAGTAGCTGGGGCCACAGGCATGTGCCACACCTGGCTATTTTTTTTTTCTTTAATGGATGGAGTCTCCCTATGTTGTCCAGGCTGGTCTTGAACTCCTGGCCTCAAGAGATACTCCTGCCTCAGCCTCCCCAAGTGCTAGGATTATAGGAATGAGCCACAGCGCTCAGCCTATTTTAACCATTTTAAGTGGTATTAATTATACTCTCAATGAGGTACAGCTATCAGTATTACTTCCAAAACTTTTTCATCAACCCAAACAGAAACTACGTCCATTAGCAATAACTATTTTGACCTCCACCCAGTCTCTGGTAACTCCTAACGTACTTTCTGTCACTATGAATTTGCACATTTTAGATATTTTATACAAGTTTAATTATACAATATTTGTCCTTCTCTGTCTAGACTTTCATCACTTAAAATGTTTTCAAGATTCATCCATATGGCGGCATGTATTAGAACTTCATTCATTTTTGTAGCTGAATAATATTCTACTGGATGTAAAAACTACAATTTTTTTTTGGTTTTTTGAGACAGAGTCTCATTCTGTTGCCAGGTTGGAGTGCAGTGGCATGATCTCAACTCACTGCAACCTCTGCCTCCTGGGTTCAAGCGACTTTTCTGCCTCAGCCTCCTCCTCCTAAATAGCTGGGATTACAGGTGTGTGCCACCACGCCTGGCTAATTTTTGTATTTTTAGTAAAGACAGGGTTTCACCATGTTGGCCAGGATGGTCTCAATCTCTTGACCTCATGATCCACCTGCCTCGACCTCCCAAAATGCTGGGATTACAGGCGTGAGCCACCGTGCCCGGCCTACAAACCACAATTTGTTAATACATCCGTTGATGAATAATTTGGGTTGTTTCCATCTTTTAGCCATTGTACTTACTACTTTTAGATAGTAACACAAGCTGTGAAGTGAAAAAGGAAGCGTTCCTATTTTTGTTTGTTCGTTTTTTGAGATAGTCTCACTCTGTCACCCAGGCAGAGGTACAGTGGTGCAATCTCGGCTCACTGAAAACCTCTACTTCCTGAGTTCAAGTGAACCTACCACCTTAGCCTCCTGAGTAGCTGAGATTAGAAGCATGCACCACCAAGCCGAGCTAATTTTTAAATTTTTTGTAGAGACAGGGTTTCACCATGTTGCCCAGGCTGGTCTCCAACTCCAGGCTCAAGCAATCTGCCTGCCTCAGCTTCCCAAAATGCTGGAATTACAGGGGTGGGCCTCCACTCCCAGCCTCAGCATTCCTATTAATTGTTAAAAGGAGTTACCTGACTTTTCAATATTTTTCAGGTTTAACATTTTACACTCAAAAGAGTAAAGAGTAAAGCAGCAAACACCCATATTTCCTAAATCCAGAATCTAGTTTTCTACAATTATATTCAGCTTTATTTTTAAGAGACAGGCTGGGTGCAGTGGCTCACGCCTGTAATCCCTGTACTTTGGGAGGCCGATGCGGGTGGATCACTTGAGGTTGGGAGTTTGAGACCAGCCTGGCCAACATGATGAAACCTCTTCTCTACTAAAAATACAAAAAATCAGCTGGGCGTGGTGGCACACACCTGTAATCCCAGCTACTCAGGAGGCTGAGGCATGAGAATTGCTTGAATCTGGGAGGCGGAGACTGCAATGAGCCAAGATGGTGCCACTGCACTCCAGACTGGGCAGCAAGAACAAAACTCAATCTCAAAAAAAAAAAAAAAAGATACAAACGCCTTGGCGCAGTGGCTCACACCTATAATCCCAGCACTTTGGGAGGCTGAGGTGGGTGGATCACTTGAGGTCAGGAGTTTGAGACTAGCCTGGCCAACATGGTGAAACCCCATCTCTACTAAGAATACAAAAATTAGTCAGGCAGGGTGGCACACACCTGTATATTCCAGCTACTCGGGAGGCTGAGGCAGGATGATCGCTTGAACCTGAGAGGTGGAGGTTGCAGTGGGCCAAGACTGTGACCACTGCACTCCAGCCTGGGTGACAGAGTGAGACTCCGTCTCAAAAAAAAAAAAAAAAGATATAAATATTATGGATAACATAAAATTCACTTTTGATCATCACTCATCCCAACCATTTCTCACTCCCCAAAGGCAACCATTATCATGAATTTTATGTGTATCCTTCCTATTTTTTAGTATTTTATTTTCCATGTAAATAATGTCAAATAATGTATTTGAGGTTTCTGTACTTTTTCTTCTAATATTCTGAAATAGTTCCACATTCTTTTTGTATTCTCAAAACATAATTTTCCAAATGGAGATAACAGGTTAGGAGTTAACAAGGCTTTTTTCATTAAAAAATGCTCCAAACTTATTTTTTTTTGAGACAGGGTCTAACTGTGTTGCCCAGGCTGGACTGCAGTCGTGCAATCTTGGCTCACTGCAACCTCCACCTCCCAGGTTCAAGTGATTCTCCCACCTCAATCTCCGAAGTAGCTGGGAGTATGGGAGTACAGGCACGTGCCACCAAGCCTGGCTAATTTCTGTTATTTTTAGTAGAGACAGGGTTTCACCATGTTGGCCAGGCTGGTCTTGAACTCCTGGCCTCAAGTGATACACCCGGCTTGGCCTCCCAAAGTGCTGGGATTACAGGCATGAGCCACTGCGCCCGGCCATGTTCCAAACTTTGGGAAACTTCCTTTTCCTCCTTCTTCCTTCTCTTAAACTAATAGACGAAGAAAACAGTTTACCAACATTGAATTTTTTTCAATGAAATCCAAATACTCACAGGTTTTAAATGGATAACAGAACTGTTAGACATCACTGTGTGGTCTCCCTCCATCATATCTAGCTCACTCTTGTCATCTGAGACATCTGGAAGACTGTTAACACTACTGCTTTGGCTGCTGGCACTGATGGACATGCTGGGAATGGATTGATTACTTCCAACACTATTCACTGTTCCTGTCCGGCCAACACCATGATCTTGTTCCTAAGAGAAAAGAACATTCAAATTCAGTTCAAATATTTATATATATCTCTCTCTTCTGAATTCTTGATTATAAACACCTAGCATACCACTTGGCAGACAGTCTCAGAAAGTTGGTCTATCATGAGAAATTGCTTTTATTTTCCAAGACCAAGAAGTTTATCAACTGTTAGTTTATTGAAAAACAAAAATGACCAACAAGTAAATCACAAAAAAACTCACCCAACTGTCTAAAACAAAGTCAGCTGATCACTTTTGGGTGATTTTCAAAGTAGAATATTTTCTCTACATTGCTTGATATTTTAAAATAACGATTTATACTTCTCATGGGGCATATATAGGGATCCTGCTCATTTCTCAATAATTCTTGGTTAATACAAATCCCTCCTTTAAAAAAAAAAAAAAAGCACTGGCTATCCTGGGTACAGTGCCTATGGGGTAGCCCTGCTCCATAAGGAGCATTAAAAAAAAAAAAAAAAAGTATTAGAAACTTCACTGTAGTTGTTATTCTTTTTTATTAAACCAGCCTTTCATAAGTAGATTCTTCTTTCTTCTGGAAAACATAGTCGCCAGATTACCTTTCCCTTCCTCCCTTCCTTCCTTTCTTTCTTTTTCTTTTTTGTATTTTGATAGGTTTTTGGGGAACACTAGATTATCTTTTTACCACCAAATAATTTAATATTAATTCCTACGTATTCTTGTGTAAACTAATAATTACATATTATTTTAAATCACAATCATAAGAATGTTATTCTGATGTAAACAGGCAGGTGTAGTATCTGGGCACTAACATTACAGTAGTCTTACCATACCAGAATTCTTTAAGATACGTAGAATTTAATAAACACAGACATATATGTAGATAGGCACTTTTCTTACATCCCTAGCCTAACACATATACTGTTAACAATTTAACTACATAGAATTTTATTAATTTCACTTCATTAAAGTATTTCACATATCTGAAATAATCCCAATTTTCTAGTGACTACCATTAAGAACTAAAAAAAATCCCCAAATCCAAAAATTGTAAGTTTAGAAAATCTTATATTTGACAGTTCATTAATTATTTAGTGATATTAAAATGAAAAAGAAAATAAACTATTGCTCATGGTTTCAGAATGCAAAGTGGTCTCTCTCGATGAAAACCAATAGAAAAGAATAAAATTTTCGAATTCTGACGAGGCAAAGAAGAAACAAAATATTTAGAGGGAAAAAATAGCTTTACACATAATATACTTTATATGTATATTTCTTCATGACGAAGTTCTGTAACACTTCTACAGCAAATCTGTATTTCCATTCTCCCTAAGAGTCAAGACAGAACTTGGTCTTGAGAGTAAAAGAGGTATGAATTTGAACCCATGTTCCTCTACCTACAGTGAGCAACTTAATTTATTCTGAGCCTTGCTTTTGGTATCTGTAAAATGAGTATTTTAGAATAGTGTAGGCCAGGCGCGGTGGCTCACACCTGTAATCCCAGCACTTTGGGAGGCTGAGGCAGATGAATCACTTGAGGCCAGGAGATGGAGAACAGCCTGGCCAACATAGCGAAACCCCGTCTCTACTAAAAATATAAAAAATTAGTTGGGCCTGGTGGCACAACTGTAGACCCAGCTACTTGGGAGGCAGAAGGTGGAGAATCGCTTGAACCCAGGAGGTAGAGATTGCAGTAAGGCAAGACCGTGCCACTGTACTCCAAACTGGGCTACAGAGCAAGACCCTGTCTAAAAAAAAAAAAGAACGGTGTAGACGGAATGAAATCAAGTCTCTTTGGTGACACAGTAGAATGCCGAGTAACTTTCTCATGACTTCTGAGAGAGTACATTCAACCTTCAGATTCTGTATTTCAAGAACTTCCAAAAGCACATCATATGGAACTGGACAATAGGTCAAAAAAGGGCTCAGACTGGGCACGGTGGCCCATGCCTGTAATCCCAGCACTCTGGGAGGCCGAGGTGGGTGGGCCACCTGAGGTCAGGAGTTCAAGACCAGCCTGGCCAATGTGGTGAAACCCCATCTCTACTAAAAATACAAAAAATAAAATAAAATAAAAACTAGCTGGGTGTGGTGGTGCACGCCTGTAATCCCAGCTACTTGGAAGGCTGAGGCAGGAGAATCACTTGAACCACGGAAGTGGAGGTTGCAGTGAGCCGAGATCATGTCATTGCACTCCAACGTGGGCAACAAGAACAAAATTCCGTCTCAAAAAAACAAAAAAGGTTCGGTGGTCAAGAAATTAGAGAAGGACTAGATTAAACAAAAGTGAACAGGTTTCTTTAACAAAGGACTTCTCAGAACCTTCACTATGACACTGTGTACCATAAAGGGGCATGTAATCTAACATGATTAAAGATTTAAAAAAATTTCTTTTTAATTTTTCTTATTTCTCCAAGAAAAAGGGACCTTTTTTTAATTCCTAACTGGGATTTTATAGGACCAATGGTAAGAAAATACAACCTGGAAACCATTAATATATAGTAAATTATGGCAGGGCAAGCTGCATAAGGAGAGAAACCAATAGTGAAAATTCAATATTGGAGTCATTTTTTTATCTGTTACCTCTTCTTCTTCCTGTGCTTCTACTGCTGGTCCGTTATGTGCCTCCTGGAAAAGGAGTTTCTTCATCTTTCGATACTGCAGATTGTCCAGCTCTCTTACTGCATCCTTTGTCCTCTGAATGAGATCTATTAACACGGTTTCAGGGCGCTCCCGAAGAACAAACATGTGCTAGATAGGGGAGAAGGTAAAAGGTTGATTTTTTTTCAATTAGTGCCAAGGTACTCCTTCTCAGACCCTAGAGATAATATCCTATGATAGATAATGCATATAATCTATAGCTACATAATTCTGTTAAATTTCTCCTATTTATAAAATTATCATTTACATACATATACTCTGTGTATACACAACTACTCTTTTTATTTTGAATATAATATTTTTGTTGGCCAACTAAAAATGCAGAGTTAAAATAATTGAAGGGTCTAAACACTAAGAATTAAGTCCAATCAGAGCTCTCAAGGTTTACATACTCTAAGAACTGATGATTTCACACAAAAGACATGTTCAGTTCTGAGTCATATTAGTTTCAACAGGAATGTATTTAATGATAGTGAATTATGAAAGATGAATTTAGATATTAGATATCTTTATATCTAATATCTTTATATGCTGGTGAACAATATTCTGCATAAAATACTAACAGAGATTAAAAGCCATCAAATTATTACTGTTTATCACTAGCGTTTAATTTCACCTTATCAAATACAAAAAGTAGAAAAAACAATTCCACCATTATGATGATCACAGTTACATTGTAATATACTTCTTTTCAGAAATTTTCTATGTATAAAATGTTTTGTAGATACACAGTTAGCATGTAAATTCCAGAAAGACATATTCTGCCATCCCTTGAGTTCCATGAGATATCCTTGAATTCCTAAGACAACTTTTACCTCCTTTGTTAGCTCACATTTATTTCTTCTTTAAGCAAAGAGTTTAACTATGAATCGTAGCCCACTGTAACCTCAAACTCCTGGGCTCAAGCAATCTTCTCACCTCAGCCTCTCAAGGAGCTAGGACTACAGGTGTGCACCACCATGTCCAGCTAATTTTATTTGATTTTTTTTGGTGGGGGTAGAGTTAAACTCCTGGCCTCAAGTGACCCTCCTATCATGGCCTCCCAAAGCATTGGATTACAGGCATGAGCCACTACGCACAGCCTCTATACAATATTTTATTCAATTTTCACAGTCATAATAAGTATTATTATTTTAGCTGGGCGCAGTGGCTTATACCTGTTATCACAGTACTTTGGGAGGCCAAGGTAGGCAGATCACTTGAGACCAGGAGTTCAACAACAGCCTGGCCAATAGTGAAACCCTAAAAATACAAAAACTTAGCAAGGCGTGGAGGAATACGCCTGTAATCCCAGCTACTCGGGAGGCTGAGGCACGAGAATCACTTGAAGCTCGGAGGCGGAGGTTGCAGTGAGCTGAGATCATGTAACTGCACTCCAGCCTGGGTGACAAAGCAAGAGTCTGTCTCAAAAACAAAAAATTAATTATTATTTCAAATTCATAAACGTAATGCTTGTAGAATATTCCATCAAATGTTTGTGCCCAAATTACCTAACCATTACTCTAATTTGGGGCAGCTATTTTTAATTTTTAATTCCATGATAAACAGCTTCATATATTAAAATTTTTTCGTTAGTTTTTTTCTTTATGATAGACTGCAACAGAAATGTAATTAGGCCAAAAGATAAGAAGCTCATGATAAATACTTCCTATCATTTTAAATAGGGGTATGATAATACATACTAGGGGCCAGGCTTATATATATGCAGACTTAGAATCTAATCACCAAATACTAGTGGGCTGGGTTACTACTACATGAGTTAGAAAGGTTTCTTTTGCTTCTATTTGGCAAATGTAAGAAGCCAGTCACATTCTTCCTTTTTTTTTTTTTTGAGATGGAGTTTCCTCTGACTGCCCAGGCTGGAGTGCAATGGTACCATTTCCGCTTACCACAACCTCCACCTCCTGGGTTCAAGTGATTCTCCTGCCTCTACCTCCTGAGTAGCTGGGATTACAGGCATGCGCCACCATGTCCAGCTAATTTTGTATTTTTAAAAGAGACAGGGTTTCTCCATGTTGGTCAGGCTGGTCTGGAACTCCCGACTTCAGGTGATCTGCCTGCCTTGGCCTCCCAAAGTGCTGGGATTACAGGCGTGAGCCACTGTGCCTGGCCATTCTTCCTTTTTCTTTAATTTGGTGTATGCCACTATTTACAATATTGTCTTCTTTCTTTCTTTCTTTTTTTTTTGAGACGGAGTCTCGCTCTGTTGCCCAGGCTGGAGTTCAGTGGCGCGATCTCGGCTCACTGCAAGCTCCGCCTTCTGGGTTCGCACCATTCTCCTGCCTCAGCTTCCCGAGTAGCTGGGACTACAGGCACTACCACCACGCCCAGCTAATTTTTTGTACTTTTAGTGAGATGGGGTTTCACTGTGTTAGCCAGGATGGTCTCGATCTCCTGACATCGTGATCCACCCACCTTGGCCTCCCAAAGTGCTGGGATTACAGGCATGAGCCACCGCGCCCGGCCTCTTTTTTTTTTTTTTGAGACACAGTCTCACTCGATCTCCCAGGCTAGAGTGCAGTGGCGCGATTTTGGCTGATTGCAACCTCCGCCTCCTGGGGTTCAAGCGATTTTCGTGCCTCAGCCTCCTGAGCATTTGGGACTACATGAGTCCACCACCACGCCCGGCTAATTTTTGTATTATTAGTAAAGACAGGGTTTCAGCATTTTGGCCAGGCTGGTCTCAAACTGCTGACCTCAAGGGATCTGCCCACCTCGGCCTCCCAAACTGGGGTTACAGGCATGGGCCACCGCTCCCGGCCTACTATTTACAATATTGTTTTATCCAAAAACATAAAACCTTATATTTATTTATTTATTTGGAGAAGGGCTTTTGCCCTTGTTGCCCAGGCTGGAGTGCAATGGTGCGATCTCGGCTCACCACTACCTCTGCCTCCTGGGTCAAGCGATTTTCCTGTCTCAACCTCCCGAGTAGCTGGGATTACAGGCATGCGCCACCACGACCAGTTAATTTTGGTTTTTTTTTTTTTTTTTAGTAGAGACATGATTTCTCCATGTTGGTTAGGCTAGTCTTGAACTCCCAACCTCAGGTGATCTACCCGTCTTGGCCTCCCAAAATGCTGTGAGCCACTGCACCCAGCCAAAACCTTCTATTTCTAAGTTTCACTGTTTGTTAGATTTTGCTTATTTTTTTTAACCAACATAATTCTTAGCTATATTAAAGTTTCTACTAGCTACTATGAGTGCCTGTGTATTCAGGCTTTCATTTCTGAAATGACAAGTAAGCTTACTGCCTGGAATTTCTCAAGCATTACTGAAATTTTGCATGGTTTTTCTATACACTGTGGCTGCAAATAATACTGCTGAATATATATGTGACCCTTCCAAATTAACTTGTGGCTTTAACTGATGTGTCAGTGAAAATAAACTGAATTTCCTTGAAATTCTAAAACATTAGTGTAAATATAGTTGACTTAAATCTTACAGTGAAAGATTAAGAAGATTCCTTAGGGTCCCAAAAAGATAGTCAAATCCTACTTATTATTGCCTAATCTAGATGTTTTAAGAACTATATTAAATTCAACAATACTACTATTGCTATTAATAAGACAGTCGATGCCCAAATGAAATAATTTTTTAAGACCAGAAAACATACACTAATCATGTATTTAAATTACTCAACCAAGCCTGTTGAAAACTCAACACAACTCACATATTTTTAAAATATTTCATTGCTAAGTTAGAAAAATATACTTCCAAAAAAGGAAGCAAAGATATTATTTCCATTTTTAAGTTTCTCTTCTCCAACATATTATGTAAATACATCATGTCATCTTTCTTTCATATTATATTAATATTGTACAGATCAATACATAAAAATTAAGCAAAAAGTTAAACTATGTTTTTTGTGTGTGTTTTTTTTTTTTTTTGAGACGGAGTCTCGGTGTGTCGCCAGGCTGGAGTGCAGTGGCACAATCTCAGCTCACTGCAACCTCTGCCTCCGGGGTTCAAGCAATTCTCCTGCCTCAGCCTCCTGAGTAGCTGGGACTACAGGTGTGTGCCACCACACCCAGCTAATTTTTGTATTTTTAGTAGAGACGGGGGTTTCACCATGTTGGCCAGGATGGTCTCGAACTTTTGACCTTGTGATCCGCCCACCTCAGCCTCCCAAAGTGCTGGGATTACAGGCGTGAGCCACCGTGGCCAGCTAAACTATGTTTTATCAACTTTGAAATAAGACATTGTTCCGCCGGGCATGGTGGCTCAAGCCTGTAATCCCAGCACTTTAGGAGGCCAAGACGGGTGGATCACGAGGTCAGGAGATCGAGACCATCCTGGTTAACACGGTGAAACCCCGTCTCTACTTAAAAAAATACAAAAAACCTAGCCAGGTGGGGTGGTGGGTGCCTGTAGTCCCAGCTACTCGGGAGGCTGAGGCAGGAGAATGGCGTAAACCCAGGAGGCGGAGCTTGCAGTGAGCCCAGATCTGGCCACTGCACTCCAGCCTGTGTGACAGAGCGAGACTCCGTCTCCAAAAAAAAAAAAAAGACATTGTTCCACATGAATTAAAATTTATAACTCATGATTATATTCTTGAACATATAAGTATTGAGCTATTTGAATACTTAACTATACATTCTATTTAGACATGGTAAGAGCAGCTAATCAATTTGAAAAAAGAAATTAAAAAATTTAGTATCTAAGAAAAGTTCTCAGAAACAATAGTATAAAAAACTAGTATTAGTAAAAACTAGTAGAGTATACTTAATCCTAATTCAGAATCAAATAATAAAACACATTATTTACAATCATTTCTTAGGGGTAAGAACAAATTTAAAGCATAATGGAACTGGTGGCTCACACCTGTAATCCCAGCACTTAAGAGGCTGAGGCAGGTGGATCACGTGAGCCCAGGAGTTTGATACCAGCCTGGGCAATGTGACAAAACCCTAATTAGCCAGGTTTAGTGGCGTGTGTCTATAGTCCTGGCTACTTGGGAGGCTGAGGTGGGAGGATCGCTTGAGCTTGGGAGGTCAAGGCTGCAGGAGACGTGATTGTGTCACTGCACTCCAGCCTGGGTGACAAAGTGAGGCCTTGTCTTAAAATAAATAAATAAACTGTAATAGAACTGACCTTTAGAAGTTCCTCTGATGTAGGTCGATCTTGAGGGATTTTCTGGAGGCAAGAATCTACAAAGTTGCGAAAATAATCAGACCTATTGTAAAGGAAAGTATCAAGTGAACACATTGCTATTTCCTTTAAAAATACATCCACAAATCAAGGCACGTGCCTATTGGTGGGAGGGGGAATGGAAAGGGAATGATTTTAAAAAAGCAGAGACTATATAGTTTGATGTAAGTCTATGAAGATCTATCTAAAGCAACCAATGAATGTTTACCATTTTCCAAAGATAAATTCACACAGATTACTTTAAAATCCTGCTCCTACGTATTTAAATATCACAACTCATACTACTGTATTGAGGCAAAATGAGGGAAGCCTATCTACTTTTTTTTTTTTTTTTTTGCATTCAAACCCAAGATAATATTCCTTTCCAATTCCCTTTTTTTCTTTTCCTTTTTGCTAAGCCTTTCTTATAATACGCTCTTTTCTTATTTGCCCCTTGGATCGTCTTCTATATAGCATATTTCAGAATATCACTCTATCTGCTCTGGAGAGAGCGTTTTTATACCTGAGTATTTGGTGCCCCTAAGCAAATGGGAAAGACTTCCATTAAACCTAGAAAACCTATTAAGATATTTTTTAAAATGTTAGAAGTCTGTAACACATTATTATATAGTGTTATTGACAAGAGTTCAGTGAGTAAGGCAGTAAATAATTACTCCATCAATGTTTGTCTCCAATATTCAAATAAGATTTTAAGTTCCTTGCAGGCAAGAATTCTTTTATAAATCCCCAAGTCTCAAACACAGTGTAAAGACAGTCTGTGTTCAATATATTTATTACTTACATGTATCAACTATGGTTTCAATGTTTTTGTTTCTCCAAAACTGATGTTGAAACTTAATCTCCAATGCAACAGTGTTGGGAGGTGGGGCCTAATGGGAGTTGTTCAGGTCATGAATGGATTAATGCTGCTAT
Source organism: Chlorocebus sabaeus (assembly GCF_047675955.1). Lineage (NCBI taxonomy): Eukaryota > Metazoa > Chordata > Mammalia > Primates > Cercopithecidae > Chlorocebus > Chlorocebus sabaeus. The sequence continues at coordinate 27,729,674 of NC_132919.1, read as the reverse complement.
AAAAAGGGCTTGTGGGAGAGGGTTCTCTCTCTCCCGCTCTCTGCCATGTGAGGACACAATGCTTCTCCCCTGCAAAGGATGCAGAGTTAAAGGCACTATATTGTAAGCAGGAGGGCCAGGTCCTAACCTGCCAGTGCCTTGATCCTGGACTTCCCAGTCTCCAGAAAATGAGAAATAAATTTCTGTTCTTCATAAATTACCCGGCCTCTGATACTCTCGTTACAGCAGCACAAAATGTACTAAAGCATACCATGACACTAAACGCAGTGTCAAAAGATTCGTTCTACATAATTCTAAACACAGAGTTATACAGAAAGAATCTTTTGGCACAGAGTTTTTAGCATTATTAGTTTAGTAGAGTTACACGGCACACTCTTAAATGGCAAAGACTTATATGAATGAGACATAATTATGTACTCTTTAAATAATTAAGTACCCCTAATTTACATATCTGTGATTTTCAAAATACTAATATGCTAGCTATTCCCCTAGAATTTATCAAATGCTAGATACACCTGAGGAATTAATTTTCTACTAAAATTTTATACTGTTGATAAAAAATCCTAGTTTTCTAAAACTGTCAATCTGTTGTCCATAAACCTCTTTACACGAATGAACTAAATTTTATTAAATCAACGAAGCCCTAGAAGGAATATCAGATAAAACTGAATAACATATTATAGTTAGAGTGATCCCAAAATTTTTAATTACCTGGTAATTTTGATAAAGTAAATCATTTTACCTATATTTTTATATCATATAAATTATAAACCATCCTGCAATCAAATATCACTATAGGTTTTAATAATAAATAGTTTAGTTATAAAATATTAATGCTTAAATGCTATTTATTATTTAATAAGGATTAGGTATTCCTAAATTTAAAGAAAAAGTAAAATACAAATTCTTGTAAAAATGAATACTTTTTGCATTCATGTGACATCATCCATCCTTTTCTGAACTCAGTTATACATAGGCTATAAAATGGAAACATGATAAAGAATAAATATAATATTTAAAAGGCTAAAATAAATCTATTTTAGTATCTTATAAGGTGATACATTTTACCTAATTGAAATTAAATCACTTTGATAACAGATTATGAAAAAGCATTTCATTTATTCAACATTGAGCAATATATATATTAACAATACTCACCATTCATTAGACTGTAGTGTAGGGGATTCATTTTGGGCTATGTGATATAAGGCACTCATTGCATTCATATTAAATAAAGGAGGCTTCCTTTCCGCTGTAAAAGAAAGGAAACATTCCTGTTAAAATAGGTGCCAGGGTACTCTAGTACTGGGTACATTTTTCTTTTTTTTCTTTTTTAATGATTTTATTTTGAAACAATCTTAAACTTATACAAAAAATTGCAAGTAGAGTTCAAAGAGCTTTTTTTTTTCCTTTTCTTTTTTTTTCTGAGATAGGGTCTCGCTCTGTCACCCAGGCTGGAGTGCAGTGGCACAATCTCAGCTCACTACAGTCTTGACCTCCTATGCTCAAGCAATCCTCCTACCTCAGCCTCCCGAGTAGCTGGGACCACAGGTGTGCACCACCATGCCCAATTATGTTTTGTATTTTCTGTAGAGATGGGGTTTCACCATGTTGCCCAAGATGGTCTTGAACTCTTGAGCTCAAGTAATCCTCCCAACTCAGCCTCCCAAAGTGCTGGGATTACAGGTGTGAGCCACTGCACCCAGCCTCCAAGAACTTTTTCAAGTGAATCAATTGAGAATAAATTGCTGACCTGATGCCTCACCATCCTTAATATATACTTGAGTGTATATTTCCTATAAAGAAGAACATTTTCCTAAATAATCATAATATATCCATTAAATCAGGCCATTTAACAGTGATATAACTATCATCCAATCCCCAAACTACATTCAAGTTTCATTCAAATGTCCCAATAATATCCCGTGTAGCAATAGTGAGCTTTGAGTATTGGCAATCTTCAAGGAATTTGTTCATTTTATCCAAGTTGTCAAATTTATTGACATAAAATTGTTCATATTTCCCCATTACTCTTTTAATACCTGTAAAATCTATAGTGATTATAATCTCTTACTCCTGATATTGGAAATTTGTGTCTTCTCTCTTTTATTTTGTGATTAGTCTGGCTAGAGGTTTAACCATTTTATTGATCTCAGAGTACTAGTTTTTGGTTTCACTGACTTTCTCTATTGTTTTCCAGTTTTCTATTCAACTGATTTCTGCTTTGATCATCACAATCCTCTGCTTATTTTGTGTGCAATTTGCTCCTTGTTTTAGTTTCTTAAGGTAAAAGTTGAAGTCATGACTTTGACAAATTGAAGTATGGTTGCCCTTCTGTATCTGTAGGTTCTGCATCCACAGACTGAACCAACCAACTGAAATATTTCAACCACAGACTGAAAATATCTGGGGAAAAAATAATAAAAATAACAACGAAGACTTTTTAACAATAAAAAAATTAAGAATTTTTATTTATTTATTTATTTTTTGAGACGTGGTTTCACTCTTGTTGCCCAGCCTGGAGTGCAATGGCGCAATCTTGGCTCACCACTACCTCCACCTCCAGGGTTCAAGAGATTCTCTCCTGTCTCAGCCTCCCGAGTAGCTGGGATTACAGGCGTGCGCTGCCATGCCTGGCTAATTTTGTATTTTTAGTAGAGACGGGGTTTCTCCATGTTGGTCAGGCGGGTCTCAAACTCCCAACCTCAGGTGATCCACCCGCCTCGGCCTCCCAAAGTGCTGGGATTACAGGTGTGAGCCATTGCGCCCAGCCAAAAATACAAATTTTTAAGACAGCTACTTACACGGCATTTATATTATATTAGGTATTATAAGTAACCCAGAGATTATTCAAAGTATATGGGAGGATATGCATAGGTTACATGAAAAACTAAGCTATTTTATATGAGACTTAAGCATCTGCACATCTTCTTATCTGAAGGAGTTCTGGAACCAATCCTCTGAAGATACTGAGATATACAGGACTCTTGAATGTACCTCACTTTGAGATTTTCTGACATTTCCTATTATCAGAGTTAGGCTAAACACCTTTGGCAGGAGTATCACAGAGGTAATGCTATAATTTGTATCCTATGAGGTGGCACTTGATTTTGAGAAGTTCTGTTATTGATGGTATTCACTTTGATCACTTGATTAAGGCCCATGTCTGCCAGTCTTCTTCATGATGAAGTTTCTCTTTTCTCCTTTGTAATTAATAAGCATTTTGCAAGATGGTACTCTGAATCTACATAAATATTCTGCTTCTCATGAAACGTTCAACTTTATTCTTTTATTTATTGTATGGAGTCACAGATTTTTATTTTAATAAGTTATATCATTTATTTTGATGTTCAAATTATCTCATATTTGAACAGTAGAAACCTTTTTAAGCTGGCTTTTGTCTTTTGGACATGGTCCCATTATTATTATTTGGTTACTTTCTTGCTTTCTGGTACACTAAGATGTCCTAGCTTCATCTTATGCTTTCCCTAGCCCAGACCCTGGATCAATCATTTCTCCAAGGGGCTGTTGTGCTAGGTGTGCTTACTGCTGCTGGGGTGTCACTGCTCTCAGACACGCTCAATGAACAGAGTTGGGATTATATACATGTACACAATACATTTATACACCTATGTGTACAAATACATGACATATATTAGATATTTATATTTGAAAACAATAAATATTGTAGTACAATATCTCAAATTCCAATCCAACATCATGTTTATTTCTAGCTTTCTCTTTCCTTATTTGTAAAATCCTTCTCTGACAATGAGAGAAACCCTGCTCTCATTATCCTTAACATATCTCTCTCTATATATATATATATATGTGTGTGTGTGTGTGTGTGTGTATATATATATATATATATTTTTTTTTTTTGGAGACGGAATTTCACTCTGTTGCCAGGCTGGAGTGCAGTGGCACAATCTCAGCTCACTGCAACCTGCGCCTCCCAGGTTCAAGCAATTCTCCTGCCTCAGCCTCCTGAGCTGGAACTACAGGCATGGGCCACCATGCCCGGCTAATTTTTGTATTTTTAGTAGAGACAGGGTTTCACCATGTTGACCAGGCTGGTCTTGAACTCCTGACCTCAGGTGATCTGCCAGCCTTCGCCTCCCAAAGTGCTGGGATTACAGGCATGAGCCATCACGACTAGCCCTTAATATATTTTTCTATCTGATAAATTCCTCCCATGTAACCAATATCCCATCTTTGTGATCATCTTCTCTCTCCTTAAGCAGATGCCCTCCTTTCTCTGTTCAAATTCTGAATCCCCATTCCACTTCACCCTACAGTGTGAATAAACCTCTTGGTCACTAAGTCTTTTAAATGGTATACCATCAATATATCAAACCTATATCAAACTAGAACATATCTTTTTAATTTTGTCACTCACTATTAAATTAAAAATCTCTCAATTTTATCAAAGAACATTAAACTTGGCTAAAAATCACAGAAGCGATTCACCGAATTTATGTATTAGACTCTCATAAATTCAAATAACTTTTTTTTTCTTGAGTCAGAGTCTCACTCTGTCACCCAGATCAAAGTGAAGTGGCAAGATCTCAGCTCACTGCAGCCTCTGCCTCTCCGGTTCAAGAGATTCTCCTGCCTCAGTCTCCCAAGTAGCTGGGATTACCGGGATGCACCACCACATCCAGCTAATTTTTGCGGTTTTAGTATAGATGAGGTTTCACCATGTTGGCCAGGCTGGTCTAAAACTCCTGACCTCAAGTGATTTGCCCACCTTGGCCTCCCAAAGTGCTGGGATTACAGGCATAAGCCACTGCACCCGGCCAAATATTTTCTGTCTCAAATTTTTATAAGCTACTACTAAACTTTTTCCTTTTTTTGAGATAAAGGCTTGATCTGTCACACAGGCTGGAGTGCAGTGGCACAATCTTAGCTCACTGCAACCTTGACTTCCTGGGCTCAAGTGATCCTCTCACCTCAGCCCCTCAAGCAGCTGGGACTACAGGCGCATGCCACCATGCCCAACTAATTTTTTTGTATTTTTTTGTAGAGACGGGGTTTCTCCATGTTGCCCAGGCTGGCCTCCAACTCCTGAGCTCAAGTGATCTTTCCACCGTGGCCTCCTAAAGTGCTGCAATTAGAGGCATGAGCCACCACTTAATTTTAAAACAAATTTATTTTAAGTTACAGATACTATTTCTTATTATCTTGTGCATGTTTCTAAACTGTCTCTACCCATAAATTTGAACTGCTTCTGTAAAATTAATACCTCCAAAATTCAAAAGGAAATTAGATGAAACCGAGACAGAAGAACTGAACGGTCTAGAAAGTAAATCTCAGAAACAATGTCCAATAATAAAATTTCCAGAGAAAGAGTTCAAATTATATATACTTATACAGAAGAGTAATCACCAAAGGGTGAGATAAATGGGTTCAAATTTAATATTTTCATTTATTCCTCTCAATGGGAAAAATGACTTTGTGTACTTTTGTTTCCTGTATTATTTTAATTTAATTAATTTGTTTGTTTAGAAAGGGTCTCACTCTGTCACCCAGGCTGAAGTGTAGTAGCATAATTATAGCTCACTGCAGCCTCAAACTCCTGGGCTAAAGGGGATCCTCCCACCTCAGCCTCCCGAGTAGCTGGGACTACAGGTGTGAGGCTACCATGCCTAGCTAATTTGTCTTGTTTTTGGTGGAGATAAGGTATTGTTATACTGTCCAGGCTGGTCTCAAACTCCTGGCTTTAAGCAATCCTTCCGCCTTGGCCTCCCAAAGTGCTAGGATTACAGACGTAAAGTCACTGTACCCAGCTGACAGTAGAACTATGAATAATTTATTTTCTTTTCACTCCTTTTGTATTTCTATAATTTTATACCCCAAACATATTATGTAATTTAAAATGATAAATTACATTTTTACAAAGATTATATAATCATGCAGCTCGAATAACAAGAAACTAAGAATTTTCATCAGATGAACTATAAAGAAACATGTAACCAAACCCACTCATGAAAAATTATGTATTATAAGATTTCTTAGTATTAAGACATAACCAAGTAATTTCAACCTTTGTGACACTAAAGCATGAAAGAGTCATGTCTATCTATTCACAACTATGTTTATCAAGACCAATAATGGTATAGTTGATGTAAATTTTTTCTATTACCTATACTGTAAGAAAATAGTTTGTTTTAATTTGCTATCCTTAACTCTTCCAACATAGAAAAGCATATTATAATAAGTATGTGTCCCAAGACTGAATCTGATTTGCATTGAGAATCATACCTCACCGTCTGTAAACCCAGCACTTTGGGAGGCTGAGGTGGGTGGATCACCTGAGGTGAGGAGTTGGAGACCAGCCTGGCCAACATGGTGAAAACCCATCTCTACTAAAAATAAAAAAATAGCTGGGCTTGGTGGCAGACACCTGTAATCCCAGCTACTCAGGAGGCTGAGGCAGGAGAATCCCTTGAACCCGGGAGGTGGAGGTTACAGTGAGCCAAGATTGTGCCACTGCACTCCAGCCTGGACAACAAAGCGAGACTCTATCTCCCTGCCCCCAAAAAAAGAAAGAAAGGGAAAAAAAAAGAAAATCATACCTCTAGAACTGTGTTATCTAACAGGGTAGCTAACTGGCCACATGTGACTATTTAAATGCAAATGTACTTAAACAAAATTTTAGAAAATTCACTCCCTTAGCTGAAAAGCCATACATACAGAACACTTCCTTCATCGCAAAAAGTTTTCCTAGCCTGTGCTACTTTAGACCTCTCACCTATCACCATAATCAGGCTTAAAATATAGTTCCTGACTTAGCACTTCAAAACATTCAAAACATTTGTAAGTAAAATGCTTAACGTTATTATGAAAGATTATAAAAGTGAAGATACCAAATGAATGCCTAAAATTCTAAGAAATTATTTCAAATATTTCACCCATGTAAAATTATTTAAAGGTAGTCACATCTAAAGTTGCTTTATTTTAAGTATAAAAACTTCTATTGTGAAGGAACTCTGTTTTATGAAGTAGAATAAAAAGCTAGAAATAAGAAGCCATTTCACGGAAACTACAAAATTTAGGTAGATTTTGTTCTAAGCAGAACAATGAGCCAACAAATGCCTTCTAATCAAATAAATCTTAAAATATACCAATGAAATCTAACAGGTCCATTAATGCAATTTCACTATCACTGAGGGGCACATGTATGCATGAGCCAGCATTAAGAAAGTAAAAGGATCCCATGGGCAAAGAGTACATTAACCAGCTTCTCTACATGTGTATCCAGGATTCTTAAGAAATTAATTAGGATCTACAGGTAGGAAAAAGAATCATACGTAAAAGAATAGAGATTAGAGTTTAGGACACTTAAAGGTACTTTCAAATGGAAGAAATAGTTTTGCAAACTTCAAATTAAGATAAAGAAATCACAAGTATGACATTATGGTCATCTCCAAATCTCTGTTTGTTGATGCTGTTAAACTATAAAACAAAGAGCAGGATGTGGAGCTTGAAGGGAGTAGTTAACATAGGAATTCCAACAAAAGTGAAAATACTTAAAGATTATGTTTTAGGAAAAAAAAACTGGACTGCAAGGTAGTCTGGTTGTAATAGAAATCATAACTTTAATCTACTGTGTAATAACAAGCAAGATTTTACCTTCATTTTACCTCATTTTCCCTATACTTGTTTTCGAAAACTGACAAACGTGAGTAGATAATGATTAATCAAAATTACCAATAGATTTTACTTTTAATGTATTATTTTCCATCCTCAGTCACTCCTTTCAGAATGGCTTAGATGAGCGCTGTGGCTCATGCTTGAAATCCCCCCACTGTGGGAGGCTGAGGCAGGAGGATAGCTTGAGCCCAGGAGTTTGAGACCAGCCTGGACAACATGGCGAAACCCTGTCTCTGCTAAAAATACAAAAATTAGCCTGGTGTGGTGGTGTGCGCCTGCAGTCCCAGCTATGTGGGAGGCTGAGGTGGGAGGACTGCTTGATCCCAGGAAGCAGAGGTTAGAGTGAGCTGATACTGCACCACTGTACTCCAGCCTGGGTGACAGAGCAAGACCATGTCTCAAAAATAAATAAGTAAATAAATAAACAAATAAATAAGTAAAATTTAATGCAATGCTCTAAAAGAAGATAAAAAGGAAAAGGAAAAGACTATTGGGCTGGTAGACCTCCACTGGGAAATCCAGAGCAAGAAGACGGCCAGCATCTTCAATTGCAGTGACAGTTTATTGGCTCACGTAAGTTATGACGGTCCACTGTTTTTAGCACGTTCCATTTATGAGCAACTGAACAAAATGTGTGCTTAAAATCAAACTGCTACAGGAAATTGAATCCAATCTCTCTCCCTCACTGCAAGACCCTGCTACAGTGATCCATGTACCTATCATCATGGCCCCTGTTGAATGAAGTCGGACTTACCATCTTATAAATCATATATATATATCAAACTGTTACAAAATGGTATGTAGGTATGACAGTCTGACATCTAATTTCATTCCTAATTCAAAGTAAAAAAAAAAAAAAAAAAAAAAACAGTAGTAACTACCCCAGCTAGTTATGAATGCTTTACAGATCTTCTACAGCTGGTAAATCCGGTAATCATAAACATATTCTAGGTGTTTAACAAATACTCATTAATGTTAGATATAGATTCCTCAAACATAATTAAAACCACAGTGGAAAATTATTTTAGATATAATGGAACAGAGCAAATATAATATAGCTAACCCTAATATAAATAAAAATTACCAAATAACCAAAGTGAAAACCTTACTAAATATATTGCTCCCCTTATAAAGTTACATTTAAGATAAAAATCTACAATTTTTATAGATCAGTATAGAAATTGATGTAAAACATTGATCAAACCTTAATCCATAGTAATGAAGAACAATGCTTACCTAGTTCAATACATGTTATTCCAAGAGACCACACATCTACTTTGCCATCATACTGTCCTTCATCCATGGCTAAAATTACTTCTGGGGCCATCCTAGAACAAAATGTTCATTTAAATTAAAGATTTTTTTAAAAAGTATACTATTCTTTGAGAATGTAAGTCATCTACCTGGAGATCACTGGTTTGAATTCTAGCCAATATATCTGGACATAAGAATTTTTATAATGGGAACTAAGTGCATTACAGGTTGTAAGGTAAATATTTAGCAATGCATATACAGTGTGAGATTTATTCTCACTATCCCATCATTATCATGTAACAGCTACCCCAAAAAAAAGAAGCTCCCAAGGCACAATTATATTCTGCATCTGCTCCAGTTTGCAGATTATAATACTTCATATCCTTTAGGCCAGTGGTTCTCAAATATTTTGGTCTCAGGATCCCATTACAAAAGTCTAATTTTTGGCCAGGCGCAGTGGTTCACACCTGTAATCCCAGGACTTTGGGAGGCTGAGGCAGGCGGATCACGAGGTCAGGAGTTTGAGAAGCCTGAGCAACATGGTGAAACCCCATCTCTACCAAAAATACAAAAATTAGCCGGCCATGGTGGCTGGCACCTGTAATCCCAGCTACTCAGGAGGCTGAGGCAGGAGAATCGCTTGAACCCAAGAGGCGGAGGTTGCAGTAAGCCAAGATCACGCCACTGCACTCCAGTCTGCCTGGGCGAGAGAGTGAGACTCCGTCTCAAAAAAAAAAAAAAAAAAAAAAGTCTATTTTTGCTTAAAAGATCAAATTTTACTATTGGCAACAAGTATTGTCAGTTGTTTTCCTTGAAGTTATAAGCTCATGTCGTTTATTAAAGAAAATTATCTGCCACAATAACCAAGACTGAATAATCATAGTTTGTGTCTTTCTTTCAAATAAAAACGGTGTTCCATGATAAAAGTGGCTAGGGCAGCTTACAACTCAATCACACAATTATCAATCTTATGGGTATCTTATTTGTAAATGAAGCACTAATTCATGTCTTCAATTAGTGTCCTATATTCTTTTTTTAAAATTTTAATCTTTTTTTTTTTTTTTTTTTTTTTTTTTTTTGGGAGACAGGGTCTCACTCTGTCGCCCAGGCTGGAGTACAATGGCACAATCTCGGCTCACTGCAACCTCTGCCTCCTGGGTTCAAGTGATTCTCCCACTTCAGCCTGTCAAGTAGCTGGGACTACAGGCGTGCATCACCACGCCCAGCTAATTTTTGTATTTTTTGGTAGAGACAGGGTTTCACCATGTTGGCCAGGCTGGTCTCAAACTCCTGACCTTAAGCAATCTGTCTGCCTCGGCCTCCCAAAGTGCTGGGATTACAGGTGTGAGCCATTGCATCTGGCCGAGTTTAACATTCCTGACAGTACTTTACTTTCCACTTCATTTGTATTTCATGTTAAACACAGATAGACACTTAAAACGGCTGCTGACTGCTTTAACTATTCTTACCAATATGGCGTTCCCACAAAGGAATTGGCAGGTGATGCCATGGAAGCAGATCCAAAGTCAGCAAGTTTCACTTGGCCTGGTTCTGTCAGAAGGATATTTCCTGCTTTGATATCTCTAGGTTTAGGAAATACAGAAAACTACTTAACTTTCCCTCATTAGATTATGTTTAAAACAAAAAAAATAAAACAAGAATTCATAAGATAGAGAAGGAGAAATAATAATTAAGTGCTGGGGTAATCACACAATTGGGATAATGAGAATTAATATTCAAATTAGAAAACAAAAAACTACAGAATTCAAATAAACATATAGTAATACTTTTCTAAAAGAGAAGACAAATAGCAAAAAAAAAAAAAGAAAATTAGTTTACTGGAGCACACAGTTTATATTTTAGTTTCTGTTTATTGGTAGAAACAATGGTTTTTAAAAATACATTGTAATTAGCAAACAATCTCTTTATCATACATAAGATTTCTGAGTATCCATACTTAACGTAAAAACAAAAAAGAAAACATAAAGAACTTTATTCTCCAAACTTTTTGAAAAAGACTTATTCAAAATAAGTAAATACATAAAGATGTATTTGTATCATTTACAAACTTTAGCATAGTTTTCCTAAATATAAAATAAAAACTGAAATATATGGATAGTGTAGTATCAATGATCCCAAATTTACTTTTCTGAAATAGCAACGGTCTATTAAACTAAGAAAACAGGTATTTATATAATAAGACTGTCTGTCTAACTAGCATTAAATATATACTTAATCATTCAAAAATTAAAATAGAAATTAAAGTGCTGAATTTCCAAGCCCTTAATTCTTACTATATATTTTAGAGCATAACACGAAATGAATCTATTTTTCTTACATTTGATTTTTTTAAAATGGAGAGGTATCTTAAATTTGAGAAAAACTTAGGTTGAAATTCCAACTATGGCACTCACTTATGCTTGTGGGTATCTCTCAGATCTTATCCTGATGTTAAAAAATGATAACCCATTAACTCACAATGACTCTATTATATAGTTTAATATGTACTGCCTGGTTCATATATGTATAAGAAAATACTAACTTTCTTCTACAACAGCTAGAACCAATACCAGTGCCAAAAATTTATTATAAAATGTTTTAACTTCAAAGTTATTATCCATAATCAAGGATTATCAAGGACCACAGCTCAAAAGCACAAAGAGTCTTAAGCAGCTTCTGTTTTTTTTTTTTTTGTGAGACAGAGTTTCACTGTCACCCAAGCTGGGGTGCAGTGGCACAGTCTCAGCTCACTGCAACTTCCACCTTCCGGGCTCAAGCGATTCTCCTCCCTCAGCCTCACAAGTAGCTGGGATTACAGATGCCCACAACAAAGCCCAGCTAATTTTCATATTTTCAGTGGAGACAAAGTTTCACCATATTGGCCAGGCTGGTCTCGGAACTCTTGACCTCAAGTGATCCACCCGCCTAGGCCTCTCAAAGTGCTGGGATTACAGGTGTGAGCCACCTTGCCTGGCCTTAAGCAACTTTTATTCGTCCATGTCATGGAATCAATGGAATAAATCTGTCATTATCAGTTACCAAGAAGACAAAAGATCTAGATTTAGTTCTAGCTCTAATCTACTCAGCTTTGCAACCCTTAGGAAATTACAGTCACAAATTGAGACATCAGTGATTTTACCTGTAAAATGAGAAAAATTTTATGATTCTCTAATGCCCAATCCAGTTGCAAATTAAATGATTCTACATCTAAGTTTCTACCACTAATCTAAAAAGTATACATACTTTTACAATGTCAAACAGCACATACAGGCAAAGATAAAAATTATCCTAGAGAGCCAGGCGCGGTGGCTCTCGCCTGTAATCCCAGCACTTTGGGAGGCCAAGGCGGGTGGATCACGAGGTCAGGAGATCGAGACCATCCTGGCTAACACGGTGAAACCCCATTTCTACTAAAAATACAAAAGTTAGCCAGGCGTGGGGGCAGGAGCCTGTAGTCCCAGCTACTGGGGAGGCTGAGGCAGGAGAATAGTGTGAACCCGGGAGGCGGAGGTTGCAGTGAGCCGAGATCATGCCATTGCACTCCAGACTGGGCGACAGACCGAGACTCCGTCTCAAAAAAAAAAAAAAAAAAAAAAAAAAAAAAAAAAAAATCCTAGAGAGATCAAGTATACCACTATGTTCATTTTAGGATATGAAAAGTCTAAAAAAATATGAGTTTATATTATTTTATTTGGCTTTAACCAATAAAAACTTTAGGGTTAATAAATTCTAAAGTTGGTAATATGCAACAAGCCATTTACTTATCAATATATGATAATTTCCAAAGCACTTACCTATGAATCATAGTATGAGAATGTAAGTAGGCTAATCCCTGGAGAGCACCATGTGTAATTGCTGCTATTTCCACTTCTTGTAATGGCTTTTTGTGAACTTAAAATTTATTTGAAAATAATTAATACAGAGAACATTTTTGTTAAAAAAATACATATCTAATACATGGGGCAATTTTAAAAAACTGATACTTAGCAAGAAGAGATTTATTTTCCAAGATGATAAAGATTATTAAACTTTGTAACTTGTATGCAATTGTGCCAGTTGTTAAAGCACAGTTCATAGCCAATTCTTCTCTTAGCTAATGATATTAAATAATTATTTGGTGATGTAAAAACAATAGCAGCAGAGTTCTCTCTCTTTATTCTCACTTATCTTTATTTTGAACAGGAGGAGCAGGATAACAGAGAATTCAGAAAAACACTTGTAAAGTCACAATGAGAGAAAACATGACTATTTTAAGCTACTGTATAACATGTAATATTTAATAAGGACAGCATATACCATGCTGAGAATTTGAAGACTAAGAGTTCTGCTCTTTCTGGAAAGTTTTACATTATTTGGTATTAATATCATTTAAATAATGCTAACTAAATTATCATTTTATTCTGTGAATACTTTTTAAAAAATAATCAAAGGAAACTTACCTTCTAGTAAATCTGAAGCAGATCCTAAACAATATTCCATTACAAGCTACATGGAAAAATTATAAAACCATTAAAATATATTATTATAAAGATTCTATTTAAGATAAAATAAGTTCACCCAGTAGATCAAGAAGATAGTTTGAAGTAAAATTCTAGTCATCATTTACCTTAAAAAAATAGTTATATAGATATTTCTCAGAAAAATATATTTTTAAAATTTTTTAATAAAAAATACTCACGTATTCAGTGATTTGTTAAATGCAGTCAAGCCAATGATACATTAATCTTTTAATAATGCCAACATATAATAACTTCTATAAGCTGTGCATTTCATATATAATTACTAATTAAAATTATGAAGAAATACACATATTCCATTACTACAAATCTATAGTAACAATACTGATCATTGTTAGAAGACAGAAAACTGTGTTCTCTAGAATTATACGTATAGTCAGCCCTTCACATCTGTGGGTTCTAGATTTGTAGATTCAACCAACTATGTATCAAAAATAATTGAAAAAATAAAAAAATTGGCCAAGTGTGGTGGCTCACGCCTATAATCCCAGCACTTTGGGAGGCCGAGGTGGGCGGATCACCAGGTCAGGAGATCAAGACCACCTTGGCTCACATGGTGAAACCCCGTTTCTACTAAAAATATAAAAAATTAGTTGGGCATGGTGGCGGGTGCCTGCAGTCCCAGCTACTCAGGAGGCTGAGGCAGGAGAGTGGCGTGAGCCTGGGAGGCGGAGCTTGCAGTGAGCCGAGACTGCACCACTGCACTTCAGCCTGGGCGACACAGAGACTCTGTCTCAAAAATAAATAAATAAAATTTAAAAAAATTACAATATAACAACAAAAATAAAACAAAAAGCCAATACAACATAACAACTATTTACATGGCATTCACATTGTGGTATTATAACTAATCTACAGATGATTGAAAAAATTAATAGGTGGATGTGCACAGGTTATGTGCAGATACTCCATTTTACAGAAGGGATTTGGTATCCTGGGGGTGGGTGTCCTGGAACCAAATTCCCCACAGATACTGAGGAAAAACTATATACAAAGCTTAGGTCACAGCTGTTTCTTTGAAAGCAAACACAGAGCACTTCCTATGTGCCAGGTATTTTTTATATAGTAACCAATTTAATCCTCAGAATGACCTTATGAGGTAGGTCCTATTAGTATCCTTATTTTATGGATGGAGAACCCTGAGAGGCAGAGAGGTTAACCGTCTAATATTACTGCTTTTTCTTTAATCATAGCCTCAATTTTACAAGTCATCACTACTACCACCAAAACAAACTGGATAAAAATGCACCAAACACTACAAATCTAAATCTACAGTAAGTATACTAAAATGATACTTAGCTGTGGCTTACTAATTATTCAAAATAAGGGGCCATTCCTGGTAACAAAAGGACAAAATTAATTTCTACTTCTTATAATAAAGGGCAACAATTCTCTATCTTTAGTATTATATTATTCGGCCAAGGAGTCATGATCAGTTCTAACTTCACCAGGATTCACCCAAATTTCACCAAGATCTTTCTGGTTAAATGCATTAAAGTATATTTATGTCAAGAAAATATATGCTAACTTTCAATCTCAAGTAACATGATTGTTTTCACAATGTTTGAATGGTACTACTAAAACTGTCAGAGGACATTTTATTATACACAAAAAGGTCAACAGAATTCTGAAAAATCTCTGCAGCAAGACTTGCAAAAATTCTATCATCTCTTATTGCCTACAAGTTCTAGGAAATATTGTTTGTTTTCTTTCAGTATGAACTAACATTTCAGGTGATTTTGCATGTGTTTACACAACCCATATGAGACATTCTGAATTAATTCATTATAAACCAAAATCAGCTAAAATTGCAACAAGGGGAAAGCAAATACCAACCCATGCTGTGTGTTCACGTAGATAACAGCCTTTGTATTCTATACTGTTGGGATGTTTTATTCTTTGTAGAAACTTGACTTCCTTAATAATATCCTGCCATTTCTGTGGGGAGAAAAAAGGTAAAGAATTATGAACAGGGCTTTTCCTCAGAAAGTTGTATGAGAATAAAAGTAATTACTAAATTGAGAAGGGTTAACAAGAACATGCAAGTTTGCTTGGTTTTACTTACTTACTGGGAGGGTCTCGCTCTTTCACCCAGGCTGGAGTGCAGTGGCACGATCTCAGCTCACTGCAACCTCCATCTCATGGGCTCAAATGATCCTCCCCCCTCAACATCCCAAGTATTTGGGTCTACAGGCACACACCACCATGCTCATCTAATTTTTCTATTTTTTGTAGAGATGGGGTTTCACTATATTGCTCAGACTGGTCTCAAACTCCTGACCTCAAGTGATTCACTTGTCTTGGCCTCTCAAAATGTGATAATTTTTAGATAAAATGTCAAAATTAAAAAGTTTAAATAAATTATATTCAGCCAGGCACGCTGGCTCACACCTGTAATCGCAGCACCTTGGGAGGCTGAGGCTGGCGGATCACGAGGTCAGGAGATCGAGACTATCCTGGCCAATATGGTGAAACCCTGTCTCTACTAAAAGTACAAAAATTAGCTGGGCATGGTGGCACGCGCCTATAGTCCCAGCTACTCGGCAGGCTGGGCAGGAGAATTGCTTGAACCCAGGAGGTGGCGGCTGCACTGAGCTGAGATCGAGCCACTGCACTCCAGTCTGGTGACAGAGCGAGACTCCACCTCAAAAATAAAATATAAATAATATTCATATACAGGCCTATCTCAATTTACGGCGCTTCGCTTTATTATACTTCACAGATATTACTTTTTTTTTTAAACAAATTGAAGGGTTGTAGCAATCCTGTGTCAAAGCAAGTCCACCAGCACCATTTTTCCAATAGCATGTGCTCACTTGATGCCTTTATGTCACCTTTTGGTAACTCACAATATTTCAAACTTTTTCATCATTATTATTATATCTGTTATGGTGATCTGTGATCAGTAATTGTTGATGTTACTATTGTAATCATTTTGGGGAGCCATGAACTGTGCCCATATAAGATGGTGAATTTAATCAATAAATGTATTCTGACAGCTCCACCAGCCAGTCTTTACCCTGTCTGTCTCCCTTTCCTTGGGCCTCCTTATTCTCTGAGACACAATAAAGTTGAAATTAGGCCATTAATAACCCCACAGTGACCCCTAAGTGTTCAAGTGAACGGAATACTCACACATCTGTCACTTTAATTCAAAAGTTACAAGTGATTAAGCTTAGTGAGAAAAGCATGTCAAAAGCTGAGACAGCCTTTGAAGCTAGGCCTTTTGCGCCAAATAGTTAGCCAAGTTGTAAATGCAAAGAAAAAGTTATCGAAGACAATTTAAAGTGCTACTCCAGTAAATATATGAATGATAAGAAGGCAAAACAAATTTATTGTTGATATGAAGAAAGCTTCAATGGCCCGGATAGAAAATCAAATCAGCCACAACATTCCTGTAAAACAAAGTCTAATCTAGAGGATGGCCCTAACTCTCTTTAACTCTACAAAGGCTGAGAGAGGTGAGGAAGCTGAAGAAGAAAAGTTGGAAACTAACAGAGGTTGCTTCATCAGGTGTAAGGAAAGAAATCAACTCCGTAAAATAAAAGTGCAAGGTAGGCTGGCATGGTGGCTCACTCCTATAATCAATCTCAGCACTTTGGGAGGCCAAGGCGGACAGATCACTTGAGGTCAGGAGTTCAAGACCAGCCTGGCCAACATGGTGAAACTCCATCTCCACTAAACATACAAAAATTAGCTGAGTGTGTTGGTGCGTGCCTGTAGTCCTAGTTACTAGGGAGGAAAGGCAAAGGAAGCAGAATTGTTTGAACCCAGAAGGTGGAGGCTGCAGTAAGCCAAGATAGTGCCACCGCACTCTAGCGTGGGTGACAGAGAGAGACTGTCTCAAAAAAAAAAAAAAAAAAAAAGAAAAGAAAAGTGCAAGGTGAAGCAGTAAGTACTGATGTAGAAGCTACATGCAAGTTATCCAGAAGATCTAGCCAATGTGTCATTGAGGAAGGTAGCTACATTACACAACAGATTTTCTTTCTTTTTTTTTGAGAGTCTTACTGTCACCCACACTGGAGTGCAGTGGCATGATCTTGGCTCACTGCAACTTGTGCCTCCTGGGTTCAAGCATTCCTTCTGCCTCAGCCTCCCTAGTAGCTGGGACTACAGGCATGTGGACTACCATACCTGGCTAATTTTTCTATTTTCAGTAGAAACGGGGTTTCACCATGTTGGCCAAGCTGGTCTCGAACTCCTGGCCTCAAGTGATCCACCTACTTCGGCCTCCCAAAGTGCTGGGATTACAGGTGTGAGCCACCAAGCCCGGGCAAGAGATCTTCAGTGTAGACAAAATAGCCTTATATTGGAAGAAGATACTATCTAGGGCTTTCATGGCTACAGAGCAACTATGAAATGCCTGGTTTCAAAATTTCAAAGGACAGGCTGACTCTCTTGTTAGGGGCTAACGCAGCTTGTGATTTTAAGCTGAAGTCAATGCACATTATTACTATTCCAAAAATTCTACTCTGCTTGTGCTTGTTCAATGAAACAACAAAGCCTTTAGATGACAGTACTTTTGTTTAAGCATGGTTTAGTGAATATTTTAAGGCCACTGTTGAGATTTACTGCTCAGAAAGATTCCTTTCAAAATATTACTGGTCTTTGCCAGTGCACCTAGCTACCCAATAACTCTGATAGAGACATAAAAGAAGATTTATGTTGTTTTCATTCCCGTGAATACACCACCCATTCTGTAGCCCACGGATCAAGGAATAATTTCGAGTTCCAAGCCTTATTATTTAAGAAAGGCTGGCTGGGCACGGTGGCTCACTCCTGTAATCCCAGCACTTTGGGAGGCCGAGGCAGGCAGATCACCTGAGGTCAGGAGTTCAGGACAAGCCTGACCGACATGGAGAAACCCAGTCTCTACTAAAAAAATACAAAATGAGCCGGGCGCGGTGGTACATGACTGTAATCCCAGCTACTTGGGAGGCTGAGGCAGGAGAATCGCTTGAATCCAGGGGGCGGAGGTTGTGGTGAGCCGAGACCATGCCATTGGGCAACGAGAGCGAAACTCCATCTCAAAAAAAAAAAAAAAAAAAAAAAAACAGAAAAGAAAAGAAAGGCTGTAGCAGCCGGGCATGGTGGTTCACACCTGTAATCCCAACACTTTGGGAGGCCAAGGGAAGTGGATCACCTGAGGTCAGGAGTTCGAGACCAGCCTAGCCAACACAGCAAAACCCTCTCTACTAATAATACAAAAATCAGTCAGGCATGGGGACGCAGGCCTATAATCTCAGTTACTTGAGAGGCTGAGGCAGGAAAATCGCTTGAACCCGGAGGCGGAGATTGCAGTGAGCTGAGATCATGCCATTGCACTCCATCCTGGGCGACAAGAGTGAACTCCATTTCAAAACAAAAAAACAAACAAACAAACAAAAAGGCTATAGCTGCCGTAGACAGCAATTTGTCTGATGGACAGTGGCAAAGTAAACCGAGTACCTTCTGGAAATAATTCATTATAGATGCCATTAAGAACATTTCCGACTGATGGGAGTGCAAATTAGCAACATTATCAGGAGTCTGGAATAAGTGCATTCCAACCCTCATGAATGACTTTGAGGGGTTCAAGATTTCAGTGGAGGAAGTAATTGCAGATGTGGTGGAAACAGCAGGAAAACTGGAATTGCACATGCAGCCTGAAGATGTGACTAAACTCCTGCAATTTCATGATAAAACTTGAGTGGATGAGAAACTGCTTGTAATAGATGGGCAAAGAAAGTAATTTCTGAATATTACATAAACTTAGTTGATAAAGCAGTAATAGAGTTACGGAGGATTGACTCCAATTTTGAAAGTTTTATTGTGGTAAAATGCTGTCAAACATCACTGCATTCTACAGAGAAATCTTTTGTGAAAGAGAAAACTGATGGGGCAAACTTCACTGTTATCAGATTTTAAGAAATTGCCACAACCACCTTAACCTTCAGCAACCACTACCCTGATCAGTCAGAAGCCATCAACATAGAAGATCCTCGAGCAGCAAAAATACTATGACATGCTGAAGGCTCAAATGATCATTAGCATCTTTTTAGAAATAAAATATTTTAGGCCGGGTGTGGTGGCAGGCACCTGTAGTCCCAGCTACTCAGGAAGCTGAGGCAGGAGAATCACTTGAACCCGGGAGGCGGAGGTTGCAGTGAGCTGAGACTGCACCACTGCACTCCAGCCTGGTGACAGAGTGAGACTCCATCTCAAAAAAAAAGAAAGAAAATATTTTAAAATTAAGGTATGTACATTGTCTTTTTTAGACAAAATGTTACTGCACACTTAATGGACTACAGTATAGCATGGAGAGAGATATATATATATATATATATTTAGATGGAGTCTCATGTTGCTGTCCAGACTGGAGTGCAGTGGCACAATCTTGACTGACTACAGCCTTCGCCTCCCGGCTTCAAGTGATTCTCGTGCCTCTGCCTCCTGGGTTCAAGTGATTCTCCTGCCTCAGCCTCCCAAGTACCTTGGAATTACAGGTACATGCAACCACACCTGACAGGATTTTCCACCATGTTGGTCAGGCTGGTCTTAAACTCCTGACCTCAAGTGATCCGCCTGCCTTGGCCTTCCAAAGTGCTGGGATTACAGGCATGAGCTACTGCACCAGGCCTAGACACAATTTTCATATGCACTAGGCACCAAAAAGTTCATGTGACTTGCTTTATGATATTTGCTTTATCGTAGTGGTTGAGAACAAAACCCACAATATCTCCAAGGCATGCTTAGAGTTTACAACTCAATTACATAATTTACAAAATTATTTCACTAAAGGTAGGTAAGACAAATTTGAGTTTGATAAAATTTATCATTAATGACTCTTATTAAAATTTTACAACCATACACCAATCATGTTGATAACTATATACCATATTCAGTGATTTTTCTTCAAAAGTTCAACCTTTCTTTTTTCCATACAGTTTTATTGATACATAATTTATATACCATGAAGTTCACCTGCTGTGTTTTTGGCTTATTTTTATTACCAAACGTTAGGGTTTGTTTTTGTTTTTAACTCAAATGAACTAATTCCTCTGAGATTCAAGTTCCTAAATGCAGACTCTAAAATGCTAGTGAATAATTAGCTATTATATAGAAAAGTTCACAGAAAAAAACCAAGCAGTACAAAAATCTTTTCCTACATAGTTTACTAATACCTATCAGGAAATACAGATAAACCTTCGGTCTTAAGTTACTTCATGACAACCTTAAATACTCAGGCCATATCCTAAACACAGTTACTCTTAAGAAGCAACCCGAGAACTCTAAAAATACAGATCCTTTGGTCCATACCCAGAAATTCTACAGATTTAGTAGGTGTGAGAGGAGGACTAGAAATCTGTTTTTGCTCTTTTTAATTTTTTTAAGTTTTATCATTGATTTGGGCTATATTCTTAACGGCAAGGAAAGCAGTATAAATAGAATACTTTAAGAGATGTTGTATACTAGATTTAAGATCATGTACTTCGTATGTTATTTCACAAGGCCTTAACAGAACACAGCAAAATATGTTCACAGTGGGCCAGGTGCGGTGGCTCACGCCTGTAATCCCAGCACTTTGAGAGGCCGAGGCGGGTGGATCACGAGGTCAGGAGATCAAGACCATCCTGGCTAACACAGTGAAACCCCGTCTCTACTAAAAATACAAAAAATTAGCCGGGCATGGTGGCGGGTGCCTGTAGTCCCAGCTACTCGGGATGCTGAGGCAGGAGAATGGCATGAACCCGGGAGGCGGAGCTTGCAGTGAGCCAAGATTACGCCACTGCACTCCAGCCTGGGCGACAGAGCAAGACTCCATCTCAAAAAAAAAAAAAAAAATAGGTTCACAGTGTTTTGTGTAAAATGTGTAAGATACATTATAAAATGCTAAATCCAGAAAATCTGTTCCATGGTCTTTAAGTTTCAAATTTGAATACTCTGGAAGGCAAACTCAAAAAAATGTATTCCTCAACATAAAAAAATTTTTATGAAGGATGCCAACATTAGATATTAAAAGATGATGTGGTAAATGAAAATTTTTGTTCTAGGTATGACTAATCAGACTCTGAAACAGACAGATACAGATACATGTGTATATATACACACACACACACACACACATATATACATACATACACACAATGGAATATTTTTCAGACTTACAAAGGAAGGAAATTCTGACATACACTACAACACGGATGAACTTTTGGGATATTAGGTTACGTGATACAAGCTAGTCACAAACAGACAAATCCCAAATGATTCCACTTACATTAAGTACCTAGTCAAATTTATGGAGACAGAAAGTAGACTGGTGGTTGCAAGAGGCTGGGGAATTACCGTTTAATGACTACAGAGTTTTAATGCTGCAAGATAAAAAGAATTCTAGAGATGCATGGCGATAATGGTTGGTTGCACAACAATGTGAATGTACTTAATTCCACTGAAATGTGGAATTGAAAATAGTTAAAATGGGCCGGGCGCGGTGGCTCAAGCCTGTAATCCCAGCACTTTGGGAGGCCGAAATGGGCGGATCACGAGGTCAGGAGATCGAGACCATCCTGGCTAACTCGGTGAAACCCCGTCTCTACTAAAAAATACAAAAAATTAGCCAGGCGAGGTGGCGGGTGCCTGTAGTCCCAGCTACTCGGGAGGCTGAGGCAGGAGAATGGCGTAAACCCGGGAGGCGGAGCTTGCAGTGAGCTGAGATCCAGCCACTGCACTCCAGCCTGGGCGACAGAGCAAGACTCCGTCTCAAAAAAAAAAAAAAAAAAAAGAAAATAGTTAAAATGGTAAATTTTATGTTGTGTATTTTACCACAATTAAAAATAATTTTTAAAAATTTTTAAGATTAAAGAGAATTCTAGAGTTTTTCTTTTTTCATTTATAAATATTTCATTTTTTGATTGAGATGGGGGGTCTCACTGTTCCCCAGGGTGGTCTCAAATCCTGGGCTCAAAATGATCCACACACCTCGGCCTCCCAAAGTGCTGGGATTACAGGTGTGAGCCACAGCGCCAGGCAAAATTGTAGATTTTTAAAAGCAAACTACATTTCATAAATTTATGAAATTAGGTAGAATATAATCTGAAGAGAACTAATTAGAGTATTAGTGAACTAAAGTACATTCAATGTAGCATTGTTTCATTTTTGAATTTTTCAAATTGTTATACATTGCTTGTTTCTCAGACTAGATATAGATTCATGTTGATTAAAGTTTGTTTAAAACAGGCATTAAACAACGTTTAAACAATTTTAAAGATCATAGGCCAGGTGTGGTGGCTCCCAACATTTTGGGAGGCCAAGGCAGGTGGATCGCTTGAGGTCAGAAGTTCAAGACCAGCCTGGCCAAAGTGATGAAACCCTACTTCTACTAAAGATACAAAAAATTTGCCAGGCATGGTGGCAGGTTCCTGTAATCCAGGCTGAGGCAGGAGAATTACTTGAACCTGGGAGGTGGAGGTTACAGTGAGCCAAGAAGGCACCACTGCACTCCAGCCTGGGGGACACAGAGATGCTACGTCTCAAAAAATATATTTAAAAAAAAAGGTCATATCCAATATAATTTATTGTCAAGTACATCTTATTCTACTTTAATTTTTAGAAACTGATAATCCTTCCAAGATAAACAGAGAATAATATTTAAAACAACAGTTTAAAAAATTAAGGCTGGGAGCAGGCAGATTGCCTGAGGTCAGGAGTTTGAGACCAGTCTGGCCAACATGGTGAAACCCTGTCTCTACTAAAATACAAAAAATTAGCCAGGCGTGGCAGTATGTGCCTGTAGTCCCAGCTACTCGGGAGGCTGAGGCAGAATTGCTAGAACCCGGGTGGCAGAGGGTGCAGTGAGCTGAGATGGCACCACTGCACTCCAGCCTGGGCAACGCAGCGAGACTCCATCTCTTTAAAAAAAAAACAAAAAAAACTGAAAGCAGGCTGAGCACAGTGGTTCACACCTGTAATCCCAGCATTTTTTGAGGCCAAGGCAGGCGGATCACCTGAAGTCAGGAGTTTGAGACCAGCCTGGCCAACATGGAGATACACTGTGTCTACTAAAAATACAAAAATTAGCCAGGTGTGGTGGCACACACCTGTAATCCCAGGGAATTGATTGAACCTGAGAGGCGGCGAAGGTTACAGTGAGCCAAGAGTATGCCACTGCATTCCAGCTTAGGTGACAGAGCGAAACTCTATCTCAAAAAAAAAAAAAAAAAAAAATTAAAAGCAGAAGGCACAAGTAGGGGGACTTTGGAGATACCAATAATCCTCTGTTTATGGCTCTCAGCACTATTAGGGTTAAATGGGTACATCAGTTTGGGGAAAAAAAATTCATTGAGATATACACTTAAGATTTGCATACTTCACCTATTAACACTTAAAAAATTCCCACCCTTCCTTCCCAATTAAAAATTATGTCTTCCTCTAACATATCAATAAGAATGTATATATTGGCCGGGCGCGGTGGCTCACGCCTATAATCCCAACACTTTGGGAGGCGGAGGCGGGTGGATCATGAGGTCAGGAGATCAAGACCATCCTGGCTAACTCGGTGAAACCCTGACTACACTAAAAATACAAAAAATTAGCCAGGCGTGGTGGCGGGCGCCTGTAGTCCCAGCTACTCGGGAGGCTGAGGCAGGAGAATGGCGTGAACCCGTAAGGTGGAGCTTGCAGTGAGCCAAGATTGCACCACTGCACTCCAGCCTGGGCTACAGAGCGAGACTCCATCTCAAAAAGAAATTTAAAAAAAGAATGTATGTATTTATTCTGAGATAAATATAAGAAAAAACAAGAATGTACACATTTAACCTACCTCAGTAGACTGCTTTCCACTATAAGACATTTTCTTGATGGCCACCACTTCATTGGTACGCACATCTCGTGCCTAAAGAAGAACAAAGAAAGAAACATTGTAAAAATTAACAGGTGAAATCTAGGCAACTATTTCTTTGTGAATATAAAAGCATTTGTAAACTACCATGTCAAAAAGGACATCAAAACCGCTTTTAAAGAAAATTTTTAAAATAACACTGCACTGCAATACTTACAAAATTACCCTAGAGCTAGTACTTTAGAAAGAAAATAAAGCAAAGTAAAAAAATAAGAAAATAAGCCTTTGAGTAATCTAATTGAGAAGAAAAATACAGAAATTTGAGTAGTACTATAAACAGACAATACAATGCAAGTGTATAAAAGTCTATGCTAATAAAGTTTGAAATCTCAATGAAACAAGACAACTTTTTAGGAAAGAACAAATTACTAAAACAGACCTAATGACAATAACATGAGTAAAACAATGATGGCAGATTGGAAAGAACACCAATGAATGACCTTTAACATAGTCTTCAGTGAAAAACAGTTCTACCAAAGGAACTTTCCAGAATATATAAGAGAAAAATACAAAAGGTATCCCATTAATTTTACAAAGGCATCCCATTAATTTTACAAAGGCAGTTTAACCCTATAACTAAAACCTCACAAAGAGTACAAAATTGAAAGTTAGGTACCAACAATTTCATTTGTAAATATAGATGGGAAAACTCTAAAATTAGCAAACCAAATTTTACAGGGCATTAAAAGATTTTTCCTTTGGATAAAATATACTATTACAGGCTGGGCGTGGTGGCTCACACCTGTAATCCCAGCACTTTAGGAGGGTGAAGTGGATGGATCACCTCAGGTCAGGAGTTTGAGATCAGCCTGGTAAAAACCCATGGTGGAAACCCATCTCTACTAAAAATATAAAAATCAGCCAGGTGTGGTGGTGCACACCTGTAATCCCAGCTACTCGGGAAGCTGAGACAAGAGAATCACTTGAAACTGGCAGGCGGAGACTGCAGTGAGCCGTGATTGTGCCACTGCACTCCAGCCTAGACAGCAACTCTGTCTCAAAAAAAAACAAAACAAAACAAATTACTATCACAGGAATGCAGAAGATTTTGAAACTAGAAAAACATTTCATAATTCACCACATCTTTTAAAAGTCAAGGGGAAAAATATATATAAACTCTCAATAAAAGCTGAAAATGTGAGATAGGCCTAATGCTAAATGTATTCAATTGTAGAGAAGGCCAAACTCTTAGAAAAACAAAACTAGCAAGGTAATTTTTCAACATATCATGTCTATTGAAAACAACTGCTAATCAGGATCAAGACCAGACTCCTTAAAGTGCTGCCATGATGATTATTTAATACTGTTGTGGAAATTCTGAAGGAAAAAAAAAAAAGGCACAGAAACATGACAGTTAACTCTTAAAAAAGAGCCAAACTCTCACTATATGCAAAAAAATTGTAATAAATATTAAGAAGGTACAAGGCAATAGCTGTGAAATATTTAAAATGAGTTTAGTAAAAGGGTTAGAAACCATCTCAAACCATCTGTGCAAGAACTCGTTTTCAATTCAGGCTCTAATGAATTCCCAAAGACAAAATGTTCTAAAAGTAGAATGTAGTGATGGCTACAAAACTTGTATCTACCAAAAATAATTGAAATGTACACTTAAAACTGGTAGACTTATGGTATGTAAATTATACTTCAAAAAAAATTTTTTTAAAAAAGGATAGCACCTGTAAAATTATACCTCAATAAAGGTTGCTTTAAAAAAATTAAATAAGGGCCAGGCGCAGTGACTTACGCCTGTAATCCCAACACTCTGGGAGGCCCAGACGCGCGGATCACGAGGTCAGGAGTTGAGACCAGACTGACCAACATGGCGAAACCCCATCTCTACTAAAAATACAAAACTTAGCCGGGTGTGGTGGCGTGCATCTGTAATCCCACTCAGGAGGCTGAGGCAGGAGAATCGCTTGAACACAGAAGGCAGAAGTTGCAGTGAGCCGAGATCATGCCATTGCACTCCAGTCACTGCAATCCAGCCTGGCAACAGAGCGAAAGTCCATCTCAAAAAAAAAAAATTTTTTTTTTAAGTAAGACCAGGCGTGGTGACTCAAGCCTATAATCCCAGCACTATGTATGGGAGGCCGAGGTGGGCGGATCACTTGAGGTCAGGAGTTTGAGACCAGCCTGGCCAACTTGGTGAAACCCCGTCTCTATTAAAAACACAAAAATTAGCTGGGCATGGTGGCACATGTCTGTCGTCTCAGCTACTCGGGAGGTTGAGGCACAAGAATCGCTTGAACCCAGAAGGCGGAGGTTGCAGTGAGCTGAGACTGCGCTACTGCACTACAGCCTGAGCAACAGAGGGAGACTCCGTCTCAAAAAAAAAAAAAAAAAAAAAAAAAAGACAGAACTTATTATCTGTATTCTGCTACGTGAGTAGAGTGAAGAACTAAGGACTTTTTAATTTCAACTGCTGGTGGATTGGTTAATGGAAACCTGTACCACTCACTGTAAAGAATGAAGTAGATCTATCCACATAAGTCTCGTCAGGTATAAATTTCTTTTTCCAAAATGTTCTCTACTCACCTATCTGTGAGCCCCCTGACTGTGATTAATAGGATTAAAAGGTCATATAATAGCTTTATTGAGAAATAATTCATATACCATACAATTTACCCATTTTAATGTACACGATTCAATGGTCTTTAGTACATTCACAGATACGTGCAACCATTAGAACGGTCAATTGCAGAACTTTTTTTTTTTTTTAGAGATGGAGTCTCGCTCAGTCGCCCAGGCTGGAGTGTAGAGGCGTGATCTCAGCTTACTGCAAGCTCCGCCTCCTGGGTTCACACCATTCTCCTGTCTCAGCCCCTCAAGCAGCTGGGACTACAGGCGCCTGCCACCATGCCTGGCTAATTTTTTGTGTTTTTTTTAGTAGAGACGGGGTTTCACCGTGTTAGCCAAGATGGTCTCGATCTCCTGATCTTGTGATCCGCCCATTTTGGCCTCCCAAAGTGCTGGGATTACAGGCGTCAGCCACTGCGCCTGGCCTGCAGAACATTTTTTTATCTCCTCATAAAGAAATCCTAAAACAGTTAAAGACAAATTTTACATTTTATATATATTTTACAACAAAAATCTTTTTCTCCATTTAAAAGAAGAAAAAAAAGAAAAACCCATAAACTCTTTATTATTATTATTATTATTATTATTATTATTATTATTAATTTTGGGATGAGGTCCTGCTCTGTCACCCAGGCTGGAGTGCAGTGGTGCAATCATAGCTCACTACAACCTCAACCTTGTGGGTTCAAGCGATCCTCTTACCTCAGCCTCCTGAGTAGCTGGAACTACAGGTATGTGCCACTGCACCTGGCTAATTTTGATAGTTTTTGGTAGAGACAAGGTTTTGCCATGTTGCCCAGACTGGTCTTGAACTCCTGGGCTCAAGTGATCCTCCCGCCTTGGCCTCCCAAAGTGCTAGGATCACAGGTGTGAACAACCATGCCCAGCCTCCATAAACTCTTTTTTTTTTTTTTTTTTTTTTTTTTTTTTTTTTTTTTTTTTTTTTTTGAGACAGTCTTGCTCTGTCACCCAGGCTGGAGTGCAGTAGCACTATCTCAGGTCACTGCAACCTCCCCATCTCGGGTACAAGCAATTCTCCTGTCTCAGCCTCCTGATGAGCTGGGACTACAAGTGCATGCCACCATGCCCAGCTAATTTTTTTTTTTTTTAAGTAGAGACAGGGTTTCACTGTGTTAGCCAGGATGGTCTCGATCTCCTGACCGTGTGATCTGCCAGCCTCGGCCTCCCAAAGTGCTGGGATTACAGGCATGAGCCACCGCATCCGGCCCATAAATTCTTTAGCTATCAGTCTCCTGTCTCCTTACCTACCTCCCAGATCTAGGCAATAATTTACTTTCTGTCCCTAGAGATTTGGCCATTCTAGACATTTCATATAAATGTAATCATATATGTGGTCTTTTGTAATTGACTTCTTTCATTTAGCATGATGTCAAAATTCATGACTAATGAGGTTGAGGATCTTTTCATGTGCTTCTTGGCCATCTGTATATTTTCTTTGGAGAAATCTTGACTCAAGATCCTTTGCCTATTTTTAAAATTGAGTGTCTTTTTATTATTGACTTGTAAGAGTTCTTCATATATTCAAGACCCAAGTCCTTTGTCAGATATATCATTTGCAAATATTTTCTCCTGTTATCGTTTCACTGTTTTGAAGCAGGAAAGTTTTTAATCTTGATGAAGTCCAATTTATCCTGTTGTCCATACTTTTAGTGTCCCATCTAAGAAGGCTTTGCCAAAGCAAATGTTATGCAGATTTATCCCTACATTTTCTTCTAAGAGTATTATAGTTTTAACTGTTAAATTTATGTCTCTCATCTATTTTAATTTTTTTTTTTTTTTTTTTTTAGATGGAGGCTTGCTCTGATACCCAGGCTGGAGTGCAGTGGCATGATCTCGGCTCACTGCAACCTCTGCCTCCCAGGTTCAAGTGATTCTCTTGCCTCAGCCCCCCAAGTAGCTGGGATTACAAGTACATGCCTCCATGCCCGGCTAATTTTTTTTATTTTTAGTAAAGACAGGGTTTGCCCATGTTGGCCAGACTGGTCTCGAACTCCTAATCTTGGGTGATCTGCCCGCCTTGGCCTCCCAAAGTGCTGGGATTACAGGCATGAGCCATCATGCTTGGCCTGGGTTAATTTTTATATATAGTATGAGGTAGCAATCCAATTTCATTCTTTCGCATTTAGAAAGCAAAAAATTATCTAAAACAAAAATTATGGCATTGTATTATATGTTTGTAATATATGCAGATACAATACATATGACAAGAATAGCATAAAGAATATGGAAAGGGGTAAATACTTTCTACATTTTACTTGACATGATAGAATATTAACAAATGAACTTGTAAAAAAGATGGGATGTTCTTCTAGTAGAAAGTAAGGTAACAGTAGGAAAGCTTGCAAAAGTGTTTATTTACATAATAAAACACTGTGTAGAACAGAACCAAATGAACTGTAAGTAACTAAAGAAGAACACAATACTACACATCATCTCTTCTCATCTCCACAGAGAAAAAGAGCAAAAACAAAATAAGTTGTAGTCCTAAAGACAAATTAGATACTGTTGAGAAAAAACCGGGAACAGAAATAGTCAGAGAGAGTGGGAAAAAGAAAATACATACAATAAATAATTTTGTTTCAAACTAGGAAATTGTCTGTGAAGATTCATTTAGGATCTATTTTAATAAATTCATAAGAATGATCTGAAATCACTATATCAATTAATTATATATAAATGGTCTTATGAGACTAATGTGAACAACACCAAACAATTTACTGTAATCACTGAAAATATAAAATTTGCAAACCTGCTAAGAGAAAACAGATTAGTAAAATCTTACACTAGGAAACAACAGGTAAATATTACATCCCATTTCAATAAAGGAACAAAAACCTACTTTGTTAGAAAGTAAATAAATGATTTTGCTGGGACCATACATTGTCTACCATATTTGTTAGCAAGCTACCTGGTTCCCAAGTCAGTGTTCTCTTTGGCTTTTATATTTCTTATTGTGTGACCCATCTACTGACATCACATTGGTTCTATTTAAGGTATTGGAAACTAAAAGATTATGTTTATCTTCCTGGTAATCTAGAGACAGTGATCCTTTCGGACATCTGACTCTCTGGTTTAGTTTCAAATACTCACTATGATACCAGCCCTTAATTAGCTTGCCTGATGAAACAGCCATGCTGGCTGACTCAACTTGAGTATTTTTTAATTTGAGGTGATCCCTAACTGCCAATTAATTAAAATTTAAAAGAGTGTTAAAGAGCTATTTTCAGCCACCTAAAAAAATTTGACCACAGGGTCCTTCCTTTAGATAGTCTATAAACAAACACTGCACATTTCATCCTGTCATGGAGTGCGGATGAGAGGAAATGTAACAACAGAAAAGTGTGTGCATGGGTTTCTCTGATACCACAAAATATGAAGATTCGTGACCCAGAAATAGAATTATAGCAAAAACATTCAATTCTGGACTACATTCAAACGTTCCTCATCTACATGCTCATGTTTCCCACACATCAAGAAGCATAACAGAAAATACCTGCTTTGAGTTCATTACCCTTGACTCCTCTGTGCTTTCATTCAGTTGTTTCTGGGATGGTTCTAACCTGAACTGGAGAGTTTTCTGGCCTCCTAAATCAGCATTTAAAAAAAAAAAAAAAAAAAATCCCTCTCTACATTTCATTACACAAATCTGTCAAACATACGACAAAGTTGGCACAGCACAGTAAACCCTTGTTATGCCTTCTTCTAGATCAGAAGTGAGCAAAGTTTTTCTCCAAAGGGCAAGTAGTAGAAATCTCAGGCTTTGTGGGCCACATACAATCTATGTTGCACATTCTTCTTTTTTTTAATGTTAAAACTGTTCTTAGTTTAGGAGCTGAACAAAAACACATCACAGGTTGGATTTGGTGTCAGGGCTGTAGTTTGTTCACCCTGTCTATAGAAAAATTATTGGTTAACATTTTGCCATATTTCCTTTGAAATTTTCTATCTAAATATACATATTGTTACCATTATCATTATTTTATAATTAAAGAGCCATTAGAAAGTAGATATTCTGATCCTTACTCCTAAAACACTTCATGCATCTCCTAAGAACAAGAACATTCTCATGAATAACCAAAGTACAATTACCATATTTAGAAAATTCAGCACTGATATAATACCATTATCCAGATGCATACATAATACGCATCAAATTTCACCAACGTCTGAGTAATGCTCTTTACAGGAATTTTTTTTCTAATCCAGGATGACACATTATGCCTAATTTCCGAGTCTCTCCTAAACCAGCTCCAGATATCTGACTTAGAACAATTTGTTTTTGTTGTCCTGTTAGAATCTTATTTCTGAGACTATGAGACCTTCAACTACAGCTCTCTGAAATAATCCAGCTTGGGTAGAAGAATCTTAGCAATTATCACATAAGGAAGTGCAAACAACAGAGAATCACTTCCTCTCACTCTCCTTAATAATTCTACTCTAGGCCGGGCGCGGTGGCTCAAGCCTGTAATCCCAGCACTTTGGGAGGCCGAGACGGGGGGATCACGAGGTCAGGAGATCGAGACCATCCTGGCTAACACGGTGAAACCCCGTGTCTACTAAAAAAAAAAAATACAAAAAAACTAGCCGGGTGCGGTGGCGGGCGCCTGTAGTCCCAGCTACTCGGGAGGCTGAGGCAGGAGAATGGCGTAAACCTGGGAGGCGGAGCTTGCAGTGAGCTGAGATCCGGTCATTGCACTCCAGCCTGGGCAACAGAGCGAGACTCCATCTCAAAAAAAAAAAAAAGAAAAAGAAAAATAATAATAATAATTCTACTCTAGGAGTGAGACACTACCACATGCACCCCTTATCTTATCAGAATATAAATGCTCTTCATTCTACCGATTTAAACTTTAACTCTCAACTGTTTACTCACCTCTCCACTCTCACTGCTATTAACTAAGCTCTCCGCATTTCTTTCCTAAATTATTACAAAAGCATCCTAATCAGTCTCTCTGCTTCGATCTGATACATGCCAACCTTTCCTCTACATTAATACAAGAGTAAATTTTGTTTCACAAATGGAAATAAAATATTTCTGGTGTACTTCAGTGGCTCCCTGAAGACTTCAGAATAAAGCCCATATTTCTTAGAGTAATGTAGTAGGTATTTCAAGAGCCCTTGATTATCTTTCTTTTTTCCCATTGCATCTTTAGTTCCCACTATATACTTGATCCTAGACATACCAACTTCAGTCATACTCGTCAAAAAAAGACTACTGACAGGCCAGGCACAGTGGCTCACGTCTGTAATCCCAGCACTTTGGGAGGCCGAGGCGGATGGATTATGAGGTCAGGAGTTCAAGACCAGCCTGGCCAACATGGTGAAACCCCGTCTCTACTAAAAATACAAAAATTAGCTAGGTGTGTTAGCACATGCTTATAATCCTAGCTACTCAGGAGCCTGAGCCAGAAGAATTGTTTGAACCTGGGAGGCGGAGGTTACAGTGAACTGAGATTGCACCACTGCATTCTAGCCTGGGTGACAGAGAAAGACTCCATCTCAGAAAAAAAAAAAAAAGACTACTGACAAAGTTCTAGAATTGGGATAATGCAATTTTATAGTTTTATTTTGAAAAAGTTAAATCATTGATATTTTGCCAAGATGGGACTTAGTCTCTTTAATGAAAGGAAAAGGGTAAGAAACATTACTTTCCCCACTTTGTAGATCATATAGGCAGGCCTAAAGAGGTCTGAGAAAAACCCGCCGAAATTCAAAACTTTCCAATATAACAGCGAAAGACCAACTGCTCCAAAACACCACATCTTTACAGAAGGATATATGAAAAGCCCAGGTAAATACAAATAATATGACTAGTGAGGATGTGGAGAAAAGGGAACCCTCATACATTGTCGGGAATGTAAATTAGCACAACCACTACGATAAAGAGTTTGGATGGAGGTTCTTCAAAACACTAGAAATAGAGCTACCAAATATCATCCAGCAATCCAACTATTAGGTATACGCCCAACATAAAGGAAATCAGTATTATCAAAGAGATATCTGCACTCTCATGTTTATTGCAGTGCTATTCATGACAGGCAAGGCTGGAAACAATTTAAGTGTCCATCAACAGACAAATGGTTAAAGAAAATGCGGTACATACATACAAAGTACTATTCAGCCATAAAAAAAGAATGAGGCCGGGTGTGGTGGCTCATGTCTGTAACTGGGAGGCAGGTGGATCACTTGAGGTCAGGAGTTCGAGACCAGCCTGGCCAACATGGTGAAATCCCATCTCTACTCAAAATAAAAAAAAATAGCCGGGCATAGGGGCAGGCACCTGTAATCTCAGCTACTCGGCTGAGGTAGGAGAATCACTTGAATCCAGTAGGCAGTGTTTGCAGTGAGCTGACAAAGCAGGCAATATATATAAAACAATTATATAAAATTACCAAATAGCAACAAACGCAGCCATAACTTTAGAGACTACAATCCTTGAAAAACCAACAGTATGCAAAATGAACTCCAAATTTACTCCAGCTTCATCTCTGAATTTGTGAAAGGAAACAGTCCAAGAAGAAAGCCAGGCTGAGGAGACAGAAGCCAGAGTTAGAAGCTAACAAAAGCACAATCTCAGAAGAGGAAGCTGAAAAGCAGAAGCTCAAGAATCTACAAATTCTCCTTAAATAAATGGCCAACATGGTGAAACCCCATCTCTACTAAAAATACAAAAATTAGGCTGGGCACAGTGGCTCACACCTGTAATCTCAGCACTTTGGGAGGCCAAGGCAGGTGGATCTCTTGAGGTCAGGAGTTCAAGACCAGCCTGGTCAACATGGTGAAACCCTGTCTCTACTAAAAATACAAAAAAGTAAAAAATAAAAATAAAATAAAATTACCTGGGCGTAGTGGCACATGCCTATAATCCCAGCTACTTGGTAGGCTGAGGCAGGAGAATTGCTTCAACCCAGGAGGCGGAGGCTGCAGTAGGGCAAGATCGCAATACTGCATTCCAGCCTGGGCAACAGAGTGAGACTCTGTCTCACAAAAAAATAAAATAAAATAAAATAAATAAGCAAAAAATAAAAATACAAAAAACTTATCAGCTGTGGTGGCGCATGTCTGTAATCCCAGCTACTGGGGAGGCTGAGAGAGGAGTAATGCTTGAACCCAGAGGCAGAGGTTGCAGTGTGACAAGATCGTGCCATTGCACTCCAGCCTGGGTAAGAGAGCGAGACTTCGTCTCAAAACAAAAACAATACAAAACAAAACAAAACCATATTGAAATACTACTACACACCCATCAGAATGCAAATTAAAATGACTGTCAATACCAAATGCTGGAGACGATAAAGGGCAAACCAAATTCTCATACACTGCTGATGGGAGTGTAAAATTTCTACCTCTTGATGAAAACATCTGGGAATTGATTATAAAACTAACATGAACTTGCCCAATGACTCACCAACCCCAACCCTGATATTTACTGAAATGAAAACATCCATAAAAAATAACTGTACATGAATTGTTCACAGCAACTTTATTCATAATAGCCAAAAACTGTAAACAGTGGAGCTTTCTGCCAACAGAAGAATGGAGAAACGAACTGTGGAGTAATCATACAACAGTGTTATGGTTTTTTTTTTTTTTTTTTTTTTTTTTTGATACAGAGTCTCACTCTGTCGCCCAGGCTGGAGTACAGTGGCGCAATCTCAGCTCACTGCAAGCTCCACCTCCCAGGTTCACACCGTTCTCCTGCCTCAGCCTCCTGAGTAGCTGGGACTACAGGTACCCGCCACCACATCTGGCTAATTTTTTTTTTTTTTTTTTCCTGTATTTTTAGTAGAGACAGGGTTTCATCGTGTTAGCCAGGATGGTCTTGATCTCTTGATTTCATGATCCGCCTGCCTCAACCTCCCGAAGTGCTGGGATTACAGGCGTGAGCCACCGTGCCCGGCCTTTTGTTATGGTTAATTTTATCTGTCAACTGGGCTAGTCCATGTTACCCAGATCTTTAGTCAAATACTATTTATATGTTTCTGTGAAGGCATTGTTTGGATGGCATTTAAATCAGTAAACTCAGGCCAGGTGCACACGCCTGTAACCCCAGGAATTTGGGAGGCCGAGGCGGGTGGATCACTTGAGGTCAGGAGTTCAAGACCAGCTTGGTCAACATGGTGAAACCCCGTTTCTACTAAAAATACAAAAATTAGCCAGGCATGGTGGCGCGCACCTGTAATCCTAGCTACTCGGGAGGCTGAGGCAGGTGAATCACTTGAACCCAGGATGTGGAGGTTGCAGTGAGCCGAGATTGCGCCATTGCATTCTACCCTGGGTTACAGAGCCACACTTTGTTTCAAAAAAAAAAAAAAATTTAGCTGGTCATGGTGGCACACGCCTATAATCCCAGCTACCAGCTACTTGGGAAGCTGAGGCATGAGAATCACTTGAACCCGGGAGGTGGAGGCTGCAGTAAGCTGAGATTGCACCACTGCACTCCAGCCTGGGCAACAGAGTGAGACTCTGTCTAACAATAAATAAATAAATAGCAAATTGGTAAGTTCTAAGTAAAGCCGACTGCCCTCCATAATGTGGATGGACCTCATCCAATCAATTGAAAGCCTTAAGAAACCAACTGACCTCCCCCTGAGGGAGAGGAAATTCTGGCAGCAGATGGTTTTTGGACCCAAACAGCACTACTCCTCCCTGGGTCTCCACATTTCAAGTGAGCTAATTCCTGTAAGTAAATAAAGAAACTGTTATCTGTGTGTGTGTGCATGTGTGTATGTGTGTACCTGCATAAGAAACTACCCAATGGACAAACGCAATAAAATATTTTCCCAAAAAAAGGCTCTTTAAATTAATATATTGTACTATTACTGTTTCTGGTTTCACTCTTCTCTTTGCCTATTTGGGCATTAACACCATATGGCTTTACTTACTGTGTTGTAACTCTTAATAACCGACAGTTCAAAGCTCCCTTTAGTCCTCTCCTGTGTAATATCCTTTTTCATTATATTCTAGGTTATTCACACTGCCTTACTCTCCTTTTATTCCTTTTCCCTCCAAAGTGGCAAAAATGTCCACAAGAAAATATAGTGATGTTCATCACAGCATTATTTTTAATAGCAAAAAAAAGGGGGAGGAATGACCTGGTCCGGCACAGTGGCTCACGCCTGTAATCCCAGCTCTTTAGGAGGCCGAGGCGGGTAGATCACGAAGTCAGGAGGTTGAGACCATCCTGGCTAACACAGTGAAACTCTGTCTCTACTAAAAAAAAATACAAAAAATTAGCCAGGCGTGGTGCGGGCGCCTGTAGTCCCAGCTACTTGGGCTACTTGGGAGGCTGAGGCAGGAGAATGGTGTGAACCCAGAAGGCGGAGCTTGCAGTGAGCCGAGATCGCGCCACTGCACTCCAGCCTGGGTGACTGAGTGAGGCTCTACCTCAAAAAAAAAAAAAAAAAAAGGCGGGGGGAGGAATGACCTAAATAGCTAATCATATCGAATGACAAAAAGCAAATTATGGTATATCAAATACATGTATGATTACATAGGAAAAAATGGGCAATACAGCAAAATACGTAACAATATTGTTTGCTTCTGTTTTAGAAAATACATAGTGAATGACAGAATACACATTAAACATTATGTGTTATAGATAGATATAGGATGACCAAACATCTCAGGTTGCCCTGGACTAAGGTGTTTCTAGGACATAAGACTTTCACTGATAAAACTGGGAGTGTCCTGGTCAAACTAGGATGACAGGAGATATACACATATTATGTTAAAAGCTGAAAAGATTTAAAGTGAGGCCAGGTGCGGTGGCTCATGCCTGTAATCCCAGCACTTTGGGAGGCCAAGGCGGCTGGATCACCTGAGGTCAGAAGTTCAAGACCAGTCTGGGCAACATGACGAAACCCCGTCTCCACTAAGAATACAAAAATCAGCCAGGCATGGTGGGACACACATGTAATCCCAGCTACTTGGGGGGCTGAGGCACGAGGATCACTTGAACCTGGGAGGCAGAAGTTGCAGTGAGCTGAGATCATGCCACTGTACTCCAGCCTAGGCGCGAGAGACAGACTCCACCTCAAAAAGAAAAAAAAAAAAAAGTAAAAAAAGAAAAAAGAAAATAAAATATTAGCAGTGGTTACCTGAAGGGAAAATAATTACAATTAATGGTTTCTTTCCTTTAATGCTTTTTTTTTTTTTTTTTTTTTTTGAGGTGGAGTCTTGATCTGTCACCCAGACTGGAGTGCAGAGGGGCGATCTTGGCTCACTGCAAGCTCAGCCTACAAGGTTCACGCACTTCTCCTGCCTCAGCCTCCGGAGTAGCTGGTACTACAGGCGCCCACCACCGCGCCCGGCTAATTTTTTGTATTTTTAGTAGAGACAGGGTTTCACCGTGTTAGCCAGGATGGTCTCAATCTCCTGACCTCGCAATCCGCCTGCCTCGGGTTCCCAAAGTGCTGGGATTACAGGCATGAGCCACCGCGCCCAGCCCAACGCTTTTGTTTTTAAAGTTGGTATGTTACCTTTACATGAACATGGTAAGTTTTTACTAAGAGTCTTTTACTGAAAATCTCCAAACAGAATTAAAGAGAAGATGCAAGTAAGTAAATCAGAAAATAATGTGGGGCCAGGTGCAGTGGCTCACACCTGTAATCCTAGCACTTTGGGAGGCTGAGGTGGGCGGATCACTTGAGGTCAGGAGTTCAAGACAAGCCTGGCCAACATGGTGAAACCCCATCTCAACCAAAAAATACAAAAATTAGCCACGTGTGGTGGCATGCACCTGTATATTCCCAGCTACTTGGGAGGCTGAGGTGGGAGAGTTGCTTGAACCCAGGAGGCAGAGGTTGCAGTGAGCCAAGATCATGCCACTGCACTGCAGCCCGGGCGACAGAGACTCTGTCTTAAAAAAAATAAAATAAAATAAAACAGAAAAAAGGAGAGAAGAAAAGAATGGGGGAATGTTATAGAAATAGAACTATATATGAGATATAGTCTCTATAAATGAGAACATTACAGGTTGAGTATACCTTATGCAAAATGCTTGGGACCGGAAGTGTTTCAGATTTCAAATTTTTTCATATTTTGGAATATTTGCATTATACTTACTGGCTGGGTATCTCCAGTATGAAAATCCAAAATCTGAAATGCTCGAATGAGCACTGAATTTTCAGATTTGGGATGCTCAACCTGTAACAGACAAATTCCTAGAAACTTACAAACTAAACTAACCCAAGAAAATAGAAAATCTCAACAGACCTATCACAAGAGATTGAATCTGTAATCAAAAACCTCCCAAGAAAGAAAAGTTCAGAACCAAATGACTTCCCTAGTAAATTCTACCAAACATTCTTTTTTTTTTTTTTTTTTTTTGAGACAGAGTCTCACTCTATCCCCCAGGCTGGAGTGCAGTGGCATGATCTTGGCTCACTGCAACCTCCACCTCACGGACGGGTTCAAGTGATTCACACGCCTCAGTCCCCCAAGTAGCTGGGACTACAGGCATGCGCCACCACACTCAGCTTATTTTTGTATTTTTAGTAGAGATGGGGTTTCGACATGTTGGCCAGGCTGTTCTCGAACTCCTGACCTCAGGTAATCTGCCTGCCTTGGCCTCCCAAAGTGCTGGGATTACAGGCATGAGCCGCCACACCCGGCCCTACCAAACATTTAAAGAAGACTAACACCAATCTTTAAAAAACTCTAACAAAAAATAGAAAAGAGGGGAACACTTCCTAACCCACTCTATGAAGGCAGTATTACCCTGATGCCAACACTAGATAAAGACATCACAAGAAAACTACTGACCAGCATCTCTTACAAATGTGGAATGAAAAATTCCCAACACCATACTAGCAAACGGAAACCTAGAACATATTAAAAGAATTATAAACCACAATGAAGTTTGATTTATCCCAGACATGTAAGGGTGATTTAACCTAACAAAATTAATCAATTTGATGTATCACATTAATAACATGAAGAAAAAAAAACAAAACACATGACCCAGCTTGATGCAGAAAAGGTATTTGACAGAATCCAACACTTTCATGATAAAAACACTCAAAAAGGCCGGGCACGGTGGCTCAAGCCTGTAATCCCAGCACTTTGGGAGGCCGAGACGGGCGGATCACGAGGTCAGGAGATTGAGACCATCCTGGCTAACATGGTGAAACCCCGTCTCTACTAAAAAAATACAAAAAAACTAGCCGGGCAAGGTGGCGGGCGCCTGTAGTCCCAGCTACTCAGGAGGCTGAGGCAGGAGAATGGCGTCAACCCGGGAGGCGGAGCTTGCAGTGAGCTGAAATCCGGCCACTGCACTCCAGCCTGGGCAACAGAGTGAGACTCCGTCTCAAAAACAAACAAACAAACAAACAAACAAAACACTCAAAAAAATAGGAATAAAAGGAACTTCTTCAACATGATAAAGGGTTATTTATTAAAAACCCAGTACTAACACCATACTCAATAGTAAAAGGCTAAAAAGACTTTTTCACTAACATCAGGAACAAGACAACATGCTCACTTTCACCACGGCTGTTCAACACTGTACTGAAAGTTCTAGCCCGGGGTATTAAGACAGGAAAAATGAAAGGCATTCAAGTTGCAAAGAAAGAAGTAAAACCATCTCCATTTGCAAATGATATAATACTGTATGTAGAAATTTCAAAGAGTTAAACAGAAAGATACTAGAACATACAAACTCAGCAGAGTTGTAGGGTACAAGATGAAGATACAAAAAACAGCTACGTTTCTATACATCAGCAATGAACAATTTCAAACGGAATTAAGAAAGTAATTCCACTTACACTAGCATCTGAAAGAATAAAATACCCAGGAATAACCAAGTGCAATGACTCACACCTGTAATCCCAGCATTTTGGGAGGCTGAGGCAGGCAGATCACTTGGGCGGATCACTTGAGGTCAGGAATTCGAGACCAGCCGGGCCAACATGGTGAAACCCCATCTCTACTAAAAATACAAAAATTAGCCGAGTGTGGTGGTGTGTGCCTGTAATCCCAGCTACTTATGAGGCTGAGGCAGGAGAATCACCTGGGAGGCAAAGGTTGCAGTGAAGATCATACCACTATATTCCAGCCTGGGTAACAAAGCAAGACTCTGTCTCAAAAAAAAAAAAAAAAAAAAAAAAAACACCATCCTGGCTAACACAGTGAAACCCCATCTCTGCTAAAAATACAAAAAATTAGCTGGGCGTGCTGGCATGTGCCTGTAGTCCCAGCTACTTGAGAGGCTGAGGCAGGAGAATTGTTTGAACCTGGGAGGCGGAGGCTGCAGTGAGTTGAGATCGTGCCACTGCACTCTAACCTGGGCAACAGAGTGAGACTCCATCTCTAAAAAAAAAAAAAAAAAACACCTAAGAGTAAGTTGCATAGAGGTGAAACATTTATAACTAAATGCAAAATAATGCTCAAAGAAATTAAAGATATAAATAGAATATCTTTAATTTAGATTAGAAAGACGTTCTATGTTCATGGATTAGAGACTTAATATTATCATAGTAATCTATAGATCTACAAAAAGTGATCTATAGAGTCAACTCAATCCCTATCAAAATTCTAAGTCTTTTTTTGCAAAAATAAAAAAGCCATGTCAACGGGAAAGTGGTAATAAGAAAAAAAGAAAGAGCCAATCCTCAAATTCATATGAAATTTCAAGGAGCTCTAAAACAAACCTTAAGAAGAATAACAAAGTTGGAGGAATAAAACCTCTTGATCTCAAGCTTATCACAAAGCTGCAGTCATCAAAATGGTGTGGTAGTGACAGAAAGATAAGACATATAGATAAACGGAACAGAATTAAGAGATCAGAAATTAATGTACGAAATATGATCAACTGATTTGACAAGGATGCCAAGATAATTCAATGGGGGAAATAACAGTCTCTTTAACAGATGTACTGGGAAAACTGGATTTACACACACAAAAGAATGAAGTTGGGGCCAGGTGTGGTGGCTCACACCTATAATCCCAGCACTTTGGAGAGGCCAAGGTGGGTGGACTGCTTGTGCCCAGGAGTTCAACACCAGCCCGGGCAACATAGCAAAACCCCATTTCCAAAAAAAAAAAAAAAAGCAAAAAACTTAGCTGGACCTGGTGGTGTACACTTGTGGTCCCAGCTATTCTGGAGGCTGAGGTGGGAGGAACACCTGAGCCCAGGGAGGTTGAGGACGTAGTGGGCCATAATGACTCTGCTGCACTCCAGCCTGGGCAACAGAGTGACAGACCCTGTCTCAAAAAAACAAACAAACAAACAAACAAAAACAAAAAAACAAAGTGAATGAAGTTAGACCTCTACCTCACATCATATATAAAAACTAACTCAAAATATAGCTGGGTGTGGTGGCATGCACCTGTAATCCCAGCTACTCAAGAGGCTGAGGCAGGATAATTGCTTGAACCCGGGAGGTGGAGGTTGCAGTAAGCCGAGAACGTACCACTGCACTCCAGCCTGGGCAACAGAGCAACACTACGTCTCAAAAAAACAAAAACAAAAATCTACCTCAAAACAGGTCAGGTGTGGTGGCTCACACCTGTAATCCCAGCACTTCGGGAGGCAAAGGCAAGAGGATCACTTAAAGTCAGGAGTTTGAGACCAGCCTGGCCAACATGGCAAAACCCCATCTCTACTAAAATGCAAAAATTAGCCAGGGTTAGTGGCATGTGCCTCTAGTCCCAGCTAACTGGGTGGCTAAGACATAAGAATTGCTTGAACCCGGGAGGTGGAGGTTGCAGTGAGCCAAGTCTGCGCCACTGTACTCCAGCCTGGGCGACAGAGTAAGACTCTGCCTTATTTAAAAAAAAAAATTAACTCAAAATAGATAAATGACCTAAATATAAGAGCTAAAACCGGCCAAGCAAGGTGGTTCACGCCTGTAATCCTAGCACTTTGGGAGGCCGAGGCGGGCGGATCACAAGGTCAGGAGATCAAGATCATCCTGGCTAATACGGTGAAACCCCGTCTCTACTAAAAATACAAAAAGTTAGCCAGGCCTGGTGGCAGGAGCCTGTAGTCCCAGCTACTGGGGGAGGCTGAGGCAGGAGAATGGCGTGAACCCAGGAGGTGGAGCTTGCAGTGAGCCGAGATCACACCACTGCACTCCAGCCTGGGCGACAGAGTGGGACTCTGCCTCAAAAAAAAAAAAAAGAACTAAAACCATAAAACTCTTCATAGAAAACATAAGAATAAATCTTCACGATCTTGAATTTGGCAATATATTTTTAAACATGACACCAACAGCATAAGGAACAACAAAAAAATTGGACTTCATCAAAATTTAAAACTCCTGTGTATCAAAAGACAATTATCAAGAAAGTAAAAAAAATAAACTACAGAATGGGAGAAAATACTTGCAAATCATATATCTGATAAAGATTTTATATCCTGAATACACTAAAAACCCCTGGCTGGGCATGGTGGTTCATGCCTATAATCCCAATACTTTAGGATGCCAAGGCGGGTGGATCACCTGAGGTTAGGAGTTTGAGACCAGCCTGGCCAACATGGTGAAATCCTGTCTCTATTAAAAATACAAAAATTAGCCGGGCATGGTGGTGGGTGCCTGTAATCCCAGCTACTTGGGAGGCTGAGGCAGGAGAATCGCTTGAACCTGGGAGGCGGAGGTTGCAGTGAGCCGAGATTGCGCCACCGCACTCCGGCCTTGGCAAGAAAAACAAAACTCCTTTTCAAAACAAACAAACAAAGAACCCCTACAGTTCAACAAGAAAGAGACAGCCCAAATATAAAAATGGGAAAAGGAATATACATTTCTCCAAAGAAGATCTACAAATGGCACTGGAAAAGATGCTCAACATCATCAGTCATTAGGGAAATGTAAACCAAAACCACAATGAGATATCACTTAACATCTAGTAGGATGGCTATAATAAAAATAATGGAAAACAAAAGGCACTGTTGAGGACGTAAAGAAACTGGAACACTCATACATTGCTGGTGGGAATGGAAATGGTGCAACTGCTGTGGTGCAGTTTGGCAGTTCCACAAACAAACACAGAATATTGTAGGAACCCGCAAATCCACTCCTAGGTACATACTCAAAATTGAGAACAGGGACTAAAGATACACATCAATCAATGTTCATGGCAGCATCATTCACACTAGTCAGAAGTGAAAACAACCCACATGTTCATCAACAGATGCATAAACAAATTATGGTTTATACATACAATGGAATATTATCAGCTATAAAGAAGAATGAAGTTCTCACACATAATGCAATATGGATGAAGCTCAAAAACAATCAGTTAAATAATATAAGCTAGAAATCAAAAGAATAAATATTGTTTCACTCCATTTCTATGAATATCTAGAAATATCTAAGCAAATTCATCGAGATGAAGGGAGATTACAGGTACCAGGGGCTGGGTGGAGGGTGAAATAGGCGTTACTGTTAATGGATACAGAGTTTCTATTTCGGGTGATGAAAATGTTTTAGAAGTAGATGGTGGTAATGTTTGTGCCAATGTTAAAAGATAATTAAAATAGCAAATTTGATAATTTTTTTTAACTCACATGCACACATACAAATGCATATAAAAGAAACAGACTTTGGTATATCTGTCAAATAATAATCCTAGACCTCCACAAGACTAAGATTGACTCTGAATGGGACTTTATGGAAGTAGAAATCAGTCAAAGTTTATGTTTTGCAGTATTTAACTCTATAGCAATGCAAGCCATGAGACTCATAAAAAAGGTGTGCTAAGAATTCTAAAAAAGTAACACATAAGTTAAAGCAAAATAATTTTTTTTTCTTATTCTTACTTTCTATTTATTTATGCATTTGTTTATTTATTTTTGCAACAGGATCTGGCTCTGTAACCCAGGCTGGAATGCAGTGGTACAATCTCGGTTCACTGCAACCTCTGCCTCTTGGGCTCAGGTGATTTTCCAGCCTCAGCCTCCTGAGTACCTGGAACTACAGGTGTGCACCACCACACCTGGCTAAGTTTTGTATTTTTTGTAGAGGCAGGGTTTCACCATGTTGCCCAGGGTGGTCTCAAACTCCTGGGCTCAAGCGATCCACTCAACCTTGCCTTGCAAAGTGCTAGGATTACAGGCATGAGCCACCAAGCCTGGCCCACAAAATAATATTCTTTCTCATTTTTTCAATAATCCAAGTAGTTCAATAAATAAAACTATTTTCATATTTGAATCTTACACACACACACACACACACACACACACACACACACTCTCACTCAATCATGCTCTCACTCTCTCTCTCTCTCTCTCCACCCCACCTATGCAAGTGACTATAAAATGACTATGGCCTATATCGCTTTTCATTACTGTATTTTGCTCTGTCAGGAGCGCACATTAAGTAAATGCTGGTCACTAAAATCAAGCCATTAACACTTACAAAATACACTGCTCCAAAGCTTCCATGGCCAATTTCTCTGAGATCTGTGAAGAGCTTCTCTGGATCTTCTTTGAAGAAGAGTTCTGCAATTTCAGGGTCCTTCAGGCTGCCTGCTCTGTTAGTTGATGGCATCCTGCTGAGCAGTCAGCTGTCTGATTCTAATTTTATACTGCTATCCCGATCCTTGGTTCATCTGTATGAATGAAGTCACGTTGACATAAACTACTGTAGAAAAATAGAAAAAAAAAATCAGAAAAGGCAAAAACTGCTAAGAATAATTAGTATAAGGTCATATACTGATCTACAAATTTCTCTCGTGTCTAAAATTTCACTGAAAAGGCAGTGTGGATACTACTGCAGTAGCTCCTAAACCTGTTTCATCATCATAAACACCTATGGTACTTCAAAAACAGATTCCTACTATACAGCATTTTAAAAAAATGAGATAATCTTTGT
Organism: Chlorocebus sabaeus; assembly: GCF_047675955.1. NCBI lineage: Eukaryota > Metazoa > Chordata > Mammalia > Primates > Cercopithecidae > Chlorocebus > Chlorocebus sabaeus. The sequence continues at coordinate 27,684,960 of NC_132919.1, read as the reverse complement.
ACCTTGGGAGGCTTGCTAAGTCAATACTTAAAAATTTATCCCCTTCTGATGCACTTATCTCATCAATAGAGAATATAAAAGAGACTATTTTAAAAATACATAATAACTCAAGACGTGCCCACAGTATTTTTAACAACAGGAAGCTTCCTTTTCTGTTCAGATACCATATGCCAGTGTATTAATCAACTCTAACAGACATTCAGAGAAAAATACAGTGGGAGAAAGTAATGTATTTCACACAGACAACTGTTTCGCCATAAACTTGATTCACCTGATTCACATTAAAGTATGCCCTTTATCAACTCTGTTTCATTAAATAAGTAGAAATACAGATAACCACAAAATTTCCTGGCAGTTGTCCTATCAATTCCTTTATATCAGATTACCCAGTTTTAACACTGGCTGTCATAGCCAGACTCAGTGGCTCATGCCTGTAATCCCAGCTCTTTGGGAGGTCAAAGCAGAAGGATCGCTTGAGACTAGGAGTTCATGAGCAGCCTGGGTAATATGGTGAGACCCTGTCTCTAAAAAAATAAATTTAAAAAATTAGTCAAGAGTGGTGTCATGCACTTATAGTCCCAGCTACTTCGGAGACTAAGGCGGAAGGATCACTGGAGTTCAGGAGGTCAAGGTTGCAGTGAGCTATGATCACACCACTGCACTCCAGCCTGGGCAACAGGGTGAGATCCTGTCTCAAAACAAAACAAAACTGGATGTCATAACTAAGAGGCTTCAGAACCTGGACTCTGGAATGACACTGCCAGATAGGAATTCCAGCAACACTAGTTCTGAAATTAGGTAATATCATTTTCCTAATCTGTAAAATGAATATAGGCCAGGTGTGAAAGCTCACACCTGTAATCCAAGCATTTTGAGAGGTCAAAGTGCGAGGATCACTTGAGGTCAGGAACTCGAGACCAGCTTGGACAACACAGCAAGATCTTCCCACACAAAAAATTACAAAATTAGCTAGGTGGTGTGGTGTGCTCCTATAGTCCTAAGCTACCTGGGAGACTGAGGCGGGAAGATCACTTGTGCCCAGGGGTTTGAGGTTACAGTGAGTGATCACCCCATGGCATTCCAGCCTGGGCAACAGAGAGAGAGAGAGACCCTGTTTGTTAGATGAAAGAAAGGAAAGGAAAGGAGAAAGGAAAAGGAAAAGGAAAAGGAAAGGAAAGGGAAAGGAAGAAAGGAGGAAATAATCTACTTCATAGTGTAATCGGGAGGGTTAAATGAGTTAATAAATCAAAGCATAGAGTAATACTCTGGCATAATAAGCACTACAGTAAGTGTTAGCTATTTTATTTTAACTTGCTCAAATTCAGCAATTTTTAAAAACTCCAAAATTGATTTCATCAGGCTTTTTTTTTTTTCCTTTTTTGAAACGGAGTCTCACTCTATTGCCCAAGCTGGAGTGCAATAGCACAATCTCAGTTCACTGCAACCTCCAACTCCCAGGTTCAAGCAATTCTCCTGCCTCAGCCTCCCAAGTAGCTGGAACTACAGGCACGCACCACCACCCCCAGGTAATTTTTGTATTTTTAGTAAAGACAGGGTTTCACCATGTTGGCCAGGCTGGTCTCAAACTCCTGACCTCAAGTGATCCGCCTGCCTCGGCCTCCCAAAGTGCTGGGATTACAGGTATGAGCCACCACACCTGGCCTGATTTCATCAGACTTTTAAGAGAAAAAAACAGCTCCATCCAATTCTTGTCAAGTAACTGAAGCAATTTTAATTCTTACTAGAAAACTTCTTTGTAACTATATAAAATACATTTATATATCTTTTGTACCTCCCTAAATTAACACTACACTGCAATAAAAAGATATATTGTTAATTTGCATTCAATTTCTAATATATATCCAAGGCTGCCCCATATACTTTTACCAATTTCTCTGTTCTCGAAGTTCCCTGGAGCAGTCTCAATCACAGTTCTTCCAAGAATATGTGACCACAGCAAAGTCACTTAACTTCTCATTCCTAAACTGAGTAGGCTGAACTAAATTCCATACAAAGTATAAATTTTCTATTAATCAACCTATTTAAAAAAACAAATTTCAGTGTTACTTAAGACTGTATTTAAGAATTCTGAATAAGTTTTAGTACCCTTATTAGAAGAATTATTTTACATTAAAATTTTCTAACTGGGTCCATGATCTGCATCTTCTTTCTTATCTACCTAACAAATTCCCACTCAAAGTCTTTCGAGATTTAGATTGAATGTCACAATGTTTGCAAAATCTTAACTCTATTAGGAAGAGTTGGTCACTCTCCCTTTATGCCTCCAACGCATCCTGCAGCATTTACCATGCTATATTGCAATTATTTAATTCTCTCTTTCCTAAACAAGCAGGCACAGCGTGTCTGATTTATTTCTGTATCATCTCTCCAGCTTCTACCCCTTACCATCTACAGTTAATATTATATAAATATTGCTGAATAAAACAATATACTTAATTCTCTTCTATGTAATTCCTAAAAATGATTTCATTTCCATAAATACTTATAGAACAAACAGTATGCATAAGACTAAGATATACAAACACATTAAAGTTATTAAGAACAGAGAAAATGCAAGATAACAACTTCCAGAAAATCAGAGAGACAAGAAATAATTAGGAAATTGATATACTTGTTCTACCAAAGACCAAAGGATAACACAATACTATCATCATCACAAGAGTAAAATACTAAAACAAAAAGACAAGGAAATTAATAACCTAAAAGACCCAGAAACAAACCCATGTATGTCTATCTTGGAATTTAACACACACAGTTAAAGGAGAAGAAATAAAGGTTGAGAAAACTTGACAATCCATTTGGAAAAAAAAAAAGGCTATATGCCTATCACATATCTTACCATAAACATAACTGCTAAATGGCTTAAAAAGGCATCTCAAATCAATGGGGAAGGGATTGATTTGATAAAAATGTGTTGTTAGGAGAGCTTAATAGCCATATGAGAGAAAAATCATACCTCTTCCTCAAACTGAACATCAGAATTACACAGGGATCAGATACACAAATATAAAAAAAGCAACTACACAAGTACTGGGAGGAAATATGAGTAAATTTCTTTGTAACCAGTATGAAGAAACTTATCTATGATCTACATGCAAAGCAGTAAGAAAAAACCATATTTGACAATATAAAAAAGAAAAATTGAGAGGAGGAAACACAGTAAAAGACACCAAAAATAATAAAAAACAGATAAACTTGGTATGAAAGCGGGAAGTACATCTGTAAGAATTTAAAAATAAATAAATAAAAAAGGCCGGGCGTGGTGGCTCACGCCAGTAATCCCAGCACTTTGGGAGGCAGGCAGGTGGATCACCTGAAGTCAGGAGTTCAAAACCAGTCTGGCCAACATGGAGAAACCTCGTCTCTTTTAAAAACACAAAAATTAGCCGGGTGCAGTGGTAGGCACCTGTAATCCCAGCTACTTGGGAAGCTGAGGCAGGAGAATCACTTGAACCCAGGAGGCAGAGGTTGCAGTGAGACAAGATCGCGTCATTGCACTGTAGCCTGGGTGACACAGTGACACTCTGTCTCAAAAAAAAAAAAAAAAGGGCCGGGCGAGGTAGCTCACACCTGTAATCCTATCACTTTGGGAGGCCAAAGTGGGCAGATCACTTGAGGTCAGGAGTTTAAGATCAGCTTGCCAGCCTGGCCAACACGGCAAAACCCCATCTCTACTAAAAATACAAAAATTAGCCAGGTGTAGCAGTGCATGCCTGTAGTCCCAGGTACTCGGGAGGCTGAGGCGGGAGAATTGCTTGAATCCGGGAGGTAGAGGCTGCAGTGAGCAGACTGTGCCAGTGCTCTCCAGCCTGGGTGACAAAGCGAGACCTTGTCTCAAATAATAAGATACACTTTTAAAAAGTCTAAAAATTACGTAAGAGTTAATATGTTTAACAATGTGGAGTTTTGAAAAACACAGAAGAAATGGACAACATCCTAATACCCCTAATATAGTTACTAAAAACAGGGGAAGCCAGACATGGTAGTGGGTGCCTACAGTCCCAGTTACCCAGGAGGTTCAGGCAGGAGAATCACTTTGTGCCCAGGAGTGTTGAGGTTGTAGTGCATTCTGACCATACCTGTGAATAGCCACTGCACTCCAGCCTGGGCAACAAAGTGAGATCTCTTCCCTTAAAAAAAAAAAAAAAAAAAGAGTCCAGGCACAGTGGCTCACTCCTGTAATCCCAGCACTTTGGGAGGCTAAGGCGGGTAGATTATCCATAGTCAGGAGTTCGAGACTAGCCTGGCCAACATGGTGAAATTTTGCCTCTACTAAAAATACTAAAAATTAGACGGACATAGTGGTACACGCCTGTAATCCCAGCTACTCAGGAGGCTGAGGCAGGAGAATCACTTGAACCTGGGAGGCGGAGGTTGCAGTGAGCTGAGATCGTGCCATTGCACTCCAGTCTGGGCAACAAGAGCACACCTCCATCTCAAAAAAAAAAAAAAAAAAGTACAGTAAAAATACAGTTACTATAATTTTACGGGAGCATGGTTTTATGTGTGGTCCATTTTTGACTGAAAACATCATTACATGGTGCATGACTGCATGTGGAAAGTGAATGACATACTTCTAACTAACTCATGAGTCAGTAATGCAGTTTTGAGGAAAATTAGAAAAAGATTATGAACTGAATAAAAACTAAAATACAGGCCGGGTGTGGTGGCTCACGCCTGTAATCTCAGCACTTTGGAAGGCCAAGGCAGGCGGATCACGAGGTCAGGAGATCGAGACCATCCTGGCTAACACAGTGAAACCCTGTCTCTACTAAAAAATTAGCCAGACGTGGTAGCACACACCTGTAGCCCCAGCTACTTGGTAGGCTGAGGGAGAAGAATGGTGTGAACCCCAGAGGCAGAGCTTGCAGTGAGCTGAGATCCCCCCACTGCACTCCAGCCTGGGTGACAGAGTGAGACTTCGTCTCAAAAAACATAATAATAAAAAAAAAAATACAGCATAAAATGTGTAGGATACAGTTAAAGGAGTGCTTAGAGGTAAATTTATAGTACTAACTGCTATATTAGAAAAAACAAGGACTCAAATCAATAATCTAAGCTTCTATCTTAAGAATATAGAGGCCAGGCACGGTGGCTCACGTCTGTAATCCCAGCACATTGGGAGGCCAAGGTGGGCAAATCACGAGGTCAGGAGTTCGAGACCAGCCTGGCTAACCCCATCTCTACTAAAAATACAAAAAAATTAGCTGGGGGTGGTGGCGGGCACCCGTAATCCCAGGTACTCGGGAGGCTGAGGCAGGAGAATCGCTTGAACCCGGGAGGCGGGAGTTGCAGTGAGCCAAGATCGCGCCACTGCATTCTAGCCCGGGCAACAGTGCAAGACTCCATCTCAAAAGAAAAAAAAAAAAAAATATATATATATATATATATATATGTGTATATATATATATAGAAAGAAAAAAGCAAGTTAAACCAAAAGTAAATATAAGGAAGGAAATACTAAAGAACAGAACAGAAATCAGTGAAATAGAAAACAAAAGGCCAATAGAGAAAAAAATTTAAGTCAAAAATTGGTTATTTCGGAGGAAGCAGAGGAAGTTAGTAAGACGAAAAGGCCTCTAGCCAAACTAACAAAGGAAAACAAGCAGATATAAATTACCAATAATGCAAACAAAAGAGAGTATATCACTACAGACCCTATATACATCAAAAAGATGAGGAAATACAATGAACAGCTTTAAGCTCCTAAATCTGACAACACAGATGAAATGGACAAATTATTTTGACAGATAAAAACTACCAAAAAGTCACTCAAGAAAGTCACCTGATTAGTCATATGTATATGAAAGAAAACTACAGGCCTAGACAGTTTCACTATCAAATTCCATTAAATATTAAAGAAAAAAATAATACCAATTCTACATAAATTCTTCAATTCATTTTATGAAAACATCATGACATTGATGGCTTCAGAAAACTGACAAAAACTGAAGATTTCTGACCAATATAAAAGCAAAAGTCATCAACATAAAAGCAAAATATCATCAACAAAATGAGATTAAATTCAGCAATATATAAAAATGACACCACAGCACAATCAAGCAGGATTTATCTAGAAATGCAAGGCTGGTTTAGCATTAGAAAATCATTGTCATACTCGATTCTAGATATACTAAAGAAGAAATATAAACAGAGGCAGAAAATCAAACTGACAACATCCATTCATGATAAAACACTCAAACTAGGAATAGAAAGAAACATCCTTAACCTATTAAAGGTATCTACAAAAAACCTGCTGCTAACATCATACTTAATGCTTGAAGACTGAAAGCTTTCCTCTAAAGATTAGAAATAACACAAAGGGTGCTTGCTTGGGCAGCACATATACTAAAATTGGAACAAGAAGATTAGCATGGCCCCATGCACAAGGATGACACGCAAATTTGTAAAGTGTTCCATATTTGTACATTTTTTAAAAACTTAAAAGAGTGTAACTGGATTGTTTGCAACTCAGAGGATAAGCACTTTTGGGGATGGATACCCCATTCTTCGTATGTGCTTATTTTGCATTGCATGCTTGTTTCAAAACATCTCATGTACCCCATAAATATATAAACCTACTATGTACCCACAAAAATTAAAAGTAAAAACTAAATTAAAAAAGAAGGTAATGATATCCACTCTAATCACCCCTAATCAACTCTGTACTAGAAGTTCTAGTCAGTGTTATAAGGCAAGAAAAAGAACTAAAAGGCATACGTAACAGAAAAAAAGAAAACTGTCTCTACTTACTGACAATATTATTGTGTATACAGAAAATCCCAAAAATGTACAAAATAGCAATGGGAAAAAAACTGAGTAAACATAAGTCTAATAATATGTGGGTAGAATTTATACAGCAAAAACAATACAAATCTGGTGAAAGAAATAAACGTTAACCTAATTAAATGGAGACATGTATTCATAGACTGAATGACTCAATACTGTTATGAGGTAATTCTCTTCTAACTGATCCAAAAATTCAATGATTCATAGATTCAACACAATCTCAAAAGTCCAACAGGATTTTCTGTAGATATCAACAAACTGATTCTAGCCTGTATATGAAAAGGCAAAAGCTCCAAAGTAGCCAAAATAACTGTTTAAAAAGAATAAAGGTGAAGAACTCATATAACCTGAAGATCCAATAACACCTATGTATATTGTTTGGATTGTTAGAAGACAGGAAAAAGTAAAAAATAAAATACATAAGTACACAAGAACCCTCCAAAGACAACTCTGAAATACATCATTATATTGTTAAACTAGAGTTAACAGCATCCAGTGCATACCTGCTTCTTTTCCATACACACTAAAGTTTCTAAAAGTACTTTATTATAAAAATTAGCACCATCCTGGTTGCCCTGCACCTACTCAGAATATTGCTATAACAGAGCCGTCAATGTAAACTAACAAAGAAAGGTCTTTTCATTTTTAATAGCTGTCATGAAAAAACTACAGAAAGAAACAGCAGTAAGGAGCTTTCACAGCAATCCTAGACTTCATAAGTCTTCTAGTCTGCTAAATACACATACATAAATACCCAAACAAAATGTAGGACTAACATAAGTGGATAAACCATAGATCAGACTTTTTTTTTTTGAAGACAGTCTCACTCTGTCGGCCAGGCTACAGTGCAGTGGCGCCATCTCGGCTCACTGCAACCTCTGTCTCCAGAGCTCAAGCAATTCTCCTGCCTCAGCCTCCCACGTAGCTGGGATTACAGGTGTGTGCCACTATGCCCAGCTAATTTTTGTATTTTTAGTAGACATGGGGTTTCACCATGTTGGCCAGGCTAGTCTCGAACTCCTGACCTCAGGTAATCTGCCCGCTTCGGCCTCCCAAAGTGCTAGGATTACAGGTGTGAGCCACTGCGCCCAGCCTAGATCAGGTTTTAAAAATACAAATATTTGTAACAAGTTTTTTAAAGGTACTATGAAACAGCATATACAATTTTCTTTAAAAAGTCTATTAGATCACATTTTTTAAATTATCTAATCTGTTCTTAGAGGAAAATATCATTAATTTACCATTATGCTTCCTAATAAAGCGAACAATAAAAAGAAACTAACAATCGCATCAACAGCCAATGAGATCTAATTTATTCCTGGTTCCACAAAAGTAGACCAGAGAAGCCTAGCACTTATTAGGCTACTTACACTTGAAAATGTGAAAGGCATACATAATTTTTGTGGGTGGTATCACTTTATCCAATCATAAACCCATACATCTCCAAGAAAGCTGATAAAACAAGAATAAAATCCAATATAATTTATTTTAAAATCTCAGACCAAAGTAGGATTTTCAGATAAGTAACTGTTCCAAATTTGCAAAACATAGTCAAATAATTGACAACATCATTCAAGAGCAACAAAAAGAAGATGGGGGAAGGTACTGATAATTACAGCACATTCAGTATTACTTGAGGAATGCTCCTTGAATCAACAAGGATAATGTCATAGTATTCCATCTTTTAAGAACCTTCAGATTTTCACAAAAAAAGGACATTGTTGGTCCTAAGCAATTGATTTAATATTATAAAGCCCTTTTCCCTACATCTGTTAGTCAAAGGGTTCAGGCTTAGAAAACAGCCAATTTAGTAAAATGTGCAGTCCTCTGGAGAAAGAAAATTGCTTCTTTACACCGAATTCATAGAGATTATACTATCTACTATATCCTCCCTCAACAGACACACACACACACACACATGTAATTATACCAATAACTGAAATGATAAATAAGACTGAGAAATATCAGCAAGAAGTTTGAGATTATAGGACAAATCAGGCTTACCTACACATTTGTATTTTTACTACAGATTGGGTTTCACCATGTTGGCCAGGCTGGTCTCAAACTCCTGGGCGCAAGTGATCTGCCAGCCTCAGCCTGCCTAAGTGCTTGATTAGAGGCATGAGCCACCAGGCCAGGCCTGTTGTGAGCATTTTTATTGCTAAGTAGTATCCTATTGTACGGATATACCACTATATTTTTTTAGGAAACTTATACATCACAATTACTTACTCCTAGTAAACTAGAAAGATGAAGAAACTTTCTTAACCATACTATCCTATTTAATGGTAAAATGCATTTCTATTACAGCCAAAAAGAAACCTTTATTATTCAACATCGTTCAGAGGTCCTCGTGCTGTTAACATATGCCACAATACATAAAGCATTCTACAAAAACAATAACAAAAAACAGGTTCCATAAATAGGCAATTCAAAGAATAAGATTACAAATGGCCAGTAAACTTACAAAAATATGCTAGCAGAACAGTGGTAAGTGAAATAGAAAATATTTAAAAAACAGAAAAAAATAAACCATAAAAAGAGAAAAAGTGGCTGGACACAGTGGCTCAGTAAGTAGTGAGGTCTGTAATCCGAGCACTTTGGCAGGCCCAGGTGGGAAAACAACTTGAGCCTAGGAGTCCAAGACCAGCCTAAGCAAACTAGGGAGACCCCATCTCTACAAAAAAAATGTGAGGCCGGGCACGGTGGCTCAAGCCTGTAATCCCAGCACTTTGGGAGGCCGAGACGGGCGGATCACGAGGTCAGGAGATCGAGACCATCCTGGCTAACACGGTGAAACCCCGTCTCTACTAAAAAATACAAAAAACTAGCTAGGCGAGGTGGCGGCAACTGTAGTCCCAGCTACTCGGGAGGCTGAGGCAGGAGAATGGCGTAAACCCGGGAGGCGGAGCTTGCAGTGAGCTGAGATCCGGCCACTGCACTCCAGCCTGGGCGCCAGAGCCAGACTCCGTCTCAAAAAAAAAAAAAAATGTGAAAATTAGCTGGGTGTGGTGGCACGTGCCTGTTGTCCCAGCTACTTGGGAAGAAGTTGAGGTGAGAGGATCGCTTGAGCCAGGGAGGTTGAGTCTGTAGGGAACCATGATTGTACCACTGCATTCCAACCTGGATGACCCTGTCTCAAAACAAAAAAACAGAAAAATCAACAAAGCCAACTTTCAAGAAGTTGGCTCTTGAAACAAAATAGACAAACCTATTAACCAAACAGAAAAGAAGAAAAGGATAGAAGACTCAAATTACTAAAATCAGTAATGAAAGCAGAGATTTGGGGTTTTTTGTTCGTTTTTTTTGGGTTTCTTTGAGATGGAGTCTTGCTCTGTCACCAAGCTGGAGTAGGGTGGCACAACCTCGGCTCACTGCAACCTCCGCCTCCCGGGTTCAAGCAATTCTCCTGCCTCAGCCTCCTGAGTAGCTGGGACTACAGGCATGCACCACCACGCCCAGCCAGTATTTGTATTTTTAGTAGAGACGGGGTTTCACCATGTTGGTCAGGATGGTCTAGATTCTTGACCTCGTGATCCACCTGCCCTAGCCTCCAAAGTGCTGGAATTACAGGTGGGAGCCACCGTGTCTGGCCAAAGCAGAGATGTTACTACCAAACTTACAGAAATAAAAAGGATATGAGAATAATATGAACAAACATTAGGTAATCTAGATGAAATGGTCAAATTCCTAAAATCACACAAACTACCAAAACTAACTCAAGAAAACAGAACATTTCAATAGACTAAATTGACCTAGATCTAATTTCAACAAGTAAAGACATTGATAAAGCAGTAATCAGAAAACTGTCAGAGGAAACAGCCTGGAACTAGATGGCTTCACTCATGACTTCTACAATTTTTTTAAAGAGATGGGGGTCTCGCTATGTTGCCCAGATTGGACTCAAACTCATGAGCTCAAGTGATCCTCTAGCCTCAGCCTCCCAAGTCTGGGACTACAGGCATGCACCACCAAGCCAGACTTCCACCAAATATTTAAAGAATTAACTCATTTTAGGGCCAGTAGTGCCTTGATACAAAGCCAGACGAAGATATCATAAGAAGAAAAGAATTACAGACCAAATACCCCTTATGAATATAGACTCAAAAATCCTCAACAAAAAGAATCCAGCAGCATGTTAAAAGGATTATACACTATGAGCAAGTGGCACTTATTCTAGGAATCCAAGGGTGATTCAACATATGAAAAGAAATCAATGTAACATATCACTTTATCAAAATGAAGGGGAAAAACCCACAATCAAATCAATAAATACAGAAAACGCATTTGATAAAATGCAACACACTTTCGTAATAAAAACACTCAACAGGCTGGGCTGGTGGCTCACGCCTGTAATCCCAGCACTAGGAGACGGAGGCGGCTGGATCACCTGAGGTCAGGAGTTCCTGACCAACATGGTGAAACCTCGTCTTTACTAAAAATTTTAAAATTAGCAGGGCGTGGTGGCGCACACCTATAAACCCAGCTACTCAGGAGGCTGAGGCAGGAGAACTGCTTGAACCCCGGAGGCAGAGCCTGCAGTAAACTGAGATCGCACCACTGCACTCCAGCCTGGGCGAAAGAGCAAACTCTGTCACACAAAAAAAAAAGAAAAAGAAAAAAAGGTAATTGATATAACCATTAAGAATTATTTACAGTATATAATAAGTATCTAAATACTGACTGATAAGACAAGAGCCTCTCCTTCCAGCTGTTTCCTTTTAATAAGCTCATATGGTACCTCTACTTTTCCATGCTTTCACTGTTTAATACTGTAGCCACTTTTGGGGGGTTGTAGAGCAAACTACAACACAGAGTTACAATACAATACAAAAATTCTTGTAATGTCTCTCTCACAAGCACTTACATTCCTTCAAGTTTGAAAGAGTATTGACCCAAAATGTTAACAGTTTTTCTATGTGAGTGCTAGGATTTATTTAAGACTTATTTTCGTCATTTTCCTTATCAGAATTTTCTAGTTTATTTTGCTTACAATTAACATTGCTCGTATGAATTTTAAAAATGCAAGTTAAGGCCGGGCGCAGTGGCTCACACCTATAATCCCAGCACTTTGGGAGGCCGAGGCAGGCGGATCACGAGGTCAGGAGATCGAGATCACCCTGGCTAACACGGTGAAACCCCTTCTCTACTAAAAATACAAAAAATTAGCCAGGCATGGTGGCAGGCGCCTGTAGTCCCAGCTACTCGGGAGGCTGAGGCAGGAGAATGGCGTGAACCGGGGAGGCGGAGGTTTCGGTTAGCCAAGATCACGCCACTGCACTCCAGCCTGGGCAACAGAGCGAGACTCCGTCTCAAAAAAAAAAAAGCAAGTTAAAAAAATGAGTTGTGACTATTCTCAAGTGTCAGAAAGGTAAACGCAAGACAGGGGTGAAGCAGTAATTTTTTAAGTTTAATATCACAGTTCAAAATCTGTAAGTGTTACAACTTTGCAAAGTAGAAAGATTTTTGTTCTTTTTTTAAAATTCCACGCATACACTGGAAGACATTCTCCTAAAATATTACTTTTAAGCTGAGGATGAGGAGGGGAAGCAGGACTGTCAAATTAGATACCTACAACTACCCACTATCATATTACAGACTATCTTTAAAAAAACAATTTTTTTTAAAGAGACAGAGTCTTTCTCATTACATTGCCCTGGCTGGATTCAAACTCTTGGGGCTCAAGAGATTCTCCTGCCTCAGCCGCCTAAGTAGCTGGGACTACAGATTTGTAGTCCTTGCCCTGTAATTATGGACTATTTAGATATCTATAACTCCACACTAACAAATCTAACAAGAAGGATTTTCTGTCAAAACAGAAATTCTGTAAAACAACTGGCCTGCACTCTTCAAAACGTCATTAAAGACAAAAAATACATAGGGAACTGTTCTGAACTAAAGAGACATGGCAACAGTATGCAATGTATGGCCTTTGACTGAATCCCAGATTGGGTAAAAAAATTCCAGCTTTAAAAGGCATTATTGGCTGGGCGCGGTGGCTCATGCCTGTAATCCCAGCACTTTGGGAGGCTGAGGCGGGCAGATCACAAAGTCAGGAGCTCAAGACCAGCCTGACCAACATGGTGAAACTGTCTCTACTAGTAAAATACAAAAACATTAGCCAGGCATGGTGGCGCGCACCTGTAATCCCAGCTACTCAGGAGGTTGAGGCAGGAGAATTGCTTGAACCCGGGAGGCGGAGGTTGCAGTGAGCTGAGATCACCCTACTGCACTCCGGCCTGGGCAACAGAGTGAGACTCCGTCTCAAAAAAAAAAAAAAAAAAGACATTAGAGAAAATCTAACACTGTATATTTGATAGGAATACTATATTGCTGCTAAATTTCCTATCACGATTATATTGTGCTTAGCAGGAAAATATTCTTGGGCAATACATACTGAAGTATTTAGGGTCATGATTCTGCAACTAATTCAAATGGTTCAGGGAAAAAAAGTGTCTATGTAGCATAGCAACACATGTTATAGAGCAATAAGTTAATGGATTGGTAAGCTTTCATGAAGGTATAATGGCTATTCATTTTACTAGACTTGCAACTTTTCAATAAGTTTTACATTTTTCAAAATAAAAAGTTGGAAAGTTCTAAACAGTAGACTAATTACTAAAGCCCAACAACAGTAGACTAAATAATTAATTACTAAAACTCACTCAAGAGGTGGGAATGTTATCTCTTGTTAGACAGTAATTAGAAAGAGTAACAACTTCTAATCATGTTTTAGAATCTGATAGCTTTGTTTGTTCTGAGACAAGGTCTCCTTACTCTGTTACGCAGGCTGAAATGCAGTGCCACGATCTCACTGCAGCCTCGACCTCCTGAGCTCTGGGCTCAAGGGATCTTCCCACCTCACCCTCCCAAGCAGCTGAGACTACAGGCATGTGCCACCATGCCCAACTGATTTTTGTATTTTTGACAAAGGGTTTTGCCATGTTGCCCACACTATTCTCGAACTTCTGAGCTCACGCGATCTACCTGCCTCAACCTCCCAAGGTGCTGGGATTACAGGCATGAGTCACTGCACCCAGCCAGAACCTGATAGTTTTATAGGTATCTGCAAACTTCAAAGCAGAAAAGAAACTTTTAAATTTGTTTTGATGCTCACATAATTCTAATAGTAAACAGAACAGAAAAAGAAAAATCCACAAACCAATTTTACTCTGAATTCATATAAAAATGGTATTTTTTTTTTAATGGTATTTTCAACAGAATATTCAAAAAGTAATACTTGAACATTCGAAAAATAAAAATAATAAATTTAAAAAATGTAATATTGGAACAATGTTTAAATTTGGGGTTATACATATGAATGTTTTGTAACAGTCTTCTCAATACCATCCCCCTATACCTGTGGAAGAAAGACATTGCTAATCCACCACACCATTTTCCCCATAGAATATAAAGACAGTTACGGCCGGGCATGCTGGCTCACACCTGTAATCCCAGCCCTTTGGAAGACTGAGGCGGGCGAATCACAAGGTCAGGAGGCCGAGACCAGCCTGGCCAACATGGTGAAACTCCATCTCTGATAAAAATACAAAAAATTAGCTGGGCGTAGTGGTGGGCGCCTGTAATCCCAGCTACTTGGGAGGCTGAGGCAGGAGAATCGCTTGAACCTGGGAAGCGGAGGCTGCAGTGAGCCGAGATCATACCACTGCACTAAAGTCCGGGTGACAGAGTGAGACTCCATCTCAAAAAAAAAAAAAAAAAGAATATAAGGCAGTTCCAAAGGCATAAGTACTCCTTCATTTTATCAGAATTGAGACAGAATGCAAAACTTATTTCCCACCTCCAGGTTTTCTACTTTAAAAAGCCAAGTTAGATTATTATATCTTATACATTATATGCCAAAATTAATCAGACATGGACTAATGAGTTTAATCAGAAATAAGTTTTAATAATAGGTTAAATATACTTTATAAAACCAATGTTAAGAAATACACAGGCCAGCGCAGTGGCTCAGGCCTGTAATTCCAACACTTTGAGAGGCTGAGGCAGGCAGATCACTTGATGTTAGGAGTTCAAGACCAGCCTGGTCAACATGATGAAACCCCATCTCTACTAAAAATGCAAAAACTAGGCCGGGCACAGTGGCTCAAACCTGTAATACCAGCACTTTGGGAGGCCAAGGCGGGCGGATCACGTCAGGAGCTCGAGACCAGCCTGGCCAACATGGTGTGACCCTGTCTCTACTAAAAATACAAAAATTAGCCAGGTGTGGTGGCAGGCGCCTGTAGTCCCAGCTACCTGGGAGGCTAAGGCAGGATAATTGCTTGAACCTGGGAGGTGGAGGTTGCAGTGAGCCAAGGTCTTACCAGTGTACTCCAGCCTGGGAGACAGAGGGGGACTCCGTCTCATAAATAAATAAGCAAGCAAGCAAGCCCAGTGTGGTGGTGCATGCCTGTAATCCCAGCTACTTGGGATTGTGAGGCAGGAGAATGGCTTCAACCTGGGAGGTAAAGGTTGCAGCAAGCCAAGATTGTGCCACTGCACTCCAGCCTGGCAATAGAGCAAAACTCCATCTCAAAAAAAAAAAAAGGAATTATATAAAACTCCTATACCAAGTAAATTACATTTTATTTGATCCTCTTAAAGGCACTTTTAAGCACTTCTTAAGTAAAGATGTCAGGAGTAGTAAGATTTTACACATAGTATACTTAGCAAGGTACCTGGCATACAGGGAACAACAATATCTACTTTTATTATCCCCAATTTATAGATGTGAAACTCAAGATTCAGAGACATCAAGCAATCTGTTAAGATTACACAGCCTAATAAGTGGTGGAATAGAAATCTGAACCCAAGAGGTTTCACCCTAGAAAATCCCTTAACTACTATACTATATACTGCCTATACAGTAAAAATGCAGAGAAGCAATAATAAAGGAAATATGCCAAAACACTGATGATCTCTAGGTGGTAAAATCAGGTATGGTTTTAATCTTCCTTATGTTCTAGTCATACATGAAGTACTTTTAAAACTGTTTTTTCCAGAAAATTAAAAAGTATCAGTAACACAAATACCAGTATTACAAATACCTAGAAGTTATAAAATCTACATCAAAAGCTTGGTCTTATTAGTTCCATAGCAGTACTTTCAAGAAGTATTCATATTTTCAACATATTCAAAATTCAACATATTTTCTGATAAATGAAACTACTGAACTAAGCTCAATAATCAAAATCTAGTAACCAGCTGGGGGCAGTGGCTAATGCCTGTAATCCCAGCACTCTGGGAAGCCGAGGAAGGAGGATCACTTGAGGACAGGAGTTTGAGACCAGCCTGGACAACATGGTGCACCTCTGTCTCTATGAAAAAATACCAAAAAAAAAAAAAAAAAAAATTAGCTGGCCATGGTGGGAGCTATTCCAGTGGCTGAGACATGAGAATCACTTGAACCTGGGAGGGGGAGATTACAGTGAGCCAAGATCATGC
The DNA here is from genome assembly GCF_047675955.1 of Chlorocebus sabaeus. Taxonomy (NCBI): domain Eukaryota; kingdom Metazoa; phylum Chordata; class Mammalia; order Primates; family Cercopithecidae; genus Chlorocebus; species Chlorocebus sabaeus. The sequence continues at coordinate 27,668,703 of NC_132919.1, read as the reverse complement.
CACTGCACTCCAGCCTGGTGACAGAGACACTCTCTCAAAAAGAAAAAAGAAAAAAAAGAATAGAAGAAAAACAAATCTTAGTCACACCACTTCTGATTTTCAAGAAAATTTAAAGGGAATAGTTAAAATACCCAAGATACTCACATATATAAAATAATATAATACAGTAACTTATTAGTGCAACATAAAATGAATATGATGGGGGAAATAAAGAAAAAAAAATTTCCCTTCTGGTATAACTATTCTCATTGTACGTGTGCAACAACTTGGTTATTTATAGTTTAGGTAAGGCAAGAATCATCACCAAAAGCAGTCAGGAGTGGTGGCTCATGCCTATAATCCCAGCACTTTGGGAGGCCAAAGCAGGCAGGTCACTTGAGGTCAGGAGGTTGAGACAAGCCTGGCCAACATGGCGAAACCCCATCTCTACTAAAAATACAAAAATTAGCCAGACGTGGTGGTGTGCACCTGTAGTCCCAGCTATTCAGGAGGCTGAGGCACAAGAATCGCTTGAACCCAAGACGCAGAGGTTGCAGTGAGCCAAGATTGTGCCAACATACTCCAGCCTGGGTGACAGAGACACCATCTCAATAAAAAAGTTAAAAAAAAATTATTACCAAAAGGAAGCAAATATTTAACCCAATATTCAAAATATATTGCTTTTAAATTGTTATGTTAAACTTAGATTTGCCCTTTTTGACATCTTTTTACTTATCTTTTCCCAGGGTGTATTTTGGTTCTGTCATCTCCAAAGGAGAACTGTCCTAATAAGACAGTCAGGTGGGAGGGGTCCCTGGATAAACTCCAACCAGCCTGCCCACTGAAGTGGAGCCTCATGAAGTTCACACCTGTTATAGCACAGAGGAGCCTGGCCCCTGCTCTTCCTGTGTGGAGGCTGAGATTCAAACAGTTGGGTGAGAAGCACTCTAGCAAGGGACTCTGGCCTTGCAGAATATCCTTGTTTCCCCTTTTATTCCCTTTTCATCCAATAAAGGTGCTTTACTCACCTTTAAACCATCTGGGAGCCTACATTTTCCTGGTCATGGGATGGACAAGAATCCTGTCTTTAGCTGAATTAAGGAAAAGTCCTGCAACTTTTTGGCGCCCAGCATGGGGCTTGAGAAAAGTGAGTGAAATGGGAACTCAAAACCTCTAGCTGTGGTTTCTAAGCCTTTTCATCCTCGGACTTCTGAGCTTATGGGAAACTGCACCCCCACCTCGTCGCTCCTGGGGGTCGGGGGCCTTTTCATCATCTTTTGCTACTTTTTCAGGAGGGACTGGAGAGCAGCAGGTCCCAGCCACTCTCCCCTCCATGTCAGGACTGGGACGCATGGCCCAAGGGTCCCACACAGCCTGTTCCCAGCCAATAGACTGGTTCCCAGACACATCAGGGCAGCCTTCCCCTTACCCAGCCAAGGGGTTTCAACTCTGTGAGACAGAAATTAAACTTTTCTCCCTGGTGAAGGAACCACTTGCATAAGAATAGAGGTCAGGAGTCCGAGACCAGCCTGGCCAACATAGTAAAACCCCGTCTCTACTAAAAATACAAAAATTAGCAGGGCATGGTGGCCCACACCTATAGTCCCAGCTACTTAGGAGGCTGAGGAAGGAGAATCACTTGAACCGGGGAGGCGAAGTTGTGGTGAGGCGAGATCGTGCCACTGCACTCAAGCCTGGGCAAGACTCCGTCTCAAAAAAAAAAAAAAAAAAAAAAAAGGAAAGAAAAAGAAAAAGAAAAAAGAAAAATTCAAAGAAGTTCTTCCCTAGGCATTTTTAAACTGTTTCTTTTCTTTCCCCTTCTCTAACCCATCAACAGGTTAACCTTTAAAATATCTTTTTCCCTTTAGTAGGCCAGGCCCCCCAGCTATCAGTTTATATTTTCTGTAAAGCTTTAATTGTGAAAAAGGATTTGTGGGGCTAGTCTTGGGCTGCGGCCAATCTGGTGTGCTTTGCATGTCTGTATGGTTCCTGCTACAAGCCTCCCATCATCCTAAGGGCATGGCTTCTAACTCCCAGGCAAGTCTTTGTTTAGCAATCCTGCCTTAGGGAATGTTTCTTTCTGGTTTGACATCTGCATGTTTTCCTAGCAGCCCTGTCTCTTAAAGGGCTCTTAAACGGCCCCACCCAGCAAATGGGTTTTCTTCCACTTCTCTGTGTGTAATGTGTGTGATGCCTGTAAAAAGAGCTCTAATTAATTTGGCCTAAAGAAAGACAAAGGTTTGGCTCTAATATTTTTTTAAGGCAAAATAAATGCTGTGGTACTTTTCAGTTCATGTGACTTTAATCTTCAAGAAATAAAAACAGCTGGCCAGGCGCAGTGGCTCACGCCTGTAATCTCAACACTTTGGGAGGCCGGGGTGGGCGGATCATGAGGTCAAGAGATCGAGACCATCCTGGCCAACATGGTGAAAACCCATCTCTACTAAAAATACAAAAATTAGCTGGGCGTGGTGGCACGCGCCTGTAGTCCAGCTACTCGGGAGGCCGAGGCAGGAGAATCGCTGGAACCTGGGAGGCGGAGGTTGCAATGAGCCGAGATTGTGCCACTGCACTCCTGCCTGGCAACAGAGCAAGATTCCATCTCAAAAAAAAAAAAAAAAAAGAAAAGAAAAAAAAAAAAGAAAAAGGAAAATAGCCCTGAAGACTATGTAAAATGCAGGTCAAATCCAAAGTTTCCTAAGTATTTTGAGATTATAAACTGTCTGTCTTGCCTGCTTCACAACTGTTAAGGCCTGGGGACACGTGGAATCAACCATGCCCTTAAGTAAGAGAGCAAACCTTGGCTGCAGTTAGCACACATTTAAAGCAACTCACTAAGTTTTACCTTAAAGTTAAAAATTGCTAGGAGTTAACTGAAACTACCAGAAACAGATTTACATGGAAGGTGAGTAAGAACAGTGAAATGTGGTTTTTAGTAAAAGGTTATGAGAACGCATGGAAATGTAACTTTTGCCTAGAGTTACAGAATTGAGTTAAATTAGGAAAAAGGTGAAGGTTCAAAGAAGTGGTGGAAGAATTGTAAAAATCTTGGAAAAGGGGTTATCTGTGTGTACATAGTGATGAAATTCAAAAGAGGATATTATATGGTTTTTCTGTAAATTGAGCACTGAAATAAAAGCACAAGGTTTTCCTAAGGTGCTAATCTGCTCTTTGGCAAAATTTGTAAAGCATTATAGAAGGTTTTTTGGGCCAGACGTGGTGGCTCACACCTGTAATCCCAGCACTTTGGGAGGCCAAGGCGGGCAGATCACAAGATGAGGAGTTCGAGACCAGCCTGGAAAACATAGTGAAACCACATCTCTACTAAAAATACAAAAAAATTAGCCAGGCATTGTGGCAGGTACCTGTAATCCCAGCTACTCGGGTGGCTGAGACAGGAAAATCACTTGAACCCGGGAGGCGGAGTTTGCAGTGAGCCAAGATCATACCACTGCACTCCAGCCCAGGCAATAGTGCCAGACTCCATATCAAAAAAAAAAAAAAGTTTTTTTTCTTCTTTAAAATTTTTGAGTCATCATTTTGGCAAAACTTATGGTAATCTCAAATTTTATTTCGTAATATCAAGTGTGTACATTTAACAGCCTTCCCAAAATCAAACTTCAGTTTCAAAATTGTCTTCCCTAGCATCTGGCTTTTCAGATACTTCAGAGGGCCCCTGAAGTGTCTCGAAAAGAAAGGCAAACAGGATTATGTGACACGTTTAGGTACATGGAATTGCCAAAATGACCTTCAATCTTCTTTAGGTTATATCTTAGTAAACAATGCTGATGTATGTTCCAAAATTTTATGAGATTTCTAAAATTCTAATGTCCCAGTATATGCTATCAATCAAAATTAAGGTTAAGTTATTGTAAACTATGGAGATAACCAAACTTCTTTGCCAACTGTGTTTCTGACTGTAATTACCCTGACCACTTGGCTATTCACAGACGATTGTTGTCTTGTTTTAATCCTGTTCAGAAGATGGTTTATAATAGACTGTAAGACTTTAATAGGTGCTCTCAAATACAGACTTCAGACAACTTTGGAGACTGTAACATTTTAATAAAGGAAAATGAACAGAACTCATGGAAGAGCTGAAATGTTTACAAGTATCAAGCAAAACAAGAGTTAACGAAATGGACTGAACTCAGAAAGCTGAAGCAACCTTTTTGACTTTTGGTTGGAATATTGCTGATCCTTATTTTGTTTTTCAGAGTCAAGGAAACTCATTTTGAACTACTTATAGCCTTTAATAATTGAGTAAGGTATACTCCTATAAACAAAAATTTGGAGCATGTATGTTTCTCTCTGCCTGGTGCCTCTAAAATTTGGAAACTGTGAGTATTCTTTAATTTTTTGATTTTTTAAATTTAAAAATTTTTTTTTTTTTTGAGACGGAGTCTTGCTCAGATGCCCAGGCTAGAGTGCAGTGGCCGGATCTCGGCTCACTGCAAGCTCCGCCTCCCGGGTTCACGCCATTCTCCTGCCTCAGCCTCCCGAGTAGCTGGGACTACAGGCACTCGCCACTACGCCCGGCTAATTTTTTTGTATTTTTAGTAGAGACGGGGTTTCACCGTGTTAGCCAGGATGGTCTCAATCTCCTGACCTTGTGATCTGCCCGTCTCTGCCTCTCAAAGTGCTGGGGTTACAGGCGTGAGCCACCGCGCCTGGCCAAAAATTTTTTACTTGTTTATTTTTGAGGCTCTTGTTGCCCAGGCTGGAGTGCAATGGCTCAATCCCAGTTCAACGCAACCTCTGCCTCCCAGGTTCAACCGATTTTCTTGCCTCAGCCTCCCAAGTAGCTGGGATTACAGGCACCAGCCACTACACCCAGCTAATTTTTTTTGTATTTTTAGTACAGATGGGGTTTCATCACGTTGGCTAAGCTGGTCTCGAACTCCTGACCTCAGGTGATCCACCCACCTCGGCCCCCCAAAGTGCTGGGATTACAGGCATGAGCCACCGCACCCGGCCTATCTGTGTGTATTCTAGGAGCTCCAAGTTTATCTTGGGACCTTAAGAGGAGAGGATCCCCCAACTCATAGATGTTTCAAGGTCTTATCTGAGATTCCTTGGGGAATAGAGTTCCATCAAAGCCAACCTAAAAGGCCTATCTAGACATAATTATTCTTGCTACACTTTAGGCAAATCATCAGGTCAAGTATAGGACTAAGGGATTTTGCAAACTACTCAGTCCTATCATGATTTTTTAACAAAAATAAGAACTGAAAAGAGAGAAATCATGTTCTAAAATTTATCATACATTTGTCATTAAATGAGAAACTCATTGTTTTTAAGTTTTCACCTACATTTTAGACTAACCCTGCTTGTTCCTGTGAACCAACCAGCAATCCCCAGCTGCACCTCAGAAAGAACAAGAGGGATGGGTAACGTAAAAATCTGGACCAATATTCTAGTTCTGAGCAATTATCCTTCAAATTCTTCCAGGTGATGGGAATACACAGGATGCCCATCACTCAGGTTTCCTTTTGGGAAAGTAAGACCAAGGGAGCTAACCAAAGCCAAGCACCACGCACCCAAATCCTAGCAAGCATAACTAGAGCCACCAGTTATCTGGGTGTGTCACAAGACATCTTTTCCTCTCCCTTACTGCAGGAGGCCTCAGTTCCGCAGTTTGACCTTAGCATTTGGCTTATGATAAGGAGTCCATGCAACCTCCTGAAACACATTTTTGTCCCAGACTCAATTCCAAATTTCAGGTCAAAGCCCTAGGGAAAAAAAAACTGGATCTGAGGCAGAGGCAAATGGCAACAGAAGTTAAAAGGCAAATCACAGGTGAGCGTGGCTGACTCCTGCTGATTAAGCCAACTCCAAGTTTCCTGTTTCACGGATAAAGGCCACATTAACATCCATGGCATAAATGAGGCCTAGGGAACTCCAAGGCTACTGACAGTAGGTGGGAAAGAGACATAGGTGAGACAAATAATTTCTATTGTCTAGACACCCCTGCTTCATGGATGCAAGCCACTTTGGTACTCATGGTGGCACCTGACAAGGTTGCCAGAACTCAGGGATGCAAGGACAGAAGACTGAAAGAAGACACTCTTTCCTCTCACCCTCATGTATCCGGGGTATCTGCTAGGAAAATAAGGGAACCAGGAAGGTCTGCTTCCCTCTTTCTACATGGGTAGTCATTCATCTTCAATCTGTACCCCTTTCAAATGCATCCTGAACCTCTGGGACTCCTTTAAAAAGCGCCTTTTCCCCTTTCTCCTCAGTTCTCTCTTCACTAATAGGTAATCGTGTTTCTGCACTACAAGACACTCCCCTTAAACGCATCTTCCGAACTAGAAAGAGTTAATATCCCAAACTTTAAACTGGTTGGCTTAGGACTGGGCTCAGAGGAAGGGAACCCAAAAGCCCAACATGCCAGCAAAAGGGTAAAGTTTCTTTACCAGTCAAGCTTTTGGCCTCCCTCTCCCTGTGAAAATTGGTAAAAGGCCTCAGAATTTTTCGGCTGTCCTTACCCCTCCCCTTGTTTCGTTTTGATGCATGTTTTCTAATAACCCGGTTTGTCTGTTCTTGCCTTCGGGCCATTAAACTCCAAATGGTCATGCAACCAGAGCCTCGGATGGTGATCCTTTCTGCTGGGAACCCCTAATAGGCCTCTTAGGGAGCTCTGACTGCTGTTTCCCCCAAAACAGCCCCCTCTGTCAGCAGGAAGCAGTTAAGATCGGTCTTTCTCCGTGTCCTTAATCTAACAACTGTTAGATTAGAGGCAGCCAGGTGGGAGGGGGTCCCCAGAGGAACTACAACCAGCCTGCCCACTGGAGCTTAGCCTCAAGAGGTTCATGCCATTTGCAGCTGGGGGGAGTCCAGCCCCTCCTCTTCCTGTATGGAAGCTGAGATTTGAACAGCAGAGCTGGAAGTGCTCTAGCAGGAGACTCTGGCCTTGCGGGGTATCCCTATTTCCCATTTTCACCCAATAAAATCCTCTGCTTCACTCACCCTTTAAACTGTCTGCAAGCCTAAATTTTCATGGCCACGGGAGGGACAAGAACCCTGTCTTTAGCTGAACTAAGGAAAAGTCCTGTAGTGCTAACAGAACTGCCTTAGTTATTTCTAGAGTGAAGAATCTTTTTACATTCTTTTTTTCTCTTCTTCTTTTTTCTTTTTTAAGACAGAGTCTAGCTCTGTCACCCAGGCTGGAGTGCAGTGGCGTGATCTTGGCTCACTGCAACTTTCACCTCCCGGGTTCAAGGGATTCTCCTCCCTCAGCCTCCTGAGTAGCTGGGATTACAGGTGCCTGCCACCACATCCAGCTAATTTTTGTATTTTCAGTAGAGATGGGGGTTTCACCATGTTGGGCAAGCTGGTCTTGAACTCCTGACCTCATGATCCGCCCACATCGGCCTCCCAAAGTGCTGGGATTACAAGCGTGAGCCACAGCACCCGGCTACATTCTTTTATTAGCCCTGTAACTGAGACTCAAACTCTACTTACCTTCTCTTGCATTACCAGTAATTGAAAAAGATAACCATGATAAGGCCCTGGGGAGTCAGTGGTTCATGCCTATAATCCCTACACTTAGGAAGGCCGAGACAGGAGGACTGCTTGAGCCCAGGAGTTTAAGACCAGCCTAGGCAACACAGCAAGACACAGTCTCTACAAAAAATTTAAAAATTAGCCAGGTGTGGTGGTAAACACCTGCAGTCCTAACTACTTAGGAGGCTGAGACAGGAGGATCCCTTGAGCACAGGAGTTTAAGGCTGCAGTAAGCTATAACCTGAGAGACAGAGCAGGACTGTTTCTCTCTAAAAAAAAAAAAAAAGAAAGAAAGAAAAAGAAAAAAAAATTTGGCCAGGTGTGGGGGCCTCACGCCTGTAATCCAGCACTTTGGGAGGCCAAGGTGGGTGGATCACCTGAGGTTAGGCGTTCAAGACCAGCCTGGCCAACATGGTGAAACCCCATCTCTACTAAAAAATACAAAAATTAGCCGGGCAGGCCAGGCACAGTGGCTCATGCCTGTAATCCCAGCACTTTGGGAGGCCAAGACGGGTGAATCACGAGGTCAGGAGTTCGAGACCAGCTTGTCCAATATGATGAAACCCCATCTGTTGGGAACAAGTCCCCAAATCTGGCCATAAACTGGCCCCAAAACTGGCCATAAACAAAATCTCTGCAGCACTGTGACACGTTCATGATGGCCATGACGCCCCACGCTGAAGGTTGTGTGTTTACCAGAATGAGGGCAAGGAATACCTGGCCCACCCAGGGCGGAAACTGCTTAAGGCGGTCCTAAACCACAAACAATAGCATGAGCGATCTGTGCCTTAAGGACTTGTTCCTGCTGCAGAAATCTAGCCACAGCCCATCCCTTTGTTTTGGCCCATCTCTTTGTTTCCCATTTTAATTAACATATAATCTATAGAAACAACGCTTATCACTGGTTTGCTGTCAATAAATATGTGGGTAAAACTGTTCCAGGCTCTCAGCTCTGAAGGCTGTCAGCCCCCTGATTTCCCACTCCACACTCTAATTTTTCTGTGTGTGTGTCTTTAATTCCTCTAGCAACGCTGGGTTAGGGTCTCCGCAACTGAGCTGGTCTTGGCACCCATCTCTACTAAAAAATACAAAAATTAGCCAGGTGTGGTGGCACATGCCTGTAGTCCTAGCTACTCAGGAGGCTGAGGCAGGAGAATCACTTGAACCCGGGAGTCAGAGGTTGCAGTGAGCTGAGATTGCGCCACTGCAATCCAGTCTGGGCGACAGAGTGAGACTCCATCTCAAAAAGGAAAAAAAAAATTAGCCAGGCATGGTGGCGGGCACCTGTAATCCCAGCTACTCAGGAGGCAGAGGAGGCAGAATTGCTTGAACCAAGGAGGTGGAGGTTGCAGTAAGCCGAGATCGTACCACTGCACTCTAGCCTGGGTGACAAGAGCAAAACTCTGTCTCAAAAAAAAAAAAAAAAAAATTTAACCTATAAACATACTTATTTACATTTATTTACTTATAAAACTGTATGATGTCTCCACTTCAATATCTCAAAGAAATTTCTAACTCAAAATAGTCATTCAAGCCAATCTTCTTTGAGTTTCCCATAAAGTGTGCTACACTAATGTATCCAATTTAGTAATCCAAAAACCTAAGTTATTTTTTACAATTTATTTATTTAGAGACAGGATCTTGCTCTGTTGCCCAGGTTGGAGTGCTGTAGCACAAGCACAGCTCACTGCAGCCTTGATCTCCTGGGCTCAAGTGATCCTCCCACCTTAGCCTCCTAAGCAACTGAGACTACAGTCACACACCACTACGCTCAACTAATGTATTTTATTTTTAGTAGAGACAACTCTTGTTATGTTGCCCAGGCTGGCCTCAAACTCCAGAGCTTAAGCACTCTCACCTAAGTGAGAACCTGACCAAAAAGGGGGAGTTTTTTTAAACAAAATTCTGGGAGGTCATTGTTCTGGACTAAATTCATGCACTAGGCCCCAGCAAACCAAGCCAAAATGGAATCATGTGTGCTAAGACTTTAAGGAAACACACAGATTCTAGAACAGACCAAGTTTTGTTTTTTCTCCAGCAAATTTCTATAACAAACAGCATAGGCATCCACTCCCAAAACTCCCATTAAGTCTTTTAATCAATTTCATTTCCTCTCACCTAGAGACCACCAAGCTTCAGATGATCACGCAACAAAGGTTCCAGCCAGTTCCAGGTGAAGACACCACCCCTGGCCATCAAAAAGCTACCCTCCCTCCACTAGACAGAACAGGGTGAGAGTTCCGTGATCTCCAACAGGTAGGGACTACGCCCCAAATCAGCATGAAGCAGTTACAGAAGAAAGACCTTCAGTCCCTCTGCCTCCCATAAAGATTTATGGGGATCACATCTCAATCTCGGAGAAAGATGAGGCAGGACAACAGGGTCTATCTAGAGTCAGGGAACCTAAGGCTATTTCATGCCAACTTCCTAGAACTAAATTGAAAGGAAAACCCTAACTTTCCAGGCCTAAGTAACAAAAGGACCAGAGGCAACTCCCTTTGACCTTTCCTGAGCACTGCAGACGGGAAATTGGCTGTCCCCAACAAATTAGACTGATTGCTGGTGGAGTCTTCACTTGCAACTTTGTAACTTTACCCCAGCCTCTGATTGGTTGCTTTTTGCAGATGTGAAGTTACAAAGTTTTTGCAACCAATCAGATGTCTGTACAGGAGTGTGACCTTTGTAATGTCACGTCAGCCTCTGGTTGGCTGCTTTCCACAACCAATGAGACTGACTGCAGGCTACCGCTTCAGTTACATGAGGTGAGCACGAAGCGGCCAATGGGAAACCTATAGGGGGTATTTGAACCCAAGAAGATTCTACATCTGGGCTTCTTGAGCTGCAGCTCGGGTGTGCTCCCACACTGTGGAGTGTACTTTCATTTTCAATAAATCTCTGCTTTCATTTTTTTGTTACTTCATTCTTTCTTTTCTTTGCTGGACATTTTGACCAATTCTTTGTTCAAAACGCCAAGAACCTGGAGTCATGACCCTCTACCGGTGAAAAATACAAGTCCTCTCTTTTTATCTTTTTGGTTCGAATGGAAGAAAAAACTCTTGTGAGTTTTCCCAAAACTCAACATTATTATAGTTTTCCTTTAATACTAAAGTAAAATTACAAGATAAAAATTAAATTTTACTGTCAACAAGATCAGGTGTATTGATTAGATCTTATAGTCTTATTTATCTCAAAATAAAAATAGGGCACACTGTATGACAGATATTAAACAAACTCAAAACTTCAGAGATAAAAGGTATCTTAGATGGACAAGGGTCTGAAAGGTTGGGTGGTGTGCTTAAGGTCACAGTTAATAACAAAACTAAAAAACCTAAAGCTACTAAATACAAGGTGGTATCCTAAATTAGATCCTGAAACAAAAAGGATGTTAGTGGAAAATCTGGATAAAGTTGGTAGTTAAGTTAATAATATTGTAACAATGTTAACTTGTTAGCATTGACAAATATACCGTGGTTATTTAAAATGTTAACATTAGAGGAAAGGCCAGGCATGGTGGCTCACGCCTGTAATCCTAGCATGTTGGGAGGGTGAGGTAGTTTTGGGAGGCTGAGGTGGCCAGATCACTTGAGGTCAAGTGTTTGAGACCAGTCTGGCCAACATGGTGAAACACTGTCTCTACCAAAAAATACAAAATTAGCTGATCCTGATGGCGTGCACCTGTAATCCCAGCTACTTGGGAGGCTGAGGCACATGAATCACTTGAACCCAGAAGGCGAAGGTTGTGGTGTCCCCCAGTGTGGGGGACAGAGTGAGACTCTCTCCAAAAATAAAATAACATAAAATAAAATAAAATAAATAAAATAAAACTCAGAGGAAAGTAGATGAAAGGTTTACAAGAACTCTGTACTATCTTCTTTGCACTTTTTCTGTACATCTGAAATTATTAAGTAAAAATAAAAGGCTTATTTTAAAATTCTAAATCTAAAACTGATTTCTAATCCAGAATACTTCCCATCTGTTTCCATAAGAATACCCATCTAATCTACAAAGGCATTAAGTTCTAAAACCAAGTATACAAAGATAACAAACTATAACACCTGCCTGTAGCACCCTCAAACAAAAAACAATCAAAAGAAATATCCTCTAGTTTTCTGTTTAATAGGGAAAGGAACTAACATTCATTGACTTGTCGCTATATTCCAGGCATTTTCCTTATTTAATTCTCATAACTGGGGTGGGCGCAGTGGCTCACGCCTGTAATCCCAACACTCTGGGAGGTCAAGGTGGGAGGATCACTTGAGCCCAGGAGTTTGAGACAAGCCTGGGCAATGTGGTGGAATCCCGTCTCTACAAAAAAAAAAAAGAAAAAAATACAAAATTTAGCCAGGCATTGTGGTGCACAACTATAGTCCCAGCTACTTGGGAGGCTGAGGTGAGAGGATTCCCCAAGCCCAGGAGGCAGAGGCTGCAGTTGACCCACTGCACTCCGGCCTGAGTAACAGCCAGATGATGTCTCAAAAAAGAAAAATATATATGTAATTCTGACAACTGTTTTAAAATAATTGTCACCTCAAATTATACTTGAAGCTCAAAGCATGTAAATAATTTGCTCACTATCATATAGCTACTAAGTAACAGAGCCAGATTTCCATAATACCTCATCATCAACTTTCTCTAGGTTATCTAGCCACTATACAGTCATCTGTGTATTTAAAAAGAAGTATTTGTTACTAAATTTTACAGATTCTACCTCCACAGCATTTTTCACATCAAAACCCTCACTGCCAATCCCATTGCCACTACTTTTTGTTCAGGTCTGTTCTATAGCAAAACACCTCTCAAGCATTCCAATCTCTAGTCTTACTCCCTTTAGTCCATTCTGTACAGAACAGTAAAGAATAGTTTCTTGCTCAGCCTCCCAACATCTATGAGGATGTTTTAGTAATGGTCTTAGATTTCCTTTTGAGATTATTACCTCTCTTCTGCCTAGGTATTCCCCTCTAGGAAAGGTGTACTTGGCTTTTGGAGTTTCTGAATCTTGAACAAATGATACAAGTCTGGAAAAAAACGGTTGGCACTTATTCATTTGGGTGGCATCCTGATGAAACTGTCAACTCATTCCTTGTATCAAGACCCCAGGAGCTATCCTAGACTCTCTCCAGCCTTCCTTTTCAGTCTATGAGCAACTTAATAGTCTTATAATAAAATTCTTCTCTTTTTTTTTCTGAGACAGAGTCTCACCCTGTTGCCCAGGCTGGAGTGCAGAAGTGCAATCTCAGCTCACTGCAACCTCCACCCCTGGGTTCAAACAATTCTTGTGCCTCAACCTTCTGAGTAGCTGTGATTACAGGCACCCATCACCACGCCCAGTTAATTTTTGTATTTTTAGTGGAGACAAGGTTTCACCATGGTGGCCAGGCTGGTACGGAACTTTTGACCTCAAATGATCTGCCCGCCTTGGCTTCCCAAAATGCCAGGATTACAGGCATGAGCCACTGCGCCTGGTCAAGAAAATTCTTCTTAAGATAGTTGGTATCACTTCTCTGCTTCCAAAAACCCTAACAAATACATCACTCCTAACTCAAACAAGATCTCTAAAGCATTTCTTTCTATTCTTTTTTTTCTCTTTTTTTGAGACAGAGTCTCGCTCTGTTGCCCAGGCTGGAGTGCAGTGGCACAATCTCGGCTCACTGCAACCTCTGCCTCCAAGGTTCAAGCGATCCACCTGCCTCAGCCTCCTAAGTAGCCAGGACTACAGGCATGCAACACCACATCTCGCTATTTTTTGTATTTTTTGGTAAAGACGGGGTTTCACCATGTTGGCCAGACTGGTCTCAAACTCCTGACCTCAAGTGATCCACCCGCTTCAGCCTCCCAAAGTGCTGGGATTATAGGCATGAGCCACCGTACCCGGCCAAGATCTCTAAAGCACTTCTAAAGCATCACTCAATCCTCCTGCTCAAAAACTGTAACCTACAAGTTCTCAATATTATATAATCTTCTCCAGGTTAAGTTTTCAGGGTTCTCCCCATTTTGGTCCAAACTACATTTCTAAACTTATTTTCCACCAATGGCATTACATGTATTTATTAATGTTATTCTCTCTACTTGAACGCTATCCACAAAACCCCCACATCTGTCTACAAATCTTATCCACCCTTCCAAATCTATTTCATTGTTGCCTTGTGTATCAATTCTCATCCAATTCCACTTCAAATGTAGTTGGTGCAACTAAGAAACTGAATTTTATTTAAGTTTTATTAAATTTAACTTAAATTTATGGTAGCTAGGAGCTACCATATTGGACAGCTTAGCTCCAGTATATAATCTATTTTGCTTCACTACAAAATATTCAAGGAAAATATAAGAAGTTATTTAGGGGTTTCCATAATCTCACCAGGATTCCACTCCAGAACACCCTGAAGTTGCTCAGGTCTAAGTTAGAGAATAACAGGCATAGAAAATCAAATTCAAAATCCATAACTAATCATACAATGTACCAACACCTGGTCCTACATATGAGGGGCCTCTTAAGCCACTGACCCTTTTAAGAAATTGGAAAAAGGGACTCCTTTTAAGGATGTGCAACTCCATAAGCACAAGACATAAATAATGGATAGCACAACACAGGCTGAATTTCAGTCCTCACTCGCCCCTTAGACAGATGCCTGGCTTAGAGCCACACATTCTTCCCATATTCTCTTTCTTCTAGCCTTTTACTGCATCTCAGCATGCCTTTTTCTACCTTTGGCTCAGAAACTATCTCCTATATGTCCTCCCAGACTACTATACTTACTCTCTTCCCTAATCTCTAATTTGGATTCAGAACCCTCTTCTGTGTTTCTGTAATAATAAAATATCTCTGAAATTGCACTTATCATACTAGCTTATAATTACTTATTTTCTCCTTTGATTTCCTACCCTGGAACAATACGCTCTCTACAGATACAGGTCACATTTTTTCACCTTTACATTTTCACCTACTACATAGCACCTAAACATAGTAGGTGCCAAATCAATGTAACCATGAATCAAACTGATTCATTCTTATGTAAAATGCATGAAAATAAGAGAAATTTTGCAATCTTTAAATGACCTATCAATTTTAACAGAATCTAATTTCACTTGATCTTAGATTACAAGAACGATATTTTCAAACGTAATTTATCATCTTTCAATATCTCCTTTACTAAAGTAAAAAGTTTCCTTCTTTTTTTTTTTGTTTGTTTTTGTTTTTGTTTTCGACAAGATCTGGCTCTACCACCCAGGCTGGAATGCAATGGTGTAATCTCAGCTCTCCCAGGCTCAAGCCATCCTCCACCTCAGCCTCCCAAGTAGATGGGACTACAGGCACACACCACCCCATTCAGCTAATTTTTGTATTTTTTGTACAGATGGGGTATCACCATGCTGCCCAGGCTGGTCTCAAACTCGTGAATCTCAAGCTGTCCACCCGGCTCAGCCTCCCAAAGTGCTGGCATTATAGGCAGGAGCCACCAAGCCCAGATAGAAGTTTTAAAGTGAACCAAAATGGGCCAGGCACAGTGGCTCCCGCCTGCAATCCCAGCACTTTGGGAGGCCAAGGCAGGTGAATAATCTGAGGTCAGGAGCTTGAGACCAGCATGGCCAACATGGTGAAACTCCATCTCTACTAAAAAATTAAAAAAAAAAAAATTAGCGGGGCGTGGTGGTGTGTGTCTGTAATCCCAGCTACTGGGAAAGCTGAGGCAGGAGAATCGCTTGAACCTGGGAGGTGGCAGTCACAGTGAGCCAGGATTGTGCCACTGCACTCCAGCCTGGGTGACAGAGCGAGATTCCACCTCAAAAAACCAAAACCAGTAAGTATTTACTAACAAATTTAATGGTCTAACTTTTAAATAACTGTACTGCTAACTATCTGGTTGTTATAATAGAGACAAAGCAGTATATCTCAATAGCACATTAATCTTTAGTACAGGTAGAGTAATAAATTTTGTATATAATCTATAACGAAAAATGACAATTCCACCAAAACTGTTAAAATATTCCAAAAGACGGCCGGGCGCGGTGGCTCACACCTGTAACCCCAGCACTTTGGGAGGCCGAGACGGGTGGATCACGAAGTCAGGAGATCGAGACCATCCTGGCTAACACGGTGAAACCCTGTCTCTACTAAAAAAATACAAAAAACAAAATAAAAAAATAAAAATAAATAAAAATTAAAATTAAAATTAAAAAATTAAAAAATTAAAAAAATACAAAAAACTAGCCGGGCGAGGTGGCGGGCGCCTGTAGTCCCAGCTCCTTGGGAGACTGAGGCAGGAGAATAGCGTGAACCCAGGAGGTGGAGCTTGCAGTGAGCTGAGATCCAGCCATTGCACTTCAGCCTGGGTGACAGAGCGAGACTTCGTCTCAAAAAAAAAAAAATATTCCAAAAGAAACTTACATGTGCTCACTTCAGCAGCATATACACTAAAACCCCAGAACAATACAGAGATTAGCATGGCTGCTGTGCAAGGATGACATACAAACTCGTGAAACGTTCCATTAAAAAAAGAATTTTAAACTTACATAAGTTGTACAAAACTTCAAACTATTTTCTAAACAGCAAAAAGAGAAACTAAAGGTCAGCAGTCAACAAAGAAAACTTCTGACAAGTAATCTAACACATGACACAAAAATAGGCATCTCCTACTACTGACCTCCTTTTTTCTGATAAGCATAACTTCCAAAGAAAGATATGTAGGTCAACCAACTTCTATACTTTAGCAACCAAGGATAAGTAGATGAGTCTTCCTATTTCTCTGCCCAGTATTTCTTTTCTTTCCTTAGCAAATGTTACCATGCCTCTATTTACTTTTTTTTTTTTTTTTTTGAGATGGAGTCTCGCTCTGTCACCCAGGCTGGAGTACAGTGGCGTGATCTTGGCTCATTGCAAGCTCCGCCTCCCGGGTTCACGCCATTCTTCTGCCTCAGTCTCCCAAGTAGCTGGGACTGCAGGCGCCTGCCACCACGCCCGGCTAATTTTTTGTATTTTTAGTAGAGATGAGGTTTTACCATGTTAGCCAGGATGGTCTCAATCTCCTGACCTCATGATCCGTCCGTCTCGGCCTCCCAAAGTGCTGGGATTATAGGCGTGAGCCACCGTGGCCAGCCTTTTTTATTTTTTCTTTGAGACACAGTCTTGCTCTGTCCTCCAGGCTGGAGTGCAGTGGTGCAATCTTGGCTCACTGCAACCTCTGCCTCCCAGGTTCAAGCGATTCTTATGCCTCAAGCTCCCGAGTCGCTGGGATTACAAGCGCACACCATGACACCCAGCTAATTTTTGTATTTTTAGTAGAGATGGGGTTTTACCATGTTGACCAGGCTGGTCTCAAACTCCTGACCTCAAGTGATCCGCCCACCTCGACCTCCCAAAGTGCTGGGATTACAGGCGTGAGCCACCATGCCCCGCCTCCAAACTATAACTACTGTTCAATGAACCATTTATGTGACTCTGCTTATAAAAACAATAACCGAGTTTCCATGAAAAAATAATGTGCAGTTATTCTAAATGATGCTGTTTTGCTAAGTAAAAAGCAATGGCTTCTCACTACTGAAGTACTAAATATTTAATGTTATATAACTAGGTGATTACCAACTATCCTAATAAATCCTATTCTGGGATAAACTATTCTGCTAAATAGCCCAAACAGGCATTTCAGAAGTATGTAACTCTATTTATCCCTTGGTGCATAAAAGCACAGATTCATATTCATAATAACTGTGAAATCACTCCATGCTCTCACACTTCGAGCAATGTTGCAATACTGGCCATAATACTATGATAAAATTTAAACCAATAAAATTGTTTTTAAAACTTGTTGTATACAAACTTGGGATCAACTTTTGCTTCTGAGCAATGATAACCTAATTAGGACAAGATTTACCTTCCTGCCATAAACACCTGAGAAACTCGAAAAATATAAAACTACTTTTTGGACACTGAGTAAGAGGCAACACAGGACTACGATCTCTGAGAGAAGCTAAACAAACAAGGTAAGTTATATGGGTACAGGCTTTCTATCTGAAAACGAATGAATAATTATAGCTGCCATTTCAACATTCCTCTCTATAACTGAGAAAACAAATACAGAAAATCAATCGGTACACAGAAAACGTAAACCACACTCAAACTAACTTGACCTAATAATTCACATTTATAGAACACGATACACAACAAATGGAGAATACACATTCTTCTCAAGTACGTATAGAACAACCAAAATAGACCATATGGTGGGCCATGAAACAAGTTTGCTTTTTTTTGTTTTTTGTTTTTTTTTAAGACAAGGTCTCCCTCTGTTGCCCAGGCTGGAGTGCAGTGGCACTATCTCAGCTCACTGCAACCTCCGCCTCCCAGGTTCCAGCGATTCTTCTGCCTCAGCCTCCAGAATAGCTGGGATTACAGGCGTCCACCATCACGCCTGGCTAATTTTTTGTGCTTTTAGTAGAGACGAGGTTTTGCCATGTTGGGCAGGCTAGTCTTGAACTCCTGACCTCAAACAATTCACCCGCCTCAGCCTCCCAAAGTGCTGGGATTACAGGTGTGAGCCACCACGCCCAGCCTGAAATAAGTTTTAATAAATAAAGAATTAAATTCAGACAGTATGTTTTCTGACCACACAGAATTAAATCATAAATCAAAAATCAGAAACACATCAAGAAAATTCCTAAATATTTAGAAATTAAACACACTTCTAAATACACATAGTTTGTCAAAGAGAAATATAAAAGTGAAATTGGAAAATATTCTGAATTGAAATACAGGGACACAGGAAAATTTTATAACATTAAATCCTTGTATTAGAAAAGCAGAAATATTTAGTATCAAAATACAAACATCCAGATTAAGAAACTTTAAAAAAAAAAAAAAGGAAGAGCAAATTAAATACAGCATGGCAAAAGGAAATAACGAGCCAAAATCAAAAAAATGGGAAAAAAAGGAAACCAATAAAGAAAAGTCAATGACACCAAAAGCTAGATTTTTGTTGTTGTTGTTTTCGTTTTGAGACGGAGTCTTGCTCTGTCACCCAGGCTAGAGTGCAACGAGGTGATCTCAACTCACTACAACCTTTGCCTCCCAGATTTAAGTGATTCTCATGCCTCAGCCTCCTGAGTAGCTAGGATTATAGGCACCTGCCACCACGCCCAGTTAATTTTTGTATGTTTAGTAGAGCGGGGTTTCACCATGTTGGTCAGGCTGGTCTCAAACTCCTGACCTCATGATCCACCCACCTCTGCTTCCCAAAGTGCTGGGATTATAGGCGTGCAGTAGCACGCCCAGCCTCAAAAGCTAGCTAGGTAACTCTGTAGACAAACTAATGTCAAAGGAGAGAGAAGAAACAAATTACCAGTATCAGGAATTAAAGAGGCGATATCACTACAGACGCTATCAACATTAAAAGAAAAATATGGGATTATTATGAATAATTTTACCAGTTAATCTGATAACTCCCATGAAATGAAGAGTCTCTGGAAAAAACACAAACTATCAAAGTTCACTCAAAAATAAACAGAGAGGCCAGGAGCTGTGGCTCATGCCTGTAATGCCAGCACTTTGGGAGGCTGAGGCAGGCGGACCACCTGAGGCTAGTCAGGAGATCGAGACTAGCCTGGCCAACATGGTGAAACCCAGTCTCTACTAAAAATACAAAAAAAAAATCAGCTGGGTGTGGTGGCACGCACCTGTAGTTCCAGTTACTCAGGAGGCTGAGGCAGGAGAATCGCTTAAACCCAGGGGATGGGGATGGTAGCAAGCCGAGATCGTGCCACTGCACTCCAGCCTGGGCAACAGAGTGAGACTCCATCTCAAAAAATAAAAATTAAAAAAAAGGATAAATAGAGGACAGCACAGTGGCTCATACCTGTAATCCCAGCACTGTAGAAGTCGAGTGGGGAGGATCACTTGAGTCCAGGAGTTTGAGACCAGCCCAGGCAACATGCCAAAACCCAATCTCTACCCCAAAAAAATTTTTTAACTAGCTGGGTGTGGTGGCATGTGCATGTGGTTCCAGCTACTTGAGAAGCTGATGCGGAAGATCACTTGAACCCAGGAAGTCAAGGCTGCTATGGGCCATGATGGCACCACTATACTCCAGCCTGGGTGACACAGCAAGACAAACAAAAAAAGATAACCTAACCCACTGTTTCTATTAAAGTAATGGAATTCATAATTAAAAGCGTTGCCTAGAGAAAACTCTAGGCCCACATGGTTTCACAGGGAAATTCTATCAAATATTTAAGAAAGAAATAATACCAGTTCTGCATAAACTCTTCTAGTATATAAACATTGACCAACTTACCTTATGAGGTCAACATTACCATGATACCAAAACCAGATATGAACAAGAAAACTATAAACCAGTATCTCAAACGGGTATAATGCAAAAACTGCAAAAAACATTTACAAATAGATGCTGGCAGTTTATCAAAAGAATATATCATTATCAAGTGGGATTCCTCTCAGGAATAAAAATCAATCCATATAATTCACTTTATCAGTCTAAAAAAGCATAACCGGCCGGACGCAGTGGCTCACGCCTGTAATCCCAGCACTTTGGGAGGCCAAGGCAGGTGGATCACTTGAGGTCAGGAGTTCAAGACCAGCCTGGCCAACATGGTGAAACATCATCTCTGCTAAAAATACAAAAATAAGGTGGGTGTGGTGGCACGTGCCTGTAATCCCAGCTACTCGGGAGGCTGAGGCAGGAGAATCACTTAAACTAGGGAGTCAGAGGTTGCAGTGAACCGAGATCGCACCACTGCACTTCAGCCTGGCGACAGAGCGAGACTCAGTCTCAACACACACACACAGAAGTATAACCATAACAGTTCAAGAGCTGTCCCCCAAAAAAGTCTTTGACAAATGAATGTGAATTAATTCATGACAAAAACCCTTAGAAAACTGCAAATAGAAGGAAAGTTCCTTAACCTGATAAATAGCATCTATAAAAACCCTATAGCTGGCCAGGCATGGTGGCTCATGTCTATAATCCCAGTAATTTGGGAGGCCAAGGCAGGTGAATCACTTGAGGTCAGGAGTTCAAGACCAGCCTGGCCAACATGGTGAAACCCTGTCTCTACAAAAAATACAAAAATTGGCTGGGCATGGTGGTGGGTGCCTGTAATCTCAGCTACTTGGGAAACTGAGGCATAAGACTAACTTGAACCTGAGAGGCAGAGGTTGCAATGAGCTGAGACTGAGCCACTGCACTCCAGCCTAGATGACAGAGCGAGACATTGCCTCAAAAAGAAAAAAAATCCCTAGAGCTAATATCATATGCAATGATAAAAGATTAAGTATTTTCCAGCTGGGCACAGTGGCTCACACCTGTAATCCTAGCACTTTGGGAAGCCAAGGCGGGCAGATCACGAGGTCAGGAGTTCGGGACCAGCCTGACCAACATGGAGAAACCACGTCTCTATTAAAAATACAAAATTAGCTGGGTGCGCTGGCACATGCCTGTAATCCCGGCTACGCGGGAGGCTGAGGCAGCAGAATCGCTTGAACCCGGGAGGTGTAGGTTGCAGTGAGCAAATCATGCCATTGCACTCCAGCCTGGGCAACAAGAGCGAAACTCCGTCTAAAAAAAAAAGATTAAGTATTTTCCTCATAAGATGAGGAATAAGACAAGGATATCCACCATCACATTATACTTTAGGACCTACCCAGTGCAATAAGGCAAGAAGAAAAAAAAAAAAATAAGGCATTCAGATGGGCAAGTAAGAAATAAAACTGTACTAATAAATGTAATTGTGTACATAGAAAATCCCAATCTACAAAATAGCTACTAGAAATAAGTGAATTTATCAAGGTTGCAGAATGCAAAGTCAATATCAAAAAAATCAATTATGGTCGGCACTGTGACTCACTCTTGTAATCCCAGCACTTTGGGAAGCCGAGGCGGGTGAATTGCTTGAGTCTGAGACCAGCCTGGGCAACATGCAGAAACCAACTCTAAAAAAATAAAAAATTAGCCAGGCATGGTGGCATGCACCTGTAGTCCCGCTACTTGGAAGGCTGAGGAGGGAGGACTGCTTTAGCCCAGGAGGCAGATGTTGCAGTAAGCTGAGATCACACCACTGTACCCCAGCCTGGGTGACAGGGTAAGACCCCATTTCAAAAAAAAAAAAAATTAGCCAGGTGTTGCAGCAACACTTGTAGTCCCAGCTACTTGGGAGATTGAGGTGGGAGGATCACTTGAGCCCAGGAAGTTGAGGCTGCAATGAGCCAAGATTCTGTCACTGCACTCAAGCTTGGGCGACAGAGTGAGACCGTCTCACAAAACAAACAAATCAATTGTATGTTTACATACTCATAATGAAACTGAAATTGGGGTGGGGGGTAGACAACATTTTCAATAAAATTAAAAATCACGGCTGAGCTCAGTGGCACATGCCTATACTTCCAGCACTTTGGGAGGCTGAGGTGGGAGGATCGCTTGAGCTCAGGAGTTCAAAACCATCCTGGGCAACACAGCAAGACCTCATCTCTACTAAAAATCAAAACAAATTAGCCAGGCATGGTGGTGTGTGCCTGTGGTCCCAGCTATTTAGGAGGCTGAGGTGGGAGGAACGCTTGAGCCTGGGAGATGAATGCAGCAGTGAGCCTTGATCACACCTCTGTACTCCAGCCTAGACAACAGAGAGAGAGACTATATCTCAAAAAAAAAAAAAAAAAAAATTGCCAGGCACAGTGGCTCACATTCCCAGCACTTTGGGAGGCTGAGGCAGGTGGATCACCTGAGGTTGGGAGTTCGAGACCAGCCTGACCAACAAGGAGAAACCCCATCTCTATTAAAAATACAAAATTAGGCATGGTGGCACATGCCTGTAATCCCAGCTACTGGGGAGGCTGAGGCAGGAGAATCGCTTGGACCCAGGAGGTGGAAGTTGATGTGAGCCGAGATCATGCCATTGCACTCCAGCCTGGTCAGTAAGAGTGAAACTTCATCTCAAAAAAAAAAAAAATTTACAAAATAGAGATAAATCTAACAAATGTGTGTATGATTTGTATGCTGAAAATTACAAAACACTGATGAGGAAAATAAGAAAAAGACTTGAATAAATAAAGAAATATACTAAATTCATAGATTGGGAGACTCAGTATTGTCAGGGTATCAATGGTCCCACTAATGATCCAAAGATTCAACAAAATCCCAAAAAACCAGCAGTCTTTTTTGAAGATACTGACAAACTGATTCTAAAACATACATTTAAAAAAGAAAAAAAAAAGCAAAGCACCCAGAATAGCCAAAACAACTTGAATAAAAGAATAAACGTGAAGAACTCTAACTGATGCCAAAACTTACTATAGTCAGCCCCCTGTATCCTTAGTTCCACGTTCCTGGATTCAGTCAACCTCGGATCAAAAATATTCAGAAAACAACAATTCCACAAAGTTCCAAAAAGCAACACTTGAATTTGCCATGCACCAAGTAGTACACTGAATCCAGAAGAATGAAGTGATGTGTAGAGAATGCATTTAGTATTACGAGTAATCTACAGAAGATTTAAAGTATACAGGAGGATGTTTGTAGGTTATATGCAAACACTACATCATCATCTTATATAAGTGACTTAGGCATTCATGGATTGTATCTACAGGGGTCCTGGAACCAATCCCACACAGATACCAAGGAATGACTATATAAAGTTACAAGAGGCTGGGTGCAGTGGCTCACACCTGTAATCCTAGCACTCGGGAGGCCAAGGGAGGAGGATCACTTGAGGCCAGGAGTTCGAGACCAGCCTGGCCAACATGGTGAAACCCCATCTCTACCAAAAATACAAAAATTAGCCAGGCATGATGGCACACACCTATAATCCCAGCTACTCAGGAGGATGAGGTGGAAGAATTGCCTAAACCCAGGAGGTGGAGGTTGCAGTGAGCCGAGATCATGCCACTGCACTCCAGCCTGGGCAAAAGAGCTAGACTCTGTCTTAAAATAAATAAATACACACACACACACACACACACACAGAGATAAAATCAGCTGGGCATGGTGGCATGCACCTGTGGTCCCAGTTGCTCAGGAAGCTGAGACAGGTGGATCGCTTGAGCCCAGGAGGTCAAGGCTGCAGTGAGCTGAGACTGCACCACTGCATTCCAGCCTGGGTAACACAGTGAGACCCTGTCTCAAAAAATAAATAAATAAAGCTGCAATACTCAAGACAGTGTAGGCCAAGGGACAGTGGCTCACACCTGTAATCCCAGCACTTTAAGAGGCCAAGGTGGGAGGATCACTTGAGGTCAGGACTTGGAGACCAGCTTGGGTAACATAGCAAGACCCTACTTCTACAAAAAAATAAAAAATAAAAAAAGTTTGAAAATTAGCCAGGCATGGTGGCATGTGCCTGCAGTCCTAGCTACTAAGGAGTCTGAGATGTGAGGATCACTTGAGCCCAGGAGTTTGAGGTTGCAGTGAGCTATAATCACACCACTGCACTTTAGCTTCATCAACAGAACAAGATCCTATCTCAAAACAAAATGAAGAGGCTGGGAACAGTGGCTCACGCCTGTAAGTCCAGCACTTTGGGAGCCTGAGGCAGGTGGCTCGCTTGAGCTCAGGAGTTCAGACCAGCCTGGGCAACATGGCAAAACCCCATCTCTACTAAAAATACAAAAATTAGCTGGGTGTGGTAGTGTGTGCCTGTGATCCCAGCTACTTGGGATGCTGAGGTAGAAGGATCACTGGAGCCTGGGAAGTCGAGGCTGCAGTGAGCTGTGATCATGCCACTCTACTGCAGCCTAGATAACAGAGTAAGACCCTGTGAAAGAAAAAGAAAGAAAAGAGAGAGAAGAGAGAGAACGAAAGAATTAGATTTTATCAAAATTAAAAACTTCTGCTCTGTGAAAGATACCATTAAGAAAAAAATTTTAAAGCCGTAACTGGGTTTCCAGTGGCAGGGTCTGAGGAAGGGGCAGCAGGTGCCATGTCCAGCCACAAAGATGGCAAGAAGGAATCCCTGAAACAGCCCAGAAAGCAGAACAAGGCAGAAACAAAAAGAGGACTAGAAGAAACTATAGGGAAGGCGCCCCTGGCCACAGGTGTAATTAAGAAATCTGGGCCGGGCGCAGTGGCTCAAGCCTGTAATCCCACCACTTTGGGAGGCCGAGACGGGTGAATCACGAGGTCAGGAGATCGAGACCATCCTGGCTAACATGGTGAAACCCCGTCTCTACTAAAAAAATACAAAAAAAAAACTAGCCAGGCGAGGTGGCGGGCGCCTGTAGTCCCAGCTACTCGGGAGGCTGAGGCAGGAGAATGGCGTAAACCCGGGAGGCGGAGCTTGCAGTGAGCTGAGATCTGGCCACTGCACTCCAGCCTGGACGACAGAGCCAGACTCCGTCTCAAAAAAAAAAAAAAAAAAAAAAAAAAAGAAAGAAATCTGGCAAAAAGTAAGCTGTTCCATGTGCCTGAGGTGACGGTGAGCCTTGATTTCATTCCCTGCTATACCATCTTTTGCCACCTATAGCTGGACTGAAGTGTTGTATTGGAGCCTGTTGTACATTTAAGAATAAATTTTTGTGGGAAAAAAACAAAAAGCCATAAACGAAAAGAACATATCTGCAAAACCTACATCTAATAACGGCTTATCCTGAATACCTAAAGAATTCAAAACTAAACAATAAGAAAACAAACAACCCAACTTAAAACTGGAGGGGAGGGATCGGGGGCGGTGGCTTACGCCTATAATTCCAGTACTTAGGGAGGCCAAGGCAGGTGGAGTACCTGAGATCAAAGGAGTTCAAGACCAGCCTGGCCAACATGGCAAAACCCCTAATAAAAAATACAAAAATTAGCCAGGCATGGTAGCAGACGCCTGTAATCCCAGCTACTCGGGAGGCTGAGGCAGGGAGAATTGCTTGAACCCAGGAGGTGGAGGTTGCAGTGAGCCAAGAAAGTGCCACTGCACTCCAGCCTGGACGACAGAGTGAGACCCCATCTCAAAAAAAAAACCCAAAAACTGGTAAACTAAAATAAGCATAATTCAGACCTTTACCATATCCCCGGCACTGTCATAGATGCTGGGTTCAGAAATAATTAAGTGGGAGGGGGAAATATGATAAAAACTTGATTGTAATTGCATTTAACAAATATTGATTAAATAAACTAAAAGATATAAAAGAATAAAAGATAACCTTGCCCTGAAGATTACCCCTTTCAGAAAATTAATGAGTTCAAATTTTGCCTCTCTATGGTAGTATCAAAACATGACACTGAATACAAGTCCAAGGAGGAAAACTAAAAACTCAAGTTTTAGTTAAAAATGTTACTCAGCAAAGTTTTAAAATTAAACAAGCCTAAAAGATGGCAAATACATACTTTCAGCTTGCATTAAGGAAAGAAGCCATTCAATGTGTTCTATTTAAATTGTTGTATTATTTAATTAATGTAACATTTAATTAGATAATGTAATATTTAATTTGTATTTCCAATGTATAACTGCCCCTTTTCCGATGATCCAATTAATTTCTCTAAGACTTCTCTCTGAGAAGCCTTAGAAAAACCAAATACTTCTCTCTGAGAAGTCTTAAGACTAGCTTTTTTTCCCATTAAATCTAAAGGGTACTGTGAATCTTCCGTGTGACTTATTTCTCTCTATGCTTTGAAACGAAGAAGAGCAAAAAAAATTATCAGACTTCTAAATCTATCCAATAAAACTAAAAATAAATAATGTTGCAATAAAATCCCCGTACATAATCTTTTTTATTTTTTGAAAAGGAGTTTCACCGTGTCACTCTGACTGGAGTGCAGTGGTGCAATCTCAGCTCACTGCAACCTGTCTGGCAGGTTCAAGTGATTCTCTTGCCTCAGCCTCCCTAGTAGCTCAGATAACAGGTGCCCGCCATCATGCCCGGCTAATTTTTTTTTTTTTTTTTTTTTTTTTTTTGGAGACGGAGTCTTGCTCCGTCACCCAGGCTGGAGTGCAGTGGCTCAATCTCGGCTCACTGCAAGCTCCACCTCCCGGGTTCACGCTATTCTCCTACCTCAGCCTCCTGAGTAGCTGGGACTACAGGCGCCCGCCACCACACCCGGCTAAATTTTTTGTATTTTTAGTAAAGATGAGGTTTCACCAGGTTGGCCAGGCTGGTCTTGAACTCCTGACCTCAGGTGATTCTCCTGCCTCAGCCTCCTAAAGCACTAGGATTACAAGCATGAGCCACCGCATCTGGCAAAACTGTTCTTTAATGCAGAAAATTGAATAGACATCTTTCAATGCCAAGTCAAAGGGTAATACGTGAATATTTGAAGAAAATCCTCCAATCAAATTATCTGCATTACAGTTTATAACTGTACATAATGGTACACTTGCTTTCAGACAAAGTTTAAACCAGTTTCACCATATCTTCTCTTTTTAATTACCACAGTATTCTATATTTGTACCAGTTTGGCACTTGATTATATAGAAAAACCAAATACTTTACATCTTCAAACATTTTTCTTGCTAACTGAAGCAGACCTCTTTGAGAATTATGTTTATTTTATATTTGTCTATAGAAGATAAACAAATGGCCAATGAGCGCATGAAAAGATGCTCAACATCATTAGTCACCAGGGAAATGCAAATCAAAACTACAAAGAAGTACCATTTCACACTCAATCACGGCTATAAAATTTTTTTAATGAGAAATAATTGTTGGAAGAGGATGTGGAGAAACTGGAACCTTCACATATTTTTGGTGGTAATGTAAAATGGTTCAGCCACTATGGAAAATAGGTGGCCATTTCCTTAAAAAGTTAATGACCCAGCAATTTCACTTCTAGGTATACATCCAAAAGAACTGAAAACAATACATACTAATGTACAAGTATGTTCACACAAGCACTATTCATAGTAGCCAAAAAGTATAAAACAGCTGGGTGCGATGGCTCACCGCCTGTAATCCCAGCACTTTGGGAGTCTGAGCAGGTGGATCACTTGAGCTCAGGAGTTCAGACCAGCCCGGGCAACATGGCGAAACCCCGTCTCTACTAAAAATACCAAAATTATCCTGGCATGGTGGCATGCACGTGTAATCCCAGCTATTTGGGAGGCTGAGGCAGGAGAATCGCTTTAACCCGGGAGGCGGAGGTTGCAGTGAGCCTAGGTCAAGATTGTACCACTGCACTCCAACCTGGGTGACAGAGCGAAACTCCGTTCCCCCACCCCCGTGCAAAAAAAAGGTATAAAACAGCTCACATGTCCATTGACGAATGAATGGGAAAACAAACTGTGGTACATAAATACAATGGAATATTATTCAGCCATAAAAAAAAAAATAAAGTAGGCCAGGCACAGTGGTTCACACCTGTACTCCTAGCACTTTGGGAGGCCAAGGCGGGCGGATCACTTGAGGTCAGGAGTTCAAAACTCTGAAATGGTTAAACCCCATCTCTACTAAAAATACAAAAAAATTAGCTGGGCATGGTGGTGTGTGCCTGTAATCCCTGCTACTCAGGAGGCTGAGGCAGGAGAATCGCTTGAACCCGGGAGGCGGAGGTTGCAGCAAGCTGAGATTGTGCCACCGCACTCCAGCCTGGGTGACAGAGCGAGACTCCATCTCAAAATAAATACAAATAAATAAATAAATAAATAAATAAATAAATAAATAAAGTATTGGGCTGGGCGCGGGTAATCCCAGCACTTTGGGAGGCCAAGGCGGGTGGATCACTTGAGGTCAGGAGTTCAACACCAGCCTGGCCAACACGGTGAAACCCCATTTCTACTAAAAATACAAAAATTAGCCAAGCACAGTGGCTTGTGCCTGTAATCCCAGCTACTTAGGAGGCTGAGGCAGGAGAATCACTCGGACCCTCCTGGAAGTGGAGGTTGCAGTGAGCCAGGATCATGCCACTTGCACTCCAGCCTGGGCAACAGAGCAAGACTCTGTGTCAAATAATAATAAAGTACTGATACATGCTCCACCATGGATGAAGCTCCAAAACACTATGCTAAGTAAAAACAGCCAGAAACAGGCCAGGCGTGGTGGCTCACCCCTGTAATCCCAGCACTTTGGGAGGCTGAGGCAGGTGGATCATGAGGTCAGGAGATCGAGACCATCCTGGCTAACACAGTGAAACCCCGTCTCTACTAAAAATACAAAAAAATTAGCCGGGCATTGTGGCAGGTGCCTGTAGTTCCAGCTACTCGGGAGGCTGAGGCAGGAGAATGGCATGAACTCAGGAGGCAGAGTTTGCAGTGAGCCGAGATCGCGCCACTGCACTCCAGCCTGGGCAACAGAGCAAGACTCAATCTCAAAAAAAAAAAAAAAAAAAGAAGCCAGAAACAAAAGGTCAAATATTTGTATTTGTATACAAATGTTTGTATTGTACAATATTGTATGATTTCTTTTTTATGAAGTATCCAGAATAGGCAAATTCATAGACATAGAACAAAGACTGGTGATTATCAGAGACAGAAGAGACAGGAAAATAGGGAGCAACTGCTGTAATAAATGGGTGCAAGGTTTCCTTGAGGGTTAAGGAAAATGCTTTGGAACACACATGTGGTAGCTATACAACACTGTGAAGGTACTAAATGCC
Source organism: Chlorocebus sabaeus (assembly GCF_047675955.1). Lineage (NCBI taxonomy): Eukaryota > Metazoa > Chordata > Mammalia > Primates > Cercopithecidae > Chlorocebus > Chlorocebus sabaeus. The sequence goes on along the minus strand of NC_132919.1, from coordinate 27,639,706 downwards.
ACTGAACTGTTTACTTTAAAATGGTTAATTTTGCTGTTGTTTTTGTTTTTTGTTTTTGTTTTTTGAGACAGGGTCTCACTCTGTCACCCAGGCTGCAGTGCAGTGGCGTGATCTCTGCTTACTACAACCTCTGCCTCCTGGACTCAAGTGATCCTTCCGAAACCTCTGTTTCGCAAGCAGCTGGGACTACGGACACATGGCCACCATGCCCAGATAATTTTTGTACTTTTTGTAGAGACAGGGTTTCGCCATGTTGCCCAAGCTGGTCTGAACAATCCACCCGTCTCAGCCTCCCAACATGCTGGGCTTACAGGCATGAGCCACCAAACCTGGTCTAAAATGATTAATTTTATGTTATGTGAATTTCACCTCAATTTTTTTAAGTTTAACTATTTGGGGTGGAAATATTTCCTAACTGTATTCAGACACTTCCATGGAGTCTTATTTCCCTTTTTATAAGGCAGACCACATTGAACCTAATTAATATTTCCTGTTGACTCAGGATCACCATTATGAGTAACAATGACTATGAGTAAGCCATTCCTCTTGTGTCTTAATTCTGAGTCTCAGTTGTCTCATCTGTAAAATGACATTTTTTGCTAGATCACAGGATCTTAATTTTTTTAGTCACAGATACCTTTGAAGACCCAATTAACGTATGAATTCTTACCCTAGAAAAATGCACATGTACATATTCATACCAAATTGTACACAACCTCAGGAAGTTCATAGACCTACTGTAACCCATGCAAGCAATTCCCATGGGTTCAGCATTTCTGATTCTACTACGGTCTAATACAGTGGAATAGGATCAAGATTTATATGCGTTCATGAAGCTATGCTGTGCTTTTTATTTTCGTTATACAAATAGTTGCCCTAGTTCACTGCCAAATTCTCTACTATAACTGCTAGCTGCTATCCAACACTTAAAGAACTTAAACTTTAAAAATTCAATTAGATTCTATTCAACAATTAGTACTGTATGTCCTATGGTAGCCATTAAATGGGAGGGACACAAAATAACCATAGTCCTAGTAAAAGCTAAGACAATTAAGTACTTAAAAAAAAAGGAAAATATCTCATTAAGTACTAAACTGGGACACTGATAAATGAGCCAAAAAGAACTTAGAGAAGAACAAGGACAGCATAAGCTGAAGCAGTTGGGGACAACTTCATGGAAGAGGATTTGAATGGACAGAGAGAAAGAAGAGATGAGACCAAAAGGGCACTAAAAGAGACATCATGAACACAGGCAAAGTGTGTTGGGCAGTAATCAGAAATAGGCTGTATCGGCTGGGCGTGGGGCTCACGTCTGTAATCCCACCACTTTGGGAGGCCGAGGCAGGCAGATCACTTGAGGTCAGGAGTTTGAGACCAACCTGATCAACATGGTGAAACCTCATCTTTATTAAAAATACAAAAATTAGCCAGGCATGGTGGTGCATGCCTGTAGTCCCAGCTGCTCGGGAGGCTGAGGCAGGAGAATTGCTTGAACCTGGGAGATGGAAGTTGCAATGAGCTGAGATTGTACAACTGCACTCCAGCCTGGGAGACAGAGTGAGGTCCTGTTTCAGAAAGAAAGAAAGAGAGAAAAAGGAAGGACGGACGGACGGACGGACGGACGGACGGAAGGAAGGAAGGAAGGAAGGAAGGAAGGAAGGCCGTATAGATATGGAGGGGTCAATCTCAGATAACCTTAAGAAACAATGAAAACAATTACATGGAAAAATTATTTATGGTAAAGAGTCACAACAGATATGGAGGGATGGTTATGAGGGAGAAGGGACAGGAGGGAGCCTTCAGGAATGTTGGAAACTTTCCATAACATAATCTTAGTAGATACATTGGTTAAAAAAAAAAAAAAAAAAAAAAATTCATTTAAGCATTTGTTTGTACATCACAACTGAAAAAAATACACACACAGAGTTGCCAGATTATGATATAGAAAGTACTTCCGTAGACCAGGCACAGAGGCTCACATCTGTAATCCCAGCACTTTGGGTGGTCGAGGCAGGTGGATTACCTGAGGTCAGGAGTTTGAGACCAGCCTGACCAACACCGTGAAACCCCAACTCTACTAAAAAAAAAAAAAAAAAAAAAAAAAATTAGCCAGGCATGGTGGCATGTGCCTGCTGTAGTTCCAGCTACTTGGGAGGCTGAGGCAGGAGAATTGCTTGAATGTTGGAGGCACAGGTTGCAGTAAGCCTAGATCCTACCATTGCACTCCAACCTGGACAACAGAGTGAGACTCTGTCTCAAAAAAAAAAAAAAAAAGTAAAAAGAAAGTACTTTTGTAGGTTTGTAGAAGTAAAAAATAAGATACTACATAAGGAGATAAGTCTTATACCAATAGGTAAGGGGAACTGAAATGGGAGAGAAAAAGATAGCCTTTTAAGTAATGTAGAATTAAGATAACAGTACTAGCTGGCTGAGCACAGTGGCTCACGCCTGTAATCCCAGCACTTGGGGAGGCCTAGGCAGGTGGATCACCTGAGGTCAGGAGCTCAAGACCAATCTGGTCAACATGGTGAAACCCCGTCTCTACTAAAAAAAAATACAAAAAATTAGCCAGGAGTGGTGGCGGGCACCTGTAATTCTAGCTACTAGGGAGGCTGAGGTAGGAGAATCGCTTGAACCCAGGAGGCAGAGGTTGCAGTGAGCTGAGATCGTGCCACTGCACTCCAGCCTGGGCGACAGAGCGAGACTCCATCTCAAAAAAAAAAAAAAAAAAAAACCTAGCTAACACTTATGTAACACAATATGCCAGGCACTATTCTTTTTTTTTTCTTTTTTTTTTTTTTTCTCTTTTTTTGAGATGGAGTCTCACTCTGTCACCCAGGCTGGAGTGCAGCAGCATGATCTCAGCTCACTGCAAGCTCTGCCTCCCAGATTCATGCCATTCTCCTGCCTCAGCCTCCCGAGTAGCTGGGACTACAGGCATCTGCCACCATACCTGGCTAATTTTTTGCATCTTTAGTAGAGACGGGGTTCCTCCATGTTGGCCAGGATGGTCTCGAGCTCCTGACCTCATGATCCGCCTGCCTCAGCCTCCCAAAGTGCTGGGATTACAGGTGTGAGCCACTGCGCCCGGCGCCAGGTACTATTCTAAGACCTATACATACAGGCTGGGAGCAGTGGCTCATGCCTATAATCCCAGCACTTTGGGAGGCCGAGATGGGCAGATCACCTGAGGTCAGGAGTTCGAGACCAGCCTAGCTAACATGGTGAAAATCCGTTTCTGCTAAAAATATAAAAAAATTAGCCAGGCATGGTGGTGTGAGCCTGTAATCCCAGCTACTCGGGAAGGTGAGGAAGGAGAATTGCTTGAACCCCGGGGGGGCGGAGGTTGTGGTGAGCCAAGATCATGCCATCGTACTCCAGCTTGGCCAACAAGAGCGAAACTCCATCTCAAAAAACAAAAATAAAAACAAAAACAAAACTAAGAGTTATACATACAACAATGCATCTAATCCTTTTAACACTATGTGGAAAGTATTATTATTCCCATTTTACAGACAGTGAACTGAGGCCCAGAGATTAAGTGCTTTGCCCAGGCTCACATAACAATGACAATATCCATGACAACAAACTTTTTTACCACTTTACACCACATACGTATCCATAAATACACAACAAAACAAAAACAAACTAAAAATAGCAACAATAAGACCAGAACAAAAACAGGGACTAAAATGATACTTTTACAGATAGAGTGCTTCCAACAGCAATAGCCCCTTTCCCCATCCTATACATTCAATGTCAGCATCCCCGCCTGACTATAAACCTCACTGAACAAATATATCATCTGCACAATCATCCTTATATCCCCTACTCCTAAAATAAGGCTACATACACACACACACACACACACACACACACACACACCGTCTCACAATAATGTTACAGATACTTGGAAAAGAGAACAAAGAATGAAACACATTTCAAAAGAAGAAATCCCATGACTTCATAACCTTTTAAGTGAATATAGTTGAGAAAACAGATTAAACAAATCAAAAATAATCCCAAAGTTTCTAATTTAGAAGACTTAGGGTTAGCAGAAATAAAAATATATGTCCATAAAAAAGCCTATATACAAATATTGCTAGCAATCTTATTCATAATAGCCAAAAACTGGAAATAATTCAATTATCAATCAACAAGTGAACAGATAAACAGTGATATATCCAAACCCTGGACTATTACTAAGCAACAAAAAGAAATGACCTACTGAAACACACAACATAAATATCACAGCTATTATGCCAAGAGAAAGAAGCCAAACACAAAATTGCATACTGTATAATTCCATTTCTATGAAACTCTAGAAAAGACTAATCTCATTTACAGCAATAGAAATCACATCAGAGGCCTGGTGTGGTGGCTCATGCGTGTAAACCTAGCACCCTGGGAGGCTGAGGCAGGTGGACTGCCTGAGCTCAGGAGTTCACGACCAGCCTGGGCAACACAGTGAAACCCCGTTTCTACCAAAATACGAAAAATTAGCCAGGCATGGCACCATGTGCCTGTAATCCCAGCTACTTGGGAGGCTGAGGCAGGAGAATCGCTTGGACCCAGGAGGCAGAGGTTGCAGTGAGCAAAGACTGTGCTACTGCACTCCAACCTAGGTGACACAGTGAGACTCCATCTCCAAAAAAAAAAGAAGAAAGAAATCACATCAGTGGCTGCACAGCAATAAAACTGAAAAGAGACCGCAAAGGGGCCTAGGAAATTTAGGGGGAAAATAAAAATTACTCTATTATTAAAGTGACTGTTACAGCCACTGATCTGTATATTAAAAATTTGTGAAATTACTGCAAATAAATTATAGCTTGGTAAAACTGATTGAAAAAACGTTATGGGCCAGGCACAGTGGCTCATGCCTGTAATCTCAACAGTTTGGGAGGCCGAGGCAGGCAGATCACTTGAGGTCAGGAGTTTGAGACCTGCCTGGGCAACATGGTGAAACCCCATCTCTACAAAAATTAGCCAGGTGTGGTAATAAGCACTCTTGTAGTCCCAGCTACTTGGGAGGCTGAGGTGAGAGGACAGCTTGAGCCCCGGAGACAGATGTTGGGGTGAGCTGAGATTGCGTCACTGCACTCCAGCCTGGGGGACACAGCAAGATCCTGTGTCAAAAACAAAACACAACAAACCAAAAAAAAACCTTATGGCCAGGTGCAGTGGCACACACCTGTAATACCGCCACTTTGGGAGGCTGAGGCAGGAGTATCACTTGAGCTCAGGAGTTTGAGACCAGCCTAGGCAATACGGCAAGGCTAGGGAAGGATCAAGTCTGACTCATTTCTGTATCCTGGCACAGTATCTAGAAAATCTCTACAAAAAATCAAAACGTTAGTCAGGAATGAATGGCAGCAAGCTCCTGCAGTCCCAGCTATTTGGGAGGCTGAGGCAGGAGGATCACTTAAGCCCAAGAGTTCGAGGCTGCAGCACATGCCACTGCACTCCAGCAGCCTGGGTGACAGAGCTAGACTCTACCTCAGAAACAAAACGAAGCAAAACATGTTATTAACATTGAAATAGGTAGGTAAACAAGGGGAACCTTTTGCAAAAGATTAAGAAGATGAGTTCAATTTAGATATGTTCACCCCAATGTGTCTTCTAAAAGAGTAAGATACCTCAGTTGGACATTGTGGCTCACGCCTGTAATCCCAGCACTTTGGGAGGCCAAGGCAGGCGGATTGCTTGAGCCCAGGAGTTCAAAACCAGCCTGGGGAACATGATGAAACCCCATCTCTACAAAAAATACAAAAATTAGCCAAGTGTAATGGTGAGCACCTGTAGTCCCAGGTACTAGGGAGGCTGAGGTGGGAGGATCACCTGAATTTGGGGAGGTCAAGGTTGTAGTGAGTCATGATCGTGCCCCTGCACTCCAGCCTGGGCGACAGTGAGATTCTGTCTCAAAGAAACATAGAAATAAAAATAAAAATAAAAAAAGATTATCTCAGTCAGGCAATTGGGTATAAAGGATGGAGTTGGGGAGGAAGCAGGAAGAGAGAGAGACAGAAAAGCACTGTGTTGAGAGACACCTACTATTAAAAGCAGTCAGAAAGAACAACCAGTAAAATACAAATTTTAAGAAGAAAGACAGTCAGACATGGTGTCTCATGCCTGTAATCCCAGCACTTTGGGAGGCCAAAGCAGAAGAATGGCTTAAGGCCAGGAGTTCAAGACCAGCCTGCACAACACAGCAAGTCCTCATTCCTATATGTGCCTGTAGTCAGTCCTAGTTCCTCAGGAGGCTGAGATGGGAAGATCACTTGAGCCCAGCAGTTCAAGGCTGAAGTGAGCTATGATGGCACCACTACTCTCCTGACTGGGCAAAGGAGCAAGACCCTGTATCTAAAAAAAGAAAGAACTGTAAGAGGTACTAGGAATGTCTCTATCTTGTTCTTAGTGGTGGTTACATGAACATATACATCTGTAAAAATTCAAGAGGCTTACACTTCATATTTATGCACTTTGCTGCATTAATTATACCTCAATTAAACAGTTTAAAAAAAAGAAAAATGGCTAAGCATGGTAGCTCACACCTGTAATGCCAGCACCTTGGGAGGCTAAGGTGTGAGGATCACTTGAGCGCAGGAGTTCAAGACCAGCCTAGGTAACATGGAGAAACCCTGTCGCTACAAAAATTAGCTGGCCATGGCGGTATATGCCAGTTGTCTCCCAGCTACTCAGTTGGGGGGCTGGGGGTGGGTAGTGGACTCCTGTGGTCTCAGCTACTTGGGAACCTGAGGTGGGAGGGCTGCTTGAGCCAGGGAGGTCAAGCAAGGCTACAGTGAGCCATGACTGTGCCACTGCACTCCAGCCTAGGCAAAACAGTGAGATCATGTCTTGAAAAAGAAAAAAGAAAAGAAAAAAGATATGGCCCAAAAGTACCTTTTTGGCTTCATTTTGCCAGACATCCATTCCAAATCACATAAATAACCTATAGCCACAAATGATCAGTTATCACCCTCTTCAATATTGATCATTCATGTTCTCAGGTATATAATACCCTTTGCACTTTTATTTTTTTTCAAGACTCATATAAAATCTCACTCCCTCAGGAATCACTACTCCTAAACACCCCTTAACTCTACCTGTATAACAGCTAAATAAATCGTTCTCAATTGGGTGATTTTGCTCCCTAGGGGACATTTGGTAATAACTGAAACATTTTTTGATCATCACAACGGGGGTGATGCTACTGGCATCTAATGGGTAAAAGCTAGTGATGATGCAAAATATCCTATAACGCATAGCACAGATCCCCACACAATGAATTATCCTAGCCAAAATGTCAATACTACCACAGTTGGGAAACCCTGCATTACACTATTGTATGTATTTACTTGCAAGCCTGTATCCCTACTAAACTACAAAATGGGAGGGATCAATTCTTACTCTTTGCTGTATACTGGCACAGTATCTAGAAAATAACACATCAAAAAAATTATTAATAAATACAGATGTGTCATTACTGAACCTATTTTAATAACCACACTGCCTAGAATGCTGCACTCAAAAAATACAAAAATACGTGTGTCATTGCTGAATCTTACTTTGATATGAAAGCTACATAACTTACTGGCTACACTTACTGGTGGTCTTTTTTTTTTCTGAGATGGAGTCTCGCTCTGTCTCCCAGGCTGGAGTACAAAGGTTCGATCTCGGCTCACTGCAAACTCCGCCTCCCAGGTTCAAGCAATTCTCCTACCTCCGCCTCCTGAATGGCTGGGATTACAGGTGAGAGCCACCACACCCAGCTAATTTTTGCATTTTTAGTAGAGACGGGGTTTCGCCATATTGGCCAGGCTGGTCTCAAACTCCTGACCTCAGGTGATCTACCCACCTCAGCCTCCCAAAATGCTGGGATTACAGGCATGAGCCACCACGCCTGGCCTAAACTTGTAGTCTTTAAAAGCAAATTCCATCAATCACTATTCTGACTTGGTGTTTTCATAGTACATACCAACAAATTACAAATTATAACTATGTGAGTATCTCAAAAGAGTATTAAATTGAAATTGATTTCCAAATTTACTGCAGCATGAGTAAACCAACTGGCTTAATGACTGTGTTCCAAAAGGATTTTTAAAAGGACACTGTTTTGTCAGGGCATGGTGGCTCACGCCTGCAATCCCAGCACTCTGTAATCCCAGCACTGTGTAATACACAGGCCAAGGCGGGTGTATCACCTGAGATCACGAGTTTGAGACCAGCCTGACCAACATGGTGAAACCCTATATCTACTAAACATACATACACACACACACACACACACACACACACAAATAAGCTGGGCCTGGTGGCACATGTCCGTAATCTCAGCTACTTGGGAGGCTGAGGCAGGAGAATCGCTTGAACCTGGGAGATGGAGTTTGTGGAGAGCCAAGATCATGTCATTGCACTCCAGCCTGGGCAACAAGAGCGAAACTCCATCTCAAAAAAAAGGACACTGTTTCAAAAATTTTTTGAACACATCTCATAGTGCCATTTGAATAAAATCGAGTAAAATAATGGATACTAAAATCCAGGCTATCATTTCACCTAACTTTAATCTAATAAAATTTATGTTAAAATACAGAATGGTAGTGTACTTTAACATATTGTCAAAAAATTAAACAGTTTTTACTTACCTATTTATTTATTTAGACACAGGGTCTCACTGTTGCCCAAGCTGGAATGCAGTAGCACTATCATGACTCACTGCAACTCCATCCTTCTAGGTTCCAGCAATCCTCCTGCCTCAGCGTCCTGAGTAGCTGGGACCACAGGCACATGCAACCATACTTGGCTAATTTTTTATTTTTAGTAGAGATGAGGCCTTACTATGTTGCCCAGGCTGATCTTGAATCCCTGGGCTCAAGCGATCCCCTTGTCTCAGCCTCCCAAAGTGCTGGGATTACAGGCAGAAGATACCATACCCAGCCGAAAGTTTTTATATCATAATTATTTTACTTATTTTAGCAAATATTTCAGGCCAGGTGTGGTGGCTCATGCCTGTAATCCTGGCATGTTGGAAGATTGAGCTGGGTGGATCACTTGAGTCCAACAATCCAAGACCAGCCTGGGCAACATGGTGAAGCCCTGTCTCTACTAAAAAACAAAAAATTAGCTGGGTGTGGTAGCACAGGCCTGTGGCTACTTGTGGGGCTGAGGCAGGAGGATCACCTGAGCCCAGGAGATCAAGGATGCAGTGAGCTGTGATCCTACCACTGCACTCCAGTCTGGAGTCTTACAACAGGTTCTTACAAGAGTAGGACCCTGTCTCAAAAACAAAACAAAACAAAAAAATCTCCCTCCCACACACAGAGAAATATTTCATATCTCAACACTGTTTTATTTTTTACATGCCCAGCCAACTTTTTCATTCTTGATTAAAGATTAATGGCATTAGTTTACAGAACTAGACATTCATACATAAAACACAAAAATACTTTGCCACTACCTAAACTGAAAATAAAATGATCTTTAAATTACTCCATTTTCAAATTATTTGTTCTTTTCTAGAGAATTAAAAAGTCATTATCTCTAATAACTACATGTCAAAGTAAAGAATCTAGGCCAGGCATGGTGACTCACACCTGTAATCCCAGCACTTTGGGAGGCTGAGATATGAGGACTGCTTCAGTGCAGGAGGTCAGGGCTACAGTGAGCTGTGATTGTGCCACTACACTCCAGCCTGGGAGACACAGCAAGACCCTGTCTCAAAAGAAACACAAAAAACAATCTGAAAGTGAGCACATTATATTGCTCCTCTGGGACTCAGAACTCTATTCTAGTAAATAAAACCAACTGAAATACCATACTCCTATCATGTAATGAGCCCTATAAAACACCATCATCATCTACCATTTAAGCAGTAGGAGATTACTTAAATACTATATATTAAATAAAACAACATATACCATACAAAGTTTTTGTACAACAATGAAGAACAAAGTTTCCTCACCAAGTACAGTCAAGGATATGGATGCTTTTGGCAAAGAGACAAAGCTTTTCCAATTTTCAGTAACACTAAATTCCCCAAGTCTAAAAACAGAAAAACCTTGACCTTGTTTAGTAATGCTGTTCATCAACTTCTTCTGAAACCTCTTTCTCAGTCTCATGGGAATAAATTGTAACAAATCAATCCAAAATACAAACTAGAAGTTTATAACTACTATCATGAGTGAATTAAAAACATCAACTAAAACATAAATATAATGGTTAGATGTAACACATTGCAGCACGCTGATTTTTTTTTTTTTTTTTTTTTTTGAGACAGAATCTTGCCCTGCCACCCAGGCTAGAGTACAATGGCATGATCTCAGCTCACTGCAACCTCCACCTTCCAGGTTCAAGCGATTCTCTTGCCTCAGCCTCCCTAGTAGCTGGGATTGCAGGTGCCTGCCTGCCACCACGCACAGCTAATTTTTTTTTTTTTTTGAGAATAAGTCTCACTCTGTCTTGATCTCTTGACCTTGTGATCTGCCCACCTCGCCCTCCATTCTAGGATTACAGGCGTAAGCCACCGTGTCGGGCCTAATTTTTTTGTATTTTTAGTAGAAACAGGGTTTCAGCATGTTGGCCAGGCTGGTTTTGAACTCCTGACCTCAAGTGATCCACCCACCTCGGCCTCCCAAAGTGCTAGGATTACAGACGTGAGCCATCACGCGCGGCCTGGTATTTTTTAAGTATGCTTTACATACTTAATTAGTCACATAGTAATTTTATGAACAGACATATTTCAATTCAATTAAATTAAATCTATATATGTCCCGAAATAAAATAAAAATAAAAGATATTTTCTTAATATCCTCCAAATAAAGAGTTTTCAGCCAGGCACGGTGGCTCACACCTATAATCCCAGCACTTTGGGAGGCTGAGGCAGGCAGACTGCTTGAGCTCAGGAGTTCGAGACGAGAGTTGGCAATGTCACAAAACCTCATCACTACAAAAAATACAAAAAAATTAGTCAGGTATGGTGGCGCATGCCTGCAGTCCCAGCTACTTGGTAGGCTGAGGTGAAAGGTCACCGGCCCAGGAAGTCGAGGTTGCAGTGAGCCATGATTGTGCCACTGAACTCTAGCATAGGGAAGGGGAGTGAGATCATCTTAAAAAAATAAACAGATAAAAAATAAAAAGTCTTCTGTTTTAAAAATTCTGCAATTCATGAGAAACTGCACTCACACATAGGGTGTGACATTAGATATCTGATAACACATGTTCCTTAATACAAAAACCTCAGAAGTTACCATGATTACCCAAAACTACTGGTACCCTGCCCAGGATCTTTTAGGCAAAGTCCTTGCTATCTCCCAAGCTTTGAAACCCACGAAAGGTAAATATACCCAATATGACCACTAAATGGACTACAGATGAATCAGTAGAGATTGAAGGAGAGTTGTTGAAAGAAAAAGGAAAAAGCAAAAATTGAAACAAGCACACTTCAGAGACAGAAGATTAGAAGTAAAACGGATGAGGTAAAAAAAGAAATTTTAGGCCAGGCACAGTGGCTCACGCTTATAATTCCAGCACTTTGGGAGGCCAAACAGTGGCCTCCCACAGTTATAACAGTATAACCAGGTACCCAGAACATATAAAGATGTGGCAAACTGCTGAGCGCAGTAGCTTACACCTGTAATACAAGCACTTTGGGAGGCCAAGGCAAGAGGATCACTTAAGCTCAGGAATTTGAGACCATCCTGGACAACATAGCGAGACCCTGTCTATACAAAAAAGTTTTTTCAAAAATTAGCCAGGTGTGGTGGTGCACACCTGTAGTCCCAGTTACTTAGGAGGCTGAGGTGGGAGGATCCTTTGAGCCAGGAGGTAGAGGCCGCAGTGAGCTATGATCACACCACTGCATTCCAGCCTAGGCAACAGAGCAAGACCCTGGCATCAAAAAAAAAGAGGCAAACAAAAGTTTCCCATAATAATGTTTACCCTTACTTTATGCACCATACTGACACTCCCCATCACTTTTTAGAACTGTTATTGTGACTCACTAAATTGAATTTACAAGCCATTAATGGATCACAAACTAAAGTTTGAAAGCACTGGCTTAGAGGAACTAAAAATAATAGGAAAGTCCTTGTCTTTCTATGAATATCTAGCTTGAGAAAACTATTCAGAAGGTGGAATTCTCCCAGGGCTGATATACTGTCTTATCTGGCACAAAATAATCACTTAAAGTTTGTTGAATTAATAGATTTTGGAATGTAAGGCACTTTCAAGGTAAGGACACACCTACAAAAGATACCTAAATAAAACCACTTAGAAGAACATGGGTACTCTGAATCCCTTCAAAGCCAGGGATGGTAAAAAAAGCTCCAGAAGGTAGAAGAGGGATACCAAATTTTTCTTAAATAAACAAATTAAGTACTGGAAAAGAAATTTTTTTTTTGGTTTTTTTGGTTTTTTTTTTTTTGAGATGGGAGTTTTGCTCTTGTCTCCCAGGCTGGAGCGCAATGGCATGATCTCGCCTCACTGAAAACCTCCACCTGGTTCAAGTGATTCTCCTGCCTTAGCCTCCCAAGTAGCTGGGATTACAGGTGCCTGCTACCACACCCAGCTAATTTCTGTGTTTTTAGTAGAGATGGGGTTTCATCACATTGGCCAGGATGGTCTCGAACTCCTGACCTCAAGCAATCCGCCCGCCTCAGCCTCCCAAAGTGCTGGGATTACAGGCCTGAGTCACCACACTCAGCCTGAAACGTCATTTCTTAAGACAAGCTTTATATCCAACAAAGGAAAAAGAAAACCTGTGATAAATTAAAAACTCCCATCAAAGGTGGGCACAGTGGCTCCTGTCTATATCTCACCACTTTGGGAGACCAAGGCAGAAGGATCACTTAAGCTCAGAAGATTAAGACCAACCTGGGCAACATAGTGAGACCTCGTCTGTACTAAAAATAAAAAAACATTAGCCAGGTGTGGCGGTATACGCCTGTAGTCCTAGCTGCTGAGGTGGCTGAGGTGAGAGGATCACTAAGTCCAGAAGATTGAGGTTGTAGTGAACTTTGATTTCACCACTGCACTCCAACCTGAGTGATAGAGTGAGAATCTATCCCAAAGATGGAAAAAAAAATCCCATTGAGTACTACATAGTAGTTCATTATAGGTGCAAAAAGTTACTAAGCTACATTGATATTCTAACTATTTCTTTCAAAAATATATGTCAGACTCCAAATACATAAATATCGCCGGGCGCAGTGGCTCAGGCCTTTGGGCTCATGCACTTTGGGAGGCCGAGGCAGGCAGATCACGAAGTCAGGAGATCGAGACCATCCTGGCTAACACGGTGAAACCCCGTCTCTACTAAAAATACAAAAAACTTAGCCGGGCATGGTGGCAGGTGCCTGTAGTCCCAGCTACTTGGGAGGCCGAGGCAGGAGAATGGCATGAACCGAGGAGGTGGAGGTTGCAGTAAGCCGAGATCACGCCACTGCGCTCCATCCTGGGCGACAGAGAGAGGCTCCGTCTCAAATAAATAAATAAATAAAAATAAAAATAAATCCAATATCAAATCAAAATTATATAATGCAACTCATCCTTAAATATTAGACTCTCCCCAGCACTTTGGGAGGCTGAGGCAAGTGGAACCACTTGAGCTCAGGAGTTTGATACCAGGCCAGGCAACATGGCAAAATCCCATCTCTACAAAAATTAGCCAGGCGGTGGCATTTGCCTGTAGTCCTAGCTACTTGGGAGCAAAGGTGGGTGGATCACTTGAGCCGGGGAGGAGGTCAAGGCAGCAGTCAGCCAAGATCGTGCCACTGCACTCCAGCTTGGGTGACAGGAGTGAGACCCTGTCTTAAAAAAAAAAAAAAAGAAAAAAGAAAAGAACATTCTCTTTATGTACTAATAAACATTTATATTAGGCAGCAAATGTGTGATAGCCAACAATTTATTGAGTGTTAGCATGTATCAGGCAGTAAGTTAAGTACTTTGCAAGCATTATCCTATTTAAACAACCCAGTATATACTATCTTCACATTAAAGGGTGCGGTGGCTCACACCCGCCTGTAATCCTAGCACCTTGGGAGGCCAAGGCAGGTGGATCACCTGAGGTCAGGAGTTAGGAGTTCAAGACTAGGCTGGCCAACATGGCAAAACCCTGTCTCTACTAAAAATACAAAAACTTTAGCCAGGTGTGGTGGCACACACCTGTAATCTGAGCTACTCAAGAGGCTGAGGTAGGAGAATCATTTGAACCCGGGAGGCGGAGGTTGCAGTGAGCGGAGATCATGCCATTGCACTCCAGCCTGTGCAACAAGAGCAAAACTCCATCTCAAAAAAAAGAAAAGAAAAGAAAAGCTGGGCGCAGTGGCTCATATCTGTAATCCCAACACTTTGGGAGGCCAAGGCAGGCGGATCACCTGAGGTCACAAGTTCATGACCAGCCTGACCCACATGGAGAAACCCCAACTATACTAAAAATACAAAAAATTAGCTGGGCATGGTGGCGCATACCTGCAATCCCAGCTACTTGGGAGGCTGAGGCAGAATTGCTTGAACCTGGGAGGTGGAGGTTGCAGTGAGCGAGATCATGACATTGCACTCCAGCCTGGGCAACAAGAGCAAAACTCCGTCTCAAGGGGAGGGGAGGGGAGGGGAGCGGGGAGGGGGAAGGGGAGGGGAAGGGAGGGGCAAGGGGAGGGAAGGGGAGAGGGGAGGGGAGGTGGGAAGGGAGGGGAGGGGAGGGGAGGGAGGGGGAGGGGAGGGGGGAGGGGGAGGGGAGAGGGGGGAGGGGGAGGGGAGGGGAGAGGGGAGGAAGGGGAGGGGAAGGGGAGAGGGGAGGGGAGGGGGGAAGGGAGGGAGGGGAGGGGAGGGGGGAGAGGAAGGGAGGGGGAGGGGGAAGGGAGGGAGGGGAGGGGAGGGGGGAAGGGAGGGAGGGGAGGGGGAGGGGGAAGGGAGGGGGGAAGGGAGGGAGGGGAGGGGAGGCGGGAAGGGAGGGGGAAAGGGAGGGAGGGGAGGGGAGGGGGAAGGGAGGGGGGAAGGGAGGGAGGGGAGGGGAGGGGAGGGAGGTAAAACATAAATAGTTAGATAAAGAAGTTACCACAGGCCTGGCACTGTGGCTCATGCCTGTAATCCCAGCTCTTTGGGAGGCTGAGGAGGGAGGACTGCCTGAGCCCCCATGAGTTTGAGACCAGGTTGGGCAACATAGAGACCCCGTTTCTAGAAAGAAACTTTAAAATAAGCCAGGCATGGTGGCACAGGCCTGTAGGCTCAGCTACTCATGGCTTGAGCCCAGGAGGTAGAGGTTGCTGTGGGCTATGACTGTGCCACTGCACTCCCACCTGGGTAACACAGCAAGACCCCATCTCAAAAAACACAAACAAACAAAAAAAACCCGAAAAAGTTACACATTTACACTAGTAAATGGTGACATATATATTTTTGGGGGGGAGAGGGGGATGGAATCTCACTCTTGCCCAGGCTGGAGTGCAGTGGCAAGATCTCGGCTCATTGCATCCTCCGCCTGCTGAGTTCAAGCAATTCTCCTGCCTCAACCTCCTGAGTAGCTGAGACTACAGGTATGTGCCACCATCCCCGGTTCATTTTTTGTATTTTTAGTAGAGACGGGGCTTCACCATGCTGGCCAGGCTGGTCTCGAACTCCTGACCTCGTGATCTGCCCGCCTTGGCCTCCCAAAGTGCTAGGATTACAGGTGTGAGCCACCACGCCCGGTCAACATTAATATATAGTAAGCGCCAATTTTATTATTAATAGCTGCAAACCAGAAAGTTTTGTTCCATCCTATTATTTGATTAACATTTCTCAGAAACTAAACTTTGAATGTCTTTCTAAATGTTGCAGTAATTCGTCTACTTTTAAACCTGCATAAAACTATCTGATCGAATAATTTTATCAAAAGGAAAAATTAGCCCCTTCTCAGCTTTAAAGATAAATTAGATGGTAATTAAGTGTCATTATATTTAAATAATAACCTACAGCATAACGGTCACTGGCATTTTTAGGAGGCTGTAGCATATCTATTATGCAAGGCACTTAATAATTTATACTTTTACCTACTTTATTTACATGCCAGGTACTTACCATTTTAAAAACTCTTCCAACTTTTATAGGACACTTAATTTT
Source organism: Chlorocebus sabaeus (assembly GCF_047675955.1). Lineage (NCBI taxonomy): Eukaryota > Metazoa > Chordata > Mammalia > Primates > Cercopithecidae > Chlorocebus > Chlorocebus sabaeus. The sequence goes on along the minus strand of NC_132919.1, from coordinate 27,623,614 downwards.
GTCATCAAAAAGGTACAGCCTTAGATTGTATTTTAGAACAAAAAGTCTGCTTCTGGCACAAATAGAATAGACTGATACAGAAATAACTGTTACCAAATGATGACAGAAACATCCCAATTGAAAATAAATAATTGTTGCGGCCAGGCGCGGTGGTTCATGCCTGTAATCCCAACACTTTGGGAGGCCGAGATGGGCGGATCACGAGGTCAGGAGATCGAGACCATTCCGGCTAACACAGTGAAACCCCGTCTCTACTAAAAATATTAAAAAAATTAGCCGGGCGTGGTGGCAGGCGCCTGTAGTCCCAGCTACTCGGGAGGCTGAGGCAGGAGAATGGCGTGAACCCGGGAGGCGGAGCTTGCAGTGAGCTGAGATCAGGCCACTGCACTCCAGCCTGGATGACAGAGCGAGACTCCGTCTCAAAAAAAAAAAAAAAAAGAAAAAAAGAAAAAGAAAATAATTGTTGCTAGTCCCTCCACACAACTTTTTAATTCATGTAGATTTTTAGAAGGTATGAGACATCTTTAATGAAATTAAACATCAATTTTTAATTACTAAAAACTAAAATACTTTAACAATGGAATATAATGGAATGAACTAATACAGGTTGTATCCTCTCACATTTTATAATAGGAAAACCTGAAGAATAATTTTTAAAATCCAGCCATTAGTAATAAGTACAGAAGTCAGGCCGGGTGCAGTGGTTCATGTCTGTAATCCCAGCACTTTGGGAGGCCAAGGGAGTTCAAGACCAGCCTGGGCAACATGGCAAAACCCCATCTCTACAGAGAAAAAAAAAAAAAAAAAAAAAAGATTAGCCAGACATGGTGGCATGTACCTGATGTACCTGTAGTGCCAGCTACTTGGGAGGCTGATGTGAGAGGAGCACTTGAACCCGGGAGGCTGAGGCTGCAATAAGCTGTGATTACCCTATTGCACTCCAACCTGGGTGACACAGCAAAAACCCTGTCTCAAATTTAAAAAAAAAAAAAAGTCCACATACCTAAAGGTAAGTGAGCATATGTTGGTACTCTGCTTAATGAACTTCTCAATTTTATGCAAAACTTTACTAGAGAAATAACACTTTTTTATTTGTTTCATTTTGTTTTGAGATGGAGTCTCGTTCTGTCGCCCAGACTGTCAGGCAGTGGCACAATCTCAGCTCACTGCAATCTCCACCTCCCGGGTTCAAGTGATTCTCCTGCCTCAGCCTCCCCAGTAACTGGGGTTACAGGCACCCTCCACCATGCAGAGCTAATTTGTTTAATTTTTGTACAGACAGGGTTTCACCATGTTGGCCAGGCTGGTTTTGAACTCCTGACCTCAGGTGATCTGCCTACCCTGGCCTCCCAAAGTGCTGGAATTACAGGCTTGAGCCACCACGCCGGCTTCTGTCTTGTTTTTAGACAGTCTCACTCTGTCGCCTAGGCTAGAGTGCAGTGGCATGATCACAACTCACTGTGGCCTCCATCTTCTGGGCTCAATCAATCCTTCCACCTCAGCCTCCCAGGCAGTTACAACAATCATGCACCATCACACCCCATAATATTTTTTTATTTTTTGGAGACAGGGTCTCACTATGTTGCCCAGGCTGGCCTCAAACTCCTCGGCTCAAGTGATCCTCCTGCCTCAGCCCCCAGCATGCTGGGATTATAGGCATAAACCACCACACCTAGTCCCTGTTAATTAAAAAAAAATTTTTTGGCCGGGCGCGGTGGCTCAAGCCTGTAATCCCAGCACTTTGGGAGGCCGAGACGGGCGGATCATGAGGTCAGGAGATCGAGACCATCCTAGCTAACACGGTGAAACCCTGTCTCTACTAAAAATACAAAAAATTAGCTGGGCGAGGTGGCGGGCGCCTATAGTCCCAGCTACTTGGGAGGCTGAGGCAGGAGAATGGTGTGAACCCAGGAGGCGGAGCTTACAGTGAGCTGAGATCTGGCCACTGTACTCCAGCCTGGGCGGCAGAGCGAGACTCCATCTCAAAAAATAAATAAATAAATAAATAAATAAATAAATTTTTTTTTTTTTATAGAGACAGGGTCATGCTATGTTGCCCAGGCTGCTCTTGAACTCCTGGCCTCAAGCAATCCTCCCACCTCAGCCTTCCAAAGTGCTAGGATTACAGGCCTGAGTCACTTCGCCCAGCCCAGAAATACTTTTTTAAAGAGATTTGTTCATATATGATCCTCATCTAAACATCAGCCCTCAACTAATATGTACCAAAAATGCTCATTTATAAAAGATTAAATTAGTATGAGTGCAATTAGTTGTTATAATAAAGACCACTGAAAACAAAACAGAGATACAAATAAAAAAATTAAGTGATTTTAATATACAAATAAGCCAAATGCAAAACACAGAATTTATTTCCAGGTGAAAGACATGAAAGACAGATTAATCTCAACTCTAATTTCAAAGCCAACAATTGACCCCTAGGTAACTTCTGGATTTACTAAATATTCATGTCTACTAAGAACTGGCAAATTATTAAAATAAATCATACTCATGGTTAGTTATGAGCATCCAGTCTTTCTAGTATCCTGTTAACTAATGAGTTGTTTTCTTATTGTTAAAATGGCATCGTAACAGGGGCCCAAATATCATATATATACCTTGTTATACAGAAAGCTTATTTTATATCACCACCCATTCAATTACCTGCCATATCCGCACTTCTCCCAAAATCGACATTATAAAAAATACAATAATTATTTTCTATTCAGTGCACTCACATTTTTGATCCTGTACATTGCTGTATTTCTTTAAAACCTCTCAGAGTTTAAATTTGTTTGCGATACTATCCTTTAGTTTAGAAGCAATGTTTTGTTACTGTCAAGATAATCTTAAGACTATTAAAAGCCTTTAAATTCAGCTGATTCTCAGAAATTCTTCCACCTATAAAACATGAGAATTATAACCAAATTAACAAATCAGATATCAGAATGCCAAAAATTAAGTCATTAAAAGAGAATCCAGTGAAAGAGCCAGTTGTGAAAGAACAGGAAGTGATTTACACTGCCATTTTGTAGATGAACTATTTAGAAACATAAGAAGTGCCATACTAATCTGGAATCAACTCAGACTAACAGCTCTCAGCATTTTCTTTCTGACAGTGGCATCAGAGGTCATCTGAAATAACCCTCAGGCAATTTTTCCTTAATAATGTATTTAATTGATCATGAACATACTTTTTCTACTTTTAGGCAACATTCCTACCAGCTCTGAAAAAGAGTTTTTTTTGTTTTTGTTTTTCAGTTGTCCTAAAGAGTACTCCTTAATTACAGCATGCTGAAATATAGCAAGTAAATAGTTAACCTACACCCTGTGTAAATCCTTTAAGTTTTGTAGCCTCTATTGATAAATCCTCTCTGCCTACAACTTTCCAAGGTAAAAGCAGTCACTCTTTACTGAGCAGTATGCTTTGATCAACACATGCTAGTATATATGAATTAATTATCAACAAGCCATAATACGGAGAATTAGACTTTCTGGCATAATTTGCCATAATGGAGAAAACTCTACGTATCAACAACATGTAGCTTTGTCCCATGAAATAAATACTCAAATGAATAGTGTTATTTCACTTCAATGAATTGAGATGACCATTAAAAGGCAATAAAGAAAGCAAAGAGAATTCCATCTTCTGAGGAAAAAAAATAATAAAATTTATTTAACATACCATGTCTCCTACATCAAAATCATGATATAAAATGACAGAAACTAAGTTAGTGCCTGGCCCTACTACTAACATCTTTAAATCCCTATCTTAAAACAGGTTTCAAAATGCAACGAACACACCAAAAAAGCTCTATTGGACAACATTTAATGACAACATAAAATGCAGATGGCATTTGGAAATATTTAAAAATAAGTCACTAAGTAGAGCTGAAAACACTAAATACACCAAAGACAACTCATTATCTGTACACATTTTAGTCTTCTTCTTCACTTTGGGAAAAAATAATTTAATTCTACTAATAGTCATATGTGGAATATTTTAAAATCACATCACCAGTATTTACTAAACACTTAAAAAGAAAAAAATGTATCATCAGTACATGGAGACTTGAAAACTACTCTGGTCACAAAACGCACTTGGCAGCACATTTCCAGAATGTTTAAATTTTTATTTATTTCTACTCAACTAAGAACAAAACCAACAAGTACTACTGTAAATCAGATAAGATGATCTGCTTTCAGACAAATATGATAGGTAGCAAAAGAAGTGAAAAAAATGACTGACTACAGAAAATAGATCACAGAATAATTAGGCAGATTAATAAGAACAAAGCAACAGCTGCAGAAAGGTTTGTAACCCAACCATTTTCAAAAAATTCCAATTTCAATATTATACAAAACAGTATTAACCCTAAAAATTCGCAGCTTAGGGAGAAATGCCCATCAGACAGGCTGTCTGTATGTAATAATTGTTAATAATTTTTTTTTCTTTTTTTGGGACAGAGTCTCGCTCTGTCGCCCAGGCTGGAGTGCAGTGGCACCATCTCGCCCCACTGCAACCTCCGCCTGCCGGGTTCAAGCGATTCTCCTGCCTCAGCCTCCCGAGTAGCTGGGACTAAAGGCGCCCGCCACCACGCCCGGCTAATTTTTTGTATTTTTAGTAGAGACGGGTTTTCACAGTGTTATGGTATCGATCTCCTGACCTCGTGATCCGCCCGCCTTGGCCTCCCAAAGTGCTGGGATTACAGGCGTGAGCCACCGCGCCTGGCCAATAATTATTCATGAACTACAAAAGTCATATAAAAAGAAAAGGGAAATGAGGATGAGGAGGTACAAAATTATTTTATTGAATTCTAACTAAAACCCAACCTGCTCACAAAAAAATGTCAACTCAGATATCTCTCAAAAAGAGAGACACCAAAACTGTTCTAACAGAAGAGGAGTCCCTCTCGAGAGGCCGTATCCTCCAACAATAACACCAGGAGCAGATACACTTCCAATGGACAGATCTCAGGGGAAGAGTATTAAAACGGTACTGTCATCGATTTAAAACCAAAGGAAAAAGAGTAACCTTTTAAAGGGAAGCGCCATTACTTCCCTCTCCTGCTCCCCCTCCCTTCTGTGTATACATGAGTCTGTGTATGAAGAAACTGCCTTGGACTTCTGCAGCATTGCAGTAGACTAGAGGATGGGGAAGGGGGAAGGGTAGGGGGAGAGAAACGCTTCCATCACCCCTACAGAAGAGGGGTATAGATTTCCTGTGCTAGGGGGTGGAATCCACCCAGCAAGCCACTCAGAGCAGTCTCCCTTCCCAAGAATACACAGACACTACAAAGGAGAAGGAGCGGGAGGAGCAGAGGCACCAGAGGGGAAAGGGACCTCGCGCCTTTAAACCGGGGTGCACATCAAGCCAGTCTCCCTGTGAGAGCCACACCTTCCTCGAAACATCCCCCTTCCAACACCCCTTCCGGTGACCCTCAGGAAAAAGGAATGGAATTGCTCTCGCCCCTTAAAACGGGAGGGCGCCCAGCTCACCAGCTTCTTCACCCCACCCACAGAATCACAGACCCTCCTTGTCTCCCTCCCCCACCCCACCCCCACATTCCGTCTTCCACACACAGGCCCGAGTGGGCCGAATTTCCCCGCCCCCCTCCATATCTCCCTTTCCCAAAGCAGAGGTGCCCTTACCCTTTCGCCGACAGGTCTGGGGCGGAGCAGGCAGGCGCAGCCCCCGGCAGCGCTCTGGTAGCCGCTACCCTGGAGGGTGAGGAGTGAGGAGGAGGAGGGGGCCCGGCGACAGACCGCCGCCCCCCCCCCCCACAAGAGCCCCAGCGAGCCGCCCAGCCCAAGCTCTGCAACAAGGGGCGGCGGGCGGGGGGGGGGGGGGCGAAGGGACTACCGGGGTCGAGGAGGCGCCCTTAGCGCTTGGGCTCAGTTAAGATGGCGCGGGGAAGTGCCAGGAGCCGTAGCCGCCGCTGCCGCCTCGGGGGAACCGGCCCGGGCCTCGGCCGCCTCTCCTCCTCACACAGCCGAGGCCCTCTCGGTCCCCCGCCGCGGCCCCTCGGCGGGCGGGCCCACGCGCAGCCCTCCGCCACCACCACCACCACCCCTGGGAAGGGGGCGCTCACAAAGGGAAGAGAGGCCGCGGGCCGGCCGGCGGACGGTGGGGCGGGGTCCCCCGGGGCCGGGAGGCCTCAGATGTTCTCGAGTGCCTAGTGCGCTCGGCCCGCGAAGGGCGCAGGGCGAGCGGGACCCCTCCTCTCTCCTCAGGCAGGCGGCGGCACCGACTCACTCTCTTTGCCACCCTCCCTCTCTCTCCCCGAGCCCTGAAGCCACAGAGCCCGGCCGCTGCCCAGGTTCCCCCCCTTTCCCCGACACCACTCCCCTCCTCCCGACCGTCAGCCCCGTCTCCGATCTCGCGAGATTTCCCGCCTGACAGGCCCGACCCTGCGCGAGACACGACTACATGCGCGCGCGCGCCCTCACAGGAGCGCGCAACGCTTGCTACTGGCAGAATTGTCCCGGTGGCCCGGAGTCCCAGCCTCTGTCCAGCATACCGTCACTGAGTTCAGGGAGCTTCTAATGCCAACTGGGAGTCAGGTGCACTCATTTCACCCCGGAGATCTGAAGAAGAGTTTATCTGCACTCCCTTTCCTTCCGGCTGCCCACCTCCAAAGCCCGCCACTGATCCTACGAATAAGTTTGCCCTGGAGTGTGGAATATCCCATTCCTGCACAACTTGGTTCGACACCCCCTCCCCCGTGGGATTCAGAGGTACACTGGGCAGCGCGATCAGTATGCAGTTGAGTTTTTGAGATTCTGATAGTTGATAGTAATTCTTGGAACGACAGTAAGACTTGGAAATACAGATCTAAGCCACCCTATATGTTGGTGATGGTAGAAAAGAGATAACTTCTTGAAAAGTGTCTGTGGGTTTAGTAAGTTGAGTAATGAGAAGTTTTGGAACAAGAGCAGCAAACAAACTAAAGACTCCAATGCAGAGAAGAAGTACAGTTTATATTCTTTTATCTCAAAACTTTTTTTTTTAAGGGAAAACCCCTTCAGTACTTATTCAGTAACACTAAAAGTACAGTCATAAAAAATCTTGGTTCTTCAAAGACAGAAACCACATGATTATCTCAATAGATGCAGAAAAGGCCTTTGACAAAATTCAACAGCCCTTCATGCTAAAAACTCGCAATAAATTCAGTATTGATGGAACGTATCTCAAAATAATAAGAGCTATTTATGACAAACCCACATCCAATATCATACTGAAAGGGCAAAAACTGGAAGCATTCCCTTTGAAAACTGGCACAAGACGGGGATGCCCTCTCTCACCACTCCTATTCAACATAGTGTTGAGAGTTCTGGCTAGGGCAATCAGGCAAGAGAAAAAAATAAACAGTATTCAGTTACAAAAAGAAGAAGTCAAATTGTCCTTGTTTGCAGATGACATGATTGTGTATTTAGAAAACCCCCTCATCTCAGCCCAAAATCTCCTTAAGTTGATAAGCAATTTCAGCAAAATCTCAGGATACAAAATCAATGTGCAAAAATCACAAGCATTCTTATACACTAATAACAGACAAACAGAGAGCCAAATCATGAATGAATTCCCATTCACAATAGCGTCAAAGAGAATAAAATACCTAGGAATCCAGCTTACAATGGACGTAAAGGCCCTATTCAAGGAGAACTACAAACCACTGCTCAGTGAAATAAAAGAGGACACAAACAAATGGAAGAACATACCATGCTCATGGATAGGAAGAATCAATATTGTGAAAATGGCCATACTGCCCAAGGTAATTTATAGATTCAATGCCATCCCCATCAAGCTACCAATGACTTTCTTCACAGAATTGGAAAAAACTGCTTTAAAGTACATACGGAACCAAAATAGACCCCACATTGCCAAGACAATCCTAAGTCAAAAGAACAAAGCTGGAGGCATCACACTACCTGACTTCAAACTATACTACAAGGCTATAGTAACCAAAACAGCATGGTACTGGTACCAAAACAGAGATATAGACCAATGGAACAGAACAGAGCCCTCAGAAATAATACTACGCATCTACAGCCATCTGATCTTTGACAAACCTGAGAAAAACAAGAAATGGGGAAAGGATTCCCTATTTAATAAATGGTGCTGGGAAAATTGGCTAGCCGTAAGTAGAAAGCTGAAATTGGATCCTTTCCTTACTCCTTATACGAAAATTAATTCAAGATGGATTAGAGACTTAAATGTTAGACCTAAAACCATAAAAACCCTAGAAGAAAACCTAGGTAATACCATTCAGGACATAGGCATGGGCAAGGACTTCATGTCTAAAACATCAAAAGCAACAGCAACAAAAGCCAAAATTGACAAATGGGATCTAATTAAACTAAAGAGCTTCTGCACAGCAAAAGAAACTACCATCAGAGTGAACAGGCAACCTACAGAATGGGAGAACATTTTTGCAATCTACTCATCTGACAAAGGGCTAATATCCAGAACCTACAAAGAAAAACAAATTTACAAGAAAAAAACAACCCCATCAAAAAGTGGGCAAAGGATATGAACAGACGTTTCTCAAAAGAAGACATTTATTCAGCCAACAGACTCATGAAAAAATGCTCATCATCACTGGCCATCAGAGAAATGCAAATCAAAACCACAATGAGATACCATCTCACACCAGTTAGAATGGCAATCATTAGGCCGGGCGCGGTGGCTCAAGCCTGTAATCCCAGCACTTTGGGAGGCCGAGGCGGGCGGATCACGAGGTCAGGAGATCGAGACCATCCTGGCTAACACAGTGAAACCCCGTCTCTACTAAAAATACAAGAAAATTAGCTGGGCGCAGTGGCAGGCGCCTGTAGTCCCAGCTACCTGGGAGGCTGAGGCAGGAGAATGGCGTAAACCCGGGAGGCGGAGCTTGCAGTGAGCCGAGATCCGGCCACTGCACTTCAGCCTGGGGCACAGAGCAAGACTCCGTCTCAAAAAAAAAAAAAAAAAAAAAGAATGGCAATCATTAAAAAGTCAGGAAACAACAAGTGCTGGAGAGGATGTGGAGAAATAGGAACACTTTTACACTGTTGGTGGGATTGTAAACTAGTTCAACCATTGTGGAAAACAGTGTGGCGATTCCTCAAGGATCTAGAACTAGAAGTACCATATGACCCAGCCATCCCATTACTGGGTATATACCCAAAGGATTATAAATCATGCTGCTATAAAGACACATGCACACGTATGTTTATTGTGGCACTATTGACAATAGCAAAGACTTGGAATCAACTCAAATGTCCATCAGTGACAGACTGGATTAAGAAAATGTGGCACATATACACCATGGAATACAATGCAATACTATGCAGCCATAAAAAAGGATGAGTTCATGTCCTTTGTAGGGACATGGATGCTGCTGGAAACCATCATTCTCAGCAAACTATCGCAAGAACAGAAAACCAAATACCACATATTCTCACTCATAGGTGGGAATTTAACAATGAGATCACTTAGACATGGGAAGGGGAACATCACACACCGGGGCCTATTGTGGGGAGGGGGGAGAGGGGAGGGATGGCATTGGGAATTATACCTGATGTAAATGACAAGTTGATGGGTGCTGACGAGTTGATGGGTGCAGCACACCAACAGGGCACATGTATACATATGTAACAAACCTGCACGTTCTGCACATGTACCCTAGAACTTAAAGTATAACATAAATAAATAAATGTATTAAAAAAGAAAAGAAAAGAAAAAGAAAAAAAAGCAGGTCACTTGCATGTACTTTACAATTATCAGACCCAAAAGGGGGAATCTTGTTCGAATAAGAATTAGGACCTGATGAGAAGTAAAGGTATTAAAAGAATAATCACTCTGGAAAAAAAAAAAAAAATCTTGGTTCTTTAACCAACAAAACGACTGAAATAAATAAACCTGTTATGTGAGTTTCGTGAATAAAAATTAACTCTGGGCCGGGTGTGGTGGCTCACGCCTGTAATTATAGCACTGTGGGAGGCTAAGATGGGCGGATCACCTGAGGTAAAAAGTTCGAGACCAGGCTGGCCATAGTAGATCTGTGCTCCAGGGAAGAAGCATGTTGATCAGGCCTAAGCAATCCATGTATACAGTGTATGTATGACCATCCTCCAGTCTCGCTCAGGGATGGGCCCATGATCCAATTAGAGCCAATGGGTGTAATAAGATTTTCTCTGGCTTTTTTTGGAAATAAATTTTCTTACTTTCTCCCGAAAATGTAATATATGTATTGAATTCTCGAAATGGAGTCCAGTGGTATGATCCTGGCTCACTGCAACCTCTCCTCCCAGGCTCAAACGATCCTCCTACCTCAGCTTCCCAAGTAACCGGGACTACAGGCATATGCCACCATACTGGCTAATTTTTGTGGTTTTTTGTAGAGATGGGTTTCGCCGTGTTGCCCAGACTGGTCTTGAACTCCTGGCCTCAAAGGATCTGCCTGCCTCAGCCTCCCAAAGTACTAGGATTACAGGTGTGAGCCACTGTGCCCAGCCTTTGATTTTTCAATGAGCAATAATCATACCTCGGATAAATCTCATTGGTTACAATACTGCCACTATGCAAAGTTTCTGAAATTTGATGATGATGATAATAACAAAAATAGTGAAATAGTTAACACTTACTGAGTGCTGATTATATGCCAGAGAGCGTTCTAAACACTCTACTTATTTACTCCTCACAATAACCATATTGGGTAGGTATAATTAATATTCCCTTTTAGAAACAGTGGAACTGGACCTGGTGCAGTGGCTCACACCTGTAATCCCAGCACTTTGGGAGGCTGAGGTGGGCAGATTACCTGAGGTCAGGAGTTCGAGACCAGCCTGGCCAACATGTTGAAAAAATTAGCCGGGCATGGTGACACACACCTGTAATCCCAGATACTCAGGAGGCTGAGGCAGGAGAATTGCTTGAGCCAAGGAGATGGAGGTTGCAGTGAGAGGAGATAGTGCCACTGCACTCCAGCCCGGCCAACAGAGTGAGACTCTGTCAAAAAAAAAAAAAAAAGAAAGGGAAAGAAAGAGAGAGAGAGTGGAACTGAGGCACAGAGAAGAATTTTGATTAACTTATCTAAGTTCTTATAGCCGGTTTGTGGTGAAGCCAGTTGTCAAACTCAGCTTTCACCCTGAGCCACTATATTGTCTTTTTTCTTTTCTTTTCTTTTCTTTCTTTCTTTCTTTCTTTTTTTTTTTTTTTTTTTTTTTTTTGAGACGGAGTCTTGCTCTGTCACCCAGGCTGGAGTGCAGTGGTGCGATCTCAGCTCACTGCAATCTCTGCCTCCCAGGTTCAAGCAATTCCTCTACCCCAGCCTCCTGGGTAGCTGGGACTACAGGCGTGCATCACTACGCCTGGCTAATTTTTGTAGTTTTAGTAGAGACAGGGAGTTTCACCATATTGGCCAGGCTGGTCTCGAACTCCTGACCTTGTGATCCGCCTGCCTTGGCCTCCCAAAGTGATGGGATTACAGGCATGAGCCACCATGCTCGGTCTATATTCTTTTTTTTTTTTGAGACGGAGTCTCACTCTGTTGCCTAGGCTGGAGTGCAGTGTCACGATCTTGGCTCACTGCAGCCTCCATCTCCCAGGTTCAAGCAATTCTCAGAGCCACTACATTCTATTTCCTTGAGAGAATATAAGGAGTGGAATTGCTATTTCCTTTTGCTGTGAAGCCCCAGAACAAAGGCAACTCAGTGGAAAACACATTCTGGAGATAAAACCAGATCACTGAAGACCTGGAACTAATTCTGTCTAAAGTCAGTCCTGACCCTGGAGTTTTTGGCATGCACGTGCCAAAACATTCCCATTTTTCTTAAGCTACGTTGGGTCTGGTTCTCTTTCGTTTGCAACCAAATAGTCCTCACACAGAACTGTTTATTTTTTGGCCTTTCCCACCAGGCTGTGATCTACACAAGCATATGAATGTTTGTCTTATTTATATCTATGTCCACAAACTTAGCATAATGTACATAATGACATTCAACAAATGTTTGCTATCAGTTCAATAATTCTGCAAACATTTTCTCCTATGTGTCAGAAATTGGGTTAGGTGTGGGAGATGTCAAGAAGAGTGACTGAAAGCTGTTTGCCTGGAGTGTATGGAAGAATAGCTGCTGCAAAGGTTAGTGTAATCAAGAACTCTAGGAAAAGATGTACACACATGCTAGAGTTCTCTGGAGATTACTGTCACTTTGGTGCTATGTACCTGGCTGATGGGTATTTCTAGAGTCTTATACATGTCAGTTGTTTTCAGGATTGTCTAAGGTTCTAAGAATGTGTGGAGGTCACCTGCTTCCCAAACTGATGTACATACCAGTTATAGCTGGTCCTGCCATGTAAATTATGTATTTTCTGCTATGCTTCTCTGTGTCTCTTCACTCCCAAAAGTGTATACTGTAAAATGAATATGCCCTACCCATGTCTCAGACTTATGGTGAAGATCCTGTCTGGATATGAAAGTTCTGTTGTATCCAGGTGATAACTGCTTTCTTTCACCAGATCACAAGTGCTAATATATTCTACTGTAGCTAGCATCCCCACAAAAAACATATCAGTTAGCCTCACTAGCAGTTCCATTCCACTTGTAGTGAACATCTGTTGTTCTTGTCTGTCCCAAATTTCTCCCTCTTCTTCTGGCAAAAAGTACCCTATGGCTGGGTGTGGTGGTTCACACTTGCAATCCCAGGACTTTGGGAGGCTGAGGTAGGTAGATCACTTGAGCTCAGGAGTTTGAGACCAGCCTGGTCAACACAGGGAAACCCCGTCTCCACAAAAATTACAAAAATTAACTGGGTGTGCTCGTATGCACCTATAGTCCCAGATACTAGGGAGGCTGAGGTGGGAAAATCACTTGAGTCTGGGAGTTTGAGGCTGCAGTGAGCCCTGTTTACACCACTGCACTCGAAGCTGGGTGACAAAGTGAGACCCTGTCTCAAAAAACACCATTTTTTTTTTAAAGTACTCTACAGTTCTTAGAGAAGTTTCCTCTCCATTGTTCTGTGGAGTTCTTGTGGGGTTATTACTCTGGGTCTCTTGCTACAGATGAGCACACCATCACAGCGTGGGCAACCAAAATAGCTCACCCCTTGGTGAAGCAACTGGGCCAGGGAAGGGCACATGACACAGAGCCCAAGCTGGACCACTCAGAGATGTTCATTTGGATTTTATATACTGCTTTGTGAGAGTGAGAAGTTTTGATTTGCCTTTGGGCTCATAAACTGGGATGATGTAAATCTAGACTTTCTATGGAAGTTCTTCCCATGCAGACCCCATCTCCCTCATCCAGCATCCCTCTGTTGCATAAAATAAACTACCAAGATGCAAGCTTTCCTCCGTATGATCTATGTGAAACCTGCTTAAATTGCTTATAGAAGCATGTCTATGGTTCATAAGCTCCAAGTTCTGATCTCATCCTCACAAAGTTTCAAATGCCTTCAAATTCTACATTTACAATATTCTAACCTTTCTGTGTTGAGTAAATTTACGAAGAGGAAAAATAAAGGGCAAGTTTCATGATAACCATTTTCATGGTGCCATATGATAACTGGGCCAGACCTCTGTCCCTTCTTCAGGGGTTTCTGAGCAGCGAGTAGGAGAGAGCAGGTTATGTAGGAGAGGTCTCCGCAGTGAGTAGGAGAGAGCTGGTTATGTAGGAGAGGTTGTTTAAAACCTGAACTTTGAGACACTCACTGTCTCTAGTGGGTATAATACAACATACCATTAAAAGAAGCATTTGTTTTGTTTTTGGTTTTTTTTATACAGAGTCTCACTCTATTGCCCAAGCTGGAGTGCAGTGGCACAATCTCGGCTCACCACAACCTTTGCCTCTCGGGTTCAAGCAGTTCTCGTGCCTCAGCCTCCTGAGTAGCTGGGATTACAGGCATGCACCACCATGCTGGGCTAATGTTTGTATTTTTAGTAGAGAAGGGGTTTCGCCATGTTGGCCAGGCTGGTCTCGAACTCCTGGTCTCAAGTGATCTGCCTGCATTGGCTTCCCAAAGTGTTGGGATTATAGGCATGAGCCACTGCACCTGGCCAAAGGAAGCATTTGATTAAAATAGATATTAGAAATTTTCCTGGTTCATTTCCTGTGTGTAAACAGTATTGATGGCAGCATTCAGTTTTGAGGTGTATTAAACTACGTGGCAGCAGTGGGAAGCACCCAAGTCCCCAGTTCGCCAGCTGTATCCCCTGCCCCAATACGGACACTCAACTTTACAACAAAACTCAATCTGTAGAGAAAAATACCCAGGAATTGGGAGCTGGGTGTGGTGTGTGGAGAGACAGAAAAAAGGGAGACAAAGTCAAACACTTAACAAAACTTTTTAAGCTCCTGCGGTGCTGATTTTTCAGTTACAGGGCCTAATATATTTTGTTTTTCCCAACCTTAAACTGATTTGGGCCGGGCGCAGGGGCTCACACCTGTAATCTCAGCACTTTGGGAGGCCAAGGCAGGCGGATTACGAGATCAAGAGATCGAGTTCAGCTTGGCCAACATGGTGAAACCCTGTCTCTACTAAAAATACAAAAATTAGCAAGGCGTGGTAGCACACGCCTGTAGTCCCAGCTACTTGGGAGGCTGAGGCAGGATAATTGCTTGAACCCGAGAGGCGGAGGTTGCAGTGAGCTGAGATCGGGCCACTGCACTCCAGCCTGGCAACAGAGCGAGACTCCGTCTCAAAAAAAAAAAAAAAAAAAAAAAAGGCTGATATGAATTGTCACCTTCAACCACAATACTTTTTTCTTTCTTTCTTCTTTGTTTTTTTAGACAGGGTATTGCTCTGTCACTCAGGCTGAAGTACAGTGGTGATCATAGCTCACTGCAGCCTCGAACTCCTGAGCTCAAGGGATCCTCCAGCTTCAGCCTCCCAAGTAGCTGGGACTTACAGGCACACACCACTATGCCCAGATAATTTTTTTACGTTTATTTTTTGTAGAGACAGGGTCCAGTCATGTTGCCCAGGCTGGTCTCGAACTCTAGCTTCAAGTGATCCTTCTGACTTGGCTTGCCAAATTCGTGGGATTACATACGTGAACCACTGCACCTGGCCCCAAAAGACTTCCTACTAGTATATTACTCCTATTTGGTAAAGAGAAGTCCAAAGAGGAAGCCTAAAGAAAATCCCAAGCCAATAAAATACTAACTTATTTTATGTGTTGATTGCCAGCTGTTTATGTTTCATATGCTGTGTGGCAGAAATCTGGTAGGAATTGATGTAGATTTTTTTTTAATCCTGGCAGATGTCAGCCAAAGCAAAGGGCATAACAAAGTCACCAACTGGTTCTGAAGATACATTCCAAAAACCTCTCAGTCCAGAAACATGCTGCCCAACCCTTCCTATAGTCACAGATGTCCCAGACAATCAACCGTGATGCACTTGATCATGGGATGCCTGCCAGAAGATAGTGTCAGAGAAGTGGGATGAATATTTACCTCCTTACACATACACAGTAATAGCTAACACTTTAAAACATTTTCCATGGACCAGGCATGGTGCTAAGCACCTTACATGTTACTTAATCTTTCTTACTTAATCTTCACACAACCCTCTGAAGAAGGTAATATTAACCCCATTTTACAGATAAAGAAAAGAATCCTCGGCTTGGTTATGAAAATGACACAAAGTAAGGGCAGTCACCGACTTTCTACATGAAACTCCAAAGTCAATGTCTTTTTTTTTTTTTTTTTTTTTTTGAGACAGAGTCTCACTGTGTCGTACAGTGGCACAATCTCAGCTCACTGCAACTTCCACCTCCTGGGTTCAAGCAATTCTCCTGCCTCAGCCTCCTGAGTAGCTGGGATTACAGACATGAGCCGCTGCACCCAACCCAAAGTCAATTTGTTTTTGTTTTGTTTTTGAGACTGAGTCTCACTCTGTCTCTAGGCTGGAGTGCAGTAGTGGTGCAATCTTGGCTCACTGCAACCTCCGCCTCCTGGGTTCAAGCAATTCTCCTGCCTCAGCCTCCCAAGTAGCTGGGACTACAGGCGTGCACCACCACGCCCAGCTAATTTTTGTATTTTTTTTTTAGTAGAGACAGGGTTTCACCATGTTGGCCAGGATGGTCTTGATCTCTTGACCTTGCAATCCACCCACCTGGGCCTCCCAAAGTGCTGGGATTACAGGTGTGAGCCACCGCACCCAGCCCAAAGTCAATGTTTTTAACTGCTGCTGTATTGTACTACTTTTCCATCCACTGCTTCATTTCTTCAGGGCTGGATTTATTTTGGACTCTGAGGGAGCTTCTTTTTTTTTTTTTTTTTTTTTTGGAGACAGAATGTCGCTGTGTCGCCCAGGCTGGAGTGCAGTGGCGCCATCTCGGCTCACTGCAAGCTCCGGGTCCTGGGTTCACGCCATTCTCATTCCTCAGCCTCCCGAGTAGCTGGGACTACAGGCACCCGCCACCTTGCCCAACTAATTTATCGTATTTTTAGTAGAGACAGGGTTTCACTGTGTTAGCCAGGATGGTCTCGATCTCCTGACCTCATGATCCGCCCTCTTCAGTCTCCCAAAGTGCTGGGATTACAGGCGTGAGCCACCACGCCCGGCCTGAGGTGGCTTCTTTAACTTATTAATGGCTTGGTGCAGATGTGTATCTGATAGGTACTTGATACTAAAAGGTTTTTAGGTCAGGACTTTCTTATATTGAATTGTGTTCTACCAACTGTTGCGTACTTGGCCCAAGTACCTTGGCCCTTATGGGTTAAAATGGAAGAATCTGCTGCCTCCATGTGCAGGGCATTTTAAAAGGCTTGGTATTTTTAAAAGATTTTCACAAAATGGATCACATTATATGAGAATATAGAGCTCAAGAAGAAACTCTGTACATGATCAGCTTTATTTTCCAGTCTGTAAAACCACACTTCTATCAGGCATCCTTCTGTAGACATGTTTGAGTGAGATGGGCAACAGAGCAAGACTCTGTCTCAAAAAAAAAAAAAAAAAAAAAAAAAAGGCTCAGCTTGGTGGCTCACGCCTGTAATCCCAGCAATTTGGGAGGCGGAGGCGAGCAGATTGCCTGAGCTCAGGAGTTCAAGACCATCCTGGGCAACACAGTGAAAACACATCTCTACTAAAATACAAAAAAAATTAGCTGGGCGTGGCGGTGTGCAACTATAGTCCCAGCTACTCAGGAGGCTGAGACAGGAGAATTGCTTGAACCCGGGAGGCAAAGGTTGCAGTGAGCTGAGATCATGCCACTGCACTCCAGCCTGGGCGACCGTGCAAGACTCTGTCTCCAAAAATAAAAGATAAAAATAGAGACAGGGTCTTGCTTTATTGGTCAGGTTGGTCTCAAACTCCCGGCCTCAAGCAGTCTTCACACCTCCGCCTCCCAAAGTGCTAGAATTATAGGTGTGAGCCCTTGCACCAAACCTGCTTTTTGTTTGTTTGTTTTAAAAGCTCACAGCCAGGCACAGTGGCGCACAGCATTCCAGCCTGGGCGTCAGTGCGAGACTCAGTCTTGAAAATAAAAAAATAAAAATTAACTCTAAGGATCAGAAAAGCAAGCTATCTGCTTCAGTGGGATGTGTATATGATTTGTTCTCAATACTACCTCTTGTAGTAAGGGTCCTTGCTCTTTGAGTTGGTCATTCCTCTCTTCACCTATGTTGTCAACCACTCTCAGATGGCAACTCCCCCTCAGCATTAAAAACATGCCCTAGTTTCTTCTTCTTTGGGGAGAAAGAAAGATTACTTTCATCTCTTCTGTCTACAGCCAAGCTTCTTGGAATTCCAAGTTATCTATCTTCCCACCTCTACTGAAATTGATCTCGCCAAGGTCAAGACTGACTTCCTGGTTGCAATGTCTAGTGAAGTCATTTAATACTTTTCTTCCTGTCATCTGCAGTATTTGACATCATTGACACTCCTTCCATCTTGAAACTGTATTCCTCCTTGGCTTTTTCAACACCACTCAAAACCAGATTTCCTTCCACCTTCCTGTCCTGGCAGGGTCCTCTTCCTTCACCTACCCCTTAAAAGATGCCCCTCCAATCATGATCTCTTTTCCTGAAATTGTGATAGCAAGAATGTTCTCTTCTAGTTATTTCATACATTCGGGAGTGGAAAGAGATTCAGGCTTTCCCCAGTATTTTTAAATTTGTTTATGGAAAATTTCAAATATATTCAAAAGGAGTGCAATAAATAATAAACTTCCACGTGTCTATCACCTAGCTTGAACTCATGCAAACACTTTATCATTCTCTTTTACCTCTTCTGCCATAAGCCCTTATTCTCCCTGCTGGAGTTTTTTTTTTTTTTTATTTTTTATTTTAGAGACAGGGTCTCACTCTCTCTCCGAGGCTGGAGTGCAGTGGCACAATCATAGCTCACTGCAGCCTCAAATTCCTGGGCTCAGGCAGTCCTCCGCATTCAGCCTCCCAAGTAGCTGAGACTACAGGTGTGTGCCACCATACTCAGCTAATTTAAAATTTTTTTTGTAGAGATAGAGGTCTCACTATGTGTCCCTGGCTGCTCTTAAACTCCTGAACTCAAGCAGTCTTCCTGCCTAGTGCTCCCAAAGTGCTGGGATTATAGACATGAGCCATTCACACCCACTCAACACCCCCGAAGTATTTTTATTTATTTGTTTGTTTGTTTGTTTATTTACTTATTTATTTATTTTTTCGAGACAAAGTCTCACTTTGTCACCCAGACTGGAGTGCAGTGGCACAGTCTTAGCTCATTGCAACTTCTGCCTCCCAGGTTCAAGCAATTTTCCTGCTTCGAGTAGCTAGGATTATAGGCATGCCCCACTGCGCCAGCTAATTTTTTTGTGTTTTTAGTAGAGCATGCTCAGCTAATTTTTTTGTATTTTTAGCAGAGATAGGCTACTTGGCCAGGCTGGTCTCGAACTCCTGAACTTGTGATCCACCCGCCTCAGCCTCCCAAAGTGCTAGAATTACAGGTGTGAGCCACCTCTCCCAGGCCCCTGGAGTATTTTTAAATAAACCTCTTGTAAATTATAACATTTCACCTGTATATACTTCAGTATGTATCTGTAACAAAGACCTTTATTGTAACATAACCACAATATCATTATCACACCTGTACAAAATTTAAAAAAAAAAGTTTCCTTTTTTTTGTTTGTTTGTTTTTTTGAGATGGAGTTTCACTCTTGTCACCCAGGCTGGAGTGCAATGGTGCGATCTTGGCTCACTGCAACCTCCGCCTCCCAGTCTCAAGCCATTCTCTTGCCTCAGCTTCCCGAGTAACTGGGATTACAGGTGGGAGCCATTGTGACTGGCTAATTTTTGTATTTTTTTTAGTAGAGATGGGGTTTCACCATGTTGGCCAGGTTGGTCTTGAACTCCTGACCTCAGGTGATCTGCCTACCTCGGCCTCCCAAAGTGCTAGGCGTGAGCCATTGTGGCCGGCCCCCATCTCTATTTTATTTTATTTTTTTTTTGAGACACAGTCTTGCTCTGTTGCCAGGCTGGAGTGCAGTGGCACGATCTCAGCTCACTGCAACCTCCGCCACCTAGGTTCAAGCAATTCCCTGCCTCAGCCTCCTGAGTAGCTGGGACTACAGGCGCGCCACCATGCCCGGCTAATTTTTTGTATTTTAGTGGAGACGGGGTTTCACCATGTTGGCCAGGATGGTCTCTATCTCCTGACCTCGTGATCCGTCTATTTTTAAAAAGAAAGAAAAAGCAACTCTACTAATTTTTACTATTATTTCCTCTCCTTTTGAAAGGCTATGTTAAATTCCCATACACCCGTGCCACTTCTGGCTTTGACGACCTTCACTCCCTTATCACACCATAGGGGCAGCCCTTATTGTTCAGGACACACATGAACACAGAGATTTTCCCCATTACTGCTAAGAGACCCAACAGTCTGCTTTGGAATTAGATAATGCATTGAGAAAGCTAGCATTTATCTCAGATCAGACTCTTTGAATGATAGGAGGAACATAGGATTGAGAAACTTTCGTTCCCTGGAAGGGAACACGCCAGTTGTGAAAAGCCCAAAGTTGTAAATTGTCAGATGGTGACTGCCTGGGAAACCTATCAAGATTCCTGACAGCTCAGCTGAGAACCTAATTACCAGTTACAAAGAGAGACAGGAAAAACGTGTTGTCAGAGTGCGCCTGGTCAGAGAGAATGAAGTATGATGTCCCAGCCTCATCACCAGCCTCCTTCTTGTTTCGACTAGAACAAAACACAATTAGTATAATTGACATTACACATGTTTATTATCTGGAACAAAGGAACCATGTCAAACCATAACTCTGTGTCAGTTGAGTCTTTGGTGATCACATAAACTGAACAATGGCATTTGACCTGATTGTGCAAAAACACTTCCGGGATTCTCAGTGCCAAGGATAATACCATCCTGTACTTAACTTTTCACCTGGAGTTTACACAAACTTCAACCAATCCTCCTAATTTCCTGGAGTGAAGAGGAGCAGTGATCTTTTGTTCTAGTGAAGCCCAGAGAGGGATAAGAACTTACCTAAAGCCACACAATCAGCAAATCAGCATCTTTTCTTTTCTTTTTTTTTTTTTTGTTTTTGAGACAGGGTCTCTCACTCTGTCACCAAGGCTGGAGTGCAATGGCATGATCTCAGCTTACCGCAACCTCTGCCTCCCGGGTTCAAGCGAGTCTCCTGTCTCAGCCTCTCGAGTAGCTGGGATTACAGGTGCCTGCCACGACACCCGGCTAATTTTTCTCTCTTTTTCCTTTTTTTTTTTTTTTTTTTTTGTGTTTTTGTAGAGATGGGGTTTCACCGTGTTGCCCAGGCTGGTCCAGAATTCCTGAGCTCAGGCTATCCACCTGCCTCGGCCTTCCAAAGTGCTAGGATTACAAGTGTGAGCCACCGTGCCTGGCGTCAGCGTCTTATTTTCTAAGGAAAATAAATTAGTATCAGCCATGCTGCAACACCAACATGAGGAAACCAGCACTCTTCACCAAGAATCCCTGTGCTGGGGAAAACCAACATTAGTGTATTCACATGCTAGTTTTTACAAAGACTTCTAGTCTTGCAAAACTCACCCACACTTCCCACTCTCTTACCTCAATTGTATCAGCAGTAATTGAGCATGAATGCTAACTTTCTCAGTGGGAGATTTTTTTTTTTTCAGTTCTTGAAAACAGGGACCTGGCACTTACAGCAGCGGGGGGATAGAGAGAGAATTAATATTTACTGGGGACCTATTATATTCCAGATAGTATGGTTTACCTCTATCTAATCTGTAAGCCAACTGGCAAAGTAGATGCTAGTATAGATATCATCAGATGCCATACCTGGAGCTCAGAAAGTTTGAGTAAATTGCCCAAGCTCACATATTTAGTAAATGGTAGAGCAGAATTTTTAACTTTTTATTTATTTGTTTATGTACCTTTTTTTTTTTTTTTGAGACGGAGTCTCACTGACACCCAGGCTGGAGTGCAGTGGCGCAATCTCAGCTCACTGCAAGCTCCGCCTCCTGGGTTCATGCTATTCTCCGCCTCCTGGGTTCATGCTATTCTCCAGTCTCAGCCTCCCCAGTAGCTGGGACTACAGGCGCCCGCCACCATGCTCGGCTAATTTTGTTTTTGTATTTTTAGTAGAGACAGGGTTTCACCGTGTTAGCCAGGATGGTCTCGATCTCCTGACCTCGTGACCTGCCCGCCTCGGCCTCCCAAAGTGCTGGGATTACAGGCGTGAGCCACTACGCCCGACCTGTTTATGTATCTTTTAGAACAGAGTTTGAAGTCTCACTGTGTCACCCAGGCTGGAGTGTGGTGGCACTATTTTGGCTCACTGCAACCTCTGCCTCGTGGGCTCAAGCAATTCTTGAGCCTCATTCTCCTGAGTAACTGGGATTACAGGCCTGTACAACTACACCCAGTTAATCTTTTGTATTTTTAGTAGAGATGGGGTTTCACTATGTTGGCCAGGGTGGTCTCAAACTCCTGTCCTCAAGTGATCCACCCACCTCGGCCTCCCAAAGTACTGGGATTACAGGTGTGAGCCACCACCCTGACCTAAAGTCAGTGTTGTTTATAATGCACAGTGCTACCTCAGTAGAAGAGGAGGAGCTATGGGGACCTCCCAAGAGATAAAATTGATGAAATAAGCGACTCTGAACTCCCAGTACTTTTGTTTTTATTTGTTTGTTTGTTTGTTTATTTTTAAATGCATCTTCTTTTTTTTTTTTTTTTTTTTTTTGAGGCGCAGTCTCACTCTGTCGCCCAGGCTGGAATGCAGTGGCCAGATCTCAGCTCACTGCAAGCTCCGCCTCCCGGGTTTACACCATTCTCCTGCCTCAGCCTCCCGAGTAGCTGGGACTACAGGCGCCGGCCACCTCGCCCAGCTAGTGTTTTTTTTTTGTATTTTTTTTTTTAGTAGAGAAGGGGTTTCACCGTGTTAGCCAGGATGGTCTCGATCTCCTGACCTCGTGATCCGCCCGTCTCAGCCTCCCAAAGTGCTGGGATTACAGACGTGAGCCACCGTGCCTGGCCTTTATTTATTTTTTGAGACAGAGTCTCGCTCTGTCGCCCAGGCTGGAGTGCAGTGGTACTATCTTGGCTCACTGCAAGCTCTGCCTCCCAGTTTCATGCCATTCTCCTGCCTCAGCCTCCCGAGTAGCTGGGACTACAGGCACCCGCCACCACACCTGGCTAATTTTTTGTATTTTTAGTAGAGACGGGGTTTCACCATGTTAGCCAGGATGGTCTCGATCTCCTGACCTTGTGATCTACCCGCCTCGCCCTCCCAAAGTGCTGGGATTACAGGCGTGAGCCACCACGCCCAGCCAAGAACTCCCAGTACTTTTGATTGTCCTATATACATATGGATTAGAATTGCCTGGCACAAATAGAAGGCATTCGGGCAAAATACTCCATCAGATTAAAAGATACTACAGAGAAAAGGGAACTGAGTTGGAGAATGGGAGATTGGAAGGGAAATGAAATGGATGAAGAGAAAGAAGGATCAGGAAGGGAATATGCCTGGGAAATTTAGTGAGTAGCTTGGGGTTGTTACCAGAGACCTTGCACCAGGACCCACAGAACAATACAGAAGCCGATACTCCTTTTTTTTTTTTTTTCTTTTTTCCTCTCTCTCCACTCACCATTTATTTTGTCTTCTGTAAAAGGATTAGCAGGATGGGCTCAGTGGGAAAGGAGGCCCCTGTGGGATCCTGTTACCAGCCATCTGTGTTCTGTTCTTTACTTCTGAACGAGACGGCTCCAAAACTCTGAGGGAGTTGGAGCTGCATACAGATCAGCAGAGCTGTTGCTAACAGCTCTGACGCCTGCAGGATGACTCAACCCTCTGTGCCTGGCAGAGTCAGCTGTGGTCCCCTGGAGCCTCCTACTCTAGGGAGAAAATCAGAGATGTGGGGAAGTGGCTTGGGGAAAGGGAAGGGGGGCCCTCAATCTTGGGCAGGAATTCAGGCTGGTAGGATAGATTGGGGCACTTGAGTCTTCATTTAAGAGTTCCAGCTAATGATGGGGGAGGGATTAAAGATGACAGTGAGGAAAGCACAATCTTCTGTATACTTTAACTGCTCCCCAAAAAGAGTATACTGTCTGGAGGATGGCAGTCAGCAAAAGCCATATGGCTGTGTCACCAGGAATTCATCCCAAACAGAAATCTCACTCACTTCCCTGGTGAATTTTATTCAGGTACAGGCAGCTTCTGCTGTTCCCTCACTTTCTGAGGAGCCCAAAGACTCTTTTTGTCCATACAGGGCACCAGTAATACTTAACATTTTCAGTGCTGAACAGTTGCTAGCTTCAGACCTCTCCTCTGGTCACTTACTCAGATCTCTCCTAGACATAGGCAATTGGGAAGAAGAAACCATGCTAGAAAGCTCCTAGGTAGCCTTCCTGTTTGTTCTGGTCTTTGTTGCTTGTGTATGGATCATGCCAAGAGTTGTCTGGATTAACCCTATACCAATACTTAAACACCCATCTCCACCCAACTCCCCAAACAACCCCAGCCTTCCCTCAAAGAACTTTCCTTTTTATTTGGCTCCTAATCATTCACTAATAAACAACCCCCCAGCTTTGTCTTTTGGGTGTCATGGCAACTCAAAAGAAACGGTTGACACTGCCAATAAAGGCATCTGCAAGAGCTCCCTAAAGCCAGACTCCTTTAAAAACAATAATACAAAATGGAATCACCACTATATCCACCCTCCCTACCACCCCACATACACACCCTCAATTGTTGCTTTAGGGAGAGACTCGAAGTTCTTGGAATAGCTGAGAAAGTAGCTGCTTTGCCCCATATGAAAGGTTTTCATACTCTAATATAATTCTTTCTTTAGACATTAGCCTATAAATCAAACCCACCTACCAGGTGTCCTTGGAATTTTTTACAAAATAAGTCTGCATGTGCCCTTTACTTATTTTCATTTTTCTCTGCCTGTAGGAAGAATCTGGGTATTTGGTATTTCAGGGATAGAACTTCTGGCTAGTTTCCCACAATGAGGGGACTCTTGATGCCCTCATATAATATGTGTGAAAGTGCTTTTATATAAGTGCTCAAATATTCATATTAACTAGTGTTCCCTGCCCTCCTTCCTCTTTAGTTCGGGTTATATAGTATAGTAGTTAAGCTCTGGGACTCTGGAGCCAAATTTCCTGGATTGAATCTTCTACTTTGCAACTTTTCGTAAGCCTTTCTCTATGCCTCACTTTCCCCATCTGTAAAAATGAAGGAAAAAAAATGAGCATCTGCTTCAGAGGTTTTGGGGAAGATTAAATAAATTCAAATCTATAAAGTGCTTAGAAGAGTAGCTGGTTTTATATGCTGAGCATCTTTTTTATATCAAGTTTACTACTAGACACAGTATGCTGCTGTGAAACACAGACAAGGTAACCTGTCCTCAAAGAGTTCACAGCCTGATATTCTCTGGATAGAGAGAGACAAACCAATATCTAGGTAATGTGACAATTGCTTCTCTAAATGAAGAGAGAAAACAGAGGAGCGAGCCAGAAATTTACCCTTAAAGGATGGTTGGGTTTTCCCAAAACAGAGAAATGGTATGTCAATTAGGAACTCTGGGTTGCAAATAATAACTTGCTCCATTTAGTTAAACAATTTTATTTTAAGGATCTATGTCACAGAAACTCAGGAAAACTAAGAGCCCAGAAGAGCAAGAAATGGCATTTTTAATATTTTCACTCTAATGTTCACTCATTAGCATGACTTAGCTATTTTCCTCCTGGCAGGGCCTCTTCCACCAGTACTGATTGATTCCTTATTCTTCCCTTCAGATGAACATTCTCTGCCTCATAGTTTCTATTTCCTTGTAGGTTTCCTTGATTCCTCATGGCTCTGAATTTATCTTAATATTAATAGCTTTTCTTTAGGTATAATTTCAGCTTTTGTTCTTAGCATTCGAAGCTGCATCCTCGGGCTGGGTTCGGTGGCTCATGCCTGTAATCCCAGCACTTTGGGAGGCCAAGGTGAGTGAATCACTTAACGTTAGGAATTCGTAGACCAGCCTGGCAAACATGGTGAAACCCCATCTCTACTAAAAATACAAAAATTAGCTGGGCATGGTAGCAGGTACCTGTAATCCCAGCTACATGGGAGGCTGAGGCAGGAGAATTGCTTGAACCTCGGAGGCAGAGGAAGTTACACTGAGCCAAGATTGTGCCACTGCACTCCAGCTTGGGTGATGGAGTGAGACACTGTCTCAAAAAAAAAAAAAAAAAAAAAAAAAAAAAACTCAAAACCAAACAAAAAGCTGCATTTTCTCCTTTTGCTAACTCAAAATTTAAACATTAAGAGAGACTGGGTGCAGTGGCTCATGCCTATAATCCCAGCACTTTGGGAGGCCAAGGTAGGGAGATTGCCCGAGCTCAGGGCTTCGAGACCAGCCTGGCCAACATGGTAAAACCCCATCTCTAATAAAAATAAAAAAATTAGCTGGGTGTGGTGGCAGGCACCTGTAATCCCATCTACTCGGGAGGCTGAGGCAGGAGAATTGCTTGAACCTGGGAGGCAAAGGTTGCAGTGAGCCGAGATCGTGCCATTGCATTCCAGCCTGGGTGACAAGAGTGAAACGCTGTCTCAAAATAAATAAATAAGTAAATAAATAAATAAATAAATAGGCTGGGCATGGTGGCTCACACCTGTAATCCTCACTTTGGGAGGCCGAGGCGGGCGGATCATGTGGTCAGGAGTTTGAGATCAACCTGACCAACATAGTGAAACCCTGTCTCCACTAAAACTGCAAAAATTAGCCGGGCATGGTGGCACGCACCTGTAATCCCAGCTATTCAGGAGGCTGAGGCAGGAGAATCGCTTGAACTTGGGAGGCAGAGGTTTCAGTGAGCTGAGATTGCACCACTGCACTCCAGCCTGGGCATCGTAGAGAGACTCCCTCTCAAAAAAATAAAAATAAAAATAAAATAAATAAATAAAGAGAATCTGGGCCAGGCGCAGTGGCTCACATCTGTAACCCCAGCACTTTGGGAGGCCAAGGTGGGCAGGATCCCTTGAGCCCAGGGGTTCGAGACCAACCTGGGCAATACAGTGAGACCCTATTTCACATATCTTTAAAAAATAATACGTTTTTAAAAAGAGAGACAGATCTGATCAATCTACTCCTTTTTAATTGTCAGATATGTTGGAAGTTGCTAGCCAGGTCCTGGATTATCCACCGTTGCATCAGATGCCAATTCTGTTCCAGTCAACTAAGGCAAAAGGGACATGACTATGGCTACCTAGGGGCTGTCTCTTCAACAGAGGCTGTGGGTGGGAAAGTTTCCCTTGGGAAGGAAATGTGGATGTAGCAGTCTTGATCTTCTGTCTAGAACAGAAATAAGAAACAACATGTACAAAGAGCCTGGGAAAGAGAAACGCAGTGTCTGGAGTTGATTCAACAGACACCGAAGGATTGCTAAATGTCAGTCACTATGTAAGGAATAGATAACAAATGCTTTGATGAGTGTTAGGATGACATGGGAGCCCATTGCAGGGTCACCCAAACAAGACGTGGGATATCAAGAAGGGTTACTCAGAGGAAGGAAGCTCCACATGGGATCAGATAGAGACGTAGGAATAAAAAGGAGCATGGCAGGCTGCGTGCGGTGGCTCACACCTATAATCCCAGGACTTTGAGAGGCTGAGGTGGGCGGATCACCTAAGGTCAGGAGTTTGAGACCAGCCTGGCCAATATGTGCATCCCCATCTCTACTAAAAACACAAAAAATTAGTTGGGGACATGATGGCTCACGCCTGTGATCCCAGCACTTTGGGAGGCTGAGGCGGCCAGATCACGAGGGCAGGAGTTTGAGACCAGCCTGACCAACGTGTTGAAACCCTGTTTCTACTAAAAATACAAAAATTAGCCAGACGTGGTGGCGCATGCCTGTAATCCCAGCTACTCAGGAGGCTGAGGCAGGAGAATTGCTTGAACCTGGGAGGCGGAGGTTGCAGTAAGCCAAGATCGTACCTCTGCACTTTAGCCTGGGTGACAGAGGGAAATTCTGTCTCAAAAAACAAAACAAACAAAAAAAATTATGCAGGCTTGGTGGCACATACCTGTAATCCCAGCTACTCAGGAGGCTGAGGCAGGAGAATCGCTTGAACCCAGGAGGCAGAAGTTGCAGTGAGCCGAGATCGCACCATTGCACTCCAGCCTGGGCAACAAGAGTGAAACTCCATCTCAAAAAAAAAAAAAATAGCTCGGCTTGGTGGCGGGCAACTGTAATCCCAGTTACTTGGGAGGCTGAGACAGGAGAATCCCTTGAACCTGGGAGACAGAAGTTGCAGTAAGCCAAGATCGCGCCATTGCCATTGCACTCCAACCTGGGCAACAGATCACTCTCAAAAAAAAAAAAAAAAAAAAAAAAAAAGAGCATGGATTCCAGGATCTGAAAGAAACTTAATGAAACTATTAGAAAATGAGAGGGAATAGCAAGAGATATGCAGGGACTACGTCATTCAGGTGTTAAAAACTGTAGTTACCATTTACTGAACACAGAACAGAACACTATGCTCATTATTTTGTGTGTATTAACTTATTTAATCCTCTCAACAATTCTATGAGGTAGGAATAATTATTGTTCGTGTGTGTGTGTGTGTGTGTGTGTGTGTATATATATATATATATTTTGAGATGGAGTCTTGCTCTGTCGCCCAGGCTGAAGTTTAATGGCACAATCTCGGCTCACTGTAACCTCCACCTCCTGGGTTCAAGCGATTCTTCTGCCTCAGCCTCCCCAGTAGCTGGGAATACAGGCGCATGCCATCACGCCCAGCCAATTTTTTTTTTTTTTTTTTGTATTTTTAGTAGAGATGGGATTCACCATGTTGCCCAGGCTGGTCTCGAATTTCTGAGCTCAGGCGATCCACCTGACTTCAGCGTCCCAAAGTGCTAGGATTACAGGTGCCAGCCACTGCGCCAGGCCTCTCTCTCTCTCTTTTTTTTTTGAGATGTAGTCTTACTCTGTCACCCAGACTAGAGTGCAGTGGAATGATCTCGGCTCACTGCAACCTCCATCTCCTGAGTTCAAGTGATTCTCCTACCTCAGCCTCCCTAGTAACTGGGATTACAGGCACCTGTCAGCACGCCCAGCTAATTTTTTTGTATTTTTAGTAGAGATGGGGTTTCACCATGTTAGCCAGGCTGGTCTTGAACCTCAATGACCTCAAATGATCTGCCTACCTTGGCCTCCCAAAGTGGGATTACAGGTGTGAGCCACTGTGCCTGGCCTATTGTTCACATTTTTAAGATGAGGAAACCAAAACTCAGTGATATTTACTAACTGTCTAATAATCACATAACTAGCAAGTGGCCAAACTGCTAATAAATGAAATTATAATTACTTTGTGGGTCATATTCAGAATATAATGGTATTTATTTTAAGAGCAATGGGAAGCCATTGAAGGGTTTTAAAGCAAAATTGCATTTTGGAAAGATCATTCTTGCTGCAGAGTATAAAATGGATTGTAATGAGCAAAAGGAGATGTAGGGAGACCACTTGGGACCCCACTGCAGACCAGGTGAGAGATGGTAATAACTTGGATCAGGAGGACAACAGTGCTATAGATGTAATCATTCATGCATTGTTTTGATCGATAAATATTTAATGAGCTTCCATGAAGAGTGCTAGGCACTAACGATATATATTTGAGGCTGGGCGTGGTGGCTCATGCCTGTAATCCCGGCACTTTGGGAGGCAAGGCAGCGGATCACGAGGTCAGGAGATTAAGACCATCCTGGCTAACACGGTGAAACCTTGTCTCTACTAAAAATACAACAAATTAGCCGGGCGAGGTGGTGGGCTCCTGTAATCCCAGCCACATGGGAGGCTGAGGCAGGAGAATGGCGTGAACCCTGGAGGCAGAGGTTATGGTGAGCCGAGATTGTGCCACTGCATTGCAGCCTGGGTGACAGAGTGAGACTCTGTCTCAAAACAAACAAACAAACAAAAAGATACAAGTTTGAGCAAGGTGGACATGGTCCCTGCCCTCAAAGAGTTTCTCTAAGAGATACAATAGACATACAATGTGGTACTGATGGAAAATAAGTGGCCTGGGATAATTAACTGACTTCCATTTGGCTCCAACACCTATGTTCTTTCCACTACACTACTTCCCCAAGGATTTGTATTTTGGATGAAGAGCAGGGGACTAAAGGGCAGAGTTATGAGGGAAGACCAAGGCGAATTTGGGAAGAACTTGTATGCCATTCTCATCAACTCAGACTTTATTCTGGAAACTTTAGGGAGCCATTGAACATGTGTAAGCCAGGAAATAGCTTGGACAGAAATATGTGTTAGCAAGATCAAGATTTCTTATCCTTTAACACTTAGAATTCGTACAGGGCTAACTAGGCAAGGATAAAAATACGCTAATCTTCTTTTCATAGTCTACCCTCTAGTGGCAAGAAGAAAAACAGCAAGTCCAACTCCACAGGTTTGTAAGGAGCAGCCAGCTTTGATTTGCCCTGCACGTCATAGCTCAGAAAGTTGTGCTGCTCATACAATCCTCGGCAAAGACCATCCATTCATTCCTGGATTGCCCCAGCTCATGGACACAGCTGTATCTCTGACTACAGTCAGCAAAGGCTAACACGGCTGCCCTCAGCTGGAAATTTAGTGAAGTGCCTATTACATTTCTCCTGGAACCACTCCTTCTGAGAAAGGCAATTCAAACTGTATCTTAGTGAGCATCCACTTCCTTTTCATCTGAGTTATAAAAGAATAGTGCCCCGTTTGGCTCAAATCTATGCAATGTGGAGGAAGAAAAGGCAAGAGCTAATCCTTGTCATGAATTCATCATTGTCATCATCACCATTTCACCATTATCAGCAACAGACTCTAGAAACAACTTGGTGAAGGCTTGAAAATAGAGGGTAGGGCAGATATAGGGCAGCCTTCTCAAGGATATCTCCTTCTTTTTTTGAAAAGAGATGTTCTCTTTCTCTTGAATCTTGACTCTCAGTCCCTTTGCCCCAGAGTCTCTGTGCTTCCAAGATGGAGCTCTGATAAATGTCTGCTGTAATAAGATAATAAGAGAGTCTATCTATGTAGCTTGGAAATAAACACTGGAATTGCTTCTCAAAAATCCAGATTGATTTAAACACCCTCTGGCAATGTTCTTTTGGCATCCTCCGCAATTTTAAATAACTTGGGTCACAGTTTCCTCCACTCATGGACTCAGCACTTCAGTGGCCAAGTGACCCTCTACATTTCACCTCGGCTAAGATAGCTCCTCCACCTCCTAGAAGGATGATATTGTGAATTAAATGCTGATGTTATGTTTCTGATTTAGCACATATGCACCACCCACAGACAATTTATTCTAGACTTTCTTTTAATGCCAGGGGCTTTAAGATTACTGATGAACAGATCCCTCCCCCATCCAAGCCCTCTAGTCACCCAGGAATTTGCAATGGAAATAGTACTGTTGGCTGGAGTAGAGCGGCATACCAGTGCTGCTGATTGCTGAGTGGCTGTTGCCATGGGGGCGAGTGTGTTTGTATAGAACTGCGTATACAAGGTGGCAGGACTGAGGGCTGCTTTTGATTCAGAGCTGATTAGAGTGGACCTGAGCCAGCCCCCTTATTTTACAGATGAGGAAACTGAGGCCCAAAGACTTAGTTAAATGACTTATTCAAGGTCTGAGGGCAAGGTAGAGACAGAGTTGGGCCTTTTGCAATGCATCACCCTTTCCAATAAAACACCCATTCTGGTTGAGTGGGTGCTCCTCCAGCCAGTTCCACTAATGCCACTATGTTACGACAGCACAATCAATCCAGGTGGAAGTGCCAGCAAACATGGTACAGGCAATAATGGGTATGTAAATATTCTTGGATTTATATGCATGCGTATGTTTGCATCAAATTACACATGCACACCTGAGGGTAATGGTGCTAACTGGATATTTGTATAGTTCTCTGGTTACTGAAATTCCTTAAACCACCCTTTCCTCAAGTGAAATGTGAATAAGAAATAATACCTATCTCAAAGGATTAAATGAAATAATGAATTTAAAATACTTAGCACAGTAGCTGGCATAATAAGTGTTTGATATTGTATTGTTTCTATTATGTCTTTCTGCAATGGAACGTGTCAGTGACTGCCTTCCAGGCACTGGGCTAAATGCTTTAATTTTTCATTTAATATTTACAACAATCCTTTGAAGTAGGTTCTTTTGTTATCTGCACAGCACTAATGAGAAAACTAGGCCTAGAGAGGTTGAATAACTTGCCTAAGGTCCCAGGGCTAGGAAGTGGCTGAGCAAGAATCAAAACCAGGTCTGTCTAATGTTAATGCCCTCAATTTAACAATGAGGTTGTACTGCCTCTCCTATAGAAAATAGGAGAGACAATGAATCTATTCTAGTGTTTTTGAATTTGTTTGCAAGAACTCTAAATCGAAATACATTGGATACAAACTGCATGTGGGGTGCGCTGGCTCATCCATATAAATACATTTTCATTAAACCCACTGAAACTGTAAGCAAAGGGTTTGTTTTCACTCCCCTTTAATTACAGTTTTCTTATAGAGACCCTACTTAGGCATTTTGTACAAGAGACAATTTCCCAATGAATGCCATTTTATTCAATATCTTATTATTTCAAAATTTCATAGGTTTCCTCTTTCTTTTTTCTTGCTTTGTCTCCCAGGCTGGAGTGCAGTGACGCAACCTCAGCTTACTGCAACCTCCACCTCCCAGGTTCAAGCAATTCTCCCTGCCTCAGCCACCTGAGTAGCTGGGATTACAGGTGCCCGCCACTACGCCGGGCTAATTTTTGTATTTTTGGTAGAGATGGGGTTTCTCCATGTTGGTCAGGCTGGTCTTGAACTCCTGACTTCAGATGATCTGCCCGCGTCGGCTTCCCAAAGTGCTGGGATTACAGGTGTGAGCCACTGCGGCTGGCCCATCGGTCTCCTCTTGAGACCTATGTAAAAAAATACTAATCTAGACTGGGCAAGGTGGCTCACACCTTTTAACCTAGCACTTTGGGAGGACGAGGTGGGAGAATCACTTGAGTTGAGGAGTTGGAGACCAGCCTGGGCAACATAGTGAGACTTTGTCTCTACATAAACAAAATTAGCTGGATGTGGTGGTGCATGTCTGTAGTTCTAGCTACTTGGGAGGCTGAGGTGGGAGGATTGCTTGAGCCCAAGAGGTTGAGGCTGCAATGAGCCAGATCACGCCACTGCACTCCAGCCCGGGTGACGCAGTGAGACCTTGTCTAAAAAAAACAAGAGGAGTTTAAAACCAGCCTGGGCAAAATAGGGAGACCCCTCTCTCTACAAAATATAAAAATAAATTAGCAGGCTGGGAGCAGTGTCTCACGCCTATAATCCCAGGACTTTGGGAGGCCAAGGCAGGCCAATCACCTGAGGTGGGGAGTTCGCAACCAGCCTGAACAACATGGGGAAACCCTGTGTCTACTAAAATTACAAAATTAGCCGGGCATGGTGGCATATGCCTGTAATTCAGCTACTTGGGAGGCTGAGGCAGGAAGATCGCTTGAACCTGGGAGGCAGAGGTTGCGGTGAGCCAAGATCGCACCATTGCACTCCGGCCTGGGCAACAAGAGCATCTCAAAAAAATAAATAAGTAAACAAAAAATTAGCAAGTCATGGGGGCTTCCACCTGTGGTCCCAGTTACTTGGGAGGCTGAGGCAGGAGGATCACCTGAGCCCTGGAGGTCAAGGCTGCAGTGAGCAGTGATCACACCACTGTACTCTATCCTGGGTGACAGAGTGAGACCTTGTCCCCCTACATCCCCCCAAAAGAATATACCTATTTGTTTTCTATCTCCCCTACCAGATTGTAGTCTCCATATGAGAACAAGGACCATGGCTGCTTAGTTCATCAATATATATGGTGAACCTAGCAGAATGCCTAGCACATAGTAAGCACTCATAAATGGTAGCTGATGTCATTATTCCTAGTGAACTCCCTTTTTCATTCTGCAAAATGGCTGTTTCGAAGCTAAACCACTCTCTTCAAACTTCCTCCTCGAATCTTTACCTCCTTAAAATAAGATAGAAATTACTATCCTATTCTTTTTTTTTTTTTTTTTTTTTTTCCTGAGACGGAGTTTCCCTTTTGTTGCCCCGGCTGGAGTGCAATGGCACGATCTTGGCTTACTACAACCTCCACCTCCCAGGTTCAAGCGATTCTCCTTCCTCAGCCTCCAGGGTAGCTGGGATTACAGTTGCCCGCCACCATGCCCAGCTAATTTTTTGTATTTTTAGTAGAGATGGGGTTTCACCATGTTGGTCTCTAACTCCTGGTCTCAGGTGATGGGCCCGCCTTGACCTCTCAAAGTGCTGGGAGTGAGCCACTGTTCTCATTTTCTATAATCTCCTTAAATGCCCTGAATTTGAGTTAAACTGGACCACTTAACATTCCATCACACCTCTAAACCACTGTTTGCACTATTCCTCTCCCAGAAATGCCCCCCTCTACTCCCTCTACTTCCCATCCCATATTGTCATCATGTCCTTAAAGCTCAACTCAAAGGGCAAGCGCATTCCCTTTTTAGTTTTCCCTGATAGTCCACAATTAACTGCTCCCTTCCCAGAGCCTTTCACAATACTTTTACATTAACTTTTCACATTTTATGTGTGTTATTTGTGTGGGTCTCTTACCCTGAAGAGTGAATTCTTTAGGGATAAGAGATTCATTATCTTCTTTAAATCCCCACCACTCAGCACAGCTCTCGATGCATGGAATGCAGTCAATACATAGTAAGCAAATTAGTAAATCCAGGGCAGAGTATCTTCAAAAGAAAAACACAAGTTATCCCAGAAACGAATAATAAGAGACCGGATAGGACTCTGAGAAAAGGCAAATACTGTGTTAATCATGCCTCAAAAACACCTTTTCTTTAAAAATCATAGAAATCGGCCAGGTGGCTGGGCGCCAGATCCCAGCACTTTGGGAGGCCGAGGTGGGCGGATCACAAGGTCGGGAATTCGAGACTAGCCTGGCCAATATGGTGAAACCCTGTCTCTACTAAAAAATGCAAAAATTAGCCAGGCGTGGTGGCACACGCCTGTATTCCCAGCTACTCAGGAGGCTGAGGCAGGAGAGTCGCTTGAACCCGGGAGGCAAAGGTTGCAGCGAGCTGAGATCGCACCACTGCACTCTAGCCTGGGCAACAGAGTGAGACTCTGTCTCAAAAAAAAAAAAAAAGAAAAAAGAAAAATGAAATTGGCCAGGCACAGTGGCTCATGCCTGTAATCCCAGTACTTTGGGAGGCCAAGGGGGGCAGCTCACTTGAGCCCAGGATTTCAAGACCAACCTGGGCAACATGGCGAAACCCCATCTAAAAAAAAATTTCAAAAATTAGCCAGCATGGTGTTGCAGGCCTGTAGTCCCAGCTACTTGGGAGGTTAAAGGAGGGGGTCACCTGAGCCCAAGAGGCTGAGGCTGCAGTGAGCCCTGATCATGCCACTGCACTCCAGCCCGGGTGACAAAACAAAACCTGGTCTCAAAACAAAACATAGAAATCCTCAAAGAAGCTTCTGTTTAGATTTTCTTCCCACATAGAAAAACAGAAACCCAGAAACGGAGTGAAAATTGAGTGAAATCAGGGCTCCTTGGGCTGACCACTAAGGCTTTAAGAAGTTGGATGCTCCTTACTTAGGGAAAATGTGAATGTGAGTTACCCTGTTTGTTCTTTCTTTCCTTCCTTTCTTTCTTTCCTTCTTTCTTTCTTTCTTTCTTCTTTCTTTCTTTCTTTCTTTCTTTCTTTCTTTCTTTCTTTCTTTCTTTCTTTCTTTCTTTCCTTCTTTCCTTCCTTCCTTCCTTCCTTCCTTCCTTCCTTCCTCCTTCCTCCCTCCCTCCCTCCCTCCCTCCCTCCCTCCCTCTCCCTCTCCCTCTCCCTCTCCCTCTCCCTCTCCCTCTCCCTCTCTCTCTCTCTCTCTCTCTCTCTCTCTCTCTCTCTCTCTCTTTCTTTCTTTCTTTCTTTCTTTCTTTCTTTCTTTCTTTCTTTCTTTCTTTCTTTCTTTCTTTCGTCTCATTCTGTCGCCCAGGCTAGAGTGCAGTGGTATGATCTTGGCTGACTGCAACCTCCACCTCCCGGGTTCAAGTGATTCTCATGTCTCAGCCTCCCGAGTACCTGGAATTACAGGCATGTGGCCACCATGCCCAGCTAATTTTGTATTTTTAGTAGAGCCTGGGTTTCACCATGCTGGCCAGGCTGGTTTAGAACTCCCGACCTCAGGTGATCCGCCCGCCTCAGTCTCCTAAAGTGCTGGGATTACAGGTGTGAGCCACTGTGCCTGGCCTTAGTTACCCTTTTCTAACTCTCGTTCAACCTACAAAGAGGAGCTAGGCTCTACTTCCAGATATTCTGAGTTAATTTGTCTAGCATATAGGCATTGGTATTTTTTAAAAGCCTCCCTGAATGATAAAATGTGCAGCCAGGTTGGAGAAGCAGTTCCTAGAACGACGTTATGGACAGAATGTGCCCCTCTTAAACTTGTATGTTGAAGCCCTAACTCCTAGTGTGGTGGGTTTTGAGGGGTGAGACCTTGGGAGGTAATTAGATTTAGATGAGGTCTTGAGAGTAAAGACCCATATTGAGATTAGTGTCTTGATAGGTGTGTGTGTGTGTGTGTCTCTCTCCCCATGTGAGGACACAGCTGGAAGGTGGCCATCTGCAAGCCAGGCCGAAGGCCATTACCAAGAACCTGATCATGCTGACCCTGTGATCTGGGACGTCCCAACCTCCAGAACTTCGAGAAATAAATATCTGGTTTTTTTGCTTGTTTGTTTTTGTTTTTTATTTTTGTTGGTT
Source organism: Chlorocebus sabaeus (assembly GCF_047675955.1). NCBI lineage: Eukaryota > Metazoa > Chordata > Mammalia > Primates > Cercopithecidae > Chlorocebus > Chlorocebus sabaeus. The sequence goes on along the minus strand of NC_132919.1, from coordinate 27,587,390 downwards.
TGTTTTTAGACAGAGTCTTGCTCTGTCACCCAGGTTGGAGTGCAATGGCGTGATCTCGGCTCACTGTAACCCCTGCCTCCTGGGTTCAAGCAATTCTCCTGTCTCAGCCTCCTGAGTAGCTGGGACTACAGGTGCCTGCCACCAAGACTGGCTAATTTTTGTATTTTTAGTAGAGATGGAGTTTCACCATATTGGTCAGTCTGGTCTTGAATTCCTGACCTCGGGTGATTCACCTACCTCAGCCTCCCAAAGTGCTGGGATTACAGGCATGAGCCACTGCACCCGGTCAAAATCTGTTGTCTAAACCACTTAATCTATGGTATTTTGTTACAGCACCTCAAGCTGCCTAAGACAAACAGCAACACACTGGTCTTTTTTTTTCTTTGCTTTTTTTTTTTTTTTTTGAAATGGAGTCTCTCTCTTGTCTTCCAGGCTGGAGTGCAGTGGTGTGATCTCGGCTCACTGCAAATCTCCACCTCCTGGGTTCAAGCAATTCTCCTGCCTCAGCCTCCTGAGTAGATGGGATTACAGGTGCCCACCACCATGGCCCAGCTAATTTTTGTACTTTTAGTAGAGATGGGATTTTGCCATGTTGGCCAGGCTGGTCTTGAACTCCCAACCTCAGGTGATCTGTCCACCTCGACCTCCCAAAGTGCTGGGATTACAGGCATGAGTCACTGTGCCCGGCCCTTTTTTTTTTTTTTTTTTTTTTGAGATGGAGTCTCACTCTGTTGCCCAGGCTGGAGTGCAGTTTCATGATCTTGGCTCGCTGCAACCTCCGCCTCCCAGGATCAAGCAATTTCCAGCTAATTTTTTTTTTTTTTTTTTTTTTTGAGACGGAGTCTTGCTCTGTCGCCCAGGCTGGAGTGCAGTGGCCGGATCTCAGCTCACTGCAAGCTCCACTTCCTGGGTTTACGCCATTCTCCTGCCTCAGCCTCCCAAGTAGCTGGGACTACAGGCGCCGCCACCCTCGCCCGGCTAGTTTTTTTTTTGTATTATTTTTAGTAGACACGGGGTTTCACCGTGTTAGCCAGGATGGTCTTGATCTCCTGACCTCGTGATCCGCCCGTCTCGGCCTCCCAAAGTGCTGGGATTACAGGCTTGAGCTACCGCGCCCGGCCCATCCAGCTAATTTTTTTGAATTTTTAGTAGAGACGCGATTTAACCACGTTGACCAGGCTGATCTCAAACTCCTGTCCACAAGTGATCTGCAACACACTGGTCTTTCATACAGGCGTAGTAGGGAGCTGATGTAATATCAGAAACTGAGACTTAGAAATTCAACAAATCATCATTATCATAGAAAGCACTCTGAAACCTGCCTGGCACATAGACAATGCTCTATAAATGTAAGTGAGTAGTAGAAGTATTAGTATTATCATCACCATCGTCAAACTGATAACGAGGGGTTTCTACATACTTTCTTTTAATTTTCACCAAAGAATTAAAGGTAGATTATTTTTCTGTTAAAGAGCTTGTGATTTAATAGTGTTGAGTAGTTTGAGCAAGATTTCAGCATCAGTATTCAAATTATGACTGAAATTTGAATGTCTTTCATTATATCAGGTTGATGGCTGCGGAAATAGCTTCCTGTTATTCAGAATAATGATGCCCAGAACAAATATTACTGTTCCATATTTTCCCTATTTCCTTGGCCATCACCCATTTTTGCTTTCCAGATTAAGCCGTCCAAGAGAGGTTTAAATAAAAGGCTGTATGGGCTAAAACCAAACAATAACTGAGCAATACCAATGGGCAGAATTTGGGGATCTAAAAACCTAATGGTTTACCTGGGAACAACTAACCCTATTTACAATACAGAGCCTCCAGCTCTTTGGCTCACCTCCAGCTCTTGGGCTCTCCTCCAGGGCTGGAGAGATCAGACTGCTAAAGACAGTCTTTTTCAAGAGGTTCATTTTTTTTATCTAGTCCTCAGGTCCTCCTACCCTTATTGATTTCTTTTTCCTTTCCTTTTTTTTTTTTTTTTTTTTTGGTGGTTGTTGTTGTATGTTGTGTTTTGTTTTGTTTTGTTTTGTTTTGAGACAGATTCTTGCTCTGTTGCCCAGGCTAGAGTGCAGTGGCATGATCATAGCTCATGCAGCCTCAATCACCTGGGCCCAAGTGATCCTCCCACCTCAGCCTCCTGAAGAGCTGGGACTACAGGCATGTGCCACTATACCAAGTTAGTTATTTTGGTTTTTAGTAGAAATGAGGTCTTGCTATGTTGCCCAGGCTGGTCTTGAATTCCTGAGCTCAAGCTCTCCTCTGGTCTCAGCCCCCTAAATTGCTAGGATTACAGGATGAGCCACCGCACCCAGACTACCCTTGTTGATTTCTAAAACTACTTAAGTGTCTTAAAAACTCAGGATGATACCTAGAAATGATTCCAGAAAAGAGGAAATGTGGGGGGAAGTGCTATTGTTAACATTATCCCAATAACCCCAGGAACCCAGATCAGTCCAGCACTTTTTCGAATGTCTTGATTATTTTACTGATACAAAATTGGATCAGGCTTTTTGACAGTTTGTGGTGAGGGAAAAACCCAGAACTGGGCCAGAATGACACCAGGAAGTTCTATGTTTCGTTTGACTAATATTCTTTTTTAAAGAACCAAATCAAAGTCATCTCTTTTGTGACACTGTGATAACATGTGCAGTCCTACAGGTGGAGCTACCTTTCTCTCTTTCTCTCTCTTCCTTCTTTCCTTTCTTTCCTTCCTTCTTTCCTTCCTTCCTTCCTTCCTTCCTTCCTTCCTTCCTTCCTTCCTTCCTTCCTTCCTTCCTTCCTTCCTTTCTCTCTGTCTCTCTCTCTCTCTCTCTCTCTTTCTCTCTTTCTCTCTCTCTTTCTCTCTTTCTCTCTTTCTCTCTTTTCTTTCTCTCTTTCTCTCTTTCTTTCTTTCGACGGAGTCTCACTCTGTCGCCCAGGCTGGAGTGCAGTGGCCGGATCTCAGCTCACTGCAAGCTCCGCCTCCCGGGTTTACGCCATTCTCCTGCCTCAGCCTCCCGAGTAGCTGGGACTATAGGCGCCGCCACCTCGCCCGGCTAGTTTTTTGTATTTTTTAGTAGAGACGGGGTTTCACTGTGTCAGCCAGGATGGTCTCGATCTCCTGACCTCGTGATCCGCCCGTCTGGGCCTCCCAAAGTGCTGGGATTACAGGCTTGAGCCACCGCACCCGGCCTATTTATTTATTTTTTGAGACGAAGTCTCGCTCTGTCGCCAGGCTGGAGTGCAGTGGCGCGATCTCGGCTCACTGCAAACTCTGCCTCCTGGGTTCAAGTGATTCTCCTTCCTCAGCCTCCCGAGTAGCTGGGACTACAGGCACGGGCCACCACGCCCAGCTAATTTTTTGTATTTTTAGTACAGATGGGGTTTCACTATGTTGGCCAGGATAGTCTTGATCTCTTGACCTTATGATCCGCCCACGTAGGCCTCCCAAAGTGCTGGAACTACAGGCGTGAGCCACCGCGCCCGGCCGGAGCAACCTTTATTATAGCACTTATTGTATTAGAATTATTTGATTACCTATCACTTCTTTTCATCTTTCTATGAACAAATAGAAAGATCGTATCTAGGCCGGGTGCGGTGGCTCAAGCCTGTAATCCCAGCACTTTGGGAGGCCGAGACGGGCGGATCACGAGGTCAGGAGATCGAGACCATCCTGGCTGACACAGTGAAACCCCATCTCTACTAAAAAAATACGAAAAACTAGCCGGGCGAGGTGGCGGGCGCCTGTAGTCCCAGCTACTCGGGAGGCTGAGGCAGGAGAATGGCGTAAACCCGGGAGGCGAAGCTTGCAGTGAGCTGAGATCCGGCCACTGCACTCCAGCCTAGGCGACAGAGCGAGACTCCGTCTCAAAAAAAAAAAAAAGAAAGATCATATCTATTAATTCTATTCTTCATCTAACAATAGCTATTACACAGTGGCAAATACATTAAAGATGCTTAATAAATGATTGTTAAACAAATTAATAGATAAATAGATACTAGGCCTTTGGGTCTTATTTAGGCCTGAAGTGGTAGTACAATTGCAGAGGATATACTTTTGCATCATTTGGGCCTGTCTTAGTCTGAGTGTTGTTATAACAGAATACCACAGACTGGGTAATTTACAAAGAAAAGAAATTTATTTCTGGAGGCTGGGAAGGTTAAGTTCAAGGGACCCACATCTGATGAGGGCCTTCTTTCTGTGTCATCCCTTGGCAGGTGAAAGGCAAAGGGTGAATGCAGGCCGTAGAACTCACAGCCTCAAGCCCTTTTTAATTGGACATTAACACATTCATGAGGGCTCCATCCTCATGACCTGAACACCTCCCATTAGGCCCTACCTCCCAACACTGTTGTGTCAGGGATTGTTTCCAACATGTGTTCCTTGGGGAACACATTCAAACCAGAGCACAACCCATATCTGTGCATCGTATTAGATGATAAAACTTTTTTTTTTTTTTTGAGACGGATTCTCACTCTGTCACCCAGGCTGGAGTGCAGTGGCACAATCTTGGCTCACTGCAACCTCTGCTGCCCAAGTTCAAACGATTCCCCTGCTTCAGCCTCCCGAGTAGCTAGGTTACAGGCGCCTGCCACCACGCCTGGCTAATTTTTGTAGTTTTAGCAGAGATAGGGTTTCATCATCTTGGCCTGGCTGGTTTTGAACTCCTGAACTTGTGATCCACCCGTCTCAGCCTCCCAAAGTGCTGGGATTACAGGCATGAGCCACCGCACCTGGCCAATAAAACATTTTTATATTTTATTTTGCTTTATTTGTCTTTGTATCTTCTATAGTACCCGTTTTCAAAAAATATATATTGAGGATCTGTTCTACTCAGAAATGGAATAGAATTTGTATGTTTTAACCAGGTCAAAGTTCATTCATAAACTTAACATTTATTGTCTTATTGCTATATGCAGAATACTGTGACAGATAGGAAGTATTAAGGCTTGGACCAACATTACTCTTATAGGAGAGGAGAATCTGTGGATAATTTTTTTTTTTCTTGAGACAGTCTCGCTCTGTTGCCCAGGCTGGAGTACAGTGGCACGATCTCAGCTCACTGCAGCCTCTGCCTCCCGGGTTCAAGCAATTCTCCCACCTCAGCCTCCCAAGTAACTGGGATTACACCCAGGTGCTAATTTTTGTATTTTTGTAGAGGCGGGGTTTCACCATGTTGGCCACCTCGTCATGAACTCCTGACCTCAGGTGATTCATCTGCCTCGGCCTCCCAAAGTGCTGGGATTACAGGCATGAGCCACCGCGTCTAGCCTTACTTTTTTTTTTTTTTTTGAGCCAGAGTTTCGCTCTGTCGCCCAGGCTAGAGTGCAGTGGAGTGATCTCAGCTCACTGTAACCTCTGCCTCCCAGGTTCAAATGATTCTTCTGCCTCAGCCTCTTGAGTAGCTGGGATTACAGGCATCCACCACCTCGTCTGGCTAGTTTATATATATATATATATATATTTTTTTTTTTTTTTGAGGGGAAGTCTCACTCTGTCGCCCAGGCTGGAATGCAATGGCATGATCTCTCAGCTCACTTGAACCTCCACCTCCCGAGTTCGAGCAATTCTCCTGTCTCAGCCTCCTGAGTAGCTGGGATTACAGCCTTGTGCCACCACTCCTGGCTAATTTTCTGTATTTTTAATAAAGACAGGGTTTCACCACGTTGGCCAGGCTGGTCTTGAACTCCTGACCTCAGGTGATCCACCCTTCTTGGCCTTCCAAAGCACTGGGATAACAGGTGTGAGCCACCATGCCTGGCCGGTAAATTTTTTGAAATGGTAAATTTGGATCATAAAATAACAGGGCATTTTAGATTAGAGGAAGAGTATACTTAAAAGCAAAGAGGTGGCCGGGCACAACGGCTCATGTCTGTATTCTCAGCACTTTGGGAGGTCTCCTTTTGGGAGGCCAAGGCAGGCGGATTGCCTGAGCTCAGGAGTTTGAATCAGCTTGGGCAACGTGGCAAAACCCCGTCTCTACAAAAAACACAAAAATTAGCCAGCCTTGATGGCGGGCACCTGTGGTCCCAGCTACTTGGGAGGATTGCTCGAGCCCAGGAGATTGAGGCTGCAGTGAGCTGTGATGGCACCACAGCACTCCAGCCTGGGTGATACAGGGAGACCCTGTCTCAAATAAATAAATAAATAAATAAAAAGCAGAGAGGCAAGAATGAGTATGGCATGTTTGGGAAACATTGGTTGAGTGGCACTTACTTTGTAGTCATGAGTTCTCACCAAAGAAGATATATGGATGGCTAACAAATGCAGGAAAAGATATTCAACAGCATTAGTTGTTAGGGAAATGCCAACTGAAACCACAGAGATACCACTTTACGTTCACTAGAATGGTTATATTTAAAAAGACTGACAATGCCAAATGTGTATGAGGATGTGGAGAAATTAGAACCTTCATGCATTGTTAGTGGGAATATAACATGATATTGCCACTTTGGAAAATAGTTTTGGAGTTTCTTTAAAAGTTCAACATAGGCCAGGCGCGGTGGCTCAATCCTCTAATCCCAGCACTTTGGGAGGCCAAGGCGGGCAGATCACAAGGTCAGGAGATCGAGACCATCCTGGTTAACATGGTGAAACCCCATCTTTACTAAAAATACAAAAATTAGCCGGGCCTGATGGCACGTATCTGTCCCAGCTACTGTATCTGTCCCAGCTACTTGGGAGTTTGAGGCAGGAGAATTGCTTGAACCCAGGAGGCAGAGGTTGCAGTGAGCCGAGATTGTGCCACTACAATCCAGCCTGGGTGGCAGAGGGAGACTCCATCTCAAAAAAAAAAAAAAAAAAAAGTTCAATATAAACTTACTCTATGACTCAGCAATTTCACTCCTAGGTACTGCTCAAGAGAGATGAAAATATATGACCACACGGAAGCTTGTATGTGAATGTTCACAACAGCATTATTCTTAATAGCCAAAAAGTGGAAACGCCCCAAATGGTGAATGGATAAACAAAATATGGTACATTTGTACAACAGAATATTGTTCAGCAATAAGAAGGAATGAATGATTGACACATTATACAACATGGATGAACTTCAAAAACATGCTAAATGAAAAAAGCCAGACACAAAGATTCCATTTACATGCAATGTAGGATTCCATTTATGTAAGTTCCACAAAAGACAACTCTTTAGAGACAGAAAGCTGATTAGTAGTTGTCTGGTGCTAGGGGTGGGAGCAGGAATTGACTGCAAATGAGCACAAGGAAACTTTTTGGGGTGAGGAAAATATTCTAACAACTGAATTGTGGTGATAGTTGCACAACTCTATAAATTTACTAAGCATTAATTGTACACTTAAAATAGGTGAATTTTATAACTTGTAAATTATTTCTAATTAAAGCTGTAGGAGGAAAAGACACAGGTTTAAATCAAATCCTGGCTCTACCACTATCTAGCTGTGAAATTTGGCCAAGTTATTTTAGTTCTGTTAACTTCTGTTTTCCCATCCCTGTAAAATAGGGATGATAAAAATAGTACCGTAGCTACCCAATGAAGACTAAGTCAGGTCATGCAGTAAAGCATGTATCACGTAGTGATGACTCCATGAAGGTTAGTTCTTATGAGACTAGTTGGTAAAGATTGTGATGTTTGTATTTGTTTTCAAAAGGTGCACGCAGATTTAGAGGGATCTAAAATCCCAAGAAAGAAAGGAATTAACAGTGAGACTTTTGAAGAGATGAAACAGAGAAGAGACAGGTGGCAGTAAAAACACAGAAGAAAACTGCAGATAGGCAAATAATGAGGAAAAAGACAGGAAGTGATCATTAATTGGGTGAACAGAGCTGGAATTGAGAATGCTTCTCTTTTCTAAACTGAACTTGGATCTAGATTTAAAAATTACTGGCCGAGGCCGGGCGCGGTGGCTCAAGCCTGTAATCCCAGCACTTTGGGAGGCCGAGACGGGCGGATCACGAGGTCAGGAGATCAAGACCATCCTGGCTAACACGGTGAAACCCCGTCTCTACTAAAAAATGCAAAAACCTGGCCGGGCGAGGTGGCGGGCGCCTGTAGTCCCAGCTACTTGGGAGGCTGAGGCAGGAGAATGGCGTGAACCCGGGAGGCGAAGCTTGCAGTGAGCTGAGATCCGGCCACTGCACTCCAGCCTGGGCGACAAAGCGAGACTCCATCTCAAAAAAAAAAAAAAAAAAAAAAAAAAAAAATTACTGGCCGGGCGTGGTGGCTCACGCCTGTAATCACAGCACTTTGGGAGGCCGAGGCGGGCAGATCACGAGGTCAGGAGGTCGATACCATCCTGGCTAACATGGTGAAACCCCGTCTCTACTAAAAATACAAATAAAAATTAGCTGGATGTGGTGGCAGGCACCTGTAGTCCCAGCAACTTGGGAGGCTGAGGCAGGAGAATGGCATGAACCTGGGAGGCAGAGCTTGCAGTGAGCTGAGATCGTGACCCTGTACTTCAGCCTGGGTGACAGAGCGAGACTCAGTCTCAAAAAAAAGAAAAAAAATTACTTAGTCTGGGCCAGTGGCTCACACCTGTAATCCCAGCACTTTGGGAGGCTGAGGCTGGCAGATCACGAGGTCAGGAGTTTGAGACCAGCCTGACCAACGTGGTGAAACCCCTGTCTCTACTAAAAAATACAAAAATTAGCTAGGCTTGGTGGTGCGTGCTTGTAATCCCAGCTATTCAGGAGGCTGAGGCAGGAGAATCACTTGAATTCGGGAGGTAGAGCTTGCAATGAGCAGAGATCACACCACTGCACTCCAGCCTGGGCAACAGTGCAAGACTCCATCTCAAAAAAAAAAATTCTTATTTTTATTTACTCATTGTATTCATTCATTCGTTCAACAGAATGTACAAATCATACGTGATAACAGTACCTGCTACATAGAGTTGTCACAAATTAAATCAGTTAATTCTTGGAAAGCACAGTTTATACAGGATGCTTTGTATATCATATTAAGGAGTTGCGATTTGAACGTCTAAGAGTTGTTTAAAACCCATTAATATTAAGGGTCAGCAGTTAATTGGCATGTCAGAGCTGTTGGCAAGTTCTTATCAGGAATAGAATCTAGAACTCATTGCCATTTCATACTTTTCAAAAGCTTTTAACTGAGAGAAATAATCTTCACGGAGAATATGCAATCAGTTCATCTATTCCTTTTCAAAGGTCTGTGGTTCTTAACTATTTCAGATTTTAGACCTCTAAAATTTAGCAAAACTTCTAGGCGGGACGCAGTGGCTCGTACCTGTAATCCCAGCACTTTAGGAAGCCTAGGCAGAAAGATCACTTGAACTCAGGAGTTTGAGACCAGCCTGGACAACATAGTGAGACCTTATCTCTAATAAAAATAATTAAAAAAAAAAAATAGCTAGGTATGGTGGCATGCACCTGTAGTCCCAGCTACTCAGGAGGCTGAGATTGGAGGGTTGCCAGGAGGTTGAGGTTATAGTCAGGAGCTATGATTGTGCCATTGCACTCCAGCCTGAGCGACAGAGACCCTCTCTCAAAACAAACAAACAAACAAAAAATTTTGAGTAGTAGTTCTCAAACAAGAATTCTTAAAAATTAATGAGCTTTTGTTTATGTGGGATATGTGTATTATCAATTACTGTATTAGAATTTAAAACTAAATAACAGCAAACATTGTACTTTAACACAAATATTTTTATGAAAAACAGCTATACTTTCCAAAACAAAAAATATAATGAGAAGGGTGTCAGTGTTTTACGTTTTTACAAATTTCTTTAATGTCAGCTTTAGCTAGTAGATTCTCATATATGCATCTGCATTCAGTCTGTTGCAATATGTTGTTTTAGTAGAAAGATGTGAAGAAAATCTGGCTTCACACAGCTATGTAGCTGGAAGAAGTTTTTAGATAGTTTTTTTTCTGATCATTGTGGTTCTTCTTTGATACTACATGGAAATGCAACAAGCAGTAATTTCTTTCTTTTTTTTTTTTTTTTTTTTTTTTTTTTTTGAGACGGAGTCTCGCTCTGTCTCCCAGGCTGGAGTGCAGTGGTGGGATCTCAGCTCACTGCAAGCTCCGCCTCCTGGGTTTACGCCATTCTCCTGCCTCAGCCTCCCGAGTAGCTGGGACTACAGGCGCCCGACACCTCGCCCGGCTAGTTTTTTGTATTTTTAGTAGAGACGGGGTTTCACCGTGTTAGCCAGGATGGTCTTGATCTCCTGACCTCGTGATCCGCCCGGCTCGGCCTCCCAAAGTGCTGGGATTATAGGCTTGAGCCAGCGCGCCCGGCCTTCTTTTTGTTTTTGAGACAGAGTTTCGCCCTGTCCCAGGCTGGAGTGCAGTGGCGCAATCTTGGCTTACTGCAACCTCCACCTCCCGGGTTCAAGTGATTCTCCTCTCTTAGCCGCCCATGTAGCTGGGATTACCGGTGTGCCCCACCATGCCCAGCTACTTTTTTTGTATTTTTAGTAGAAACGGGGTTTCACCATGTTGGCCAGGCTGGTCTTGAACTCCTGACCTCATGATCCACCTGCCTCAGCCTCCTGAAGTTCTGGGATTACAGGCGTGAGCCACCACACCCGGCCAACAAATGGTAATTTCCTAAAGGTTGGTTGCAGCCAGGCACAGTGGTGCGGGCTTATAGTACCAGCTACTCAGGAGGCTGAGGTGGGAGGATTAATTCAGTCCAGGAGTTTGAGTCCAGCCTGGGCAACATAGTGAGACCTGATGTCTTTAAAGAAAAAAAAAAAAAAGTTAGTTGCAATGTAGAATCTGAAACCTTATTAAAGGAACTTTTTGTCCTCTGTTTTATTAAAATCGATTGGGACTGGGTGTAGTGGCTCACACCTGTAATCCTAGCACTTTGGGAGGCCAAGGCGGGCAGATCACCTGAGGTCAGGAGTTCAAGACCAGCCTGGAGAATGTGGTAAAACCCCCATCTCTACTAAAAAAAATACAAAACTTAGCTGGACATGGTGGTGAGCACCTGTAATCCCAGCTACTCGGGAGGCTGAGGCAGGAGAATTGCTTGAACCCGGGAGGCGGAGGTTGCAGTGAACTGAGACCTCACCATTGCACTCCAGCCTGGGCAACAAGAACAAAAGTCCATCTCAAGATAAATAAATAAATAAATAAATAAATAAATAAATAAATAAATAAAATATAAAATAAAATCCACTGGTCTGTCTTTCTCTTTGAATGGATCTTTTACCCATGCATGATGTAATATATGCACTAGTCATTTGAAAAATATTGGTTCCTAAGATATGCATATCTTCCAAATGTTGACACATTTTATTATATGATTCCCCCCCCTGCAAAAAAAAAACACATTTATTATCATCAGGAAAATCTTTAAGTATTGGGACACCGTCAAGCTCATGGTAGTAGATATAAGTTTTCAAAATTCTAATTTTTGTTTGAAAACTCAAATTTTGTCATTGGCAAGAAACAATATCAGTTTATCAGTTATTTTTATTGACGTACAAGCTCACGTTCTTCATTTTGGGGAAATTTCAGACAAATACCCAAGTTTTGATAGCCATAGTTTGTCTGTTAGTCAGTTTTTCAAGTAAAAATAGTGGTCAGTGAAAAAGGTTAGCTCACAACTCAATGAATTAGAGAACTGGTTTTTCTCAAGATGACCACCAATCATTCTTTGATATGCACCAGAAGTGCTTCATGCACACTTATCTTGTCATACCAAATAATTAAAAACATGTTCTGAGGGATCTAATAAAACCAATATATTTTTTTCTGTTTCATCAAGGATATTCTTTTTATTTATTTATTTTTTTAAAGACAGAGTTTTGTTCTTGTCACCCAGGCTAAAGTGCAATGGCGCAATCTCAGCTCACTGCAATCTCAGCTCACTGCAACCTCCACCTAGTGGGTTCAAGCAATTCTCCTGCCTCAGCCTCCCAAGTAGCTGAGATTATAGGCAGCCGCCACCATGCCCAGCTAATTTTTGTATTTTTAGTAGAAACGGGGTTTCACCATGTTGGCCAAGCTGGTCTCAAACTCCTAACCTCAAATGATCTGCCTGCCTTGGCCTCCTGAAGTGCTGAGATTACAAGGGTGAGCCACCGCACCTGGCCAAGCATGGACATTTTTAAGACAGAGGTTGCAGTGAACCGACATGGTGCCATTGCACTCCAGTCTGGGCGACAGAGTGAGACTCTGCCTCAAAAAAAAAAAAAAAAAAAGAAAGAAAGAAAAGTCCATGCTCATGCTCCTCTAGACTAATTAAGTCAGAACATCTAGGGTCCTTGGCATTGGTATTTTTAACAGCTCCCTAGGTAATTGTAATGTGCAGTTGAACTTGAGAACTACTATTCTAGACTTTTTTCCAGGAACGTGTATCTGCTCATGGACAGGACATCAGAAAATGGAGGACCGCCTCCCACCACTGTGAAAAATTAAACATAAAGAAAGAGAACTGATAAGTCCTCCAAGTAAGAATAGAAAAAGGGTTATTGGTGGCTTTAAAATCTTTATATTCTTTTTTTAAAATTTTTTTTATTTTATTTTTTTTTTTTGAGACGGAGTCTCGCTGTCGCCCAGGCTGGAGTGCAGTGGCGCAATCTCGGCTCACTGCAAGCTCCGCCTCCCGGGTTCACGCCATTCTCCTACCTCAGCCTCCCGAGTAGCTGGGACTACAGGCGCCCGCCACTGCGCCCGGCTAATTTTTTTCTATTTTTTAGTAGAGACGGGGTTTCACCATGGTCTCGATCTCCTGACCTTGTGATCCGCCCGCCTCGGCCTCCCAAAGTGCTGGGATTACAGGCGTGAGCCACCGCGCCCGGCCTAAAATCTTTATATTCTTTAACCTAGTAATTCTGCTTTGGAAAATTTATCCTAAGAAAAATAATTTTAACAGGAGAAGGAAAAAATATATTTGTGAAGATGCATTATCTTTATAATAGTGAAAACAGGTTTTTAAGCAGGGGTGTTAAATAGTAATAACTATTTCTCAGATGGGTGTGATGATTAAATTAGATGATACATGCAAATTACTTATTGTTCTGCAAAGCACAAAGTACATGCTTAATAAAAGGTGGCCGGCTGGGCCAGATGCAGTGGCTCATGCTTATAATCCGAGGACTTTGAGAGGCTGAGGTAAACAAATCACTTGAACACAGGAGTTCAAGGCCAGCCTGGGTAACATGAAGAAACCCTGTCTCTACAAAAAAAAATTAGCCAGGTGTGGTAACATGTACCTGTAGTCTCAGCTACTTGGGAGGCTAAGGTAGGAAGATTTTAGCTTAGGAATTTGAGGCTGCAATAAGCTATGATTTTACCATTGCACTTCAGTCCGGGCAACGAGTGAGAGTCTGTCTTAAAACAAACAAACAACATCAACAACAACAACAACAACAACAACAACAACAAAAACGCTGGCTGACCAGTCTAGACTGGTGCTCACACCTATGGTCAGCAACATAGTGAGATCTCATCTGTACAAAAAATTTAAAAATTAGGCCAGGAGTGGTGGCTCATGCCTGTAATTTCAGCACTTTGGGAGTCTGAGGTGGGCAGATTTTTTGAGTTTAGGAGTTAGAGACCAGTCTGACCAACATGGTGAAACTCCTTCTTTATGAAAAAAATACAAAAATTAGCCAGGTGTGGTGGTATGTGCCTGTAGTCTCAGTTACTCAGGAGGCTCAGGTGGGAGGACTGCTTGAATCCAGGAGGCGGAGATTGCAGTGAGCCGAGATAATGCCCCTGTACTCTAGCCTGGGTGACAAAGCCAGACCCTGTCTCAAAAATAAATAAATAAGTTAAATTAAATTAAATTTAAATTTAAATTAAATAAGAATTAAAAATTTTAAAGTTAGGCTGGGCGCGGTGGTTCACGCCTGTAATCCCAGCACTTTGGGAGGCCAAGGCGGGTGGATCACGAGGTCAGGAGATCGAGACCATCCTGGCTAACACGGTGAAACCCTGTCTCTACTAAAAATACAAAAAATTAGCTGGGTGTGGTGGCAGGCACCTGTAGCCCCAGCTTCTAGGGAGGCTGAGGCAGGAGAATGGCGTGAACCTGGGAGGTGGCAGAGCTTGCAGTGAGCTGAGATCGCGCCACTGCACTGCAGCCTGGGTGACAGAGCGAGACTCCGTCTCAAAAAAAAAAAAATTTTTTTTTAAATTAATCAGGCATAGTGGTGTGTCCCTGTAATCCCAGCTACTCTGGAGGCTAAGGTGGGAGGATCACTTAAGCTTAGGAGTTTGGGGCTGCAGTGAGCTATGGTTTTGCCATTGTATTTCAGCCTGGACAAAAGAGGAGGACCCTGTCTCTGGAAAAAAAAAAAAAAAGGTGGCTGGTGTGTAGAGATGGACAGTAGGAAGGCAAAGGTAGAAGAAGACAAGTTATAAGGCCACTGAAGTAAGCAAGAGTTCATGGTAGCATGGATTAATGGCTGGAAGATGGAATAAACAAATGACATACACAGTTGACCCTCCATATCTGTGGATTCAACTAACTGTGAATGGAAATTTTTTTAATGGATAAATGCATCTGTACTGAACATGTACAGACTTTTTTTTTGTCATTACTCTGTAAACAATGCTTGTAAATAGCAATTATTTACATAGCATTTACATTGTATTATATGTAATCTAAAGATAATTTAAAGTATATGGGAGGATATGTGTAGGCTATATGCAAATACTGTGCCATTTTGTATGGAGGACTTGTGCATCCACGGATTTTGGTATCCAAGGGGTACCTGGAATTAGTCCCCCACAGATATCAAGGAACATGGTATATACTTTATCTTTGCTGATGGATTTATTAGGGAATGGAGGTTGAGGAAAAGAAAAGCATCAAGGATGGCTGTGGCTTTTAGTAACTAAGTGGAGGTAGTGTCATTTACTAAGAAGAGGAAAGCTAACGGAAGACCAGGCTTGGAAGAAAATCAAGATTAATAGAGAAGGCTGGGCACAGTGGCTTGCGCCCGTAATCCCAACACTTTGGGATGCTGAGATGGGCAGATCACTTGAGGTCAGGAGTTTGAGACCAGTCTGGCCAACATAGTGAAACCTCATCTCTACTAATAAAGTACAGAAATTAGCCGGGCATGGTGGCGCATTCGCCTGTAATCCCAGCTACTTGGGAGGCTGAGGCAGGAGAATCGCTTGAACCCAGAAGGG
Organism: Chlorocebus sabaeus; assembly: GCF_047675955.1. Lineage (NCBI taxonomy): Eukaryota > Metazoa > Chordata > Mammalia > Primates > Cercopithecidae > Chlorocebus > Chlorocebus sabaeus. Next base: position 27,572,304 of record NC_132919.1, on the reverse strand, counting down.
AGAGGTTACAGTGAGCCGAGATCATGCCACTGCACTCCAGCCTGGGTGACAGAGCGAGACTGCGTCTCAAAACAAACAAATAAATAAATAGGTGGGCACGGTGGCTCACGCCACTGATGGATTGAGACCTTGTCTCAAAAAACAAACCAAAGCACAATAAAACAGGCTGAGCACAGTGACTTACGCCTATAATCCCAGCTTTTTAGGAGGCCGAGGAGGGTGGATCATTTGAGATCAGGAGTTTGAGACCAGCCTGGCCCACCCGGTGAAACCTTGTCTCTACTAAAAATACAAAAAAATCAGCTGGGCTTGGTGGTGCATGTCTGTAATCCCAGTTACTTGAGAGGCTGAGGCAGGAGAATGGCTTGAACAGGGAAGTGGAGGTTGAGGTAAGCGAAGATTGCACCACTGCACTCCAGCCTGCGTAACAGAGTGAGAGTCTGTCTCAAAAAAAAAAAAAAAAAAGAAAGAAAAAAAGATTAATAGAGAAGAAAAGAGTGTCCAAGATTACCCTCAAGGAGAAACAGTATGCTAGATATTTGTTGTGGTTTTAAAATATGTCCACAGACATTTTTGATACTCCTCCCTTTAAGTGACTGAGTTTAATCCCACTCCTCTTGAGTGTGGGCTCTCTTGTAATACAAAGTGACTTGCTTGTAATACAAAGAATACAGCAGAAGTGACGGTGTTTGAGTTGAGACTGGGTCATAAAAGGCATAGCAGCTTCCAATCTTTATTTTCTACATTGCCTTCACAGTCATCAACGCCAGACCCAAATAATAATAGGTAATTTTTCAGTTGTTAGCTTCTAAGACAGACAGAGAAAAGTTTACTACATAACAGACTTTGAAAATGCCATAACTCTTCCTCCTGTATAGTATGACTATTTTCTTCTCTGCCTGGCAAATTCCTTCTCAATCTTTTAGCATAGCTCAAATGTCACTTCCTCTCTGACTGTGCCAGCATTACTTTACCCTTCTCTGGGATTCCAAAAACATTTTGCTTATATCCCTTTTATGATACTTACTATATTATACTACTCAGCTTAACAATGTTTATTTAAGACCTACCTACATCACATTTTTTAAAACCACTTTTTACTTCTTCATTTCCAGTTTTTGCATAAAACAAGCATAGTACTATATGGGAAGTCAGAGATTCATTTTATCTATCTTAGCAAATATGAAGAGTATTTTAATGTACCACTTAAAACATCTGTGTTTAAATTTGAATCTAAGTTTGGGTGAAAGCAAAGTATAGAAAATGGAGGCCGGACGCGGTGGCTCACGCCTGTAATCCCAGCACTTTGGGAGGCTGAGGCGGGTGGATCATAAGGTCAGGAGATTGAGACCATCCTGGCTAACACGGTGAAACCCCGTCTCTACTAAAAATACAAAAACTTAGCCGGATGCGGTGGTGGGCGCCTGTGGTCCCAGCTACTCAGGAGGCTGAAGCAGGAGAATGGCGTGAACCCAGGAGGCAGAGCTTGCAGTGAGCCAAGATCGCGCCACTGCACTCCAGCCTGGGTGACAGAGCAGGACTCCATCTCAAAAAAATAAGAAAAGAAAAGGGAAATAAATCCTTTATCTGTTGCAACAATTGAATTGACTTTGGGATATAGTGATTTCCATTTTATTAAGAGGAAATTATTTTTGAATAGATTTTTTAAACCTGTATTTAAGACATGGCCTTTTATTTTTCTTTTTGATGGTTTTCAAATAAAGCGTGAAGTGGAGTGATGGCATGTTAAGAGTCTCAAGAATTCCAAAAATCACAGTTTAAAACTGTATCTTTGTATATAGCTAGTTGCAATGCAGACTTGTATTAAGAAACATGGTTACAGCCAGTTGTGGTGGCTCACACCTGTAATCCCAGCACTTTGGGAGGTTGAGGTGGGCGGATCACTTGAGGTCAGGAGTTTGAAACCAGCCTGGCCAACATGGTGGAACCCTATCTCTACTAAAAATACAAAAATTAGCTGGCATGGTGGTGCGTGCCTATAATCCCAGCTGCTCAGGAGGCTGAGGCAGGAGAATCTCTTGAATCTGGGAGGCGGAGTTTGCAGTGAGCTGAAATTGCGCTATTGCACTCCAGCCTGGGTGACAGAGTGAGACTCCATCTTAAAAAAAAAAAAAAAGAAACATGGTTACTATGTTTTTGTATACCAGAACTTATCTGTATTAGGACTGTATGTTACAAATGATAGAAAATCCAACCAGAACTGATTTAACAGCAGCAACAACAACAACAACAACAACAAAGAGTTTATTATTGCTCATATGCCAGTCAAACAGTTTCTTGCTTCTTCTTGAAAGAAACTTGATCCAGGGTTCAAATGACATCTTCTTTCTTGGTGATGACTCTGTTTCCGGTCTGGCTTTCCTTTCATGGTGCCAAGCTGGCTGCTAATAGGTCCTGAAGTTATGTACTTCCATCCAGTAGAAAAGAGACTCAATTTTCCTGATAGCTGGAAAAAAGTTCCAAAAACTTAATCTTATTAGCATTGAATATCCTTAGTTGGGTCATATGATTACATTCCTGTTCCTGAACCAATCTGGGAGTGAGAGGAGTTAAAGGAATACGAGATATAGTGATTGGCTTAGTTGTCATCCAAGAGTTGCACGTGTAGAGGAGGAAAGTGAAAGACAAAGGGAGATGTATTTCGTCAACCATTACTTTAAAATATGCCTTCCATGGGAGAAATGCCATAATCATCAACCACAATACTTATGGAGCTCCTAATTTTATAAACAGCTTGAAAATCATTAGACTGATTCTGACTGTGTCTCTTTGCTACAAGGAAATTTATTTATCTATTTATTTATTTATTTATTTATTTATTTGAGATAGGGTCTCACTCTGTCACGCAGGCTGGAGTGCAGTGATGCAATCATAGCCTCAAGGGATTCCCCCACCACAGCCTCCTGAGTAGCTGGAACTACTCAGAACTAGAAAATTAGGAGTGGAGCTGGAGCTGGCCTTGAGAACCGTACTCTGGTTTACAAGGAAGTTTATTAAGAAAAAAATATTGGGAGGCCGAGGCGGGCCTCCCAAACACGTAAGGTCAGGAGTTTGAGACCAGCCTGGACAATATGGTGAAACCCCATCTCTACCAAAAAAACACAAAAATTGGGCCGGGCGCGGTGGCTCACGCCTGTAATCTCAGCACTTTAGGAGGCTGAAGTGGGCCGATCACGAGGTCAGGAGATCGAGATCATCCTGGCTAACATGGTGAAACCCCGTCTTTACAAAAAAAATACAAAAAATTAGCTGGACATGATGGCAGGCACCTGTAGTCCCAGCTACTTGGGAGGCTGAGGCAGGAGAATCGCTTAAACCCGGGAGGCGGAGGTTGCAGTGAGCTGAGAGTGCCATTGCACTCCAGCCTGGGTGACAGAATGAGACTCCATCTCAAACAAAACAAAACAAAACAAAAATCAAACAAAAATTATGCCTGTAATCCCAGCACTTTGGGAGGCCGAGGCAGGTGGATCATGAGGTCAGGAGTTCAAGACCAGCCTGGTCAAGTTGGTGAAGCCCTGTCTGTACTAAAAATACAAAAATTAGCCAGGCACGGTGGCAGGCGCCTGTAATCCCAGCTATTCAGGAGGCTGAGGCAGGAGAACTGCTTGAACCCAGGCGGCAGAGGTTGCAGTGAGCCGAGATCACGCCACTGCACTACAGCTTGGGTGATAGAGTAAGACTCCATCTCAAAAAAAAGGGGGAAAAAAAAAAAAAAACCAGCCGGGCTTTGTGGTGGGTGCCTGTAATCCCAGCTACTCAGGAGGCTGAGGCAGGAGAATTGCTTGAACCCGGGAGGCGGAGGTTGCAGTGAGTCGAGATTGTGCCATTGCACTCCAACCTGGGTGACAAGAGCAAAACTCTGTCTCAAAAAAACAAAAAAACAAAAAACAAAAAAAGAAGAAAAGAAAGAGGACTAGGTGCTGTAGCTCATATCTGTACCAGCACTTTGGGAGGCCAAGGCAGGAGAATCACTTGAGTCCAGGAGTTAGACCAACCTGGGCAACACAGGGAGACCCCATCACTACAAAATAAAAATGAGCTGAGTGTGGTAGCCCATGCCTGTAGTCCCAGGTACTTGAGGATCACTTGAGCCAGGGAGGTTGAGGTTACAATGCACTGTGATAGTGCCAGTGCCCTCCAGCCTGGGCGACGGAGTGAGAACTTGTCTCAAACAAACAAACAAACAAACAAACAGAGGCCAGGCGCAGTGGCTTATGCCTGTAATCCCAGCATTTTGGGAGGCCAAGGCATGGGGATCACCTGAGGTCAGGATCAGCCTGGCCAACATGGTCAAACCAGCCTGGTGGCCGGGCGCGGTGGCTCAAGCCTGTAATCCCTGCACTTTGGGAGGCTGAGACGGGTGGATCATGAGGTCAGGAGATCGAGACCATCCTGGCTAACATGGTGAAACCCCGTCTCTACTAAAAAATGCAAAAAACTAGCCGGGCGAGGTGGCGGGCGCCTGTAGTCCCAGCTACTCGGGAGGCTGAGGCAGGAGAATGGCGTGAACCCGGGAGGCGGAGCTTGCAGTGAGCTGAGATCCGGCCACTGCACTCCAGCTTGGGCCACAGAGCAAGACTCCGTCTCAAAAAAAAAAAACAAAAAACCAGCCTGGCTAAGTGAGACCAGCCTGGACGACATGGCAAAACCCATCTCTGCTAAAAATACAAAAATTAGCCTGTAATGGTGGCACCTGCCTATAGTCCCAGCTACTCCAGAGGCTGAGGCACAAAAATCTGGGCTTGAACCTGGGAGGTGGAGGTTGCAGTAAGCCGAGATTGCGCCACTGCACTCCAGCTTGGGCAACAGAGTGCGATTCCGTCTCAAAAAAAAAAAAAAAAAAAAAAAAAAAATTCAAATCAAACTTTAACACTTTAACAGTTTAACAGATCTGGGCCAACAATATCATCCTCCCCATAAAATCCTTCTAAGTTCTAGGCCAGGCATGGTGGCTCATGCCTGTAATCCCAAGGTGCTTAAAAAATACTTCTAGGAGCCGGGCGCGGTGGCTCACGCCTGTAATCCCAGCACTTTGGGAGGCTGAGGCGGGCGGATCACAAGGTCAGGAGATCGAGACCACCCTGGTTAACACGGTGAAACCCTGTCTCTACTAAAAATACAAAAAATTAGCCGGGCGCGTTGGCGGGCGCCTGTGGTCCCAGCTACTTGGGAGGCAGAGGCAGGAGAATGGCATAAACCCAGGAGGTGGAGCTTGCAGTGAGCCGAGGATGCGCCACTGCACTCCAGCCTGGGCAACAAAGCAAGACTCCGTCTAAAAAAAAAAAAAAAAAAAAAAAAAAAAAAAAAAATACTTCTAGGCTGGGCGCGGTGGCTCACGCCTGTAATCCCAGCACTTTGGGAGGCTGAGATGGGCGGATCACGAGGTCAGGAAATTGAGACCATCCTGGCTAACACGGTGAAACTCCGTCTCTACTAAAAATACAAAAATTCGCCGGGCGCGGTGGCGGGCGCCTGTAGTCCCAGCTACACTGGAGGCTGAGGCAGGAGAATGGCGGGAGCCCAGGGGGCGGAGCTTGCAGTGAGTGGAGATCGCGCCACTGTACTCCAGCCTGGGCGACAGAGCGAGACTCCGTCTAAAACAAACAAACAAACAAACAAACAAAAACTTCTAAATTCCAGTAATCCCAGCTACTCAGGAGGATGAAGCAGGAGAATCACTTGAACCCAGGAGGCGGAGATTGGGGTGAGCTGAGATCGCGCCATTGCGCTCCAGCCTGGGCAGCCTTAATTACCTGCATGCCTTAAGGAAATCACTAAACCTTTTGAAACTTTCTGTAAAATGAGGATGCTTAATTACCTCATCTCTAACACTGTTAGCAAAATAAACATTAATTTTAAAATTTAATGTTTCTTTTTTGTGTGTGTGATGGAGTTTTGCTCTTGTTGCCCAGGCTGGAGTGCAATGGTGTGATCTCAGCTCACCGCAACCTCCGCCTCCCGGGTTCAAGCGATTCTCCTGCCTCAGCCTCCTGAATAGCTGGGATTGCAGGCATGTGTCACCACCCCAGGCTAATTTTTTTGTATTTTTAGTAGAGACAGGGTTTCTCCATGTTGGTCAGGCTGGTGTGGAACTCTCAACCTCAGGTGATCCGCTTACCTCCCCTTCCCAAAGACCTGGGATTACAGGTGTGAGCCACCGCGCCTGGTCAATTTAATGTTTCTTATATCACATACACTAATTTCAGACAAAAGCTGTGAAACAAAACAATAGAATGGTACTTCCTGTGTCTTATATACTTACTTTATAGATTACTGCACCTCCTAATATACACTAGGCATTAACTTTGTCTTACGTAACATACATGTTTCCCTATGCATTCCCTCATGTGCCCTGCATCCTGGGGATGAGAGATTATGTCATCATTCCTCAGACGCATTTTAAACCACTACACTGTCCTCCTTTGCAGTCCACGCGTTCCTCATCTTATCTTTTCTCTCTCCTGATCATTGTTTTGTATCGACTTCCAAGACATGCCTCTACATTTGTTGCAAACTTTGATAATCTGGCTTTTTTTTTCAACCTAGCATCTGTCATCTTCTAGGTTGTGTAACTTTATTCATGTGGATGAGCCACCTAAGATTCTGTGCTCAACATTTTTTGGCTTATACCATCCCATTATTTTCACCCTTCTAACAATCTGAAATTCCTTATCGTTCCTTCTAGCTCTTTCATTTCCCCACTCCTAATACTCCGGTTCTTTAAGATTATGGAGCTATATATGTCACATTTTTAAAGACAGAGTCTTGCTCCATCACCCAGACTGAAGTGCAGTGGCGTGATCAGGGTTCACTGCAGCCTCCACCTCCCAGGCGTAAGTGATTCTCCCACCTCTGCCTCTGGGGTAGCTAAGACTACAGGCACACACCACCACACCTGGCCATCAATCCCCCTCCTGCTTTTCTTTCCTTTTCTATGATGCAGTCCTCCATGGTCCATGAAACTCTACTCACAATTCCTTTCTGAGAAAAGTAGGCTGGGGTGGCCATGCTGTAAGTTACATAATTGTTAGGGAAACAGGAATATCAGAGAGCAAGGTTGACACCATTTTAAAATAAACTCCATCTAAAAGCTAGCAAGGCACATTCCTCACCAGTTTATGACCCATGGTCACAAGATGTTTACAGCTAAGAAAGCAGCTTAATAATGCCTGCAAGGACAAACTCCTGCAGCCACAGAATGTCCAGATGTCCCGATATCACATAACAATATATGCTTTTAAGATGATTATAGTTATGCTTTGATGTACTTACGCACTAAAATGCCAAGGATAACTTTCTTTAAATCAACAAAGTAATAAATGTTGTCATGCTGTCAGCCTACCCGCATGTAGGCATAGCTTAGCTTTTACATAGATAAGACCTTTATATAAGAAGAGTTTAAAACAAAGAGGCTGGGCACAGTAGCTCATACCTGTAATCCCAGCACTTTGGGAGGCTGAGGTAGGCAGATCACCTGAGGTCGGGAGTTTGAGACCAGCCTGACTAACATGGAGAAACCCTGTCTCTACTAAAAATAGAAAATTAGCCGGGCTATTTTCTATTAGCAGGTGAAAATACAGGCATGGTATATTTCTACAGGCATGGTGGCGCATGCCTGTAATCCCAGCTACTCAGGAGACTGAAGCAGGAGAATCCCTTGAACCCGGGAGGCGGAGGTTGCAGTGAGCTGAGATCTCCCCGTTGCACTCCAGCCTGGGCAACAAGAGTGAAACTCTGTCTCAAAAACAAAACAAAACAAAGACAGTGCTCATTCCTCCGCTTGCTTTCTAACGATGCCCTACTCTGTAACTGAGTAGCTTTCTATAAACTATCTCTTCTTGCTGCACTCTGTGACTCACCTTGAATTCCTTTCTGCATGAGATCCAAGAACCCCTCTTTTGGAGTCTGGGTTGGGACCTTTTTCTAGCACCATCATTGTGTTACCCTGGTTGTGGCTGACTAGATCAGAAATCTATAAAATAGCAGAAGATAAACATTTATAGGCTAAACACAAGGGGAGACCAGAAGTCTTTAATGTGGTCCATATTGGATGAATCTAGCGGATTCAATCAAGTCCTCTTTTGGGGGAATTTGGATGCACGACACAGAAAAATTAATACAAACAGGGAAAAGTAGTAAGTATGTGCAAAAGAGGAGAGAGAGAAACTAAACAGTAAGAAGCTGAGTTATGAATATGGGAGAATTCCTGGAAAAAGGAGCAAATGAGCATTTACTTCTGAGAGGGTAGAAGCAAACCAGGTGATTAGAGCTGACATTGGGGTGAACTTACATTCAATAGAACAGAACTTCTATTGCATCCTATTCTAGGCATTTTTTCATTTCTCCCCAATGCCTGCCTGTGGCGCAAGTTTCCTGGGCTTCCTCCCTTACATTTCAGTGTCATTATCTTCTACCTCAGCCTTTGTGATAACCTGAACTAAGGGCGTCTCTGCTTCTTGCCAACTGAAGAGACTAATTCCCTATCCATAAGTTTATCAGTTCAATTCTTCTCTTGCCAGCACTGTCAACTCTCTCTTCCTTGTCCTTCTATTGCAACTACCTCATAAGCCTCCAATTCCAGATGAATCTATCCCTCAATCTCCTCTACTACTTCATCTGAGCTACTGAAATTTAGTAGGAAAAAAATAACATAACTTTTTGGATTCATACTACCATAAACATATCTGTTCTCATCTCGATACTTCATGGCAAGCAGCAATTCTTACATTTTCCTATTCATTTTTGATTTCCCATTTCCTGAAAAAGTATTCTAAATATTCACCACTCTACTCAATTCCCCTACCTCTCCCACATACTTCCTTCCAGCAAAACTTTATCTTCTTCTTCATAAAGAAAGTAGAGGGCTGGGTGCAGTGGCTCATGCCTGTAGTCTCAGCACTTTGGGAGGCCACAGCAGAAAGATCGCTTGAGCCCAGGAAGATTGCTCGAGAGCAGCCTGGCCAACTTAGTGAGACCCTGTCTCTATAAAAAATAGCCAGGTTGGCCGGGTGCGGTGGCTCAAGCCTGTAATCCCAGCACTTTGGGAGGCCGAGACGGGCGGATCACGAGGTCAGGAGATCAAGACCATCCTGGCTAACACGGTGAAACTCCGTCTCTACTAAAAAATACAAAAAAAAAAAAACTAGCCGGGCGAGGTGGCAGGCGCCTGTAGTCCCAGTTACTCGGGAGGCTGAGGCAGGAGAATGGCGTGAACCCGGGAGGCGGAGCTTGCAGTGAGCCGAGATCGCGCCACTGCACTCCAGCCTGGGCGACAGAGACTGCGTCTCAAAAAAAAAAAAAAAAAAAAAAAAAAAAAAATTGCCAGGTGCGGTGGCGCTTGGAGTCCCAGCTATTCTGGAAGCCAAGGTCGGAGAATCGCTTGAGCCCCAGGATGTCTTGTATTCTGAGACTAGAATCACTACAGTGAGCCCAGATCATGCCACTGCACTTCAGCCTGGGTGACACAGTGAGACCTTCTCTAAAAAAAAAAAGAAAAAGAAGGAAAGAAAGAGAAAGAAAGAAAGAAAGAAAGAAAGAAAGAAAGAAAGAAAGAAAGAAAGAAAGAAAGAAAGAGAGAGAGACCATTAGACTCTAAGTTTTTTTATTTTTGGCAGAGTTTTGCTCTGTTGCCCAGGCTGGAATGCAGTGGCACAATCTCTACTCACTGCAACCTCCGCCTCCCAGGTTTGAGCGATTCTTCTGCCTCAGCCTCCTGAGTAGCTGGAATTACATGCACACGCCAACATGCCTGGCTAATTTTTTGTACTTTTAGTAGAGACAGGGTTTTACCATGTTGGCCAGGCTGGTCTCTAACTCCTGACCTCAACTGATCTGCCTGCCTTGGCCTCCCAAAGTGCTGGGATTACAAGCGCGAACCACTATGCCTGGCCAGACTCTAAGTTCTGAGAGAGCAAGTGCCTTCTCTTATTCATCTCTAAATCTCTAGCACTAGGCTTAGGGCTTGACACATAAATGTTGCCCAATAAACATTTGCTGGATGAGTAACTTGTTACGTCAGTCAGGGATTCCCTCAACTTCTTGCCCTGCCTCTGAACAAATTACCTCTGTCTTACCACCAGTCTCCATCTTTCTCCCCAGTCTCAAAGGAAAAAGAGTCCTGCCTGCTCTCCAAGCCTATCCACAGGTGCTCTAGAACACATCCTGGTTTGTATTCCAGGCATTGTCTCTCCATCCATTTTCTCTTTTTTTTTTTTTTTTTTTTTTTGAGACAGAGTCTCGCTCTGTCGCCCAGGCTGGGGTGCAGTGGCCGAATCTCAGCTCACTGCAAGCTCCGCCTCCCGGGTTTAGGCCATTCTCCTGCCTCAGCCTCCCGAGTAGCTGGGACTACAGTCGCCCGCCACCTCACACGGCTAGGTTTTTGTGTTTTTTAGTAGAGACGGGGTTTCACCGTGTTAGCCAGGATGGTCTCAATCTCCTGACCTCGTGATCCGCCCATCTCAGCCTCCCAAAGTGCTGGGATTACAGGCTTGAGCCACCGCGCCCGGCTCTCCGTCCATTTTCAATCTTCTATCTGTCCTCCACCTCCCCTACCCACCCTTCTCTCCTCTCCACTCTCTTCCCTTCCCCATCCTACCACCCTCCCACTCTACTTTTCTGCCACGGCTCTTTCTGGTCTCTATTCTTTTCCATTGATCTATTTGTCTGTTCTCTCAGCAATACTACACTGTCTCAATTACCGTAGCTTTATAGTAAGTCTTGAAGTCAGGTAATATCAGTCCTCTGACTTTGTCAGTCTTCTAACTTTGCCTTCTCCTTCAGTATTGTGTTGACTATAGAATTAGTTTGTTGATATCCACACAATCATTTGCTGGGATTTCGATTGGGATTATATTGAAATCTATAGATCAAGCTGTGAAGAACTGATGTCTTTTAAGTTTTCCTACCTACAATCATTGAATATCTCCATTTATTTGGTTCTTCTTTGATTTTTTAAAATCAGAGTTTTTAGTTTTCCTCCTAGATCTTAAACGTATTTTGTTAGATTTACATCAAAATATAGGCCAGGTGCGATGGTGTATGCCTGTAATCCCAGCACTTTGGTAGGCCAAGGCAGGTGGATTGCTTGAGGTTAGGTGTTGGAGACCAGCCTGACAAACATGGTGAAACCCTGTCTCTACTAAAAATACAAAAAAAAAAAAAAAAAAAAAAAAAAATTAGCCAGGTGTGGTGGCAGGTGCTTGTCATCGCAGCTACTCAGGTGACTGAGGCAGAAGAATCACTTGATCCCAGGAGGCGGAGATTGTAGTGAGCCAAGATTGCACCACTGAACTCCAGCTTGGGCAGCAGAGCAAGACTCTGTCTTAAAAGAAAAAAAAAAAGATTTATATCAAAATATTTCATTTTGTTTTTTCCCACCATCTTGGATCCTGCTGGGAACAAATCTTCTAAAAGAAGATATGTCTGGAAGGCTGTGGTCCAAAGCCATTTTTGCTGGCTATAAGCAGAGTCTCCAGAACCAAAGAGCGCATACAGTTTTTCTTAAAATTGAAGGTGTTTATGCCCGAGATGAAATAGAATTCTATTTGGGCAAGAGATGTGCTTATGTATACAAAGCAAAGAACAACAAAGTGACTCCTGGCGGCAAACCAAACCAAACAAGAGTAATCTGGGGAAAGGTAACTCGGGCCCACAGAAACAGTGGCATGGTTCATGCCAAATCCCGAAGCAATCTTCCTGCTAAGGCTATTGGACACAGAATCCAAGTGATGCTGTACCCTCATGCTGTACCCCTCAAGGATTTAAACTAATGAAAAGTCAATGAATAAAAGTGGATTTGTGCTCTTGTAAAAAAACATTTCAGGCCGGGCTTGGTGGCTCACACCTGTAATCCCAGCACTTTGGGAGGCCAGGGCGGTGAAACCCTGTCTCTACTAAAAATACAAAATTAGCTGGGTGTGGTGGTGCATGCCTGTAATCCCAGCTACTTGGCAGACTGAGGCAGGAGAATCGCTTGAGCTCAGTAGACAGAGGTTGCAGTGAGCTGAGATCGTGCCAGTGCACTCCAGCTTGGGCAACAAGACTGAAACTCCATATGAGAGAAAAAAATCATTTTGGAGGGTGCCTAATGTAAATGAAATTGTGTTTTCTTTCCTTCTTTTTTTTTTTTCTGAGACGGAGTCTTGCTCTGTTGCCAGGCTGGAGTGCAGTGGTGCGATCTCGGTTCACTGCAACCTCCACCTCCTGAGTTCAAGCAGTTCTCCTGCCTCAGCCTCCCAAGTAGCTGGGACTACAGGTGCATGCCACCATGCCCAGCTAATTTTTTGTATTCTAGTAGAGACAGGGTTTCACCATGTTGGCCAGGATGGTCTCGATCTCCTGACCTTGTGATCCGCCCACCTCAGCCTCCCAAAGTGCTGGGATTACAGGTGTCAGCCATGGCGCCCAGCCTGTGCTTGCTTTTAATTTCAAATTCCACTTGTTCATTGCTGATATATAGGAAAGCCATTGGCTTTTTTTTTTTTTTTTTTTTTTGAGACAGTGTCACTATGTTGCCCAGGCTGGAATGCAGGGGCTATTCATAGGTGTGATCATCATGCACTGCACCCTTTTTTTTTTTTTTTTGAGATGGGGGTCTCACTCTGTTGCCCAGGCTGAAATGCAGTGGTGTAATCTCAGTTCACTGCAACCTTCGCCTCCCAGGCTCAGGTGATCCTCCTGCTTTAGTCTCCGAAGAAGCTGGGACTATAGGAGCACACTAACACATCCAGCTAATTTTCATATATTTTGTAGAGACGGGATTTCACTGTGTTGCCCAGGTTGGTCTCAAACTCCTGGACTCAAGTGATCTGTGCTCCTCAGCCTCCCAAAGTGCTGGGATTACAGGCATGAGCCACTGCATGGAGCCTACTGCAGCCTTGAACTCCTGGGCTCAAGTGATCCTCCTGCCTCTGCCTCCCATGTAGCTGTGACTATAGGCTCGTGCCACTGCAACTGGCTGACTTTTGTATACTAACCTTGCACCCTGCAACTATCATCACTTGCTATAATTGCTTATTAGTTCCAAGTTTGTTTTTTTTTTTGTCGTCATTTATTTCCAGTTTTCTACATAATCATGTCATCTGTGACAAAGATGATTTTATTTCATCCTTCCCTTTACTATGTTTTAATTAGGTTGTCTTTTTATTATTGAGTTTTAAGACTCTTTAGATATTTTAAATATAAATCCCTTTTAAGATATATGATTTGCATGGCCGGGTGCAGTGGCTCATGACTGTAATCCCAGCACTTTGGAAGGCTGAGGTGGGTGGATCACCTGAGGCCAGGAATTTGAGACCAGCCTGGCTAACATGAGGAAACCCTATCTCTACTAAAGATACAAAAATTAGCCGAGTGTGGTAGTGCATGATTGTAATTCCAGCTACTCAAGTGGCTGAGGAGAATCACTTGAACTGGGGAGGTGGAGGTTGCAGTGAGCTGAGATTGCACCACTGCACTCCAGCCTGGGCAACAGGGTAAGACTCTGTCTCAAAAAAAAAAAAAAAAAAAAGTGATTTGCAGATATTTTCTCCTATTTTGAGAGGTGTCTTTACTTTCCAGAGGCCTTTAATTGAAGAACAAAAGTTTTTAATTTTGATGAAATTCACTTTATTTATTTTGCTGCTTTGTGCTTTTAGGTTCATATCTAAGAAGATTTTAACTAACTCAAGTTCCTAAAGACGTATTTCTATATTTTCTTCTAAGATTTTTATTGTTTTAGTTGTCCTGGCACCATTTGTTGGAAAGGTTTTTCTTTTCCCCATTGAATTATCTTGGCACATTTGTTGAAAAGCAATTGACCATAAATGCGAGAGTTTATTTCTGTACTTATAAGAACCGATCATACTTTTTTTTTTTTTTTTGAGACAGTCTCGAGACAGTCTCACTCTGTCATTCAGGCTGGAGTGCAGCAGCGTGATCTCAGCTCACTGCAACCTCTCCCTCCCAGGTTCAAGTGATTCTTCTTGCTTCAGCCTCCCAAGTAGCTGGGATTACAGGTACCTGTCACTACACCTGGCTAATTTTTGTATTTTTGGTAGAGATGGGGTTTTGCCATGTTGGCAGGGCTGTTCTCAAACTTCTGACCTCAGGTGATCCATCCGCCTCGGCCTCCCAAAGTGCTGGGATTACAGGTGCAAGCCACTGTGCCCGGCCCATACTTATTCTTAAGCAGCAGCTCAGGAACCTTTCCAACTTCCCTTTCTTCCATTTACGAACCGACTTAGGTGCTCCTTATGTTCTGCTCCATGGCACCCAGTGCTTACCTGTATTATAGTACTTCATTATCATGGCATGGTTGCTGCTTATTGTCTACCTAACTATGAAACTGCAAATTCTTCGAAGGATTTGCCTTGTCCGCCTTTGAATCCTTCCAGTCTATCACAGGTCTAGTCATTAACAAAGTTGTTTTTTGTTTGTTTGTTTCAAAACATAGTTTCACTCTGTTGCCCAGGTTAGAGTGCAGGGCACGATCTTGACTTACTGCAACTTCTACCTCCCAGGTTCAAGTGATTCTTGTGCCTCAGCCTCCTTATTAGCTGGGATATAGGTGCGCAACACTACACCCAGTTAATTTTTGTATTTTTAGTAGAGATGGGGTCTTACCATGTTGGCCAGGCTGGTCTCAAACTACTGACCTCAAGCAATCTGCTCTCCTTTACTTCCCAAACTGTTGGGATTATAGGCGTGAGCCACTGAACCTGGCCCTCATGTCTATTGAATTTAAAAATAAATTTTAGCTGGGCATGGTGGCTCACGCCTACAATCTCAGCACTTTGGGAGGCTGAGATGGGCAGATCGCTTGAGTCGGGAGTTCAAGACCAGCCTGAGTAATATGGCGAAATCCCATCTCTACAAAAAGATTAGCCAGGGATGGTGGCACATTCTTGTAGTCCCAGATACTCCCAGATTCTTGGGAAGCTGAGGTGGGAGGATTGCTTGGGCCCAGGAGGTCGAGGCTGCAGTGAATCGTGATTGTGCCACTGCACTCCAGCCTTGGGGGACAGAGTAAGATCTTATTTCAAAAAAAAAAAAAAAAAAGGAAAGAAAAATATAAGTTATATAGCATATCTTTATTTTATAATTTTATAAATACGTTATAAAAATATTTATTTGATATCAAATATTCAAGTAAGAATGCAATCTGTTATTATTCATATGAAATAATATAGACCACTTCATGGCAATCTCCTAGAATTATAGGAATTGCTAATCAACTAACGTCAATAAACAATAATTTATTGAGCATTTACTATGTAAAACCTGATGTGCTAGGTGCTGAATAGAATATTAGTTTTAAATTTATATAGCAGTACCTGCTATCAAGAAACTTACAGACTAAGTTAGAAAATAAGAGAATAATCCAGTGCAATCGTGATAAGAATAAGACATCTTTTATTTCTAGCCTTACCGTGACTCTCT
Source organism: Chlorocebus sabaeus (assembly GCF_047675955.1). NCBI lineage: Eukaryota > Metazoa > Chordata > Mammalia > Primates > Cercopithecidae > Chlorocebus > Chlorocebus sabaeus. Next base: position 27,556,863 of record NC_132919.1, on the reverse strand, counting down.
CATTCATGGCTTCCTCTGCCTTCTTTGATCTTTAAGGAGGAAAATAAAATATCTAGGAGGTAAATCTGAAACACAACCAGCTTCTCAGGGGGGTTCTCTGAAGTAGATATGAACTGTTTGTTGTTAGTTTGTTTTCTGAGAGAGTCTCTCTCTGTCTCCCAAGCTGGAGTAGAGCAGCACAATCACAGCTCACTGCAACCTCTACCTCCCAGGTTCAAGCAATTCTCGTGCCACAGCCTCCAGAGTAGCTGAGATTACAGGCCTGCACCACCACTCCCAGCTAGTTTTTGTATTTCTTTTTTTTCTTTTTGCGATGGAGTCTCACTCTGTCACCCTGACTGGAGTGCAGTGACGCAGTCTCAGCTCACTGCAACCTCCGCCTTCCGGGTTCAAGCGATTCTCCTGACTTGGTCTCCCAAGTAGCTGGGATTACAGGCACCTGCCACCACACCTCGCTAATTTTTTTGTATTTTTAGTAGATACAGGGTTTCACCATGTTGGCCAGGCTGGTTTCGAACTCCTGACCTCAAGTGATCCACCCGCCTCTGCCTCCCAAAGTGCGGGGATTACAGGCATGAGTCACTGTGCCAGGCCTAATTTTTGTATTTTTAGTGGAGACGGGTTTTGCTATGTTGGCCAGACTGGTCTTGAACTCCTGGACTCAAGCGATCTACCTGCCTCGGCCTCCCAAAGTGCTGGGATTATAGGCGTGAGCCACTGTGCCCAGCCATGAACTGTTTTAAGCCACTATTTAATATCACCTCGACCCAGACCTCTGGAGCAAGCTGAAACAAGGCTAGAGCTTGTTTCGGTGAAGTTGTTTCCCAGCATTTACTTAAGCAGGCACTAAATCTTAAAATTTCCATCTTATCCACAAAATAGGATATTTGCAAATTTTATATTGAATAATGAATTAATATTCTGAATCCATGAAGAACTATACAAGTCAACCAGTTGTGGTGGCTCATGCCTGTAATTATAGCACTTTGGAAGGCAGAGATGGGTGGATCACTTGAGCCCAGGAGTTGGAGATTAGCCTGGGCAACATGACAAAACCCCATCTCTACAAAAAGTATAAAAGTTAGCTGGGCATGGTGGCATGTGCTTGGTGCCCCAGCTACTCAGGAGGCTGAGGTGGGAGGATCACTTGAGCGAGGGAGGTGGAGGCTGCAGTGAGTCTTGATCACGCCACTATACTCTAGCCTGGGTGACAGAGTGAAATCCTGTCTCAAAAAAACAAAACAAAACAAAACAAAAAACTATAATGAGATACTGTTTCACACCCATCAGGATGGCTATTAACAAAAAACAGAAAACAAGAAATATTGGTGAGATTGTAGAGAAATTGGAACCCTCATACATTACTGGTGGGAAAGTAGAATGGTATGAGACTATGAAAAATAGTAAGGCAGCTCCTCAAAAACATAAATATAAACTAAGCTTGTTGGCTGGGCGCAGTGAGTGGCTCATGCCTGTAATCCCAGCACTTTGGGAGGCTGAGGCGAACAGATGTCTTGAGGCCAGGAGTTCAAGACCAGCCTGGCCAATATGGTGAAAAAAAAAAAAAAAATACAACTCTACAAAAAAAACAAAAACCAAAAATTAGCCAGGTGTGATGGCATGCACCTCTAATCCCAGTTACTTGGAAGGCTGAGGCAGGAGAATCGCTTGAACCCGGGAGGCAGAGGTTGCAGTAAACCGAGATTGTGCCCTGCACTCCAACCTGGGACAAGAGCAAGACTCCATCTCAAGAAAAACAAAACAAAACAAAAACACACAAAACTTGATGGCCTCCACTACTTTAAAATGAAATCTAAGTTTCCTTATATGATTCCAAGCAACTACATGATTATGTCTTTGCCTGTGTCTCCAATCTCATCATATGTCACTCCCCTCCTCACCCATTACCTTCGGCCACTATGGTCCCATTGTTTGTGCTGCTGTCCACTTTCCTGCCTGGAATATACTTCACTAGTGTTGAAGGTTTATTTTTGTCTTGTCTTTTAGGTCTCAGCTCATGTCATTCACTCAAAGAGGCACCCCTTTAACACAGTAGTTCTCAAGTAGGGGTAATTTTGATCCCCAGAGATTTGACAACGTCTAGAAAGATTTTTTGATAGTCACAACTCTAGGGATTATTTGTTACTGGCCTGTAGTAGTTAGAGGCCACTGCATGCCTCTAGGGATATTACTAAATATCCTACAGTACACAGGACAGCCTCTTGCAAGAAAGAATTATCTAGCCCAAAATGTCCATAGTGCAGAGGTCGGGAAATCCTACACACAATACTTTAGCATCCTACTTAAAATGACTCTATTTCATTGACCTGTGTATTTCTTCACAATGTGAATTTATTTATTTTTGTATTTGTTGATTCTCTACTTGTTCCACTACAATGTAAGTTTCTCTTTTTTTTTTTCCAAGATGGAATCCTGCCTCTGCTTCCCTAAGTGCTGGGATTACAGGTGTGAGCCACCATGCCCAGCCTCAATGTAAGTTTCATGGCTAGGCGCGGTGGCTCAAGCCTGTAATCCCAGCACTTTGGGAGGCTGAGGTGGGTGGATCACCTGAGGTCAGGAGTTCGAGACCAGCCTGGGCAACATGGTGAAACCCCATTTCTACTAACAATACAAAAATTAGCTGGGTGTGGTGGTGCATGCCTGTGATCCCAGCTACTCGGGAGGCTGAGGCAGGAAAATTGCCTGAACCAGGGAGGCGGAGGTTGCCGTGAGCCCAGGTCGCGCCACTGCACTCCAGCCTGGGTAACAGACTGAGACTCCATCTAAAAAGAAAAAAAGAAAAAAAAATTGGCTTGATCACTACTGAATGAATGAATGAATGAATGAATACCATACAGCTGTAATTGCTCAACATACTTTTCCCATTAAAGCTCTAGTTTACAAGTTGATTAACTTCATTTCCCCAAAAAGCATCTATTTTTATTCATTACTTTAACCAATGTTTTTGGAGCACCAATTATGTGCCAAGCAATGAACTAGGTGCTGGGTGGATAATGGGGAACAAGAAGTAGCCCTTGGTCCCAAAGAGCTTATAAGTCAAAAGTTAATTGGGGAGGGATACACCTAATTAAAAGGCCACTTATAATTTGGGGTGCTCAAGGAGAAAACATGGTCTCTGCTCTCAAGGTGCTTATTTGTTCTGGGGGTGGCAGGGTGTGATGAAAGATGCACATAAGCAACCACGAATGCCAGAAAAGCACACAAATAGGAGAAGGAAGATCTCTACCAGTTATAGAATCAGAGAAGGCTTTGTGGAAGAGGCGCTATTTGGTTTGAGACATATAGGAAGATAGATGAGAGTTTAATAAAATAGAAGGAGGAAATGGAGAGAAGGGGAGAGGGCATTCCAGGCAGAAAGAATGGCAAGAGCCAAGACACAGAAATGTGTGTGCCAGGAACAATAGACGTGTTTGGCTAAGGCACAGGAGACCAGTGAGAGCTTAGGCTAGAAACAGAGACTGGGCCCAAACTGGGTCAGTTGAATAAGAATACAAATGACCCAAATCTTGCCCATATTTCCTATAATTTAGAGCAGTATTTTCCTCATGTACACAGGGAAAGGGAGGCTTAGAGAAATTTGGTGACTCAGCTAGTCATTAGTAGACCAGTGTGGCTTTGATTGTCAGGAGTTTGAAAAGGTTCCTAGCTTAGCATACTTCCCAGGAACTCAATATGACAACACCCGTAAAGGGACAGAGTTCATGATATATAGTAAAGACACTTCCTGTTCCAGTGTATGAACAAACAAAGTACTGCCAGATTTTATTTTGGAGGCAGGGGAAATGGCTCAGAGAGAGTACTTTTCCTTTTGTCCCAAGATATGGTAGGAATGGGTGTATACTAATGAAGGAAGGATGAGGAAGCAGGAGGGGGACCGAAGAACAGAAAGGTCAGTTTGTTTGATAAACAAGCTATGTTGAAGTATTTATTTGCAAAATTTCAGTTGCCATAGCAATTGGATGCTGCTCTTTCCACCGTTCCTCCTTTTATCCTTTGCATGGCCTTTAAAGTGCTTTCCCAGGCAGACGTAGTCCTTGCCGTTTATTTTAAAGAAGATTTTGGAACATTTCTTTCCATCTGCTTTTCCTTTTCTCTTTGTGACGTCTGGTCCAGCCATTCATCTGGGAAAAGCTGGATGGCACCGGCCATTTCAGGAGCAGGACATTAGGATCAAAGGGACACTACCAAGACTGGTCTGAGTTGAAATGACTGGTTGCTGACTTCTAGAGCATCCCAGGATGTAAATAAGTGATAAGTGTAGGGATTAAGCAAGGTGTAGAATGTCTTTTTTTTTTTTTTTTTTTTTGAGACAGAGTTTCACTCGTTGCTTAGGCTGGAGTGCAATGATGCGATCTGGGCTCACCGCAACCTCTGCCTCCCAGGTTCAAGCAATTCTCCTGCCTCAGCCTCCCGAATAGCTGGGAGTACAGGCATGCACCATCATGCCCGGCGAATTTTGTATTTTTAGTAGAAATGGGGTTCCTCCATGTTGAGGCTGGTCTCAAACTCCTGACCTCAGGTTATCTGCCCGCCTCAGCCTCACAAAGTGCTGGGATTATAGGTGTGAGCCACCACGCCCGGCCTAGAATGGCTTTTTAAAACCCATGCAGGTTATAAACAGTATAGTCAAGGTCGGGTGTGGTGGCTCATGCCTGCAATCCCAGCACTTTGGGAGGCCAAGGTGGGTGGATCACTTGAGGTCAGGAGTTTGAGATCAGCCTGGCCAACATGGTGAAACCCCATCTCTACTAAAACTATGAAAATTAGACTGGGTGTGGTGGTTCATGCCTGTAATCCCAGCACTTTGGGGGGCCTAGGAGGGCGGATCACGAGGTCAGGAGATTGAGACCATCCTGGCTAATACGATGAAACCCCGTCTCTACTAAAAATACAAAAACTTAGCTGAGCGTGGTGGCATATGCCTGTAGTCACAGTTACTTGGGAGGCTGAGGCAGGAGAATCGCTTGAGCCTAGGAGGCGGAGGTTGCAGTGAGCCGAGTTTGCACCACTGCACTCCAGCCTGGTGACAGAGTGAGACCCCATCTCAAAAAAAAAAAAAAAAAAAATTAGCCAGGTATGGTGACAGGCACCTGTAATCCCAGCTAGTTGGGAGGCTGAGGCAGGAGAATTGCCTGAACTCAGGAGGCAGAGGTTGCAGTAGCTGACATTGTGCCACTGCACTCCAGCCTGGGAAACAGAGCAAGACTCCACGTCAAAAAAATCCAAAAACCAAAAAACAGTATAGTCAAAATTCTCTGAACTCAGGGTGAGAATTTCCCCTTGTCAGGAGAGGGCAACAATGATTACGAGTATATCTTATCCCACTGAGTCCTCACAACAACTCTGTGTGCCTATCATAGCTAATGTTTACCGAGCACTTACTTTTTTGTGCCAAACACTTTTCAGACTGTGTGCCATCTCATCGAAGTCTTCACAAACACTTTTGCTGTGGATTTTTATTACCTTTATTTCAAAATGGAAGAAAAGAACATAAAGTTAATAATTATTGAACATGTGATATGTGCCAAGGCATTGTGATAAGCACTTGATACGCATTTTCCCATGATAAACCTTGGAAGTAGGTCTGCCTTTTTTTTTTTTTTTTTAAGATGGAATCTTGTCCTGTCACCCAGTGGTGCAATCTCGGCTTACTGCAACCTCCACCTCCTGGCAGTGATTCTCCTGCCTCAGCCTCCCGTGTAGCTGGGATTACAGGCGCACACCACCCCACCCGGCTAATTTTTGTATTTTTAGTGGAGATGCGGTTTTGCTATGTTGGCCAGGCCAGTCTTGAACTCCTGACCTCAAGTGGTCCACCCGCCTTGGCCTCCCAAAGCGCTGGGATTACAGGTGTGAGCCACCACGCCCTGCCTGGTCTGTATTATTTTTTATTTTTTATTTGTTTTTAGAGACAGCATCTTGCTCTGTCACCTAGGTTAGAGTGCAGTGGTGTGATCATATCTCAATGCAGCCTCAGGCTCCTGGCTCAAGCAATCCTCCTGCCTCAGCCTCTGGAGTAGCTAGGACTAGAGGCATGTGCCACCACGCCTGGCTAATGTTTTAAAATTTTGTCCTAGAGACATGGTGTCACTATGTTGTGCAGGCTGGTCTCAAACTTCTTAGCTCAGGCAATCCTTCTGCCTTGGCCTCACAAAGTGCTGGGATTACAGGTGTGAACCATTGCACCTGGCCTGGTCTGTATTTTACTGTGCTCAGCCTAGGTCTGTATTTTATTGAGAGCAAATAGTTTGCTCAAGTCTACATAAGTAAGAAGAAAAAAAAGCAGGATTGAAAGCTGGTCTCTCTAATTACAAAGCTCATGAGCTTAAGCAATCCAAAAATAGAAATGGAAGTTCAGAGAGTTTAAGGGACTTGCTCAAGATTACACAGCCCACAGTTGAAGAATGATATCTGAATCCAGGTTTGTCTGATTCCAAAATTGAAATGCTAACATTTTCTGGTAAGAAAAATAATGAAAAATAATTTGTCCTCTGATTTGGAGCTAAGTCCGAAAGTAGAGCAATCTAACTGGGCTTTATTTCATTGTACTCTTTAGATATAGCTCCCCTGAAGTTAGTGTGTAAATCACTAGCCAGACTTTTTGATATCTGCCTACTACACTATAAACTTGCAGAACAAATGGTTCTTATTATAAACCTGTGTATCACCTAGTTAGGGGAACGAGGCATTTAAAAAGGAGAGGAGGAAGGGATGAGGCAGGCAGACACATAGGAAGAGAAGAAGAAAGTGAGGGGATAAAAATAGTAGTACAAGAGAAGAAATAAGATATAATATTCACTTTTTTTTAGTAGATAGGGTCTTGCTATGTTGCCCCGACTGGACTTGAACTCCTGGGCTCAAGCAATCTTCCTGCCTTGGCCTTGGGACTTGAGTTGGGACTACAGGTGCATGCCACTGCTGGCTGGAGTGCTTACTTTTTTTTTTTGAGATGGAGTCTCACTCTGTCACCCAGGCTGGAGTGCAGTGATGTGATCTCGGCTCACTGCAACCTCTGCCTCCCGGTTTCCAGTAATTCTCGTGCCGCAGCCTCCTAAGTAGCTGGGACTATAGGCATGTGCAACCATGGCTTTGCTAATTTTTTATTTTTAGTAGACACGGGGTTTTCCATGTTGGCCAGGCTGGTCTTGAACTCCTGATCTCAAGTGATCAACCCACCTCAGCCTCCCAAAGTGCTGGGATTACATACATGAGCCACTGCGCCTGGCTAGGAGTATTTAATTCTTTAACTTCTAGGGCTAGAGGAGATGAACTTTTACTACCTACATTTTGTGAGTAAAACCAGAGTAGATTTTGCTACTAGCTGGTGACTGTTCTAACTCATTTCTTTTTATTTATTTTTATTTTTATTTATTTTTGAAACAGGGTCTTGCTCTATCACCTAGGCTGGAGTGCAGTGGCATGGTCATGGCTCACTGCAGCCTTGACCTCCTGGGCTCAATTTTTTAAATTTTTTATTTTTTTGTAGAGATGAGGTCCAGGCTGGTCTCGAACTCCTGGGCTCAAGTGATCCCCCCACCTTGGCCTCTCAAAGTGCTGGTATTACACAGATGTGAGCCACAGCTCTCAGCCCTGAATCCTTTTCAAATTTTAATATGAAGATGAATCTCCTGGGAGGATCTTGTTAAATGCAGATTCTGATTCAGTAGGTCTAGGATGTGGAACGAGATTCCTTCCTTCCTTCCTTCCCTCCTTCCCTCCTTCTCTCTCTCTCTTTCTCTCTGTCTCTCTCTCTCTCTTTCAACAGAGTCTCGCTCTATCGCCCAGGCTGGAGTGCAGTGGCACTACCTTGGCTTACTGCAACCTCCACCTCCTGAGTTCAAGCAATTCTCCTGCCTCAGCCTCCCAAGTAGCTGGGATTACATGCGCATGCCACTATGCCCAGCTAATTTTTGTATTTTTAGTAGAGACTAGGTTTTACCATTTTGGCTAGGCTGGTCTCGAACTCCTGACCTCATGTGATCTGCTCGCCTCAGTTTCCCAAAGTGCTGGGATTACAGGCGTAAGCCACTGCACCCGGTCATGTATTTCTGACAGGATCCCAGATGATACTGATAATACGGTCTGTGAAGTAGCAAGACTGTAGCTTAAGTGTTGTGATTTATTTAAATTTGAATGTATAATAGACACTGTCATAGTTTGTTTGGGAAGCTATAGCAAAACACCTGATACTGGGTAATTTATAAAAACCAGAAATTTATTACTCACAGTTCTAGAGGCTTCCCAGCCCAAGATCAAGATGCCAGCAGATTTGACATCTAGCAAGGGGAACTGTTCCTCAGAAATGGCACCTTCTATATGTCCCCACATGGCAGAAGGGCAAAAAACTCCCTCAGGCCTCCTTTATAAGGGTACTAATTCCATTCTCAAGGGCTTTGCCTTTTTTTAAATTCTTTCATTTATTTTTATTTTTTAGAGACAGGATCTCACTCTGTTGCCAAGGCTGGAGTGCAGTGGTGCAATTATAGCTCATTGCAGCCTCAAACTCCTGGGCTCCAGTGATCCTCCCACCTCAGCCTCCTAAGTACCTGGGACTACAAGTATGAGCCACCTTGCCTGGTTAATTTTTAAAAATTTGTATTCATTTATTTATTTATTTTTTCCCAATAGAGTCTTGCTTCATTGCCCAGGCTAGAGTGCAGGGGCATGATCATGGCTCACTGTAGCCTCAACTTCTCGAGTTGACAATTCTCCTGCCTCAACCTTCTGAGTAGCTGAAACTATATGTGCACACCACCATGCCTGGCTAATTTTTGTATTTTTTTGTAGAGACAGAGTTTTGCCATGTTGCCCAGGCTGGTCTCGAACTCTGGGCTCAAGTAATTCACCTGCCTGAGCCCCACAAAGTGCTAGAACTACAGGAATGAGCCACTGTGTTGGGCCTAATTTTTTTGTGTTTTAGATGCAGGGTCTTGCTATGTTGCCCAGCTCATCTTGAACTTCCAGCCTCAAGCCATCTTCCCACCTCAGCCTCCTGAGTCGCTGGGATTATAGGCATGAGTTACCACACCCAGCTCCACCTCTTAATACCATGACCTTAGGGGTAGCATTTCAACATATACTTTTTTTTTTTTTTTTTTGAGACAGAGTCTTGCTCTGTTGCCTAGGCTGGAGTGCAGTGGCGCGATCTCGGTTCATTGCAACCTCCGCCTCCCAGGTTCAAGCGACTCTCCTGCCTCAGCCTCCCCAGTAGCTGAGACTACAGGCGTGTGCCACCATGCCTGGCTAATTTTTTGTATTTTTAGTAGAGACGGGGTTTCACCATGTTAGCCAGGATGGTCTCGATCTCCTGATTTCATGATCTGCCCACCTTGGCCTCCCAAAGTGCTGGGATTACAGGTGTGAGCCACAGCACCCAGCTCCCTCCTCCCATTTTTTTCTTTCTAACAGAATCCCAGTTTTATTAAGATATAGCTATCTGGGTCCTCCCTATCTCCAGGAGGTGAATTTTCATTGGGCTAAGCCAGTCAAGGTTTAGGCATGAGCATGTGATATAATTATATATTATATATATGTATATATAATTACATATATATTATGACTAATGATATATAAAAACAGGTCTGCTGTGGGGAGTGAGAATGTCTTTGGGGAAAGATTTTTCATGCTAGTAATAAGACACCTATAGAAAGAAATGATTCTTCTTCTATTTGTTTTTCTTTTTCTTTTTCTTTTTTTTTTGGGGGGGGGACAGAGTTTCGCTCTTGTTGCCTAGGCTGGAGTACAATGGTGCAATCTTGGCTCACTGCAACCTCCGCCTCCCGGGTTCAAGTGATTCTCCTGTCTCAGTGTCCCAAGTAGCTGGGAGTACAGGCATGCATCACCATGACAGGCTTTTCGTATTTTTAGTAGAGACAAGGTTTCACCATGTTGGCCAGGCTGGCCTCGAACTCCTAACATCAAGTGATACGCCCTCCTCAGCCTCCCAAAGTGTTGAGATTACAGCTGTGAGCCACTGCACCCAGCCTGAGCCTCAATTTTCTAATCCATTAACTGGTAATTCTGATGGCACCTACTTCATAGGGTAACTGTGAGAATCAAGTAAGAAATAAATAGAAAATTCCTTGTATAGCATCTAAGATCTCTTCTGGTAGCTCTTATTAAATAGTAGAAATGTAATACTAAAGTATCACCCACTTATCACCTTATGTAGCTTTCCGTAGAATTTTACTACCATAATTTGTTTAACTAGTTCCTTACTAAAGGGAACTTTTAGAAAGGAACTTACACGAAAACTCTCAGGACTTCAGAAGATAATAGTGGTCAAGTGTATTTGGCTTTGGTGTTGGGCAGATCTGTGTTTAAATCCCATGTCTATCATTTATTATCAGAGTAACTTTGGGTAAGTGACCTTAACCTCTCTCATCTTCAATTTTTTCATCTGGATTATGAAAATCATTAACCTATAATTTATTCTCATAATTTGCAGATTCTGTATTTGTGAATTTGTTTACATGCCAAAATTTATTTGTAATCCCAAAATCAATACTTTTTTGCACTCATTGCTTGACACTACAGAAGAGGAAAGCATTTGAGCTACCCATAATGCATGTCCCTAGCCAAGGTGGAACAAGGCAATGCTTTGCCTTCTTGTTTTAGCTCTCATACTGTAACGAGTGTACTCTTTGTGGTCTATTTAGTGCCATGCTTTTTATATATCTGTGCTTTTTATTGGTGATTTCACTGTTTATTTTTTTTATTTTTTTTTTTTATTTTTTTTTTGAGACGGAGTCTGGCTCTGTCGCCCAGGCTGGAGTGCAGTGTCCGGATCTCAGCTCACTGCAAGCTCCGCCTCCCGGGTTTACGCCATTCTCCTGCCTCAGCCTCCGGAGTAGCTGGGACTACAGGTGCCCGCCACCTCGCCCGGCTAGTTTTTTGTATTTTTTAGTAGAGACGGGGTTTTGCCGTGTTAGCCAGGATGGTCTTGATCTCCTGACCTCGTGATCCGCCCGTCTCGGCCTCCCAAAGTGCTGGGATTACAGGCTTGAGCCACCGCGCCCGGCCGATTTCACTGTTTAAAATGGCCCCCAAGTGTATTGCTGAAGTTCTGTCTACAGTTCTTAAGTGCAAGAAAATTGTAATGGAGAAAAGATGGAAAAAATATGCGTGTTAGATAAGCTTCATTCACCCATGAGTTATAATGCTGCTGGCCATGAGTTCAATGTTTTTATTTTTTAATTTTAATTTTAATTTTAATTTTTTTAGAGATGAGGTATCACTATATTGCCTAGGCGGGTCTCAAACTCCTGAGCTTAAGGGATCCTCCCGCCTCAGCCTCCCAAAGTGCTGGGATTACAGGCATGAGCCACCACACCCAGCTATGGGTTTAATGTTAAGGAATCAACAGTATCTATTGAACATAATGTCTTTCATTGGTTGATGAAAATATTGTGATCAGAGGCTCCAAGGAACCTAACCCTGTGTATCCCTTAGGAGCAATGGCTTGCTATTCACTAATTCAGTGTTCATGGATACTTTATAAAATACAACTACTGCCAGGAGCCGTGGCTCAGGCCTGTAATCCCAGCACTTTGGGAGGCTGAGGCGGGCGGATCACGAGGTCAGGAGATTGAGACCATCCTGGCTAACACGGTGAAACTCCGTCTCTACTAAAAATACAAAAAGTTAGCCAGGCGTGGTGGCGGGTGCCTGCAGTCCCAGCTACACCGGAGGCTGAGGCAGGAGAATGGCATGAACCCGGGAGGCGGAGCTTGCAGTGAGCTGAGATCGCGCCACTGCACTCCAGCCTGGGCAACAGAGTGAGACTCCGTCTCAAAATAAAATAAAATAAAATACAACTACTAAAAATAGGCCGGGCGCAGTGTCTCACGCCTGTAATCCCAGCACTTTTGGGAGGCTGAGGCAGGTGGATCACCTGAGGTCAGGAGTCGAGACCAGCCTGGCCAACATGACGAAACCTGGTCTCTACTAAAAATACAAAAAATGAGCCGGGCATGGTGGCAGGCGCCTGTAATCCCAGCTACTTGCGAGGCGGAGGCAGGAGAATTGCTTGAACCCAGGAGGCAGAGGTTGCAGTGAGCCGAGATCGCGCCATTGCACTCTAGCCTGGACAATAGAATGAGACTCTGTCTCAAAACAAACAAACAAACAAAAAATACAACTACTAAAAATTAACAATCATTCACTATCTCATACACAGTGTTGTTGCAGGGCTTAACTAAACTATTGTATGCAAGTGTTCAGCACTGTGCCTGGCAAATGGGAGTTAAGGACCAATGCAGAATTGTGGTAGAGGTTGGGGTGAGACTCGCTCTGGATATATTCTTGTCAGTTTGATTCTGACACTTATCCAGGTACCACATGGCTCAAAGCAAGAGTTTAAGTGAAAGCCATGAAGATCTAGAAACTCTTACAAGAAAACTCTCAGGCTAAGCCAGTGGATTTCCATTGAGAAAGCTTCAAGTAGACCATTTCCTTGCAAATAACAGTTTACTTTCACAAAAATAGGTGACCTAGCTCATGATCATAATTAGCCCTCTGGAAGTGAATGACAATTGCTAATGCGCGAATATAATTCTCTCCTTTCACTTTCCTATACTGGTGGGGAGTTTCTACTCTTCTTCCTCAGAATGCGCATTTTAATAGTAAAAATGCCACATTTTGTTGATTATTACATGATATATATGTTTAAGTAATATCCAAAGGGCAAGTATTGTACAGATGAAATAGAATGAATTTTCACAAGGGGTTCAGGAAGGAAATCCATTATTCTCATTTTGACGATGCTCAAACAAGGCCCAGCAATAAAGTTAAACAGTTAAGTGTCAGACCTGAGAAAGACCTGTGCTGCTGCCATCTGTGCTTTGTATCATTGCACTGTGCTCTGTTCTTATTGGGACGCCTAGACATGCCTTTCCATAAGAGGTTGCACTGGTCTTCTTTCAGTTACCCCAAGGCTCCAAGCTTTTTTCTATCTTAATGGCCTTTGTATATGCCATTTCTCTTCCTGGAATCCTCTTCTCCGTCCTTCCCCTAACTCTTCTTCTTTTTTTTTTTTTTTTTAGACGGAGTCTCGCTCTGTCACCCAGGCTGGAGTGCAGTAGTGTGATCTTGGCTCGCTGCAACCTTTGCCTCCTGGGTTCAACCAGTTCTCTGCCTCAGCCTCCTGAGTAGCTGGGATTACAGGTGCCCACCACCACGCCTGGCTAATTTTTGTATTTTTAGTACACACAGGGTTTCATCATCTTGGCCAGGCTGTTCTTGAATTCCTGACCTCATGATCCACCTGCCTTGGCCTCCCAAAGTGCTGGGATTACAGGCGTGAGCTACCGTGCCTGGTCCCTCCCCTAACTCTTATCTTTTGGGTCCTGGTTGAGATGTCACTTACTCAGAGAGACTGTTTTGGTATCCCTCTCCTGCTCCACCTCCCTCATTCTCTTTCACAGTATTTTATACTTTCCTCCAGAGTACTCATCACAATTTGCAATTATATGTCTACTTGTGTGTGTATTTGTCTTCTCTACCAGGCTTTTAGCCCTATGCAGGCAGGGATTCCATCTGTGCGTGTGTGTATTTTTTTTTTTTTTTGGTCTGTTTTTTTCTGTTGTTGTTGTTTGTTTGTTTGTTTTGAGACAGGGTCTTGCTCTCTTACCCAGGCTGGAGTGCAGTGGCGTGATCTTAGCTCACTACAACCTCCACACCCACACTCCATGAGCTCCAGTGATCCTACCACCTCACCTTAGCCTCCTGAGTATCTGGGACCACAGGTGTGCACCACCACACCACCACATCTGGCGATTTTTTTGTTTTTGTTTTTGTTTTGAGATGGAGTCTCATTCTGTCACCCAGGCTGGAGTGCAGGGGCGTGATCCTAGCTCATTGCAGCCTCCGCCTCTCGGGCTCAAGTGATTCTCCTGCTTCAGTCTCCCAAGTAGGTGGGATTACAGGCACCCGCCACCATGCCCAGCTAATTTTTTGTATTTTTAACAGAGATGGGATTTTACCATGTTGGCCAGGCTGATCTCGAATTCATGACCTCAGGTGATCCACTGCCTCAGCCTCCCAAAGTGCTGGGATTACAGATGTGAGACACTGCACCCGGGCTATTTTTTTGTATTTTTAGTAGGATCTCACCTTGTTGCCCAGGCTAGTCTCAAACTGATGAGCTCAAGTGATCCACCTGCCTCGGTCTCCCAAAGTGCTGGGATTACAGGTGTGAGCCACTGCGCCCGGCCCCCTATCTGCTTTGTTCTTCATGTTAACCCAGTGCCTAACACAGTGCTACATGCTGCATGTATACCAGGCTTTTAAATACATATTAATTGAGAGGATAAATGAATGAATGAATGAATGAATGAAATGTTGTTTATCACATGCTACTCTGGTAAAGGATAGCTTGGGGTGGAAATAAATGTTACTAACAATATTTAAATGATTGATGTTGGGTTTAAGCATCCTCTACTGTCACCCCATCTCTACCCTCACCATTAAGTAGCATTTGTCTACCACATCTAATCTCCTAGTGCCAAGCCCTAATCTCCATATATTTAGAGACTAGTTTTTGGAATAGATACATGTACCAAGACTGATTCAGTTTACAGGATTTTAGGCTTAGAGGTTCTTACTGAAATAAAGTTTGATTTCATATTATTCTGGATTGACTCCAGGCATTCACCATTCAATGTGAATAATTCAGTGTTGTTCTGGCGTAACTCTAAGGCATTCACCATGCAAAGGAAAATACATTTGTTTTGTTTTGCTAAAACTGAACTTAAACTATATGAAAGACACAGCTGCCTTTATAGATAATTTTGTGCATTTTAGGTATCCAAGAGTGGGCATTATTTTTGGATGGACATAATTTTTATTTTATTTTATTTTATTTATTAATTTTTTGAGATGAAGTGTCACTCTGTTGCCCAAGCTGGAATGCAGTGGCATGATCTCGGTTCACTGCAACCTCCAACTCCCGGGTTCAAGCGATTCTCCTGCCTCAGCCTCCGGAGTAGCTGGGACTACAGGCATGCGCCACCATGCCCGGCTAATTTTTGTATTTTTAGTGGAGACAGGGTTTCACCA
Organism: Chlorocebus sabaeus; assembly: GCF_047675955.1. Lineage (NCBI taxonomy): Eukaryota > Metazoa > Chordata > Mammalia > Primates > Cercopithecidae > Chlorocebus > Chlorocebus sabaeus. The sequence continues at coordinate 27,541,785 of NC_132919.1, read as the reverse complement.
TGTTGGCCAGGCTGGTCTTGAACTCCTGACCTCATGATCCACCCGCCTCAGGCTCCCAAAGTGCTGGGATTACAGGCGTGAGCCACCGCACCTGGCCTAAATAATATATTATTTCTATTTGTACAGATATCCTACCAACTTTGTATTATATAGTTTAACTAATAATGTATTTTTTCTAATTGTAAAAACAAGTATGTTCTTTGTAGAAATTTTAGAAGATGAAGAAAAGCATAAAGGAGAAGCAAAAAGTAGAAAGAAACAAAAAATATCACTCAGAATCTCATCATTAGAGATTATCCTTGCTAACATTTTGGTATAGTTTCTCTCAGCCTTATTTCTTTCCTTTTCTTTTTTTTTTTTTTTTTTTTTTTTGAGATGGAGTCTCGCTCTGTCGCCCAAGCTGGAGTGCAGTGTCCGGATCTCAGCTCACTGCAACCTCTGCCTCCCGGGTTTATGCCATTCTCCTGCCTCAGCCTCCGGAGTAGCTGGGACTACAGGTGCCCGCCACCTCGCCCGGCTAGGTTTTTGTATTTTTTTTTAGTAGAGACGGGGTTTCACCGGGTTAGCCAGGATGGTCTCGATCTCCTGACCTCGTGATCTGCCCGTCTTGGCCTCCCGAAGTGCTGGGATTACAGGCTTGAGCCACCGCGCCCGGCCTTCTTTTCTTTTCTGTCTCTCTGTCTTTTTTTTTTTTTTGAGACAGGGTCTTGCTTTGTCACCCGGGCTAGAGTGCAGTGGTGCAATCATGGCTCACTGCAGCCTCAACCTCCTAGGCACAAGCATTCCTCTCCACTCAGCCTCCTGAGTAACTGGGAATGCAGGCACATGCCACCATGCCTGGCTAATCTTTTTTTTTTTTTTTTTTTTTTTTTTGAGACAGAGTCTCACTCTATCTCCCAGGCTAGAGTGCAGTGGCACCATCTCAGCTCACTGCAACTTCCATCTCCAGGGTTCAAGTGATTCTCATGCCTCAGCCACCTGAGTAGCTGGAATTCCAGGCGCATGCCACCACGCCTGGCTGATTTTTGCATTTTTAGTAAAGATGGGGTTTCAGCATGTTGGCCAGCCTGGTCTCGAACTCCTGACCTCAAGTGATCTACCTACCTTGGCCTCCCAAAATGCTGGGATTACAAGCATGAGTCACCGCGCCCAGCTGCCTGGCTAATTTTTTACATTGTTTGTAGAGACACAGTTTCACCATGTTGCCCAGACTGGTCTCAAACTCCTGTGCTCAAGCAATTTGCCCGCATCAGCCTCTTAAAGTGCTGGTGTGAGCCACTGTGCCTGGCCAGCTCAGCCTTATTTCTATGTGTATGTTTGGGTAGGTGCACACATATATTTATAATAGTTATCACCTGTAATCTTTGGGAGGCCAAAGTGGGTGGATTGTTTGAGGCTAGAAGTTGGAGACCAGCCTCGCCAACATGGTGAAACCCCATCTCTTCTAAAAATACAAAGAATTAGCCAGGCATGGTGACACATGCCTGTAATTCCAGCTACTCAGGGAGCTGAGGCACGAGAATCTCGTGAACCAGGGAGGTGGAGGTTGCAGTGCGCCGAGATCACACCATTGCACTCCCAGCCTGGGTGACAGAGTGAGGCTCTGTCTGAAAAATAATAATAATGATAATAATAATAATCATATACATAAGGATATACTAGTTATTTACTGAATATGCCAGGAAACTTCATTTCCTTTTTAAACATATTACCTCTTGTAATCCTCTCAATAGTTATATGGGAAGATGTTTTTATTCTTACTTTACAAATGAGTAAACGGAGGCTGAAAGTATCCATTTATTTGCTTAAGATCATGTCATTAGTAAATGGTAGATCTGAGATGCAAATCTATATCTAAAAGTCTATAATCTCAATCATTATGCTATATAGCTGCGTGTACATTTCTATGTTTTAAATCAAACTGGAATTACCATGGAAATAGTTTTGTTTTGTTTTGTTTTTAGATGGGGCCTTGCTCTGTTGCCTAGGCTAGAGTGAAGTGGTGCAATCACAGGTCACTGCAGCCTCAACCTCCTGGGCTCAAGCAATCCTCCCACCTCAATATCCCAAGTAGGCCGGGCGTGGTGGCTCATGCTTGTAATCCCAATACTTTGGGAGGCCAAGGTGGGCAGATCACCTGAGCTGCAGAATTAGAGATGAGCCTGACAAACATGGTGAAACCCTGTCTCTACTAAAAATACAAAAATTAGCCGAGTGTAATGGTGGGCGCCTATAATCCCAGCTACCTGTGAGGCTGAGGCAGAATTGCTTGAATCTGGGAGGCGGAGGTTGCAGTGAGCAGAGATCACACCATTGCACTCCAGCCTGGGCAACAGAGCAAGACTCCCTCTCCAAAACAAACAAACAAAACAAAACAAAACAAATACAGTCTCCTGAGTAGCTGGGACTATAGGCACACACCACCATGCCTGGCTAATTTTTTGTATTTTTTTCTAGAGATGAGGTTTTACCATGTTGCCCAGGCTGGTCTGGAACTCCTGGGCTCAAGCAATCCGCTTGTCTCAGCCTCCCAAAGTGCTGAAATTACAGGTGTGAGCCACCGCGCTCGGCTCTTACAGCATTTCACATGTTTTACTAACTTAATTTTCACGATTTTATTATCTATAAGATTAAGAAAATAATAAATGAATGAATAAGATATTGTTTATCACGCACACACACTGGTAAAGTTTAGATTGAATAGATGTTCTGATGTTTGAGACTATTTTAATCATCTTAATTTTTTTTATATTCTGTGTGACTTTCTTTTTCTTGTCTCTCTCTTTTGTTTTTTATTTTTTGTTTTTTTTTTTTTGAGACAGAGTCTCGCTCTGTCACCCAGGCTGGAGTGCAGTGGTGCGATCTTGGCTCACTGCAACCTACGCCTCCCGGGTTCAAGCAACTCTCCTGCCTCAGCCCCCCTAAGTAGCTGGGACTACTGGTGCCCGCCACCACGCCCAGCTAATTTTTTGTATTTTTGGAAGAGACAGGTTTCACTGTGTTAGCCAGGATGGTCTCGATCTCCTGACCTCGTGATCCACCTGCCTGGGCCTCGTGAGCCACTGCATCCCGCCTTTTGCCTCTTTCTATATGAACCGTTTTCTTTGTTTTTAAAATGCTGTCTACTGCTTCAAAAGATAATCATCTTGGTTTTATTCTAAAAGTGCTTACCTTTAAATTTTAAAAAACCCCACCTATTTTCAATATTAAAATGAAATAGCACCTCTTGATTTATCCTGTGTATGATTAGAGTATTTAGCACACTTTTATTTTCCCTCGTTTTTACTTCCCACTCCCAAACCTCCCAGCTTGGTTTTATTAATGTTATTTGTCCTTTTAAACCTTTATTATCCCTCTTGGAAAAAGACATTTCTTTTTTTACATTACGATTTTTTCTTACAAAAGTTATTTTGGACATTTAAATAAAGTTCTATTATGTATAAGTCCTTTTATAGTTCTTTTTTATTCTTAATTTCTCATTCAACAGAAGTATGTCTTTGAGTAGTTTTCTTTCAGAACAGATAACCTGGGTGGTATCATTTTTGAGTCTTTTATATCTGAGTACTCATTTCTGAGGTCTTCACAATTGCATGACAACTTAGCTGAATGTAGAATTCTTAAATTATAAACATTTACCCTCAGAATTCTGTACGATATGCTTTATTGACTTGTGGCTTACAGAGTTGCAGAATTCTGCCTGGACTGGTAGCTCACACCTGTAATCTCAGCACTTTGGGAGGCTGAGATGGGCGGATAATCTGATGTCAGGAGTTCAAGTCCGGCCTGGTCAACATGGTGAAACCCCCTTTCTACTAAAAATACAAAAATTAGCTGGGCGTGGTGGTGGGCGCCTGTAGTCCCAGCTACTCAGGAGGCTGAGGTAGGAGAATCACTTGAACCCAGGAAGTGGAGGTTGCATTGAACCGAGATCACACCACTGCAATCCAGCCTGAGCGACAGAGCAAGACTCCGTCTCAAAAAAATAAATAAAATAAAAAAACAGAGTTGCAGAATTCTGAGGCCAGCTTGACTTTTGTTCCTTAGAGATAATTTTTTTTTTTTTTTTTTGAGACAGTCTTGCTCTGTCACCTGGCACGATCTTGTCTCACTGCACTCCGCCTCCTGGGTTTAGCGATTCTCATGCCTTAGTCACCTGAGTAGCTGAGACTACAGGTGCGCACCACTATGCTGGGCTAATTTTTGTATTTTTAATAGTGATGGGTTTCACCATATTGGCCGGTTGGTCTCAAACTCCTGGCCTCAAGTGATCTGCCCACCTCGGCCTCCCAAGTGCTGGGATTACAGGTGTGAGCCACTGTGCCTGGTCTATAGCATCTTTTCATAGTCCTATGATTTTTCTCCATTTGCTCTTTTTTTTTTTTTTTTTTTTTTAGACAGTCTCACTTTGTCACCCAGGCTGTAGTGCGGTGAAACAATCATGATTCGTTGTGGCCTCTACCTTCCTGGCTCAAGTGATCCTCCCACCTCAGCCTTCTAAGTAGCTGGGACATAGAGACAGAGTGTCGTTATCTTGCCCAGGCTGGTCTAGAACTCCTGGCCTCAAGTGATCCTCCTGCCTTAGCCTCCCAAAATGCTGGGATTACAGACATGAAGCACTGAGCCTGACTACCACTTGCTCATCTTTTTTTTTTTTTTTTTTTTTTTTTTGAGACGGAGTCTTGCTCTGTCACCCAGGCTGGAGTGCAGTGGCCGGATCTCAGCTCACTGCAAGCTCCGCCTCCCGGGTTCACGCCATTCTCCTGCCTCAGCCTCCCGAGTAGCTGGGACTACAGGCGCCTGCCACCTCGCCCGGCTAGTTTTTTTTTTGTATTTTTAGTAGAGACAGGGTTTCACCGTGTTAGCCAGGATGGTCTCGATCTCCTGACCTCGTGATCCGCCCGTCTCGGCCTCCCAAAGTGCTGGGATTACAGGCTTGAGCCACCGCGCCCGGCCCACTTGCTCATCTTAACATAAAGAGGTCTATGCTTGTCCACCTTTCAATAACACTTAAATGAGGATTGCGGAGAGTTCTGTTAGAAACTGGAATGTACTAGGCGCGGTGGTGCACGCCTGTAATCCCAGCACTTTGGGGGGCTGATCTTTTGAGGTCAGGAGTTCGAGACCAGTCTGACCAGCATGGTGAAACCTAGTCTCTACTAAAAATACAAAAACAGCCAGGCATGGTGTCGCATGCCTGTTAATCCCAGCTACTCAGGAGGCTGAGGCAGGAGAATTGCTGGAACCTGGGAGGTGGAGGTTGCAGTGAGCTGAGACTGTGCCACTGCACTCCAGCTTGAGCAACAGAGCAAGACTGTCTAAAAAAAAGAACTGGAATGGGTCTTAGTATATCCCCTATCTTCCCTTTCCACTGCCCTCACCTAGTCTACAACCCTGAGTAATGGGGTGTTCATAGAACTCTAATGGGGTGATAAGATATTTTACAGAAATATAATCTTGAGCTGACCTCTCCTTCTAATTGGGACCTTCCACATTCTAACTAGCAGAAATTCCTCAAAGTTTCTGGCATATGGAAAATTTTCCCTCTATTTTTATTCCTTTGATCATTTCAATGTGAATTTAGAATGAAGCAATTTAGAAGTTTGTCCTCACAAAGCCATTTTATTTAAAAACCGCAAAATAACATTTTTTTTCCTGTGTGAAGAAAGTTAGAAAAAAATGCTCAAGACTCATAATTATATGTAGTTTTAACATTTTTTCATAAAAGGTTTCAAATCCCTTGGGAAGCTACATGGTCTAGTGGGAACTGAGAGAATGGATTCTGATTGTGGTATGTAATTTCACTGCAGCTTTGAACAAACCATTTGAACTTCAGATTCTCTAATCTTAGATTTTCTTACGTCACAGTGTGACAGAGAAAGCATTACGAAAAAAATAAATGTGGAAGCTCTTTGAACTGTTCAAAGATAGACAATAAGGAAATCTGAGGACTTTTTGTTATTGTTCGAATGCTATTATAGCTTTGATAGCCCAAAGAGTGTGTGCTTGAGGGATAGCAGATGAGGCCTGCTTGCTGGGAAGCCCTGGTATGCAAAACAGCTCTGAAATATAGTTGGGGTAGAGACACTGCTTTGGATACTGTCATCTTGTGTAAGATTCAAGAGAGTGGTAAATGTAGTCTCACTTTTTTGTTAGGTGAAATTACTACACCAGATTTATCTGAAATTAGTTTGCCTCCCCTCTTTATGGAAATGAAGGTCTCTTGGTGGGTTAATTATGCCTCTGTAAACAACTTTCGTACTTCTGACCAGCACAGGCCAGAGATGTTGTCTATTTTTGTGAGATGATTTGAAAGTGTGCAAAAAGAAATATCTGTATAGTTATCTCGGAAGTTAGTTTAAAGAAAATATCTTATTGTGCCAGGTAAAACTTTTCTGTTCTACCCCCCTTATGCTATTAATCCTTCCTGTATATTATGATTCAGTTGTTAAATGAAATTTGTATAAGATTCAGTATGGAATTTTCCTAATCGTGGGGAAAGATATTATCTTCACTAAGATCCATGACACTGCAGCTATTTCTGCACTACGGAGATAAGTGGCTCTCTCTGTCATTAGTCTTAGACATGTGACTTTTTAGAAGCGACGGACATGAAATGAAGGAATAAGAATGTCTTCCTTATGGCTGGGCTCAGTGGCTCACGCCTGTAATCACAGCACTCTGGGAGGCCGAGGCCGGTGGATCATTTGACTCCAGGAGTTTGCAACCAGCCTGGGCAATGTAGAGAGATCTCATCTCTACAAAAATAGAAAAAACAGCCAGGCATGGTGGTGTGTGGATAGAAAAAATCAGCCAGGCATGGTGGCGTGTGCCTCTAGTCCCCACTACTCAGGAGGCTGAGGTGTGAGGATCACCTGAGCCTGGGGAGGTGGAGGTTGCAGTGAGCTGTGACTGCCCCACTGCACTCCAGCCTGGGCAACAGAGTGAGATCCTGTCTCAAAAAAATCTTTTTTCTTCCTCTGCGCAACGTTGTGCAAATGTATCACACTTGTAACCTATAGGCCAAAACAGAATAGGGCAACTTAATTGTTCAACAAGCGATTAAATACCTGTTGTATGCTAGACACTGCACTAGGAGCTAGATATACATAAACAGACAACACATAGTTTCCAGGGAGGAAAATTAATCAAATATATTAATTATATAAGGTGTTATGAAGAAAATGTATAGGATACAATAAATGCAAATAAGAGTAGGAGAGGCAAGAAATACTTTGACAAGACAGGAAGGAAAAGATTATTTGAAGTGGCACTTAAATCAAGCCTTAAGAAGAGCAGGAGTGTACTATGGGAAGAGCAGAATAAACAGAATGTGCTAAGGCTCTGACTTGTGCAAAGACGTAAAAGTCATGATGAATGGTGGTGACACAGTGGTTGAGCAGAGAGTGAGATAAAATGAGGTTAGAGTGGAATGGAGTGATTAGATTCATGTTTTAAGATTACTCCATGTGTTTTGTGGGGGAATGGGTAGGAGTTGGAGAATGAAGGTAGATAGGATGACACTAAGATTGAGGGGGGAACAAAAGAATGAAAGCAGAGAGACCTATTGGGAGACTATTGTAGCTTAGACTAGGAGTAGAGGAGATAGAAGAAAGAAAATCCAATTAGTATATATTTGTAAGTAGAGCTGATAGATCTTATCAATGAACTAGTTGAAGGGGTGGAAGAAAAAGAAGAAACAAGTATGACTCCCAACTTTCTGGAGCAAGTCACTGGGGAATGGTCGTATCATTACAGATGGTGAAGATCAGAGAGAAAGGGATTTGGAGAAGAAAAACTAAGAGTTTTTTTTTTTGTTTGTTGGTTTTGTTTTGTTTTGAGATGGAGTTTTGCTTTTGTCACCTAGGGTGGAGTACAGTAGCATGATCCTGGTTCACTGCAACCTCTGTCTCCCCAGTTCAAGTGATTCTCCTGCCTCAGCCTCCTGAGTAGCTGGAATTACCAGCGCATGACACCAAGCTGGGCTAATTTTTGTATTTTTAGTAGAGACAGGGTTTCACCATGTTGGCCAGGCTGGTCTCAAACTCCTGACCTCAAGTGGTCTGCCCACCTCAGCCTCCCAAAGTGCTGGGATCATAGGCATGAGCCACGGCAGCTGGCCAGAGTTTGGTTTTGGACATGATAAATTTGAAATGCTTGTGATGTATCTAAAAAGATATCACAGCTGGACAGGTGCATGTCTGGAGCTCAGAGGAGAGGACTGGGGACATATACTAGGAGTGAATACTACTGGGATAATACTTTAGCCCTGGAAATGGGTAAGATCTCCTAGGAAGACAATGTAGAGAGTAGAAAAGAGAGCGCATACCAGCACCAATGAGAGGGTAGGGGAAAAAAGGAAAGAAAAGAAATCCCAGAATTGAGCCTGGAGAACTAACCAGGTGAGCAGTTATGTTACTGAAAAGAAATGCTGAAAGAAATTAAGAGGAGCATGTGGTTTAGAGAGGAAGTTGATGATTTATGTTTGGAACTTGACAAGTTTGGGGTCCTAACTGGGTTCCCATTGTTCCTAATACGGTGCCTGAGCAAAATATATAGGTCCCTTTTCAAATGTTCATGCTACATTTATAGTTTATTTTATGATTCAATCTTATTGTATCTCCATGAATTTTCAGAATAAAACATTCCTAATCACGCCTGAGTTGGAGTTTGGAATGAGAGAAAACAACTTTACTAAGATCCATGACGCTGCAGCTGTTTCTGAATTACGCTGCTTAATGGCTATTTCACCAATCTTAGACAACAAGCAGCTATTTTATTTTAGTAATGGACATGAGATGAAGAATGAAGGATTTGTCCAATGTTGAGCAAATGCACTTTGCTGGCAGCGCAGAAACTGAGGAGAACACAGTGGTAATAGACATATATTGAGCATCTACCATGTGCCAGGCACTGTGCTAGGCTCTGGGGATAACTTAGAACATGACAGACAAGTATAGGAGCTTACAGACTAGTAAGGGAGATGAAAAAGTTAACTTATAAATAAAATAACTACAAATTTCAGTGAGTGGAGTGAAAGAAATACAGGAAATAAGCGGGGGATGGTACTTAGGGTTTGGATAGGTTTTTTTTTTTCTTTTTTCTTTTTAATTATACTTTAAGTTCTAGGGTACATGTGCACAATGTGCAGGTTTGTTACATATGTATACATGGGCCATGCTGGTGTGCTGCACCCATTAACTCATCATTTACATTAGGCATATCTCCTATTGCTATCCCTCCCCACTCCCCACACCCCACGACAGGCCCCGGTGTGTGATGCTCCCCACCCTGTGTCCAAGTGTTCTCATTATTCAATTCCCACCTATGAGTGAGAACATGAGGTGTTTGGTATTTGGTCCTTGCGATAGTTTGCTGAGAATAGTTTCCAGCTGCATCCATGTCCTTACAAAGGACATGAACTCATCCTTTTTTATGGCTGCATAGCATTCCATGGTGTATATGTGCCATATTTTCTTAATCCAGTCTATCATTGATGGTCATTTGGGTTGGTTCCAAGTCTTTGCTATTGTGAACAGTGCCACAATAAACATATGTGTGCACGTGTCTTTATAGCAGCATGATTTATAATCCTTTGGGTATATACCCAGTAATGGGATGACTGGGTCAGATGTTATTTCTAGTTCTAGATCCTTGAGGAATCGCCACACTGTCTTCCACAATGGTTGAAATAGTTTACAGTCCCATCAACAGTGTAAAAGTGGTCCTGTTTCTCCACATCCTCTCCAGCACCTGATCTTTCCTGATTTTTTAATGATCGCCATTCTAACTGGTGTGAGATGATATCTCATTGCGGTTTTGATTTGCATTTCTCTGATGGCCAGTGATGATGAGCATTTTTTCTTTTTTTCTTTTTTTTTTTTTTTTTTTTTGAGGCGGAGTTTCGCTCTCTCGCCCAGGCTGGAGTGCAGTGGCCGGATCTCAGCTCACTGCAAGCTCCGCCTCCCGGGTTCACGCCATTCTCCTGCCTCGAGACTCCCGAGTAGCTGGGACTACAGGCGTCCGCCACCTCGCCCGGCTAGATTTTTGTATTTTTTAGTAGAGACGGGGTTTCACCGGGTTAGCCAGGATGGTCTTGATCTCCTGACCTTGTGATCCGCCCGTCTCGGCCTCCCAAAGTGCTGGGATTACAGGCTTGAGCCACCGCGCCCGGCCGATGAGCATTTTTTCATGTGTCTGTTGGCTGCATAAATGTCTTATTTTGAGAAGTGTCTGTTCATATCCTTTGTCCACTTTTTGATGGGGTTGTTTTTTTCTTGTAAATTTGTTTGAGTTCTTTGTAGATTCTGGATATTAGCCTTTTGTCAGATGAGTAGATTGCAAAAATTTTCTCCCATTCTGTAAGTTGCCTGTTCACTCTGATGGTAGTTTCATTTGCTGTGCAGAAGCACTTTAGTTTAATTAGATCCCATTTGTCAATTTTGGCTTTTGTTGCCATTGCTTTTGGTATTTTAGGCATGAAGTTCTTGCCCATGCCTATGTCCTGAATGGTATTACCTAGGTTTTCTTCTAGGGTTTTTATGGTTTTAGGACTAACATTTACATCTTTAATCCATCTTGAATTAATTTTTGTATAAGGTGTAAGGAAGGGATCCAGTTTCAGCTTTCTACATATGGCTAGCCAGTTTTCTCAGCACCATTTATTAAATAGGGACTCCTTTCCCCATTTCTTGTTTTTGTCAGGTTTGTCAAAGATCAGATGGTTGTAGATGTGTGGTATCATTTCTGAGGGCTCTGTTCTGTTCCATTGGTCTATATCTCTATTTTGGTACCAGTACCATGCTGTTTTGGTTACTATAGCCTTATAGTATAGTTTGAAGTCAGGTAGCGTGATGCCTCCAGCTTTGTTCTTTTGGCTTAGGATTGTCTTGGCAATGAGGGCTCTTTTTTGGTTCCATATGAACTTTAAAGTAGTTTTTTCCAATTCTGTGAAGAAATTCATTGGTAGCCTGATGGGGATGGCATTAAATCTATAAGTTACCTTGGGCCGCATGGCCATTTTCACGATATTGATTCTTCTTATCCATGAGCATGTAATGTTCTTCCATTTGTTTGTGTCCTCTTTTATTTCGTTGAGCAGCGGTTTGTAGTTCTCCTTGAAGAGGTCCTTCTCATCCCTTGTAAGTTGGATTCCTAGGTATTTTATTCTCTTTGAAGCTATTGTGAATGGGAGTTCACTCATGATTTGGCTCTCTGTTTGTCTGTTATTAGTGTATAAGAATGCTTGTGATTTTTGCACATTGATTTTGTATCCTGAGACTTTGCTGAAGTTGCTTATCAGTTTAAGGAGATTTTGGGCTGAGATGATGGGGTTTTCTAAATATACAATCATGTCACCTGCAAACAGGGACAATTTGACTTCCTCTTTTCCTAATTGAATACCCTTTATTTCTTTCTACTGCCTGATTGCTCTGGCCAAAACTTCCAACACTATGTTAAATAGGAGTGGTGAGAGAGGGCATCCCTGTCTTGTGCCAATTTTCAAAGGGAATGCTTCCAGTTTTTGCCCATTCAGTATGATATTGGCTGTGGGTTTGTCATAAATAGCTCTTATTATTTTGAGATACGTCCCATCAATACTCAATTTATTGAGAGTTTTTAGCATGAAGGCTGTTGAATTTTGTTAAAGGCCTTTTCTGCATCTATTGAGATAATCATGCGATTTTTGTCTTTGGTTCTGTTTATATGCTGGATTACGTTTATTGATTTGCGTATGTTGAACCAGCCTTGCTGGATAGGATATTTAGGGCAACTTTCCTTGAGGAGGTGACATTTACTGATTCCTGAAGGATGGGGAGTCAGTCATACCAAGATTAGGGGGTGATGAGCAAATTGTCTTTTGCAGTATTTGGCCCTGAAAAGTTAAGGCAGGCCAAATAGCTTGCATTGGAATATTCAGTAGTGGCACACCAAGAAGGGGGGTGGCTGGGAGTGGCCTGCTCCCATGGGAGTATTTTATCATCACTGATAATTAAAATTACCAGCTGGAGGCTGGGCATGGTGGCCCAGGCCTATAATCCCAGCACATTGGGAGGCCAAGGCTGGAGGATCACTTGAGGTCAAGAGTTTGAGACCAACCTGGCCAACATGGCGAAACCCCGTCTCAACTAAAAATACAAAAATTAACCAGATATTGTGGAGCATGCCTGTAATCCCAGCTACTAGGGAGGCTGAGGCAGGAGAATCACTTGAACCTGGGAGGCAGAGGTTGCTGTGAGCAGAGATTGAGACCCTGCCGCTGCCCTCCAGCCTAGGTGACAGAGAAAAACTCTGTCTCGCTGACTCTGTTTCAAATAATAATAATATAAATAAATAAATAAATAAATAAATAAATAAATAAATAAAATTGCCAGCTGGGCAGGTGGCACACACCTGTAATCTCAGCACTTTGGGAGGCCGAGGCAGGAAGATTGCTTGAGCTCAGGAGTTTAAGACCAGACAGGGCAACATAGTGAGACATTGTCTATCCAAAAGCAAACAAACAAACAAAAAAACCGGAAATTAGCCAGGCATGGTGCCCCATGCCTGTAGTTCCAGCTCTTTGGGAGGCTGAGATGGGAGGATCACTTAAGCCTGTAAGATTGAGGCTGCAGTGTGCCAAGACTGCACCACTGCACTCCAGCCTGGGTGACAGAGTAACATCTTGTCTCCAAATAAATAAATGAATAATAAAAATAAAGAAAATAGTCCAGGTGTGGTGGCTCATGCCTGTAATCCCAGCACTTTGGGAGGTGAGGCAGGCAGATCATCTGAGATCGGGAGTTTGAGACCAGCCTGACCAACATGGAGACACCCCGTCTCTACTAAAAATACAAAAATTAGCTACCTGGGAGGCTGAGGCAGGAGAATCACTTGAACCCAGGAGGTGGAGGTTGCAGTAAGCCGAGATCATGCCATTGCACTCCAGCCTGGGCAACAAGAGTGAAACTCTGTCTCTAAATAAATAAATAAATATAATATAAATAAAATTGGCTGCACATGGTGATAATAAAATAGGAGGACTTTTAGTCAGTTTTGCTATTATTCTAAAATTCTCTATAGATAATAACTTTATAGTGGGCTGAATGTTGGTACCTAGAAAGATATGTCCATGTCCTCATCCCGCAAACCTATGGATATCACGTCATATGGCAAAAGAGTTAATACCACCTTATGTGAAAAGATGTGATGAGGGACTTTTAGAATAGGAGCTTGTCCTGGATTATCTGGGTGGTCCTTAAATTCAATGACAAGTGTCTGTAAGAGTGAGTCAGAGGGAGATTTGATGGACAGAAGAAGTGACAATGGTCTGCAAATTCAAGATAGAGGACATGGTTGGATGAATGGATGGATTGAAGGATAGATGGATATATAGAGGGAGGAACATTTACTAAATAACTGACAAATGGTAAATCTGCTTTTACCAAACGGCTGTGGAAATTTCCATGCTGTACTGCTAAGTTAACCATGATTTTCCTTTTGATACATAACAGTGACTTTGATCTAAACAGTTTCATTTTACCTTTTAGACATAACTTTCATGCTTGACAAAATGCTCCATAAGTATTCATATCTCTTTACTTTGTCTTAAAATAAACTTTTTAAGGAGTGGGATATTTTATTTTATTTTATTTTATTTTATTTATTTATTTTTTGAGACGGAGTCTCGCTCTGTCACCCAGGCTGGAGTGCAGTGGCCGGATCTCAGCTCACGGCAAGCTCCGCCTCCCGGGTTCACGCCATTCTCCTGCCTCAGCCTCCCGAGTAGCTGGGACTACAGGTGCCCGCCACCGCGCCAGCTAATTTTTTGTATTTTTAGTAGAGACAGGGTTTCACTGTGTTAGCCAGGATGGTCTCGATCTCCTGACCTCATGATCCGCCCACCTCGGCCTCCCAAAGTGCTGGGATTACAGGCGTGAGCCACCGCGCCCGGCCTAATTTTATTTTTGAGACGGAGTCTTACTCTTTCGCCACACTGGAGTGCAGTGGCGCGACCTCGGATCACGTCAACCTCTGCCTCCCGGGTTCAAGCGATTCTCCTGCCTCAGCCTCCCGAGTAGCTGGGACTACAGGCGCATGCCACCACGCCCAGCTAATTTTTTGTATTTTTAGTAGAGACAGGGTTTCACTATGTTGGCCAGGACGGTCTCGATCTCTTTTTTTTTTTTTTGAGACAGAGTCTCACACTGTCGCCCAGGCTGGAGCGCAGTGGCGCGATCTCAGCTCACTGCAAGCTCTGCCTCCCGGTTTCACGCCATTCTCCTGCCTCAGCCTCCTGAATAGCTGGTACTGTAGGCACCAGCCACCACGCCCAGCTAATTTTTTTGTATTTTTAGTAGAGACAGAGTTTCAACGTTAGCCAGGATGGTCTTGATCTCCTGACCTCATGATCTGCCCGCCTCAGCCTCCCAAAGTGCTGGGATTACAGGCATGAGCCACTGCGCCCGGCCTGGATCTCTTGACCTGGTGATCTAACCCCCTCGGCCTCCCGAAGTGCTGGGATTAGAGGGGTGAGCCACCGCGCTCGGCCGGATATTTTATTTTTTAAATATTAATTAATTAATTAATTTTTGAGACAGGGTCTTGCTCTGTTGCCCAGGCTGTAGTGCCGTGGTGCGATCATAGCTCACTGCAGCCTTGATCTCCCAGGCACAAGTGATCCCTGGACTTAAGCAATCCTCCCACCTCAGCCTCCTGAGTAGTTGGGACCACAGGCATGCAACACCATGCCTGGCTAATTAAAAAAGATTTTTCTTTGCAGAGACAGGGTCTCACTATGTTATTTAGGCTGGGTCTCGAACTTCTGAGCTTAAGCAATCCTCCTGCCTCAGCCTCCAAAAGAGTTGTGATTACAGGCATGTGCCACTGTGTCTGGCCTCTTATTTATTTATTGAGATAGAGTCTCCCTCTGTTGCCATGCTGGAGTGCAGCGTCGTGATCTCGGCTCACTGCAACCTCTGCCTCCCCGGTTCAAGTGATTCTCCTGCCTCAACCTCCTGAGTAGCTGGGACTACAGGTGTGTGCCACCACGCCCAGTTAATTTTTGTATTTTTAGTAGAGACGGGGTTTCACCATGTTGGCCAGGATGGTCACGCTCTCCTGACCTCGTGATCTGCCCACCTCAGCCTCCCAAAGTGTTGGGATTTCCGGCGTGAGCCACTGTGCCTGGCCTCTTTTCTTATTAATACTTTTTAGTTTTAAGTCAATATTAATTATGCAAGTAAGAATTTTTTTTTTTTTTTTTTTTTTTTTTTTTGAGATGGAGTCTTGCTCTGTCACCCAGGCTGGAGTGCACTGGAGCGTTCTTGGCTAACTGCAAACTCCACCTCCCAGGTTCAAGCAATTCTCTGCCTCAGCCTCCCAAGTAGATGGGATTACAGGCGCCTGCCACCACGCCAGGGTAACTTTTGTATTTTTAGTAGAGACGGGGTTTCACCATGTTGGCCAGGCTGGTCTCGAACTCCTGACCTCATGGTCCACCCGCCTTGGCCTCCCAAAGTGCTGGGATTACAGGCGTGAGCCACTGCATCCAGCAGCAAGTAAGGCTTTACAATATAATTACATTGAAAGATAAATAAATAAATTACAGAAGAGGGCTAAATTTACTTTGGGAACAGATTATTTGTCAAAAAAAACTTTTCATTTTGGGAGGCTGAGGCAATTGGATCACGAGGTCAGGAGATCAAGACCAGGCTGGCCAACATGGTGAAACCCTGTCTGCACTAAAAATACAAAAAATAGCCAGGCGTGGTGGCTTGTGCCTGTAATCCCTACTCAGGAGGCTGAAGCAGAATTGCTTGAACCTGGGAGATGGAGGTTACAGTGAGCCAAGATCCAGCCACTGCACTCCAGCCTGGGTGACAGAGCGAGACTACATCTTGGGGAAAAAAAAAAGTTACATGTTCACAGGAGGTTGCAAAGAAACATGTAGGGAATTCCTATGTACCCTTCCTCCAGCCTCTGCAAATGTTGACTTTTTTTTTTTTTTTTTTTTTTTTTTTTGAGACGTGGTCTCCCTCTATTGCCCAGGCTGGAGTGCAGTGGCACTACCTTGGCTCACTGCAACCTCTGTCTCCCGGGTTCAAGTAATTCTCCTACCTCCGCCTCCCGAGTAACTGGGTTTACAGGTGCATGCCACCATGCCCGGCTTTTTTTATTTTTTAATTTTATTTTATTTTTAATAGAGATGAGGGGTCTCATCATGTTGGCCAGGCTGGTCTCGAACTCCTGACCTCAAGTGATCGGCCCACCATGGCCACCCAAAGTGATGGGATTACAGGCGTGAGCCACCGTGCCCAGCCAAATGTTGACATTTTACACAACTATAACACAATATTAAAATCAGGCAGTTGAGGCTGGTATAATCCATAGAGCTTATTCAGATTTTACCTGTTACACATGCACTTATTTGTGTGTGTCTGTGTCTGTGTGTGCATTATCTTTTTGTAGATACTGCACTGAGAAATTAAGTCATCTAGTTCTTAAGGTACACAGGTGTGTATTTTAATAGAACTATAGAATTTGATGTTGTGTTGGGAGAAATGTTTCTTACACCAAAATTTGCTTATACACAAGTAATGTAGCCCAAGTTATGTGCCTGGCCCATGTATGCATTTTTTTTCAAGTATGCATTCTATATTGTCACTTCTGCTGCCCAGAGCAGCCTCCTAACTGCTCAGGTAGGCCATCTCAAGGCAGAACTATACTCCTGGGTCTGGTCATAAGTTCAGGTTCAGATACTGACTAGCATTAGGGACATGAAATCACAGTAACCCAAATCACAAGTCTAACAAATGACAAAATTCAAGCATGTAAAAATATTAATGTAATAAATGATGAGGAATACCTGTGTGCTAGTTAGTATACTTTCTCTCCTTGTAGACAACTCATATATGAAATAAAATTGCATTCAGAATATAGTGATGACATCAGAGCAAGCAGAGTAAAGTTTGATGAATGTTTTTATACCTGTAGTAGGGTATGACCCCTGTGACATGACCCTCAATGATCCCTGCCTCCTACTGTTTACAGCTTGTGTGATCCCTTCCCCTTGTATATAGGTTGGATTGAGTAACTCACTTTTTTTTTTTTCCCCAGAGGGAGTCTTGCTCTGTCGCCCAGGTTGGAGTACAGTGGTGAGATCTCAGCTCACTGAAACCTCTGCCTCCCAGGTTCCAACAATTCCCCAGCCTTAGCCTCCCGAGTAGCTGAGATTACAGACATGCGCCACCACGCCCAGCTGATTTTTCTATTTTAGTAGAGACAGGGTTTCACCATGTTGGTCAGGCTGGTCTCGAACTCCTGGCCTCAAGCAATCCACCCGCCTTGGCCTCCCAAAGTGCTGGGATTACAGGCATGAGCCACCGTGCCCAGCCTAAATAACTCACTTCTAACAAATGGATGTAGAAGTATTAATTACTGTATGCCACTTCAGAGATTAGGTTACAAAAAGACAGTAGCTTCTTCTCTTGTTCTTTGCTCTGAGGAAAGGCAATTGGTATGTTGTGAGCTGCCCTATGGAGAAACTTTCAGTGAAAAGTCGTGAGGAACTGAGTTATTCAGTCCGACGCCTCAACTAAGTCCTTCCAACAACCATGGGTAAGCTTGGAAGTAGATCTTCCCACTGATTTCATGAGTGACCCTGAGCTAGAGGCACCCAGCTAATCAGCACCCAGATTCCTGACTTACAGAAACTGTGAGACAATCAATGTTTGTTGTTTTAAGGCACTAAGTTTTGGGGTAAATTGTTAGTAGCAATAACTAACAATACCAATCATACGATGTGAAATACTAATTTGAAGCATTAAAATAGAATAGAGGAAGAAAATAAAATCAATAGGTTGTAGTTTTGTGGGTTTGTTTTTTTTTGTTTTTTTTTTGAGACATGGTCTCATTCTGTCACCCAGGCTAGAGTACAGTGGTGTGATCATGGGTCACTGCAGCCTCCATCTCCTGGGCTCAAGTGATCCTCCTACCTCAGCCTCTGAAGTAGCTGGGACTACAAGCACACACCACTATGCCCAGCTAATTTTCGTTTTTTTTTTTTTTTTTTTAAGAGATAAGTTTTCACCATGTTGTCCATGCTGGTCTTGAAGAGTTAGGCTCAAGCAATCCACCCACCTCCGTCTCCCAAAGTGTGGGATTACAAGTGTGAGCCGCCATGCCCGGCCAATAGGTTGTAATTTTTTATAGCTTCTTAGACATCAAATCATACTGACTACATTCTTATTAGTGGCTAATTTAATCCAGTTTATGTTGAGTTTTACTAGTTTTACTTTCAGGGATCACCTTTAGACAAACTTGTGGATGCATCCAACTATTGATTATAACATACTGCATATACCTACTGACAACTAAATATTTATTAATTCATTCATACATAAATTCATCATGTCTTCTAGAGATTTAAAATGG
Source organism: Chlorocebus sabaeus (assembly GCF_047675955.1). NCBI lineage: Eukaryota > Metazoa > Chordata > Mammalia > Primates > Cercopithecidae > Chlorocebus > Chlorocebus sabaeus. The sequence goes on along the minus strand of NC_132919.1, from coordinate 27,523,374 downwards.
CATACTAATTCCCTTGGTCTTTATTTTGTTTGCAGGTTTTTGCTCGTCACCCAGGCTGGAGTGCACCAGGCTGGCACGATCATAGCTTGCTGCAGCCTTGAACTCACGGGCTCAAGTGATCCTCCCACCTCAGTCTCCCAAGTAGCTAGAACTACAGGTACAGGCCACCACATCTGGCTAATCTTAAAAAAGTTTTTTGTAGAGAAGAGTCTCACTCTGTTGCCCAGGCTAGTCTTGAACTCTTCGTCTCATGTGATCCTCTCACCTCAGCTTCACCAAATGCTGGGATTACAGGTGTGAGCTACCACGCCCAGCCCCCTGGTCTTTATTTTAGATTAATGTTTGTAAGACAGTTGAATGCTGAATTCATTCTTTAAAAACAACGATTTTTTCTTTTTACAGGAAAGAAGTACATATTTAATGTTCAACATTTAGAGAAATAAACAGAAAGAAGAAAGCGAAAGTCACTTTTTTTTTGGGGGGGGGATGGGGTTTCACTCTTGCTGCCCAGGCTGGAGTGCAATGGTATGATCGCAGATCACCACAACCCCCACCTCCTGGGTTCAAGTGATTCTCCTGCTTCAGCCTCCCGGGTAGCTGGAATTACAGGGGCCCACCACCATGCCCGGCTAATTTTTTGTATTTTTAGTGGAGACAGGGTTTCACCATGTTGGCCAGGATGGTCTCAAACTCCTGACCTCAGGTGATCCACCCACCTTGGCCTCCCAAAGTGCTGGGATTACAGGTGTGAGCCACTGTGCCTGGCCAAAAGTCACTTTGGAATCTGACACTTAGAGAGGACTGCTATTGAGATTGAATGTACTTTTTTGTTTTTTTTGTTTGTTTTTTTTTTTTTTGAGATGGAGTCTCACTGTCACCCAGGCTGGAGTGCAGTGGCATGCTCTTAGCTCACTGCAGCCTCCACTTCTTGGGCTCAAGTGATTCTCCTGCTTCAGCCTCTCAAGTGGGAGGGATTATAGGCGCCACCACCATGCCCAGCTAATTTTTTGTATTTTTAGTAGAGATGGGATTTCACCATGTTGGCCAGGCTGATCTTGAACTCATGACCTCACGTGATCTGCCTGTCTCGGCCTCCCAAAGGGAGGGATTACAGGCAGGAGCCACCGTGCCCGGCCTGAATGTGCTCTTGAATTTCAGTTGACAGCATCTGCCTGTCCTTTCAAAATTTGGGAAAACACTCTATCCTTGGTTAAATAGATAATTGATTTCTTTAAAACTCAGTTTCCTTAATGAAATATCTGAAAGGTTAGCTTTATATACCTAATATTTAATAACTCAGTATCACAAACATTTAATATTTAGTATTAGCCTCGGCAACATGGCAAAACCCTGTCTCTTAAAAAAAAATACAAAACTCAGGCTGGGCGCAGTGGCTCACGCCTATAATCCCAGCACTTTGGGAGGTGGAGGCAGATGGATTACCTGAGGTCAGGAGTTTGAGACCAGCCTGGCCAACATAGTGAAACCCTGTCTCTACTAAAAAATACAAACATTAGCCAGGTGAGCCGGGCACAATGGCTCACGCCTGTAATCCCAGCACTTTGGGAGGTTGAGGTGGGCAGATCACGAGGTCAGGAGTTTGAGGTCAGCGTGGCCAACATGGTGAAACCCTGTCTCTACTAAAAATACAAAAAATTAGCCAGGCATGATGGCGGGCACCTGTAATCCCAGTTACTTGCGAGGCTGAGGCAGGACCTGGGAGGTGGAGGTTATAGTGAACTGAGACCATGCCACTGCACTCCAGCCTGGGCAACAGAGTTAGAATCCATCAAAAAAAAAAAAAAAAAAATTAGCCAGGTGTGGTGGCAGGCATCTGTAATCCCAGCCACTCAGGAGGCTGAGGCGGGAGAATCGCTTGAACTCAGGAGGCAGAGGTTGCAGTGAGCCAAGATCGCGCCACTGTACTCCAGCCTGGGCAACAGAGTGAGACTCCATCTAAAAACATAAATAGATAAAATAAAATAAAATATAAAAATTAGCAGGGCATGGTGGCGTGCGCCTGTAGTTTCAGCTATTAGGGAGGCTGAGGTCAGAGGATCGAATGAGCCCAGGAGGTGGAGGTTGCAGTGAGGCCGGATTGCACCACTGTACTCCAGCCTGGGCAACAGAACCAGAGCCTGTCTCAAAAAAAAAAAAAAAAAAAAAAAAAAGTACCACTTACCGATGTTATAAGTGCTATACTAGACAACTTTTTTCCCATTATTTTATTTAAACCTCACTGAACCTTCTGTGTTGGGCAATAAGATTACCCTCAGTTTTCAAATGAGTAAACTAAGGTTTAGAGAGGTTAAGTAATCTGCCCAAACAAGATGATAAAGATAAGGAGTTTCATGAAAGGGATTCCATCTCAGTTCTATTTGACTATAAAACTTATGCTCACACCTCTCTGTAGTTTCTCCCTCAAACTTTTTCCCATTATACTTTTTATAATGTCATTTAAAAAAACTTTCATAGTCAGAAAAATCATCATATTCCAGTTATTAAAAGACCAACCTAATTTATCCACACCTCTGTACCATTCCTTTGAAAGTTTTTGAAGTTAGTGTCTCTAGGCAAAAATTTTAAGATCTAAAAGAAATATACATTAACAAAATTCTTTTCCTGCTGAAATAAAACAGTGAATGTTACCAGTGATTTGCCTCATTTTGAAACTGGAACTATCATCAGAGAGCCAATTTCCATTTATATAAAACAACATAATACTGTTTCTGATTATAATTTGTAAAGTTACAGCCAATTGTTATAGTTGAAAACTAGATTTTTTTCAGCAAAATTTCCTGTGGTTGTATGGTTTTATTACAATGAAAGAAATGCATGGTTTGGGAAGAAAGAGCAGAGAATATGACCATGGAATGCTACAGTAGAAACAAATTTAGAGACCACCTATCTCATCCTCCATATTTTAGAGGTGAGAACACTGAAGCGCAGAGAGTTAAACATTTCTGTCTCTTTTAGGTTGTCATAGTACACAAAGTATAAGATTAATGGCCTGTGAAAATTTTCATTTGATTATCGAGACAGTCTTGCAAATACACTTAACCAATTTCTTTTTTTTTTTTTGAGACGGAGTCTCGCTCTGTCGCCCAGGCTGGAGTGCAGTGGCCGGATCTCAGCTCACTGCAAGCTCCGCCTCCCGGGTTGACGCCATTCTCCTGCCTCAGCCTCCCGAGTAGCTGGGACTACAGGCGCCGCCACCTCGCCCAGCTAGTTTTTTGTATTTTTTTTTAGTAGAGACAGGGTTTCACCATGTTAGCCAGGATGGTCTCGATCTCCTGACCTCGTGATCCGCCCGTCTCGGCCTCCCAAAGTGCTGGGATTACAGGCTTGAGCCACCGCGCCCGGCCCACTTAACCAATTTCTAAAGCTCTAAAAATAAATGAAAAAAAAAAAATTTAATACCTGGTATATAAAAGTTGCATAATATATATTTGTGAGTGAACAAATGAATAAAACAATTTATTGCAGCTGGGCACGGTGGCTTACGCCTGTAATACCAGCACTTTGGGAGGCTGAGAGGGGTGGATCACCTGAGGTCAGGAGTTCGAGACCAACCTGGCCAACATGGTGAAACCGTGTCTCTACTAAAAAATACAAAGAAATCAGCCAGGCATGGTGGCACATGCCTGTAGTCCCTGTAGTACCAGCTACTCGAAAGGCTGAGGCAGGAGAACTGCTTGATCCCAGGAGGTGGTGGTTGTTGAGCCAAGATTGCACCATTTCACTCCAGCCTGGGCGACAGAGTGAGACTCCCTCTCAAAAAAAAAAAAAAAAATTGCTTTCATTTTTCAAATTCTCTCATGGTCCTTAAATTTTTATATATATATACACACACACACACACACACACACACATATATATATATTCTTTACTTTAAAAAAAATAAAAAATGTATATGTATGTATTTTGAGACACCCAGGCTGGAGTGCAGTGTAGTGGTGCAATCGTGGGTCACCGCAGCCTTGACCTTCTAGGCTCAGGTGATCTTCCCACCATAGTCTCTCAAGTGGCTGGGACCACAGGCACATACCACCACACCCAGTTAATTTTTTGCATTTATTAGAGATGGGTTTTTGCCATGTTGCCCAGGCTGATCCACCAACTCCTGGGCTCAAGTGATCCACCCACCTTGGCCTCCCAAAATGCTGGGATTACAGGTACAACCCACTGTGCCTGGCTGAAATTATATATATATATATATATATAATTATTATATGGAGTTTCGCTTTTGTTACCCAGGCTGGAGTGCAATTGCATGATCTCGGCTCACTGCAACCTCCGCCTTCTGGGTTCAAGCAATCTGCTGCTTCAGCCTCCTGAGTAGCTGGGATTACAGGCACCCGCCACTGTGCCTGGCTAATTTTTGTATTTTTAGTAGAGACGGGGTTTTACCATGTTGGCCAGGCTGGTCTCGAGCACCTGACCTCAAGTGATCTGCCCGTCTCGGTCTCCCAAATTCCTGGAATTATAGCCCTGAGCCAATGCACCCGGCCTGAATTTGTATTTTGTATGCAGTCATACTATATATATACAATTTGCTTTGCTTTTTGTACTTGAGTTATTGGTGTCCATGTTTTTCCATATTGTTATGAAATATAATCCTTTAAAGTACTCACTGCAATTACAATACTTCTAAGTCGAATTCCAAAATGACCATAAGTAGAGGCGAATCTAGGTTTTGGGGAACTCTCATTAAGAAAAAAAAATGTAGCTGGGCATGCTGGCTCACGCCTGTAATCCCAGCACTTTGGGAGGCCGAGTGGGCGGATCACGAGGTCAAGAGATGGAGACTATCCTGGCCAACATGGTGAAATCTCGTCTCTACTAAAAATACAAAAATTAGCTGGGTGTGGTGGCAGGCACCTGTAGTCCCAGCTACTTGGAAGCCTGAGGCAGGAGAATCACTTGAACCCAGGAGGCAAAGGTTGTAGTGAGCTGAGATCGTGCCACTGCACTCCAGCCTGGCGATAGAGTGAGACTCCGTCTCAAAAAAAAAAACAAAAACAAGAAAAAGAAAAAAGAAAAATGCAAAAATTTCTAATGACTTCTGGATTCTGGTCAACAGAAATTGAAGAAAAAAAATTGACTTGTGAGATCTTTGGGGAAAAATAAGAAAAAAATACAAAAATAGATTACTTTTAAAATTTTCACAAGGCCAGGTGCAGTGGCTCATGACTATAATCCCAGCTACTTGGGAGGCTGAGGCAGAAAATCACTGGAACCTCAGAGACAGAGATTGCAATGAGCCGAGATTGCAACACTGGACTCCAGGCTGAGCGAGAGAACGCGACTGTGTCTCAAAACCAAAACAAAATAAAAAACCAAAAAACAAAACAAAACAAAAAAACCCCAAAATCATCCAGGTATGGTGGCATGTGCCTGTAGTCCCAGCTTGGGAGGCTGAAGTGAGAGGATCACCTGAGCTAGGAAGTTCAAGGCTGCAGCGAGCCGTGATGGCATCACTGTACTCCAGCTTGGACAACACAGTGAGACCCATCTCAAAAAAGAAAAAGAAAGTATATGAAAAGTAACAACTACTAAAGAACATTTGGAAAACAGAGAAAATTTTTTTTAAAAAAAGCCCCTATAATTTCATCAGACTTATGCTATATTCCCTTCTTGTGTTTTTTTCGTCAATGCAGATTCCATTTTATAAAAACATGCTTGAAATAAGTAGAACCAGTTATTTTCTTTTCGCAAAAGTTTAGTATTAGGGCATTATTACTATTATTATTATTATTTTGAGATGGAGTCTTGCTCTGGCTCCAGGCTGGAGTGCAGTGGCACAATCTCGGCTCACTGCAACCTCTGATGACTCCCTGGTTCAAGCGATTCTCCTGCCTCAGCCCCCCGAGTAGCTGGGATTACAGGCATGTGCTACCGTGCCCAGCTAATTTTTGTATTTGTGGTAGAGACGGGGTTTCACCATGTTGGCCAGGATGGTCTCGATCTCCTGACCTCATGATCCGCCCACCTCGGCCTCCCAAAGTGCTGGGATTACAGGAGTGCGCCACCACATCCAGCCTAGGGCATTATTATAATGGAATATTTAACATTCATGGCAAATCCCAAACATATTTTGTATACAACAACTTCAGAAAAATCAAGAAGAAAAAAGGTCTATGTTTTACTGTTGTATTTCCATCCTTATTTTTAAAATTCATGTTCTTCAAGATTATGATTCTAATGTATACAAGAATGTAATATTCTGCATTTTTTCTTACATTATATCATAAACCTTTCTCCATACTACTGCATACTACTAAGGCAACATTCATAGTAACTAGAGTATCTGAGAATAAGATTTAGTTTCTTAAACTCAGTCAGTACAACTGTAAGTGAAAAGCTAAGGCAGGCAAAAGTGTGATAAATCAGAGATACAGAATGAGTGCTTTTGGTTTGCCTGCGAGTATAATGTAGAAAACCTAGACAGGGAAATCGGAACTCAGAAATTCAAGTCTTCCAACTAAATGTCTAAGTCAACAAAAAATTCCAACATAATCCTACATTTTATATATACTTTTCTTTCTTCTTTTCTTTTCCTTTTTTTTTTTTTTTTTTTGAGAAAGGGTCTCGCTCTGTTGCCCAGGCTGGAGTACAGTGGCACAATCACAGCTCACTGCAGCCTCCACCTTGAGGGCTCAAGTGATCCTCCCATCTCAGCCTCCCAACTATAGGCACACATCACCATGCCAGGCTAATTTTTAAAAATTTTTGTAGAGAGTCTCTGTATGTTGCCCAGGCTGGTCTTGAACTGCTGGGGTCAACTGATCTGCCTTGGTCTCCCAAAGCGTTGGGATTACAGGTGTGAGCCACCACACCTGACCTGTTTTTTCTTTTTTTTTTTTTTTTTTTTTTTTGAGACGGAGTCTTGCTCTGTGCCCCTGGCTGGAGTGCAGTGGCGCTATCTCGGCTCACTGCAAGCTCCGCCCCCCGGGTTCACGCTATTCTCCTGCCTCAGCCTCCCGAGTAGCCGGGACTACAGGCGCCGCCACCTCGCCCGGCTGGTTTTTCGTATTTTTTTAGTAGAGACGGGGTTTCACGGTGTTAGCCAGGATGGTCTCGATCTCCTGACCTTGTGATCCGCCCGCCTCGGCCTCCCAAAGTGCTGGGATTACAGGCTTGAGCCACCGCGCCCGGCCTGTTTTTTCTTTAATAATTGGGAATGTGATAGAATATTATTCAATGGCAAAGACTTATTTATTGTGACATGATATTATTATTAGAGTTTTCATTCTCAAAATTGGGTAAATGTACCCCCAAAGAGGTTTTTCTTTAAAATTTAGCAAGGCTGGCTGGGCCCAGTGGCTCATGTCTGTAATCCCAGCACTTTGGGAGGCTGAGATGGGCAGATCACCTGACGTCAGGGGTTTGAGACCAGCCTGGCCCCAACATGGAGAAACCCCATCTCTACTAAAAATACAAAATTAGCCTGGCACGGTGGCGCGTGCCTGTGATCCCAGGTACTCGGGAGGCTGAGGCAGGAGAATCACTTGAACTCGGGAGGCGGAGGTTGCGATGAGCCGAGATCACGTCATTACACTCCAGCCTGGGCAACAAGGGCAAAACTCCGTCTCAAAATGAAATAAAATAAAATACAATTTTAGCAAGGCAATACAAATCTTCACTATACAGAACATGCCAAAATTTGGTCATGGTTTTCAGGACTCAATGACATTTGTTGTTGGAAACCAGCTGTTATGTTTTAAATAAGCCTTTGCATTGACATTCATTAATTTCATAGCATAAACTTTTTGCTTTTAAGCTTCTTGTTCCTTTAATGTTGTCCTGTTGTAGGAATTCAAGCCACATTTAAAAAATTCAAAAATTTAACATACATTGAGGAAACAGTCCATATGTCCGCTGCTGAGTGAATAAACAAAATGTGGTATATACATATAATGGAATATTAGCCTTAAAAAAGAGGGAAATTCTGATATATGCTACTCTCAAGACATTACGCAAAAACGCTAGTCACAAAAAGACAAATACGGTACAATCCCACTTAAATGAGGTACCTAGAATAGTCAAGTTAGTAGAGACAGAAAACAGAACAGTGGTTATCAAGGGATAGAAGGAGGAGGGAAAGGACAGTTATTTTTATTGGGTATGAAGTTTCAGTTTGGAATGATGAAAAAGTTCTGGAGATGGATGATGGTCATGGTTCTACAACAATATTAATGTACCTAATGCTCTTGAACTGTACACTTAATATTAAGATGGTAAGTTTTATATTATGAACATTTTACAATTAAAAAAATCCCCCAATCTATAACATACATTGGGAAAAGTACATTTTACCTGTATATTGTTTAACAAATAATCACCACCAAATATATGTATAATCACCACCTAGCTCCCAAAATGAAATATTATCTGTAACCTGTGTCCCTCCCCATCACAACCCTCTTTTCCTGAGTAAGCACTATCATGGCTCTAACATTTGCTTTTGAAAATCGTACTGTGATGTGGTAATGCAGGATAAGTTAAATCTACACTACAACACGCTACAGAATATTTCTTTAAATTTCATTTTTTCCATAAGTGCAAAAAAAATCCCACTTAATAACTTTTAAATGCTCTTTCTCCCCTTCCTTTGCTCTTGAAACTTCATATTCTAAAACCTATTTTGGTGCCATAGTTGACCTCACCTGCAGTTTAATTAAAAAAAAAAAAAAAAAAAAACCACAACCTTCAGTGTAGATTTTCATTCCTCCCGCTCTCCCTTGCCTCCAACTACAAAGAAACAATGATTTAAACCCTTTGTGCCCTTTTAGAAAATTACACAGATACCCCATTGTGGAACCCTATAATCCCTTCGTGGAAAGGAAGAGATTAGCATATGAATACAAAGCAAAATGAATCCAGAATACAAAATGATCTACTGGATTGTGAAGCTCTTGTATTCTTAAAAATGTATTTATTTCCTCTTTTTGTATTGCCCCTTTAGTGGTCTTAGGGTTAAGGGAATTGAGCTTCCCTTTCTGGTTACCCGGAAAAGGATTAAAAACAAAAAACAAAAAAAACAAAAAAACCACCAGATTCTAATAGGTGCAGAACCAACAGATGGCTCCCAGCGCCAGTGGAATCGCCAGTGGAATCTGCTACCCTCGACATGAGCTTGCTTGCCGGCGAGGAGTGTAGAAAGTGCTGTTCGCAGACTGCGTGGTGAAGGAGAGAAAGCGACAGAAGAGAGAGCCATAGTGCTGACGTTGAAGGCCCGGCCCTGTGAGGTTGCACAGGGTAAGTGGCGTTGGCCAGGCGGCAGCGGCGAAGGGGAAGGAAAGAGGATTTGAGCTGGGGGCGGGGCTTGCGGTACAGCGTGGCTCCTGATTGTTGGAGCGCGGCTGCCAATCTCGCAGAATCGCTCGGTTAACCAGTGCGCTGGCGAGACGCGCTCAGATATACTGAGTGAGCCCTGAGAAGCAGTCTCAGATCCTGACGGTGCAGCAGCCCGCAGCCTCAGCCAGGGAGTCCCAGCCGCTTTCAATGGAGGAGAAGCCCGGCCAGCCACAGCCTCAGCACCATCACAGCCACCACCATCCGCACCATCACCCTCAGCAGCAGCAGCAGCAGCCGCACCACCACCACCATTATTATTTCTACAACCACAGCCACAACCACCACCACCACCATCATCACCAGCAGCCTCACCAATACCTGCAGCATGGAGCCGAGGGCAGCCCCAAGGCCCAGCCAAAGCCGCTGAAACATGAGCAGAAACACACCCTCCAGCAGCACCAGGAAACGCCGAAGAAGAAAACAGGTCTGGGAGGGAGGACGGGTGGGGGAAGGGGGTTGGGGGTGGAGGACAGGGGAGATGGGGGTGGGGCTGGATCCGAAAAGCGCGGACGGGGTCGGGATGTGTGTGTGTGTGTGCCCTCCGGCTCTGGGGATGCCCCTTTCATTCTAGGGCTCGGGCTGAGCAATGGGGTTTGCAGCGCCCTCCTTCCCTCCAGCATGGGAGAGGCCCAGCCAGGCCAGCGTGACCTTCCCGGCCCCCGCCCCGGCTGAAGGGAGACCCACTGGGTCGGCCTTGCAAGTCCAACCTCATTATTCTTTTCCCGTTCACCTCTCTGCGTCCCTGGAGTTACCTCAATATGGGGGCCCTGAAATGGGGTAAACCTACCCCCAAAAAAATCCCTCGAGGTGTAACTCAGGAAGGCCTAGCGAATCCCGCCTCGGATGGTGTCGCGAGACCCTTTTGCAGGCGGCCAGGGGTGGGTAGGTAGGCCGAGTTGAGGAAGTGTCCCTCACCCGCCACCCCAAGCCCACCTGTGGCCTTGGGGCTCCCCATCTTGTTGGGGGGGGCTGTTGGGACCCCTCATCTCACGGGTCGTTTCCACCACTAAACGCCCTTTTTGGGCGCCGGACCCCGCAGTCTTGCCCCGCGGCTCCTCCCGAGGCTGGTGCCCCGGGCCCGCTCCCCCCAGAGCCGGCGCGGCTGGAATGTTCTCTCCTCCTCGCGGGGCCGCTTCCTGTCCGCCATGTTGGAAGCCGATTCCTGTCACCGACTCCGGCCCACTGAGGAGCGGGGGGGAAGGGTGTCGAGGGCCACACGGCGCGTCGGAGCTGAGTGACCTGGGATCACCACCGGCCGCCGCCTCGCCCCCTGCACTGCGGGGGCGCCGCCGCCCCCCGCTCCGCGGCCGCCCCTCCCCCGTCACCGGCCGGGGTTGTGTAACCCGGTGGCGGCGCGAGGCCCCGGGCGGGTCCCTGGGGTGAGGGGCGGGGGCGGTTGGGGTGGGGGAGGGAAGCGGCCACGAGGGGAGCGGCCTGCGCAGGGCCCCGCGCGCCAGCGGCCGCGTTTCCCGCTCCCGGGTGCGGCGGGAGGCGCGGGCAGTCGGGGCGGGGAGCCGGCCTCGAAGCGGAGCTGAGGGGGAAGGAGGCCGCGGGCGGCGGCGGCGGCCGCGGCGCTTCTAGGGGCAGGAGGCCTGGGGGGGCGGCGGGGGGATTCATTTTGGGTAGAGGCGGTGCCTGAGGCCGGGTGGGGTACCCAGCGGGAACCCAGCTCCCCGGTCACGAGTTTCTCTGCCACAGGAACCTCGTCTCCTGCCAGGTTCGCTCACGACTCCGCCTCTGAGGCTTTCACTTGGGCCTTTTCCTTCTAGCAGCTCATTTTCTACCAAAAAAAAAAAAAAAAAATTAACAAAAACCTTGTTCCATTCCCCTCCCCACCCGGCACTTACCTTCTGAGCTTGGGTAGTGTCTTTGAGGTGAGGGATTTTTTAAAATGTTAGGATGAGGAAGAGGGCGAGCTTTTTGACCCCCTTTCTTGTCCTTAAGGGTGAACCCAAGTGGCTCATCCATGAGGTTAGATTACTACCATCTTGCCTCGGATGAGGCTTCTTTCCATGTTAAAAAGAAAGGTGTTTTTTCGTATTTTAAAGTCGGTATTGATCCCCAAACTAATATTAACAAACGAGAAATTGAGGGTAAAAGTCATGTAAGAAAGTATTTCACGAGAAGTAAGTTTAAAAGTTTATAACCCTCGCAGATTTTGAAAAATAAGGGCTCTATATAAATCGAAGGGAAAGGAAGCATAAAGCGTGTTAAACCCAGCGTATCAAATTTGATAGAAGGAATTGTTGAGAGCTGGAGAAAAACTAAGTGCTTTTTTAATTGCAGATTGTAACTTGAAGACTGAAATTAGAATGTCAGATTCTCCATTTTTCGTTAGGGACCCGATGGTATGCAACGGAAGTGAACACGTAACACACGAGTTAGGTGTTTAATCCTAAAGATTTGGAGCAGTTTAAAAACTGTTAGGGACTACATAACTACATTTTTTTAGCATTAGATCTTGTTCAAAAGATGAGAAAATACTACCGTATTATGGCTGCATAAGGCAATATTACTGTTGAGACTGAAAAATTGTATTTCATCGGTCAGGTAAATATACTCTTGCAAGACTTCTCTCTACATGTAGAAGCAGCCCCTAAACCATTCAAGGTGGTATTCCTCCAAATATTTCTTATCTCGGAAGACGTGGATAAAGAGGAGGAAACTGGAATTAGGAGTTTTGACAGAGTATAAACAATTTGGGGCGAGTGTATGGTTTGGTCACAGTACTGTTGCTTTGACATGCATTATGCTAATAACTAAGGAAACATTACAATATTTTTTAATTTATCTGTGACATGTTGAGGTAGGCTTTTGTAACCCCTTACTCACAAACCTAAAGAGGAACAGTTTTTTTTGTTTATCCAGAAGAGGGCGCAAGAGAAGGCCAAATGTGTTGAGTAATTTGTTTCTAATTGAAAAGCTAGATTTATCAGGACTCAAGTTTTGCTGAGTCTTTTGGAAGTAGGATTAGTATGTATAAGCAGCCCTAAATAATAAAAGCGCTAGGAGTCCTTTAATTTCTTAAATTTATTCTATAATGTTTACATTTTTCTTAAATAAGATATAAAAAAAATTTCTGGCATACTTTATACATCTCAACAAGGTTGTCATGAGGAAAGTTTTATGTAGTTAAACGAGGTTTTCTTTTTTTTGTTATTAAAACTTACAGGTGGGAGCACAGTGGCTTCTAAGCCGTTTTTTCATTGTTTGGTGAATTCTAATAGCTGAGTCACTACAAACTAGAATCTTAGGAAGAATTATTCTAGTTAGTTTTGGTTCAGCTCAGTTTGGAGATTGGATTTTTTGCTATTTCAAGTTGCTCACCTTTAATTGAAATCTGAAAAGTTGTGACTAATGGGCCCAAGGATACAAACCTTTGTTTAACCTGTTGGTATGTTAAATGATATAGGTAGTCCTGTATTCCCTCCAGAGTTAGGTAATGTATGTTACATTTTTGAATTTTTTTAATGTGGCTTGAATTCCTGCAACAGGACAACATTAAAGGAACAAGAAGCTTAAAAGCAAAAAGTTATGCTATGAAATTAATGAATGTCAATGCAAAAGCTTATTTAAAACATAACAGCTGATTTCTAACTGTTTCCAAGTTATATCTATCTATTAAAAATGATGACAGCCTTTATTTAGGGGACTTTCTGCTTTTGTTTCCTTTCTTTTTTTTTTTTTTTTTTTTTCCGAGGCGGAGTCTCACTCTGTGGCCTAGGCCGGAGTGCTGTGGCATGATCTCAGCTCACTGCAACCTCTGCCTCCCTGATTCAAGCGACTCTCCTGCCTCAGCCCCCTGAGTAGCCGAGATTACAGGAGTATGCTACCATGCCCAGCTAATTTTTTTTTTTTTTTTGATTTTTAGTAGAGATGGGACTTGACCATATTGGCCAGACTGTTCTCAAATTCCTGACCTCAAGTGATTCACCTGCCTGGGATCCCAAAGTGCTGGGATTATTGATGTGAGCCACTGCTCCTGGTGTTTTTCTGAGGAAAAAATAAACTTTTAGAAAACATCCTAAGCAATAATCTCTTCTTTCCTGTTTCATAGTTAAAATTGTGCCACCAAAAATTTGATTTGATTGGCTATCATAGCTTTTCCAGCAGCCAAAAAATGTTAAAAAATGTAACCCTGTGGAATCTAAGAACTCTTTAAGAGTTCTAAGAAATCTTAAGAGGTTGGTGTGGCTCTCACCTGTAATCCCAGCACATTGGGAGGCCAAGGTGGGTGGATCACTTGAGGTCAAGGGTTTGAAACCAGCCAGGCCAACGTGGCGAAACCGGGCATTGTGGTGCATGCCTGTAATCCCATCTACTTGGGAGGCTGAGTCAGGAGAATCTCTTGAACCTGGGAGGTGGAGGTTGTAGTGAGCCGGGATCACACCATTGCACTCCAGCCTGGGCCACAGAGTGAGACTCTGTCTCAAAAGAAAAAAGGAAAAAAATAACTCTTATAAGATGTATTATCTCGTGGTACAAGTTTTGTGCCAGTCTGTTTTAGGAATGATTATGCCTTGAGTATATTTTCTTGGGTTACTTTAATACAGTAGAAGAAAATGCCTTTATTTGTTCAGTTTTAGTATTTGTACCTTTTTTTCTTTTTTTTTTTTTTTCTTTTTTTGAGACGGAGTCTCACTCTGTCGCTCAGGCTGGAGTGCAGTGGCGCGATCTTGGCTCATTGCAAGCTCCGCCTCCCAGGTTCACGCCATTCTCCTGCCTCAACCTCCCGAGTAGCTGGGACTACAGGCGCCTGCCACCACGCCTGGCTAATTTTTTTTGCATTTTTAGTAGAGACGGGGTTTTACCATGTTAGCCAGGATGGTCTCGATCTCCTGACCTCATGATCCTCCCGCCTCAGGCTCCCAAAGGAGGCTGAGCCACTGCACCCGGCCATTGTACCTTTTTTTCTAATGTAGAATGAGTAAGTCTTGTTGTGAATCTAATAGACTTATACATTAAGTTATTTTGGAACAATGATTCTCAGACTTATAAAAATAGTATTCCTATTAGAGTCCTCATTTCTGCTGCCTTAAATATGTAGAGTGTCCTATTGTGTTTTTTTGTTTTTTGTTTTTTGTTTTTGAAACAGAGTTTTGCTCTTGTTGCCCAGGCTGGAGTGCAATGGCCCAATCTGGGCTCACTGCAACCTCCGCCTCCCGAATTCAAGCTATTCTCCTGCCTCAGCCTCCCAAGTAGCTGGGATTACAGGCGTACACCACCATGCCTGGCTAATTTTGTATTTTTAGTAGAGACAGGGTTTCACCATGTTGGTCAGGCTGGTCTCGAACTCCTGACCTCAAATGATGCACCCACTTTGGCCTCCCAAAGTGCTGGGATTATAGGCATTAGCCACTGCACCTAGCCTGTATATCTGTTTCTAATGAGTTGACCTCAGGATGCTTTTGTGAACATTTCATAAAAAGGTAGATAACTAATAGCACCATTTTGTTACAGTGAAAAACTATTTGCATTAGCTGTAATAGAATTGACTTTTTATGGTGGTTGAAGGTTTTTTTTTCTTGAGAGAGGGTCTCACTTTGTCACCCAGGCTAGAAGGCAGTGGTGCCATCTCAGTACATGCTCACTGCAGCCTCGACCTCCGAGGTTCAAGCTATCCTCCTCCCTTAGCAGCCCCAGCTGGGAGTATAGGCACATGCCCCACGCCCAGCTAATTTTTGTGTTTTTAGTAGAGATAGGGTTTCTCCATGTTGCCCAGGCTGGTCTTGAACTCCTGAACTCAAGCAGTCTGCCTGCCTTGGCCTCCCAAAGTGCTAGGATTACAGACATGAGCCACTGGCAGTTGACGGTTTTTAATTAAACCTGAATACCATAACACTAAAAAATTAGATCCTTTTTATTGTAGTTATGTTAAATATTTTCTCATCGCATCTTTTGAGTCAAGGCAGTATTGCATAGTGGTAGGAAACCATGGATTGCAGATAGACTGGAGGTCAGATTTCCAGTGACAGAACTGGAATTCTGTCAATTGTCAGGATTGACAATTTACTTCATCTCTCAAAGTCTGTTTATCTAAATGTAAAATGAAGAAAATATGTTTTATAAAGGTTAGAAACATTGGTGCATAGATATTTTAATTTCACGTGTTAACAGTGTGATCCAATATCTGGGAAATGTCAAAATGAAATTTAAGAATACTTTAGAAAAAGTTCATACGTTTTAGATAGTTGTCTGATAGATGCATTGGAAACTGCTGATAGTGACTACTAGCTATTTATGGTTTTGTAGAAATGAAGTCTTTAATTTCCTTGTAATAATTACTGTTTCAATAAAACTTGATTTTTGCCCAGAGGGTATCTCTGCTCTGAATTGTCAAGAAAATTTTAGGCCGGGTGCATGACTCATGCCTGTAATCCTAGCACTTTGGGAGGCTGAGGCTGGCGAATTACGAGGTCAGGAGATCAAGACCATCCTGGCTAACACGGTGAAACCCCATCTCTACTAAAAATCCAAAAAACATTAGCCCGGCGTGGTGGCGGGCGCCTGTAGTCCCAGCTACTCTGGAGGCTGAGGCAGGAGAATGACATGAACCCAGAAGGCGGAGGTTGCAGTGAACTGAGATCACGCCACTGCACTCCAGCCTGGGCGACAGACCGAGACTCCGTCTCAAAAAAAAGAAAATTTTATAACAGCCTTGTGAGAGTGATGGGTAGATTGATTCTGTTAGATGAGAGGTATTTGGCATACTGCTTAAGAGGTCTTTTTTTTTCTGGCCTCAGACTTTCCTTTGAATTTTGGCTCAGTTCTACCTCTTGCTTTGCTTAGCAGTAGATTGCATTTCCTAGTCTGTGAAATGGGGCTGACAAGTGTCTTCTCATAGAGATGTGAAATAATATAAAGCTACAGTTCATAGCATAGTGTCTAGCATACAGTAAATAAACATTTCTTAAATGTTAGATATGTGTAATTTACATGTTGTGATTTTTTTTTTTTAATAAACCGTTTTTTCCCCTCCCCTAGGCTATGGTGAACTAAACGGTAATGCTGGAGAAAGAGAAATCTCTTTAAAGAACCTGAGTTCTGATGAAGCCACCAACCCTATTTCCAGGGTCCTCAATGGCAACCAGCAAGTTGTAGACACTAGCCTGAAGCAGACTGTAAAGGCCAACACCTTTGGGAAAGCAGGAATTAAAACCAAGAATTTCATTCAGAAAAACAGTATGGACAAAAAGAATGGGAAGTCTTATGAAAATAAATCTGGAGAGAACCAGTCTGTAGATAAGTCTGATACTATACCAATTCCAAATGGTGTGGTAACAAATAATTCTGGCTATATTACTAATGGTTATATGGGTAAAGGAGCAGATAATGATGGTAGTGGATCTGAGAGTGGATATACAACTCCTAAAAAAAGGAAAGCTAGGCGCAATAGTGCTAAGGGTTGTGAAAACCTTAATATAGTACAGGACAAAATAATGCAACAAGAGACCACTGTCCCAACCTTAAAACAGGGACTTGAAACTTTCAAGCCTGACTATAGTGAACAAAAGGGAAATCGAGTAGATGGTTCGAAGCCCATTTGGAAGTATGAAACTGGGCCTGGAGGAACAAGTCGAGGAAAACCTGCTGTGGGTGATATGCTTCGGAAAAGCTCAGATAGTAAACCTGGTGTGAGCAGCAAAAAGTTTGATGATCGGCCCAAAGGAAAGCATGCTTCAGCTGTTGCCTCCAAAGAGGACTCATGGACCCTATTTAAACCACCCCCAGTTTTTCCAGTGGACAATAGCAGTGCTAAAATAGTTCCTAAAATAAGTTATGCAAGCAAAGTTAAGGAAAACCTCAACAAAACTATACAGAACTCTTCTGTGTCACCAACTTCATCTTCATCATCATCATCATCTACTGGGGAAACTCAGACCCAATCATCAAGTCGCTTGTCCCAGGTCCCTATGTCAGCGCTGAAATCTGTTACTTCTGCCAACTTTTCTAATGGGCCTGTTTTAGCAGGAACTGATGCAAATGTTTATCCTCCAGGGGGTCAGCCACTGCTAACTACTGCTGCTAACACTCTAACACCCGTCTCTTCTGGGACAGATTCAGTTCTCCAGGACATGAGTCTAACTTCAGCAGCTGTTGAACAAATTAAGACTAGCCTTTTTATCTATCCTTCAAATATGCAAACTATGCTGTTGAGCACAGCACAAGTGGATCTGCCCTCTCAGACAGATCAGCAAAACCTGGGGGATATCTTCCAGAATCAGTGGGGTTTATCATTTATAAATGAGCCCAGTGCTGGCCCTGAGACTGTTATTGGGAAGTCATCAGAGCATAAAGTGATGGAGGTGACATTTCAAGGAGAATATCCTGCCACTTTGGTTTCACAGGGTGCTGAAATAATTCCCTCAGGAACTGAGCATCCTGTGTTTCCTAAGGCTTATGAGCTGGAGAAACGGACTAGTCCTCAAGTTCTGGGTAGCATTCTAAAATCTGGGACTACTAGTGAGAGTGGAGCCTTATCCTTGGAACCCAGTCATATAGGTGACCTGCAGAAAGCAGACACCAGTAGTCAAGGTGCTTTAGTGTTTCTCTCAAAGGACTACGAGATAGAAAATCAAAATCCTCTGGCCTCTCCTACGAACACTTTGTTAGGCTCTGCCAAAGAACAGAGATACCAGAGAGGCCTAGAAAGGAATGATAGCTGGGGTTCATTTGACCTGAGGGCTGCTATTGTATATCACACTAAAGGTAACTCATTTGTTTCCTATGCAAAGATTTTTATTGGCCAATTTAGTATATATTAAGAGAATTTTAAGAGAATTAGTTGTTCATATTAAGAGTATTTTAAGAGAATGACAATGTGGATAAGCAACTAATATCAAACTGATTCAGGGTCTTTGGAACTAGTATGATTAAAATTTAGAAGAAATGTTCACTTTTCCAACTTAAAATGGTTTTTAAAAATACAAACATAATTGACCTACCTGGTTCAAAGAAGTGAGGAGAACTTGCTTAAAGGTGTTGATGTTATATTTTCTCTTGACCGAGTGCTTAAAAAAAAATTTTATTGAACATATGTTCTCCTTCCTTTGCTTTTTTGTTTCTCCTTTGCTTTTTGTTTGTTTTTTCTTTGAGAGGGAGTCTCACTCTGTTGCCAGGCTGGAGTGCAGTGGTGTAATCCCGGCTCACTGCAACCTCCACCTCCCAGGTTCAAGCGATTCTCCTGCCTCAGCCTCCTGAGTCGCTGAGATTACAGGGACGTGCCACCACGCCTGGCTAGTTTTTGTATTTTTAGTAGAGATGGGGTTTCACCGTGTTGGCAGGATGGTCTCGATCTCTTGACCTTGTGATCCACCTGCCTTGGCCTCCCAAAGTGCTGGGATTACAGGTGTGAGCCACTGCGCCCAGCTTCTTGTTTGTTTTTGAGACGGAGTCTCTCTTGCCCAGGCTGGAGTGCAGTGGTGGGATCTTGGCTCACCGCAACCTCTGCCTCCTGGGTTCAAGTGATTTTCCTGCCTCAGCCTCCCGAGTAGCTGGGATTACAGCCATGTGCCACTCTGCGCAGCTTATTTTTGTATTTTTAGGAGAGACTGGTTTCACCATGGTGGCCAGGCTGGTCTCAAACTCCTGACCTCAGGTGATCCACCCACCTGGGTCTCCCAAAGTGCTGGGGTTACAGGTGTGAGCCACTGTGCTGGGCCTCATGTTAATAACTTTCTTAGAATGTGATATGTTTGTGTCTTAAAGAAAATTTTGCTGTATGGCATAACTGTAATCTAAATCTTTAGAGCAAATAATGAGGTTTAACGAATGATGTTTATATCCTTTTGCTTTTGAGAACAGTGGGTTTCAGTATTCCTGTAGTTTGCTATGTCTTCCTCCCTTCTCTAACAGAAATGCATACTCCATGCATGCATGTACACACTTAGTACATAGTGTATATTTCCATTTTAATAGTGGTTCATTTAGGCAGTGACTTGCAGGGAAGGGGGACCATACCAGATTGTGGGAATTAGGTCATTACCATATTCTCTCTGGAAGAAATATTGCCTGAGAGATGAATAACAAAGCAATTTATGTGACTTTTAAGCATATTTCCTAGTCTGCATACCTTTCCTTATCTGCAAGCTGGAAGACTTCAGTATAATAAATAGATGTCCTTTTAATATTATTTTACTTCCTTAAAAATGGTAGTAGTAGAATTGCTTAATGGAAGTTTAAGAGTAGGAATTCTCAAAGATAACATTTACCTGATTTCATTTGTTCTCCAGCTCTGCTCTTTGGAGGTAAATATAGGAGTTAGTTGTTTTTAGGAATATTAGGACAAAAAGAAATGCTTCATTTTTTAAGACATGTATTGTACATTAGTTAGCCTCTGCCAGGAGAGTTGGGTTTTTTGGTATTGCTTTCTGTGCCGTCTGCCCTCTAGAGACTGTCACTAGAAAATGTTTACCCAAGTATTTTGCACTGGTGATCATTGTGTGAGCCTGAGAGGATATCTGGTTGTGTTATGTTCTCTTACCATCTCCAAAAAAATTGTAGAAGGCCCAGTGTGCTGGATCATGCCTGTAATCCCGGCACTTTGGGAGGCTGAAGTGGGAGGATCACTTGAGCTCAGGAGTTTGAGGCCAGCCTGGGCAACAATGTGTAGTCCCAGCTACTTGGGAGGCTTAGGAGGGAGGATCACTTGTGCCTGGGAGATCCAGGTCTGCAGTGAGCTATGATTGCACCACTGCACTCGAGCCTGGGCAGCAGAGTGAGACCCTGTCTTTCAAAACAAAACAACAAAACGTGGGATATGCTCCCTTAGGTGACTGGTTAATAGTTTTATGTACAATTTCTATTATGTGGAATTGCAGGCCATTTTTAAATGGGAATGTTAACTTGCATCATTCTTTATACATTTTCCCTATCCATGGGCTGAGTATGAAATCAGTGGTATTTAGATAAGCTGAATACCCCTATATGGGTGCAGTTATATTTAGTTTTTCTGGTGTTAATGAAAAAATTTGCTTTAATAAAGTGTGTCATCTTGAGTTTTGTATTTGGACATGATTGGAAATTAATCAGATTGACATCAAAATTTTTACCCCTCTAGAACAATAAATAATATTCAGTTCAATTAGGTTCCAGAGTAGCAAGTTCTTTGAATTCCTGCCAAATGTTGATTAGTCCATGAGTGGTCCATTGGCCCACTCATTTTTCTTTACTTGAATTAGATTTGGAGATCTTTTATAAGTGAAGGCTTTTTTTTTTTTTTTTTTAAGTTAAACTCTAGAAGAAGTCATAATCAGTTGGGCTACTGGAATATCCTTTAAGAACATCTGTATTATTTTCTTTGTGCTTTAGTGTAGTCTTCAAATGTTCAGTAGTAATCTCTAAGTGAGTTGAAGTTGGGCTTAGAATTGAAAGTTTTCTGCATTTCTCCTAACTTCAAAAATAAGCTGTTCAGCAACTTAATTGGAAATAGTGGGTAAGAGAGTACATTATGTCACTTCTTTGGGAATGGTGTGCTATTTATTTATATAAAGGAAGGTATTTTTATTTTATTTTATTTTTTTGTTGTTGTTGTTTGTTTGTTTTGAGACGGGGTCTTAGTCTGTTGCCCAGTCTGGAGTGCAGTGTTGCAATCTTGGCTCACTGCAACCTCTGCTGCCTAGGTTCAAGTGATTCTCCTGCCTCAGCCTCCTGAGTAGCTAGGATTACAGGTGCACACCACCATGCCTGGCTAATTTTGTATTTTTAGTAGAGATGGGGTTTTACCATGTTGGTCAGGCTGGTCTCCTGACCTCGTGGATCCACCTGCCTTGGCCTCCCAAAGTGCTGGGATTACAGGTGTGAGCCACTGCACCCAACAAAGAAAGGTGTTTATTTGACTCAAGGTTTTGGCAGCTGGGAAGTCCAAGTGCATGGTGGCGGCTTCTGGCAAGGACCTTTTTTTTTTTTTTTTTTTTTGAGACGGAGTCTTGCTCTGTCGCCCAGGCTGGAGTACAGTGGCCCACTCTCGGCTCACTGCAAGCTACGCCTCCCGGGTTCTCGCCATTCTCCTGCCTCAGCCTCCCGAGTAGCTGGGACTACAGGCGCCCGCCACCGTGCCCAGCTAATTTTTTGTATTTTTATTAGAGACGGGGTTTCACCGTGGTCTCGATCTCCTGACCTTGTGATCCACCCGCCTCGGCCTCCCAAAGTGCTGGGATTACAGGTGTGAGCCACCGCGCCCGGCTAGGGCTTTTTTTTTTTTTTTATACAGGAACTTTTTAGATTAAGTATAAGTGTAGTATGGATTTTTTAAAATGTGAGTGTTAAGTACAGTTGAGGGTATGAAGTAAAGATACAATAGAGCATAAAAGGGATTTGTGTGGATTCTGATTCTTGGGATTTTCCTTTTAGCTTTTTTTTTTTTTTTTTTTAATTAAAGAGACAGGATCTCATTGTCACCCAGGCTGGAGTGCAATGGCACTATCATAGCTCACTGTAGCCTTGAACTCCTGGGCTCAGGTGATCCTCCTGCCTCAGCCTCCTGAATAGCTGGGACAGCAGGTGTGCACCGCAATGCCTCGCTAATTTTTTTATTTTTATTTTTTGAGATGAAGTCTCGCACTGTTGCCCTGGCTGGAGTGCAGTGGCGTGATCTCAGCTCACTGCAACCTCTGCCTCACAGGTTCAAGAGATTTCTCCTGCCTCAGCCTCCCTAGTAGCTGAAATTACAGGCATGAACCACTGTGCCCGGCCGCCCAGCTAAGTTTTGTGTGTGTATATATGTATATAGTGATGGTGTCTCTGTATTTTATCTAGGCTGGTCTTGAACTCTTGGCCACAAGGGATCCTCCTGCCTCAGCCTCCCAAAGTGCTAGAATTATAGGTGTAGGCCACCATGCCTGTCCTAACTTTTTTTTTTTTTTAGACGGAGCCTCACTCTGTCACCCAGGATGGAGTGCAATGGTGCGATTTTGGCTTGCTGCAACCTCTGCCTCCTGGGTTCAAGTGATCCTGCCTCAGCCTCCCAAGTAATGCGGATTACAGGCGTGTACCACCATGCCTGGCTAATTTTTTGTATTTTTAGTAGAGATGGGGTTTCGCCATGTTGGCCAGACTGGTCTTGAACTCTTGACTTCAGATGATCCGTCTACCTTCACCTCTGAAAGTGCTGGGATTACAGGCATGAGCCACTGTGTCCGGCCTAATTTTTGTATTTTTAGTAGAAATGGGGTTTCACCATGTTGGCCAGACTTGTCACAAACACCTGACCTCAAGTAATCTGCCTGCCTCGGCCTCCCAAAGTGCTGGGATTATAGGCATAAGCCACCACACCTGGCTCCAATGGCTTTTTTAAGAGACAGCGTCTCACCCCATGACTCAGGCTGGAATGCAGTGGTACGATCCTAGCTCACTGCACCTTTGAACTCCCGGGCTTAAGGGATCCTCCCTCCTCAGCCTCCTATGTGTGTAGCTGGGACCATAGGTTCATGCCACCACCCATGTTGTCTGGGCTGGTCTGAAATTCCTGCCCTCAAGTGATCCTTCTGCTTCAGCCTCCTTAAGTATTGGGATTACAGGCATGAGCTACCATGTCTAGTTTGTGATGGCTGTTAGTGTATGTACCTGAGACATATAACTGCCCTCTTAAAAGTTGTTATCTCAGTCATTTGAAGCCAAGTCTTTTGAAATAATAATTGATATGAGTTGTGTGGTCAGAGTGCCAATTTGAACTGGGTTGATCTGTCTTACATGGCTGTTACGGCACTGAAGGATATGAAGCATTTGAAATGCTGACATTTTGATCTATTCATTTTAAAGTAGGCTGGGGCCGGACATGGCTCACACCTGTAATCCCAGCACATTGGGAGGCCGAGGCGGGTGGATCACCTGAGGTTAGGAGTTTGAGACCAGCCTGGCCAACATGGCGAAACCCCATCTCTACTGAAAATACAAAAATTAGCCAGGCATAGTGGTGCAGGCCTGTAGTCTCTGAGGTGGGAGAAGGCTGAGGTGGGAGAATCGCTTGAATCTGGGAGGTGGAAGTTGCAGTGAGGCCGAGATCTCACCACTGCACTCTATCCAGCCTAGGAGACAGCGAGACTTCATCTCAAAAAATGAAAATAAAAATAGTCTGCATACTGTGGCTCTCGCCTATAATCCTAGCATTTTTGAAGGCTGAGGCAGAAAGATCGCTTGAGCCAAGGAGTTTGAGATCAGCCTGGGCAACATAGCGAGTCCTGATTGCTACAAAAAAATTTTAAGCATTAGCTGGGCATGGTGGCATGTGGAGGCTGAGATAGAGGATATCACCAAGCCCAAGAGGTCAAGGATACAGTGAGCCATAATCATGCTGTTGCACTCAAGGTTATGCAACAGAGTGAGACCCTGTCTCAAAAACAAAACAGTTGGTATTAAGCAATTGCTTACAGATCTGTGTTCACGTAGATTAATATGGCACCAATTTGGGTAGACTGGAAGCCATTTTTCTGTTGACTAGAAGATCAGTTTCTTGGAATAGTGCAGGCAGAGGTATAATAAAGGTTTTCTGCTTTGTATTTTCAACCATGTAAATGATCTGAAGTTTTAAAAATCATTTTTTTAAAAAGCTTTTAGATTGGGAAAGGGCATAAGGGAATGGATAAGATTACATCAACAAGATTTAGGAAACAGGATATGAAGAGACAAATTATGATTAATCCATAAAATTGACAGGGACTAGGCATAGTTGACATTTGTTTACAGAAGGATCTGAATATTAAATTTTCTCTTCTAAACACAATGTGAATAAGTATTTTCACGTTTGCTGCATTTTATTGAAATTGCTACCTGAATGCCTATGGCATCACAGCTGTCTTCCTAATAATCTTATTAATGTGCACCTGCGAATTTGACAGTTTTAAGGTTTGCTTTGGTTTTAGCCCTGGTTGGATTCCCTAGATTTGAAAAGGATCCCTGTTTATGAGGATATAATAATGTGGGACATATAGGAATGAATATAACAAAGAATTCCTGATTTGGTATAAGATCTCCATTCTCCCAGTGAGAGAACTCATACTGGCTGTTTAGCACCCATACTGGCTTCTTGATATGTCATGATGTCTGCTTTATGAATACAGTAATAATAAATTCACCTTGATACTGGTGAAAGATCACTTGTAAGGAATTTATGGAAGTTAAAATTTAACTTCCAGATTTCACTAGCTTAAGTCCTGAGTGTGAGGGAAATAACCATCTATGCTGTAAGAAGAGCAGACACTATTACTGTAATGGTAGTAGCAAAACCAGAAATTGTTTATTATAGTAGTAGCAGTTCCATTCCAAGCAACTTTTACCCTTATAAAGTACATGGGATTAGAAAAAGTAGAGCAGTAGAAAAGAGAAAAATGACAAAAACAACTTGAGTTCTGAGTTTCTATTTAGGGGTAGTCTGGGTAATTCTTATCCTGGTTTGTTGTAGCTTCAGAGAAGAGTTCGTTAAGGGGTCTACTGAAAAGGTGGTGACTTCTAACTATCTTAATTCAGAATTACTTGAAAACATGCTGTTCTCTTCTCTTCTCTCTTTTCTTTTGCTTTCTTTCGCTTCCTTTCCCTTTCCTTTTCCCTTTCCCTTTTCGACAGAATTTCACTCTTGTTGCCCAGGCTGGAGTCCAATGGCGTGATCTCGGCTCACTGCAACCTCTGCCTCCTGAGTAGCTGGGATTACAGGCGTGCATCACCACGCTCGGCTAATTTTGTATTTTTAGTAGACACTGAGGTTTCACCATGTTGGTCAGGCTGGTCTCAAAAACTCCTGACCTCAGGTGATCCACCCGCCTTGGCCTCCCAAAGTGCTGGGATTAGAGCCGTAAGCCACTGCACGTGGCCTGAAAACATGGTATATTTCTCTCTGGGTATTGTCAAACTGAAAAAGGGTGGTAGAAATTTCTGACAAGCTTCTTTGTAAAAGAATAGGCAAGTATGGCAGACTGGTTAAGAAAAAGGAAATCAGAACAGCAAAACATGGTATGATAACCTGTAATCATCCAAAAAATGGGCAAATCTGAATTAAAGGGAAAAAGCAGAATTTTAATTTATCATGTCATCATCCTTGCCGAATTGTACAGGCTTTGATCCAAAATGTCTTAATAAGGTATTGGAAAGCATGATTAGTGATAAATTGATTTGGGGGTTCTCAGTTGTGGGAGTCAGTTTGTTTGGCATTATGTTTGATTTATTCTCTGTCTCTGGTGGAGCCATTTACTTTAGATGTTAATTTTTAAAAGATGTTCTAGGTTCAGGCGCAGTGGCACATGCAAATCCCAGCACTTTGGGAGGCTGAGGTGGGCGGATCCCCTGAGGTCAGGAGTTTGAGGCCAGCGTGGTGAAACCCGGTCTCTACTAAAAATATAAAAATGAGCCAGGCATAGTAGCGTGAGCCTGTAGAGTAGTCCCAGCTACTCTGGAGGCTTAGGCAGGAGAATCTCTTGAACCTAGGAGGCAGAGGTTGCTGTGAACCGAGATTGTGCTGCTGCACTCTAGTCTGGGTGTCAGAGCAAGACTATCTCAAAAAACAAACAAAATGTTCTATTAGCTGAGACAATGGTATTATTCATTTTTAAATGCAAAAAATAAGCTTCTAGTTAGCTTTAGCCCTTTTAGCTTCAGTCGTTTTCCATGAGGGATTTAATAATTAAATGCCGGATCTGTTTGGTTTGATTATATGAAATTGCTGTTTTTGTAGGTCAGAAGTTGAGTGTGAGCAATGCCAAATGGGTCTACCTAATACTGTTTACAGTTATATTATTACTTCCTGGCTGATTTATGAATAGTATTTGTTCAACTCAGTATTTACTTATTGCACCAAGCCCTGTGGGAAGCAGTAGTGATAAATAGATGAAAGGTGAGAGTTTGTGTCATTGAGAAACTTGGTCTAATAGAGAAACACATGGAAAGAAATGTATTACTATTGTTGGCTGGGCACAGTGGCTCACACCTATAACCCCAGCACTTTGAGAGGCCAAGGCTGGCGGATCACTTGAGATCAGGAGTTAGAGACCACCCTGGCCAACATGGTGAGACCCCCATCTCTCCTAAAAAAATATACAAAAATTAGCCGGGCATGGTGGCACGTGCCTGTAGTCCCAGCTACTCAGGAGACTAAGGCAGGGGAATCGCTTGAACCTGAGAGATGGAGGTTGCAGTGAGCCAGGATTGTGCCAAATGTAGTTGGAACCGGTAAGGTGGGGGCAGGGTGAGGGAAGGGCAGTCAGGATTCCAAAAAGAAGTGGGCGTTAGTCTGTTTATTGTGCTCAGATAGTAAGATTACTTTAGATGGAAGAAATAATAGCGTTTGAAGATTGCCAGCCATTCAGTTTGTTTAAAGGAAGGTGAATAGTACAAGTTTAAAGTCCTTTATAATTAGATAACTTAGTTATCTAATTAATATGTTGATGTACTAGCTATTGTGTCAGGTGCCAGGAGATACAAATTCAATTTCACAGTGCTAGTAGCTTTTGCTGTAGGCAGTGAGAATCCATTGAAAAGTTTTGAGCAGTGTGGTCACTTTCAGATTTCTCTATATATGTTTGAGACGGAGTCTCTCTGTGTCACCCAGGCTGGAGTGCCATGGCGCGATCTTGGCTCACTGCAACCTCTGCCTCCTGGGTTCAAGCGATTCTCTTGCCTCAGCCTCCTGAGTAGCTGGGATTACAGGTGTGCACCACCATGCCCGGCTCATTTTTGTATTCTTAGTAGAGACAGGGTTTCACCAAGTTGGTCAGGCTGGCCTTGAACTCCTGACCGCAAGTGATCTGCCCGCCTCGGCCTCCCAAAGTGCTGGGATTACAGGCATGAGCCACTGCACCTGGCTAACAGATTTATATTTTTAAAGGAAAAGAATGGTTAGCCAGATTGTGGAAGACAGAAAGTGAGGCCTGAGTAATGGCAAAGGAGGCCAGTTAAAAGGCAACTGCATAAACATTCAAAAGATACTGCTGCTTGAGCCAGGGCAATGACATTGGGCTAGAGAAAAAGAGATAGATAACCAGAAAGTTGCAAGTATCTTACCTTTGGTTAAGATTTACCAGAGGTGAACATTGCCTCTGTAAATTCCTTAGTTTGAATTTCCTTGACTCTACCCACTCTTATATCCTACACCTTCACTATAACTGTCTTGGGGTCATTCTCTGTTTCTCAAATGTTCCTTGAGTTCCCTTTTCATGTTACGTCAGTTTCTCTGGATAATCTTGTCCAGTTCTGTTACTATATATACTAGGCTTAAGACTTCTTCAGAGGCCAGGCGTGGTGGCTCACGCCTGTAATCCCAGCACTTTGGGAGGCCAAAGCAGGTGGATCACCTGAGGTCGGGAGTTCGAGACCAGCCTGGCCAGCATGGTGAAACCCTGTTTGTACAAAAAAACACAAAAAGTTAGCCAGGTATGGTGGCACATGCCTATAATCCCAGCCGCTTGGGAGACTGGGGCAGGAGAATCACCTGAAGGCAGGAGGTGGAGGTTGCAGTGAGCCGAGATCGAGCCATTGCACTCCAGCCTGGGTAACAAGAATGAAACTCTGTCTCAAAAAAACAAACAAAAAAAAAACTTGAGTTCAGACCATATATATTCCATATCATCGCTGCAATTCTATATATATTAAATTGAATTCATTCTCTTCCAAAACCTGCTTTTTCTTTCTTGCCCTTAGTGAATTAGCATTAACCCAATTTTTTGTCATTAGATTATATGGACCATTTCTCTAAGAGCTCCGTTTTTTTCTTTTCTATCTCAGATACTGTCTTCATTTCTTCTTAACATTTATTGGGCTGTCTCTCTATATTATCACTTCATCTGTTCTGTTCTGTTCATTACCTGGAAGAATCATCACTATTTAATACAATAACCTTAGATTTCTTCAGTGGCTTCCCTTCACCTATATGATTAAGTAATAAACTTTATTTCATATGTAGCTTTTTACTCTGTCCCCTGAATAATGTTCTTTAAATCTCTCATTCTTAGTGACTTTGTGAACCATAGCGTCTTTGTTGCAACCACTCAATACTTGGTTCTGCATTGTAGCTCAAAAGCAGTCATAGATGGTACATACACAGTGTATGTGGCTGTGTTCCATTAAAACTTTTTTTGGTTTTTAAGACACGGTTGTCTCACTATATTGCCTAGGCTGGAGTGCAGTGGCATGATCATAGCTCACTGTCTCCTTGAATTCTTAGACTCAGGCAGTCCTCTTGCCTCAGCCTCCTGAGTAACTGAGACTACAAGCATGTGCTATTAGCACACCCAGCTAGTTTTTAAATGTTTTGTAGACACAGGGTCTCACCATCATGCTAAGGCTGGTCTCAAGTGATCCTCCCGCCTCTGCCTCCCAAAGTGCTGCAATTACAGGTCTGAACCACCACAGGCCCTCATTAAAATTTAATTTGCAAAAATAGATGGTGGATAGTAATCGTTTGTTCACCCCTGCTCAAACACACCTTGTTAAAGCACACACATACCACTAACCTTTGTTCATTGCTGATGCTCCTGCCAATAACCCAACCTCCCAATGAAGTTGCTTACTAGAATAAGCTCACAGAGGGCAGTTTCTTTCTGGTTTTGCATCTATACCCTGAGCTGGTGAGTAGTAGTTTTTTTCAATCAACTTGGAATTAAGAACTTGTGGATAAGTGGACATTTCGCTATAGGAAGCATTGTGATAGGGTGGTATTACGTAGAAAGTCTGCTCTAGGAAATTGAACATTAACTTTTCATTTGAGTGGCGTAGCTAAATATAAGTTTTGATATAAAGAAATTTCAGATTGGGTGGTGGTAGTGATTTAAAATACAGGATTTTGCTCTTAAGATATACTTGGTATATCTTAAGAGCAAAAACTTTTACTTAGGTTCTATTAGGTCTGGCCCTGTGGGCATTTCTCAATAAATATTGCATAATTAGATGCTTCTTCAGAAAGAACTGGCAAGTTAGATTTTGTGATGTGTCTGTGTGTGTAGAAGAGAGCAGTGTTAAAAGATCAAGGCTGAGTGTGATGGCTCATGCCTGTAGTCCCAGCACTTTGGGAGGCCGAGGTGGGTGGATCACCTGAGGTCAGGAGTTTGAGACTAGCCTGGCCAACATGGCGGAACCTGTCTCTACTAAAAATACAAAAATTGGCCGGGTGTGATGGCTCACGCCTGTAATCCCAGCACTTTGTGGGGCTGAGGCGGACGGATCACAAGGTCAGGAGTTCCAAGACCAGCCTGGCCAACATGATAAAACCCCGTTTCCACTAAAACTACAAAAATTAGCTGGGTATGGTGACGTGCGCCTGTAGTCCCAGCTACTTGGGAGGCTGAGGCAGAAGAATCACTTGAACCCTGGAGGCAGAGATTGCAGTGAGCTGAGATCTCACTATTGCACTCCAACCTGGGCGACAGAGCGAGATTCTCTCAAAAAAAAAAAAAAAAAGAAAAAAAGAAAAAAAAAACCCAAAGACTCAGTTACTGAGGTGGAGCATCCCAAATCTGAGAATCTAAGATCCAAAATGCTTTGAGATCCAAAATTTTTTCGGTACTGACATGATGTTCAAAAAGGAAATGCTCCTTGTCCAATAATATAATGGAAACATTCCAAAATCTAAAACACTTCTGGTCCCAAACATTTCAGATAAGGATACTGAACTTGTACGTATATGATGATTTTGTATAATTCAAATTGCCTTCCTTAGCCTTCTTTATACTATTCACTTGCTTTGCTTCTCGGGATAGTCAAAACATTAAATTACACAAATGAGGGGCCAGGCGCGGTGGCTCACGCCTGTAATCCCAGCACTTTGGGAGGCCAAGGTGGGCGGATCACAAGATCGGGAGATAGAGACCATCCTAGCTAACACGGTGAAACTCCGTCTCTACTAAAAATACAAAAAATTAGCTGGTCATGGTGGCAGGCACCTGTAGTCCCAGCTACTTGGGAGGCTGAGGCAGGAGAATGGCGTGAACCCTGGAGGTAGAGCTTGCAGTGAGCCAAGATAGCATCACTGCACTCTAGCTTGGGTGACAGAGCGAGACTCTGTCTCAAAAAAAAAAAAAAAAAAAAATCACAAACGAACACATTTCGTATTTAAACTCTGAGTTGAGACTTAGGTAACCTAAAAGAGGACAGAATGTAATGTCAGCCCTTTCCTATGTGTTCTATCGATAATGTCATTTCTTTCTTTTTTTTTTTTTCTTTTTTTTTTTTTTGAGACAGTCTTGCTCTGTTGCTCAAGCTGGAATGCAGTGGCGTGATCTGGGCTCAATGCAATCTCCGCCTCCCGCGTTCAAGTGATTCTCCTGTCTCAGCCTCCCAAGTAGCTGGGACTACAGGTGCCCGCCACCATGCCCGGCTAAAAGTGTTTTTAGTAGACATGAGGTTTTACCATGTTGGCTCAGGCTGGTCTCGAACTCCTGACCTCAGGTGATCCGCTTGCCTTGGTCTCACAAAGTGCTGGGATTATAGGCGTGAGCCACCGCGCCCGGCCATGTCATTTCTTGTTAGTTTTGTTAAGGTTAAGCATAGCATCATGTAAATGCTATTTGGTTCATTTTCTCTTTCTGATCCTAACCTTGTTTGAGTTTTGGGGAAACTTAAATTTTGATCAAGGAAATGAAGTTACTAGTAGTGAAAGAAGTAATTAATATTAAGTAACAGGAAGGGAAATTGCATTCAGTTCTCAGTCAGCATTTCTGATAATGCTGATCTTTCTTTCTTTCTTTCTTTCTTTCTTTCTTTCTTTCTTTCTTTCTTTCTTTCTTTCTTTCTTTCTCTTTCTTTCTTTCTTTCATTCTTTCATTCTTTCTTTCTTTCATTCTTTCTTTCTTTCTTTCTTTCTGTTGAGATGGAGTCTCACTCTTTTGTCCAGGCTGCAGGGCAGTGGCGCGAATTCAGCTCACTGCAACCTCTGCCTCCTGTGTTCAAGCGATTCTCCTGCCTCAGCCTCCTCAGTAGCTGGGATTACAAGCATGGGCCACTATGCCCGACTAATTTTTGTATTTTTAGCAGATGGGGTTTCACCATGTTGGCCAGGTTGGTCTCGAACTCTTTACCTTGTGATCTGCCTGCCTTGGCCTCCCAAAATGCTGAGATTAAAGGTGTGAGCCACCGCACTAGGAATATGCTGATTTATTTCTTGGCTAGAAGTTGGCTTGCTTCATGGCTAGTTTTATGGGTACATCATACATCCATATTTCCCCCTCAGAAGTCATGATGAAATTCACTACTCCAGAGCTCACATTTAAGGGTAGTAACATTTTATCATAAATCATTTTTAAATGTATAGTATTTGAGTAAAACCTTAAGCTGTGGTAAAGAAGTGTCTTCAACTTGTTAAACTGGGTGTTTGCAAATAGTTGTTTTGTCTTCTTTATTCTAAAATGTGTATGCTTGCTTTGTTTTTAAAGCAATGTGTTTGTTACTGTGACTCTGAAGTGTATTCTCAAAAAAGGGGGAAAGTGCAGGGACAGGTTGAGTTTCCAGTGGGGAAGAAAAAAGGAAATGTTATTTATAGGTGAGTAACATGAAAAGTTGGGTTAACTTTTTTTCTTTCCTTTTTTTTTTTCTTTTTTTTTTATTTTTTAATAATAGGAGACAGGGTCTCCCTGTGTTGCCCAGGCTGGTCCCTCAAGTGATCCTCCTGCCTTGGCCTCCCAAAGTACTGGGATTACAGGCATGAGCCACTATACCCGGACTATCTCTATTTTTTTCAACATACAACTAAATATAGATTTATTTTTGCAGTAGACAAAATGAGTATCAAGTTATTACTATATACAAAATTCTTCAGGAGTTTATTGGCTAAAAAATATGAAAATTCTGTGCTTTAACTAAAATAAAAAATATTGGTTGTATTGGATCAATTTTTTTGCAGTAGGTCAACCAAGAGAAAGCTTATATTTGGACTTGTTAAAATAGGCTATTCTGAAATCCAGAAATTTGTAAGATAATAAAGACCATTTAACTGTTCCTCATTGTTTGAAACTAATGGAATAAGAAATTATATTGAAGTGGTAAGTATGATTTCTATGAGTAGAATTCCCGAGCGTCATCTTTTTTTTTTTTTTTTTTTTCCCTCCAGATTAGATAGTTCTCCCCTTTTTAGACCTCTCAGGAGAAAGGGAATTTTCCTGCCTTTCTTTGTATAAGTGTCTGTGCAGAGATTTGATGGACATACCATACCATACAACTAAGCTTGGACAATTGGCAGTTTTTCTGCATACTCCCAGATTTGGTTTAATCAGGGAATCAGTATGATATATTGAATGGGATTTTATCTGGATAATTATCTTGTTCATCCTGAATTATTAATTGATCCCAATATATGGATCTGACAAATTTTCAAAAGGCTGAGAGTACTGTAAAAAATACTTTTTAAAAGTGTCAGGCTTGGCTAGGTGCAGTGACTCACGCCTGTAATCCCAGCACTTTGGGAGGCTGAGCCGGGTGGATCACGACGTCAGGAGTTCAAGACCACCCTGGCTAATACGGTGAAACCCTGTCTCTACTAAAAATACAAAAAATTAGCTGGGCGTGGTGGCGGGTGCCTGTAGTCCCAGCTACTCGGGAGGCTGAGGCAGGAGAATGGCATGAACTCGGGAGGTGGAGCTCACAGTGAGCCAAGATCGCGCCACTGCGCTCTGGCTTAGGTGACAAAGCAAGACTCTGTCTCAAAAAAAAAAAAAAAAAAAAAAAAAAAATGCCAGGCTTGGTGACTCACGCCTATAATCCCAGCACTTTGGGAGGCTGAGGTGGGAGGATTGCTTGAGCCCAAGAGTTAAAGACCAGCCTGAGCAACATAGCAAGACCCCATCTCTACAAATGGTATGTGTCTGCAGTCCCAGCTACCTGGGAGGCTGAGGCAGGAGGATCGCTTGAGCCCAGGAGTTTGAGGCTGCAGTGAGCCATGATTATGCCACTGTACTCCAGCCTGGGCTGCAGAGCAAGACCGTGTCCCCTGCTCACTGCCCCCTGCGCAAAAAAAAAAAAAAAAAATTGGTTTTTAGACACAGTTTTAATTTTTGCTTGGGAAGTGGGGAGAGAAATAGGAATATGATTCCACCATTTCCTGCCCCTATTTATACACATACAATCAGAAAATAATAATTTTAGATCTGTATCTTATAGTCCTATGGAGGGATTATGTTGTGGCTTAACTGTAACCCAAGTCTAGATGTATCCCATCTTAATGAGTTTCGGTTTTATTTTTCTTTAATTATAATTGATTGCTGTTAAATTGGAATGTAGTTACACATAACAGTTAAGCAGGGTTAAAATAATCTTTTTGTTGTTTCAAAATGATAGTTTTATTACCACAGAAAGACTATCCTTAACGTTTGTTATAGTTCATTTCTATTACTAAGTAGTTTGTGTTAATCTCCAGATAGAATATTTCCTTTCAAGGTCCAATTATTTGGTTCTTGTGTAATATTCAACTACTGTTGACTATATATAGCTGAAGCTTTCATGTATCACAGGTAGAGTTTTTAACTGCATTCTCTGTATATCAATATAATTTGGACGTGTACATAATTTTCTTATTTTAAGATGCCAAACTAAGCACATTGTAGACATTTTGGATGAAATTGGAACAAATGGGGATTGTGTGCCTTTAATAATAGGTGTGGATTGGCATTTTGACCTTATAGGTTAAAATAAGAGGTGTGGTTAGGGCTGGGCGCGGTGGCTCACGCTTTGGGAGGCTGAGGTGGGCAGATCACTTGAGGTCGAGAATTCTAGACCAGCCTGACCAACAAGGAGAAACCCTGTCTCTACTTTAAAAAAAAAAAAAAAATTAACTGGGTGTGGTGGCGCATGCCTGTAATCCTCACTACTTGGGAGACTGAGACAGGAGAATCACTTGAACCTGGGAGGCAGAGGTTGCCGCGAGCCGAGATCGCGCCATTGTGTTCCAGCCTGGGCAACAAGAGTGAAACTGTCTCAAAAAAAAAAAAAGAAAGGTGTGGTTTAGAGGTTAGAACCACTTGCCTGAATGGTTAAACTAATTAAGCATCAATTTTAATTAGTCAAATTTGATGACTGCTTTGTTCAAAAAATTTGGGCACCTCATTGAGGAGTCAGTGGATTACCAAGAAATACTTGGTGTTTTTTAAATAATGATGAGCTCTTAGGAGAAGTATTATTTTATCTGTAGCATGCTTCTTGCATATCCTTACAATTTGTGAAGACAAAATTATTCTTGCAGTTTGATTTCAGATAATAATAATCTACATGACACTTAAGAATTATAAGAGCCAGCTGGGCAAGCACAATGGCTCACACCTGTGATCCCAGCATTTGGGAGACTGAGGTGGGCAGATCACCTGAGGTCAGGAGTTCGAGACTAGCCTGGCCAACATGGT
Organism: Chlorocebus sabaeus; assembly: GCF_047675955.1. Taxonomy (NCBI): domain Eukaryota; kingdom Metazoa; phylum Chordata; class Mammalia; order Primates; family Cercopithecidae; genus Chlorocebus; species Chlorocebus sabaeus. The sequence goes on along the minus strand of NC_132919.1, from coordinate 27,488,713 downwards.
GAAACCCTGTCTTTACTAAAAATACAAAAATTAGCTGGGTGTGGTGGTGGGCACCTGTAAACCTAGCTACTTGGGAGGTTGAGACAGGAGAATTGCTGGAACCCGGGAGGCAGAGGTTGCAGTGAGCTGAGATCAGGCCACTTCACTCCATCGTGGGCAACAAAGAGCGAAACTCAGTCTCAAAAGGAAAAAAAGAATTACAGGAGCCAAGTTCACACCCGAGGTGGGAGAACCAGCCTGGGCAACAGACCCTGTCTCTACCAGGAAAAAAAAAAAAAAAAAAAAAATTAGCTGGGTGTGATGGCATGCTGCTGTAGTTAAGAGGCTGAGGTGGGAGGATAGCTTGAGCCTAGGAGGCTGCAGTAACAGAGCAAGACCATGTCTTTAAAAAAAAAAAAAATTATAGGAAAATGTGAATGCTTTGTGTGAGCTTCATAGAATTTTGCCATTTTCAGCCCTACCTCCGATCTGGCAGTAAATCAGCCTAGGATTTTTAGATTTAAAATGAAAAACATAGCTTCAAACCTTGTTCACCAAAACTTAGTATGTATTTCTCTTTTTTTCTTTGCAGAAATGGAATCTATTTGGAATTTGCAGAAGCAAGGTAAGAATGATTAGATTACTTAAAATGTCACTGATAAGTAATCACTGGACATTATTTTTGGGTGGGATTAACAGATGGGTGGTAATTTACCAAATAGACTTTGTATTTTGAGTTATTTAATAACTACAATCAAAAGGCAGTAGCAACTGGACTGGGTGGCTCATGCCTGTAATCCCAACACTTTGGGAGGCCAAGGTGGGAGGATTGCTGAAGTCCAGGGGTTCAAGACCAGCCTGAGCAGCATAGCCAGACCCCATCTCTTTTTTTTTTTTTTTGAGACAGAGTCTCACTCTGTCGCCCAGGCTGGAGTGCAACTCAGCACTTTGGGAGGCCAGGGCGGGCGGATCACAAGGTCAGGAGATTGAGACCATCCTGGCTAACATGGTGAAACCCCGCCTCTACTAAAAATACAAAAAAAAATTCGCCAGGCTTGATGGCGGGTGCCTATAGTCCCACCTCCTGAGTAGGAGAATGGCATGAACCTGGGAGGCAGAGCTTGCAGTGAGCCAAGATCATGCCACTGCACTCCAGCCTGGGCAACAGAGCAAGACTCTGTCTCAAAAAAAAAAAAAAATGTAGGGCCAGGCGCGGTGGCTCACAACTGTGATCCCAACACTTTGGGAGACTGAGGCGGGTGGATCACCCGAGGTCAGGAGTTCAAGACCAGCCTGGCCAACATGGTTAAACCCTATCTTTACTAAAAATACAAAAATTAGCAGGGCATGGTGGCAGGTTTCTATAATCACAGCTACTCGGGAGGCTGAGGCAGGAGAATCGCTTGAACCCAGGAGGCGGAGGTTGCGGTGAGCTGAGATTGTACCATTGCACTCCAGCCTGGACAGCAAGAGTGAAACTCCATCTCAAAGAAAAAAAAAAGTGATAGTATTAAGAGTGAATATGAAAAAAGAAAAAGCGACAAAACGATACTACCATACCACGACTGGTGAGGATGGGGCAATACTTTAAGTGAAAAAAACAGGAAGGTATTCTTTACCTACTAGGTAAAGATGCGAATGATTTTTTTTTTCCCCTCCTGGTTATGAAAGTAAGACAAGCCATAAATGTTTTTAATGTGGGAAACCAACATGTTATAGGAGCCTTATCTGGGCTGGATATTCTCTGAAAAGATAGTTAAAAATTAAAATAGATTATCCTGATTATTGTGTACCTTCTTCCTGAATATATTAAAATATGATCATTGTGGAATACATGAAATAAAGTGAGAGTTTTGTAGTAGTCACTGACAATAGATTTGGGTTTTTGAACCGTGGAACTGAATTGTATCCTATTCCTCATTTACTTTGCTCATTAATACAAGTGAATTTCAGATGAATGTGAAATTCCTAGAATTTCAGAACTTGAAATGTGTAAGAAATTCTCTTATTTTACGTATTAGGAAAATGAGTTCCAGTGAGGTTCCTATAAACTAGAAAGTGGCAGGACTAGAATGTAGGTTCCCCTGATTTCCCAACTTTGCTCTTTCTTCTGGAGTTACTTTCTGTGTGTCTTACCAAACAAATGAAAAAAACATAGACTGGAAAATACACCCTGCAGGCTGGGCACGGTGGCTCACACTTGTAATCTCAGCACTTTGGGAGGCAGAGGCAGGTGGATCACCTGAGGTTCAGGAGTTCAAGACCAGTCTGGCCAGCATGGTGAAACCCCATTTCTACTAAAACAAAATTAGCCAAGCTTGGTGGCACATGCCTGTAAATCCCAGCTACTAGAGAGGCGGAACCAGGAGAATCGCTTGAACATGAGAGATGGAGGTTGCAGTGAGCTGAGATCACGCCATTGCTCTCCAGCCTGGGCAACAAGAACGAAACTTCGCCAAAAAAAAAGGAAAAGAAAATATACCCGAAAAAGTAGACCTACCTGTCTTTACTGTAAAATGGCCATTAACTCTTTGGAATGAGCATGTTCTTCATGGAGGGTTTCCAGTGGGTGGCCCTAGGAGTCCCAGAAAGGATATTATTATATTATCTCTGGACTAAACTAGATTGATTGTTAGGCTGAAGTGGACTTGAGTTTTTCCAATATTATTTTCAGGTCTTTAAATTTTTCTATTGGGTAACCAGTTGTATTGACTTGCCTTTTTTTTTTTTTTTTAAGCATGTATACTTGAAAAAGTTCTTAGGTAGAAATTACATGTGTGTGTGTGTGTGTATATATATAATAGTATATATATAATAAAAACAGTGCCCCTCCAGAAGAGGGGAGCATGCAGCTAAATAGTAAGAATTTAGAATAACCCTGGAGTCTTTGCCCAGACACATTCTAACAGTTTTATATTTTGAATCTGAAAGATCCATAGGCTTTTGTTACTGCTGAGAATAAAGGCTGGTGTTACTGTGGGAAATTGAGTAAGCCTTGATTAGGACTGAATTAGTAGTTTTGCTAATTAATTTAATGTCAAGTTTTTGGTGCCAGGTTTTACTTAGATAGTTCCCACACTGGTTAAAATAAATTTTGACTTCATTTGCTGAGAACAACAAAAGAAAAATCCACATGTTTCTTTTAATATTGGATTATTGGTGACAAGCTTTTTTCTTTGGCTGCTGTTTTCAAATACACTGCTTTTGTAATCAGTAGAAGTACATAAAACCCTTATTAAGTGAACTCAACCATCTCTGATCTGTAGGAATTGAGGCCCTCACTGTCTAGAGGACCCTGTACTTGGAATTCATTGGAATTCCAAACAGCTACTTCCAGGTTGAGAAACTGGATCATATGTGTGTTAGTACAAAGAGGAAATGGGCTTGAAGTTTTGTTTTCATAAAACAATGAGGCGATTTAAATGATGGTTATTTGGGATTTGTTATTGGAACATGGGTATTTTGATGTTCTAGAACTTATTTTTATTTTTATTTTTTAACCTTTCTAGATCCCAAAAGGATAATCACTTACAATGAAGCCATGGATAGTCCAGATCAATGAAGGACCAGACTGCCTATTCGTAACCTTTCTGCAGCATTAGAGCCATCGTTCATGGGGGACACAAGGCTTTTATGCTCCTAGATCTTCAACGCAGCAGAGGAACCATAAGTAGAATCACAGGATAATATATACAAATATATATATATACATATATATATATATATAGTTATTTAAAAAAAGGCAACTGAAAGTAATTAGACTTCTTAAGGAATCAAATTTATTTCAAGAGACTACACATGGTTATTTAATCTCCGGTACTGAATAGGTTTTTTTTCTTCTGTTAGTTTTTGTTTTTAAGTGTGAATGCAAGTGATTAATGAATACAGACTTAACAAGTGTGGTTCTAAAGTTCCTGCTGTCATCAACTTGGGCAACAAATGACCCACTGGAAAGGCAAATCCACTTAAAAGATCTCTGTATCTTGTTCTGTGACTGAAGTGATACACTAATCACGGGGAACCCAGAATGATTCAACATTTTCCCCCACTCCTCCCTTGATCTTTTTGGTTTTACTTTAATTAAGCCCTGCGAGAATGCTGGATAAATGCCTTGAAGTTAGCAGGGTGTATTTTTTTAGCGAATATGATTTGCATGTCTTGCCAGGAGTTAAGCGGCCTCTGTGGGGTGTTGGGGGAATACTTTATTTCTTTCCATTTATTTTTTGTGGGGTGGGGGGATAGGGGAGGGCATTGAAGTTCTACAATTCTGGAATAGTTGATGGTACATAGTTAACTTGGCTTCGGTTACATATTGGACTTTAACAACTGAAGAATCTATGCGTGTCATTTAAAGAAAAGTTGCAGAACAAGCAATTGGCTTAGATATACAATCTGGAAAAATATTCCTGTGCCCATATTTTAATGTAATTGTATAACTGGGAGCAAAAATATATTCTGCTTTTCAACTGTAGGTGCTCCAGACTTGCTCTCTGTCACTAACACTAAATGTGCTGTTTTCCTTGTTTTTCATCAAACATTTAAGACAAACTTAGACCTTTCTGTAAATTCTCTTTTAATTTCTCAAAAAAATCTAAAAGGGGAAGTAAAAAGTCCATGAAAACTAAAACTTTTCATGTTTTTAGCCAGTGAGAAGGTAATAAACCCTGACTGTAGAAGGTGTGTTTTCATGCAAACTATACTTCTGAGCTTATTAGCTTCTAATTATATCTTAATAAATATATTTTATTACTAGAGCAAGATGGGTTTTTAAGGAAAATAATGTGAAATTCTGGAAATTTTCTTTGGGGCAGAGAAGAGCATTAGCCCTGTCTTATCATTACATTGCCATCCTGTTGCACTGCAGCTTGTGTATAGCATGCTAAAATAAATTTTTGTGTGTGTGTGCAGAAATTAAGGGTCCAATTGAGATTGGGTGATGTTAGCATAATAACAAGTTGTCTGGCCTGACACAGCATCACATCACACACACAGAAATTAGTATATCCATGTATGTCAAATACAGGTTAAAATATCAGGGCATTTATATAAAGAGTTGTAGTCTTCTGATAAAAGTAGACTGGATCCCCTGGGGTATTTGGGGAGAAAGTAACTACTTTTGCTCTACCCCTAGAAATGTCCAGTTTTGAGTGACTGTAGTATGGATGGGTTTTCTTGTTTTGTTGATTATTTGAGGCTTTTAAAACAAGTAGTTCATGAAAGAAGCTGTTGGACTCAACATAGAGTAGAGTAACTATCTTTTTAGTCTGGATTTCTGCCCTGCTTAGATTTTAAAAGTATAAGCATGGATTGCCAATTCCACTTGATGTAAACAAAACTTTTTTTTATACATAATATATATATATATATAAAATAACTTATTGTATCAGTCCAGGTTCAGAAACTTGTGGTAGGCCAGTTCCAGATAGTTTCATTTCACCTGTAAACTGTATCACTTTTACTGATATTGTAATTTTCAAATGTATAATATGTTTACAGATGTGCCCTGCATTTAGTCTGCCTTGTTCCTATTTTGATTTTTGTTGAGTCTCCTGCCTGCTTGCCAAAAGCTAGGATGCTTCAGGCCCATGTACAATTGAAAGCAGAGGCATCCTTGAGCTTTAAAGCATTGAACAAACTGGAAAATGCAACATACCACATAACTGAAGTGAAAAAAGTCTGTGTTTTTGTGTTTTTTTTTAATAAAAATTTTCAAAAAGTTTAAAAAAAACATATAAGGTTGATTAAAGGGAAAAAAGGCTCCAGTTTGTTTTACAGGTTTTAAAGTTCTGCTGTGTGTTCAATTGCCTTGTGTAACCACTTGTCGCCTTAGGGCCAGATTCCCCTCACCACTCCCCCTTTTTAAATGTCCATTTTGCTTGCCTGGAATTTTAAAGTTCTTCTGTCTCACAACTCACAAGAAACTTTCTGGGTTTGTGACATACAGAGATTGAATGAATATATATTTGAAAACGAAAAAAAAAAGACAAACCCAGCCCCCACCTGAATTGGGCTTTTTAACTTAGAAGCAACACTTGATTGAACATCTTTAGAAAGCTGTTGCTTTTCTAATTTCTTTCCATATCCCTCAGGCCTCAGTGTTTGGAGAAGCCAAAAAGAATGTATCACTTCTCTGTCTGTCCAAAGGTTTTTGAGAGTCTCACTTTTAAATGAAACAATGCAACATTTCACTTTGATTTCTCCACTGAAATTTCCTTGATTATATGGTTAGAGGTATGTAGTTAGGAATGTCTGTTAACTTTCTGAGAACCCTAGTGCCCCATCATATTAACTGGCAGTATTTTGGGGGCATTAGGTTAATAGACTTAATTGCCTAGGTACAAGCAGGACTTTGGGACAAATCTCTTTGTGCTGTTTGGTAACACTTAACTCTATTTGTTGCAATCTTTCTCCTTAGGTCCTCACACAATTCCTTACAGAGCACTTATTAAAAAAAAAAAAAATCTTAAGAGTTGATCTGTTTTCTGATTATTTTGTGTAAGCTTCTAAACAGACTTCAGCTGTGATTAATTTAGCACATTTAAGTAACGTGTTATTGTTTGGTATAAAGAATTTTCCTCCAACTCAGAGTATTAGTACTGTAGCATAAACCAAATACAGTCTAGAGGGGATTTTTAACATCCCTCCATTATAAAGACTGAAAAAGGGGTGTGTGTGTATGTATGTGTATGTGTGTGTTGAATGTGTGTGAGGAAAAGATGGAGATATTAAAAATTAGTAAATGAATGTGTATAAGACATTAGTATTCAGAGAATGAACTTGTATTTATTTTGTGCCATTTGTTTTCATTACACAGAAAAAAGTCAGGTGGTTTAAATCCTTAAAAGGGTAGTATTGAAAAATGGCACTAAGAATGAAATTATGACCTATTTTTTTAATAGCTATGAAGATACTAATTATGGGTGAAGATTTCTTTTCAAATCTGTTTTGATTATTGTAGGCTTCTGTGTCACATACCACTCTTGTAGGTGTCCTCAATAATCCCTTTTTCCCGCAAAACACACAGGGTGTATTATCTTTCTCTTTATTCACCCTCACTTTGCTGAACTGAAGTTAATTACATAGCCTTTCTTCTAACCTCCTTAGTAATGAACCTTCACATAAAGTGTATTTACAGCATCTATGGTAGCCAGCCCTTTCTCCTCTACTTTCTAGGAGGGGATTAAATTCCAATAACTAGGAATTTAATAACAGATTTTTTTTTCTTTGAAATAAATGGCCAGAGAGTTTCTCCATTTTAGAATTTTGCTGTCCTCCTTAGTCATCTGCTTACCTAGTCATTACTCAATCTGCAGAAACTTCATAAAGGAAAAGTGCTGCATTGTTTTACAAATAACAGTTTTAGGGAAAACCTCAACTATGGGAGTTGTCCACAATACAAATTTTCAAAAAACATTACATAGCGGTAATTTCATACTCGGTTGTTAGACTTGTTGCTTCCCCACATCAGAGGCATCTAATGATTTATCTTTTGTAATTGCTGTAAACTTTTTAAAATAAAGCCATTTAGTGTGAAATTGTCAGGTATCAAATGGCTATTGGAAAGGGACTTTACTCAATTTTAATTCCACTGTAAATAAGGAGGGAGTCATTCCTGCGAGGGTCTCTTCAGAGAAATAGGTTAAAAGTCCAATTTCCAGGTATTATGAGTGTAGTTATGCCACTGGGCCATATCCTCAAATAACAACAGCTGATCCCTCTTGTATAAATATGTTAACTGTGCAGAACAGTTATGCTATAGGACAAATACAATGGTCCTTAGGGTCAGATTGGTTGATGCCACACCAGTCAAGGTAGAGTCTGATAGGGCAGTATCTTAATAACCCTACCCATGACTTAACTGTTGGATTTGAAAGGAAAACGTAGGATTTGCTCTCCTCCCCTTCACCCCCACAAAATTTTGATAATTTGTTTAAAAGGGAGAGGCAGAGGAAAAGATTAGAAGCATAAATAGCTGCTCTAAGTTTGCCAGAGGCACATAGCTTAACATTAGTTCTTAATATCGATGTTATTTTTTACTAATGTAATTAGTCAACAGAGCACCAAGATTCTTTCATGGTGAAAAAGGTGGGCTTCTGTTTTGGTATTTTAAAATGTTTCTTTTAAAATATATATCACCTGTGTGAGAACCGGGACCACCTGGGAGAGTGATGAATCATTGGCTCTACTCAAAAGCATTGCTTTACTGAGTTTTAAATTTCACACCGTTTTGCTGCTCAAGAAAGGTCTTAAAGTAGTTAAAGGATGCCAGCAATAGTCCGAATAGAATTTTCGGTTGTCTGCATGATAAAAACACCCAGTGCAGCATGATTGGAATATTGCTTTTGCATTACTGGGAGTGGTACATCAGTTATGGGCTAGAAACTATGGAACAGCCATCCTGGGATGCTGATTCAGACTTCCCTATTTATCCATACAATTTTGTTATGTCCAGAGTTCTAAAGCCATTTTATAATACTGCAGTATCTCCCCCCCTCTTTTTTTTTTTTTTTGAGACGGACTCTCTGTTGCCCATACTGGAGTACAGTGGTGCAATCTTGGCTCACTGCAACCTCCACCCCCTTGGTTCAAGCAATTCCCCTGCCTCAGCCTCCCGAGTAGCTGGGATTACAGGCGCACACCACCATACCAGGCTAATTTGTATTCTTAGTAGAGATGGGGTTTCACCATGTTGGCCAGACTGGTCTTGAACTCCTGACCTCAGGCAATCTGCCCACCTCGGCCTCCCAACGTGCTGGGATTACAGGTGTGAGCCACCGTGCCCGGCCAAGTATCCCTTTTCTACAGCCTTACTAAACTAGCTACAAACATTTATTTTCCAATTTAGTTTTACTTTCAGTGCATATCAAAGTTATACTCTTCAGACCAACAAACTAACTTGAGGGCAAATTATATAGCTTTCCGTATACCCTTTTTTCCTCAGGTGCTAATCAAAGGCTCTGAAAATGGATACTGCTTTAGTAATGTCTGCATTATTCTTAAAATGCTTATTTCTTTTGCTAGATGTAAAGATTTGGTGTTAACGAAAGTGGTTTTAATATGTAAATATGAATGAATGCCTTTAGTTTATCCTGTTTGTCTATTATTATTAGTCTGTTTTCATTTATCCTTCATAGAGGAGGATCCTTTCATGATCTTGAATACATTTCATTAGATACTGTTGCATTTTAAGAATGAAAATACAACTGTTTTCTGTCTTAGATTAATCCTGCTGCTGCTATGAGAAACTGAAAATCAAGAATGTGATGCACTTTTTACATTACTATATACCATACATATACCATAGGTTGCTTTGATACCTTTACTGTAGCACAGCCACTAACAAGAGTGAGTGAATTATAAAATTCTCTTTGGGAGGGAATCAGTACAAGTAACTAATTCTTAGCTGATATTGGCCTATGAAGGACAATAACTTAGGAATATAAGAATTCTGTTAATAGTAGTACACTTTTTGGCCTTAAATGTCTTCTACTACTGAAAATAGTTTAAATCTTAGCTTTGTTTCTATTACTCCCTCTCTCTGCCTCAGAAAGAGGAATTGGGAAGAATGGCTTAAAGGATGTGGTGTCATTGATTTGTTGCTGATCTTTTAGAAAACATTTGTCTATGTAAGCTGGGGACTTAATTTTGTTTGTATATAGAGAAGAAATAATGCTGCCCTGAACCAATCAGATTTAGTTTAAATCAAATCAATCAAAACTCCAACTATTCTGTTTCTCTTGTCTTTTTACTTAGCAAAGGAAAACTTTAGCAAGAATGCTACTTGACAAGAAGAAAAGTCATTTCTCAAGCACATACCCAAACTTGAAGGTGGTGATTGAACCCAAAATAATGGGTGGGAAACACCAAATGAGGTGGAGGAATATGAGAAAGATGTGTGGGCCAAAGCTATCTGGTTATATTTTGATGTTGCCAATATCGCAAAGCCAAAATTTTAATTTGCTTATTTAATATATTTGTTGGCCAGAGATCTATTTTTATATCAATGTGCCTTGCGTGTATATTAAAAAAAAAGAATTGGAAAGGCCATGTAGTAATGCCTGAGATAGTTGATGGTTCTTACCACCTCACTAATTTTTATGCAGTATGAAATGCTCATTCTATTGCCCAACTGGTGCTCTCTGTTTAAAGTTATAGATCTTGTCAAACTGGAACTATTTTATAAGCTGGGGAAGTGATTTACTTTTTTTGTTGTGTCTTTTTTGTTCTTAATCTATTAGTGGCTGTCCTGTAGTGGGAAATAATTAAAGGATTCTTCACTCCCTTTTCTTCTCCCTTCAGCACCTTCTTCAAGTAAACATTTCTTGTGTGCTTTGAAAAAAGTTTCAGCTTGCTGTCTCTTTTAGTGTTTTAAAGAAGTGTTATACAAAGCATTGTTTGCAAAATGTAGGGAGATAATGGAGTCCACTTTAATTTGGAATTCTGCGTGAGCTATGATCCAAGTTACCAGCTCTTTCCAACTTTAAAAATTTTGTTAAAAGCACCTTGCTTAGAAAATTTAAAATATTTATGTCTGCAACAATTGTCTCAAAATAATAAACTGTGCAATTCTTGTCATTAAAAAAAAAGATCTGAATTCTCCCTAATGTGACTTGTTAGTTTCTCTCTGTATTTCCTGCCAGTGTAAATGTGAAAGCTTTGCTTGCATTACGTTTTAGAAATGCATTTTGCACACTCGAATTTTGCCGAAGCTCCGTGAAAAGGTTAGATCTAAGTAGATGAATAAAGCTATGCACATGTTTTGAAAGTTTAATTTGTGTGTCATTACCAAAAGTGACCGATTTGTCCTTATTACTTTGCTGTTCTCAGCTTTACCATCTTTGGAAACTTGGCTCAAAGTTATATAGGTCTGGGCTAGCTCATCAGTGGAACTAGGAGAGAGGAAAACTGGCACCTATTTTAATAAAGTTCAATTTAAACGAGAGCTTGACTTGTATCTATTAAAGGGCTTTTCTTGAAACAGGGCAGTTTTATCAGCTTTACAAATCATTGGATGCTCTTCCTTAGTAATATTTTGGTTTATTTGATCAAATAGAAATGGAAAGTAATTCAAACTGAAAGACCCTTTTTTGTCACATGGAACTTGGTGACAATTTTATGTCTTAAAGCTGGTTTAAAGGTAGGATAGCCTTTTACCTTTATTGCTGTTGCATAAATTTGGTTTACTGAATTGACTGGCTTGAGATTAGAATTATTCAGTTGTTTGTAAGATCAAAGCACAGGTGGTTTTAAAGATAACATGTATGTTTTAAAAAATTGCCCAAGCTAATTAGAACAAGTTTAGAAATTGGGTACATTTGGTTCAAGTGCTGCAATGTGCATGTACTAAATAGCTTTACTTTGTGTGTATGTGTACTTATAATGTATAGATGTACTGCCCAGGTTTTGTCAAATCATCTTTTTTAAAGCTTTTTTTTTAATTGCTTCAGGACTTTTGTAGGAGAGGCTAATATGTTTAAGTAGAAGATATTACTGATGGTATTTTCCCCGTGTTCCTACATATAAAATAAATATTTCCATTTTATAGCTTTTTCAGTGTACAGAAGAGGGTTACTTCTTCATCAAGTATGTTGCCTTTGAGGACACAGCAAAACCCTTCTATATGTATCTTCATTGATAGTGGCAGTTAAAAACAAAGTCATCCAGTTAAGACTCGAAAGGTGACCCATAATTAATTGCATGGCCTTAAAAGGCAGAAATGCAGGAGTGTAGCAAGCATCATCTTAGATGGCTATGGTTCCTCTTCCGCATCTGTCAGTAGTTCACTTATGTTCAGTCTTAGAACCTATTGGAAAAGCAAAGTAATTTCTCTGTCTTGTGCAGAGGCACTTAGGAGCTGAGTTACATCTTAATCTAGGGGAATGGATGATAAATGGAGTACAGTTATGTTAATGGATGTTTTCCCTTCCCCCTCTCAAAAAAAGTTTCAATGTTTGTTTTGCCCAGTCAAAAATATAGGTCTTTTCTAGATATAAGAACAGTGACCAGAAATTTTCCCTTTTGCTAAATGCTTAGGTATTTGCTATAGCTGTTTCTGATGTCATGGATTCTGAGGAAGTGTCAGTTACGTGATGATCTTCCTTTATTGTTGTCTTACTTCATCATGTTCAGTGTTTTAAAAATATAAATTACAAACACTCTACAACCATACCCAGATTTACTTATTTTATCAGAAAAAAAAAACTTGAGAAATTTGTAGATCAAATTGAGAGACAATAAGTGTACATTGTTGAATAAAAAATTTTAAAGTTTCTGAGGTGTTTGTTATCTTTTGTGTGCTTTAATTTTTTAAAAAGTCTTTACTGACGAATCTTAAATTCAACTGATAAAAAGTAAAAAAAAAAACAAAAAAAACAAACCTGAAAACTAAGTTTGTGATATTGATAATGATTTTTTTTCCAAAGGGTCAAATATGTGAAGAATTTAAGTCTTAAGTGTACTATGGTCCTGTGATTTTTTTTTTTTTTTAATCAGAGGTTTTTACAGTGCTTAGAATTAGCTTGCTTATTGAAAAATCCAGAGCTATCCTGCCTTTTTGCAGGACATTAAGTCTTACGCTTTTCCAGTTGAAATAAATCAAAATTGAGCTAAGCAGTTAAGCAACTAGAATGTTAAGCTGCCAAGATTCTGAATTTATTCATAACTTTATGTTGAAACATGTGGCAGTACACACTGGAGAAACTTCCTGTTTCTATAGTACTGATTTGTCACAAGGTGAAAGGAAAATCAATGCCAACTTCAGCATTATTAGAAAGAGCAGGAGATGGGAGGAAAGGACATAAAAACATTTACCAAAAGTGTCAGTCACTATAGAGATTGATAACATTTAGGTCATATGCTTTATTGTTCTTTGAGATAAGGAATAATTGTCCTTGGCCTGGTAAGTGACTTGCAAGGACACAAGGAGAATGTGGAGTTTTATGGAAGCTTAACTAAAAATTCTCATCCAGGCAGGCGCAGTGGCTTAACACCTGTAATCCCAGCACTTTGGGAGGCCACAGTAGGTGGATCACTTGAGCCCAAGAGTTCAAGACCAGCCTGGGCAACATAGTGAGACCTCATTTCTACAAAAAGTACAAAAATTAGCCAGGCACAGTGGCAGGCGCCTGTAGTCCCAACTACTCAGAAGGTTGAGGCAGGAGGATCACTTGAGCCCAGGAGATCGACGCTGTAGTTAAGCCAGATCGCACCACTGTACTCCAGCCTGGGTGACAGACCCTGTCTCAACAACAAAAATTCTCATCCACAGGCCAGGCGTTGGTGGCTCATGTCTGTAATCTCAGCACTTTGGGAGGCCGAGGCGGGAGAATCACCTGAGGTCAGGAGTTTGAGACCAGCCTGACCAACATAGAGAAACCCCAGCTCTACTAAAAATACAGTAATTAGCTGGGTGTGGTGGTGCATGCCTGTAATCCCAGCTACTCGGGAGGCTGAGACAGAATCTGGAATCCGGGAGGCGGAGGTTGTCGTGAGCCGAGATAGCGCCATTGCACTCCAGCCTGGGCAACAAGAGTGAAACTCCATCTCAGAAAAAAAAAATTCTCATCCACATAGGTGTGATTTATGTGAAGCATGGTAGTTAATTCAGTCTACAAAGTTTTGTTTTTTTTTTTTTTTTTTTTAATGACGTTTATTGTGGATTTCAGCAGCTAACATTTGAAAGCAATGTCTGTGAGCAGAACGTAAAACTCATTCTAGAGTTTTAGCAAGGTCTCATGCTTGAGGAATTATCGTACTTGGAGCTTTTAATCAGCTACTGTTGGATTCGGCGAATCGATTGGATCTGGGAAGTCTGGGCATGAGATCCCCACTCTCTCCAATGTTTATAGTCTCCTCCGTGATGGTCACTTTCCAAGATATACTGATACCCACGATATCCAGGATATTGGTAGCAAACCCAGCTGGGAAATTCAAAGTACATTTCATTATTAAAACTAATTAGGAATCTGGTTAACACCCCAAAATCTGAGCCTCTTTCCTCAACTTAATGGTATGGGATGCTTTTAGTCTTAGAAAAATATAGCCATCCTAAATATATCAGGCACTATTTGTAAGCATAATACAGCTACAGCTAGTTGATTAGCCTTAATCATCAAAAGAGATATAAGTGAACATAAATTCTTCCATAGAGGCATGTCTGGGGGAGATAAATCTGCAACCTTAAGTGGTAGTTGGTATAAAGAACTTGTGATTCAAAATTATGTATAACTAGAATGTGACATCTATACCAATACATATGAAATCTGATTAAAACAACCATTGATGCAACTTCAGGAGTTACTTTGAAGTGTATTCCCACCCTGTTTTTGTACTTACGCCCCACTTTGTATCTTCATGGAGCCGACTTCGTTGTTGAGCCAACCCATGGCTTGCAAGGAGGGGTAGTCATCAGAGATCTCCCACTGGCGTCCAATAAAGTTTTCCTTCTCAAAGATGGTCATCTTAGACTCCTTATGATTCTGCAATTCAGAAATTGTTTTAAAATGTTCAGTACTAGTGCTATGGCTATCATTCACGTTTTTCAAAATTGAAACACTTTTTTGGATTACACAAGGAAGCACATGATAATTTATTTTAAAAAGATTAAGGCAACAGATATGTGAGAAAAAAGTTACCCATAATTTTGTTTATTCCAATTTAAATACCATAACATTTGGAATGTACAAATAACTGATATACTATTTTGGAACAATGAAGAGGATTTGACAGTGGGAAAAAGTACTAACAAAATGCAGCCAACCAAGGGATGAATACTCACTAATGTGAAAAAAGATCTCACAAATTAATACAAAAAGTAAGCCCAAATATGTATGTGTGCGCTTGCATGTGTATGTGTGTTGTTGGAAATAACCTGTATGTCCAGTAGGGGACATGAATACTACACAAGCATTAAAAAGGCAGAGACCAACCTGTATGAACTTCAAAAATGGACAAAACTGTTTGATGATAGAAAGTGGTAGGGGAGCAACTGAGTGGAAAGGGACACCAGGGAACTATGATGGAATGTTCTTTATATGGTTAGGGTGTTGGTTACATGGATCTATATATTTTCAAAACTCATGAGAATATGCACTTAGGATCTGTGCATTTTACTGTATGTCAGTTATACCTTAGGGTGGAAAAATGAAATATTTTTTTAAAAGTGAGATTGAAATAATTTCCAGATAGGGAACTATTTGTTTGGATTAGAGCTATTTCGTTTAACTTCTCCATCCGTTGAATTTTGGCAAGACTTTGAACCAAGGTGAGATTATTAACCAAAATCACGAGAAACTCACATATAGACTGAATATTTGGAAAGGTTCTAGCCCAACCTAACTCCTAATACAGGGATCATTTTTCAGCACACCCCTGAAGATCATCCTGCTTTCTGCTTGAACTCTTTCCAAAGACCAGAAACATCCCAGCCTGATGCATTATTGAGTAATACTTAAGTGTTCAGAACAAGAAGATGATTATCAATCAATGTAGATAGATAATGGAAGACTAGCCTATTTTTTAGTCATTCCCACTTACCAAAAGGTTACTTCAGCATTTCCCTGTTTCTGCAGTAAAATGTTGCACAGATTGAAATTTAACTGGCCAAGGATTTGCTTTTTACTACAGGGTAAAGACTTTCACTCATTTACTAGTGTTTCACAAGTTTATTGGGCTCTTGAGTATCCACTTATTGCCACCTGTAAGACCCTTAGTTTTAGCTTAAGGGAAATACCACCTGGTGGAGAAAAATCAAATAGCAGGCTTAGAGGAGAAAGTGATGTTTTCTCTTTTTTTTGCTTTTGTCTTTTTTCCTGCCACATTCAGCATAACTGATGAGAAATAGCATGAACGTCAGTCTGTCCACACCCTCTTGTCCCATCCCTCATATGCACAGAAGTGGAAATTTCAGAGACTCACAGCTGAACAGATGGGGCGGAAGGACATGAGACGCTCAATGTGGTAGGCATTACTCCCACTCCAGGCATCCCAGCGAGGGTATTCTCCTCTCTCCAGGATAAACTGTTGCCCACAGAAGCTGGTATGCTCATAACCAATCCAGCTGCCAAAGACATGTAGTGTTTGTTCATGGTGTTCAAAGCCTATATGGCCTTGGGGAGAAGGCATCTTTCATTTTAGATAAGTTAATAGTGGGGTAAAATATCAAGCCAATCCCAGTAGAGCTGTACAAACTAATTTATCACAAGAGGTGAGGAATGAGTTGACAGGTATACTAAGCAGGTTTACGAATGTAGTATTTGTTTTGGGATTATTACTGAAAAGGTCTGTCTACTTCACTGGTCTGAGTGAAGTGTATTAGCAAAGCCAATCTAAAATTGTATTTCCTGGCTGGGTGTGGTGGCTCACGCCTGTAGTCTCAACACTTCAGGAGGCCAAGGCAAGCAGATCGCTTGAGCCCATGAGTTGGAGACCAGCCTGGGAAACATGGCAAAACCCCTTCTACAAAACTCAAAAATTAGCCAGGCGTGGTGACACACTACTGCAGTCCCAGTTATTCAGGGGGCTGAGGGTTGAGCCTTGGAGGTGGAGGCTGCAGTAAGCCATGATTGTGCCACTGCACTCCAGCCTGGGCAACAGAGTAACGCTTTGTCTAAAAAAAAAAAAAAAAAAAAAAAAAAAAAAAAATTTTTTTTTTCCTCAATACCTGGTTCAGGATCTGGTGACTGACTATTGCAAGCTTGTCCAACCTGTGGCCCAAGGGCTGCATGCAACTCAGGACAGCTTTGAACACAGCCCAACACAAGTTTGTAAACTTTCTCAAAACATTTTGAGTTTTTGTTCTTGTTAGCTCATCAGCTCTCGTTACTGTATTTTATATGTGGCCCAAGACAATTCTTTCAGTGTGGCCTAGGGAAGCCAAAAGATTAGACACCCCTGGACTATTGCTTTGTTGGCTCAAGCCAAACCTGTTGACTTATTCTTAAGAAAGCACAGGGATGAACAAGCAACTGATGGATTACTAGTCTCTTTTTTCCTGTGACTTGCAAGTTCTTTCTCCTAGTGCCCCATACTTATACTTAAAACTTGAAACACTCAGTTCAGTTTTTCACAATTGGGTCTCAGTGATGACACCTTAAAGTGTTACTTCTTTCAAAGGACTGAAGAGCTTAATTTTGGTGGCAAGCAACTTGTGGAAGTCTATCCACATGCAAGGCCAGTTCTGCCTAGTCAAGGGCGAGTCTTTTCCTTAGGTGTTTTCAGGCTAATGATAAAGGCCTCAACTACTCTGCCAAGAGTCAGAGGACAAAAATGAGAAGGTCTCCCTCACCAAGATTAACCATCAACAAGAAACTGCCTGAAAGATGAATCAGGAGCTAATATGTCTCTGGAGTCATGGGGTTAAGGTTTTTTTTTTTTTTTTTTTTTTCATAAATTAGCTAACAGTGTCTGCTCTGGGACATGCAGGAGGAGAGTTAGCCATAGAGGCAGCCACTTGACACTTTCTTCTTTACCAATTTTCTGCAGGCAAGAAAAACTCAAGGGTCTTGTGGCTGTTCTGAGGGCCTGTGAGCCCCAGAAGTAAAAATTTGATTACTGCCACTGCCCCACCCCATTGTATGTATTTCTTTATTCAGCCCCTGAAATTTAGTACCAGGCCTAAGAACCTCATGTCCCTTTTAGCTTTGGCTTACTAAATTATGCATGTAGTGATTTCTTTTGAGGTCTCTCTCTGAGAAATGACTAGAGCCTAGGGGGACATCCTTCTTCCCCTATCCCCACTCTATGGTCCCATGTCTGAAGGGACTTGAAATAAGGGACTGTGGTTCTACAGAGATCCATACTCACGCGCCACATTCCACCTTGAGGGACCGGACATTATCAAAACTGCGCTCAGAGACATTTGGACAGGAGCTGGTGAACTCCATCCTCTTGCCCTGAAAGTTCTCCTGATCATAGATGGTTATCTGAAATGAGATTGAATGGCACAAGAGAGCTAGCACCTGGTACATCAGGAAAAACAGAGGCCCAGGTCAACAGCTTAACTTGTGTCTGACTCAGTGCTTTCTGTTACCAGCTGTAGCCTGGGATGTCTGGTGAGGTCTCTTCCAGTGTAGACAGGGCAGGAAGGGGTCTGAATTAACGCCACTGGTTGGTGTTCATTTGCCCAGAGTAGGGATGACGTGGAGGGAGGATTGGTTTATTGTAGAAATGGTCTGAAGGGATAACAGCTAGACCAATGGACAGGCCAAGGACTTATGGGCTCCCATTCCACCACAGTTCCTTCATAAGCATGGCCCAGAGGCCAGGATTCTGGGAGTCCCAGGAGTTCCTTACAGATTCTTAGCTTCTCCGGCCACACCCCCATAGAAACCTAGGGTGTAAAGGAAAGTTATGGTCAACCTTTTTGCACTTTGAACTAAAACCTGGCTTGTGGACCTGGCCAGAGGACCACTCCCAAAGCTGTGAGTTGGCCTCAGAGTTGACCCAATGAGGAGAATGGGGAGTGTTGGAGAGAGGCCAGTGAGAGGCCTGAGGATCAGCCACTTCAGCCAATGGTTAAAGCCAACCTCAGGCTGGGAGGCTGAGTCCTGTAACTGATTTGGGATCTAGTAGTAAATCTCTTTATGGGCCCTCATTTTCTCCATGGATATAATCATTGCTGGGGTGCTGTATTTTAAGATGACTTTAGTGGGAAGGAGAGAGGAGTTAGGAAACTAGGTATCAACTCCCACCCATCATTGGCATCCAGAGTCATCCTTCCTTTGTCCAACAGGACATCCTGAGAGATCCTTCCTTCGACAGCACTGGAGCTTGTGTGGACCTTTCCCCTACAAACTGGGGTTTTTCTGGTCAGTCACTGCTTCATGGATGAGCACAGGCTTGGGGCCTGCTCTGTGCAGCATCTCACCCCTGCCCTGTTGGATGTGATGGGGGTGGGCTTACCTTCCATGGCCCCAGGGACCCCTGCGTAGGGTTGGTCTGAGCCATCTTCGTGGTTGGAAGGGTTTCTGGAAGACAGAGCACACATGAATGAGGTGGCTTCTGGGGAGGAGGGTGAGGTGACGGAATGCCTTGAAAGGTAAAGGAGAATTGAAGTCTGCAAGACAGACTTTGGTTGGAATTCTGGCTCTGCCGCTCACTAGCTGTGCCTCGAGATTTTGTTGTTGTTGTTGTTGCTGTTTTGAGACAGGATCTTGCTCTGTCATCCAGGCTAGAGTGCAGTGGCACAATCTCACTTCACTGCAACCTCTGCCTCCTAGGCTCAGGCGATCCTCCTGCCTTAGCCTCCCATGTAGCTGGGACTACAGGCATGCACCACCATGCCCGGCTAGTTTTTGTATTTTTAGTAGAGATGGGGGTTTCACCATGTTCACCAGGCTGGTCTTGAACTCCTGACCTCAAGTGATCCACCCACCTTGGCCTCCGAAAGTGGTGGGATTACAGGCGTGAGCCATCACACCCAGACTGAGCCTCAGTTTTTCCATTGGTAAAGCTTCAACGTGCAGAGTTATTGTAAGGATCAGAAACAATAGGCTGGGCACAGTGGTTCATGCCTGTAATCCCAGCACTTTGGGAGGCTGAGGCGGGTGGATTACCTGAGGTCAGGAGTTTGAGACCAGCCTGGCCGATGTGGTGAAACCCTGTCTCTACTAAAAATACAAAAATTAGCCGGGTATGATGGCACACACCTGTAGTCTCAGCTACTCGGGAGGCTGAGGCAGGAGAATCACTTGAACCTAGGAGGCAAAGGTTGCAGTGAGCTGAGATCTCGCCACTGCACTCCAACTTGGGCAACAGAGTGAGACTCCATCTCAAAAAAAACAAAAGGATCAGAAACAATAATGCAGGTAAAGCACTGATAAGCGTTGTAACCCTGTCCTCTCATTTGCTTTCAGGTGACAGCATTGCCTCTGTCCGCAATATAAACTCTTTGGCAACCGCCTAGGCCAGACCCCTCATGTGACTGGCCAAACAGCCAGCCATGCCAGGATCCCAAGCTCCAAACTCCCTTGTAACCCTTCACGGTCTCATCCTTATCTGGCTCCTTTCTTTCTCTCTCTCTCTCTTTCTTTCTTTCTTTCTTCGGAGTATTTTTGTATTTTTAGTAGAGACAGGGGTTTCACTATATTGGTCAAGCTGGTCTGGAACTCCTGAGCCACCGTGCCTGGCCATTCCTTTCTGCTTTTCTATCTCCTAGGTCCTACCCAACCTTGACCTTGCCTCCTCAGATGCTTTCCTGCCTTCTCCAGCCCACAGCCACTTGCCTTCTTTCTTGATCTCTGGCACTCATCACAGTACCAATCTGTATTCTGGTTGTTGGATGTCCTGGTGAGCACCTCAATGGCAAGCCCTGGGTCTTCTAGGGGATTGGTATAGCATCGTGCTGAGCACATGTGGGGATGAGGGATTGGGAGACATTGAAAAAGACTTATTGAAGGAAAGTGAAGAAGAAAAGAGTTACGGTAGTTAACACTCAACAATGGCTATCTACATGTCCGGCCCTGTTTTAAATGCTTTACCTGCATTCACGCATTTAATCTTCACACAAAGCCTATGAATTAAGAATCATCATTATCCCCATTTTACAAATGAGGATACTGAGGCTCATAGAGGTTAGGTAGACAGTAAAGATGGTAGGATGAATTTGAAAAAAGGAATCACAGAGCAAGAAAGAGGAAGGAAAAGAGCGGGGAGGAAGGGAAGAAGGAAGACAGGCAGGTGTGTATTAGGTTTCTTGACTTAGGACAGATATTCATGGCCCTCCATCTGGCTGGTATCGGGCCCAGGAATGATGTGTGTAAACTCTGTAATATATCTTTCCATTCTGAATCTCTGAATAAGCAACATTTCCCAGGTCCTGCCCCCATACCTTCTCCCTGCTCATTTCTTGGGGGCTCATGCCCACCCCCCAGCCTTGGTTGCTAGGGCAGTGGTTATTGCTATATAAGTGACTCCTCTTGGGATGACAAGAGAAGGCTGCCTTCCGCCAGAGTTCCCCAGTCTTCTCCAGCCACCCTAGAAGGCTCTACACACTAGGCAGGAGAACTGGGCCCTCTCCTGGTCATGTCTCTGCAGGGCAAGGAGAGGAAGGGCAAGGGCACCCTGAGGGCCTTACTCACCCAGCTCCTGCTGCACAGTCTGGGTCTCCATCTGGTGCCACTTGCTCTGTGGCCCCCCTCTTTATAGCCCTGAGGCCTCTGGCCTCTGGCCCTGTCAGCACTCTGCTCTCCCTCTGCCTTTGTTCCCCCTGATCCCCAGAGCTTTGGTGGCTCAGCTTGCTGGGCAGGCATCCCTTGGGCCTTTGTTTAAACCAGGGATACAGAAATCCAGAGAGGCCCCTCTGTTGTGGGCATGGCTGGCTGCTGCAGGCCTTGGCTGCTCTAGTCTTTCTTAATCTTAGAGCAGCTAGGGGGTGAGGACAGAGGTTTCTGCCATGAGTATTTGTCTCTTGTCCTTCTCCAGGTTCCTCACACCACCTTAGGATCTTCCTAAGACCCTGGGAGACCCCATGTCATATCAAACACATCAAAATGCACCTCACTTCCATACAGGATATGCATTTCTTGTTGTTTAAAAATGTGAAAGAATTATTATAATTCTGAACTCTATTGAGAAAAAATGGTTCATTGTATTCTTGGGAATCTTTTTTATGCTGTATTTATATATAACTATGTAAGAGTTGACTTCAATTGTAGTTGACTAACAGACATGAGTCTCTCTGTACCTATTTTATTAAATATTCCTTTTACTTTTGTAATTTTCTTTTAAAATTTTGGAGCTATAACTTTTGGGGTTTTTAAAAAAGAATTAAACCATTTATTGAATAACTCCTATATATTAGACATGTGTTAAATGCTTTCCTTGAAAGGTTTGAATTAAATACTTTTCCACAAGAAAAGAAAGAAATACTTTCCCACAGCCACCACAACAGTGCTATTTTCACCTGTTTTCCAGATGAAGAAACTAAGACAGAGAACGATCAAGTGACTTGCCTAAGGTCACAATATTTATAATGGCAGAGCCCAGACTCAAACCCAGTTCTGAAGTCACTGCCCTGCACTGGGCCTCCCTCGGGAGTAATGCATAAATGGCCCAAAAAATTCCGGGAGAGGAAAGAGACCTCCCTGGCTAGAACTGCAATTCTGAATATAAACACTGAGCATATAAGGGTTGCAACTTTATCTGTTTCAAAAGGGGAAGGAGCCTAGAAATGAAGCAATTTTTCCTCCTCAAATTACTTTGACTGCCTGTCCCTTTGTCTTTAATGTTAATTCCTTTCACCATTCTGCTCCCAAACAGGCCAGGTCCCATGTCAGTTCCAGGAGGAAAGGGCTCTTTCAGCCTGCAGGCCATTGTCGGGCAGCAGTAGGAGGGGGAAGAAGGCAACCCTCTGAATACCTCCTCTGGACTCACCATCTAGATGTGAAGGGTTCACCTGCTCCATCTCAGATTCCCAGGGGCCTTCCTGTGACATTGTCTAGGCAAGTGGTGATAGGGACCTAGATGTCCTTGCTTCTCCCCTCTAGCTCACCCAGGCCAGGGGCGAGAATTTCTGCCATCCACACCTTCAAAACCAATTTTTTTTTTGTATTTTTGAGACAGAGTGTCGCTCTGTTGCCCAGGCTGTAGTGCAGTGGTGCGATCTTGGCTCACAGCAACCTCTGCCCCCCAGGTTCAGGTGATTCTCCTGCCTCAGTCTCCTGAGTAACTGGGATTACAGGCACCTGCCACCATGCCCAGCTAATTTTTTTGTATTTTTAGTAGAGACAGGGTTTCACCATGTTGGCCAGGCTGGTCATGAACTCCTGACCTCAAGTGATCTGCCCACCTCGGCCTCCCAAAGTGCTGAGATTACAGGCATGAGCCACCATGCCCAGCCAATTTTGAAGTTTTACTGTATTGTTTTAGGTCTTTGGAAATCTCACAGGCCCAAGTTACTATGTATATAGTACCTTAAAGGGTAAAGTGACTTCTCCCCAGAAACTTCAGGACATTTGATGAAGGTTAGGTAGGGGAATCGTGGGCCTCCCCAGGGGCCCTGAAGAGGCAGATGTGTTCTTCAAGCATCACAGATATTGTGAGAAGCAAGAGGCTGCAATGGATGTGGAGGTCTTTGAGTCAGGCAGATGTGGGTTCATATCCCAGTTTCTCGGCTGGGAGATTTGAACAAGTCACTCAGACTCTCTCAACTTCAAAAATAGAATATCTGCCTGATACATTGTAGGCTTATGATTCCTTACCCTACTCTCTTTCTAATGACAGATACTATTGAAAATTTCATAGCAGCTTGGAGAGAAGAAGAAAGTTCTCCCATTTCCTCTGCAGCCCCCGACTCAAGTTTCATCAGTGCCCCCTTTTTTTTCAGAACCAAAAATAAGGGGGTGAGGTCTGGTATGTATTCAAGTATTTGCAGATTTGGGCAGAACGTTCCAGACCAGGTGTGTCCAATGTTTTGGCTTCCCTGGGGCACATTAGAAGAAGAATTATCTTGGCCCACACATAAAATATACTAACACTAATGATAACTGATGAGCTAAAAAAAAAAAAAAAAAAAAATTGCAAAAAAAAATATCTCATAATGTTTTAAGAAAGTTTATTAATTTGTGTTAGGATGCTTTCAAAAGTGTCCTGGGCCACATACTACCTACAGGCTGCCAGTTGGACACACTTGCTCTTAGACATGTAAGTCTGATGCTAAGGATGGCACATTGCCCCAAGGATGTTTCTGATGCCTTGATTAACTCATGATGTCTGGACGGATGTCTGGCAGGGGACAGAGCTGCTTTTGGTATCATAGCATGCTCTGGCCACCTGGTGGCTGTGCAAGGGCTTAAAGCACTAGCTGTCTATGGTTGGTGATTCTTCTTTCCTTTCCCTTCTCTTCTTCGTTTCCTCTCCAGAATTAGGGTCTTCGGGAAGCACTCATTTAGTCATTTTTTCAATCATCCACTCTTAGGCTGGCTTAGGCCCTCACGGTGTGTCCTCATTGCATCCTGTGCTTTTCCAATTACACAAGGTCACATTGATCATGCTGCAGAAATTGCTTTAGGGACTAGAAGTACTGGTTTCCAAGGGTTCGGGGGAACTGAGGTACTTGGGGCTCAGATAAAGGACAAGACTTTTCATAGTATATTTTTCTGTAATCTTTAAATTTTGAACATTGAGAACATATTTTCTATTAAAACAAAATGATTTAAAAAAATAAAACATTGTTTACCTATCTAATTCTTCCACTAGGCTCCATGCTGTAAAAGGGCAGGGGCTTCATCTGTCTAGTTCACTGGGTTTTTTTGTTTGTTCGTTTCTCTTTTTTTGTTATTGAGACAGGGTCTCACTCTGTTGCCCAGGCTAGAGTGCAGTGGCACAATCATGGCTCACTGCAACCTCCACCTCCCAGGCTCAAGCAATCCTCCCACCTCAGCCTCCCAGGTAGCTGAGATGATAGGTGTGTGCCATCATGCCCAGCTAATTTTTGTATTTGTTTGTAGAGACAGGGTTTTGCCGTGTTGCCCAGGCAGGTCTCAAACTCCTGGACTCAAGGGATTCACTGGCCTCAGCCTCCCAAAGTACTGGGATTATAAGTGTGAGACACTGCACCCTGCCTGATTCATTGTTACGGTTTTGGCTCTAAGCATAACTTCTAGCTCAATAAGTATATTTTGAATGAATGAATGAATGAATGAATGAATGGGTTTTGTGATTTTGGTGGCATAGTCCTTATTGTTAGGAGCACCCAGCTGAGTTTGTCCTTCTCACCCCAGCCACAACTGGCCTGCTTGTGCTTCACACACTCTCAGCATTGTAATATGGGGGCTTTCCATCCTACTGAATTGCTAGTACATGGAGACCAACTTAGCTAATTTTTAATTTTTGCGGAGAAGCGGGGCTTTTATTTTTGATTGAAAAGCCCAAATGCACATGCACAGAACTATAGTGGGGATCAGGTGGGAATCAGGGTTATTGTGCAAACAATTTACAAATATCCATCAAACATTCCTGGAGTCCTAAGTCCTCGTCTGGCTTCAACCCACTTTTCTCAATCACCTTAAGTCCCGAAAGATTGAGGATTCTCAGCTGTCCAGTACTGACCACCAAGCCTTCCAAATATCAACTCAATACAGTTTTTGACAGAGTTCTAGAGGATTCCCCCTCTGACATTGTCTGGCACTGCTGCTTCCCTTGCTGCAGCCCCCAGCTCCAACTCGTTCCAGGAAAGTTAAAGCAGAGCCACTCAAGGAGTGGGAATGAAGGGAGCAACCAGCTTGGAATCCCTTCTCCCAGGCTGGGTTTGGGTCTCTCCTGCTCATCGTTATTAATGATAACTACAGCTTACTGAGCATTGACTGCAAAACCAGACAGTGCCTTTGTAATCCTTACCACAATGCCGTGAAGTAGATAATAATAATAATAATAATACCCATTTTATAGATGAGCTAACTGAGGTTCTGAGAGGCCAGGGAAGTTCTGGGCCAGGGAACCTAGCAGGGACTTCAGTACATGTCTATCTGACTGCAAAGCCCATCTTCTTTCTTCCTGGCACGAAGTAGGATGCTAATATCTACCTTAACCACTGCTATCAGAGGAAGGGAAATAAAGGGGTTTAGGGCAATGCTAGGTACTCAGAACTCATCACCACATGGTAATTGCATTACTGATTGTGCCAAGTCAGATACCATCTTTTGCCAGATTCTCATAGAGACAAGTGGGAGCAAGCAGCACAGATTTTAGGGGAAAAAAAAAAAAAAAAAAAAAAAAAAACAGATAAAAAATGTTTCCTTTGAATTTGGAAAATTCACTCCATTTTTCTTGTTTTCTGATATTTTTCTTTATTAAATTTTAGCAGCATATTTTGTCAGTCTAGTTTTCTAAAGGTCATGGATCTATTGGGGACACAGATTGCACACTGTGTTCTCAGCCTACACACTCATTGCACAACTGAGTGAGAAAACTGGCTGTCCAGAGGGGTGCGCTGTTAGATTTAGGGGTGATATCTGACATTAAGAGGACTGTGACAGCTCCCCAAATGCAACCTGGGCAGTTCGAACCTTGGGCTTCTCGACACCAGGGCTACATGCCAAGCATTGTAGATGCTCAATGGAATTTTGTGAATGGCTTGGACTCCCTGGCCTTGCTTCTAGGCCAGGGGAGAGGGAGTGAGGTCATGGGGCCAGGGAAGCCCTTGGACTCAGCACTTTGTGGTAAGTGCACAATGGAGTTGGCCAGGCGGCTCAGCAGCACTTTTGTTGTGTGGGAATAAGCAGGATGGGTACAAAGCAAAGGGCCCCGTCAGCGTTCAGCATGCACCCACCTCCCCGATGAGGGGCTGCTGCTGCAGGATCTTGTTTTTTTGAGCTGTGCCTTTCTACCTCTTTAAACAGGCAGGGGAGCCAGGGCCTGGCTGGGCCTGAAAAGCCAGTAGGGCAGGCACTGGGGGAGAACTTGCCTCCATTTCTTTCTGAACCCTTTCTGAGGTCATCCATTCCTCTGCTTCCAGGCATAAAAGGATGCCAACCTGCTAGGAGAGCTGTTGTCCTAAGGACCCAGCCTCCACAGCCTGCTTGCTCTGTGTGTAAATGACTCAGAGCATCTCAATTCAACTCAGTCTAAGCTAACTTCTCAATACTGCAGCTTTAGTCACTTCCTCTCAACTAGAACCCCTAGAAACAACTAGAGAAGTAGATACAAGGATGGGACTTGTCCTATTGTGTGACACTCAGCCCACTCTCTCCACTGTAGCTAAGCAGTCCAACTCTGTCTCATTCAGGGTTGCTAGATTGAGCAAGTAAAAATATAGGATACTAAGTTAAATGTGAATTTCAGGTAAATAACAGCTTTTTTTTAGTATCAGTAGATCGCAAACATTTTTTCTACTAAAAATTATTTGTTGTTTATCTGAAACTCAACTTTAATTGGGTATCCTGCTTTTTATCCGTCAAACCTAGTCTTATCTTGCTTTTGTCTGGAGCACCCCATGATCCCCCTCTGCCAATCTGCTTCTCTTTTGTCCTTTGGAGAAGACAGTGTAAAGAGTCACCACCTGCAGGAAATCTTCCCTGGCTTACCCAGGCTGACCAGCCAACCACAGCATCCTATAACAAAGAGGAGAAAGGAAGAAAACCAGTATGTTTTTAAGTCCTTTTCCAAATGTTATCTAGTTTAGTCCTCCCAAATAACCCTGGGAGATATGCCTAACTAGCTCCATTTTCCAATGCAGAAAACAGACTCAGAGAACTTATGTTATAAACCTGAGGCCACAAAGCTAGGAAGTGGCAGAGCCACATTACAAACTCAATTCTCTTTGTTTCAAAAATCTGTTTTTTTTTTTTATCATGTTGCTTATAGGCATCCCTCTTCCTCTTGACTTGTGTGAACAACAGAGTAGCCAGAAAAGCAACTTTATTCTCATCTCCTCAGCCCTTTTATTTATTTATTTTTCTGGTGGAGCTCGTTTATCTTCTTTGCCTTGGATGTATATTTGGATGGACTCATGGCTTTTCTGGATACTTATTGGTAATAAAAAGTTAGATGG
This sequence comes from Chlorocebus sabaeus, assembly GCF_047675955.1. Classification (NCBI taxonomy): domain Eukaryota; kingdom Metazoa; phylum Chordata; class Mammalia; order Primates; family Cercopithecidae; genus Chlorocebus; species Chlorocebus sabaeus. The sequence continues at coordinate 27,461,247 of NC_132919.1, read as the reverse complement.
TTACTTCTTCTTCTTCTTCTTTTTATTATTATTATTATTATTATTTGAGACGGTCTTGCTCTGTCACCCAGGCTGGAGTGCAATGGTGTGATCTAAGCTCACTGCAATCTCCTCCTCCTGGGTTCAAGCGATTCTCTTGCCTCAGTCTCCCAAGTAGCTGGGACTATGGGCATCCACCACTATGCCTGGCTAATTTTTGTATTTTTAGTAGAGATAGGTTTCACCATGTTGGCCAGGCTGGTTTCAAACTCCTGACCTCAGGTGATCCACCCACCTTGGCCTCCCAGAGTGCTGGGATTACTGGCGTGAGCCACCGCACCCGGCCTATTTTATTTTTTTGAGACCGAGCCTCACTCTATCACCCAGGCTGGAGTGCAGTGCTGTGATCTTGGCTCACTGCAACCTCCACCTCCCGGGTTCAAGTGATTCTTGTGCCTCAACCTCCCAATTAGCTGGGATTACAGGCACCCACCACCATGCCTGGCTAATTTTTGTATTTCTTGGTAGAGATGGGGTTTCGCCATGCTGGCCAGGTTGGTCTCAAATTCCTGGCCTCAGGTGATCCACCTGCCTGGGCCTCCCAGAGTGCTGGGAGTATAGGCATGAGCCACCTCGACTGGGCCTAGATGATTACTTTAAATCACAAAAAAAGACAATCTTAATGTTAAATGCGAATGTTCAGTGTATGATGGTAGCAACCAAAACTTCAATCTCCATTCAAAAGTAAGTCGTCTGTTTGTAATCCCAGACAGGACATGCTTTAGGCAGAAACCCTGGACCCACGCAAAGTGAACCTTTTTTCTTTCTCCCACTGTTTCACTGGTTTCTGACCCTTCCAGGAGCAGAAGGAACAAGAGAGGAAGAGGGCAGAAAATGCCCTCTTGACTGGTCGTGCCCTTACTTGACTGGTCGTGTGGTTAGATGGCTTCACACTCTCTGTATCTGGCAACTCTTCACAGCTGTCAGTCTTGTAGGCACTTAAGGGTTCTTGGGAGAGCCCCCCACTTGCAATAACTTTGATCTAGGTCTATGCATCTCCACTCTGGCTACCTGTTCCTTCTACGGCTCCTAGGCACCTGGTAGTCACCTACAGTGTCATTCTGCTAAGGACACATCAGTCCTCCAGGTCTAAGTCACTACAGCCCCATTCCAGCTCCCTCTCAGGCATGACCTCCCTCTTATCCATGGGAAGCACTCACACATGCTTTGCCATGGCCAGTTCTGGCATGTGGGCTTGTTCTTACTCAATCAGCCTCCTTTGCTTGGCCTCATCCCTCAGCAGTTGCCCAGCCTAACTTCTGACCTTTAGATTCTAAACTGCAGGCGATACATCTTAAGCTTTCAGAGTGGGCCCCTCGTAGTCTTCTCCTTTGCCTTGCAGTGAAGCTTCTTCACCCCTTCCCCTGAAGGGCAGTGGGATTCACAACACAGCTGCCTCCCAAAATTTTCTTTCTGCCTCTGTCTCCAATTTCTCCAGCTCTTTTATATTCTTGGTATAAGAAGAAAGGGTAGGCTACGCATTATGGCTCATGCCTGTAATCACAGCACTTTGGGAGGCCAAGGCGGGTCAATCTCTTGAGGTCAGGAGTTGGAGACCTGCCTGGCCAACATGGTGAAACGCTGTTTCTACTAAAAATACGAAAATTAGCCAGGGTGTGGTGGCACGTACCTGTAATCCTAGCTACTGGGGAGGCTGAGGCAGGAGAATGACTTGAATCTGGGAGCGGAGGTTTCAGTGAGATGAGATCGCGCCACTGCATTCCAGCCTGGGTGACAGAGTGGACTGTGTATCAAAAAAAAAAAAAAAAGAAAAAGAAAAAAAGAAATTTCTGCATAATGGTCTGTTGCACAACTCACTACTTTGGTTTTTAATATCTACCACTTTGGCGACTCAGCCGATTTTTGTTTTTTGTTTTTTTTTAGAGACAGGACCTTGCTATCTCGCCCAGGCTGAAGTGCAGTGGTGTGATCATGGCTCATTGCAGCCTTGAACTCTTGGGCTCAAGCAATCCTCTCACCTCAATCTCCTAAGTAGCTAAGAATACAGGTGTGCACCACTATGCCTGAGTAATTAAAAAAAAATGTTTGTGAGACAGGATCTCACTATGATGCCCAGGCTGGTCTTGAACTCCTGGTTTCAAGTGATCCTCAAGCCTTGGCTTCCCAAAGTACAGGTGTGAGCCACCATGCCCAGCCTGAAATTTCCACAGTAACATCCTGCTCCTTGTGTATGTTCCTTCACACTGTCTTCAAGCTGCTTAACGCCTAGACTCCCTTTGCTCCCAGCAGGTGACATTATAACCTATTTTATCAGGCATGGATTTCCTCAACTTTCTGCCCCTGGAAGCTGCAATACCTGCAGGAGTATCTATTACCACACCCACCTCACCTCTTTAACTCCAGCCCCAGATGATCAGCACTTCCTGTCCTGAATTATATACCCTCTTACCATCTCAGGAACTTCATTTAATCAATAGCCCCCTTTTATCTAGTATTTTAAAAAGCAACTCCTATAGTTTGTTAGAAAATTATGTATAACCTAAGAGGTCATATTTTCTTGCGTAATAAATATTTGGTGCATCAAAGGTATATAATATATGTGTGTGTGTGTGTGTATATATATGTTTTATTTTTTTATTTTTATTTTTTTATTTTTTGATTTCTGAGAAGGAGTTTTGCTCTTTTTGCCCAGGCTGGAGTGCAATGGCAGGATCTCAGTTCACTGGAACCTCTGCCTCCTGGGTTCAAGCAATTCTCCTGCCTCAGCCTCCCTAGTAGCTGGGATTACAGGCGTCCACCACCATGCCCAGCTAATTTTTGTATTTTTAGTAGGGACAGGGTTTCACCATGTTGGCCAGACTAGTCTCAAACTCCTGACCTTAAGTGATCTTCCACCAGCCTCAGCCTCCCAAAGTGTTGGGATTACAGGTGTGAGCCACCGCACCTGGCCTACATATTTTTTTAAAACCCAGCAGCTACTCTGCCCAGAGGTTTCCATTTTCAACTTTTAGTTTTTTTTTCTGGTATTCATCGATTTTGACGTCATATATTATAGGTTTTGGCAGATAAGATTTTATCCCTCTGGCCAGGCATGGTGGCTTATGCTTATAATCCCAGCACTTTGGGAGGCTAAGGTGGGAGAATCGCTTGAGCCCTGGAGTTTGAAACCATCCTGGGCAACATAGTGAGACCCCATCTCTACAAATAAAAAAAAAATTAGCTGGGCATGCTGTTTCATTCCTATAGTTCCAGCTACTCAGGAGGCTGAGGCAGGAGGATTGCTTGAGCCCAGGAGGCAGAGGTTGCAGTGAGCTGAGATGGCACTACTGCACTCCAGCCTGGGTGACAGAGTGAGACTCTGTTTCAAAACAAAGAAAAAGAAAAAGAACAAAAAAAAGGGCCAGGCACGGTGGCTCACACCTGTAATCCCAGCACTTTGGGAGGCCAAGGTGGGCAGATCACCTGAGGTTGGGAGTTCGAAACCAGCCTGACCAACATAGAGAAACCCCATCTCTAGTAAAAATACAAAAAAATTAGCTGAATGTGATGGCACATGCCTGTAATCCCAGCTACTCGGGAAACTGAGACAGGAGAATCACTTGAACCCAGGAGGCGGAGGTTGCGGTGAGCCAAGATCACGCCATTGCACTCCAGCCTGGGCAACAAGAGCGAAACTCAGTCTCAAAAAAAAAAAAAAAAAAAAAAAGATTTTATCCTTCTTATGGCCCTCTCCCCCTCCACACCGTCCTATGGATGTATTATACATTTTACTTAAATCCATGTTCAGCATTTCCATGTCTATGAATTTGTAAATATTGTTCACTGCTGACCAAGTAAAATTTGATAACATTTCCTTTCTTGAACCATGTTTTGCTTTTTCTGGAGTTAAGAAAATGCCTAATGTTTTTCATAGGTTCAGTTTCCCAGCATCTTCGTTAAATACTTCTAACACAGGGTGGGGAACATCACACACCGGGGTCTGTCATGGGGTGGGGGGAGAGGGGAGGGATAGCATTAGGAGATACACCTAATGTAAATGACGAGTTAATGGGTGCAGCACACCAACATGGAACATGTATACATATGTAACAAACCTCCACGTTGTGCACATGTACCCTAGAACTTAAAGTATAATAATAAAAGAAAAGTAAAAAAAATACTTCTAATAGGATAGTCTACATTTGAACCTGTTAGATCATGTCTCAGCTCCATTTTCCCTCTTGGAGACCTCTTTTCTGGAAGCCTCCCACCTCAGCCTCCCAAGTAGTTGGGACTACAGATGCATGCCACCATGCCCAGCTAATTTTTGAATTTTTTGTGGAGATGGCGATTTGCCATGCTGCTCAGGCTGGCCTCAAACTCCTGGGCTCAAGTGATCCGCTCACCTTGGCTTCCCAAAGTGCTGGGATTACAGGTGTAAGCCACCACGCCCAGCCTGGAAGCCTCTGTTCCATTCCAGTCTGGGGAAGTTTCTCCCTATGCTACTCCCTATGCATAGCTACTACCCAGAGACTTCTCTTGACTGATGTCCTGGGCATCCCCTTTGCTTGCCTTCAGGGTTGAACCCTATATCTTCCTCTTTCATAGTTTATCCTCTTGTTTTGGTAAAGCACATTCTCTAATAGTGTCCTGAGACATGGTACATGGAGATAATTTTTTTGAGATCAGAATGTCTAAATGTATATTTTCGTACAGTAGCATTTGATTGAAGGTTTGGTTGGAGGTAGAGTACAGTACCAGTACTCTACAAATTGTGAAAAGACTTCCCCTTTGTCTCCTATGTGCAATGTTGCTATTGGGAAGTATGATGCCATTTTGTTGTTGTTGTTGTTGCCCAGGCTGGAGTGCAATGGCGTGACCTTGGCTCACTGCAACCTCTGCCTCCCAAGTTCAAGCGATTCTCCTGCCTCAGCCTCCCGAGTAGCTGGAATTACAGGGATGCACCACCATACCCGGCTAATTTCGTATTTTTAGTAGAGACGGAGTTTCTCCATTTTGGTCAAGCTGGTCTCGAACTCCCAACCTCAGGTGATTCCCCTGCCTCAACCTCCCAAAGAGCTGGGATTACAGGAATGAGCTACCGTGCAGGCCAATATGATGCCATTTTGATTGCTGATTCTTTGTATAAGATTTTCTTTTTTCTTTCTAAAAGCTTTTGGATTTTTTTTTTTCTAATCCCTAAAGATCTGAATTTCCTGAGGCTATGCTTTGGTGAAAATCTTACTTTCTTTATTTTTCCGGGCATTTAGTAGACTTTTCCAACCTTAGGAAATCTGTGTTCTTCAATTCTTGGAAAAATTCCTGTAATTTTTTTAAAAATCATTTTCTCCCTTGTATTTATTGTTTTTTCTGCAACTTCTATTGGTTGGATGTTGGACCTCCTGAATTGATATTCTAGTTTTCTTACATGTCTCTTCTATTTTATGTTTCTTTGTCTTTTTTGTGACTTTTTTTTTTTAGACAGAGTCTTGCTCTGTTGCCCAGGGTGGAGTGCAGTGGCACAATCTGGCTCACTGCCACCTCGACTTCCAGGCTCAAGCAATCCTCCTACCTCAGCTTCCTGAGTAGCTGGACCCACAGGTGCATGCCACAGTGCCTGGCTAATTTTTGTTTTTTTGGTAGAGATTGGGGTCTTGCCATGTTGCCCAAACTGGTCTTGAACTCCTGGGCTCAAGGAATCCTCCTGCCTGGGCCTCCCAAAGTGCTGGGATCACAGGCATGAGCCACTACACTCAGCCTTTTTTCCTGACTTCTAAGCGATTTCCTTGATTTAACTTTTAACTCCTATTAATTTCCTACTGCGGCTAAAACAAGTTGCCCCATAAAAAGGGAACACATATGCACTGTTGGTGGAATGTAAATTAGTATAATCTCTATAGAAAACAGTATGGAGATTTCCTTTTTCTTTTTTTTTTTTCTTTTTCTTTTTTTTGAGACGGAGTCTCGTTCTGTCGCCCAGGCTGGAGTGCAGTGGCCGGATCTCAGCTCACTGCAAACTCCAACCTTCCAGGTTCACGCCATTCTCCTGCCTCAGCCTCCCGAGTAGTTGGGACTACAGGCGCCCGCCACCATGCCCGGCTAATTTTTTGTATTTTTAGTAGAGATGGGGTTTCACCGTGTTAGCCAGGATGGTCTCGGTCTCCTGACCTCGTGATCCACCCGCCTCGGCCTCCCAAAGTGCTGGGATTACAGGCGTGAGCCACCGCGCCCGGCTGGAGATTTCCTTTTTCTTTTCTTTTCTTTTTCTTTTTTTTTTGAGACAGGAGTCTCACTCTGTCACCCACGCTGGAGTGTAGTGGCGCTATCTTGGCTCACTGCAATCCCCACCTCCCTGGTTCAAGCAATTCTCCTGCCTCAGCCTCCCGAGTAGCTGGGATTACGGGCACACGCCACCTCACCCAGCTAATTGTTTTGTATTTTTAGTAGAGACAGGGTTTCACCATGTTGGCCACACTGGTCTCGATCTCCTGACTTCAAGTAGTCCTCCTGCCTCAGCCTCCCAAAGTGCTGGGATTACAGGCATGAGCCACCACACCCAGCCATGGAATACTGCTCAGTCATAAAAAAGAACAAAATAATGTATTTTGCAGCAACTTGGATGGAGCGGGAGGACATTATTCTAAGTCAAGTATCTCAGGAACGGAAAACCAAATACTGTATATTCTTGCTTAGAAGTGGGAGCTAAGCTGTGGATATGCAAAGGTATGCAGAGTGATATCATGGACTATGGACACTCAGGAGGGGGAGAGTGGAAGGGAGGCGAGTGATAAAAAACTACATATTGGGTACAATGTACACTACTCGAGTGATGTGTGCACTCAAATCCTAGACTTCACCACTCTACAATTAATCCATGTAGCCAAAAATCACTTGTACCTTAAAAGCTATTCAAATTAAAAACATTTTTTTTAATTAAAAAAATGGCTGGACATGGTGGCTCACACCTGTAATCGCTACACTTTCGGAGGCTGAGGTGGGAGGACTGCTTGAGCTCAGGAGGTCGAGACCATCCTGGGTAACGCAGCAAGACCTGTCTCTACTTTAAAAAATAAAAATAAAAATAAAAAAAGCCAGTTGTGGTGGCTCGCACCTGTAATCCCAGCTATTTGAGAGACTGAGATGAGAGGACTGCTTGAGCCTGGGACGTCAAGATTGCAGTAGGCTGAGATTACGCCATTGCGCTCCAGCCCGGGCGATAGAGCAAGCCTTAACTCAAAAAAAAAAAAAGCAAAAACATAAAAAAAAATTAGCCGGCCGGGTGCGGTGGCTCAAGCCTGTAATCCCAGCACTTTGGGAGGCCGAGACGGGCGGATCATGAGGTCAGGAGGTCGAGACCATCCTGGCTAACACGGTGAAACCCCGTCTCTACTAAAAATACAAAAAGCTAGCCGGGCGAGGTGGCGGGCGCCTGTAGTCCCAGCTACTGGGGAGGCTGAGGCAGGAGAATGGCGTAAATCCGGGAGGCGGAGCTTGCAGTGAGCTGAGATCCGGCCACTGCACTCCAGCCAGGGGGACAGAGCGAGACTCCGTCTCAAAAAAAAAAAAAAAAAAAAAAAATTAGCCAAGTGTGGTGGTGCGTGCCTATGGTCCCAGCTATTCAGAAGTCTGAGGTGGGAGAATTGCTTGAGCCTGGGAGGTCGAGGCTGCAGTGAGCCGAGATTACACCATTGCACTCCAGCCTGGGCAACATAGTGAGACCCTGTCTCAAAAAAAATCAAAAGCAATTGAAAAGCAAATTACCACAAATTTGTGTTGGCTTAAAACAACACAAATTGGCTAGGCACAGTGGCTCATGCCTGTAATCCCAGCACTTTGGGAGGCCGAGGTGGGTGGATCATTTGAGGTGAGGAGTTCAAGACCACCCTGGCCAACATTGTGAAATCCTGCCTCTACTAAAAATATAAAAATTAGCCGGGTGTGGTGGCGGAAGCCTGTAGTCCCAGCTACTTGGGAGGTTGAGGCAGGAGAATCATGCGAACCCAGGAGGCGGAGGTTGCAGTGAGCCAAGATTGTGCCACTGTGCTCTAACCTGGGCAACAGAGCGAGACTCTGTCTCAAACAAACCAAGAAACACAAGAAACCCCACAAATTTATTATCTTACAATTCTGGAAGTAGGACTGCATTTTTTCCTGGAGGTTCTAGGGGAGACTCTATTTCTTTGCCTTTATCTGGTTTTAGAAGCAGCCTGCATTCCTTGGCTCATGGCCTTTTCCTCCACCTCCAAAGCCAGCAGCACAACATCTTCAAATTTCAATCTCTTTGACTCTGACCTTTCTCCCTGCCTCCCTCATAAGGATCTTTGTGATTACATATCCAGATAATTTTGGACAATCTTGCTATCTCAAGTTTCTTAATCACATCGGGAAAGTCTTTTTGCCATATAAGAACACATATTTACAAATTCTAGGGATTAGGATATGAACATCTCTAAAGGGCCATAATTCTCTCTGCCACAAACTCTTTTGCCAATCTGTTATTTTATTGTATTGTATTTGTCTATTTATTTATTTATTTATATATTTATTTTCCGAGACAGAGTCTCACTCATTTACCCAGACTGGAGTGCAGTGGCGCGATCTCGGCTCACTGCAAGCTCCGCCTCCCGGGTTCATGCCATTTTCCTGCCTCAGCCTCCCGAGTAGCTGGGACTGCAGGTGCCCGCCACCACGCCTGGCTACTTTTTTGTATTTTTAGTAGAGATGGGGTTTCACCTTGTTAGCCAGGATGGTCTCGATCTCCTGACCTCATGATCCACCCGTCTAGGCCTCCCAAAGTGCTGGGATTACAGGCGTGAGCCACTGCACCTGACCTATTTTATTTATTTTGAGACACAGGCTGGAGTGCAGTGGCACAATCTTGGTTCACTGCGGTCTTGAACTCCTGGGCTCAAGTGATCCTCCTGCCTCAGCCTCTCAAGTAGCTGGGACTATAGGAGCACATCACAATGGCTGGCTAATTGTTTTTATTTTTTTGTTGTTGTTCTCTTTTTTGAGATGGAGTCTCACTCTGTCGCCCAGGCTGGAGTGCAGTGGCGTGATCTTGGCTCACTGCAACCCCTGCCTCCCAAGTTCAAGGGATTCTCGTGCCTCAGCCTCCTGAGTAGCTGGAACCTCAGGTGTCGCCACCATGCCTGGCTAACTTTTGTATTTTTAGTAGAGCTGGGGTTTTACCATGTTGTCCAGGCTGGTCTTGAACTTTTGACCTCAAGTGATCTGCCCTCCTTGGCCTCCCAAAGTGCTGGGATTACCGGCATGAGCCACTGTGCCCGGCCTGTTTTTATGTTGTAAAAGTGTGTTGCCCAGGCTTGTCTTGAACTCCTGGCCTCAAGTGATCCTCCCGCCTCAGTCTCCCAAAATGCTGGGATTACAGACAGGATCCATCGCACCTGGTCTGGTCAGGTATATTTATATCTCTCAATTAAGATTTGACTATTGTTTTCCTCATGATTAGAGTAGGGTAATATGTTTTTGGAAGATCGTAGAGAGAAAGAGCCATTCTCATCACATCACGCCATGTCAAGGATACGTACTATCAAGTGACTTATCTGGGCCGGGCGCGGTGGGTCAAGCCTGTAATCCCAGCACTTTGGGAGGCCGAGACGGGCGGATCACGAGGTCAGGAGATCGAGACCATCCTGGCTAACACAGTGAAACCCCGTCTCTACTAAAAAATACAAAAAAAAAAAAAACACTAGCCGGGCGTGGTGGCGGGCGCCTGTAGTCCCAGCTACTCGGGAGGCGGAGACAGGAGAATGGCGTGAACCCGGGAGGCGGAGCTTGCAGTGAGCTGAGATCCAGCCACTGCACTCCAGCCTGGGCAAGAGAGCCAGACTCTGCCTCAAAAAAAAAAAAAAAAAAAGGTGACTTATCTGACTTTTGCTGGTGTGAGGTAGTTTGTGAGGTTTCTCCAGTTAAAAAGTTACTTTATTGCCGGGCACGGTGGCTCACACCTGTAATCCCAGCACTTTGGGAGGCAGAGGTGTGCAGATCATGAGGTCAGGAGATCAAGACCATCCTGGCTAAAATGGTGAAACCCCGTTTCTATTAAAAATACAAAAAAAAAAAAATTAGCTGGGCGTGGTGGCGGGCACCTGTAGTCCCAGCTACTTGGGAGGCTGAGGCAAGAGAATGGCATGAACCCGGGAGGCGGAGCTTACAGTGAGCGGAGATCACACCACTGAACTCCAGCCTGGGTCACAGAGTGAGACTCTGTCTCAAAAATAAATAAATAAATAAAAAGTTACTTTATTTTCTTCCTTTTTATACTGCCTTCTTTGGAAGAAAGTCACCATGCAGTCTCCACTTAGGGAATGGTGAGTTACAGCCCCTCTTTAAAGACTCTCATTTGCTTTTTGTCTTAAAGATCTAAGAAGTTATATCTACTAGTTTGAATTTCTGTTTTTTGGTCTCCACGTTCTATTCCTGTAATTTAAAACTTTCCTCTACTGATCCTTTTCTTCAGCCTGTAAACATGCTTAAATCTCTTTTATCTTAAAACAAAACACAAGCCTATAATCCCAGCACTTTGGGAGGCCGAGACGGGCGGATCACGACGTCAGGAGATCGAGACCATCCTGGCGAACACGGTGAAACCCCGTCTCTACTAAAAAAATACAAAAAACCAGCCGGGCGAGGTGGCGGGCGCCTGTAGTCCCAGCTACTCGGGAGGCTGAGGCAGGAGAATGGCGTGAACCCGGGAGGCAGAGCTTGCAGTGAGCCCAGATCGCGCCACCGCACTCCAGCCTGGGCGACAGAGCGAGACTCCGTCTCAAAAAAAAAAAAAAAGAAAAAAAAAGAAAAGTATTTAGTTAACAGAAAATACACAGTAAGGTAAGCCTCAGGCTTGTTGATCCAGTGCTGTTTCCATGACTTGGGTTTTTTCCATCTCCGTTCTACTGACTTCATTGTTGACTTCATCCTAAGGCTGATTGCTTTCATCATTGTTGGGTGTTTTCCAGTAGCAATTGGGGCTGTATTCTTCATTGTTCACATCCATGGTGGGGGAGCAGAGGGGAAGTTTCCTGAGGCTTTCTATTTTTTTTTCCCTTGGACAAGGTCTGGCCATGCCACCCAAGCTGGAGTGCAGTGGTGTGATCACAGCTCACTGTAGCTTCGACCTCCTGGACTCAAGCAGATCCTCCTACCTCAGCTTCCCAAGCAGCTGAGACCACAGGAGTGTGCTGCCATGCCTAGCTAATGTTTTATATTTTTGTAGAGACCAGGTTTCACTGTGTTGCCCAGGTTGGTCATGAACTCCTGGTCTCAAGTGATCCGCCCACCTCAGCCTCCCAAAGCATTGGAATTATAGGACTGAGCCACGGCTCCCAGCTCCCGTGTGTTTTGAAAGAGCAAGGAAGGGCCGGGTATGGTGGCTCACGCCTGTAATCCCAGCACTTTGGGAGGCTGAGGCAGGTGGATCACTTCAGTTCTGGAGTTTGAGACCAGTCTGGCCAACATGGTGAAACCCCGTCTCTACTAAAAATACAAAAATTAGCTGGGCGTGGTGGCACGTGGCTGTAATCCCAGGTACTCAGGAGACTGAGGCAGGAGAAATTGCTTGAACCCGGGAGGCGGAGGTTGCAGTGAGCTGAGATCGCGCCACTGCACTCTAGCCTGGCGACAGAGTGAGACTCCGTTTAAAAAAACAAAACAAAACAAAACCAAAAACAAAAAAGCAAAACAAACAAAAAAACATTAAAAAATGTACATGTAGGCCAGGCGCGGTGGCTCACGCCTGTAATCCCAGCACTTTGGGAGGTGGAGGCAGGTGGATCACCTGAGGTCAGGAGTTCAAGACCAGCCTGGCCAACAGAGCGAAACTTCATCTCTACTAAAAAATACAAAAATTAACTGGGTGTGGTGGCGCATGCCTGTAGTCCCAGGTACTTGGGAGGCTGAGGCAGGAGAATGGCGTGAACCCGGGAGATGGAGCTTGCAGTGAGCCGAGATTATGCCACTGCACTCCAGCCTGGGCAACAGAGTGAGACTCTGTCTTAAAAAAAAAAAAATCTGCAAATCATTTTCTCCCTTCAAAATTATATTTTTGAAATTTGTCCACGTGGATACGTGTAGATTATGTTGACTCATTTTATGAGCTGTGTAGTACTCCACAGCATGAATATGCTACAATTTGTAATCTTACTTTCTATCTCCTGTTTTTCATTATTTTCTTCTTTCTTTCTTTTTCTCCCTCCCTCCCCCGCCTCCACCCCCACCCCAACCTCTCTTTCTTTTCTTTTATTTTCTTCTTCTTCTTTTGTTTTTGTTTTTGTTTTTGAGACAGAGTCTAGCTCTGTTGCCCAGGCTGGAGTGCAATGGCGCAATCTCAGCTCACTGCCTCCCGGGTTCAAGGGATTCTCCTGCCTCAGCCTCCTGAGTAGTTGGAATCCCAGGCACTCACCACCACGCCCTGCTATTTTTTTTTTGTATTTTTAGTAGAGATGTGGTTTCACCATGTTGACCAGGCTGGTCTCGAACTGAACTCCTGACCTAGGGTGGTCCTTCCACTTTGGCCTCCCAAAGTGGTGGGATTACAGACATGAGCCACCGCGCCCAATCTCTTTTCTTCTTTTTTAAGAGACAGGTTATAGTTATGTTGCTCAGGCTGATCTCAAACTCCTGGGCTCAAGCAATCCTCCCAGCTTGGCCTCTCAAAGTGCTGGGGTTACAGGCGTGAGCCGCTGCACCTGACCTTTTTCATGACTTTTTGTGCTTCTTGCCCTCTATTCCTGCCTTTTGCTGGTGTTTCTTTTTATTCTCTTTTTTCCCCTCCAATAATTTGAAAGGTATACATTCTATGTCTAGTATTTGTAAAATTATACTTTCATTTTAAATGTATTTCCTCATATTCTAATTCATTAATTCACTGTATAGCAGGATCTAGTTAACTGTTTATTAAGTTTTGTTTAGCTGGATGTAGTAATGCACACATGTAATCTCAGCTACTTAGGAGGCTGAAGTGGGAGGATAACTTAAGCTTGGTAGTACAAGGGTGCAGTGAGCCATGATCACACCACTGCACTCCAACCTGGGTAACAGAGCGAGACCCTCTCTTTTTTCTTTCTTTTTTTTTTCTTTGAGACAGGGTCTTGCTCTGTTACTGGGACTACAGTGCAGTGGCACGATTTCTGCTTACTGCAACCTCGACCTCCCAAGCTCAAGAGATCCTCCCACCTCAGCCTCCCAAGTAGCTGGCACCACAGGTGTGCGCCACCATGCCAAGCTCATTTTTTGTGTGTTTTGCAGAGATGGGGTTTCGCCATGTTGCCCAAGCTGGTCTTGAACTCCTGGACTCAAACAATTTGCACCCCCTCGGTCTCCCAAAGTGCCAGGATTACAGGCGTGATCCACTATGCCTGGCAACCCCGTCTCTTAAAATAAAATAAAATATAAAAGATGTTTAAAATGTTCAAATATTTAAAGGAAGAAGTAGAATGTATATGATGAGAGTGAGATATTATGGGGGAAAAGGTGGGTTTGAAAATACGATGAGAGTAAGATATTATGGGAGGAAAGGTGGGTTTGAAAAAGAACTAAGGCCGGGCGTGGTGGCTCAAGCCTGTAATCCCAGCACTTTGGGAGGCCGAGACGGGCGGATCACGAGGTCAGGAGATCGAGACCATCCTGGCTAACCCGGTGAAACCCCGTCTCTACTAAAAAATACAAAAAATTAGCTGGGCGTGGTGGCGGGCGCCTGTAGTCCCAGCTACTCGGGAGGCTGAGGCAGGAGAATGGTGTGAACCCGGGAGGCGGAGCTTGCAGTGAGCTGAGATCCGGCCACTGCACTCCAACCTTGGCGACACAGCGAGACTCCGTCTCAAAAAAAAAGAAAACGAACTAAAAAGAAATTTTAGAAATGAAAAACGTATAGACATTTAGGTTTTTTCCTTTTGTTTTGTTTTTTTGAGACAGAGTCTCACTCTGTCACCCAAGCTAGAGTGCAGTGATGCAATCTTGGCTGAGCCTCTCAGGCAGCTGGGATTACAGGCATGTGCCACCACGCTTGGCTAATTTTTCTATTTTTAGTAGAGACAAGGTTTTACCATGTTAGTCAGGCTGATCTCAAACTCCTGACCTCAGGTGATCTGCCCACCTGGGCCTCCCAAAGTGCTAGGATTACAGGCGTGAGCCGCCACGCCCAGCCCAGGTTTTTGTTTTTTTTTTCTTTTTGGCCTGGTGTGGTGGCTCACACCTGTAATCCTAGCACTTTGGGAGGCCAAGGTGGGCAGATCACTTGAGGTCAGGAGTTCGAGATCGGCCTGTTCACCAACACGGTGAAACCCTGTATCTACTAAAAACACAAAAATTAGCCAGGTGTGGTGGTGCACGCCTGTAATCCCTGCTACTTGGGAGGCTGAGGCAGGAGAATTGCTCAAACCCAGGAGGTGGAGGTTGCAGTGAGTCAAGATGGTGCCACTGCACTCCAGCCTGGATGACAGAGTGAGATGCCATATCAAAAAAAAGGGCCCAGTGAGGTGGCTCATGCCTGTAATCCCAGCACTTTGGGAGGCCGAGGTGGGTGGATCACAAGGTCAAGAGATCAAGACCATCCTGGCCAACATGGTGAAACCCCATATCTACTAAAAATATAAAAGTTAGCCAGGCTTGGTGGTGGGTGCCTGTAATCCCAGCTACTTGGGAGGCTGAGGCAGGAGAATCGCTTGAGCCTGGGAGGTGGAGGTTGTAGCGAGCCGAGATCGCACCGCTGCACTCTGGCCTGGCGACAGAGCAAGATTCCATCTCAAAAAAAAAAAAAAAAAAAGGTTTTTTTTCTTTTTAAAATAGAGATAGGCTCTCACTGTGTTGCCCAGGCTGGTCTCAAACTCCTGTCCTCACGCGATCCTGCTACCTCAGCCTTCCACAATATTGGGATTACAGGTGTGAGCCACTGCACCCAGTCTGAAACACATTTCTTTTAAATTAGCATTTGTGTTTCATGAATTGAAACATTTGTTTCAAACTGTCCTTTTATCTGTGATTTCTGGTGCATACATTTTCTGATTCCTTGCATCTGTCACCTGTTTATGATGGCATTTGCTTCTTTGTTCGTTTCCTAAGGGAGCAGGTCTTTCTCTAGGTTTTGGACGAACTCCTGTGAGGATATTTTATTTCTCTATGCAAGTATTTTATGCAGTTTCACTGCCTCTGGGCGGTTTTTACTAATTTCTTGCCCTGGGGTTCTCAAACAGCAAGTCTGGCGTGTACTCAGGTGCCACCCTTCTGATTGGCACAGTGTTGGAGGTGTGATTTTTTTCACCCATAGGCTCCGGGCAGACACCTAGCTCTTCACCCTGGTGCAGTTTTTCTGGAACCTGCTTTATCTACAAGACAACCCTTTTGTTCTTGACTTTTAGCAAGAAACCTGGTTGCAGCTCATGGGCCTGAGGCCACATCTCCAATCCCCAGAGGGCATTAAATTTTTGATTCTGATACCCTGGGGGGACTCTGGGCTTATCTGTGTTCTGTGATTGGTCATGAGGGACTCACAAAGAATTTTTTAGGTAAACTTTTTATTGAAATCTATGAATTCATACCATAGAAAAGTACACAAGTTATGAGCAATCAGTCTGATTAGTTTTTATAAAGTCCAAACACTTTGTATAACTGCCACACAGATCATGATATAGAACATTATTTGCAATCCACTCCCTGAAACCCCTTTAGACCCCTTCTAATCACCACTCTGCACCTAAAGGCAATTAGTATTACATTTTCTAATGGCAGTTCATTTGAACCATTTGGTACTTTATATAAATGAAATCATATGGTATGTACTCTTCAGTGTCTGGCTTGTCATTGTATTTGTGAAATTTACTCATCATACTGTGTGTAGTGTTCTAGTCTATGAAAATACCACAATTTAAAAATCTAGCTGGGGTCAGGCATGGTGGCTCACGCCTGTAATCCCAGCACTTTGAGAGGCCGAGGCAGACGGATCACTGGAATTCAGGAGTTCAAGACCAGCTTGGCCAGCATGGTGAAACCCCATTTCTACTAAAACACAAAATTTAGCTGGGCACGGTGGCATGCGCCTGTAATCCCACCTACTCAGGAGGCTGAGTCAGGAGAATTGCATGAACCCAGGAAGTGGAGGTTGCAGTGAGCCGAGATTGTGCCATTGCACTGCAGCCTGGATGACAAGAGTAAACTCTGTCTCAAATAAAATAAAATAAAAAATAAACATCTAGGCCAGGCACCATATCTCATGCCTGTAATCGCGGCACTTTGGGAGGCCGAGGCGGACGGATTACTTGAGGTCAGGAGTTCAAGACCAGCCTGGCCAACATGGTGAAATCCTGTCTCTACTAAAATACAAAAATTAGCCAGGTGTAGTGGTGGGCACCTGTAATCCCAGCTACTCAGGAGGCTGAGGCAGGACAATTGCTTGAACCTGGGAGGCGGAGGTTGCAGTGAGCTGAGATTTCGCCTTTGTACTCCAGCCTGGAAAACAAGAGCGAAACTTCATCTCAAACAAACAAACAAACCAACAAACACACACAAAGACCTATTGTAGTGTTGATAAACACTTAGGTATTTCACCACTTGGAGGCTATTATAAATAGTATTGCTATAAACATGCTTGTATATGTTTTCTGGGTAACATATGTAAGCATTCCTTTTGGGACTATACCTAAGAATGAAATTGCTGGGCTATAAATATGCTCAGTTTTAGCAGATACTATCAAACAATTTTTCAAAGTTGTACTAACTTGCAGTCCCACCAACAGTGTGGAATAGTTTTGATGTCTATGCGTCACATATTAGAGGATTCAAAACTGGAGGAAATCTTGTCTCAGCTACACTAGATCAAGAATTTTTTCTTTTTTTTAGATGGGGTCTTTGTCTGTCATCCAGGCTGGAGTGCTCTGGTGCAATCATGGCTCACTGCTGCCTCCAACTACTGGGCTCAAGAGATCTTCTACCACAGCTTCCTGTATAGCTGGGACTACCGGTTCATGACACCATGTCTGGCTATTTTTTTTTTTTTTGTAGAGACAGGGGTCTCACTATGTTGTCCAGGCTGGTCTCCAACTCCTGGCCTCAAGTGATTCTCCCACGTTGGCTTCCCAAAGTGCTGGGATTACACGAGTGAGCTACTTAAGAATTCTTGAGCTCGCCGGGCGCGGTGGCTCAAGCCTGTAATCCCAGCACTTTGGGAGGCTGAGACGGGCGGATCACGAGGTCAGGAGATCGAGTCCATCCTGGCTAACACGGTGAAACCCCGTCTCTACTAAAAAATACAAAAAAATAGCCGGGCGAGGAGGTGGGCGCCTGTAGTCCCAGCTACTCGGGAGGCTGAGGCAGGAGAATGGCGTGAACCTGGGAGGCGGAGCTTGCAGTGAGCTGAGATCCGGCCACTGCACTCCAGCCCCGGCGACAGAGCGAGACTCCGTCTCAAAAAAAAAAAAAAAAAAAAAAGAATTCTTGAGCTCACTCAAGAATTGTGTTCCTTTTTAAGATGAATGAATTAAGGCTGATGTTAGAACCCTGGTATATACAGTTTATACTTTATAGTATATAACTACAAAATATTATATTTCAAAATACCTACAAGTTTTTTGAATGTTTATCTTGTGCCAGGCACTGTTCTAAGAGACCATCTTATCACACAAACCTTTGAGACAGGTGTTATTATTATTCACATGGTTCAGGTGAAGCAGCTGCAGCTTAGAAAGATGAAATAACTGCCCCCGGGTCCCAGAGCCTGAAGTAACAGAGCTGGAACAGCCTGACTCCAAAGCCTTGGGCTCTTCTCACCGCACTGCAAATATATTTGCTTCTGTGTTTCCTTCCCGAGTGTGGACTCAGCCTTTTTCAAAAAACTCTTTTTCAGCCTCCTAAAGACTTAAAATCAGGGCTATATGTTGCCAGATACGAATACTTAGACCAGGTGAAATTTGTCCAATTGCAGCTTAAAATTGATGCCTTTGTATCCACGGATGAAAATAGGTGAGCAGTCACCTTGAAGAATTCACCAGAAATCGTGTTTCTCTCCAGTGTGCTGTGTATTATAATGGCTCTGTGCTGATCCATAGTGGCACCTCAGTAATATTGGCTGAACGAAATTCTAGAAAAGTTCACGTTTGTGCGGTTGACGGGACCCTGCTGGCTGCAGCGCCTAGTCTCTAATTTCTGACCACCAGGGGGCATACGTCCGTTCCCAGAGTACCCTTATTCCCAGCAGACTCCGGAAAGCCGGGTCCTTCGAGGACAGGGAGTCCCAAGGAAGGGAGGGATTCTGCCGGAAAACTCTGAATTGAGAAAAAAGATACATTCGAATTGGGTTTTTTCAGAGAGTGGTCCGATAGCCATCAAATCATAATCACCTAGGGTGCATGGCTAAAATGCAAACTCCAGCTTGTTTACTTCAGGCCGAGATAATCAGACTTTCTGAGGGTAGGGCATAGGAATTAATTACATTTTAAAGCCTCCAGGCAATTTCCCCCCCTGCACATGGCTCTTTATTTGGACTACCTGTATTCAATATTGTGTTAACTGTGTGACCTCAGGCAAGTCAATTAACCTAAGACTCAATATTGTCATATTAGGGGAACATAAAAACCTAACTCTTAGGTATGTTGTGAGTAGTAAATGAATCAATCCATCTAGAGAGCTTAGAATGATGCCTGGAAGCATCTTAGCTCTTATACCTCTTAAGATACGATTATTATTGAATAAGCAGAGGAGGGAGCCTGCTAAGGGACAAGAGCTTGGTGGATGAGAACTGAAAGTCTGAGATATGTAGTTCCAGTCTGGGCTATGCTACTTTTATCAACTATGATCTTGGGCAAGTCAGTTAACTTCCCTGGGCCTCAGTTTCTTTCTTTTTTTCCTTTTTGGGGAGGAGGACAGGGTCACACTCTGTTGCCCAGGCTGGAGTGCAGTGGCACAATTATAGCTCACTGCAGGCTTGAATGAACCTCTGGGCTCAAGTGATCCTCCCACCTCAGCCTCCTGAATATCTGGGACCACAGCTACCTGCCACCACACCAGCTAAGTTACTTTATTTTTCTTTGAGACAAGGTCTTGCACTATCATCCAGGCTGGAGCGCAGTGGCGTGATCTTGGCTCACTGCAACCTCTGCCTCCTGGGTTCAAGCGATTCTCCTGCCTCAGTCTCCCGAGTAGCTGGGATTACAGGTGCCCGCCACAACGCCTGGCTAATTTTTTGTATTTTTAGTACAGAGGGTGTGTTGCCATGTTGGCCAGGCTGGTCTTGAACTCCTTCCCTCAAGTAAGCCACCCACCTTGGCCTCCCAAAGGCATGAGCCATTACACCCTGCCACACCCAGCTAATTTTACATTTCTTTTGTAGAGATGGTTCTTGTTATGCTGTCCAGGCTGGTCTTGAACTGCTGGGCTCAAGTGATCCTCCTGCCTCAGCCTCCCAAAGTGTTGGAATTACAGGTGTAAGCCACCATGCCTGGCCAGTCTGGGCCTCAGTTTCTACACATATAAAATGAAGGAGTGGGACTAATTGGTCTGTGAGATCCTTTCCAGTGCTAATGTTTAATAAAAGCTTTACAGGGGCCAAGTGCAGTGGCTTACACCTGTAATCCCCAGCACTTGTAGGAGGCAGAATTGGGAGGATTGCTTGAACTCAGGAGTTTGAGACCAACCTGGACAACACAGCAAGATCCTGTTCTTACAAAAAATTTTAAAAAATTAGCTGGGCATGGTGGCAGACATCTGTGGTTCCAGCTACCAGGGAGGCTAAGGTGGGAGGATCACTTGAACTCGGGAAGTCAAGGTTGCAGTGAGCCGTGATTGCACCACTGCACTCCCACCTGGGCAACAGAGCAAGACCCTGTATCAAAAAAAACAAACAAATGGCTGAGCGTGGTGGCTCATGCCTATAATCCCAGCACTTTGGGAGGCTGAGGCGAGTGGCTCACTTGAGGTCAGGAGTTCATGACCAGCCTGGCCAACAAGGCAAAACCCTGTCTCCACTAAAAATACAAAAATTAGCTAGGCGTGGTAGCGTGTACCTGTAATCCTGGCTACTCAGGAGGCTGAGGCATGAGAATTGCTTGAACCTGGGAGGTGGAGGTTGCAGTGAGCTGAGATCGTGCCACTGCACTCCAGGCTGGCCAACAAAGCAAGACTCTATCTTAAACGAACAAGCAAACAAACAAAAACCCCAAACTTCACAGGATTTGAGGATCCTCCTGAACACACACACACACACACACACACACACACACACACCCCACTTCCCTTCATCTATGTTCCTACAGCCCCTGTGTGGTTCATTCACCTCAAATTACAATTGCTAACTCTCTTCCCGCTTTTTTGAGGGGAGGGTCTGTGTCATCTTCATCCCAGCACCTCAGAGCCTGGCATGGTGCCTACCATATGGTTCCTATGCAGTGAATATCATTTATACTGGAGAAAGTGGAAATATAAAGTGTGACACAAAGGGAAGGAATGGGGATAGTTTTTATTACTAGTTGGTCTTTTGGGAAATAGTTGTTGGGAGTAGCTGGATGGGCCTGGAGACCTAAGGAGGGCATTCTGGAGTATTGGGTGGACAGAGACCTTGGTGCAGGGAATGGGGAAATGGAAGAGCAGTTTGGAACAGAGAAGCTTTCAGTGTGTTTCACCTCCCAGGTTCCTCCTGCAGTTGACCTGCTTTTTGGTTTTTTTTTTTTTTTTTTTTTTTTGAGAGAAGCAGAAATGGGGTCAGGGCCCAGCCCAGTAGCCTGCAGAGGGTAGGCCTGCAAATATTTCAAATATTTAGCCAAGAGTCATAGCATCTGAGAGCTAGAAGGAAACACAGAGGTTTGAGGCGGGCTTCTCATTTTTACAACTAAGTAGAAAACTACAAGCCAGAAGGCGGTGTCCCTTGCCCATCAAGATGATGCATCAGGTAGTAGTGGCGAAGGGAATGTGGGTCTGTCAACTTCCAACCTAGGGCCCTGCCCTGCACCCCGCTTCCTCCAATACTTTGGCTGAATAATGAATGACTTACATGGGAATGTTTTGGAAGATGTGGTCATGTCTTCACTAGTCTTTGGTTCTGTCCAACCGTCTAGCTGCCTCCTACATGAGTCCACCTGGATGGCCACCAGGGTATTTGAAATACACATAGGCAAAACTAAGCGTGTTACCTTCTCCTGAGTCTTCTGCTTCCCTCTTGTTTCTGCTTTCAGCAAAGGGTGCCACCATTTGTTACTGCATCATCCAGATTAGAAATCTGGGTGCGCTCCTTGACTCCTACTTCTCCCTCGCTCCCCAGTCACTACCAATGCCTGTCAATCCCACCTCCTGCTCTCTCCATTTCACCCCCGTCTCCAGTACTGAGGCTCCAGTTCAGGATTTCGTCACGTCCAGGCAGGCTCCTTATCAGTCTCACTACACTCAGACTCCAGTCCCCAGCAGCCCAAAGTGTTACCTGCAGGCTATTTGTAAAATACAAACCTGGTCAAATGTTGATTGAAGTCCTGTGCTTGGTGCTAAATGAATGATGATGAACAAGACAGATGGGGTCCAAGGTTTGACCAGGGCAAGGGTGATATGGACAAGTATATTCTAATTATAATACACCACAGTGAGGGTTGTGGCAGGGGAAGAGCGCAGTGAGATGCGAACCTCGGGGAAGGACAGCTCCTGAAGCTGGTGTGTGGAATGAGTTCATGTGAGTAGATGAATACTCTGAACCCCATGAGATTTTAACATTTGCTTCTCTCCCTGTGTCTTGTGGGCTGCGTGCGCTGTCATTGAGAGTATGTGTGTATACATGTGCATGTCTGTGCATGTGTGTGCTTCTATTGGGATTGCATTTGGCTGTGAGTGACAGACAACCAAGAGTGGTGCCTTCAACAAAATGGAAGTTTATTTTTCTCTGACCCAAGTGGTCCAGGATTTCTGGGGTGTCTTTTTGTGTGTGTGTGTGTTTCTTTCTTTTTTTTTTTTTTGAGATGGAGTCTCACTCTGTCACCCAGGCTGGAGTGCAGTGGCGCAATCTTGGCTCACTGCAAGCTCCGCCTCGCGGGTTCACGCCATTCTCCTGCCTCAGCCTCCCAAGTAGCTGGGACTACAGGCGCCCGCCACCACACCTGGCTAATTTTTTGTATTTTTAGTAGAGACGGGGTTTCATTGTGTTAGCCAGGATAGTCTCCATCTCCTGACCTCGTGATCTGCCTGCCTCGGCCTCCCAAAGTGCTAGGACTACAAGCATGAGCCACTGCACCCAGCAGGTTGCAAATTCTTTGACACTTCTCTCATTGAGCAGTTGGTCAGTGAGAGACTCAGCCTCATTGAGCTATAAATAAAAGGTTCAATTACTATAGAAGAAAACCTCATAGTTAGGGGAAGGTTAGTAGTCTCTGTCACAGCGTGTGTGTGTGTGTGTGTGTGTGTAAAGTTTCTAGGTGTTCTCTGTCCCTTCTCCTTGAATGTTGGTGGACTTGTGACTGCTTTGACCCAAACAGTAGGCCTATTAGCGTAGGCAGAAGTGATGGCAAGTACCTTCTGAGGTTCAGTTGTAACAGGCCATAGAGCATCTACTTTGATCACTGAAAAACTTGCTCCTGGAGCCTGGGCTGCCATGTAAGAAAGTCCAACTCTCCTGCGAGCTGGAGAGGCCACATGTGGATGTTCCAATTCGCAGTTCTGGCTGAGTCTTCCGGCTGCCCCTGACAGCATGCCAGACGTGAGTGAGGCCGTCATGGACCCTCCAAGCCAACCCGTGTACCAGCTGAACTCCACCGAGTGACCTCAGTCAATGGCACAAGGAGTAAAAAAGTTATCCACCCGAGCCTTGCCTGGAAGATGCACTTACCAACACAATGTTTATCCTTGTTGACCAGGGAGTCAACAAGGATAAACATGGCCACACCTAGCTGAAAAGAAGCCTGGAAAAAATAAAGTCTTTATTCTGGGTGGACATTGCTCAGCTATAAATAAAAGTCCAATTACTATAGAAGAAGAGGAATCTCATATTAGAGGAAGGTTAGTTCTGTCACAGCGTGTGTGTGTGTGTGTGTGTAATGTAAAACTTCTATGTGTTTAGCACTGGAAAGTCATTCAATATTTGTTGGTTCTGTTACACAAATGAGGACCAGAGAGGTAGAGTGAGCTACCCAAAGTCACACAGGAAGTGATAGTGCCCTGGGCCTCTAATAGCAGCTCAGAAGCAGCCAGGCAGTAGACAGACTAGGAATTTGCAGCTTCTGGTCCCAGGCCTGCCCCGTCACCTCCCAGGACTATACTGCTGGCACCTGTTCCACCTGGCACCCACTTCCTTATACCCACACTCACTTCTGGGTGGATGAGGGGACTCTGGATTAGGGCAGTACTTTCCTGGCATCTTCCAGAAAAGAGGGAAGACAGGCAGGAGATGGCTCCAGCCTAGAACCCTGGGCAACACTTCTGAGTGTGGCCTGGGAAGCCATTGACAAGTGGGCCAACCTGGTTGAAGGACCTACAGTTGGATCTTTTGATCCTTGGAAGGAAGATGGCTAGGTAAGACATCAGTCTTACCTAAGGGATGACTATGTAGGTGGCCATGAGTTCCAGCAAGAAGAACACTACTGTGTATTTGGGCCACAGCCTAGGCAAGACTTAGGTCTTACCTAGTCATCTTCCTGCTTCTGCATGGCGAAACCAGTTCACGCCAACATTTCATCACATCCTCATCCAGGGAGGCACCTGTCCCATCTGACTTGCTCATGGACAGCAGTTCCCGATGCTGGTGACTGGGCAGCCTGAGGGACACTGGTGAGTCTTTGTGGTGCAACTGAACGGTGTGGCTTGGTGATTGGATGACCTCATGCAAGATGATTTTGCCCTCTGAGGATCAGCTTCCTCTTAAAATGAGGATCATAAGTGCCTTGTAGGATTTTCATGACCATTAAATGAAATAATATTGGCTGGGCGTGGTGGCTCATGCCTGTAATTCTGGCACTTTGGGAGGAGGCCAAGGTGGGCAGATCACCTGTGAGCCGAGATTGTGCCACTGGACTCCAGCCTGAGAGACAGAGCAAGACTCTGTCTAAAAAATAAAAATAAAAATAAATAATAAATAAATAAATAAATAAATGATAAGGTAAAGCGCTTATCACAGTGCCTGGCCATAACAAGCACCTAACACATATTAGCCATTATTATTATTATTATTTTTTTTTTTTTTTTGAGATGGAGTCTTGCTCTGTGCCCCAGGCTGGAGTGCAGTGGCGCGATCTCAGCTCACTGCAAGCTCCGCCTCCCGGGTTTACGCCATTCTCCTGCCTCAGCCTCCGGAGTAGCTGGGACTACAGGCGCCGCCACCTCGCCCGGCTAGTTTTTTGTATTTTTAGTAGAGACGGGGTTTCACTGTGTTAGCCAGGATGGTCTCGATCTCCTGACCTCGTGATCCGCCCGTCTCGACCTCCCAAAGTGCTGGGATTACAGGCTTGAGCCACCGTGCCCGGCTTAGCCATTATTATTATTATTACCGCTATTAAGTCCTGCCAGGCTACAATATCTCTGGCTCTAAGAAAAAGGAAATTGGAAGAAATAATAATAAAAATAAGTTCAGATATAGTTTTTGATGATTATTATTATTATTAGAGACAGAGTCTCACTCTGGAGTGAGGCTGGAGTGCAGTAGAGTAATCTTGGCTCACTGTAGCCTCAACCTTCTGGGCTCAAGTGATTCTCCCGCCTCAGTCTCCCGAGTAGCTGGGACCGCAGGAGCACATCACCATGTCTAGCTACTTTTTTTTTACTTTTTGTGGAGACGAAGTCTCATTTTGTTGGCCTTGAATTCCTGAGCTCATGTGATCCTTCCACCTTGGCCCCACAAAATGCTAGGATTACAGGAGTGAGCCGCTGTGCCCGAACTTGATGTGATATTTTGCAGACTTTACCCATTTTTTCCTTACTGGCATTTTAACACTTCATGGCCACCACTGGCCCCTTTTCTAGGAGCTGGACTGTCCTGTGCTCATTGCCTCAGAAGATGATGCTGCCGAACTAAAGTTGCTTCCTGGCCTAGTTCCTAGCCTTAGGGGAATGAATGGAGAGGTTTCTGAACATAGGCCGCGTATTTGAAGGAAATACCTTAAGTGAAAGCTGGGTGGGGTAGGTTTAAGGGGAGTGGGCTTCCCTTTAGAAACTAAAGAAGCTTCCTCCAGGCTGGTGGCAGAGGAAAAGGGATGACTATGTAGGTGGCCTTGAGTTCCAGCAAGAAGAACACTACTGTGTATTTGGGGCCACAGCCTAGGCAAGCAGAAAGAGAATGGCCCCATAGTGAGGCTGGGCAAATGGGAACTTGGCCTCCTGGAATCCTGGAACATCAAGGCTGGCATGAATGTAGTAAAAAAAGCCACCAGAAGGCAGGCGTGGTGGCACAGATCTGTAGTCCCAACTACTCAGGAGACTGAGACGGGAGGATGACTTTAGCCCAGGAGTTCAAGGCTACAGTGAGCTGCAATCATGGTACTGCACTCCAGCCTGGGTGACAGAGCGAGACACTGTCTCTAAAACGAAAAACAGAAAAACGCTCATGTGTGAGCCAATGACTAGCTGAACAGTGGATGACACAATGATACTAATGAGCGGCAGATGACACAAAGGCAGAGTGCTTCCACCCCTGCCTTGGGACACTTTGAAAAATTATGGCTTCTGATGCAGAAGGAGGGGGAAAGTAAAACTGACTGGGATTAAACTGAGTTATACAAAAGTTAATACCTATTTCCTATACCCTGCTGTTGAGGGTGGAGTCGTTCCTGCTACACTTGTGTCAAGTACTGTATAATTTATGATGTGAAGCCATGGAGTTTGAATCAACCAGATCTGAGTTTGAATTTCAGCTGTGTGATGCAAGGTAAGTTACCTAACCTCTCTGTTCCTCAGTTTCCTCTGCTACAATGTGGGGATCCTAATATCAATCTCATAGAGTTGGAAGTAGGATTCGAATAAGGAAAGGGATGTAAACTTTTTATGTGTTTAGCACTGGAAAGCCACTCAATATTTGTTGGTTCTCTTACACAGATGAAGACTGGAGATGTAGAGTAAGTTGCCTAAAGTCACACAGGAAGCCATAGAACCCTAGGCCCTTGGTTTCAGGGTTGGATGCTGAGAGAGGTCAGGAAGACCAGAGAAGCTGGGCAGGCTTTCTGGAGAAGGGGACCCTCTCTTGGGAAGGTGCCCCTAAACGTCACTTCCAAGCTTCCCTGCCCCTTCCACCAAAATAGGAGAAAAGTACTTCATGAGGAAGAGCTGCTTTGGGGAGGGATAAGCCACAGCTCCTGATTCACTCCTGCCAGTGTAGACCAAGATCTCTTGGGGGCCAGGTGGTTTCCAAGCCATGCCTCATCTGTTCTTCCACATGGGTGACCACACAGGACCCTCAGGGCATTCACACCTGTGGAGCAAATTTAACAAATCTGGCATGCCATGGGCACAGCTAGGTCCTGAGTGCTGGCAGTGGGGGGATTCTCGTGGCTTCTGTTGTGCCGAGTGGGCAGGATTTTCAGCACGAGGGATGCCCATTGTATCTCCCAGCTTTTGTCCCAGCGTTTTCTGAGTTTTCCTCCTGCAGGGCCCCCAAGGCCTGGGGATAAACAGCCCACATTCTGCACATTCGCTGGTCTTTGGTACCCCTAAGCAGGCAGCAGATTTATTTGGACCTCCAGCTCTCAGAGACAACGATTCCCTCTCAGGTAAGAGAATGGTGGGCCTTGCTCTGGGGGTTTCCAGAAGGCAGAACCATATTCAGAGGGATTTAGGATAGACTGAAGGAGCATCTTGCTGATGGGCAGGAGAATGAGGCTCTGGAGCAGGTTTTGTCTATGGGTTTGGTTCAATTTTTTCTCTTTTTTTTTGTCTTCTGGGATCATGAAATATACAGGCCTTTCATGCCCTACCATCTCTCCTTTGGAGGCTGCAGAGTACAAAGGAGGCTGGAGACAGCAGACCTAGATTGAAATCCAGCTCTGACATTCAGTTTTCTCCTCCGTAAATGGGAAAAACTATATATAATTATATATAGAGAATAACTATATATATCCTTATTATCAATTCCATATAGCCATTCATTCAAAATGCTTTCATTGATTTTTGAGGAATACTTGTACCAGTAACCAGCCTAAGGTTATGAATGATAAACAACTGTAGTTTTGACATGAATGTTGGTTGATACTCTCATTTAAGTTAATGAGTAAGATGAAAGTGAAACAATGAAGATTTTTGTCCTGAACTTCATTCCTTATTCAATGACAGGAACAACCTCTTTGGTGAATCAGATAGTAGTTTACAAACACTGGAAGAATATTTCCTTGAATTCTTGTGCTATTCATAATGCAATGACTACAGACAAGCCACACTATTAAGTTTAATCTACATAATTAACAATTTCTCGATCAGTTTTTTTGTCTGTTTGTTTTGTTTTGTTTTGTTTTTTGAGATGGAGTTTCGCTCTTGTTGCCCAGGCTGGAGTGCGATGGTGCCATCTCAGCTCACCACAACCTCTGTCTCCTGGGTTCAAGCGATTCTCCTTCCACAGCCTCCCGAGTAGCTGGGATTACAGGCATGCGCCACCACGTTCAGCTAATTTTGTATTTTTAGTAGAGACGGGGTTTCTCCGTGTTGGTCAGGCTGATCTTGAGCTCCCAACCTCAGGTGATCTGCCCACCTCGGCCTCCCAAAGTGCTGAGATGACAGACGTGAGCCACCGCGCCCGGCCTCCATCAATATTTTAAGTCTCAACAATCAACGAAACAATAGATCAAGCCCTGTTTTGCAGTTTTGCTGATTTCCATCCTCTTAGCATGGCCAAGTTCATGCTACCACTGTGACATCACTGAGCACGAGTTGGGAGGAGATTTACAGCAGCGCACCACAGTATTGCACTTCCACCATACAGATGTAATAGACATTAATAATCTCAAGAACATAGATAACAGGAAAATGTAGTAAAATAATTAGGAAGTTGTGAGGTTTTTTTTGAAGATAAAGTATTTAATTGTAAGTTTATATAATTTATTTTCTTATAATGACCGTACTTAACCGACTCTGAAAATTTGACAGTCAGCTCTTGTGAAATGGCGCAAGCTGGCTGCAGCTCGCCAGTGCTCAGGAGATAAAGTGGCTCTTGTAGATGGGAGAAGTTGGCTGGGTGTGGCTAAGGGAAATTGGGCAGCACCCCCTTTTCCTAAATGCGAAGCCACTAACCTGGTCCCAAAAGCTATTGCCCATCATGTGTAGGGTTGTCAGATTATCCAATTTTCTTTCCCAGAAATCTGGGTTTTTATGTGATTCTCTTGATTTAAGAAAATTGGCAACAAGTGAAGACATTTTTGCAAAGGTAGTGCAAGCCAAACAAAACCTATTTGTGTGCAGAATGTAGCCTGTGGGTCCCCCTCTGCCTTCACATATGCCTCATGAGCTCTCCTATTAGGGCCCAGTGAGCAGGGCCAGGACTAGAGTGAGGGGAGTGAGGCACTCACCTCAGTCATAGTACTTAATGGGATTCAAAAAACTCAGTAATCAAAATAAATAACATTTTAATGCCATATTAAAAAAATTTTTAGGGGTGGGGTCTTGCTGTGTTGCCCCGGCTGGATTCGAATTTCTAGGCTCATACAATCCTCCCACCTCAGCCTCCCGAGTAGCTGACACTATGGGTGCACCCACTGTGCCTGGCCAATGCCATATTTTTTAGCAATCAAATTAATGCAGAAAAATCCATATTGAACAAAACAATATTTTCAATAAAGATAATCGGTAGCAGTATCATGCCAGGGCACACTGGAGCCTGAGGCAAAAGGAAAAATCCATAATACTGATTTGGGACTGGGGAGCTTAATGTGCACTTGTTAATGGAGCTTAATGGCACCATCAGTGCCATTCTCCGGCCCAGTGTTCTAGGGCTTTGGGGAGGGCAGGGATATTTAAGATTTGAAGCTGGGAAACTTCCTTCCAGGCCTTGGCTCTTCTTGAAGGCTTCTGTTTTCCATGTGGCTCCTAGGAAGGCCCAGAGAATGCTTGCTCAGCAACCACCCCAACCCCAGATCTGAGTTTAGAGGAGGAGCGGAATCCATCCACAGTGGAGCTGATTTGCATGACAGGGTTTGTCATTGCTGAGTGAAAACATGCAGTCACCACTCCCCAGGTCCACACTGCAAGGTCCTTGCTGTGTGACTTTGCGCAGCTGACTGGAGCTTCACAATTTCCTAGGATGTGGGGCCTATGTTATTCTCCCTGACTTCCAGCCAGTCACAACATCTTGTTTACCCCTTGTGGAGTCTGACTTTGCATTTTTTTTTCTTTTTCTTTTTTCTTTTCTTTTTTTTTTTTTTAATTTTACTTTAAGTTCTGGAATACATGTGCAGAACATGCAGGTTTGTTACATAGGTGTACACGTGCCATGGTGGTTTACTGCTCCTACCAGCCTGTCATCTAGGTTTTTTTTTTTATTTTTGTTTTTTTGAGAGAGAGTCTCGCTCTGTCACCCAGGCTGGAGTGCAGTGGCGCCATCTCGGCTCACTGCAAGCTCCGCCTCCCAGGTTCACACCATTCTCCTGCCTCAGTCTCCTGAGTAGCTGGAATACAGGTGCCCGCCACCACGCCCAGCAATTTTTTTTTATTTTTAGTAGAGACGGGGTTTCACTATGTAAGCCAGGATCGTCTCAATCTCCTGACCTCATGATCCACCCGCCTCGGCCTCCCAAAGTGCTAGATTTACAGGCGTGAACCACCGCGTCCGGCCATCAACTAGGTTTTAAGCCCCGCATGCATTAGGTATTTGTCCTAATGCTCTCCCTCCCCTTGCCCCCCACCCTGCGACAGGCCCCGGTGTGTGATGTTCCCCCTCCCTGTGTTCATGTGTTCTCATTGTTCAGCTCCTTCTTATGAGTGAAAACATGCAGTCTTTGGTTTTCTGTTCCTGAGTTAGTTTGCTGAGAATGATGGCTTCCAGCTTCATCCCTGTCCTTGCCAAGGACATGAACTCATTCCTTTTTTTTTTTTTTTTGAGATGGAGTCTTGCTCTGTCACCCAGGCTGTAGTGCAATGGCGCCATCTCGGCTCACTGCAACTGCCATCTCCCAGGTTCAAGTGATTCTCCTGCCTCAGCTTCCCAAATAGCTGGGATTACAGGTGTGCACCACCACGCCCGGCTAATTTTTGTACTTTTAGTAGAGATGGAGTTTCACCATATTGGCCAGGTTGGTCTCGAACTCCTGGCCTCAAGTGATCCCCCGGCCTTGGCTTCCCAAAGTGCTGGGATTACAGGCATGAGCCACCGTGCCTGGCCGAGTTTTACATTTTATATTCTAGAATATAAAGGTCAATTCTTTACTCCCCGGTTTCCAAGCAGAAAAACACTTTGCTTAGCATCGATCAGTGGTACTCAAGTAAGGGTGGGGTGAATTTTGTCCATCAGAAGACATTTGACAATAAAGGCATTTTTGGTTGTTGTGGCTGGGAGCAGGGGTGCTAATAGCATCTACTGAGTAGAGGCCAGGAATGCTGCTAACCATCCTACCCTGCCCAGGGCAGTTCCCTACACTGTAGAATTATCTAGTTCAAAATGTCAACATGCTGAGGTTAAAGCTGAAGTTAGGAAACCCTGGCCTGTAAAGATAGATCCCTACCCCATTTTCAAAGTTCTCCTGGGAGACTATATTCTCTTCCATTGCCTTAAAGCTCTGGCAACCAGAAACTTCTAACTCATTCACTCCTATTGTTATTTTATAACTTTTTTCTCTTCTAATTTCAAGGGCAATAGAAAATAAGTTCCTCAATCCCCACTGTCTTCTTGGGCTAACTGGCATTTCCCCCTTGCTATTCTATACCTTGTTGATTTCTTTCTTTTCCACTCTTCTCCCATCAGGGCTCAAATCAAGAGAAGCAGGGGCTCAGCTCTGGCTTTTGGGTTTGAGAAGGAGCCCCAGCCTCTGCTCTGTGGAGAGGCAGGCCAGGGTGACAGGAGCTGACAAGGATGAGCAGGGAGCTCACCAGATGATTAATAAATATTTGAACCATGGGAGGCAGGTAGTTTCCTTTTGCCACCCACTCCTGGATGTCTTTACTTGACCAGAAAAGGAGGCCAGGTGTGGTGGTTCATGACTGTAATCCCAGCACTTTGGGAGGCTGTGGCAAACGGATTGCTTGATCCCAGGAGCTCCAGACCGGCCTGGGCAACCTGGTGAAACCCCTTCTTCATAAAACACACACACACACACACACACACACACAAAAAACACAAAAATTAGCTGGGTGTGGTGGCACACACCTGTGGTCCCAGTTACTTGGGAGGTTGAGGTGGGTGGACCACCTGAGTCCAGGGAGGTTGAGGCTGCAGTGAGCTGTGATCGCACTACTGCACTCCAGCCTGGGCAACAGAGTGAGATCCTATCTCAAAAAAAAAAAAAAAAAAAAAAGTGGGCGGGGGAGGAAAGAAAATGCCCAGAGACCTCCATCTCCCAAGTGCCTACTGCCTGACCAAGGAGGCATACATAAACTTCCAGTCCTGCAGGAACTTCTGCTTCCTTAATGGTGGTGGTGAGCAGTTTAAACACTCAGACTGGGGGTTTCTAGTATTTTCTTCCTGAAGAGTGAAGAGAAGGGGTTTGGGGTAGCAGGAGAGGAGCTACTAAGAGCAATAATAATAGCTTCTATTTATGACCAAGCACCCCTACCAGGTGTCCCGTACTGAGGAAGGTCCTGCCCACCCCCTACCATTTGGTTACGTAAGTTTTTTGGTGTGTTTTTTAGTTTTTTTTTGTTTTTTTTTTTGAGACAGAGTCTCGCTCTGTTGCCCAGGCTGGAGTGCAGTGGTGTGATCATGGCTCACTGCAAGCTCCGCCTCCTGGGTTCAAGTGATTCTCATGCTTCAGCATCCCAAGTAGCTGGGATTACAGACACGCACCACCTGCCCAGCTAATTTTTATATTTTTAGTAGAGATGAGGGTTCACCATGTTGGCCAGGCTGGTCTTGAACTCCTAACCTCAAGTGATCCACCCACCTCGGCCTCCCAAAGTGCTGGGATTACAGACATGAGACACCACGCCAAGCGATTTTGGTTTTTTCGCAAGAGAGTCGCTCTGTCGCCCAGGCTGGAGCTCAATGGCGTGATCTTGGCTCACAGCAACCTCCAACTCCCAGATTCAAGCGATTCTTGTGCCTCAGCCTCCTGGGTAGCTGGGACTACAGTCGTGCGCCACCATGCCCGGCTAATTTTTGCATTTTTAGTAGAGAAAGCATTTCACCATATTGGCCAGGCTGGTCTGGAACTCCTGACCTCAAGTGATCTGCCCACCTCGGCCTCCCAAAGTGCTGGGATTACAGTCATGAGCCACTGTGCCCGGCCGATTATATACATTTTTTGTAGTAAAATATACATATAAAATTTACCATTCTGGCCATGTGCGGTGGCTTATGCCTGTAATCCCAACACTTTGGGAGGCCAAGATGGGCGGATCACCTGAGATCAGGAGTTTGAGACCAGCCTGGCCAACATGGGGAAACCCCATCTCTACTAAAAATACAAAAATTAGCCAGGCATGGTGGTACGCGCCTGTAATTCCAGCTACTCAGGAGGTTGAGGCAGGAGAATCACTTGAATTCAGGAGACAGAGGTTGCAGTAAGCTGAGATCACACCACTGCACTCCAGCCTGGGCAACAAAGTGAGACTCCATCTCGATAAATAAATAAATAAATAAATAAATAAATAAATAAATAAATAGTTAAAGTAAAATAAAAATTTACCATTCTAGCCATTTTTTGCTGTATACTTCATCAGCATTAAGTAGCTCCACAGTGTGGCACAGCTGTTATCACTCTCCACACCCAGCACTTTCTCATCATCCCAAACAAACTCTGCACCCATTAAATAATAACTCCCCATTCCCCCTCTCCTAGCCCCTAGGAACCTCTGTTCTACTTCCTGCCTCTATGAATTTGGGGCAGAGTTTTTAGTAATACATTATCTCTCATTGTCAATATGTCTTTGTCATTCTATGTTAAAAATCTCTACTTCACAGATGGGAAAACAGGCCCAGAGGAGTTGAGTAATTGGCCCCACAGTCACACAACTAGCAAGTAGCAGAACCAGGATTTGAACCCAGGTCTGTCTGGCTCCAAAGGCCAGAGAAAGAAGGGGCAAGGAGGGAGAATGGAGGAGCTGCCTAAAGCGAGGTACGGGTGAGGAATGGAGGAGGCTTGCGTTTTCTTTCTTTGCCTTCCGCTGACAGCTCGCTCAGGAACACTGACCAGGTGTGCCTCTCTCTCTCTCTCTCTCTGACTTACCTAATTCAGGCCTGAAGCTTTGAATGAGAACAGGTGGGTTTCTTTCCTGCCTGGTGCCTCTGTTTCCCCATTTTTATCTAACATCCTTCCTAGCTATGGTAAGGAGGAGCCGGCAGTGGGGGAAATTTGAACTCTGCGCTCTGAGTAAAATCTGGCAGAGCTTCCTCCGGAACCTCCCTCCTCTCAGGCCTTTCTGTTCCTGGACAAGTTGACCAGTGTGTGAGTCTATCTGAGCAGCTCCCTTGTGCTGGCTGCTCTGTAGGGCACAACAACAAGATAAGGCCTGATAACAGGGAACGAGGCCAGCCAGAATGTGCACAGGGATCCTGCGTAGCAGTGAGCATAAGGAATTCAGGGATGCAGGCATTTGGTGTGGGTTGGAATAGTCAGAGGAGAATTCCTACAGGAAGTAGGTCTCAAGGGGTGGGTAGGGTTGGGATGAAAGAAAAAGCAAAGAGGGTTCTTGGAGGTGGGAATAATTCAGAAGTCTTGAAGAGTACACCTCTCTCTGGAGCTCTGGGAACCCCAATGATGGAGGAATTCTATCATCTACCCATTCATTCTTTCACTCATTCGTTTAATAAACATACATTAAACACCTATTTCATATTTAGAGTGGTGATGGCCGGGTGCGGTGGCTCACACCTATAATCTGCACTTTGGGAGGTTGAGGCGGGTGGATCGCTTGAGCCCAGGAGTTTGAGACCAGTCTGGGCAACATGATGAAACCTCATCTCTACAAAAAATACAAAAATTAGGCGGGCATTGTGATGCACGCCTGTAGTTCCAGCTACTTGGGAGGCTGAGGTGGGAGGATCACTTGAGCCTGTGAGGCAGAGGTTGTGGTGAGTCCAGATTGTGCCACTGCATTCTAGCCTAAGTAACAGAGTGAGACCTATCTCAAAAAAAATAATAATAATAACAGTAGTGACAAATATGATACAGTTTCTGTCATTGAATGATTCACAGTCAAGTAATGGAGATAATTCTTATGTTTTAAATGAAATTTGTGTATAAATGGAAATTACAGACATTATGTTCAGCAGACAATGCACTAAGCAGGAGACCACCACAGGAATGGTCAGTCCTTTCTGGGATAGGATCAGGAATCTTCCTTGGAGAAAGTACTGCTTGAACTGAATGTTGGGAGGTAAGTAAGAATTGGCTGGAAGGACAGTGGGGCTGGACAGGCAGAGGAAGAGTGTGAGTGACTGCTCAGGAGCATAAAGTTGCCTGCAGGTGTGTAGGGCTTCCAGGAATTCTGAGAGCTGGAGGGTAAGGAGGGCACAGATGGGGCTGGAGGTGTAGGCAGAGGCTAGATTACAGAGGGTCTTACATGCCATCTTGGGGAGTTAGGCTTTATCCTGAGGACAATGGAAGCCATTGCAGAGTTATTTATTTATTTACTTATTTTTTCTGAGACAGGGTCTCATTCTGTCACCAAGGCTGGAGTGCAGTGGCACTATCTTGGCTCACTGCAACCTCCACCTCCTAGGCTCAAGTGATCCTCCCACCTCAGCCTTCCAAGTAGCTGGGATTACAGGCAGGCACCACCACACCCAGCTATTTTTTGTATTTTTTGTTGAGACGGGGCTTCACTGTGTTGCCCAGACTGGTCTCAACCTCTGAGATCAAGTGATACACCCACCTTGGCCTTCCAAAGAGTTGGAATTACAGGCGTGAGCCTCTGCACACAGCTGACAGTTTTAAGGAGGGAGACGAAATGACCAGATAACCAGATACGCATTTTAGGAATGCAGCCATTTAGCTAGGTGTGGTGGCACATGCCTGTAGTCCCAGCTACTCAGGAGGCTGAGGCAGGAGAATCACTTGAACCTGGGAGGTGGAGGTTACAGTGAGCTGAGATCACGCCACTGCTCTCCAGCCTGGGCAACAGAGCAAGACTCCATCTCAAAAAAAAAAAAAGAAAGATAGAAAGAAAGAAAACTATAGGAATGCAACCATTGAGGGTAGATCAAAGGGACAAAACTGGAGGCAGAGCAAGTTACTAGGAGGTCAGCGTAATAATGCCAGCAAGAGAAAGGGGAAGGTCTGGACTAAGTCTATGCCATGGACTGATGAGAAGCCAGTGGGTGCAAGAGATATTAAGGAAGTAGTACTGTGGGGACTTGGTTACCAATTAGATGAGGAGAAGCGAAAGGGAGAAATGACGGATAGTGATCGGGATTTGGGCAACTTGGATGACGGTGCTATTCACCAAGACAGCAAGAGGAGTAGGTTTGGAGGAGAGATAATAATACTTAGTATTATCTTACCATGGGCCAAGCATTTTTCTAAGTCCTTTACGTGTATATTAACTCAAGTAACCCATACAACTCTATGAGGTAAATCCCCTTAAAATCTCCATTACACAGAAGAAGAAACAGAAGCATAGACAGGTTAAGCAACTTGCTCAAGGATACGCAGCTCTGGGTGTCCAAGTCCAAGTTCATAGCCACTATAACATTCCTTTCCAGGAGAGTGAGGTTTTCTTTGTTTGTTTGTTTTGAGACAGAGTCTCACTCTGTCGCCCAGGCTGGAGTGAAGTGGCACGATCTTGGCTCACTGCAACCTCTGCCTCCCGGGTTCAAGCGATTCTCCTGCCCCAGCCTCCTGAGTGGCTGGGATTACAGGCACCTGCCACCACACCCAGCTAGTTTTTGTATTTTTAGTAGAGCTGGGGTTTCACCATGTTGGCCAGACTGGTCTCAAAAACTCCTGACCTCAGACGATCTGCCTGCCTCAGCCTCCCAAAGTGCTGGAATTACAGGCGTGAGCCACTGCACCCGGCCCAGGAGAGTACGTTTAATGTGAGTTGGAGATGCCTGTGGCCATCCTAGCAGACTGCATCCTCCAGGACCAGTAAGAGGCTTGAAGTATCTTGAGGAACATTAATGTCTACAGAGTGGAGAGAAGAACAGCACATTGACTCAAACGGAGCAGCCAGGGAGATAAGAGTCAAGAGAACTTGGCTCCCTGAAAGTTAAGGAGGAAGAGGGAGGGGTCTCAGTAGGATCTGCAGGATTCTGTTTAGGAGGGAGTTAGGGAAGGCAATCAGTTACAGGGAAAGCTGGGGTCTGGTCTTTACCCTAAGGTTGTATAGTAAGCATGCTACGTACTGCTGTGTAGTAAGCAGGCTACATACTGTGTCAGCTGGGTGCAGCGGCTCACAACCGTAATCCCAGGACTTTGGGAGGCTGAGGTGGGAGGATTGCTTGAGGCCAGGAGTTCGAGACCAGCCTGGGTGAGATGAGAAGACTCCCCCATGCCTCTACAAAAAATATATGTATATACACACACACGTACATATTTTTTGAGATGGAGTCTCACTCTGTCGCTCAGGCTGGAGTACAGTGGCATGATGATCTTGGCTCACTGCAGCCTCTGCTTACTGGGTTCAAGTGATTCTCCTGCCTCAGCCTCCCAAGTAGCTGGGATTACAGGCACGTGCCACCACACCTGGCTAATTTTTGTATTTTTAGTAGAATCGGGAGTTGGGGTTTTGCTATGTTTGCCAGGCTGGTCTCGAATTCCAAGCTATCTGCATGCCTCAGCCTCCCAAAGTGCTGGGGTTATAGGCATGAGCCACAGTGCCCAGCAAAAAAAAATTTTTTTTAATTACCTGGGCATGTGGGACACACCTATACTCCTAGCTACTCAGGAGGCTGAGGCGGGAGGATCACTTGAGCCCAGGAGTTTGAGGTTACATGAACTATGTTCATGTTACTGCATCCAGCCTGGGTGACAGAGTAGGACCTTGTTGCTAAACAAATACAGTAAGTAAATTAACTACATGTTTATCTGAGAGGCAGAAGGGAGAGCGTTGACAGAAATAATAGGTGTAAATGCCCCACAAACTATACACTTGGGAATTTTTTCAGTAATTCTCAGGGTCAGAAGCTGCAGAAATGTAAAGTAAAATGAGATTGTTGCAATATGAGGCCTTAAGGAGAATCCAGTGAACAGAGGCAGGAGGATATAAGGCCTGTCTCTTTCAAACCCTGACACAGTAGTCAAAAAACATGTTACCCTGGACTGGGAGAGAAACACCATCTAGGTCATGAATTTCCACCGTGGCATCTTGGGAGAAATATGCCTGGTACTATGTCGAGCTGAAGAAAATGCGAGGACAGTTGGGAGGCCCGAAAGCCTGTTGAGTTGGGAAGAGTTCAATGGAAGCCTAACTGTAATAGAAGTATGCAGCCTGTCTTGGTGAATGTTGGGCTGCGTTGGGCTCCTTCTGGGAGTCACTGCTTCCATCTTTTCTTCAGCAGTGTCCTTTTCTCTGCCAGCTTGTTCTTCCCATCCTTGTCAGGCAGCGAGTGGCAAGCCTGGGCGTCAGGCACAGATGGAGCTGGAGCTCTTGCTGTGGGCCAGAAATAGCTTTGCAAATATCTGGCTGTGGGGGCATTATGTTTTCGTCCCCTTCCCTCCCTGTCCCCTCACTTCAATTTCTTGTGATTTCTGTGTCCACAGATGAGTGACTGGTCATTCCTGGGCTGGCTCCTGACCCGAGTGCAGAACGATTCCACTGTGGTTGGCAAGGTATGGCTCACTGTCCTGGTCTTGCACATCCTGCCTGTCGTCCTGCTGGCGACAAATGCTGTCGTAGGATGAGCACTGCAAGTTCATCCTGCAATACCCTGCAGCCTGGTTGCACCAATGACCGCTTCTCCCACTTCCGCTGGGGCTTTCCAGATTGCGCTGGTGGCCGTACCCTCCATCTTCTTGGTTGTCTGTGTGCTGCACTAGATGGTGAGGGGGAGACAGTGGGTGTGGAGAGGGGGTACCTGCTGGAAACCGTGCAAGAGCTGGCAGCTGGAGGGGCTCTCCCTGGACCCAGGTTGGGGCCCCTTGGGACTTCTTACTTCCTAGAGGGGCAGCTCTTAGTAGGAGAGGAGGTTTTTCCCCAAATGCCTTGGGGCTGCCGCCCGGTACCGCAGCCTGTAGTCATACAGGGTCCTGGCCGTCTTCACTGCCCACGTGATGCTGCGGGCCTGCATGGAGCTGGCCTTCCTGGTGGGGTCTACTCTCTGGGTATGATGTGCCATAGTTGCTTCACTGCTACTCCTCCCCTGTCCCTCCAGTCCTGACTGCTTTGTGTCCAGGGCCATGAGGAAGAAAATCTTCCTGAACTTTCTGTGCAGGTGGGGTTGGGCTGCTTCCTCCCAAACCTGGTGGAGTTGTGCTACCTGGGCTGGGTCTTCCCTTGCCAGGCACACTCTGTGGCCTGCACCAGCTAGTGCTACTTCTGCTCCACTGTGATGAGGAAGGATTGTGCTCCAGGTGCCCTCCTGTTGGTGAGTGCCCGGGCAGTGCAGGCCCCAGCACCGCACGTCCCAGGCTCACTGCCTGGTGGTGAGAAGCAGCTGGCTTAGGGTAGCAGCAGAGACCTGACACTCCCCTGCAACAATGCCACCCAGCAAAAAAATCCTGCCATCCTACTTGGTCTTTGAGGGTGGGGAATGTGGAGTGGGAGAGGGAAACCCTGCTTCTCCCTAAAGACATTCCTCAACAAACACAGTTTAGTGAAGTGGTGAAGAGTGAGGCCTCTGGAACCCAGATTCAAATCCCAGCTCTGCCATTTACCAGCTGTGTAACCTTGGACAAGTTGCTTAACTTCTCTCTACCCCAGCTTCTCTACCTGAAAAATGGAAATCATAATAGATCCTACCTCATAGGAATGCTGTGAGGGTGAAATGAGTTTATACATGTGAAGTGCTTACAGATAATAGCTGGTAACAAACATTAGCCATTGTATTAACCTCAGCTGCCTACAGCATTGCTTTTGCCTTGCCTAGCTTCCTGGGCCACCCACAATCGTCCATTCCTCCCTCAGTTGCTCTTATGGCTGTTGGAAGCCAAGTCCACACACATTCTTCCTTGCAAGTCTCTCCTACACCTGTCCCCTCCGTTGGGTCTCCAAGTCATCTTCCTTGTTCAAGTTTGTATTCTCGCCCCCCTGCACTGCTGTTGCTGAACCTGCCTAGCACCTCTCTGCCTGCACTGCCCTTCCCTCCATTCCAAAGTACACCTGCCTCGCTGTGGAATCTCCTTGAATTAATTACTTAAAGCTCCTGTGCCTGGAAACCAGCATCTTCCATGCGCTAGCCCGGACCTCCTTTTCTCGCCTGATCACCTACTTTTTCCAAAGAAGCCCTCCATTCTAACCATACCAGAAGCTGTGCCTGGGGCCTTCACAGGCTCCCTCCCCTACCTCTCACCCTTTGCTTGTGTTCTCTCCCGGGGACCTCTGACTTGGGAGGCTTCAGGACTGAGTTCAAATCCTGCCCTGCCACTCGGTGGTTGTGTGAGCTTGCGCAGGCTACTTGGTCCTCTGGCGATCAGTCGCCTGCTGTGTCAAAAGAGACTAATTATACTTTCTTCACAGGGTCATTGTGAGGATTAAACAAGATAATCTAAGTAAATTGCAAGGCACACAATGTTCATCGAGTAGTAGATGCCATGATAATCACCTACATTCTACTATTATTGCTCAGATACTACCTTTTTCTGTGCAACGTTCCTCGACCACTTCTCTGATCTTTTTTCCTCAGAGCCTCCAAGGCAATTTCACTTAACAATTAGTCACTCAGTATTTTGTGACTTCCCCTTTACCGTGGTCTTCAGCAGTTATTTAAATCCCATCCTGCTGTATAAATTTGCACATGTCTCTCGTTGGTCTTTCATCTCAGTTGCAAGGAGGGGTGGTGATGATGTGCTCTGCAGGAAGAGGACACACGCTTCTGCTCCCAGTTTAGCACTTTGCATGGAATAGGAGCTCAACTCATGTATGCCAATGTAATTAATTTTGAAATCTTTAGGCTACAATTAGAACTGAGTCCAAACTGAGCTGTACTTGAGGCATGTCAGAAAAGCAGAGTGACAGACATTCCTCCACTGTCTTCCACAACTTGGGCCGATTTCTAACAATCCTTTAACAACCAAAAAAGTTCTTTGCAGGGTCTAATTTGAGTCCTGCTTGCTGCAATTGAAGCTGCTTTTCAGACTCATATTATTGATGTCTAGGTCCTAAAAAGTGTGTGTGGGGGGGAAGGGGGCAGGCGCAGTGGCTCACGCCTGTAATCCCAGCACTTTGGGAGGCCAAGATGGGCAGATTGCCTGAGGTCAGGAGTTCGAGACCAGCCTGGCCAACATGGTGAAACCCCATCTCTACTAAAAATAAAAAAATTAGCCAGGCATGGTGGCACACGCCTGTAGTTCTTGCTACTCAGGAGGCTGAGGCAGGGGAATCACTTGAACCCAGGAGGCGGAGGTTGCAGTGAGCCAAGATCATGCCACTGAACTCCAGCTTGGGAGACAGAGCAAGACTCTGTCTAAAAAAAAAAAAAAAAAAAAAAAGTGAGGGGGACAATATCTAGGATAATTGGAGATGTAAACCTCCTGTGACCCGGCAATTCTATTCCTAAATATATGCACCAGAAGATATCTTGCACAGTTAGCACCTGAAGATGTGTCTTAAAATGTTCATAGCAGCATTGTTTTGTAATAACAAAAACCAGAAATAACCATGAATATTTATCAACAGAAGAATAGATAGATTGCATTATATTCACGTCATGGAATATTATACAACAGTGAAATGAATAAATTAGAGCTAATCATATTAATAGGAATCTTTTTTATTTTATTTATTTTTGTTTTTTTAATATATTTTTTATAATACTTTAAGTTCTAGAGTACATGTGCACAATGTGCAGATTTGTTACATATGTATACATGTGCCATGTTGGTGTGCTGTACCCATTAACTGGTCATTTACATTAGGTATATCTCCTAGTGCTATCCCTCCCCCCTCACCCCACCCCACAACAGGCCCCAGTGTGTGATGTTCCCCTTCCTGTGTCCAGGTGTTCTCATTTTTCAGTTCCCAGCTATGAGTGAGAACATGCAGTATTTGGTTTTCTGTCCTTGC
Source organism: Chlorocebus sabaeus (assembly GCF_047675955.1). NCBI lineage: Eukaryota > Metazoa > Chordata > Mammalia > Primates > Cercopithecidae > Chlorocebus > Chlorocebus sabaeus. The sequence continues at coordinate 27,420,072 of NC_132919.1, read as the reverse complement.
AATAGTTTGCTGAGAATGATGGTTTCCAGCTTCATCCATGTCCCTACAAAGGACATGAACTCATCCTTTTTTATGGCTGCATAGTATTCCATGGTGTATATGTGTCACATTTTCTTAATCCAGTCTATCATTGATGGACATTTGGGTTGGTTCCAAGTCTTTGCTATTGTGAATAGTGCCGCAATAAACATATGTGTGCATGTGTCTTTATAGCAGCATGATTTATAATCCTTTGGGTATATACCCAGTAATGGGATGGCTGGGTCAAATGGTATTTCTAGTTCTAGATCCTTGAGGAATCACCACACTGTTTTCCACAATGGTGGAACTAGTTTACAATCCCACCAACAGTGTAAAAGTGTTCCTATTTCTCCACATCCTCTCCAGTACCTGTTGTTTCCTGACTTTTTAATGATTGCCATTCTAACTGGTGTGAGATGGTATCTCATTGTGGTTTTGATTTGCATTTCTCTGATGGCCAGTGACGATGAGCATTTTTTCATGTGTCTGTTGGCTGCATAAGTGTCTTCTTTTGAGAAGTGTCTGTTCATATCCTTCGCCTACTTTTTAATGGGGTTGTTTTTTTGTTGTAAATTTGTTTAAGTTCTTTGTAGATTCTGGATATTAGCCTTTTGTCAGATGGGTAGATTGCAAAAATGTCTCCCATTCTGTAGGTTCTGTTCACTCTGATGGTAGTTTCTTTTGATGTGCAGAAGCTCTTTAGTTTAATTAGATCCTTTATTCTTTTTTTTTTTTAAATAATAGGAATCTTTCAATGATGAGCAAAAAGAGCAAGTTTCAGAAGAGTAATGACAGTGTGGTATTATTTTTACAAACTAGGTAAAATAATATTTTGTATTGCTTGAGGATATATGTTATAAAATAAAAGCATATGGAAGTGCATGAGAATAATAAACATCCAATTCAGAATAGTGGCTGCCCCTGGGAAGGGGGAGGATAATGCACGGTGGTACTCAGTGTTCAAACTGAGTTTGAGTAATTCTTTCTTTCTTTATCTCCCTCCCTCCCTCCCTTCCTCCCTTCCTTCCTTCTTTTTTTCCTTCCTTCCTTCCTTTTTTTGGGACAGAGTTTCACTCTTGTTGCCCAGGCTGGAGTGCAATGGCACGATCTCAGCTCACTGCAACCTCCGCCTCCTGGGTTCAAGCGATTCTCCTGCCTCAGCCTCCCAAGTAGCTGGGATTACAGGCGTGTGCCATCTAGCTGGCTAATTTTGTATTTCTAGTAGAGACAGGGTTTCTCCATGTTGGTCAGGCTGGTCTTGAACTCCTGACCTCAAGTGATCTGCCCACCTTGGCCTCCCAAAGTGCTGGGATTACAGGCGTGAGCTACCACACCCGGCTATTGTTTAATTTTTTGATTTTTTTGTAGAAATGGGGTCTCCCTATGTGCCCAGACTTGTCTTGAACTCCTGAGATCAAGCGATCCTCCTGCCTTGGCCTCCTAAAGTGCTGGGATTATAGGTGTGAGCCACTGCGCCCAGCCTAAATAGATTTTTATGTAGAGTCATTTTCCAAGGAAAGAATAATGGAGACATAATCTGGTTTTGTTCCTTCTGTCTCTGCTGGGAGGATTATAGCCTCCCTCTATAAGTGGGAACTCTGAGCTGGAGATTGGTGGCAGGATTTGCTGGATGCTATGTGGGAAATCAGGAGACCCTGCTGGTTCCTCTTTCTGTGGAACAAACTGGATTTGTGGAAATTACTTGTGTTTTTAGAGCCATTGAGACTTGAGTTTTAATCCTGCCTCTCACATTATCTATAACAGCTGTGTGGTCTTGGCCAATCTCTGACCTTTTAAAGCCTCAGTTCCTCATTTAAATAGGAAGATAACAACATCGAGTTTGCAGGGTTGTTGGAAGGATTAAAATGGGAGTGGTCCACCTTGCTCTGGTTTGGTACATGGTGGAAATGTAACTCAGGTCCTTTTTCCCATGCTCTAATCAGCTAGTCAGTGACCTTCTTCTCCTAGGCCCCACCTGTTCTCAGGGAATTTAGCCAACTCTTCTCTCCGACTATAATCAGGGCTCTCGACTGAAGGGAAAGCCACTTTCCATGTAATGTTGACATCTTGTGCCATGGAAATAATTAATACATTGATTCTCTTAATACATCTATTCATTAAGCAAATAACTACTGGTCAGTATAATATGGTAATCAAACTTTAGCCTTCAGGGTCAGAGATCTGAGTGCTAGTCTTGGCTATGCCATTTACTAGTTGTGTGACCTGGGCAAGTTACTTCTACTGTCTATACCTCATTTCCTTATCTGTATAATGGGGATAACATTGCCTACCTCCATGGGCTTTGCTGAGAGTATTAAATAAGAACACATGTATGGTGTTTAGCAGTAGCTATTATTACCCTATCATAATCCCAGCAATGTACTTGGGACTGTAGGGAGGAAGAAGTATAAACAAGACTGGTCTTGAAGCATCACAGTCAAAAGACATGATGACAAATAAATACCATATACACTCATGGAATGATAAACGTGGTAAAAGAGACAGCGCTGGAGTCGGTGAGGGGCGACCAACTCCTCCAAAAGGAGTTGTGGGGCAGCTCCACAGAGAAGCTAACATTTGGAATAGACCTTGAAGAACTGGTGGACTCCCTCAACTTGGGAGATGGGGAAGGATGTTTCAAATTGAGGGGCAGCACATACAAAGGCATGGTGGTATGTTCCGGGTAGAACAAGGCATTTCCCATGGCTGTTGCATGTAAACAGTCTTTTTGGTTATGCTAAGAAGCTTGGATTCTGCCAGGCATGGTGGCTCACACTTGTAATCCCAGCACTTTGGGAGGCCTAGGCAGGCAGATCACTTGAGCCCGGGAGTTTGAGACCAGCCTGGGCCGCATGGTGAAACCCCGTCTCTACAAAAAATACAAAAATTAGCTGGGAGTGGTGGCACGCACCGGTGGTCTCAGCTACTTGGGAGACTGAGGTGGGAGGACGGCTTGAACCCAGGAGGCAGAGCTTGCAGTGAGCCAAGATTGCACCATTGCACTCCAGCCTGGGTGACAGAGTCAGACCCTGTCTCAAAAAAAGAAAGCAAAAGAAGCTTGGATTCTATTCCCTAGGCCAAGGGTCAGCAAACTACAGCCCTCGGGTCAAACAAAGAAAGAAGTGGCTGTTATGCTACATGTTTTTGTAAATTAAGTATTTTGTTTTTGTTTTTGTTTTTTTTGAGACAGCCTCTCACTCTGTGGCCCAGGCTGGAGTGCAGTGGCTTGATCTTGACTCACTGCAACCTCCAACTCCCGGGCCCAGGTAATCCTCCCACCTCAGCCTCCCGAATAGCTGGGAGCACAGGCACACACTACCACACCTGGCTAAGTAAATGAAGTTTTACTGGACCACAGTCATGCCCATTCATTTACGTATTGCTTTTGTGCCACATGGCTGCTTTTGTGCCACAATAAGAGTTGAGTAGTTGAGACAGAGACCATCTGGTCCCCAAAGCCTAAACTATTGACCATCAAGTCCTTTACAGAAAGTGTGCTGACCCCTGAGCTGGGCCATTGGGAACCTTTGAGGAATCCCAAGCCAGGAAGTGACGTGATCATATTTGTATTATGGAAAGACAACTCTGGCAGCCACATGGAGGACAAGTTAGAGGGGATGATGTGGAAGCAGGTGACCACAAGAAGCCTGTTGCTATTGTCCAGCTAAGGGCTGACAAGGCCTGAATTGAGGCGATGGCAGTGAGAATGAGTGGATGATAGAGATCTGAGAGATTTTTGTTGTTGTTGTTTGAGATGGAGTCTTGCTCTGTCACCCAGGCTGGAGTGCAGTGGCATGATCATGGCTCACTGCAATCTCCACCTCCAGGGTTCAAGCGATTCTCATGCCTCAGCCTCCAGAGTAGCTGAGATTACAGATATACGCCACCACACCTAGCTAATTTTTAGTAGAGATAGGGTTTTACCATGCTGGTCAGGCTGGTCTCAAACTCCTGACCTCAAGTGATCTGCCCGCCTCGGCCTCCCAAAGTGTTGGGATTACAGGCGTGAGTCACTGCACTCAACCTAGATTTGAGAGATATTTAGGGATTAGATCAATAGGACTTGGTGCCTGAGTGGATGGTGGCTGAAGGAGAGGAAGGAGGCAGGGAAAGTGGACTTCTGGCCCCAGCAAAAGAGGGTTAGGGTCTTTAACCAAAAGGAAAAAGTCTGTGGTGAAGGTTATACATTTCACTTTGGATACAACTTGGGGTATTTGTAAGTGATGGTGGAAATACCAGGCTGGCCTCTAGAGTAATGTCTGCGTAGAGATTTGGGAGTTATCCATTGTGTGGGAGGTGTTTGGGAGTCCTGAGAATGAACAAGATCTACCAAGGAGGGAGTATAGGATCATAAGAGCAAAAGGCAAAGGAAGAAATACTGAGAAGTGTCAGCAATGAAAGTCAAACAGAGGAAGTATATCTAGCCAGGCGATCCACAAGTACTTCTGGAGGCCAAGTTCTAGAGGAAGGCAGGTCGAATGGGCATTGATTAGCAGGCCAGGGAGGCAGGCCCTAGAATTAGCAATTGGGTGGTTACTGCTTGGGTGACCAACACATACCTGGAACTTTCTCAGTTTTAGCACTGAAAACTCCCATCCTGGGAATGCCCTGAGTCTCCGGCACACCAGTAGAGTTGGTCATCCTACTGCTGACCTTGCCATGAGTGATGTCAAGAAAAGTTTAGCTTGCAAAGGGCTAGCTTCTGAAGGTATCGATTTACCATTAAGTCAATTACCTAAGTCCTAAGTTGAACCTTTTTTTTTCTTTTTTTTTTTTTTTTGAGACAGTCTTGTTCTGTCGCCCAGGCTGGAGTGCAGTGGCGCGATCACACCTCACTGCAGCCTTGACCTCCCACTCTCAAGCAATCCTTCCACCTCAGCCTCCCGAGTAGCTGGGACTACAGGCACACCTGGTTCATTTCGATATTTTGTAGAGATGGTATCTCACTATGTTGCCCAGGCTGGTCTCAAACTCCTGGGCTCAAGTGACTAGGTTGATCCTTTCTGAATCACTCCAACCGTAATAACAAAAAGCTCTTTTTGTACAGCACTTGACCATTGTATGACCTCATTTGATAACCCTGCGAGGTAGAAGTTTGTAGCTGCAATTGCGCAGGAGTGGAGATGGAGAGGTTGGCATTTGATGAAGCACCTGTGCCGTGTAAGTGGCAAAGGCAGGGCTCAACCTCAGCCTTTTGACTCCAGAAGCATTTGCCTGGCTGCCTCCCGGTTGTAGAGGTCCATAGTCTGGGGTGCTGGGCTCCTGACTGGCAGGGCTATGGATCCGCTGCTCACTGTAGAATCAGGCAGAGGTCAGGAAATTCTTGGAAGCGTAGAAGCAGCCCCACAGCTATGTGCAGATCAGTGTAAGAGGAAGGCTGTAGGTTCATAGAAAGGCCACTACATAAACTTATGCCACCAGGGGTTTGTAAGAGGGGCCATATTCTATGCAATAGCCAGGCTCTTAAACAAATTTTTCTTGTGGTAAAATTTGCATAACCTAAAATTTACCTTTTTTTTTTTTTTTTTAAAAGACAGGGTCTGGCTCTGTCACCCAGGCTGGAGTGCAGTGATGTGCTCACAGCCCACTGCAGCCTCGAACTCCTGGGCTTAATTATTTTATGTATAAAATAGTTAATCCCCGTATTTTAGCTATTTTATGTGTACAATTCAGTGGCATTAAGTACATTCAAAATGTTGTATAACCATCACCACTATCCATTTCCAGAACTTTAAATAATCCCCAGTAGAAACTCCATACCCATTAAACAATGACTCCCAATTCCCCCCACCCCTAGTCCATGGTAACTTCTATTCTATTTTCTGTCTCTATGAATTTACATATTCTAGGTAGCTCATATAAGGAGAATCAAACAATATTTGTTCTTCTGGGTCTGGATTCTTTCACTTAGCACAACATTTTAAAGGGCCATCCATGTTGTAGCCTGTATTAAAATTTCATTCCTTTTTATGGCTGAATAAAAATGTGCATACGTTGTATGTATATGCCACATTTCGTTTATCCATTTATGTGTTGCTGGATAGACTCTTTTTATATTCTTATATTTCAAGTGAAGACGATCAGAAATTTCTGATATCTTAGAGTATAATTTCAGAGACAACTGGATACTGTGTGCTTCCAGATATAAGAAATATTCTTGCCAAAAAAGAAAAAAAAATCAAACTCAAAGGTGATCAAGCCTCTAGATCTATCTGCCAATGATAGGATATCAAATTACACTACTTGGATGCAATAAGAAAAATCCTGACTGTGAGAAAATCTATAGGATAAATGACCATGTTTCTTCAACAAAGAAGTTGCAGGGGGAAAACAGAAAAAGATAGAAGGGAAACCTGTAGATTAAAAGATAGTTAAAGTCATGTCAACTCACTGCAATGTGTAGATCTTGATTCAAACACACATTTTTTAAAAAAGACATTTATGGAGACAATGGAGATCATTCCATCATGGAGATAACGGAATGTTTGACGATATTAAAAAATTATTGTTTAAGGCCGGGCATGGTGGCTCACGCCTGTAATCCCAGCACTTTGGGAGGCTGAGGCGAGTGGATCACCTGAAGTTGGGAGTTAGAGACCAGCCTGACCAACATGGAGAAACCCTATGTCCACTAAAAATACAAAATTAACCGGGCGTGGTTGCGCATGCCCGTAATTCCAGCTACTTGGGAGGCTGAGGCAGGAGAATCACTTGAACCCGGGAGGCAGAGGTTGCAGTGAACTGAGATCGCATCATCGCACTCCAGCCTGGGCAACAAGAGTGAAACTCCAACTCAAAAAAAAAAATTGTTTAAAAATTGGTATGACCATTGTATTGTGGTTTTGTTTAAAAAATTATCCTGGCCTGTGTGGTGGCTCACATCTGTGACCCTAGCACTTTGGGAGGTTGAGGTGGACGATTCGCTTGAGCTCACGAGTTGGAGACCAGCCTGGGCAACATGGTGAAACCCTGTTTCTACAAAACAAACAAACAAGCAAAAATTTACCTGGGCATGGTGGTGTGCACCTGTAGTCCCAATTACTTGGGAAGCAGAGGCAGGAGAATCACTTAAGTCCCAGAGGCAGAGGTTGCAGTGAGCCAAGATCGTGCCACTGCACTCCAGCCTTGGTGATAGAGCCAGACATTGTCTCAAGAAAAACAAAAAACAAAAACAAACCCTTATCTTTTAGAGATACACAATGAAATTCTTTCTTTCCCTTTCTTTCCTTTCTTTCTTTCTTGACAGAGTCTCTCTGTTGCCTAGGCTGGAGTTCAGTGGTACGATCTCAGCTCACTGCAACCTCCACCTCCCGGGTTCACAGGATTCTCCTGCCTCAGTCTCCCAAATAGCTGAGATTACAGGTGTGTGCCACCATGCCTGGCTAATTTTTTTTTTTTCTTTTTTTTTAACAGACAGGGTTTCACCATGTTGGCCAGACTGGTCTCAAACTCCTGACCTCAAGTGATCCACCGGCCTCACCCTCCCAAAGTGCTGGGATTACAGGCATGAGCCACCGTGCCCAGCCTGTCTTCTTATTTTGAGACAGGGTCTGGCTCTGTTGCTCAAGCTGGAATACAGTGGTGTGATCTTGGCTCACTGCAACCTCCATGTCCCTGGCTGAAGTGATCCTCCTGCCTCAGTCTCCCAAGTAGCTGGGACTACAGACACACATCATGCCAGGCTAATTTTTTTGTTTTGTATTTTTTTGTATTTTTAGTAGAAACAGGGTTTTGCCATGTCAGCCAGGCTGATCTCGAACTCCTGGCCTCAAGTAATCTGCATGCCTCAGCTTCCCAAAGTGCTGGGACTACAGGCATGATCCACCACAACCGGCCTGAAATATTTTATTTATTTAATTTTTTAATTTTTTATTTTTTTGAGACAGAGTCTTGCTCTGTCGCCCAGGCTGGAGTGCAGTGGCACGATCTCGGCTCACTGCAAGCTCAGCCTCCCAGGTTCACGCCATTCTCCTGCCTCAGCCTCCCGAGTAGCTGGGACTACAGGCCCCTGCCACCATGCCCAGCTAATTTTATATATTTTTAGTAGAGACGGGGTTTCACCATGTTAGCCAGGATGGTCTCTATCTCCTGACCTCGTGATCCGCCCATCTCGGCCTCCCAAAGTGCTGGGATTACAGGCTTGAGCCACCGCACCCGGCCCGGCCTGAAATATTTTTATATAAAATTATTTGATATCTGGGATTAGGTTCAAAATTATACTCAGTGTGGGGGTTGGGGAGTAGGTAGAAAGATACTTGAAACAATATTTCTGTGAGTTGATAACTATTGAAGTTGTATGCTGGCTACTTGGGAGTTTATTATATTATTTTGTTTACTTGTGTATGTGTTTGACTTCCTGTTAGTAGCTTTTTTACCTCATTTCAGAGACATGTTTCTTCATTTTGGGCTGATCTTCAGCCGATACTCTAAGAATTTAGCTTTAAGTTTCCTGGAGAGCATTTTCCACCCACACTCCAAGTTTCTGCACAAAGATCTTAAGCTAATAAATGCAATAAGCTAATAAATGTTTGAGGAACAACATTTAAAAGTCTGCTTTTGACGTTTGAACAACACCAGCTATCAGGCATATTTGCAATTCTGTGGACTTTTAAAAAAGCAGACTTGCTTATTTTCAATTCTTTTTGGAGAGTCATATCATGGTAACTTACCACATGACAGGCATCATCTTACACACTTTACGTTTGCTATTTCTTCTAAGCCTCACAGTAACTCTACATATTATTATCAGCCTCTGTTTTACAGATGAAGAAATAGAGGTTCAGAGAGATTAATAATTCCTAACACGTGTTAACCACTTACTATGTTTTGAGCACTGGGCTAATTGCTTTAAATGAATTTGCTTATTTTATTCTCTCACACCCTTACAAGGTAGGCAATATTAATATTATTATTATTATTTTTTGAGACAGAGTCTCGCTCTGTTCCCCAGGCTGGAGTGCAGTGGCGGGAACTTGGCTCACTACAACCTCTGCCTCCAAGGTTCATGCCATTCTCCTGCCTCAACCTCCCAAGTAGCTGGGACTACAGGCACCTGCCACAATGCCAGGCTAATTTTTTTTTTTTTTTTTTTTTTTGTATTTTTAGTAGAGACGGGGTTTCACTGTGTTAGCCAGGATGGTCTCTATCTTCTGACCTCGTGATCTGCCCGCCTCAGCCTCCCAAAGTGCTGGGATTACAGGCGTGAGCCACTGCGCCCAGCCATATTATTATACCTCTTCTATAGATGAGGAAATTGAAGTTTAGAGAGGCTAAGGAGCTTGCTGGCAGCTGCTAGAGCCAAGCATCCTCTCTGTGTGGCCCCAAAGCCCAGGCACTCACCACTCTACCCAGGATGCAGCCCAGAGCTTCAGGGCAAGCATACCAGGCTCTGCTGTTTATTAGTCACAGTGCCTTGGGCAAATTAATTCATTTTCCCAAGCCTGGTTTCTAATCTGTGAAATGGGGATAAGAATAGCATCTCCCTAATAGGGTAATTCTGGGAATTAAGTGAGACAGTGCATTAAGGGGTTAGCATAGTGCCTGCCCCATAGGCTCCCTTGATATAAGTGATTTTTATTACCAAGCTTCTTTCTGGGGTGGAGGGCTTCTTGATTAAAGTCGGATCATTTTAGGACTTTAGGAATCTTCTGGAAAAACTGGCCTTCCCATGACCATCTGGGTGATTTTATGTGGATACTGCTCTGGCTTTTTTCTGTGCGAAGAGGAGAGGGGTGCTTTACTTTTACTTTTACTTAGAGCTAGGGCAGGGTTTATTCTGGCATTTGGGAAGGAAAAGACTAAAATCAAGTGACCAAGAAGCAGAGTTACTGTGTCAGTGCGGGTGCTGCCCTGGAGTTTCAGTTTTGCTTAGTGTCTGAAACTGGTTCCTGGTTCAGGCAAGAAGAGCTCTCAGGGACACCATGTGCTACCCAGAGAGTGTCCTATGTGTAGACACATGTAAATAAAAGAGTTGTTGACTGGCACGTGGTGGCTCACGCCTGTAATCCCAGCACTTTGGGAAGCCAAGGTGGGTGGATCACCTGAGGTCAGGAGTTCGAGACCAGCCTGGCTAACATGGTGAAACCTGTTTCTACTCAAAATACAAAAAATTAGCCGGGTGTGGTGGCAGGTGCCTGTAATCCCAGCTACTCAGGAGGCTGAGGCAGGAGAATCGCTTGAACCTGGGAGATGGAAGTTGCAGTGAGCTGAGATTGTGCCACTGCACTCCAGCTTGGGCAACAAGAGTGAAGCTCTGTCTCAAAAAAAAAAAAAAAAAAAAAAAAAAAGAGTTGTTAATATACCGATTCATTTCACTGCCATGGTATAGGGAAAAGAATGGGCTTTGGAGCCTTAAGGACCTCAGATTGAATCCTGACTCTGCTACTCTCAGGCTGGGTGCAAGTCACAAACCTGTCTGTGCTTCATTTCCACAACTATGAGTTAGGAAAGATAACCAAGCTAACAGCTATAGAATGCTTACTGTGTGCTGGGCACTGTTCTTTTTATATATTAAATCATGTAATTTAAAAAAATTAATAAATACAAGGCCGGGCACAATGGCTCATGCCTGTAATTGCAGCACTTTGGGAGGCCAACGTGGGTGGATCACCTGAGGCCAGGAGTTTGAGACCAGCCTGGTCAACATGATGAAACCCCATCTCTACTAAAAATACTAAAATCAGCCAGGTGTGGTGGCACATGCCTGCAATCCCAGCTACTTGGGAGGCTGAGGCATGAGAATCACTTGAACCTGGGAGTCAGAGATTGCAGTGCGCTGAGATCACAGCACTGCACTCCAGCCTGGGTGGCAGAGTGAGACTCTGTCTCAAAATAGTAATAATAATAAATATTATTTTAAAAATCAGTTTAAGTTCACAGCCAAATTGCAAAGAAAGTACAGAGATTTCCCATCTGCCCCCTGCCCCCACACATGCACAGCCTTCCCTGTGATCACACTCTTCACCAGAGTTGTACACTTGTTATAACTGATGAACCTGCCTTGACACATCAGTATCCCCCAGTCCATGGTCCACATTAGGATTCATTCTTGGTGTTGTACATTCTGTGGGTTTTGACAAACGCATGTATTCAACATTGCGGTATCATACAGAAGAGTTTCACTGCCCTAAAAATCCTCTGTGCTTTGCATTTTCATCCCTCCCTCGACCTTAATCCATGGCACCACTGACTTTTTATTGTCTCCATAGTTTTGCCTTTTGCAGAATGCCATATAGTTGGAATCATACAATATGTAGCCTTTTCAGATCAGCTTCTTTCACTTATTAATATACATTGAAGTTTCCTCCATGTCTTTTCATGGCTTGATAGCTCATTTCTTTTTTAGTGCCACATAATATGCCATTGTCTGGATGTACCATAGGTTATTTATCAATTTCCCTACTGAAGTTCATCTTGGTTGCTTCCAAGTTTTGGCAATTATGAATAAAGTTGCTGTAAACATCAATGTGCAGGACCAATGTGTAGACATAAGTTTTCAATTCATTTGGATAAATACCAAGGAGTGGGATTGTTGGATTGTATGGTAAGAGTATGTTTCATTTTCTTTTTTTTTTTTTTTTTTTTTTGAGACGGAGTCTCGCTGTCACCCAGGCTGGAGTGCAGTGGCCGGATCTCAGCTCACTGCAAGCTCCGCCTCCAGGGTTTACGCCATTCTCCTGCCTCAGCCTCCCGAGTAGCTGGGACTACAGGCGCCCGCCACCTCGCCCGGCTAGTTTTTTTGTATTTTTTAGTAGAGACGGGGTTTCACCCTGTTAGCCAGGATGGTCTCCATCTCCTGACCTCGTGATCCGTCCGTCTCGGCCTCCCAAAGTGCTGGGATTACAGGCTTGAGCCACGGCGCCTGGCCTATGTTTCATTTTCGAAGAAACCACCAAACTGTCTTTCAAAGTGGCTATACCATTTTGCACTGCTACCAGCAGTGAATGGGAGTTGCTGTTGCTCTACATTCTTGCTAGCATTTGGAGTTGTTGGCGTTTTGGATTTTGGCCAAAATCCAAATTTATGTAAATAAGGTAGTTTTATCTCATGGTTATCTTAATTTGCTATTCTCTTTTATTTTTTATTTATTATTTTTTTTTGAGACGGAGTCTTGCTCTGTTGCCCAGGCTGGAGTGAAGGGGCACAATCTCGGTTCACTGCACCCTCTGCCTCCTGGGTTCAAGTGATTCTCCTGCCTCAGTCTCCTGAGTAGCTGGGACTACAGGCGCGTGCCACCACACCCAGCTAATTTTTTGTATTTTTAGTAGAGACAGCGTTGCATCCTGTTAGCCAGGATGGTCTTGATCTCCTGATCTCGTGATTTGCCCGCCTCAGCCTCCCAAAGTGCTGGGATTACAGGCATGAACCACCGCACCTGGCTTTAATTTGCTATTCTCTAATGACATACAATGTTGAGTATCTTTTCTTTTGCTTACTGCTATCTGTATATCTTCTTTGGTAAGGTGTCTGATTAGGTTTTTTGCCCATTTCTAAACAGGATGGTTCATTTTCTTATTGTTGAGTTTTTAAAACTCTTTGCATATTTTGGATAACAATCCTTTATCAGATGTCTTTTGCATATATTTTATCCCAGTTGTGGCTTGTCTTCTCATTCTTTTGACAGTCTTTTGCAGAGCAGACATTTTTAATTTTAATGAAGCCCAGCTTATCAGCTGTTTCTTTCATGGTGCCTTTGGTGTTGTATCTAAAGAGTCATTGTGATACTCAAGATCATCTAGGTTTTCTCCTATGTTATCCTCTAGGAGACAGTTTTATAGTTTTGTGTTTTACATTTAGGTGTATCATCTATTCTGAGTTAATTTTTGTGATGGGTATAGGGTCTGTGTCTAGACCCTTTTTTTTTTTTTTGCATGTGGATGTCCAGTTTGTTGAAAAGCCCCATGTGTTGAAAAGACTAAGCTTATTTAATTTTCAAAACAAATTTTGAGGGAGGGAGTCACTCTTATTATCCCAATTTTTTGGATGAACAAAGTGAAGCACAGAGAGGTTTTATAAATCACCCAGAGTAACACAGCTAGTACTTGACAGAACTGAGATTTGAACCCAGGCAATCCAGCTCCAGAGTCCATGCACTCAACCCCTATCTATAATAATAATCTCTCCCTCATAGGTTCATTGTGAGGAATAGAGATAGTGTCCAGTATATAGTAGGTACTCAGGAAACACTAATGATAGTCATTGTCCTACCTAGCCTGCAAGGTTCCCCTCAAATGTCATGTTTTTGTTTTTGTTTTTTTCTTTTTTGGAGACAGAGTCTTGCTCTGTCGCCCAGGCTGAAGTACAGTGGTGCAATCTCAGCTCACTGCAACCTCTGCTCCCTGGGTTCAAGAGATTTTCCTGCCTCAGTCTCCCAAGTAGCTGGCATTACAGATGTGTACTACCATGCCTGGTTAATTTTTTGTATTTTTAGTAGAGATGGGGTTTCACCATTTAGTAGAGATGGGGGTTCAAGGCCAGGCTGGTCTTGAATGCTGGCCTCAAGGGATCTGCCCGCCTCAGCCTCCCAAAGTGCTGGGATTACAGGCATGAGCCTCCATGCCCGGCCTCAAATGTCATGTTTTTGAAGCTGCTTTTCTCACTCCTCAAGCCAAATAAGCCTCCCGTCATAGCACCTATCTCATCATCCAAGTTATGCCAGCGTGGTGAACCCTGCTACTGTCACAGCTCAGCTCTACCTGTTCCCCATGTGATTTCCCTGGAGATATGCCATGTCTGATCTCCTTCTGTATCACCCCAAATGCCTGGGGCTGCACTTGGCACTTAGCAGGCAGTTTGTCAAATTGAGTTTGAGTTGCATGTTATTCCAAAATGTGTATCCTACCTGGGTCTATTCCTCAGGAACTTCTAAGTCTTACTCAACTCTTTGCTTCTGAGCCTTCTCGCTCCAGCCTTCCCTGGTCTGTCAGGTTGGGCTGCCCTTGCCTGGAGAAGTTCCTGTTTGGGCTGTCTAGGGAAGCAGCTGCCTTTGTCTGCTACACCCTTCTTCCTGCACCACCCCACTCAGTTTCTTCCACATTCTGGCGCACCCCACTCCAGCATGGACACTGCCCAGAAAAGTGTCTCCGTTTCTTTCTCTCTCCAAACTCCAGACATAGCACCTATCTTGGAGGCCTGGTATCTAGATGTCCCTTGGCCTCTCCTAGGAAGTATAAACTGTCTTCTTGGTGGGTAGAGCAGCTCACTTGATATTTACAGCACACGGTGGACCCAGGGACAGACTGCACTCCAAAGAGCTTCTGAAAGTGTTAATCTTGGCATTGGTGAACTCCTTCAAGGAGCGAGTGGCACTTACAGCCATGGCTCCTGGGCCCCGTACGCCTCTTGATCCACTCCACTTTGAGACAGGGCTCTATCAGACCAAGCTATTGAGAGTCTGTTTTTACCTTGGGGAGTGCATTCTGGCAGTGCCATCTCGGACATGGCAGGCAGTACCTGGTCTGGACTGAGCCTGGGGCACCATCCAGCAGGGCCCTGTGTGTGCCTCTGCAGAGCCACCTTGGGAAGAGTTGGCCAGTAAGACTTAATTGCTTCCTCTAGACAGCACTACCTTGAACACAGCCTGCAGAGTTCGGTGCCTGCCTTGGACGGCCCCTCTTCTATACGTTCATCATGACCCTGGTGCCTGCCCTGGGCAGTGCCACTCAGCCCCTTTCGGACCCTTTTCGGACAGCCTCCAGTGCCCAGTGCAGACAGAAACTCCAGGCAGGGCCTCTCTCAGACACAGCGAGAGGAGCTTCAGAGCCCACTGCGGACGGAGGCTGCCAGGGCAGCGCCCGGCCCGCCTGGCCCATGTCTGGCGGCGCGCACTGGTGCTGCTAGGCAGGCCGGGCGTTTATCCCCAGAGCAGCCAGCAGGGAGCTCCCTTTCGGCTCGGCTGGCGCGGTCGCTGGGGGCGGCGCTGAGCTGCGCCGCGCTGAGCTCTGCTCCAGCCCCGACCGGGCCGAGGCTGCTGGATGCCGCGTCTCCGCTTCTGCTGCCTGCCGGGCGGGCTCCGGTGGCTGGTGAGTGCGGGTCGGCGGCGGCTGCCGCTCGGTGGCGGGCCCGGCCCGGTGCGGCGGCGGGGCGGGCTCCGGCCGGGCGGGCGGGCGGGCGGCGGGGCCCGCCGGCTCCTCCTCCTCCCCTGTACCCTGGAAGCAGCGGCCCGGACTCCCGGCTCCCGTCCCTGGCGGCGCCGTGGAGCTCGACGCCCGGGGGTGGGGGCCGACCGGGAGCGGCGGGGAAGGGGGACCACCGGCCTTCCAGCCAACCTGGGGGGCGCAGGGAGGCAGGACAGGGTGGCCTTCAGTGTGGGGGGATTTGGCGCTTGGAGGCGCCCAGGTGGCCGGGAGCTGCGGGGTGCGGGCTGCAGCCTCGGGGGTGGGGGGACTTCTCCTGTCCCGGCCCAGGCCCCCCGATGGAGCGAGCGAGCGAGCGGGGCGCTGAGGAAGGCAGCGGGGAAGGGGAGCACCTCTACCCAGCCTTTTATCCCTCCCAGCGGCCTTCACTCTTTCACTGCCGGGCCGACTGCGGGCTCCTCTCAAAGGAGCAGCTGCTAGACAGCTGGCAAAACAATAGAGACCCCGCTTCCCTGGGCCCCCTCCTCTTGGGACAGAAGATGAGGGGATGAATGGTGGCAGGCTTTGGGGATTAGGGAGTGCAGGCTGTACCCTGCGACTGAATGCTCACCTCACCTTTCCCTGCAGAGAGGTGGGGTGCGTGTGGGAAGGTCGGACAAGCTGCCCCAGGCCTCTGGAGAGACCGCCCCAACGCCCCGCCTTGCTAACCTGTCATGCCAGTTGTTTCACCAATGGGAAGGGGAGGTGGTAGGGGTGGCTGCCCCCTCACCCTGCCCCTTGTTAGTGGGGGTGCGCTCCTTGGTCCCAAGCCTGGCCAGGAGTGTGGGTCATGTTCCTGGGTGCGATAAGGCCCGCAGGGACAGGCCAGGCATTGGGGCTTTGTTGTGGGGGTGGAGATGGGGGAGTTGCCCTATTGCAAGGCACATGTGTCTTACTGATTAGTTGGAAAGGTTGCGGCCAGAATGAGCCAGAGGTGGGGGGAGGGGGAGATGGGGAGGAAGACAGCCAGTTTGTTTTTGAGCCCGTATTCGTTTTGCCTGGCCACTTGACCAATGGGGCATGTGTTTGGCGCTGGCCTCATAGTGTGTGTTTGTGTAGGGAGGGCTCGGGGAATGCTTCCTGAGAGAGACTGTCCTGGTTAGGGCCTTCATGCCCTCAGATGGCCACCCAGAATTAAAGAATTGGGTTCCCTCCCTGCTTCACCCTGCCAATGACTTGGGTAGTTAGTGTGGGTTCGTCTTGTCTTTTGGAGCCCCTGGCGTGTCTGTGGCCGAGAAGACCTCATCAGTGCCCCTGTGGCGAGTGAGCTCTGGGAATTGTGTATGCACTGGGGTGCGCTGGAAGGGAGGGGAGGCCACCTGGATGATTAAGAGCGAGATCAGAGATCAGGCCGGGCGCGGTGGCTCACACCTGTAATCCCAGCACTTTGGGAGGCCCAGGCGGGCGGATCACCTGAGGTCAGGAGTTTGAGACCAACCTCAACATGGATAAACCCCATCTCTACTAAAAATACAAAATTAGCCAGGCGTGGTGGTGTATGCCTGTAATCCTAGCTACTTGGGAGGCTGAGGCAGGAGAATTTCTTGAGCCTGGGAGGCGGAGGTTGTGGTGAGCTGAGATCGCGCCATTGCACTCCAGCCTGGGCAACAAGAGTGAAACTGTCTCAAAAAAACAAAAAAAGCAAGATCATCTGAGGAGGACGGTGAGTACAGAGCCCATTGAATCAAGCTGCCTTTTCCTTGTGCTTTGGAGCCCTTTTCTTGAGCAGATTGGTGCCCTGTTGTCGTAGCAACAGGCCTGGCCTAATGTTCCCCACCCTTTTTAGTTCAGGGGCTACTTTCTATTTGGGGATATTGAAAGTTGCTCTCCTGAGGTCTCTGGCTTCCTGACAAGCCTCACTGGCTCTTTGTCCATGGCTTCCCACCTCCTCAGCTTCCCCTCTGTTTTTTTGTGATGAAGGCTTTCCAGGAAACATCCTCCTGGTTTCTGGATTTGACAGACGGGTTATATATAGCCTCGGGTGGAGGTGTGCTTGTCCATTTTGGGTTGAGGACATCGGGGTTGTGGCCTCAATTCCAGGAAAACCATGGCTTTGGGGGCAGCTATTGTATTGAGGGGATTAGGGGAATGAGAAGGGTTGTAGGTGGGGGTGGAGGGTGGGCATTGAAGGGGCCACAGGCTGGTGGTCACTTACTTTGGGAGCTTTGAGCTTTGAACAGCTGATGACCTGGTGCCTGGTAGCTGAGTGTCTAGTTTGTTTACTCTCTCCTGGCCTGGCCCAGGTGCTAGAGTGCGTGCCTGAGGACTTCCTCCTGCGCCCCAGACTTTCCTCATGTGGGTTATGCCCTTCCTGACTCCCACCTGGTCTCTCAGCCTCACTCCTGGGCCATCTGGGTAGCCAGCCAGTTCCCTGGAGGCCCCCTCACTGGCCCTGGTAGTGGCTGTTCATTGAGGAGGGCATGTGTCTTCAGAAACTAGGCCTGAAAACTCTGGGCTCCCCAAAGGCAGGTACCTAAAGGTGGACTGGGTGGGGCAGAACTGGGGCTCCTGTGAAAGGGAGAATCCACCCTGCTGAGGTGGAGCTGGGAGTTGTTGGAACTCAGGAAGCCTTCATCCGGACTTGGTGTGTCACAGGTCTCCAGGGCAGCAGGGTTGTTCTTACTCCTTGAAAGTAGAGACCTTCCCAGCCAGATCCTCTCACCTGGAGTGGACGCCACAGGCAAGAACCAGAGCATCCATGTGAGCTGGGTTTTGTTGGTGGCCCGGGGTCCCAGGCCTGAGTATGGTGGGAAAACCGAGGGGCTCTAGCTGGTTGTAGTTTAAAGGTTTGGGGCAGTAGGAGGGCCCAGCCCACTGTCTGCTGTAATTGACAGGTTCCCACAGGACTTGGGATTGGTAGGGGGCTTGATGGAGTTTAAGTTCTGCTTTAGGGTCAGACCCCTGGGTGCTTTAAGATCTGCACACCCCACGCCTATCACCTTTTTTCCCCCTAGCATTTTCCAAGGTGGCTTGAATGAGAGGAGGTGGGGAGGTGCTGAGGTAGGAGCTAGATTGGGAGCAGTGTTGAGCAGACCTGGTGAGCCTCCACTCCCCACCTTCACTTCCCTGCCCTTCTCTTGAAGTAGGAATTGCATGCAGGGCTTGTAAAATGTCAATTTCCCTTGACATTTCAAACTTTAGAGTCAGGAAGCAGTTTTGGTTGTTGGACTGATGATTTTACAGGACCCAGGGCCCTTTCTCTCTGCCAAGTACTTTATCATCACTTACAAGTGATTATTGTGATTATTCTCTGATATTCAGAGAGGTTAGATGATGGGCTGAAGGTCACACAGCAAGTCGGAGGTAGAGCGGGATTACAACCTGCAGTGTGTGGTTGAGCAGAATACCTCCCCAGCAGAGGCTGAGGGCCAAGTCTGAGCTCTCAGGCTCTTGAAGATACTGTAGCTGAAATAGTGAAGGCCTAGAGAGGGGAGGGGACTTGCTCAAGGTCACACGGAAGGGGCTATTAGCTGAGCTGAGCGACCGCCGGTGCACCTGGAAGAGCAGCGGGGGACTTGGCGGGGCCGCAGGAGCTCTCTCCCCCTTGCGTTCGTCCCTTGCCCGCCGGATTGCTGCGTTCCGGGGGAGATGGGATCGCAGCGGGAAGCGCCGCGGGCGGTTGCGCCGGCCCAGCCACCGGGAAACGCCGAGGGCCGCCCGGCTCACCGCGCGGCGGCGGGAGGGCCGGCTGATGTCACGTGAGAAGCGTGCAGTCGGAGTGAGGGAGCACACCTGGAGCCAGATAAGCTCCGTGTGACCTGGCAGGGAGTCACCCGGCACTGCGGAGCTCAGCACAGCCAGCCGGGAGGAGGCTCACCCTGGAGCGCCCGGCCAGGCCAGGTGCTGGCGACCCCGCCGGCCGCCGCTACAACCCTGGGCGCGGGGCAGAGCCGGGATGGGGGCCCCGGGGCTGGAGGAAACGGCCACTCAGGGAGGTCAGAGGTCAAGGGAGAGAGCCTGGCTCTCCCGGGAAAGTATTTCCTTTGTATTTATTTATGAGTGTGGTGTAGGGGTAGGAGGACTGACCTAAGAATCTATCCGCCACAGCCAAGTCTGGGCACCCTTGTCTTGGGACTCTAACGTTATAGTTTCCATTTCCTGGGTTTTTTTTTTCTTTCTTTCTTTTGCTAGCTGCAGGGTGACCCATTTAAATGTGTCCCCACTTACAGCCACAAGACACCAGTGAGCTCTATTTTAACTAAGTCCCCTAAGCCACTGAAACTTGATTTCAAGACATGAAGGCAATCCTTAAACTGACTATTACCCTGTTTGCAGCTTTACTGCTAGTAGATTACCTACTAGTTTGTCCAGGCATTTATTTTAGTCTGGAAAAAAGTTGAATCATTAGGCAGAAAGCTAAAGCGTTACTAAAGTGTTACCCTTCTTCTCCCCTACTCTCCAGAGATGACCACTGATCGATTTTTGGATCGAATTTTTCCAGACTTGCTGCTTTTTTTGAGGAGTCTTGCTCTGTTGCTGGGGCTGGAGTGCAGTGGCCTGATCTCGGCTCACTGCAAGCTCCGCCTCCCGGGTTCAGGCGATTCTCTGCCTCAGCCTCCTGAGTAGCTGGGATTACAGGCGCCCACCACCACGCCCCGCTACTTTTTTGTATTTTTAGTAGAGACGGGGTTTCACCATCTTGGCTAGACTGGTCTTGAACTCCTGACCTCGTCATCCACCTGCCTCGTCCTCCCAAAGTGCTGGGATTACACGCATGAGCCACTGCGCCTGGCCAGACTGCTTTTTAAAAGCTTATTATATATATTTTAGGCATTATGTATGTTTATAGTTTAATATATGTTATATAAAATATCATCTTATATAACTATTTTAAAATTTCCTATAGGAGGCCAGACGCAGTGGCTCACACCTGTAATCCCAGGACTTTGGGAGGTCGAGATAGGCAGATCACTTGAGCCCAGGAATTTGAGACCAGGCTGGGCAACATGGAGAGACCCTGTCTCTACAAAAAATACAAAAATTAGCTGGGTGTGGTGGGGCATGCTTGTAGTCCCGGCTACTCAGGAGGCTGAAGTGGGAAGGATGGCTTGAGCCCCAGGAGGTTAAGGCTGCAGTGAACTGAGATTGCACGACCACACTCTAGCCTGGAGGACACAGTGAGACCCTGTCTCAAAAAAAAAAAAAGATGAAAGAAAGGTAGAGGAAAAATGATAGATAATCCGACTCCCTAAAGCTCCTAGGTGTAAGCAAATACACATTTACCAGATGAATGTTCTTATAAAAAATTAAAATATAGCCTGGATGTGGTGGCCCATGCCTATAATCCCAGCACTTTGGAGGCCAAGGTGTGTGGACTGCTTGAAGCCAGGAGTTCAAGATTAGCCTGACCAACATGGTGAGACCCCATCTCTATTATTTAAAAAAAGAAAAAAAAATTAAAATACGGATGAAACACAAGTCTATTTGACCCTTCTAAAATTCCAGTCTCCTCCCCAGAGCATACGTTTTTCCTACACATATGCAAATATTGTACAAATGTACATGTAATATAGGTTTTTAAATTTTAGCAAAATTATAAACTATCCTGCAACCTGTTTTTTCACTTAACAATATAGTATAGAATATTTCCAGGTCAGTGTATACAAATCTACTTCATTCTTTTTACTTTTAATTATACAACTGCTCAGTTGTATAATTTAGCCTTTTTTTTTTTTTTTTTTTTTGAGATGGAGTCTCGCCCTCTCGTGCAGGCTGGAGTGCAATGGCATGATCTTGGCTCACTGCAACCTCCACCTCCTGGATTCAAGTGATTCTTCTGCCTCAGCCTCCTGAGTAGCTGGGATTACAGGTGTGCCACTACACTGGCAAATTTTTGTGTTTTTAGTAAAGATGGGGTTTCACCATATTGGCCAGGCTGGTCTTGAACTCCTGACCTCAAGTGATCCACCTGTCTCGGCCTCCCAAAATGTTGGGATTATAGGTGTGAGCCACCATGCCTAGCCTTTTTTTTTTTTTTTTTTTTTTTTTTTTTTAGACATAATCTCCCTCTACCCAGGCTGGAGCACAGTAGCATGAATCTTGGCTCATGCAGCCTTGACCTCCTAGGCTCAAGTGATATTCTCCCACGTCAACCTCTCAAGTAGCTGGTATTACAGGTGTGCACCACTGCTTAGCTACTTTTTAAAAAAAATTTGTGGAGTCAGAGTCCCACTATGTTGTCCAGGCTGGTCTCAAACTCCTGGGCTCAAGCAGTCCTCCTGCCTTGGCCTCCCAAAGTGCTGGAATTAGAGGCCTGAGTCACTGCACCTGGCCAGTTTTACTATTCTCTAGTAAGGACTTTTATATTTATAGACTTGCTATTATAAACAATGCTGCAAGGGTTAGCCATGTGTATTATGTGAATGTACCTATAGATGTCTTATAATGGAATTGCCCAAAGAATATGTACATAAATATTTTCATATGCCAGGTGCAGTGGTGGTGCCTGTAATCCTAGCTACTCAGGAGGCTGAGGCAGGAGGATTGCTTGGCGCCAGGAGTTTGAGACCAGCCTGGACAGAATAGCAAGACCCTGTGTCTAAAACAATTTTTAAAAAGTTAGCCAGTAATGGTGGCACACACCTGTAGTCCCAGCTACTGAGGAGGCTGAGACAGGGGGATCACTTGAGCCCAGGAGTTCAAGGCTGCAGTGATCTATGATTGAGCCACCAAACTCCAGCCTGGGTGACAAAGCAAGACCTTGTCTCTTAAAAAAAATTTTTTTTCTCATAGATACCACTAACTTGACCTCTGAAAATATATTAGGTGGTGCAAAAGTAATTGAGGTTTTTGCCATTAAAAGTTAACGGCAAAAACCACAATTACTTTTGCACCAACCTACCAGTTTGTGTTTCCACCAAGACTTATGAGACTCCCTGCATCCCATGCCCTAATTGATTGATGTTATCAACCTTCATAGTTTTTACTAAACTGCTAATTGAAAATAGTATACCTCAATTTCACATGTCTGTGAATATTGTGGAGGCTGAATACCTGTTCATGTTTGTTGGCCATTTGTATTTCTGTCCCTACAAATTGCCTGTCCATAGTATCCTTGGCACTAGCTATGTGGGCCCTCTGGACTCAAGTCAGTGTGATCCAGCTTGGCCTTGTGCTTATCAAGTTACCTTCACTTCTTTGGACTTTACTTTCCGTGTACAAAGGTTTTGACTTATTTTAGTCATACTTGTGCTGATGGTCATTTGTGCACTCTGTTATCCTCTCTGCTGTCCCATTTAGATGGCAAAAAATGTGCCCTGCTACTATTAGGTACCGCTCTGAGGGTAATTAAATGTATTTCATTTAATTCCGCCACCTTTTGGTGGTAGGTACCATTATTATCTGCATTTTACAGATGAGGAAATGGAGGCATGGAGGCCTTAAGTGACTTGCCTGAGATTGCATAGCTATTTACTCAGATTTTTTTTCATTTGTATTTAATTTTTTTTTTTAGACGGAGTCTTGTTCTATCGCCCAGGCTGGAATGCAGTGGTGCGATCTCAGCTCACTGCAACCTCTGCCTCCCAGGTTCCAGCGATTCTCCTGCCTCAGCTTCCTGAGTAACTGGGATTACAGGTGCATGCCACCATGCCCAGCTACTTTTAGTAGAGATGAGGTTTCACCATGTTGACCAGGCTGCTTTCGAACACCTGATCTCAGGTGATCTGCCCTCCTCGGCCTCCCAGAGTGCTAGGATTACAGGCATGAGCCATCGCACCTGGCCCTATTTACTCAGATTTGTTCACAGGTTTGTTACTTGATATCCAAAGCCTGAGATCTGACACTGGGCTTATTTATCTTTATGTTGCTTGCCTTTAGGAAGTGACTGATAGATACATATTTTTTCCCAAAATTTTATCACAATGACCTGCAAACATTCAGAAAAGTTAAAGAATTTTGCAATGAATACTCTTCATCTCCTAGATTCTACAATTAACATTTTCCTATCCTTGCTTTTACATATCTTTATCCCTTGGTCCATCCATCAGGCTATGGTTTTTTTTTTTGTTTTTTTTTTTTGAGACAGGGTCTCACTCTGTTACCCAGGCTGGAATGCAATGGCATGATTGTGGCTCACTGTAGCCTCGACCTCCCAGGCTCAGGTGATCTTCCCACCTTAGCCTCCCAAGTAGTTCCCACAGGCAGGCACCACCACATCCAGATACTTTTTTGTATTTTGAGTAGAGATAGGGCTTTGCCACGTTGCCCAGGCTTGTCTCCAACTCCTGAGCTCAAGCGATCTGCCCGTCTTGGCCTCCCAAAGTGTTGGGATTATAGGTGTGAGCCACCTTGCCCAACCTCATCAAGCTGTCTTAAAATTTTATGCATTTCAAAGTAAAATGTAGACATCAGTATATTTCGCCCCAAATACTTTAACATATATATAATTCACTAGAGTTCAATATTTATTTGTAGTTCTTTTGAGTGAATATTTACAAACAATGAATGCACAAATCTTTTTTTTTTTCTTTTTTCTTTTTTTGAGACGGAGTCTCGCTCTGTCTCCCAGATTAGAGTGCAGTGGCGCGATCTTGGCTCACTGCAACCTACGCCTCCTAGGTTCAAGCGATTCTCCTGCCTCAGCCGTCCTGGTAGCTGGGACTACAGGCGCGTGCCACCATGCCCGGCTAATTTTTTGTATTTTTAGTAGAGATGGGTTTCAGGATGGTCTCGATCTCCTGACCTCGTGATCCACCCACCTTGGCCTCCCAAAGTGCTGGGATTACAGATGTGAGCCACCGTGCCTGACTGAACGCACAAATCTTATGTGCACCATTTGATGACTTGACAAATGCATATACTTATCAACCCAAACCGCTATCAATATATAGGACATGAACATCACCCCAAAAAGTTCCCTCATGTGATCCCACTCCTACCCCCACCATAGGTTAGTTTTGCCTGCACTAGAACTTCATATAAAGAGCATCATACCGGCCGGGCGCGGTGGCTCAAGCCTGTAATCCCAGCACTTTGGGAGGCCGAGACGGGCGGATCACGAGGTCAGGAGATCAAGACCATCCTGGCTAACCCGGTGAAACCCCGTCTCTACTAAAAAATACAAAAAGCTAGCCGGGCGAGGTGGCGGGCGCCTGTAGTCCCAGCTACTCGGGAGGCTGAGGCAGGAGAATGGCGTGAACCCGGGAGGCGGAGCTTGCAGTGAGCTGAGATCCGGCCACTGCACTCCAGCCTGGGCGACAGAGCGAAACTCCGCCTCAAAAAAAAAAAAAAAAAAAAAAAAAAAGCATCATACCATTATGTACTCTTTGTCAAAGACTTCTTTCCCTCTCACTTGAAATCATGATTTTGAAGTTAATCCCTATTGTGTGTATCTTTAGTTGTTTCCTTTTTCTTGCTGAGTAGTATTCCATTGTATGAATATGAACATTGTTTATGCACTCTCTAATGGACAGATAGATGTATATTTGAGTTGAATGGTCATTGCCTTCAGGATGCTTACTCTCTTAAAGTGATAGAGCAGATAAGTTGACAGATTGTACTTTCCTTTTGTTTTTGGGGATAGTAAGATCAAGATAATTCGGGTCCATACCCTAACTTACATAGATGCTTTCCTTTTCTTAAAATTAAGAAAAACTTCTTAGAGTACGGTGAGGAGAGAAACGCAGAAAAGGAGGTCAGGAAAATTGTAAGGTTACCTTCACTGGAGTGGAGGGAGAGGGTAGGAGAGGAAGGGGAGGCAGATAGAAACTACAGCCTCGGATAGGGAGTAGGAAGGTGGTGGTATCAGAGCTGTTGGAGACTTTGGACCTGAGGCCAGGAGGTGCCAGAAAGTGTAAGGTCTACAAGAAGGCGATAGAGCAGCAGTTGCATTGTAGATCTGATCCTGGACGGGAGGCTGCAGGCAGCCAGACAGGTCTAGAGTCAGGAGAGAACGTCCACAGCCAGGCCTGACGATTATGGGGATGGTGGTGGGGAAGAGGTGCCTTGTGAGCTGTGTAGACGGTGGTGGCAGGACAGAGGTGGTGAGGGCAGGGCTGACGTAGCCGCAATTCTCTGAAGGCCCCAGGGTTGGAATGAGAAGGGTGCCTTTGGCAGAAGGTTAATAACTTAACCTGTGTCCACAGGAGACTTAGATATTTAGAATTTTAGAGCCAGAAGAGATCTAGATCATACTGTAGTTCAACCTTGAGCAGAGTGACAGGCTCAAGGTTCCCCAGTGATTTTTTGGCAGATCCAGGCCTAGATACCAAATCTCCTAAAACTTCTGGCCAGCACGCCATTCCTTGTGCTGCTGCTGTGACCATCTGCTGTCCTGACTGCCACAATGGCAGTGAGGAACAAGCTTTTGCTGAGACTTTTTCAGGGACCTTTCCAGCCCAAAGATCCTAGAATTCTGGGAGCTCCTTTCCACTCATGCTACTCAGCGACCTAGCCCCTAGCGAAGAGCCAGGATTGGGTAAGCATTATAGACCGAGAATTGGGTGTCTTGGTGGGACAGCATTATAGTCAGTTGGGTTCTCTGTGGTTGGACTGAGGCCAAGATACTCTTGTTGTCCCATCCAAGTCCCCAAGGTGGATTTTTTTTCTTCATTTCTCCCACAAGTGCCCCTGGAGTTATCTTCTAAACCATCCCTTTAAGATGATCCAAGCAGTGGTGGGTGAGATATAAGGTGGGCGGTAACAGCTGAAGATCCCACATCTTGGTTTATGGTAGGTCTGTGCCACACCCCATCAACATTCAGGAGGAGAGAGACTCCCCTTGTCACAGTAGAGCCCTGAAGAGAGAATGCTGGCTGTCAGGTACCCCCCCACCCCAAATCAGTTCAGACTACCTGGCCAAGGCCCCTGGCTGTGTGCCTTTTCGGCCCTAGATTTCCTGTTTTCTAACTCCCAGCTACTGTGCATGTAGCATTTAGAACCAACAAGTTCAAGGCTGGGCGTGGTGGCTCATGCCTGTAATCCCAGCACTTTGGGGGGCCGAGGCAGGCAGATCACAAGGTCAGGAGATTGAGACCATCCTGGCTAACACGGTGAAAACCTGTCTCCACTAAAAATACAGAAAATTAGCCGGGCGTGGTGGCAGGCACCTGTAGTCCCAGCTACTTGGGAGGCTGAGGCAGGAGAATGGCGTGAACCTGGTAGGTGGAGGTTGCAGTGAGCTGAGATGGCGCCACCTCTGCCTCCTGGGTTAAGTGATTCTCATGCCTCAGCCACCTGAATAGCTGGGATTACAGGCGTGCACCATCACGCCTGGCTCATTTTTGTGTTTTTAGTAGACACGGGGTTTTACTATGTTGGCCAGGCTAGTCTCTAACTCTTAACCTCAGGTGATCCGCCCGCCTTGGCCTCCCAAAGTGCTGGGATTATAGGCATGAGTGGTCTTGAACTTCTGACCTCAAGTGATCTGCCTGCCTCAGCCTCCTAAAGTATTAGGGATTACAGGCATGAGCCACTGCACCTGGCCTTGAATTATATTTCTTATGGACAGCACTGCTCTAGAAAGGAGATGAGATGGTATGCCAGGGGCAGCACAAGTCAGGATGCTGGGCAGGGGGAAGCAATTAGCCATTGCACTAGGGCCTTTGGGAATTTCTGACCTTGATACCTTCCTGAGTATTGTACCAGGGTTGAAGGGTGGTCCCTCTCAGTAGACTGGAGATCCTGGAGGGCCCTGCTTGGTTGTGGGGGTGGGACACACAGAGAGGAAAGGCCTGTCCAGGGCCTGGCAAGAGGCCATTACTAGAAGGGATGAGATTATAGATCCCATGTCTGAAACTCAGAGGGGTAGACTTTCAGAGAGAGAAAAAAATGTCATTTAATTTCCAATTAGGTGACATGGCCTATTTCTTCTTCTTGTTCCCTGCTGGTTAGAACAAGAAAGACTCTCTCAACTCTTTCCCACCAGGTTTTTATCAGTCCTGTCCTGTTAGATGTGCAGGGGGTTGTGTAGGTTGGTGGGTATGTTGCACACACCCTGGGACTGGGATTTTCTTTCAGGCTACCACAGCTTTCTTCCTGGGGCTATATTTAGGTGTTGGTCTGGGGAAAAGGATGTGAATTTTTTAGGATCCTGTTTATCCAGTGGACCCTACCCCACCCCCACCTCGCAGCTGTCTATCCTCTGTTTGGTCTGGAACTTCCCTTCCTTCTCTTGCTGCTTTACTTTGGTCACCCAGGCCCTAGAAAGAACACAATATTTGCCACTGAATCCCAACATCACCATTTATTAACTGTATGACGACTAACACATACTTAATTTTCTGTGTCCCATTTTCCTCCTTTGTACAGTGGAAATAATGATACCTACCTTGCAGGAATGCTGTGAGGTTCAGAGGAGATAGTGCATGTAAAGTACCTGGTATTAGGCCTAGGCAGGGGTGGTCATTAAATAAATGTTGATTCCTTTGAGGTCTTCTGTTAGGCGGTGGCTAAGGGTGCTACTCTAGGGATAACAGGCTCAGGAAAGAGACCAAAGAATGGGATGTCTGTTGCTTAAACGAATATTGTCTGTGGGAGGTGATGTTGCATTAAGTCCCTTTTCTTTTTCCTTTGAGTTTGAATCTTGTTTTTTTTTTTGAGACAGGGTCTCACTGTGTTGCCCAGGCTGGAGTAGTGTGATCATAGTTCACTGCAACCTCAACCTCCTGGGCTCAAGCAATCCTCAGATTCCCAAGTAGCTAGGACTGTGGGCATGCACCACCACGCCTGGCTAATTTTTAAAATATTTTTGTAGAAATAGGATCTCACTATGTTGTCCAGGCTGGTCTTAAACTTCTGAGTTCAATCGATCCTCTTGCTTCAGCCTCCCAAAGTGCTAGGATTACAGGCATGAGCCACCCTGCCCGGCCTGTGTTTGAATCTTAAGTCAGGTCCCAGGTTGGCTTGAAGTATTCTCTTACCAGGAGGTCAGATCTCCCACATACTACCTCCAGGTACACCTAAGCCTTGGTCTATCAAGGAATCAAGGAAATGACAGGCTTTGGAATCTGGGCTTTTACCGCCTTATCTAAACCTCAAGTTTCCTTATTTATAAAATGGGGTAATAATAGTAACTACCTATAGAAAGGTTGTAAGGATTAAATCAATGGAGACAATAGTGGGTAAAGCAGAGTGCCTGGCACATAGCTAGCACCCACTGAGGAGTAGCTGTATCATTTGGTTATGTCTGGACTAGAGACACACGAGGCTCTGTTCGAATAACCTTTCTCTCTCTGTGTTTCTGTTTGCAGCAGCAAAGTGGGGCACCAAGGCCCTGTGCTAAGCACTCATAATCCTCTGGGGGTGCTACCCCATACAAACAGCACCCCCACCATGTTTAACCTAATGAAGAAAGACAAGGACAAAGATGGCGGGCGGAAGGAGAAGAAGGAGAAAAAGGAGAAAAAGGAGCGGATGTCAGCGGCAGAGCTTCGGAGCCTGGAGGAGATGAGCCTGCGACGCGGCTTCTTCAACCTGAACCGCTCCTCCAAGCGTGAATCCAAGACGCGCCTGGAAATCTCCAACCCCATCCCTATCAAGGTGGCCAGCGGCTCTGACCTACACCTAACTGACATTGACTCCGACAGTAACCGGGGCAGCATCATCCTGGACTCGGGCCATCTAAGCACAGCCAGCTCCAGCGATGACCTCAAGGGTGAGGAGGGCAGCTTCCGCGGCTCGGTGCTGCAGCGGGCAGCCAAGTTCGGCTCACTGGCCAAGCAGAACTCACAGATGATTGTCAAGCGCTTTTCCTTCTCCCAGCGTAGCCGGGATGAGAGCGCCTCAGAAACCTCGACGCCCTCAGAGCACTCTGCCGCCCCCTCACCACAGGTGGAGGTGAGGACTCTAGAGGGACAGCTGGTGCAGCATCCTGGCCCAGGCATCCCTCGACCAGGGCACCGATCCCGAGCCCCTGAGCTAGTGACTAAAAAGTTCCCAGTCGACCTGCGCCTGCCCCCCGTGGTGCCCCTGCCCCCACCTGCCCTCCGGGAGCTGGAGCTGCAACGACGGCCCACTGGAGACTTTGGCTTCTCCCTGCGGCGCACAACCATGCTGGATCGGGGCCCTGAGGGCCAGGCCTATCGGCGGGTGGTCCACTTTGCTGAGCCTGGTGCAGGCACCAAGGACCTGGCCTTGGGGCTGGTGCCAGGAGATCGACTGGTGGAGATTAATGGGCACAATGTGGAGAACAAGTCCAGGGATGAAATTGTGGAGATGATCCGGCAGTCAGGGGACAGCGTACGGCTCAAGGTGCAGCCCATTCCAGAGCTCAGCGAACTCAGCAGGAGCTGGCTGCGAAGCGGCGAGGGACCTCGCAGGGAGCCATCCGATGTGAGTGCTTCCCTGGGCACCTGGGCTGAGCAGGGATGGGGAATGTGGGCACCTCCTGCTGTTGTGCTTGACTGGGTAATCAGGGTCCCCACAAGCTGCGATCAGAGCCCGGCAGTGTGTAAGTGGGGAAGCCGTGCTGCTCTCTGAGCTTGTGGGGAAGCATGAGCTCAGGAGAAGGTGCCCCATGCTCATTATCCTCTGGGGGTGCCACCCCTACAAACATCACCCCCACCATGTTTAACCTAATGAAGAAAGACAAGGACATTAAAGGAGTCACACCTTTGTCTCTCAACCGTGTCTGGGAGCTGAGGACAAGTCCCCAAAGGTTCACTCCGGTAGAGTTCTGAGCAGTTTGGCCCCGCCTCATGGTTTTATGGTTCCCTCCAGTGTTCTGTGTCTGTTGGATTGACCTAACTGAATTCAGCATAATGCCTTTCTCAAGGGTGATGGGCTAGACCAAACTCTGCCTGAACCTTAGTTTCAGCTCTGGAGCCCTGGAGAGAGGTCTGCTGTTGGTTAGTAATTACTGTGAAATTGTTCAGCTTCTCCATTACAAGGATGGGTTAGGGGTTTGGGCACCATATTTCCTGAGCCCTAAATTGGGGTGTATAGGTTAACATGTGTCACTTCCAGATATAAGAGACAATCTGGACGGTAAAATACAATATTTCCATGTTATTTAGATCTTGGGGATAAAAAAGACAAATGATTTCAAATTAGGGCTGTCATGGAACATCTGAGATGTACAGCTGGTATGATTATATCTTTGGGAAAGATGACCTCAGGCCAGAGCCTCCTCTTGCCCCTGAGTGAGCAAGGGAATACCAGGTGAGGCTGCAGAGAGAGCAGGGGCAGATCATGGAGGACCTTATAAGTCACAGTTGGAATTCAGATTTCATCCCGGTGAAATGGGATCATTGATGGGTTCGAAGCAGGGGAGTAACTAGATCTGATTTATAAAGGTCACTTGGGCTCCAAGAGTCTTTATTACTTCTCCTAGAAGGAGAAAAAGCATGGACTTGGAAAAGGAAGAGGGATAAAACCTGCACAGATAGTATGTCCTGACTGTCCCTGAGATCCCAGCTACCCATGCAAAAAGAGCAGCAGGAGGCACAGGAGCAGAGAGGTTTATATCAGATGGAGGAACAGATCTCCATGGGGCATCAAGCTCACTAATCTCAGGGGTCTTTTGATAGGGTGGCTACATAGCAGTTTGAATGTCCTGCCTGGAGATAGTATACGAAGGACAAGTTGACCCCTGGCCATCTTCCCCTCCCAGCTGTGGGTTTTAGGATCGTCCAGATCATGGTCCCTGCTGCCTGACCAGGACCTTTTGGTACTAAGTGACCAGCCAGATGTGTCAAAGTCAGAACTGGGAGGAAGTGCTAACAGGAGGAAACAGGCAGAGTCCCGGTCCAAGCTTTCTCCCAGGGAGGGGAAGCAGCTGCTAAGGATGGCTGCTCAACGCAGCAGCACCTTGGGCCTGAAGAGGGGCTGGCAGTGGCAGGATCAGACTGTCAGGAAGCATTGTAGTTGGGTTCCAGGCCTTCCTTTAACCCGGAGCTAGCTGGGTTTAGGCAGCTTTGCTAGTCAGGGAAGCGTAGTGAATGGGAGGAGGCCTGTGTGGAAGACCTGGATTCTTCATTCCAGAAGCACACATTGAGCACCTACTATGTTTTAACCACCAGGTTAGGTGGAACTCAGAGAACCACGAGGTAGAGGGGGAAGAACAAGGGAGGGGTCTTTATGTCAGAAGCAAAGACTGGGCTGGGCGCAGTGGCTCACGCCTGTAATCCCAGCACTTTGGGAAGCCAAGGCGGGTGGATCACCTGAGGTCGGGAGTTTGAGAGCAGCCTGACCAACCTGAAGAAACTTAGTCTCTACTAAAAATACAAAAATTAGCTGGGCATGGTGGCGCATGCCTGTAATCCCAGCTACTCGGGAGGCTGAGGTAGGAGAATCACTTGAACCTGGGAGGCGGAGGTTGTGGTAAACCGAGATCAAGCCATTGAACTCCAGCCTGGGCAATAAGAGCGAAACTCCATTTCCAAAAAAAAAAGAAGCAAAGACTGCAACATGTTGCCATGCCTGTCTGCGTTCTTCCAGGCTAACACTGCTTTTAACAGATGGAATTTTCTTCTTAAAGAATGAATCCCCCAGGGGATTGTTGCCAGCTCCCTGCTGAACCACAGCAAGGCCTCTATGGGGCCCTGGGCCTGGCATCCCAGATGCTGCTTGGTTTTCTCTTTATAGCACAGGGATCATCCTGGCATCTCACATTTCCTAGCTTTCCCTTCCCAACTAGCTGCTGCTATCCCATCCTTGGGGAAGTAGATGGTTTAGCATTGGAGGCCCTGGTGGATTCCAGGTTACAGCTGGTATCCCTGAAATGCTGGCTCACTCTAGCTCCTATGGGGTAAGCCCAGCTGGTGCCCAGAGGACTTCTTCCCCAAGCCTCAGCCTGTGTCATCTGCCAGAGGACACAGTAGCAAACCCCATCCCCATGCATCTCCCAGAGCCATGTGGCAGGATAAGGAGACGCATAGGGCTGAAAGAAGCCCGTATCTTTTCTCATCCAGGTAGGTGGTGGGGACTCATGCCACAAGCAGAGAGGAGCAGGGTGAGCCCAGCATTTCCAGCTTCCTGGGACAGGCCTGGGAGTGGTGTGGGGTACTGCAGCCTCTTCTGTACCCTCAGCCTCTATCTCCTCCTCTTCCTTTTACTCCTCCTGCTCCCTGTCTTGGCAGCAGTTCTAATCCCAGTTATGTGCCAAGAGAAGTCTTCCTGCCTCCTCCAGACTCCTGGGAGGGATACCCTGATGACTGTAGCCCCACAGGGACAGCTCTTGCTGGCCACCCTGCCATCAGGCCATCCATCAACTGTGTCTACACATTGCCTGTCCCCAGGGAGCTCTGAGGGAGCTGACTAGCCATCTGTTCTCTTCCTGCACACAGATGTGGCCAGGCCCCCGGCTCCTCTCCATGGCCTGTTTAGAAGGCCCCAGGGAGACACAGCCCCTTGAGTTTCCCTCTCACATGGTGTGTGTCCAGAATGCTGGGTTCACACCTTCATGTGTCCTGGTAGCTGCTAGATGAGGTTCTGCTGGGAGCAGGGGTGAGCCACAGTGGTAGGGTAGACTTGGGACCTGGTAGAAATCAACCAGCAGGCCTGGGAGAACAGCGTTTTCTACTGCCATCTACCTTCCACCTACCCGTCCATTAGGGAAGCATTTGTTGAGCACTTACTGCATACTAGGTCCTGGGCTCCAGCGGTGAGCAGCACATAATCCGAGCCCCAAGGAGCTCATAGTTAGCAGGAAAGATGGTCCAGCAGCAGACCATGACAGTACTCTCTGAGAAACTCAACCACAGGGGCCAGTCCTGGTGCTAGGAGTGCAGCAGAGGGGCTTCAAGTCCAGTCTTGTGGATGGGTCAGCGCAAGCTGACATCTGGGTAGTAGATGAGTGAAGGGGAGGCAAGAGGAAGGGAAACGCTGTCACAAACACATGCCAAGGCCTAAAATTATGGAGAGAGAATCACACATTTCAGGAATAAGGCTGGGAGACGGTGAGTGGGAAGGGAGTGTTGAGAGAAGCACTAGGAGGCATCCACGGGAGCCAGGTCACGGAGGCCCCTGTGAACCGTGCTGGGGAATGTGAACTTTAACCAAAGGGCACTGAAGCAGTTTAATCAGGGAGCAATAGGAACAGGTTTTAGGAAATTACTCTGGCTGCTTATGGAGCATGCTCTAGGGTGTAGCAAAGTTGGCTGTGGGGAGAGTGGTGAGGGAGTGATTGTGATCCTAGGAGAATGGATGGAGACCTGGACTCAGGTAGAGGCAGTGGGATGGAGGGCCATCTCAGACTTGAGCAACTGTCAGACTCTGGGGTCTTGGTGACCCACTGGTAGGGGACTGAGGGAGAGGGGGGTCACGTGACCACCAGAGTACTGGGAAGATGCTACATTCTTTCCCCTTTGATTCCTTAGGGAAGGTTCTTGGGGGGCATCTGTATTTGGATCAGTTACTCTTAAGTTTGCTGAAGGCCAAGTGTTTCCTGAGTCTGGTGAGGTTAGGGGAGATGTTGGTAAAGTTGAGGATCTTAAAACCCCAGTTGGATCAAAATTCCCTCCTCCGCTTCCATAAGTCTGAATGGGAAAGTCAAGTCCCACTGAGAAGGGGTAGAGGCCAGGTTGGAGACTAGGGCCTGGGAGAGGAGAAGGCCAGTCTGTCTGTATCCTCAGTGGGTCCATCCTAGGGGAGGACAAGTGGAGTCCCTTAGGACTAGGCATGTCCTCCTGCATCTGGAAGTATGGGACCTTTCTGCTGAGCTCAGAAAAGCCCACCCAGCTAAACCCTGGCCAACGTGGTTGTCCTGCCATGAAGAGCCAGAGGTGCTGGCCGGAAAGCAAGGCCTCCTGAGTTTTTTTTTTTTTTTTTCTTTTGAGACCGGGTCTTGCTCTGTCACCCAGGTTGGAGTGCAATGGGGCAGTCTAGGCTTATAGGCTCAAGCGATCCTCCCGCCTCAGCCTCCTGAGAAGCTGGGACCATAGGCACACACCACCATACCTGGCTAATTTTTTTTTTTTTTGATAATGGAGTTTCACTCTTGTTGCCCAGGCTGGAATGCAATGGCGCTATCTCGGCTCACTGCAACCTCCACCTTCCTGGTTCAAGTGATTCTCCTGCCTCAGCCTCCTGAGTAGCTGGGATTACAGGTGCCTGCCACCACGCCTAGCTAATTTTTATATTTTTAGTACAGATGGAGTTTCACCATATTGGTCAGGCTAGTCTCGAACTCCTGACCTCAGGTAATCCACCCGCCTTGGCCTCCCAAAGTGCTGGGATTACAGGCTTGAGCCACTCACTGCACCTGGCCCTCCCTGAGCTTTTGAGAATGTGGTGGGAAGGGAGAGGGGGTCTTTAAAGGAAGGCCTACCACTCCCTCCCAGCCAAGTCTAGTTGCTGTGGTAGGGGTACTTCTCCTGGTGAACTGAGAGGCTGCTAGTTGGAGGTTTTAGTGTGTGGGGTGGAGTTTCTAGTCAAAGGCTTTCAGGCTGTCGAGTTCCTCATGAGGTTGCCATGTTCATGTAAACCACCTCCACGCTCAGGTGGGTCTGGGAAAGGGCATGTTACAGTGGAAAGAGCATGGGCTTTGGAGCCAGAAAGACCTGGGTTCAGGTTTTACCAAAGTTATCACACCTTTCAGAGCCTCAGTGTTCACTTTTCCCTCAGTAAATATATAATGAAGTTGACCTAAGGACCAGGCACTGTGCTGGCACTGGGGGATTAAATAAATAAAATATAATCTTTCCTTGAGGACGCATAGACCTAAATAAAGAAATGAAAAGTTGCTATCGCAGAAGTCTGTGCAGGCATACAGTGGGGCAGGAGGAAGTTCTGCCTAGGGGAAAAGGGTGGCAATCAGGAGAGGCCTCCTGGTGGAAGTGACCCGTTGTCTCTATGAAATGGGCCTATTCTATCCTCCCAGAGGTTGAGAAGGTTAAGTTGGAGAAAGATGCATACCCAATGAATTCACTCCAATTACCTCTGAGAAGCAGAATAGAATTGCAGGCTGAAAGGAGATTTGCTTTTTATTCTGTGTATTTTGTGGGTCTTTATATAAGGTAAGCATGTTTATGTTAGGCAAGTTCACGTATGTGAGACGTTGGCAGGTGATAAATGCTTAGACACATTAGTACCCTTCCCTTCCCTGTGCCCGGTCCCTAAAGCCATCCAGGAAGGGTCATTTCGCAACTTCCTTCATTAATCCATCCTAGTGTTCACCCATCCTTGCTCCTGAGGTTTTCTGATGCTTTCGTCTGGACTTTTCCTGTGGCCCTAGCCTTATAGACAGCCAGCTAAAGGGAGAGATGAGCTTCTGGGTGCTTCCTATCCTTTTCTAGCTTATTAGAGGCCACCTTCTGGGGCCTGCAGGCTTGGCCATTGGTGGCCCGGCAGGAGACGAGCAAGTCAGGGTTGCCTGCATCTGGGAGAAGGACAGGGGAGCGCTTTTGCTGTAGGGGAAACCTTAGACCCCTTTGTAGAAACTGTGTGAGCCTCATCAACCTTGTCCCTAGGGTACCTGGCTGCTGCCAGGAGTGGGGCCTGCAGGATTCCAAGGGAAGACTCAAAATGGTCAGGCCTCCAGGTATGTCAGGCCGGGTTTGGAGCACTGGGCTTTCCTAGGGCCTTCTGATGGTGGTGGAGCAGCTGTGTGCTGCCTGGCTCAGTGTTCTAGAATGCTTCTGTTCCTGATTTTACTGCAAGTGATCCTTGGAGTGTTTTTGCTTTGTTTTGTTTTGTTTTGCTTTGGGTTTTTGGTTTCTGTGTTTAAAAAAAAAAAAAAAAAAAAAAAAAAAAAGGAAATTTTTACTTCAATTTGTGCCAAAGTTTCAGGCACCCCTGGCATCTGAGTCTCACCATGTGAGAACCCTGGCTTGGGGGCTCAGTAAGGATCCCTATCTAAGTCCTTTAGGCAATGAAGGGCCGGGGACAGGTGTCAAGGGCACGGGGAGTAGTGGGTGAAAGGTCTTTGGGATTGTCTGTCCTGGATTAGTGGGGTTCATGGGACAGTCAGAGTGGGGCAGTGGACTTGATCATTTCCAAGGCTCCCTTCTCTGTCCTTGGAGGCACCATTCTGCCTTCTTCCTCATGAGATGCTGGATGAATTGCAGCCCTAGAGTGCCCTGGCCACCCAGCCCGTGGTGGTGGGCACAGTACCCAGGCCGCATTGACCTGAGTATGGGTACACGACATGGTCATGGGTGCTTCTGTGGGCACAGCTTAGAGCCTTGGTGCAGGGGCGGGATCTTAAAGGTAGCCTGCCCTTGCCCCTTCCTGTCCTGGTCCCTTCCTGCCTGCCCTGATACCCCAAGGCACTATGCCCTCTGGTCCCTTCTAATCTCTCTTATTTACATTGGAATAGTTCTGGAAAATACCAGATATGCAAACACCCTGACTAGGGGTGGGTGGGGAGTAGGGTGAAGGGGAGTGTGTGGCGGGTGGGAACACAAGTATTTTAAAAATGCTGCAAATCTCTACAGCGTTTCCCAGAAACCACAGGCACGCGCTGCCTGCCAGCAGGGCTCCCACCACCCCACTGCACTAAGCTGCTGTATTCTCCTCACTGCAGTCTTGGGGGGACGGTGGGGACTGGTGACCCAGCTGAGGTGAGGGCTCCCCTGCTGCCTGGGCAGGCGGCCTGGCGCCTCCATTGTCAGTTCTGGGCAGCGGGTACGGTTGTGCCCCGGGCATCTGGCAGCACTGAGGCTGCCCACCATGCCAGACAGCCACTGCGAAAGAGCAGAGTTTTCAGGGCCCCCACCTCTGCCGTGCAGTTTGATGGGGGGCAGCCAACTGAAGAATCCTGCATGGTGTCTGGCAGCAGCTTCTGTTCTATTAAATACAGGGGACAGTGTTAGCAAAGCTTATTTTTTCAGTTGTGGGCTCTAGTTTGGTTGGGAAAGTATTTTCTTTCTTTTTTTTTTTTTTTTTTGAGATGGAGTCTCGCTCTGTCACCCAGGCTGGAGTGCAGTGGCGCGATCCCGACTCACTGCAAGCTCCGCCTCCAGGGTTCACGCCATTCTCCTGCCTCAGCCTCCCGAGTAGCTGGGACTACAGGCACCCGCCGCCACGCCTGGCTAATTTTTTGCATTTTTAGTAGAGACGGGGTTTCACCGTGTTAGCCAGGATGGTCTCAATCTCCTAACCTCGCGATCCGCCCACCTCGGCCTCCCAAAGCGCTGGGATTACAGGCGTGAGCCACCGCGCCCGGCCTGGGAAAGTATTTTCTTAGACCTAGGTCACCCCTCGGACTCCCTTAATCTCCCGCCATATGTTCTCCAGAATCAGGGCATGACGTTCTGCCCTGGTGCGACTCAGCCTGGTTGCTTTGCACAAACTCTGGGCCAGGGCAGAATGTCGGGTGTTTGCCGGTGTTCGCCGGGTGTTATCTGTAGCGCTCAGTATGGTGCATAGTGCAGACACATGCCCTAGGTGGTGTTTAATTGATCTGGGTAAGACTCAGATGAGGCAGGGCACAGTGGCTCACGTCTATAATCCCAGCACTTTGGGAGGCCGAGGTGGGCAGATTGCTTGAGCCTAGGAGTTTGAGACCAGCCTGGGCAACATGGCAAAACACCATCTCTGCAAAAAATACAAAAATTAGCCGGAGGTGGTAACACATACCTGTAGTCCCAGCTACTTGGATGACTGAGGTGGGAGGATCCCTTGAACCTGGGAGGTTGAGGCTACAGTGAGCTGTGATTATGCCACTGATTATGTCACTCAACTCCAGCCTGGGAGACAGAGCGAGACCCTGTCTTGAAAGAAAAAAAAAAAAGACTGAGCTGAACAGGAATGCCTTGGGGGAAGGGCATGAAAAGTTCTGGCAAGGTGAGGATCACGTCTAACATTCACTGTAGGTTAGGCACTGTTCTCAGTGTTTTACATACATTCACTTATTTAATTTTTCTCAACAACCCTTTGAAGGAGGGATCATAACAATCTGTTTTAAAGTGAGGAAACTGCATTACTGAGAGGTTCAAGTTAAGCAAATTGCATAAGGTTGCACAGGTATTAAGTGACTCACCAGGACTTGAACTCAGGCCATCAGCTCTTGACTAATCTGCTGTATAGAGGAGAGGAAGGCAGTATCCGGATATCCGTATAAATCCACTGCCCAGCTCAGACCTTCTGACTCCTGCTGTCCTGTCACTAAAAGCCTCTTCACCTCCTTGTCATCCTTCCAGAAGGGAAGCCAGGAGTGACAGGCCTCTCTTGAGCTGTGGTGGTGTGCTGCAGAAGGGTGTGACCGTTGCTCTCAGTGTCTCCTGAGGGTTAGCCAGAGGAAGTGAGCCCAAGTGGCAGCAGGCAGGATTCAATCTTGTGGGAGCTGGGAGAGGGAAGGGTGGCAGAGGGATGCCTTAAGAAGAGAAGTGGCACCTGCCATGGCAGCATTTGATGTGGTCCCCAGGAGTGGAGGGCCATATGCTAGATCTGGGAGTCTGGGACGTTGTCCCTCTCCCCTTTTTGGCCTATACTGGCATGCTGGTGCTGATCTCCATAGCACTTGGAGTGACCGGATCCCTGTAGTGTCACCTCTGACCAAGAGCAGGCTCGCCGTGTTGCTCGAGGCCATGCTGTTGTTTCCTCTGTGTGTTGTGGAAAAACAGTGGCAGAGCACAGCCTGGCGGAGGGCCTGGCAGGGGTGGGGGCAATGCAGGCTTCTCACTGGCGTTTACCCTTGAGCTCTGCTGTTCATTTTTTCTGTAGCCCCTTTCCGTGCCCACGCTTGTACACTTCTACACATTGGCTTCAGTTTGAATGTCACTTGCACCTGATCCTCCCAGACCATGTCAAGTCTCCACCCTGGCAGCACCCCAGCCTTCTCATAGCATTCACAAGATGGTAATTACTGATTATTCCTTCTCCAGTGCTGGAGCACTGCACAAGGGCAAAGGATATTTGTTGAAGGAAAGATGGTTCTGTAATCAGGAACTAATTCTGTTCGGTCTTCCAGACCAGAACCAAAACTTTAGCTCAGTTTTGGTTCCTGGACCCCTCCTGCTCCAACTGGCCTTGGTGACTGGTCTCTAGGACCTTAGCATGTCCCGTCTCCACCCACGGACTGTTTCTTGCATGCCTGGGGCCTGGCATCTCTCACAGGACTGGAGGAGAGGCAGTGCTGTGGGCATCCAGGAGCAGGAGCCTGGGAAGGGGGGTCCTGGGGACAGGCTGCCTCCTGCCCCCACACAGGAGCCCGCATGAAGGTGCCAGGCTTGGGTGAGAAGAAGATTCAGGGTTACATGGGGGCTATGCAGTGTCTGGCCCAGACCTTGGAGGAATGTGCCTGTCTCACTGGCTGCAGGTCTCTGAGGGGCTGGAATGTGGCCCGGTGGGGCTTCCTCTTCCCTTCTGCTGCTCTCCCTGAACTGCCTTCATGCTGGAATGTCAGCAGGCTGGGAATTTTCACAGCAAGGATCTTGCCCAATCACAGCAATGGATTCCAGCTGGAGCCTGGGGACAGCTCCCACATGTCCCTACCAGGGAGGGGAGAGTGGGTGCTAAGGCAGCCCCAGTTGCTCTGCTCCTGGGGCCCAGGCTCGGCTCCCATCCCCTCTGGGAGGCAGTTTTGATTCCTGGAACCTTCCCGCTCTGACTGGCCTAGGTGACTTGTCTGTAGAACCTTAGCATGTCCCTACTAGGCCAGGTCAGGGGGAACCTGGGCTTCTGGAGCCGTAGGGCTCAGGAGAGGGAGTGGGAGGCCTTGGAGCCCAGAGACTCCACCTCTGTGAGGAGTGAACAAGGCTGGCCATGTCCCACAAGGCCTTGCTACCTCTGGCGTGAACATGAGTCAGGGAGGGGAGCCGCCTCGGATTCCATCCTCAGGTGGGGCAAGGCCTCTGGACGCGGGTTCTCTGGCCTCGGCTGGAGGTGGCCCTGCCGAATTCGTCACCTGTATCTGTCTGCTCCCCTGTGGGTCCCGCAACACCTTCGGGGCCTGGTCCCCTCTCTTAGTGACCTTTCGGGCTCCTGTGCCCTTTGCCCTCTGATCTCATTTCGGCTGGCTCCTCCCTCCCACTCCCATTTCTGCAAGGAGCTGACTCACTTCCTCCCTCCCTCCCCAGCTCCTCTCGCTGCCAGGCCCTGGGGCAAGCAGGGTCCATACAGCATGGCAGGTTCCTCCCAGGGAGCTCTTCTCTGGCAGCAGGACTGAGGCTGCCCCGGCCCTGGGGCAGAAGAGGGCTACATGTGTGGTGGGGAGGAGGCAGGGCTCTGCGCTATAGGAAAGGTGAGATGTGGATGTCCCCAGAGCCTTGGTGCAGTCAGGGTGGGATGTCAGGACACCTTGATGAACACTGCTCTGTGTCAGCCCCTGAGCCTGGTTCTGTGGAGAAGAAAGGCTGAAGATGGCACCCCTGTGATGACAGGGCCTCTGCTTCTGCAAGGACAGAAGACATCTGCAGGAAGATTGATCTCAGCCCTGGGTGGCATGGGCTAGAGGCCAAGCAGTGACAGCACCGTCAGGCAGCATGAGACTGTCATGACTCTCCGTGACATCCAGTTTCATGCCTGGCCCCAACACATCAAGGGGAAAGTATCTGGAGATTCCAGTAGAACCTTCCAGGGACATGGCGAGGGAAAGGGTCTAATACCATCTGCTTGTGTGGTTAGTTCTTCCTGCTGGGGGCCCTACCTTCTGCCCCTGCCCCTCCCTCATGTGCGGACTGCTTTGGTTGTAGAGCTGACTGTAGAAGCACTGAGCTCAAAGCAGTAAAAGATTTCCTCCCTGGCTGGGCTGGCATCTTCTGCCTTGCCCTCCCCAGAGCTGTCCAGGCTGTGGGAGCTAGTGTGCCTGGCACTTCAGGCACGGGGGGAACCCAGCATGTGCTGAGCCTGGCACAGTCCTGCCTCCTCTCAGCAGGCACCTAAGTTCCCTAAAGGACATGGGCACAGGGTGGGTCGAGTCCCCACTCACTTGGCCATGCCTCAAGATCAACAGAGGCAAGAGGGAAACTGGGCCCCCTGCCTGAGAAGCCTGGGGAGACTGCTGTGGCCTGTCTTCCCAGAATCGGTGGCCAGCAAACATCCCTATTCCCCTTAGCACTTGGCTTTGCCTGACAGAGCCCCGATTGCCCTGGCAGCCTGAGATTCTGGCCTCAGGATTTCTGAACAATAAAAGGGGTTTCTTGCTTAGATGAGGTGAGGGGCAGGCAGGAATGAAGCCTTCTTCTAGGGGTACCAGCCTGACCACCTCACCCCAAATGCCCTTGCCCTCCCTCGAGGGAGGCGAGTCACCCTGTGCGGTCACACCAAGGCCTGTCTACACACCTCTCCTGGCGCTGCCTAATCACTCCTGCCTCCACCCATTGTCACCTAACCTCAACCTGGGAAGAGAACCACAGAACTGGGCTCTGTGGCAGGACACCCAGCTTAGGAATGGCCCAGGCGCCACATACACATGCGCACATACTCTCTCTCTCTCTCTCTCACACACACACACTCTGTCTCTCTCACACACATACTCTCTCTGCAGAATGTAGAATGGGTTGTCCTTTTCTCCCAGACCCCTCCAGTTTCTGCCATTTGCTTCTAGCCCTTACCTTCTCTGTCAAGGGGAAAGCAGCTGGCTTCACGCCAGAGGACTTTGTCTCTGGGGTAGGGGAAACAGTTTTCCTGCTTTAATCAGGGCTTTGGGTTCCTACCCAGCCTGCTTGTCTTCCTTTGATGACTGATTTTGAGGTCTCTCTTCTGTGCCTCTGAAAGAGGGACCCATCCTATAAAGGGTCCTCTACCCTTTGTCCCACCCATTTTCTTCAAAATCCCAAAACTGCAGCTCTTATTGTTGCTATAGAAACAGATGTTTGTCAAATATGAAGTTGCTTGGAAGGGCTAGTTTTGGCTGCAGGAAGTGCTTTCAGCTCATCTGGGGAGAATAGAGGAGGAGAGTGAGGGCCCCAGGCAAGGGCCCACAGGTCAGGAGTTGCGTGTGGTTATGAAGGTGTTGTTAACACAGTGCTAAGTATTGGCTACAGCTTGGCCTCTAGAGCCAGACTGCCTGGGTCTGAATCCTGGCCATGCTGCCTACTGGCTGAGTGATCTTGGGCAAATTATTTAATTCCTCTGTGCCTCATTTTCCTCATTTATAAAATGAGAATAATCATAGTAGTTTTAGTCCAGTGTGGTGGTTCATGCCTGTAACCCCAACACTTTGGGAGGTAGGAGGATCGCTTGAGCCCAGGAATTCAAGACTAGCCTGGGCAACATAGTGAGACAAGCCCAGGCAACATGGTGAGACCCCATCTCTATTAAAAATACAAAAATTAGCTGGGCATGGTGGTGTGTGCCTGTAGTCCCAGTTACTCAGGTGGTTGAGGTGAGAGGATCGCTTGAGCCCAGGAGTTTGCTGCAGTGAGCCATGATTGAACCACTGCACTCCATCCTGGGTGTCAGAGCAAGACCCTGCCTCAAACAAACAAGCAAACACAAAATAATAGTACTTTCCTTGTAAGGTTGTCTTGAGGATTAAATGAATCAATACATAT
The DNA here is from genome assembly GCF_047675955.1 of Chlorocebus sabaeus. Lineage (NCBI taxonomy): Eukaryota > Metazoa > Chordata > Mammalia > Primates > Cercopithecidae > Chlorocebus > Chlorocebus sabaeus. Next base: position 27,377,621 of record NC_132919.1, on the reverse strand, counting down.
AAACCACTTAGAGCAGTGCCTCAAAATAGTGCCTAGAGTCAGTGAGCACTGGCCAGGCACAGTGGTTCATACCTGTAATCCCAGTGCTTTGGGAGGCTGAAGTGGGAGGATCTCTTGAGGCTAGGAGTTCAAGATCAGCCTGGGAAAGATAGTGAGACTTTGTACAAAGAGTGAAAATATTAGCCGAGTGTGGTGGTGCATGCCTGTCCTAGCTACTTGGGAGGCTGAAACAGGAGGATAGCTTGAGCCCAGGAATTTAAGGCTGCAGTGAGCCATGATCACACCACCGTACTCCAACCTGAGTGACAGAATGAGATCCTGTTTTTTTTTTAAAAAAAGTGAACATTATCATCGTCATAATCTGTCTCTGGTACGTCAGGAAGCACGGGTGCCTGGTAGCTTGGTACCCACAGGAATGTCACAGGTGCTGTTCCTGTTAATGACTCAGCTCTGCTCTATTCTTTATTCTTGTCCTCACGCTGATGCTTTTGCCCAAAGTGCCTTTCAGGTAGAGATGGGGAACAGGCCCAAGCTTACTCAGGGCTTCACAGTAATCTTAGCGAGTGATTGCTTTGGCCTGAGTTTCCAATCTGCTCTGAAGTTTGATTCCAGTTTTTAAAATTGGGCTGCTTTCTCTGTGACTCCCTCCAATCAGATTCTTAGCTGATGGCAAGACCTCTGGAATACTAAGTGTCTTTCTACCCATTTGTTTTCCATTTGAACAAACTTACCCTACTTTTTGGTCTTTCTACAACTTATTTTGTTTATTCACACCTGTCTTGCTCCTGACAGTCCATTTAGATTAGGACTAAGCAGGAATTGATGCATAGAACAGAAAGACAGTCCTGACCTGCCAGTTCCAGGGTCTGTTCTCTGCTCCTTCCACCACACATATGAGTGTGCCCAGACTCTCCCACTTGTAATTTTTACTGCAGCAAAACCTCTCCAATGAAGTCCCTGTGATGGAACGCAACAGTGGTCAGACCCGCCACTCTGTTCCTTTGCTCGTCTGTGGATGCGGGGCTAGGGGGCTTCTCTAAGCCTCCTCTCCAATGTATCAGGTACGTCCAGAGTCCATTCTCCACCGTGTCCTCCCCTTCCTACTCCTCCTTTGCTTCATCTAGCCAGTGATACAGGAAGGTGTCCAGTTAATGGGCCTCATTGCTCCATGGCAGAAATCCTGGCATGCCCTGGATGAGGCTTCATTGGCCTTATTTGCTGTTGAAAGTTCAAGATTCTATTGGGACTTCTGTCTCTATAGGAGTACTAACATCAGATAAGTCCTGCAGCCGGTGGCTTGGGGAAGCCCTCAGGCCACTGCATTCCAGATGTCTTACTTGGCTTGGCCCAGAGAATGCAGAAACAAGGAACGATTGTGCGATTGTGCAGGGCACTGAGGGGCTTTCTCCCAGGCCTGGGACGCCTTGGGGTGGGGGCAGGTTTCCATTCAGCCTTGCTTCTGCTCCCAGCTGGGTATTAAATTGTGACTACAGTCCCCTCCTCCACCTCTTTTGGAGGCCTAGGGAACAAGGCAAGGCATGTGGGGATAGGAGTCTAAGCAGACTCTGGGGTGAGGAAGGGAGAAAACAGCAGGTGGGCAGGGGCATCACCTGAAGGAGGCATTGGTGGAGGGACCAGGACACATTGAAAGGGAACCTCTAGACCAGACCTGCCCAACAGAACATTTTGCAAGGATGGAAATGGTCTGTAGTGCTGTCCAACTTAGTAGGTACTGCACCTTACATTTTATTTGATTTTTAATTTAATCAGAAGTATCCTCATTGTTTCCATTTAACTGGAATTTTTTTTGAGACAGGGTCTTGCTCTGTCGCCCAGGCTAGAGTGCAGTGGCACCATCACAGTTTACTGCAGCAAGCTCTTGGACTTAAGTGATCCTCCCACCTCCCACCTCCCCCTCCCAAGTAGCTGGGACCACACCTGGCTAATTAAAAAATTTTTTTTGTAGAGATGGGGTCTCACTATGTTGCCCAGGCTGGTCTTGAACTTCTGCCTCAAGTGATCTTGCTGCCTAGACCTCCCAAAATGTTGGGATTATCGGCATGAGCCATCACACCCGGCCAACTTCAATTTGAATAGCCACTCATGGCTAGTAGCTACCATATTGAACAGTACGGCTCTAAACAGCTCCCAGAAAGAAACAGTTGGGTGTTCTTGAAGGTTTATTTCCTCTTTCAGAGTTCCCCTGGTGAGGCAGGGGATGGTGGCATTTCCCTTCCTCTCAGGAAGGAAGATCTGTCCTCTCAGGCAATTTCTACACCTCACCAGCTCTGGAATCCTGATGCCCCAGGGCCAGCAGGTCCCTGGCTGTGTGCCACCACAACTGGGGCAGCGCTTCCTTTCCTCGCCAAGCATGTCTTCTGCCCAGCTTTGTAACACACAGGTGCTCACATGCCCCAGTGGATTTGGCCCAGGCAGTGAGCGTGGAGGTGGTGGATTGGTATGCAAGGTAGAAGCTTTTGCTTCTTCCTGTTTCTATGGACATAGGGTTTGCACTTTATTTTTACTTCAAAGGGTTCTAGAAACAGGCCCAATAGGGGCTTCAGAGGTGAACACACATATTCTCAAATATTTATTGGATGTCCAGTGTTAGGAGGAACCAGAGGCTTGTCTAGAGGAACTTCTCTGACTTTGAGAATAAGCACCACAGGCCTCCATCTCACACCCAGGAAGACCTTACTGATATTTTATTTAAATTGCTGTGACTGACCCTTAAGCTGGTTTCCTTTTTTTTTTTCTTCTGTGGAAATGGAGAAGAGTTGTCATTTATATGAAAAAGAGAACAATGCTTCATTATGTTTATTCCCTCGTGTCTGCCAGAGGGGGTGGGGAGGAGAACATAATGCATGTGGTACATTTAGGAGACCCAGAAGTGACCCAAGTCCTGATGAGATGTGGGGCAGGGCTATGGAGGATTTTGGGAAACTATCCTCAAGGCTGGCTCATGGCTTTGGGCCTTGGGGAAGCTTGGCAAAGCAGAGGCAATTTGGAAATCCCCAGCCGCCATGAGAAACTCCCCAGCAGCTGAGAGACCTCAGAGAGCAGCAGGCCTGCTGCCGGGCCAGTCAGCTGGTCCCTGCAGTTTGCCGCATATGCCTGCCTAGTCTTTGGGGATTGACGCTGGGTCTTGGCAGAGAGGACAAGCCCAGGCGTCCGTACTTGGGCTCTGTGCCCAAAAAGGTGTGGTGGCACATGGCTCTGAGCAAACCGATGGGTGTGCCAATGCAGGGACTGGGTGGGTGTAGGGGCTGGGGGGAGTGCCAGAGCCCCAAGCCTCAATGACCACCTCTGGGGCAGTGATTTGTGGCTCGCCGTCCCAAACCCACTGATCTTCCTGATTGCTTGTCCTGGGCCCCTCTCTAGAACAGACTCAAGGCCTTCCTGGCGTCTTTTGACCTTGCATTCATGTATTCATTCATTTATTCCATCAGTAAGCATCTACTGAATGCCTGCTAAATGTAGGAACTGTTTTAGGTTAGGGATAGAGCGGTGATAAAAACAAAGTGGGCGCCGAGCTCATCCCTGCCTCTTCTTGCCCTACGCATCCTGGGGACGGCGAGAGGCCATCTTGCCACCGCTGACCCCTCGGGCCTGAGCTCCCGGGGGACGCCTCCTGGGGGCGGGGCCCAGAGGCCGGCCAGGCGGAGGTGAAAGCCCGCGGCCCTAGCAAAGCGGGAGGGTAGATGAAAAGGTGGCTGCCACCCTCTGCCGGGCGCCAGCGGCGCTGCAGGGCGGAGCTTCCGGAACTCCAGGCGCATGTGCTGGGCCTGGCCCCACCCCCTTGGCCCCGCCCAGGCTCCGGCTGGCCGGTGGGCCAACCCAGGAAGTGTGGCCCAGGGCCTGGGGCTGACTGGGGCCTCACGGACCCCGGTCCGTGCGTAGGGTGCTGAGTGGCTGCGCTGGCCCTGGGCATGCACCGTTGGCCACTCCAGGTTTCCTCTCAGCCCTCCTTCTTCTCACTGAGACCATCCCTAGGCTTCTTAAAGGGAGTCTGCCCTCTACCCCTTCAGAATCCACTGGCCTTCGACACCCGGTAGAATTTCATAAAAAATCTTGTCACCCCAATACGAATCGCTGTCTCCTAACACTGCTGTTTCATACGAGATGACATTTTGTTACACACACACACACACACAGGAATAAAGGATAATTCCTCCCAAGAAAGGGAAGGGACTCCTGCGCCGGCATTTTCTTTGAGACAGTGTAGACTCTAGTACTGGCCCTAGGGCTGGTGCTGAGGACCTCTGAAGTGGTCATCCAGGACGTGCACCTGCCACCCTAGTGGCTGGGCCCTCCCACCCCAAAAGCAAGTGCTCCAGGCCCTCCTGGCCCTGAGCTCTGAGTGCTTTAAACAGGACTCTCCCCAGCTCCCTAAATAAAGAGTTCTGTTACTGACACTTTACACACCACAAATCTGTAATACAAGGATCATATAATTCGTACCCATTTATGGCAACAGTGTTTGTAGACTTTTTCTTTTTTTTCAGGAGTTTTGATTTACAGGGGAACTAGAGGGACAAATGGGGTCAGAGAAGTATTCTTTTGTTAAGATACATTTTGTTAAGATATATCTTAACAGTGAGATATATCCTAACAAAATATATCTTCCCAAGCTTGAAACCTTGGTATCTTTCCTTCCTTTTCTCAATCTCCACCCACACCCGCTCGTGCCCATTTCCCATCCTTCCCCAAATAGTCACCAAGTCCAACTTATTTTTCTCTTGGATCAGCCTCTCTTCCCTAGCAACTGCCAGAATCCTAGGCAGACCCTTCTTACCTCTCATTTGGTATCCCTTTTACCTTGACTTCCTTTTGTTTTGGTCACCCAGGCTGGAGTGCAGTGGCATGGTCATAGCTCACTGTAACCTGTAACCTTGAACTCCAGGGCTCAAGCAATTGATCCTCCTACCTCAGCCTCCCAAGTAGCTAAGACTACAGTTGCATGCCACCACACCTGGCTAATTTTTAAATTTTCTGTAGGTGGGTCTCTCTGTTTCCCAGGCTGGTCTTGAACTCCTGGTCTGAAGTGATCCTCCTGCCTCTGCCTTCCAAAGTTTTGGGATTCCAGGTATGAGCCACAATGCTTGGCTACCTTAACTTTCTAATGTTCTTTCACCTTCCAGCCTCCTTTCTCCTCCTCTTGCATCCTGTTAGCTCAGCATTTTTTTTTTTTTTTTTCTTTTTTTTAGGCAGGGCCTCTCGCTCTGTCACCCAGGCTGGAGTGCAGTGGTGTGATCATGACTCAATGCAGCCTTGACCTTCCCTGGGCTCAGGTGATCCTCCCACTTCAGCCTCCCAAGTAGCTGGGACCACAGGCATGCCACCACCACACCCAGCTAATTTTTGTGTTTTTTGTAGAGATGGGATTTTGCCATGTTGCCCAGGCTGGTCTTGAACTCCTGAGCTCAAGCAGTCTGCCCTCCTCGGCCTTCCAAAGTGCTGGGATTACAGGAATAAGCCACCATGCCTGACCTGCTCAGCATTCTTAAGGCACAGGTTAAATCATGCCCCATCACTCTCCAGAAACTTGTTATGCCTCCCATTGTTTTCCAGGCAGGTGGTGGTGTGTAAGGAGCTGGGCTCTGGAATCTGAACAGCCTGAGTTCAAATCACCTGGCCGGTCACAATCTGTGTGATCACAGGCAATTATTTAACCTCTGTAAACCCCATTTCCCCATTCCACAATTCCCCTTTTCATTACCTTGCAGGGTTTTGAGAGGAAAACGAGTAGCACTGTGCCTGGCCATGGCTAGTGCTCAGTGTGTGCCTTCTTGTTCCTTAGACTGCCCACCTTGCTTTCATCTCAGGTACAGCTCTTTCAGGTGGGAGTAACAGAAAGCCCAGCTCAACTGGCTTAAAAAGATATGCGTTGTCACCAATATCTGAAAAGTCCAGCAGTAGAACTGGCTACAGGCTCAGCCTTATCTGGAAACATTAACAGTGTGACCAAGACCTGACCTTTTCTGTCTCTCACCCCATCTTCTAGGCAGGCTTGGTCCTCAGACAAGTAATGGCAAAACGTCACAGCCCCAGGTTCTAGTTGTGTGGATAGAGAAGTGTGACTCTTTGAATAATCCCAAAGTTTCATTATGTATCCTTGAAACTGATTGGGTCACATGCCCTCCATGAACCTATAGCCTGAGGATATTCTTATTGGCCAGGGCCAAGTCATGTGCTGGAGTGGGTCCCCAGAGGGGAAAATAGGGTGCTATAATCAGAGGATGGAGGAATGGGTGGCGGGCAGCAGAAACAACACACATCCACTATAGCATACACCTGCTTGATTTGAGACCCAGCTTCCTTCCCAGCTTTATCCCGCCTTGGTTTCCTATATGTGTCATACATTTCTTCCAGACTTACTGTCCATATCTCATGCTTTTCCACCTCTTTGCCTTTTATTTTATTTTATTTTTTTGAGACAGAGTCTCTCTCTGTCGCCCAGGCTGTAGTGCAGTGGCGCAGTCTCAGCTCACTGCAACCTCTGCCTCCCGGATTCAAGTGATTCTCCTGCCTCAGCCTCCCAAGTAGCTGGGATTACAGGCACGTGCCACCACGCCCGGCTAATTTTTGTATTTTTAGTAGAGATGGGGTTTCACCATGTTGGCCAGGCTGGTCTCGAACTCCTGACCTAAGGTGATCCGCCCACCTCGGCCTCCCAAAGTGCTGAGGTTATTGGCGTGAGCCACCACACCTGCCTGGCCCCTTTTTGCCTTTTCTTACACTACTTTTTCACCCTGGAATTCCCTTCCTAGCTCATTACCACATTATAACATTTCTCTCTTTCACTGGCCTAGCTCCAAGCTGTCTGTAAGCTGTCTGCCTAATTCCCTAACTGGAACATTGATATCCCTGTTGGAGCACTGAGCACATTCTGACTTGAATTTTAATTATTGGGGTACATTTGTTATTTCCTCTGCTGGTCTGTACATTTTTTAAAATCAGGAAATATTTAGTTGAAAACAATAACTAAATCATCTTTCACTGAGTCACTCAAATGTGCCTCGTATTGTCTCTGAGCCGGGCCCAGTGCTAGGTGAGTGCCAGGGATAGAGCAATGAGCAACACACAACCTCTGCCTCAGGAAGCTCAGTCTGTGGTGGGGAAGCTGAAAAAGAAGCAGGCACGGTGCTTCCCCACAGTGTTCACCTTGAGGTATTACAGTTCACAGCTAGTTGAATAAGTGAACGACTTCCTCCAGCCCTCAGAGCCTCTCGTCTGGCCTGCCCCCAGCTCTGCTTAGCTACTCTGCCTGGTCAAGTGCCTGAAACAGAGCCAAAGACCTTGCACTCACCCACACCACCAATGTGGGAGAATAGAGCAGTTGAAGTTGTCACCACACATGGAGATCCCCTTGCTCCCCACTGTATTCCAGCCCACTTATTGTGCATGCACCATTCAGATCAGTTGGTTAAATCCATATGGATTTTCGTGGAACACCTGTTGTGTGCCTAGTGCTGGGGAACGGGATGGGATATAAAGGAAGTAGGAAATAGTCCTAGCTCTCCAGGGAGAGCAGGCTTAAACATTCAACACGAATTGATTATCATTCAGAACATTAGTTATGCTGTATAGTCATGGCACGTGGACAGTAAACTTCAATAAATTCAACTATATGCTTATATAAGAAACTATATTACTGTAGCCTAAAATTATAAAAATTATGTTTTGTGTGTTTTTACTATATGCTGTACATGACTATTATGCTTTCCTGCAGTGATATTATATCAAATGGCATACTCAAAATCATGTGTACTGTACTTCGTGAGCAGTTTAAGGGATTTTCAGGAGTTTTAGACCATATTCTATTTTTGCCTTACATACTGACTTTGGAGTCTAACCCCATATAGTGTGTGACTCCACTGTATGTAATAGAGCACCATATTGAGTATAACCAAGAACCATATGTATGTAATGTGTTGAGGTGTAGACAGTGAGTGCTATGGTTTATGATAATAATGATATTAATAATTTAATAAGTATAATTTGCCAGGCCTCATGTCAGTTGCTTTACATGTACTGCCTGTTCGATTCTTACAACAGCCTCATAAGGTGGATATCATACTATTTTAAAGCCAAAAAAGTAGAAACTCTAAGAAGTCATGTAACTTTCCCTTAGGTCAGGCAGCAAGAAAGAGGCTGGGATTCAGACCCAGGTGTGTCTGGCTGCCGAGTCCATGTTCTTTGCATTGCCAGGTGGGTCTTGGGTTTCAGGGAAGGCTTCATAAAGAAGGTGGGAGTTGAGAAGGGCCTGGAGAGATGCAGAGGGTCAGCCAAGGTAGAGTCACATTCATAAGGAATGGCTCTGGTGGTGACAAGGGCAGGCAAATGAGGGAGAGCCAGGCTGGCTGGGAAGAGGGGAAGAGACTAGAAAAGTAAAAGTAAAGTCTGAGGAGGGGCCAGATTATAGCTTCTGACTGTACTTGGAGGCAAGCTGAGGGGGTTGGGGTGGCCTGGCTGGCTGTGGGAGTGCCCACATGACCTCTGGAGCCATCAGTTAGACTCATCGAAGAAACAGACCATGCCCTGAGATTGCACCATGCTTTGGGCAGCAGAGGGACTAGCTGTGGTTGCATGTGAAGCTGAGTGGAGGAGTGGAGACAGGCACACTGACAGGCGAGTGACAGCTGATGGCCTAATGAGGTCGGGGACAAAAGAGTTAAAAAGCAGACATATGGCCACAAAGGGCGCCTGGATTTCCTAATATAGGCATATGCAAGGCTTCAGCATGGTGGTGCCTAAGAGGGGCTGGTGCCCTTGGAGAGAGGCTGGGGCATTGGTGGGGTAGAAGCCAGGCTTCTATAGCCACGCCAGGAAGTCAGGAGTCATCATGGTGGAGATGGTGTGCCCTTCAGTACAGGATGGAGCAGAAATGGATTGGGTTCAAGAAGGAAAGCTCAGAGTTTGAGATCTTTGAGATGAATTTGAGGTGTTGTACTTAAGGAAACAGGGTATATATGTTGGTTATTTTTAGGATTATAAATAGTATAGAACTTAGAAAATGACTTAAATCTTTTATCCCTTAAAAAGGGTAGGCTCCAGTTACCTGGAAATTTTGCTTACAATGCCTCATTTTTTCCCCCGCTTATGATCATAGATAGATAATAATAGTTAAAATGTATTAAGGCCAAATATGGTGTCTCACGCCTGTAATCCCAGCACTTTGGGAGGCCGAGGCAGGTTGATTGCTTGAGCGCAGGAGTCTGAGACCAGCCTGGGCAACATAGGAAGGCCCCATCTGTACAAAAAAAAATATATAAAACTTACATGATGGTGCATGCCCGTGATCCCAGCTACTAGGAAGGCTGAGGTGGGAGGATGGGCTGAGCCCAGGAGATGGAGATTTCAGGGAGCCAAGATAGTGCCGCTGCACTCCAGCCTGGGCAAAAGAGCAAGACCCTGTTTTTTTATTTTGTTTTGTTTTGTTTTAAGTATTGAAAATGAATGTGCTGGGCGCTGTTCTCAGAGCTATGTATGTACTAATTCTTTTAACCCGTGTATTAACCCCACGTGGTAGGTGCTGTTATTTTCCTATTTTATAAATAAATAAATAGAAGCACAGAGGCTGGGCATGGTGACTCACACCTGTAATCCCAGCACTTTGGGAGGCTGAGGCTGGCGGATCACTTACTGTCAGGAGTTCAAGGTCAGCCTGGCCAAAATGGTGAAACCCCGTCTCCACTAAAAATACAAAAATTAGCTGGGTGTGGTGGCGCATGCCTGTAATCCCAGCTACACAGGAGCCTGAGGCACAAGAATTGCTTGAACCTGGGAGGCGGAGGTTGCAGTAAGCCAGATGGAGCCACTGTGCTCCAGCCAACAGAGTGAGTGAGACTCTATTTCAAAAAATAAAATACAAATGAAAAGAAGTTGAAACACAGAGAGGTCAAGTTGTGTAGTTTACTACGTGGAAGAGCCAAGATTAAACCGGGCCATGTGGCCCTGGAGGTCACACTCCTAACCATGGTATGCTGTGAATTATTCCTTTCAAGCCGTGCTTCTCAGACTTTTATGTGCCTCAGCATCACCTGGAAGCCTAGTTAAAACACAGATGCTGCACCCCATATCCAGAGTTCTTGGTTCAGCAGGTCTGGGTCAGGTTCCTGGAATTTGCATTTCCAACAGGTCCCCAGGGGATGCCCACACTGCTGGCCTGAGAACTTGGAGAACCAAAGCCCTTTCACATACATTATGTACCAGTCTCAGACTGGTTGGGTAAGAGTCAGTACAGGTGTAATCCTCATTTTACAGATAAGGGAAATTTAAGTCACCTGCCTGTGTTCACGCAGCTAAGTCATTCATTCATTCACTCATTCATTTAACAAATGGACATTTCTGTGCTAGGCCTTATGCTGGCCTTAGAGTCTTGCAGTTCTCAGCCTTGGCTGCATGTAAGAATCACCTGGGGAGCTTTTATCCATAAAAAATCCCAGTGCCCGGCCGGGCGCAGTGGTTCACGCCTGTAATCCCAGCACTTTGGGAGGCTGAGGCAGGAGGATCACGAGGTCAGGAGATTGAGACCATCCTGGCTAACACGGTGAAACCTCCCTCGTCTCTACTAAAAATACAAAAAATTAGCCAGGCATGGTGGTGGGCTCCTGTAGTCCCAGCTACTCAGGAGGCTGAGGCAGGAGAATGGCGTGAACCCGGGAGGTGGAGCTTGTGGTGAGCCGAGATCGCGCCACTGCACTCCAGCCTGGGCGACAGAGCAAGACTCAGTCTCAAAAAAAAAAAAAAAATCCCAATGCCCAGGCTCCCCCTCCCAGACCAATTATGTCAGAAACTGAGAGGGAAAGGGTGGGCTCCAGGCATCGGTATTTTTTTCAAGTTCCCCAGTGGATTTCAGTGAGCAGCTGAGGCTGGCACCATTGTTCTAAGTAGCCACTGGAGATGGGAAGACCTGCGACACTCCATGTGCTTCAGAAGGGCCAGATGCTTCCCCTGGGGAGACATGCCATTCCCTAGAGAGCAGGACACAAGCACAGCACCATGTCCTAAGAGTCTGTATATGTGACTATATGACAGTGAGACTTGGACAGTGCATGGCAGGTAGGAGGCAGAGCTGGGTTTCTGTCCTCTCTGGCAGTGCTTACCAATCTTTTCATGGAGAAAGTCAGACAATTTATAGAACCAATGGCCCTTAGAGCTGGCCAGGGGCAAGAATCATGGGGTGTATGCCAGACTGGTTAGGAGGTGGTTCTGTACCAGGGCTTCCTAGCACCACCCCCACCCTTTTTTTTTTTTTTTCCTGAAGAGGAAGAGGGAAGCAATGACTATTTCCTTTTTTCTGCAGAGCTGACAGCTTCTGAGACTTGCACTCCCTGTCTTTTGGCCCCTTCCCATTCTGTTCTCCAGCTCCCATTTCAGCCTCTTAGCGGGTCCCTAGTCCTGGTCTAAGCATCCCATGGTGCTAACTGGAGAGCCAGGCCAGGATTTCTCTTCACAAGAAACACTGGCTTTTCACAGGCAGCCGTCACTCATTGGCCAGACACCCATGACTTCCTCTGTCTGCAGGGCTGAGGCCCACCCCACCCTCCTCTCTGCCTGTGCAGTCCCTGGCATGTGTGGAGGGGAGAGGGATGTAAACGTAGAGAGTCCCTATTGATTCTCTGCATGTCCCCCGTGTACTGACGGCAGTGGGGCAGTAAGTGGGCCTGCCCGTGTGGGTCTCTGCTCCTGCCGGACCTTACAGAACTGTGTGCGGCTGCTGTTTGGGCACAGTGTGCAGTGGGCCCTGTGTGTTGTCTTGGATGTGACGTTAGTGGCTGTCTTGGCCTCTGCCGCAGTAATTAGATGGCTTGGGGTAGGCCTATGATTTGGGTGTTCTCAAGAACACTGGGTTGATTGAATGTTTGTGCATGCTGGTGTGTGTGTATGTGTGTGTGTATACGTGTACATGTATGTGAGTGCGCATGTGCTTGTCTCAAGTTTGGCCTGTGGGGCCGGGGGCTGCAGGTCTCAAATTCCTCTGCTATTTTTAGGAGCCATATCAGCCCAGCTGTCCCGGAGCTGGGGTGTGTGTCCATAGACAAGTCTCACCCTCCCTGTCCTTGCCCTAACCCCCCAACACTACCTGCCGCCCACCCCAATGGCTTTACCCTAAGAGCCTTCTCCTTCCCTTCCACACACACTGCTGTCTCACCGTCTCCCTCCTGGCATACCTGATACCCGCAGTCCTCCGGGCTACTGGCTCCAACCGGGGCTGGGCAGCTCGGGATGGGAGGGGCTGGGGAGAGGGCGGGAACTGGGCGGGGCCAGAGCCTGTGCTATTTTGAGCTGCTAACAGAGCCAGAGCAGCATCAGAGCGGAGTCTCCTTGCTCTGGGCTGCTCCAGGCCAGGCCATGCGGGTGAGTGTCCCTCTGACCCCCTACCCTGGAAATGTCCCAGGCTCCTCATGCTATTTCCTCATTTAGGAAAGGAGGGACCTTTTTGTGATTTCCCCAGATGTGGCTGAAGTAGGTGGGGAGAGGGGTGGGGCCGCCTTGGGGCTCCTCTCGGAGCTTCTTGGTAAGAAGGGAGTTACCCAGCCCCAGAAGCCTCAAAAACCCCTCCATGGCTAGGAGCAGGGCATCCTGGGCCTGACTCATGACTTCAGGAGTTTTGGAGGGGCACTGTCTTCTGAATCTCAGTTTCCTGAGGTTGCATCCACCCCCAAGGCTGTGACATGCCTTCCCCACCAACCATTAGTGCTTTTTTGGCCTTCCTTCCTTAGAATGCTATTTTCTTCCAAAGCCCCAGCCTCCCCAGCACCCAAGGTCTTTGGTAGTCTTGTCTCTGCATTGTTGGTGGTATAGCCCTCTCCTCTCTTCCTCCTTGAGAGGGGATGGTCCTTGGAGTTGTCAAGGAGCACCCGTTCTCAATGTCCCCAAAAGTAGTCTTAGCATGGCCACCTCCATTTCTGTGCATAGGACACTTGCAAGGGGCACAGATGGTGTGTCGGGGATGCTCTGACTGGCCCTAAGTCTCCTTTTTAGTAGAGATTACTCCAGATAAGTAAGTTCCTTAAAAAAGAAAGTGAGGAGAGGCATAGTTGCTCCCAGTCCTTTCCGTTCCTCTGACTCTACCCCTCCCAGCCACCAAGGGTAAGGTTTTCAGTCGTGTCAGCAGTTGGCAGAGTATGTGGGCTGGCCTGGTGCGGAGGTGCATCAGGAGCCTAAGATGTGCCCGTGAGCACTTGTATCTCTCTCTGCTCAGGACTGCTCTGCCTCAGCCCCCAAACTGGCACCAGGGCTGAGTTGTGTGGGCAGTATGCCCGGGGGTGGGGGAGAGGTCAGAGAGACCTCCTTACCCTGAGAGATGGGTGCTTCCTGGTCTATGTTACTCTCCCCCAGCCACCCCCGGGCCACTAGCACCAGGTCACAGATTCAGGGCCATGCACAGTGATATCCAAGCAGACAGCAAAGTGCCCTGCAGAGGGGCAGTGAGCATCCCCAGGGAAGGGGGGCCTCCAGCAGGTCCAGTTGTTGGAGGAGGAAACCAAGACCCTTCTGCAACTGCAGTTGCGGCAGGAAGCCATTCTAGTGCACCTGCTTCCTCTGGGCTGGCCTGCAGTGAGGCGGGCGCCCGCCTGCTTTCTGTTCCGCCCTGGGGCTGGGGAGGGCTCTGGCTGGAGGCTGCACTGCAAGGGCCAGGTTGTCCCTGCCAAGCTCGTCTCCCCCTCCTCCTCTGTCTGGTAGCATGGCCTTCAGTTCATTCCCTAGAGAGCTTCCCTTCCTCTCAAGCAGTTCCATGTAAAGCATATTCAGGTCGGTGGGTGGAGGGGCGGGTCATCATTGGGAATCCCTGCTTTCCTCCCAAGCTGCTGTTCTGGCAGCTGATGTAGAAGGACAACAGTGCAGGTGAACCAGGGAAGATGGAGGGTAGGGTGTGCCTCCATCCCGTAAAGTGAGCAGTGGAGGTCTCTCGCAGGAGACCTGAGTGTGAATCCCAGATCTGCCACTTGCTGCTGTGAGGCTTTGGGCGAGTCACCTGACCTTCTGAGCCTCCTTTTGCTCATTTGTAAAGTAGCAATCACACAGTCACACTAGTATCTATTTCAGAGGGATGTTGTGAGGATCAAATGAGATGATTCATGTGAAGGATTCAGCACAGTGCCTGACACATACCAAATGCTCAATAACGATTAACCGTTTTTTACTATTATGCTAGTATTTCTTCCCTTCTCCTTTGTTCCTCCCACCCCCCGTCGCCCCCAATCCCTAGATAAGTTGGTGCTAGGTTGGGACTGGGAGGAAGAAGTCTCCTGGGAGCTGCCCTCTGTGCCTCCGAATGGGAAAGAGGGAGGAGAGGAGAATGCCCTGCCTTTTGGTCCTCAGAAGGAGAAACCTTGGGTGTGTGAGTGCTGGCAGAAGCGGCGAGGTGGGGAAGTGACCTCGGCCACATCTCGGCTTCCTCTGGGCACTCTCTCGAGGGTTACCTGCTGCTCTCAGGGGCTTGCAGTGTACAGATGTCTGGCGTGGATGCTTGGGCCTCAAAGCATTTGTCCAGGCCGGGCATTCCAGGCCTGAGGGACTGCCTGAGGCATGGCATTATTCTCCTAGAAGCATTTGTGCCCCCATTCCCTCCTGTGAGGGGCCCAGAAAGTGCAGGTTAAGGGCGAGTGGGCTCTGCTGGCACGGTGGAGGGTAAACCCCAGCTGCTCCCAGAGCGTCAGAAGCCTGCTGGGGCTGAGGCTTGACAGTCCCTCAGCACATTTCTTGGATCTCTCCTCTTTGAGAACAAATGCTTCTAGCTATTATATGTTTTTCTTTTTCTTTTTTATTGACTATTTAGCCATCTTCACAATAAAAATAAGGAGTAAGTAGCAAATACATAACAAAATAAATACCAAGTGTTCCTATTGTGTCTAATTCACACAGTTTATAAGATTATTATGATCACTCTTTGTATACTATTTGAGTTCCAGTTTTTTTGATTGGTGTTATTTTATGTGGAGCTTTCCATATGGTTACGTTGTCCACACATTTGTCAGTTTAAATGGCAATATAACAACGGGTTGTACCTAACCATTTCCTAATTCTAGGCATTTGGGCTCTTTCCAATTTGGAGCTGTTATGTAGAGTGCATCTATAAAAATCTTTGCATTTTTTTTCTTTCTCTTTATTTCTTTAAGTCTGCTCATTGGACATACATTCCTGAAGATGGAATGACTAGGCCAGAGGATGATGCATTTTGTGGCTGTTGTTCCACAAAGAGCTACTAAGCAATTTCAGCGTCCTCACCCTCCCCACAAACCCAGGCACTGAGTTGAGTATGTATTTATTGTGAGCAGGTTTAGAGATTATACCTCCCTTGTTTGTACCATGTCCCTGGGAATCAGAGTAGGCAAGTGTTGTTCTCCATAGATTACATTTGGGGAAGAGATTAGATGGGAATAAGAGGTTTGTGCAAAGAACCCCTGTCCCAGCACTCTCGTGCAGCTAACATTTCTTAGGCACCTACAGTATGATGAGTAAGATGGGTGAGTTCTGCTCGGGTGAATCACAGTCCAGGGATGACAAAGACACACCAACAGCTCCCCAAGATCCACTCTGGTTGTGGCTCCCAGCTCTGCCACTTAATAGTTGCAGGGCTCTCAGCAACTCACCTTCTTTATTTCCTTACCTAGAAAGTGGGTTCTTGTGAGGATTCAATGAGGAGACCTGTATGAAGTGCCTTCCCCTGTGCCTGGCTCATAGTAAGTGTTCAGTGAGTGTGGGTTTCTCTTGCTGTCCCTCAGAAGTACCACAGAGGGAGGAGGTGGGTGAGCTGCAGAGTGGCAGAATCATGGTGGGGTCTCCCTTTTTGCAAGTCCAAAAACTCGATTTGGAAAGTTGCACACTAGTAAAACACACTATCAATCCATGCTTTGGCGTGACCAGATCTTCTGAATCTCCACGCTGATGAAGTTTATCAACCAGATTTGGCTACCAAGGCTGACACCTGTCTAACATACCAGAAAATGTGGGCACTAAGGAAGCAGCACAGGCTTTGGAGGCAGACCAATGTGGGTTCAAGTCTGGGTTCCCCCACTTAACTAACTTCGTGACTTAATCTCTTTCTGGATCTTTTCCCTCATCGATAAAATTGGAATAATAATAATTCCCATATCACCAGTCCTCAGATTGTTGTAAGATTTACATTAGAAAATAAATGTTAAATACCTTGTGTAGGGCCCATCTCATTGTAGGTGCTCCATATTCAGTAATGTTGCTAGAAATGGCTGAAATCTCTAGAGAGAGAACAAGTCAAGGAAGAGAGGCCTTAGATCTAAATACCCTTGCTCCGGAGAGCCATTTGTTCCCAACTCAGATGCTGCCACCATCTTTGGGGCCTGAGTTCCTTACCCGTTCTGTCTTGGATAACAGTAACTTGATCTTTTTTTTATTTTTTATTTTTGTGGGTACATGGTAGGTTTATATACTTACGGGATACATTTTATATATATATATATTTTTTTTTTTTTTTCTTTTTTTGTTTTGAGATGGGGTCTCACTCTGTCACCCAGGCTGGAGCATGCAGTATTGCAATCTCTGCTCCCTGCAACCTCTGCCTCCCTCTGAGATCCTCCCACCTCAGCCTCCCCAGTAGCTGGGACCACAGGCACGCACCACCATGCCCAGTTAATTTTTTGTGTTTTTGGTAGAGACAGGGTTTCACCATATTGCCCAGGCTGGTCTCAAACTCCTGAGCTCAAGCAGTCCACCCACCTCAGCCTCCCAAAGTGTTGGGATTACAGGCGTGAGCCACCGTGCCCGGCCCATGAGATGTTTTGATATGGGCATGCATTGAGAAATAAGCACATCATGGACAGTGGGGTTTCCACCCCCTCAAGCATTTATCCTTTGGGTTATAAATAATCCAGTTCCAGGATAACTTGCTCTTGATCCTAAACAAATTCAGTGATAAAGAAGACAGGAAAACTGTCTAGGCAATTCTGCATAAAAGCCACAGAATTTCCTCTGGGGAGAGCCCCACATCTGTGTTCAGAGTGATGCTCATAGGAACAACTGATGCAGAGGAACAGGCCTGGGTGGAAATGGCCCGGTGTCCTTATAGCCTAGGCCAGATGGGACCTGTATGGACAAGTAGGAAAACTTGAACAAGAGACCAAAGATCAAATGAGTTAAAATTACAGCAACAGACAAACTTAAAGTCTTTAGCACATTAACTGAATAATAAAACAGAAGTCAATAAAGCAAAATAAAAATAATTAATTGAAAACAAGACATTTCCTAATTTTTAACTATTCATTTATGATAAGTGGTTTTAAGAATGAACCAGTTCTTGGCCGGGCGCAGTGGCTCACTTCTGTAATCCCAGCACTTTGGGAGGCCGAGGTGGGTGGATCACGAGGTCAGGAGATCAAGACCATCCTGGCTCACACGGTGAAACCCTGTCTCCACTAAAAAATACAAAAAATTAGCCAGGCGTGGTGGTGGGCACCTGTAGTCCCAGCTACTCGAGAGGCTGAGGCAGGAGAATGGCGTGAACCCAGGAGGCAGAGGTTGCAGTGAGGCGAGATTGCACCACTGTACTCCAGCCTGGGTGATAGAACGAGACTCTGTCTCAATTTAAAAAAAAAAAAAGAACCAGTTCTTAAACTCCACTGAATTGCACTGATTCTTTGGATGAAGCCTGTGCCTGGACTGAGGCAGATTCTGACTTGATTTTTCAAGAGGCCCAGCTCGGGTTTCTAATCCATAGATGGACAGTTTTGCAGTTCTCCAGGCCTCTTGCCCCAGGTAATGCGTGTTACAGCTGGAAGGCAAAGTTGCTGGAGTCCTGAGGCAGCTTCCTCAATTCCCCTCCTAGGTCACAGGCCCACAACTTTGGTTTACTGTATTAAGGGTTTGAGTGCCAGCTGGGCGTGGTGGCTCATACCTGTAATCCCCGCACTTTGGGAGGCTGAGGTGGGTGGATCATCTGAGGTCGGGAGTTCAAGACCAGCCTGACCAACATGGAGAAACCCCATCTCTACTGAAAATACAGAAATTAGCCGGGTGTGGTAGCGGGTGCCTGTAATCCCAGCTACTCGGGAGGCTGAGGCCGGAGAATCGCTTGAGTCCGGGAGGCAGAGGTTGCAGTGAGCCGAGATCGTGCCATTATACTCCCGCCTGGGCAGCAAGAGCGAAATTTTGTCTCAGTAAATAAATAAATAGAATTTGAGTGCCTCTCCCCACATAGACTCCTAAGGTGCCAGACATGGAGAGGCTTTGAGCCATTATCTAGACTAGCCCCTAATTCTACAGAGAGGCCCAGAGAGGCAAAGTGGCTTATTCAAAGCATACAGCTTCTGGCCAGGCGCGGCGCTCACGCCTGTATAGATCCCAGCACTTTAGGACGCCAAGGCAGGCTGATCACCCGAGGTCAAGAGTTTGAGACTAGTCTGGCCAGCATGGTGAACCCCCATCTCTACTAAAAATACAAAAATTAGCTGGGCATGGTGGTGCATGCCTGTAATCTCAGCTGCCGGGGAGGCTGAGGCAGGAGAATCGCTTGAACCCGGGAGGCAGAGGCTGCAGTGAGCCGAGATGGCACCATCGCACTTCAGCCTGGGCTACAGAGTGAGACTGCATCTCAAAAAATAAAAAAATCAAAATAAAAACAAAGCACACAGCTTCCAAGGGTAGGGAGTGCTATGTTCTGTGCCTACTTTCCTTCATTTTCCTTTAATATTTTATTCCTTACTCCAATGCCCTTTTGAGTTTTGTAATCCTTCCTCCTCCACTCCATTCCTCCTTTCCCCTTGTTGCCCACAGCGTTTGTCCTGGCAGGTTCTGGCTTTTAGGAAGACTCTGAGAAACTGAGAGACCCTGCCCCCAATTTCTTCTCTGGCTCAGGGTACAGGTTACCTTCAGCGTCATGGCCTTTTCATCAAGGTTCGCCTTCTGGGAGCAAAAGGAAAGTTAGATTTTAAAATCTTTATGTTTTTCCTGTGTGCTTAGCATGTTGTGTCTGCAGGCAGGAGACTGGCTTGTGGGAGAGGGAGCTTTGGAAGCTAGAGATGGACTGGGGCATGTGTGTATAATTGGGGGTGGCAGGGAGAATGACGGGGAGGGGCTGGTGAACTCCCTATTCTGGCTGGATGGGCTCCTGTGCTGAGTCATGCTCCTCCCCTAAGCCCCATCTCTGGTAAGGTGAGCTGCCCTTTGTCCTGCTGGTGTCCCGCTGGGTTAACCCCTCCACACCCTTCCCACCACCCTGCTGCCTTGACTCACCCCTGGAACGTGGGCTGCTGTGGAGGGACCACTGGAACTGGGTCTCCCTGAGCCTGGGGACTGCAGTGGGTAGGAGGACAAGGGGCTGAGGGTGAGGAGTCAGGCCAGTTGGCCACCTGGGTCCAGAGGGTGATTCAGGCCGCAGACTTGGGACTGCTTGTGTGTGTGCCTTTATGTGTGTGCATAGTCCCCAGCTGGGCAGTGACCTACAACAGTCAGAGCCCTTCTGGTGGGGGAGGGAGCAGTGAGTCAGCCTGACGCTAAATCCAGAGCTGAGCTCAGAGCTGGGCCCAGTGTTTCAGACACTTGGGGGGCACCCAGTGTTTTCCCCAATGCCACACCTTGGGCCAGACATTTGGGGTCCCAAATTTGAGCCACTGGAGGGAGGACAGATTTGGAGCTGGTGAAGAACACAGAGTGGACTTGGAATCTGGGCCACCCCGGAACCTGAGTTAACAGCACTGCATGCAGTAATGAATGTATCTGTGTGATTTGCAAACACTTGTTCTCCCACTAACCTGTGTGCCCCGGAACTACTGCATGGTGTGATCCCTGGGGCAGCAAGGGGGAGAGTGATGGCTTGGTGGGGGGCAGCAGGCACAGACCTAGACCCTGCTACTCTTCCTCACTCTGTCCCCCATTCCCTGCCTTCCCTTTCTCTGCTCCGATTCCATTTCTTAAAGAAGTAGGCTCCACTCTGGTGAATATTTGTCATTTTCCCCTGTCCTTGGCATTGTGAGCTAACTATGAAGCTTGAGCCTGTTGCAGATAGCTCTGTGGACAAGATGCAGCTTTAAAACTGCAGCAGCTATCACGCCAGCCAGTGCCTCTGGCACTGCTAATTTGAGCTCAAAATTAGCCATAGACCCTGGTTAAAATTGGAGAGTCCCCCCAAGTGGATCATGTAAGTGATTCTGGATGTTTCTAAGGATTTTTTCCCTTAGGAATCAAGGACTTCTTGCCATGCTCCTACCCACATTGTGCTGGGAAGGAGAGGCACGCTGAGGAGGAGGTAGGGTTGGTAACAGGCCTGTCTTTTTCCTGTAGTCCTAGGTGACTCAGGAAAGAGGAGAAATTAAATCCACTAGGACTGCCTGAGCTTTTGGAGGGAGAGATACGGGTGAGGGGAAAGGAGAAGGCTCTTTTAAACTTGAGGCCTGGGTCTGTTGTGAGCCAGTTTCTGAACTGAAAGAACCTTCAGAGCTTCCACATCATCTGCCCCTTTTCCAGATGTGTGATGGTATCTGCTGTTTCCACGACTTCACTCCTCCCCTCTGACTCAGGCCAGCCAGCTCCTGGGCTCCAGCACAAACCCCTGGCCACAGTGTCCAGAGCTTAGGCATCTTTCCTTCCTCCATACCCCGCCCCTAGCTTCAGGGTTCCCTCCCTTGGCTGCATGGTTGGCAGTTTTGTGAGTCTGAGGTTAAGAAAATATCTGGCCTCCAGCAAGAGCTCAGCTGAGCTTGGGGAATTGTACAGGATGGAGAAGCAAGTCAGAGCCAGCCTGATAGGGGCCAACCTTCACTCTACTCTAAAAGCTGCTGGCCCACAGGTACCCACACTGGGTTACTTTTACCTCCTCTGTCACTAGATCAGGGGCTTTTTGTTCAAACCACTTCTTGCCTGAGCTGGGGATGACTCTTGTAGTTTGGATGAGTTACATTAGCTGGCTCTTCCTATCTGCCACGTAACCAAAGCCACAATGGCGCTGTGGGTGGACCTCTTTAGCCCCCAAAGTGGGCAAAGTGGCTGGTCGCTGAGGGCAAGGGTACTTGGCTTTTGCCCCCACAGACTCTTCATTCTTGAAGTCATCACTGAATAGTCCTGATTCTAGGGTAGGATAACTCTTGCCCAGGTCCCCTAGCCCTGGTATTCCTAAAGACTCAGGAGCTCCACTTCTCAGGGAGAGGGAGGCCCCTTGAATGTTCTCTCCCTGTGCTTTTAGTGCTGGGTCTCCCGGCCTTGACCTGCCAGTGACTTCTTCATCTGCTCCCTCAGGTTAAAGAGGAGGACAAAACTCTGCCAAAGCCTGGCTCTCCTGGCAAGGAGGAAGGGGCTGTAAGTGTATCCCTGAGTTCTCCGAGACGTGTATGCGTGCGTGTGCGTGCGTGTGTGCGTGTGTGCGTGTGTGTGTTTGCCCCTGCACCCACTAGCCCTGGACTAGCCTGTGAGACAGCTCCATGGAGTAGGTGGAGATTGCAGGGGGCCCCTTCCTGTGTGGCTCAGCTGGAGAGAACTCTAGTAAAGGGGAAGAAAGTATGGTGTGTGTGATGCCAGCCTCGGGTGTGTGAAGGAGATAGCCAGGGTGCTTTGGGGACCTCCCCTAACGTCCTCCCTAATCCCCTTAAGTTGCCTCCCTTTGCTTCTGGTGTCCTGAACCCTTTGGGCCTGGAGAGGCTTGGGTGGGCAAACACTTAGGTTAGGGAGCGTCAAATGAGAGCTCAGCTGTTGGGATTCTTCAGCCTGCTCTGGGTGGCACAAGGCAAGGGCGTGGAACGACTTCACTGCAGTCGCTGCTGTCTCTTCCAAGACCCTGTCAGCTGCTTGGTGCAGGTGACCTGGAGGCAGGCTCCAGCTACCCACTGCCTCCAGCCCCAGTGCATTGGGATAGAGACCCTGAGTAAACCTGGACTCTCCTAAGGCAAGAGAGGAGAATTGGTTTCTGAATAGCCAAGTCCAGAGATGCGTAGTTAGGAGAGGGCAGCTGGTGGCACAGGGGGCAGGAGTGCCCAGGGCTCTGGGGCAGAGCTGGATCACAACACAGATCCTTACTTCATTACCCCAGATGGTGCCTGTCGTGGCTCCCCGTACTTCCTTGGTCAATTTGATTAGCCAGGCACTGTGGCTTCCACCTGATCTGCAAACAATCCTGGAAAGCCAGACTGTGATTTGAAAGGGATGTGCGTGTGTGAGGGAGAGGCCTCAGAGTTGCCCAGAATTTATTTATTTTTTTTTGCAAAAACTACATGTAAAGTGCTTGGAAGAGTGCCATGGCCCATAGTAAGTACTGTGTAAGTCTTACCAATTACTATCATCATCATCATCATCATTTTCTTTTCTTTTTTTTTTTTTTTTTTTGAGACAGGGTCTTACTCTGTCACCCAGGCTGGAATGCAGTGGTGCCATCTCAGCTCACTGCAACCTCTGCCTCCCAGGCTCAAGCTATCCTCCCCACCTCAGCCTCCTGAGTAGTGTAGCTGGGACTATAGGCGCACACCATCAAGCCTGGATAATTTTTGTATTTTTTGTAGAAACAGTTTCACCATGTTGCCCAGGCTGGTGTTGAACTCCTGAGCTCAAGCAATCTCCCTGCCTTGGCCTCCAAAAGTGCTAGGATTACAGGCGTGAGCCACCACACCTGGCGCATCGTCATCATCTTAATGATGGAAGGGGGATGGGAGAAAAGCCAGAAGAGGGAGGGGAGGAGTGTAGGATCCAGTGGCTAGGGCCACTGGCCAACTCTGCAGTGCCCTGGCATGCCATTGATCACTCTTGGCCTAAGAGGTTGAGGAAGAGGCACCTTCAAGCCCTTACTCTCTCTATCCCTTCAGCAGAGCCAACCTGTAACCAGGGCCTAGATTAAGGCCCTTGGCTCAGCTCTGCGCAAAAGGTGGAGCAACTTCTCCTTGTGGCATCCAGAGGCAGCAGCTCCCAGGTGTGCCTACTATGAACATCTTCCTGCATCCAAGCAAGCATGGGCAGGTGGGCCTTCACAGAGCCCAGTGCCCATATGTGTTCTAGAACCAAGATCATTGTTTTGGGCAGCAAGGACTCAAGCACAGCTCAGCTGGTGACAGAGCTCTGCCTGTCCAACAAGGAGACCCCCAGTTGCCCTTACTCCCCCCAGGCAATGGGGCTGGCTTTATGGGAAACTGTCCTGCTGTTAGCCAGCCTGGCCTTCCAGTGGCAGTCCCTTGGGACCCAGACAGCACCAGTGTGTAGGGGAAGGGTGGGCACACCAGCTAGAGTATACCAGTCCACTCCAGGGCAGAATGGAGCTGAGGCTGCTTGAGTGCTTAACCCTTTGTGGGCTCTACACACACTCTGGGAGCTAGGGGGTCTCCAAACCCTTGAAAGGTTTGCAGGAGGAAAACTGCAAAGAGACTGCAGAAAACAGGCTAAAGTGGAAGCTTCCTGGGCCCATGTTGGGCTCTGCAGCGCTTGAGAATATAGTTGAAGGGCAGACAGTGGCCACAGACGAGGGGTACTGCGAGGAGGATGCTTGGCATGTCTTGGGGCCGGGAAGAGCTCCCTGATCATTTTTCCCTTCAGGATGGGCAGGCTTTTGGTCTGACTGCCCAGCAAACAGGTGATGGAAGGACCAAGGACCACAAAGGCAGGAAGCCCTGGAGTTAGGCCTGGGATTGGTGGTGGGAATGGAGGTGGTACTTGGCTGTTTAACCTCTCCATGCTCCATCTCTGCTGCATCTGAGCTGTGAGGCAGTGGGCTCGCCTAGATTGGGACTTGGTTGCTGCCCTAACACAAAGCCAGTAACCCCAGAGCGCCTCACAGGCCTCTGGGCACTGTGCGCCGGCATCTCACAGGTCCATGCTGAGCCTGGGAATGGACAGCAGGTGACAGCAGTATCTGATCGTGCTTTGTGGAAAAGAAGCCAGACTCTTAGCTGCAATTGTCCTATCTGGAAGATGGAAAGTGGGCTTCTTGGGGTAGCCTCTTGGAGCCATGTGTTGCTTTGGATGAATGGGAGATCTGTTCCAGGGCGCGAGGTCACACCTTCTTACTCCCTCTGCATGGGATGGGCAGGGCTGCAGGGGGTGATGCTAACGTCTACCTGTGTTTGTATGACTATAGCTAGAGGGCAGCTCAAAGGAAGGCAGCGGCCCATGTAGGAGTCCTCAGCCTCCCACCAGCCCGATACCCCCAGAGACTTCTCAGAGAGCCAAGAGCCCTGCACCCACACTCGCCATGAATGGCCTGGGAGCTGCCACAGCAGAAGGCCCAAGCGAAGAGGTCCAGGGCCTGTCCCGGAAGCGGGTGGCAAATGCAGTGAGGAAGGTGGTGAGTAAGGTGCTGCCCAGCGAGGAGCTTGGGAATGCCAAGGAGCCCCCAGGCAGAGGAGTCAAGTCCCCTGAGCACCCGACTCGAAGCAAGAGGGGAGAAAAGGCAGCTTCTAGTCCCAAGCCGCCACCCCCCTCCCCCGCCTCCCCCTGCTCTGCCTAAGCCTGAAGCGAAGAAGGAGGCAGCCAAGGATGAGCTCTCCCTGGGCCTGCGGAGCCTGATGTCTCGGGGCAGGGGCAAGGAGCACAAGGCCCGCGGCAAGCAGTCTCCTGGGAAGGGGGAGAAGCCCTCCAGCCAGGAGCCAGGCTCCCCAGACTGGGTGGACTCCCCAGAGAAAGCAGGATCCCCAGCCAAGCCTGAAACCCCAAAGAAGCAGCGCTCCCCAGCCCCACGGGAGGAGCTGGCGGCCCTAGGCTCTGCTGGCCTGAAGTCAGACCTCACTGGAGAGCAGCAGTCCAAGTCACCAGTCCCTGGTGTGAAGCAGGAGGTACAAGAGTATGTCACTAACCACTCCTGCCCCTCACCACCCTCGCTCAAGGGCCAGACACCCTCACAGCTGGCTGCCCCAAGCCACCTCAATGAACCCCGCATGACCGAGAGGCTTGGCCTAGGGTCATGTGCTGACAGCAGAGGCTGCATGGCTTTCCCTAACCCAATGCGGACCCCACAGTTGCCTGGGCCCTGGCCCGGCGGCTGGGATGGAAACTGCTAACCAGCATGCTGCTGGCCTTGCCGTGGGAGTCAGGGCCTGGTCCCCAGCTACACGGCGCCAGCTTGAGGCCCCAGACCCAAAGCGGAGGATCAGAGTCTCAGCAGATAGTTCCGGGGGGAAAGATGTTTTCTCAAGTCTGGGGTCTGGGCTTGCATTCCCAGCCACTCATCCCCTGGGACCTCAGCAAAGTCCCATCTCAGACTTCCCCTGTTGAGTGGGGTTAATACAGGTCCAAAATTTCTTCTCTGATACCCTGGGTGTGGAAGTATTTTGGAACTTAGTAATCTTTGTATTTTAGTGCCATACAGGATGCATAATGAGCAACAACGCATAACAAACATTAATATTTCCCAAGCAAAATCTATGAATATTCACACTACAGGGGCACAGAGGATAAACTGCCAGGTTTTGCCGCCAAAGAGTTAAGAAAAATGTTTTCTTTGGGGGGCTTTTGGGATTTTGGAATTGCAAATAAGGGATAATAAGGGTTTTAAGTAACCAGAAGATTAGAAATGATACAGATAATGCTCCAAGCTGGTCCCTGGCGTGGTGGGTGCTCCATAAATGGTAGCATTGATAGTGGTGCTAGTACCAGTTGTTATTGATGCGCTCACTGCCGTCACTGCCTCCTTTAGGCCTGGCCAGCATGACCCTCTGGCAGCAGGAGCCCTGAGCTTGGATGGCGGATGGGCATAGTGGGCCCCTTGGGGTATAGGACAACCCTGTCTTCCCAGAAAGTGTTCTCTGGGTGGGGCAGGAGGCTGAGAAGCAGGAGGGAGGGTCAGTCCAGCCTCTTTCCCTTGGAAAGTGTTGCCTTCTTGGCTGGCCTCTGAGTTGGGGACAGTTCTCTTCAAGTTTCCCTTTTGTGGACCCTGCTGAGGCCTCCTAGGGTGTGGGGGAGGGGCATCAAGTTTTGCCACTACTTCCCTGTGCTCTTGCAGGCTCCTTCTGGCTGGAAGGAGAGGAGTCTGGAGGGTGTGGGGGAACAGCCTGAGAGGCCTTGAGGCCCCTCCCTGACTGCTAACTCCTGGGACCTGGGGAGCCTTGTTGCTCCCCGTTCTTCCTGGGCTTTGCAGCACTTAGAGAAAAGCCAGCTGCTGCTTTTCCCGCCCACCTGGCCCAGTCTGTGAATCGGGGAAGTGCCTGTTCCTGCTCACAGGGAGGAGCTGGCATGGGCATTTTGGGCAGGGTATGGGCAGAACTGTCAGTCACTCTGGAGAGCCCGTAAGCACGTGGGGAGTGTTGTGGTCCTGTTCCCGGGCGGCTGCCCTCCCCTCGGATTCCCTGTCCCTCCTCCTCTCACAAGGGAGGAGTTGGGAGCTGAGACATGCCCTGACCTGGAGTTTAGCCACCTGTCACCTAGGCCTGGGACAGGGTCCAGAGGGCAAGTGGGATAATAGGGCCATTTGGTGCTCAAGATAGGCAGGTGGGAAGAAATAACCCCAGAACTCCCAGACAACTGTTCTTTTTTTCTAATCTGATAGTTTAAAAACTCAGATTGCCGCGGGGCTTGCTCCCTGACCTTGCTCCCCTTCCCTGGTGGGTCCCAGTGGCTTCCTGTGCTGGGAGCTCTGCATGCTGCGGCCTCGCCGTTTCTGATCTGGGACTAATAGTGGTTTAACCTTTAGGCAGGAGCTGCCAAGGTCCAGCTGACCCCCGTGGAAGAGGCCCACCAGCGGCTGGAGAGGATCTTCACAGCTTCTGTAATGCCCCTCTTGTGTGTGGGTCCCAGTCCCTGGCCACCCTCTTCCTGAGGCTGGCGGCAGGACCCTGTGTGTGTCTGTAGGCGCGCTGACCATGAAGGTGGCTCCGTGGCGGCCTGTGGGCCCTTATGTCGGGCTCTCGAAGAAATGAGAGAAATACTCTGGGGAGAGTGGTTCCTCCAGAGAGCCCAAAGCGCTGTGCATGTGGGAGGGCACCCCTCCTCGCTCAGGGCCCAGTCCCTTTCTCTGGCCACATTGTCCTACCTCTAGGACATGTGTTGGTGGCAGGGCCTGGCGGGTGGTAAGGAAGGGTGCTGTCACTATTTTTGGTGTCCTGGCTCTTCAGACCCAGGTGGGGCCTGTTAACTCCTTGCCCATTTCTAACAAGTAACATCCAAGTTCTGGTTGACTCGCCTTCCTCCCCAGAAAGGCTTTGCAGGGCTTTAAGTAACCAGAGAGGTCAAGGCTGGCCACAGGGTTTGCCCATGGTACCTTGGCTCTTGGGCAGCTGTCAAGTGGTCCCCAGGTTGGATCTAGATGGGGTCGGTGTGCCTGGCTGGCAGAGGTGGGAGTACTGTAGGGTGCATTGGGGTTGAGGAAGAGATTCTAGACTGGAAGCTGCTGGGAGCTGTGTTCTATGAGAGGTGCAGGGCGACAGCTCTGAACGCAGCCCTTGGCCTGGGGAGTGGCACCCTTGGGCTGTGTTAGAAGGCAAGGAACAGCTCTGTGCTGGTGGCCACAGGGGAGCTAGGCTGATAAATGCTCTGGAGATAAGGCAGGAGGCTGGCAGGGGGCCCAGGCCTTGGGTGTGGTGAGGTGGCCTGGCCTGGTAGACACACAGAAGAGGGAGCCTGATTCAGAACAGACTGGATGGTCAGCCCAGGAGAGACTGTGGCCAGAGGCAGAGTGGCAGACTCCTGCCCAGGCCACTGGGAATGACTTAGAGGAGCATGTCCTCTGAGAGGCCTGATGGTCACTAGTGTCTCTTCACCTTCCTGGCCTATCCTTGACTGGGTGCAGTTCACCTGCTCAGGCCAGGTCCTGGCACCAAACCCCCACCTTCACCCCGAGCCTTGGACAACCAGGGAGTGCCGGCCCACTTGACTCAGGAGTGCTTGCTAAAGGGGACGTGCCAGTGGTCTGCTTGTCTTCACCCTTCTTCTCTCTCTCTCCTTTGCTTGCTGTCGGTAGCTGGACTCTGAGGCCGCCTCTCGTGCCCACAGCCAGGTAGGGTGCTCTCCCCCGACTCAGGAGCCCTCCGCTCCCTCCGGTGACCACCCAGCGCCCCCGGCCTGCACCTGGGCTGGCGTCTGTGCTCGGGCCTCCTGCTGGAGTGTAAGGCCTCTTTCTCCTCCAGGCTCCCACCCTGTGTCTGGGAGGACCCCAGCGGGAGGTAGTGCCAGGAGCTTGAGATGGTGCAGCTCTGTGTCAGGCCCCTGGGGAGCATCTAGACCGAGTGTCGCCCTTCAAGTTGGGCCCATGTGGCATGTGGTTCTCAGCCACTGGAGCCCAAGGGGGATCTGGTTGAGTTCTAGGTGTTTCAACTCTGCTCTCTCTGGAGAGAGAAAGCTGAAAAGGCGGAATCCCTGCCCTCTTCCCAGCCCATGCCTGAACATGAGACATTCTCTGTCTCCACCTCCTGGCCAATGTGAGAAACCCATTTTCAGATACACTTTAAAGGAGTTAGTTACAGGCTATGATGTCACCTTCTTCATCAGTCCCCAAATATCTGGTGCCTATTCAACACAAAGGTCTCCCCTGTCTTATGTGATTTGGGAAAAAAAAAAAATTACAACATTGTAATGATTTTTATAAAGTTATAGTTCTTCAAATATAAAGAACTAGCCTTTTTAATGTCCTCACTTAACACACCAAAATGTTGCCAGCCACGTGGTGGGGGGTGATCCTCCTATTCAAAGAGTTATTTCATGGGTCCATGAAACCCAGAGATCTGGGAGCCACTGGTGCAGCCCAGCCCTCCTATTCCAATCTGGGGAAGGGCCATCCAGCACTGGAGGGATCTGCTAAAGCCAGAAGCCAACCTGGGAGGAGAGCACACATCTCCTTTTCTTTCAACTCCAAGAAATGTAACAAAGAACAAACTTCTTATGTTTCCTTATCTTTTCCTGATTTCTCACTCAGGGGGTCAGGACCCAGGCAGTGTCCACGCCTGGGCCTCAGGTTTCAGGCTGATTGTGCCTCACAGCTGGGACCCTCCAAGAGTGTAGGGGCTTGGGCTAACCCGAGGGTGGGTCCATGCTACTGGGGTGCCCATTCCCCACCTGGGGCACAGGATGACCTTGCTGTCATTTCACCCATACACAAGAGGAGCCCGTTGGGCCCTGGGTCCTTCACCTGTTTCCCCAGGTCCCCCAGACACCGTTTCTTCCCAGTTCAAGTGTCCTTCTTAGAGGGTGCCAGATTTGACAGCCCACACCCTGTCAGTACCTATGAATGCTTATTTCTGAGTTGGTGACCTCCTGAGGCCTCTGGGGGCTCCCAGCCCCTTTACACCACTCCTGTGTCCATCTGTATAATGTGCAAGCCTCTCCCTGTGTTTGACAGAGCAGGGCTGCCCCTACCCCCATATCTCTGGCCGCACTGCCTCGTGCCTTTGTGTGGCATTAGCATGTCCACTAGGTCTGTGTGACAGGGGTCTTTGCTGATGGTGGCATGAAGAAGGAGCAGGGAGGCTGGTGTGTGTACCTGGGTACTGTCCCCCGGCCCAGGTAGAGCAACCTCTGGACGGGAGGGCCAGGGCTGAGGCCAGGGCTCCGAGCCCACCTATCCTTCTGTACTGCGAAGTCCGGGCAACTCCCTACTGAGATCTGAGGACATGCCCTCTCCCAGCCTGGCAAAGGAGGCCCTATCATTTGGATGAAGGGAGAAGCTGGGCATGGAAGATCCTAGTAGCTGTGGCCAGGGTCTAGGGTCTTGGACTCAGGACACTGATCTCCCGGGCTTGGCAGGGTGAAGGGGTAGAGGGTGGCTGAGGGAGAACCTGGTGATTTGCTTTCCTGGGGCCTGCTCTCTCCTGGGCACAAGCTCCCTGTGTCCCTGTCTTGCCAGACCCTCACTGATGGTATGGTCCTTAGCCTTTGTGTCCTGTCCTCAGGGCTCCTCAGAGCCACCCCTGCCTCCTGGCTTCCCCACCCTCTTTCCCGGACACCTCTGATGTCCCTGTGTTCTGTGTCTGTCACCTAACTCATTCCTTGCCCAGTGGCTTGTCTCGAAGCCTATGCTCTCACTTGTCTCCCCTCTCCTGCTGTCCTTGTCCCTGTCTTCTATAGCAGGGCCTTTTATTCTTCCCTCTCGCTGACAGGCGAAGACAGAAGAGCAGATTGCAGCGGAGGAGGCCTGGAATGAGACGGAGAAGGTGTGGCTGGTCCACAGGGACGGCTTCTCACTGGGTGAGTCTTGGAGTGTCCAGGGGCACATGTCAGGACTCTCTGGTTTCAGGGCTGGGCAGCAAATGTGCCTTCTGCATCTGGTGAGGGCTGAGCAGTGAGCAAGAGGCTGGTGATGCAGTGGGGAGGAGAGCAGGACCGAGAAGTTCCCACGTGGAGTAGCAGAGGCTTCCCTGGCCCATCCCAGCTCTCTGTCCCTCCCCTGCAGCCAGTCAACTCAAATCCGAGGAGCTCAGCTTGCCTGAGGGGAAAGTGCGCGTGAAGCTGGACCACGATGGGGCCATCCTGGATGTGGACGAGGATGACGTGGAGAAGGTGGGCAGGGGGCTGGGTTGGGGAAGGAGGCTCAGGAGTGCTCTGGGCAGGGCAGGCCCATCCTCTGGCAGCAGAGATGGGCTCTGCTGCTCCAGTGCCCACCCGCCTGTCCTCCCACACAGGCTAATGCTCCCTCCTGCGACCGTCTGGAGGATCTGGCCTCACTGGTGTACCTCAATGAGTCCAGTGTCCTGCACACCTTGCGCCAGCGCTATGGCGCTAGCCTGCTGCACACGTATGCTGGCCCCAGCCTGCTGGTTCTTGGCCCCCGTGGGGCCCCTGCTGTGTACTCTGAGAAGGTGCGGCACCCTCAAGGCTACCCTGCAGACTCCTGGCCCCACCCCCTGCCCTGGCTCTCTGCCCTTCCCCTGTGGCATCCCACTGGGCTCCTATCCACTCTCACAGTTGACCTTGGGAAGAGGAGTCATTTCAAGAGATGGGGGACAGGACTTCCCCACAACCTTTGATGGAGTCCAGGACTTAGCTTCTGCATTTCCATGCATGGCCTTGGAATCCCTGGGCACTATAGGAGGGAAAATCCAGAAAGATGTGGACCTTAGTGGTGAGGGATGTCTTAATGGGATCAGCTAAGAGCCAACCCCTTCTCTCCCTTGCTCTCCTGCCCAAGGTGATGCACATGTTCAAGGGGTGTCGGCGGGAGGACATGGCACCCCACATCTATGCAGTGGCCCAGACCGCATACAGGGCGATGCTGATGAGCCGTCAGGACCAGTCGATCATCCTCCTGGGTAGTAGTGGCAGTGGCAAGACCACCAGCTGCCAGCATCTGGTGCAGTACCTGGCCACCATCGCGGGCGTCAGCGGGAACAAGGTGTTTTCTGGTGAGGCAAGAACAATGGAGAAAACTGAAAGTGGGGTGAGGGGAGGGGAGTGAGGAGAGAGCACCCTCTTAAGTGCCAGCTCTTTTTCTCCCTGGCCTTTCCATCCCTCCGAAACCCCTCTGTCCATGGGCAGTTCTGTGAATGGCCCCAAGCCTTCATACCTCTGGAGCTCCTAGCTGGGAGATGAGCTGCCCCTGGCTTTCCTGATGTCCCCTTGGGCCTGTATTCTGCAGTGGAGAAGTGGCAGGCTCTGTACACCCTCCTGGAAGCCTTTGGGAACAGCCCCACCATCATGAACGGCAATGCCACCCGCTTCTCCCAGATCCTCTCCCTGGACTTTGACCAAGCTGGCCAGGTGGCCTCGGCCTCCATTCAGGTGAGAGTGCTGCCCAGGACTCGGGGTAGTAGGCAATGGGCCACGTGATTTCATGACCTAGAAATTAGGCTGTCTCCCATGCCTCATTTTCCTGGGATTCTACCCCAACAAAATTGACCCAGACACAGGCAGGCTTGCCCTGTGCTACCCAGAGGCATCACCTTCTGCCCTCAGGGCCTCCTGCCCTGGATGGGGCCCGGTCCAGCTTTCTGCCCGTTCGCTTCACTCTCCCAACCCTGGGGTTGTCCTCACTCTACTGCTGGGCCTCAGCCTCACACCCATTTTCTGAGATTCATGCTTGGGGCTTCTCTCGGGCCGATTTCACCTAGCAGAGGACTGGCTTGTCAGTAAAGTAAGGCTCAGCCAAGGCGGATTCTTTCCTATGCTAAATACCTCATCACAGGCTCCCATTTCCAGAAGGCAGGCACCTGGGGGCTGGGCAGCATGGCAGGGCCCCTTTGGGAGCTGGGCCTGTCTTCTTCCACCTCATTCTGGTTTCTGTCCCCAGTTTGATCCTAGAGGGATCTGGTATCTGGTTGAGCACCTTGGGAATGAGATGCAGCTGCTTAATTGAGCCAGATGTGGTAGTGCACGCCTGTGGTCCCAGCTACTTGGGAGACTGAAATGGGAGGGTCACTTGAGCCTAAGAGGTTAAGGCTGCAGCAAGCTGTGATTGTGCCACTGCACTCCAGCCTGGGCAACAGAGCGAGACCCTATCTTAAAAAAAAAGAATTGAAAAACAAGATGCAGGTTGGGTGCAGTGGCTCACGCCTGTAATCCCAGCACTTTGGGAGGCTGAGGTGGGTGGATTACCTGAGGTCAGGAGTTCAAGACCAGCCTGGCCAACATGGTGAAACCCCATCTCTACTAAAAATACAAAAATCAGTTGGGCGTGGTGGTGCATGCCTGTAATCCCAGCTACTCAGGAGGCCAAGGCAGGAGAATCGCTTGAATCCAGGAGGCGGAGGTTGCAGTGAGCCAAGATCACTCCACTTTGCTCCAGCCTGGGTGACAGAGTGAGACTCTATCTCAAATCTTAAAAAAAAAAAAAAAAAAAAAAAAATGCAGCTGCTTGTTCCCCAGGGCCTAGAGGACATCCTTCTGATGTGGGGTGGGAAAAACTTGATCTGGCACTACCCTGCTTACCCACACCTCCATGCTGTGCCACAGACAATGCTTCTGGAGAAGCTTCGTGTGGCTCGGCGCCCAGCCAGTGAGGCCACATTCAACATCTTCTACTACCTGCTGGCCTGTGGGGATGGCACCCTCAGGTGAGATGGGTCAGAGGGTACACAAGGGTGCTGTGAGCTCCAGCCCACTGACTGGCCTCCTGGACCTTGATTGCATCCAGGATTAAAGCCACTTGATCACATCCTGCACTGTTTGGTCATTGCATGTCTGCTATGTGGTAGGCTCTGAGCTAGGCCCCAGGGACGGTGACACGGATGAGATGTAGTCCCTGCCTATCAGGAACTCCCTGGTCGTGGGTACTGGGGCCTGGCTATGTGGGAGGGGAACAGAAAACCCTTCAGTGTTTCCAGGGCCTAGCTAGGATCTCCATTACCCATGAAGCCAGTTCTGGAAAGCAAAGCACACTGAGGTGCCGGTGGTTGGGGACTTGCTTACCATCGCATGACTGGTAGGGGTATTTGAGTCCACACTGGGGCCAAAAGCCCATGCCTCTTCCAGTGGCCTCCAGACTAGCCCTTCCTGCCCCGTGTTGGCTGCCTCTGCCACGCTCTTCCCTTCAGACCGTCAGACTTGCTGTGTGTTCACTGAAAAGAGATAAATGATGAGGCTGAGCCAGCAACCCCAGGCCATTGTCCTCTTTAGCCCTTCTTGTAACTGAGGGTATGGTCTCTGTCTTGGCTGGACTCACCCTTCGGTCAGATTCCCTGCTCCCTTCTGGGGGCCTGGCTGCATCCTCTTACCAGGGCATGTCTGGTGGCCTGTACTCAGGAGAATGGTGCCCTGACCAGGCATCCAGGCCAGTTAGGAAAGCAGTGGCAGCTGGCCTGCCAGTCGGGGATGATGGGAGGATGGGCAGACAGAACTTGGAGTCTGGAAGCTGAGTCTGTCTGTCTCCACCCTGGGGGGAAATGGCCTTGGCATGGGGACCAAGCGCCGTGTTGACGCCTTATTTATACCCCTAGGACAGAGCTCCACCTCAACCACTTGGCAGAGAACAATGTGTTTGGGATTGTGCCACTGGCCAAGGTGAGGGGTCTGTGGGTCTGGGTTGGCAGCCCTGGGCCTTGGAGGGTAGGAAAAGCCTCCATGGGTCCCGTGGGAATAATGGGAGCCCCAGCTCCAGCTGCTGGCTCTACCCAAGCCTTGTCTTGAGGGCCTAGCTTCTCATGGGGGTGTGCTGGGAGGAACAGCCCTTTGAAGTCATCTATCTCCACAGCCTGAGGAAAAGCAGAAGGCAGCTCAGCAGTTCAGTAAGCTGCAGGCGGCCATGAAGGTGCTGGGCATCTCCCCCGATGAACAGAAGGCCTGCTGGCTCATTCTGGCTGCCATCTACCACCTGGGGGCTGCGGGAGCCACCAAAGGTAACCTGCAGTGGGTCCCAGTAGGCTGGCCTGTCCCCTGGGAGATCTTTTAGGGGCCCTGCCCACTCCCAGTTTATTCTTGCCCAGCACAGACTCAGCCGTTTTGAGACACCCCGCTTTTGCTTGTGCCTCTTCTCAGCCCCCCGGGGGGCACTGTGAGGAAGCATGGAGGGCTGGGGGTTCAGAGGCTGAGGGACGAGAAGGACACTAAGGCAGGGCAGCCCCGCTGGAATGACTCTCCTTCTTGTTCCCTTCCTGACAGAGGCCCCCGAGGAGCAAGCGGGTAACTGACCTTGGCCCCGCCCTGGGGTGTAGGGGCCGCCGTGCCCTGTCTTGGTGCTTGCCCAGGACTTTCTGGGAGCTGGGCTTGTTCTATTGCTGTGGAGAGGACTGGTCTGGGGAGAAGCCCGGGGGTTGAGAATGAAAGGGGAGCCTGCAGGCTGTGGGGTGTCTTGGAGTCCCAGGAGTAGCTGCTTCTCCTGCCGGTTTTGGATTTGAATCCTGGAACCTCTCAGGATGCCCACCATGGGGTGGGGTAGGGTGGGCTTGCTTCCTGGGGCCTCCCGAGACCAGTTTTCCCCAGTCCTCTTTCCTTCTCTCCACTTGTTGGGTAGCTGCGTATCTTCCTCTTGCATGTCAAGGTGGCGGCCACCAGGGGGCAGTAGGCACCGTGGTAACGAATGGGCTGCAGCTTTGGCACTTTGCGCTTGGGGACTTGGCCTGGCTTGGAGGAGCTCTGCTCCATCCTTCAAGATGACTTGCGTTGGAGGGTGGCGATTTGAGCACCTCTTCACCCCTTTTTTCTACAGTTTAGGGAAAGGGGATGCTAGCGCTGAACAGCACCTTGGGCTTTGGGTTTGTCCCCCTTCTGGGATGTGAAGGGCCCCAGGCTGCTCAGCTGGAGTGAGAAAGCCCTGGAGGGTGGTGGGTGCATGGAGGAATGGATGCCCGGGCGTGAGGCTCCGTGCAACCCCAAGAAGTGGCCTCCCTGCCCAGGAGGAGCCAGGCTCTGGGTTAGGGAAGTTGTTTCAAGAATGTGGAAGACGGACAGGCAGGCAGGCGTGTGGCTGTATGTTGAGGGAAGTTGCTTCACTCTGAGGTGGTGACAAGCCTAGCTTTCCTCTAACCTACCCAGCCCCAGCTGCAAGCAGAGAGCTCCAGGTGTCAGCACAGGGACCTTGTCGAGCAATGTCTGTTAGCGCCTCACAGGGACCTTGTCGAGCAATGTCTGTTAGCGCCTCACGGGGACCTTGTCGAGCAATGTCTGTTAGTGCCTCAGAGCTTCCAGTGTTTTCCAGGGTGTGTGTGTGTGCGCGCACACATGTGCATGAATGTCTTTGTGGGTCTCTTTCTGTATGTGTCAGTGTGATTACACCCACAAACATACTCCCTGGAGACTGTGTGTGTGTGTTTGCATTTGTCCCAAGTCTGACTGTGGTTGTGTTTTCTTGCCTGCTCATCCTCACAACAGCCCCGCCCCACGGTCCCTTCGAGGCGGCGAGCTCCGTTGATGACTGTTTGCTAACACACTGTTTTTCTTTGCATGCTGCATGCTGGTCCTTTGCCTTACAGAAGCTGCTGAAGGTAAAACCTTGTTTCTTGTTAGCTTTCCCTAATTGCTGTGATTAGACACATGTTGGCTGAGGCACATACGTCTGTGTGGGCTGTTCCCTTTCCCCTGCGGCTTTTTTGCCTCCCCACTGTTGGGCCATCAGTGGGTGTTTGTGGTCTCCACTGGCAGATGCCAGGGGGGCAAGAGGGAGGGTTCTGATGCACCCAGGGAATGAGGAGACATGAGCGATCTCTCAAGATAAATCCCCCACAGGCACACAGGGTTCTTGTGCCCATCCCAGGTGGGCTGGTTCGTCCGCCCTTCCCCAACTTGGGCACCCCTGGAGCTGAGCCGTCTGAAAAGGTTTGCAACCGGCTTGTTGCCCTCCGGTGGCAGCATGTGGAGTTACCGCCTACTTTAGGACCTGCTCATTCTCTCTATCCCCATGGGACACAGGAAATGCTGGCCACTGCTGGCTGCCCCTATTCTGCCTAAAGCCCATCAGGTGTCATCAGGGCTGGTTTTTGCCCCCAGAAGATGCATAGTCATCAGCTGGTCATCAGGTCATCAGCTGGCCTAAGGAAAAAGACCCAGGATGCCAGATCCCTTTTTCCACTCCACAGCTGGGCGTAAGCAGTTTGCCCGCCATGAGTGGGCCCAGAAGGCTGCGTACCTACTGGGCTGCAGCCTGGAGGAGCTGTCTTCAGCTATCTTCAAGCACCAGCACAAGGGTGGCACTCTGCAGCGCTCCACCTCCTTCCGCCAGGGCCCCGAGGAGAGTGGCCTGGGAGATGGGACAGGTACGCTTTGTCCCTTGGCTGATGGTTGTGAGCGGGAGGCCTCATCCTGGCCTTGCTGCCATCCCTGGGGCTGGAGGGGATTGCTGGAGTGAACAGATGCTCTGTCAGTGGCAGAGGCCCTGCCCCAGGCCCCATGCTGACTGGGCCTTGGGCAGGTCATGGGCTTACCCAGGTGGGGAGTCCTGCGGAGCAGGAGATAGCGCTGCTCCCCCTGCCCCACAGGCCCGAAACTGAGTGCGCTGGAGTGCCTTGAGGGCATGGCGGCTGGCCTCTACAGCGAGCTCTTCACCCTTCTCGTCTCCCTGGTGAACAGGTGAGTGCCAGGCAGGACCCAGGGCTTTTCCTGCTTTGGCAGAGGTGGAGTAGATGCCTTTGTGCCTGGTTGGCCAAGGCAGAGCCGGCCTCCTCCAGCAGGGTCTCCCTGTACTGTGGTCTATGAGCAAGGCCAGCACGCCCTCCCCACCAGGGTCCTGGGCACCTGGGCAGGGATGGAAGTCTGGCTGGGGCAGGGTGAGGCTTCCTGGTGCCGGAGGCCAACCAGCGGGGCTCTGACCCAGGCTGTCCCTATCCAGGGCTCTCAAGTCCAGCCAGCACTCGCTCTGCTCCATGATGATTGTCGACACCCCGGGTTTCCAGAACCCTGAGCAGGGTGGGTCGGCCCGCGGAGCCTCCTTTGAAGAGCTGTGCCACAACTACACCCAGGACCGGCTGCAGAGACTCTTCCACGAGCGCACCTTCGTGCAGGAGTTGGAAAGATACAAGGAGGTAGCTCTGGGGCCTGGGCCTCACCTGGCCTCAGATTCTGGCCTTGGCACCCCTAGAGAGGGCATCTGTGGATGCAGAAGGCAGCACCTTACTCTCCATTTCTGTCCTCCTGCACTCTCTGGAGCAGCAGTCGTTCCTTGCCCCCTTGTCCCTGGCCTCTGGCTTTGGCTACGTTCTTACTTGGTGGAGAGTTTACTCTCCAGGAAGCCTACAGGTGCATTGAGGGCCCTGAGGAGACCGCCCTTGGCCTCTTTTGAGGCACCTCCCAGGCCCAGTGATTGCCACTGTGTGGTTCCTGCTCCAAGTGTGTCTGGGCCTGGCCTTCCCGTCTCCCTTCCCTGATCTGTGAGGGTGACAGATGATGACTTAGTGCCTTCTGTAAAAGGGTGTCCCTGATGGGATGAGAACTGGAAATCCTGCCTCATCTGGAAATGAGTTGAGTGAATTGTCAGGATATTTATTTGGGGCGAGAAAGGATTCAGAAGGAAAATGGCAGTTGTCTTCAAGTGTTTCAAGGATGATTGTGTGAAATTGAGAGTGGGCTTGCTCTGTGTTGCCTAATCAACTGATGTGAGTAATGAGAATGTGACTCTGGCTTAGGATAAAAAGAGGTTCTGAGAATTTTAGCTGTGCAAAAAATACAGTGTGTTGCCTTGGGAGCCGTTTCATTTGGGATGACGGAGGGAGCTCCTGCACGGCACTGAAGGAGGTTGGCCTTGCAGATCTCAGAGCTCCCTCCCAGCCTGCTCACAGGGCTGTTCCCCACAACATGACCCCCATGCTCAGTACTGCTCGGCCTTCCTTCCCAGGAGAACATCGAGCTGGCGTTTGATGACTTGGAGTCCCCCACGGAGGACTCTGTGGCTGCTGTGGACCAGGCCTCCCATCAGTCCCTGGTAGGAGCTGCAGAGAGGGTTTGAGAGAGCCTTTCCTCTCATTTCCCACCCCTCTCCCTGTGGTGGAGCCCTCTCCATCTGAGCTGCTGCCAGGAGTGTCACTGTGGGCTGAGGGAGGGTCCAGCGGTCATGCCCAGACACCAACTACTCTATGGCGCTGGGGCTCTGCCCCTTAGCACTCACGCAGTCTGGCCAGGAAGGTGGCACTTTCTTCTGCTCTAGTGCCCTGGGGAGCCACAGCCCACGGGTATCCCAGCCAGGCAGGAAAGCATATCTCCTTTCTCAGCCTCTGAGGCTCAGGCCCCAGCTGGTGACTGGCTGAGCCTCCAGTGTGTCTGCTAGGAGCCCTGGTGACCAGTCCCAGGTGGTGAGGGCCCAGACCCCAAGGACATAGTCATTCCCTCCCATTGTCCCCAGGTAGAGGACTGGTGCAACCTAACAGAGCAGGGCCAGGAGGCAGCCTCCCACTCCCAGGGGAAACAGTGCCAAGCTGTCAAATGCCCTCTAGGGGGCTGTCATGGATATGAACCCTCGCCCCTCAACCTTGGGGGCAGGCTTTGTCACCCTTTGTGCTAGTGTCCTGGGCACCTTGGCACTTGGTGGGGGACTGGCTGGCCTAGCAAACTCTTGGCATTTGGCGATTGTCCGCCATTAGGGGAATTGCATAAGGTGCTTTATTGGCGAACTGGCATTTTTGTGAGGCCGCCGATCTCCGTCCTCTGCTTTGATTCCTGCCTCTCCCTCCCTCTTCTCTGCCATAAGGCCCTGCTTGGCTTGCACAAGTGGTGGGACTGGGAAAGAGTGAGTACCCCCCGGGGACAGATGTTTAAAGTGCCCAAGCACCACATCTCCCCAGGGAAGTGGATTTTCTTTTCCTGACACCTGGGCTCCTGTGATGGCCTCACTCAGAACCGTTGTGGCTCCTGGAAGAGGGAGGATGTCAGCATGAGCAGCAGGGGTCAGACAGCATGTGGGAAGAGCTTGGCCCTTCTTTCTCTTCTGTGGTCTCCCCTGACTAATGGGCCTTGGCATGGGGCAGCTGCACCCCTGGGGAAGGGGACCTTGGTGCCAAGCCTGTCTTCCCATCTGATTGCTTCATTGCTCGTTCCTGCTACCTGGTTCCTGCCGCCAGAGTTACCCTGGCCTTTGGCCACATTCTGCTTCCTTCTGGTAATCACGCCAACTCCCTTGGGCATCTGTGGGGAGGAGATGCAGGCAGCTGGGGTCAAAGAGAGAAAAAACTGCCCCTTTCTCACTTCTTTTTTCCTCCAGTCCCTAAAGGCCAGGCCAGAATAGGGTGTGGGGAAGGTTCCATCCTTCCTGCCCAAGAAAGATGTGGGAACTCCATAGAAAAGGCACCTGCAGGCCAGATGTGGCCACAGGCCTAGTTTCTTTGGCCTTCCTGGGATATTGGAAATCAGAATTGGATATTTCTACCTTCTCTTGAAGAACCAGAGGGTTTATCAATGCTAGGCCAGTGTTCTTCCAGGACAGCAGTTGGCTGCAGCTCAGTGGTGGTTGTTCCCATTAGATAGGGGTACTTGCTGTCTAGCTTGCCCCAGCCTCTGCCCATTTTGGCTGCCACATCCGTTAAGTCACCTGTCTTATGCTTTTGGTCCTTGAGTGAGCCTGCAGTGATCCCACCGGCAGCCATCTGGGCCCCCTCTGGGTTCTCTACTCTCAGAGACCAGGATTAACCCCACAGCTGTCACTTACTGACAGCTTCCTTAGGGCCAACCCTTGTGCTCAGGGCCTTCCAGACTTTATCCCACTGCCAGGGAGTGAGAGCAATATGGGGTTCACCCAAGTCCCTGGTGACCTCCGAGGGGAAAGGGTGGAGGAGGGCCTCAGGGTGTGGGCTCTGGCCAGGAGGAAGGCTGCAGTCTTTGGTGACTTTGGACTGGAGTGCTAAGCACCCTCTTTTGCTGTGGGCTTCCCTTTGCTCCCTTTCTTGGCTCCCCTTTCCCCGGGCTGCCCGCCTCCTCCACAAGGTGTCAGCAGTGAGCGGCAGGAGCTGCGGCGTGTGCGTGCGTGCATGTGTGCACGTGCGTAGCATTCTGTAGGGTGTGTTTGGGCCTGAGGACCACCCTGGCCCCTTTCCCACAGCTCCATATGACAAGGAGGGATTTTCTTCCTTCTCTGTAGGTCCGCTCGCTGGCCCGCACAGACGAGGCAAGGGGCCTGCTCTGGCTATTGGAAGAGGAGGCTCTGGTGCCAGGGGCCAGTGAGGACACCCTCCTGGAGCGCCTTTTCTCCTATTATGGCCCCCAGGAAGGTGACAAAAAAGGTAGGTGGCATCCCTAGAGGGTAGCTCCTCTGCTTCCTCTTACAGGTGGGTCTAGGTGGCACTCCCTGTGCAGGGGATCACTTTGTGCCTGTGCCCTGACAACCTGAATCTTGCTTCTCCCACCGTCAGGCCAAAGCCCCCTTCTGCGCAGCAGCAAACCGCACCACTTTCTCCTGGGCCACAGCCATGGCACCAACTGGGTAGAGTACAACGTGACTGGCTGGCTGAACTACACCAAGCAGAACCCAGCCACCCAGAATGCCCCCCGGCTCCTGCAGGACTCCCAGAAGTAAGACCACACTGCCTCCTCCCCTGTCCTGTACCCAGGACTGTTTTGATTTTGGGGCTCCCTCCCCCTGCAGTTGTCTCAGAGGCCCCCTCACTAGCAAAATAAATGGCCTTTATTCCTGAGAGGCAACAGCCCAGGGCACTTGGCCTTGAGGAGCTGGAGGGACCTCTTAGAGTAGAGGTGGGAGGCAGATATGGTGGGAGAGCCTATGGTTTAAATGTGAAGAACACCCCCAAGTCAAAGAAGGCAGGAGTGGCCTTAGAAACCCCCAGGCCCATAGGCCCTGTCATCCGCTCTGCTCTTTGGAAGATGGTTAGTGGGCACCTACCCTGCGACAGGGGCTTCTAGGTGTTTGGCAG
The DNA here is from genome assembly GCF_047675955.1 of Chlorocebus sabaeus. Classification (NCBI taxonomy): domain Eukaryota; kingdom Metazoa; phylum Chordata; class Mammalia; order Primates; family Cercopithecidae; genus Chlorocebus; species Chlorocebus sabaeus. The sequence goes on along the minus strand of NC_132919.1, from coordinate 27,336,531 downwards.
ATCATAGTGAACAAAACTGAGCTCCCTGCCCTTGTGGAATTTCCATTCTAGTGGGAGAGACAGATAATGAACAGTAAATGTAATAAATAAATTATATCATATGTTAGAAGATGTTGAACCCTAACCCCTCCTGTCACATTGGAAACCTTTCCACACCTTTGCCCTCCCTGGTGAGTGGAAGTAGATGAGTAGATCGCTCCCCTCTGTCCAATTCCTGTCCCCCCCTTGGCTTCTGCCCACCTCTGGCTTTCTCTCCTTATTGTTTGAAAATTTCTCCACTGTTTGTCTCTCTGTAGAGTGTGGGGCATGCAGTTCAGGTAGCCAGGCCCCTGGACGTGGCTGAATGGGACTGTTTGGTGCTCTGGGGCCTTGGGGGAGGAGCGGCCTTTCCCGCTCCATCGATGTGACTGCTTTTCCTCCCTTATCCTCCCACCTCTGGCAGAAAAATCATCAGCAACCTGTTTCTGGGCCGCGCAAGCAGTGCCACGGTGCTCTCTGGCTCCATTGCGGGCCTGGAGGGCGGCTCGCAGCTGGCACTGCGTCGGGCCACCAGCATGCGGAAGACCTTTACCACGGGCATGGCGGCTGTCAAAAAGAAGTCACTGTGCATCCAGATGAAGCTGCAGGTGGTAAGTGCCAACCGGTTCCCAGCAGGCAGGCCTGGGGACTCTTCCTTACCCCTGGCAGGCAGGCCTGGGGACTCCGAGCACACTGAGGCCATCTGGTGCCCACTCAGCATCCCGCTGTGACTCGATGGCTGCTGGTGGGGTCTTCTTTTTCAGTGCTGCCACCTGTGAGTGGCCACCCAGGCCCAGTGAGGGCAGAGTTGTCCAGGCTTAGCAGGTCCTGGCTGGTGCTGGTGCCCCTGCTACCCCGTGAGCAGTGGAGACGCTGGCACCAGTCTCTGCTCTTCTGAGCACAGGCCATCAGAGCCCACTGAGGGCGGTCCCTTCCCCTCGGCAGGATGCCCTCATCGACACCATCAAGAAGTCGAAGCTGCATTTTGTGCACTGCTTCCTGCCTGTGGCTGAGGGCTGGGCTGGGGAGCCCCGTTCCGCCTCCTCCCGCCGAGTCAGCAGCAGCAGTGAGCTGGACCTGCCCTCGGGAGACCACTGCGAGGCTGGGCTCCTGCAGCTCGACGTGCCCCTGCTCCGCACCCAGCTCCGCGGCTCCCGCCTGCTCGATGCCATGCGCATGTACCGCCAAGGTGGGGCCTCCTTTCCTCTCCACTTTGGGCTCTCTTTTCCAGAGCTGGCTCTGCCCCGCCCCACCTCGCACCTGGGACCCGTGGGCTGCAGTGGGGCTGCTCCTGTCTCTTTCCTCACGATCCTTTCTGCTCTGGTTTCTCCTCTTCTCTCCCAGCCCACAGCCCCTTCCTTTCTCCATTTCTTTCCATCCTGCAGAGTCCCCGCCTCCTCCTCTCCCTTCCGTATTCAGTTCTCTTCATCCCTCTCCCCTCCCAGCTCCACCCCGCGCCTTGTCATTTGTCCACAGCTCCCTTTCTCCTCACGTCCCTAGTTTGGACAGTTCAACTTTGCCCATAGCAGCAAACCCACTGCCCTTTCGGAGCCATCTGCCCAGTGAGAAATGAGGTGCTAAATCTTTCTGAAGTACTTAAAACTCCCAAGAAAGGTCAGACAGACCCTTTTTTATGGACGCATCTAAAGGAGGAGACATAGAGGATGATAGTATTAGTGGTTACTTAGAGTCCATAGAAGCTATTGTTGGTGGCTGGGGGCCGGGATAGCACACCGCTATCATGATAGCACACTGCTATTATTCCAGATGAGGAGACTGAGGCTCAGAGAGGTTAAGTAGCTTGCCCAAGGTCACACAGCTCCTGAGCGGCAGAGTGGGATTTGACCAGGCAGGCTGGCTGTAGAGTCATGTCTCATGTCTCTCAAGTGGGGTTTTTTTGGTGGTTGTTTTTGTTGTTGTTGTTTTGCCTGAGAAGTTATGAGTTGCTGGGTTTCTGATGTTTTTCTCCTTTGCTAGAAGAGCAGGTAGACCCACCCACAGCCAGGTCCCCTTCAGGCATTCCCATGGGCACTGTCACTTTTCCTTAGCAGCCCAAGCCAGGAAGCAGGCTCCCTGCCCTGCTCTAAATAAATCATCGATCTGTCCCCACGTCTTGATATGGAGTTGGTGTTTATTATTTCAAAACCAGATTGTTACCGCTCTGAACCAAAATCAATGTGCTTTACTCAAACAAGCAGATCGATGAGGCCAGCAGCAGCAGGCCCCCCTTCCCTCACCCGGCCCCCAGCCACCGACGATAGCACTGATGATTAATTAAGATGCCAGGCGTCCAGACCTGCTATCCTGGCCCATCAATTTAATTGCAATTCAGATACAATCAATAGCTCACTTTGTCTTGGCCCCTCAGCAGCCCCCGCCTCCTGTTTCAATTATCAGGCACATGCATCAGCCTCACCTCCCAGCTGGAGGGTTTCCCAGAGCCAGCTAGTCCATCATTGCTGTGGAGCGAGTCCCTGGCTGACTGTCGGGAGTCCAGGTTTGGAAGCCAGTTCTGCCCCCAGCCGCAGCCTTTGTGACCTTGAGCAAGCCAGTCGCTCCTCCCAGGCCTCCATTTCTATGTCTGAAAGATGAGTCAGATCTGGTTTAAGAAGAAACCCTTTCTGGTTTGAAATTCTGTGATTCTGTGGGAGTGGAGTTCGTGGCCCTCCACCCTGGGCTCTGGTAAGATCAGGGTGACTTGGGGTCACCTCCTGCTAGCCACTGCTCTGACCTTGCTCCAAGCCAAAAGCCACCTTGCTCCAAGCCAAAAGTCAGGTCACACCTCCCCTGACCTGAAGCCCAGACACTCTTCAGGGAAAGAGAATCTACAAGTCTTTTTGGTCACCTGGCCTAGGACTCAAGGTCAGGATGAGGCAAGGAGATCGGCCTTTCTGATGTCCTGCTTCAGTGGACGGAGGGGGAAAAGAAGTGTTTATTAAATGCCAAGCAAGTGAGTCACACTGTGCTTTTTACTTGGTTTCTCATTTAATCTCCATGACTACCATGCGAGATAAGTGCTAGGGCCCCCGTTTAAAGGTGAAGACACTGAGGCTCAGAGAGGTTAAGTGACTGGCCCAAGGTCACATGATCCTAAGAGGCAGGGCCAGGAATCCAGCACCTAGCCAATGCATGATTCCTTTCAGCTACTCTGGTGCCTTTTTTTGTTTTTTGTTTTTTTTGAGACAGAGTCTTGCTCTGTCTCCCAGGCTGGAGTGCAGTGGTGTGATTTTGGCTCACTGCAGCCTCTGCCTCCTGAGTTCAAGCGATTCTCCTGCCTCAGCCTCCTGAGTAGCTGGGACTACAGGCATGGACCACCATACCCAGCTTACTTTTTTGTATTTTTAGTAGAGACGGAGTTTCACCATGCTGGCCAGGCTTGTCTCAAACTCCTGGCCTTAAGTGATCTTCCCACCTTGGCCTCCCAAAGTGTTGGGATTATAGGCGTGAGCCACCACGCCTGGCCTGGTGTCCTTTTTTTTTTTCTTATTTTTTAAAGACCATAGGACATTGTTCTGTCTGTGTTATCACTGAGACATAGACTTGGAGGGCTAGAAAGCATCTTGGGGATTGGGACATAGCCTTCCTCCGAGCTGGTCAGCTGCCCTGCAACCCCCCATTTGCATACCTCACTGACTAGGAGCTTACTTCTTTCTGAAGGAGCCTGTTCCTTTTTCAGGCCTTCCTGTCCCCCTGTGGAGCAGGCCTGATTGTCCTCCTGGCCTCCTCTTCCTCTTCCCTGACTCCCCACTCTACTTTCGAGGCCTGCCTTCAACCACAGGCTCCCCACCCGCTGCAGTTTCTTCCCTTTTGGTGACTGTCCACTGACTGCCCAGGCACCAGTGGCTACTGGGGTGTGCTGGGAGCAGGCAGCGTTGACGGGCCTGGCTCTGGGCTGCTCTCTCTAGGTTACCCTGACCACATGGTGTTTTCTGAGTTCCGCCGCCGCTTTGATGTCCTGGCCCCGCACCTGACCAAGAAACACGGGCGTAACTACATCGTGGTGGATGAAAGGCGGGTAGGTCCAGGTCCCCAGACCACTCTCCGTCTGCCCAGGCCCCTCAAGCAGCTGCCCTTCCCAGACTCATCTGCCTTCCCTCCCCTGGAGACAGCCCATCTGGCCCTGCTCAGGCTCCTGGTTTTGGAAGCACCCAGCTGTGTCCTGGGGCCCAGACCGTAGGAGCTGGAGAAGAGCCATTCCCTCCTTGGAGGCCTGAGCTGGGGGTGTCTGCTCACTGGTGGGTCAGACAATCATCCAGGAGCGAGCAGGGCCTGGGCCCACTGGGGGCACATGAGAATTATTAGTGCCTTGGGAGCCCCACCGGCGGCACCTGGGCCCGCAGCCTGGCCCCCATGTCAGGGATTGGTTCCTGAAGCAGGAAACTGTCCAGGGCTGGGTGAACATTCCTCCTAGAAGGAAGGTGGATATGGCGAGACCTCTGTGGTGCCAGGTGAACACAGGCTGCTGGGCCCTTTCCGGCCCTGGGTGGTGAACTCGTGGCTGCGGAAGGGGTGTCCCTGCCCGTCTGGGCTGTCATGTTGAGCCCCAGAGGCAGCCCCTTAGGCAGTCACAGGGCTCCCAGAGCAGAGGACCCCTCCTTTACTGTGCTGGGCCTCAGGCACCCAGCCTAATTCTGAAAACACCTCAGACCTTAGGATGGCTTCCCTAAAAGGAGGGGATGCTGCAGAATGGGGCAGAAAGCCCACAGAGTGCCCAGCCTGTGTGTGCCCCCCTGCCCCTCCACCCCCGCCTCAAAGACCTGAATTCATAGAGGGGGATCGGAAGAACTTTCTTCCATCCTTTGGCCTGCTGGTGGCCTGGGCAACCTTGTGTGGACATAGATGCCCGTCCCACGCCCCCTTCTCACGGGCCTCAGCCTCCATTCCAGCCTCCCACCTGTGGCTACACCAGTACCTCATCAGCTCTGGAAATGCCCCACCTCTGAAATCATAAATCCCAACGTGACCTTCTCTGACCACAGCCTCCTGCCTGCTGGTCCCACACCTCTCTTCCCCTCAGGACACTGCTCTCCAGCTCCATCAGGACCTCTCTTTCTGGATCACACTCTGTTTCTCTGTCAGTTGTCTCCTTTTCCATGGTTCACTCTGCAGTCACTCTGCCTCCATTGCCCTCAGCCCTCCTGAGCCTCCCGCAGCACCTGGCCTGCCAAACTCCCACCCCAAAGTGCCAGGCTTTGGGTGTCTGCACTCCTCACTTTGGGCTCCCAAGGGTGGTGGAAGAAAATTCTACAACTTTGTGGACTTGACTTCCTACAGGTTCATGGTCTTCAGCCTTTGGTGGGCCCTCGGGGAACCAGCAAGTCTTCTAGATGTCCCCTTCTTATCTGACCGTGACTCCAGGCTTCCTATCTGCTATTCCATTCTCCATCTTTCTCCTCAAATCCTCCCCACCCCACCTTTCTGGCTCACCTTCTCAGCAGATACCCAACTTCCAGATCTCAGGACATCAGGCTCCAGCTTCTTTTCCTGCCTCCTGCAAACCTCTCTTCCTTGGCCTCCTTATTCCTGTACACCTTCTGTCTTGGTGGGGAGGGTCCCTCCTCTCGTCCAGTCCCTTGATCCTGTGCCTTGGAGTCCGTTTCCTTGGGTCTCCCCAGAGACCCGTTCTATCCGTGTGAATTCGCTTCTCTGTCTTTTTCCTCCAGCATCTCCTTTTCTCCTGGCCCTTTTCTCTCCATGGAGAAACTCCCCCACAGACCTGCAGGTTTTGCTCTCTGGAAGGAGCCTCTGTCACCTCTGTCATCATCTCCCTGTACTGTGCTCTGCCTCCTGCCTGCCCTGGACTTTCTTCCTGCTGCCCTCACCGCCCATGGCTGCCTGGTCCCTCTTCCTGATGCCCTGGCACTGGTCTTCTCATCCCCTCCATATTGCCACAGCCAACCGGCACTTTCTATTCCTCTGTTACTTGAATTCTTAGCAGCACAGGGCTCCATTCTTTCTGGGACATCCTCTCTTGGGCCTCTTTGCTGCCACTCCTGGTTTCCCCCTTGACTCTGTTCTCACTCCCTCTGAGCTCCGCATTTCCACTTGCCCCTGAAGTAAAGAGGTGTCTTCCTCAGGACTTTGTCTTTGGCCATATGTATTTTCTATTCTGCACCCTCTTCCTGGCCAACGTCATTCACACTCATCACTTCAATTACTGCATATATATTGATGACTCCCAAATCAATACCTCTAGCCCAGGCCTCTCTCCTGAGCTCCAGACATACATTTCTATCTGACTGCCTTCTGGACTTCTCTACCCCTATCCCTTATGGCATCTCAGACTCAGCTTTTTCAAACCAAACTCATTCTCTCTCCCCACAAGTCGGCTCTTTCTCTTATATTCCCTACTTTGGAGAATGGCACCATTAATCTGCTTAGTTATGTCAGTCGGAAATCTCAGTAAAGCCCTAGATTCCTCCTTACATACCCTATCCCCATATCCGGCAAGGCTCTGTCTCCTTAACACCTGCTGTGTGTTTTCCTCTTCTCTTCCCCTTGGGCCAGGCTCTAGCCTCCCTTCCTGTGGACTACTGCCTAAGAGGGGTAGGTCTCCATCCATCTACCCATTTGCCAGTGAGACCTCTACCAGTGCAGACCTGATCATGCCCATCTCTGAGAGAACCCTTCAGGGGCTCCCGAAGCACACGGGGCTCCACGTGCTTTGGCTCCAGCCCCCTCTCTATTTGCACCTTCACTACCCACCCCCCATCCCAGTTCCAGTGAGTGACTTGGAGTTTCCTCAGTGCATTTTGCTGTCTTGTGCTCCCAGGCCTTTGCGTACACTGTACACTGGTTCCTCCGCCTGAAATGCCCTCTCCCCTACTTGGTCCAGCAAATTCTCACTTGTATCAGAAGTTCTCAGCACAACCAAGAGCTGTCTGAGGTGCCTCGTGGAGGTGCCACCTCCTGTGGGCACTGCAGTAGTTCACTTGTCTTGCTCCCCAGCAAGATGCTTTGTTCCTCTTGTAGTCATCTCTGTGTCCCCAGAGTCCAACCCAATGCCTGACACTGAGGAAGCCCACACAAGTGCATGAGTAACAGACTGTCTAGGAGGAGGGAGGGGAAGGGCCAAGGGCCTGGAGGAAGCCCTGCATGGTGAGGGGAGACCCAGGCGGGCTGCCTGACGGAGGCCTCTCTCTACAGGCGGTGGAGGAGCTGCTGGAGTGCTTGGATCTGGAGAAGAGCAGCTGCTGCATGGGCCTGAGCCGGGTGAGTTGTCCCACAGGAGGGCACTCGGGCCTCACTCCAGGGGCCCCTGGGTGGCTGGCCCACTCCTCCTGTTCTTGCTGCTCAGCCAGACATCACTGGTCTCCTGGTGCCCCCTGAGTCTTGCCCCAGCTCCACCCCGCCTAGCCACTCAGGGGCTGCCCCCTTCAGGGCTGGGGGCCAGGGAGCTAGAGGGTTCAGATGCAGCAACCTGACTTTCCTTCCTTCTGGATAACTGGCTTGTTCAGTGCCAGGAACACCTCTGTGATGTCAGGAGAGAGTGGGTGGAAGGTGGCCCTGAACTTGGCCCGAGTCCTGGTGTGGAGAGTGGGGGAGACTGGAGGGCTGGACCCAGAGGATGTGGGCTGGAAGAGGCAGGAGGCCTTGGGTAGAGCCCCTGTGGAGAGTTATCTGGGGCTGCTGGGTTCCAGAGAGCAAGCAGGACATGGTGAGGCTGTGCTGCCACCACCTGCCCACAGGCCAAATTCCTCATCTGAATGGAATGCCGTGCGTAAAACGCAGGCACGCCGGCCCCTGGGTGCCAGTTTGCCACGTCACTCCTCACCAAAGGGTCAGCTGAGCATTCCTCCCACAGGCAGGAAGCCCAGCATGCCCCTCTCTTCCGAGCCTGGGAAGCTTGGACAGGTGGCACCCGCATACGTGCCCCAGGGCTGGGGTGGAAAGGAGGCCAGTGGAGAGCCAGAGAGAGTTCTGGACTGGTTGTCTGCCGGCAGAGGGGGAAGGAACTCTGGGTTGCAGGGTCCCGTGGGGCGTGTGCGGTGCAAGGAGGTGCTTGCAGAGGCTTGAGTCTCACTTGTCCTGTGTGCTTGGTCCTCTCGGCCCTGCATGTTGAGTCGCTTTCCTGGCTCCTCCTGCCCTCCCTCACTGTCAATCGCTCCCATCTCTGTGTCTTTGCATCTTCCCATCTTTGCTTCTGCCGTCCCTGGCTTTCCCTTTGGCCCCAGCAGTCCCTGCTGGTCTCTATTCCTTGGTTTCTGGTTCTGTTTTTCTGTTTCTCTCCTTGTTCTCTGTATCTTTGTGTCCCATTCTCTTTCTGTGTCATTTTCTGGTTTGTGTCACTGCTTTGTCTACCTCTGTGGCTGGCTCAGCTCTTTTCTCTCTGTCTGTTCCTCTCCCCCCGCTTTTTTAAGCTGGGGCTGCCATCTAGGGCCCCTGCCTAGGGCCGCCTGCTCTCAGGCTTTACTTCAGCTGCAGGGTCTCTCCCTGGGTCCCGTCACCCTGGTCTTTCCCGCCAGGTTCCTGTCTCTCAAGCAGGCTGAGCTGCTGCTGGCTGCCATTGGGGATGGCACCTTCTCCAGCCCATGCCTGGGTTCCCAGGCCTGTCTCGGGCAGGGCAGGAAAGGGCCTGTACAGGCTGATCCTCTTCCCAGCTGCCATCTCAGACCTTCTGTCGTCCTGAGCCATGCCAGGTGCCCGGCTGAGGCAGGCAAGCCCCAGGGCACACTGTCACTCAAGGGCAGAGCTGGGCCAACACTGGGTGCCTGCTCACATCTAGTTTGGGAAAGAAAGTTCAGGCCGTCTAGGCTCTGGTTAACACTGACTCGTGAGCAGGGATTCCCTGTGTGTCACATTGCTTCAGAGGAGGTGGTCTTCATCTGAGCCATGGGACCCTGAGAGTTTCAATAAGAACTTTGGGGGGCTCAGAGCCTCCTGACATTGTAAAATTTGTATGAATGTGTATTTTGGGGAGGAGATGGCCTGGAGCTTTCACCCAATACCCAGAAGGACCCTTAACCCCACAAATGTTCAAGAGAGATTTGAGGCTCGCTGCTTTGGCCTCTAAACCATTCTTTCTCTTCTCATTGTGTCTCTGGGCCATTATCCACCCCCCACTCCAGCACCTCACTTCTGCCCTGGTCAGGTGGCTATGTGTCCTAACCAAGCATGTTTGCTGTCCCCTGGTGGGACTTGGATATTCCCTTTACCCCCAGTGGGATTTCAGACTTGCACATTATATGAAATTAAGCAGCTGGGGGCCAGGCGTGGTGGTTCACGCCTGCAATCCTACCACTTTGGGAGGCTGAGGTGGGCAGATTGCCTGAACCCAGGAGTTTGAGACTACCCTAGGCAACATGGTGAAACCCCATCTCTACTGAAATACAAAAAAATTTTCTGGGCGTGGTGACGGGCACCTGTAGTCCCAGCTACTTGGAAGGCTGAGGCATGAGAATCACTCAAGTTCAGGAGGTGGAGGTTTCAGTAAGCAGAGATTGCACCACTGCACTCCAGCCTGGGTGACAGAGCAAGACTCTGTCCCCAAAAAAAGAGAGAAAGAAATTGAGCAGCCGGGCACGGCAGCTTATGTCTGTAATCTCAGCACTTTGGGAGGCTGAGGCAGGAGGATCACTTGATGCCAGGAGTTCAAGACCAGCCTGGGCAACATAGGGAGACCCCATCTCTACAAAAAAAAATACAAAAATTAGCTGGGAATGGTGATGCACACCTGTAGTGCCAGCTACTGGGGAGGCTGAGGTGGGAGGATAACTTAAGCCTGGGAGGTAGAGGCTGCAGTGAGCCATGATCACGGCACTTTACTCCAGTGGCGTGAAGTGGTGACAGAGCAAGACCGTTCAAAATAAATTTAAAGAAAAGAAATTGAGGCTCGGGTAGAACTTAGGACCGATGGGAGACCCCATGTTCGATGGTGGGATTTAGGGAAGTGTCACAAAGGACTGAGCTGGCTTTTTCCAAGGCCAGCCTCAGGGGACCAGGTTTCTGTGGAGTCGCCAGAGGCAGAGCTTTCTCAGCAGAAAGTTTAGGCCCTCTCTTTGCATCTTTGCTGAAGGGGGCCTCGGGATACTGTGCCTGTTGGCTCTCAGTGCATTTACGTAACCTGTTTCCCATCACGTTCACATCTTCTCTTTGCCCCACAAAAAGGAATTTTCTGTGTTCTGTGCCAGATGGAGGTAGGCCTATACCTAGGTGTCTCCGCCCACTCTCATGGATACAGAGTGATTTTTTTCACCCAACCCTTCCCGTTTCACACACACTCCTCTTTGTGGCGTGTGGCAAATTTTACCAAGCCCTATCTTAGGGCAGCACAGAGCGTTAAGCAAAGGCCGGGTGTGGGGGCACCCAGCTGGTTCTGCACATGCCTGCCCTCCAGCCCCCAAACCTGTATGACAGGTCCCTCAGCTGGGCCAACCCCCGCCCACCTCACTGGCTTCTTCATGAGAAGGTGAAACCTGGGTGTGTGTTGGGGGGTGGCACATGAAAGAGGAGGCCATCTGAAATGAAACTAGCAGGGAGGGGGAGGAGAAGGCAGGAGCTTCCCACCACCCCCTTCCCATTCTCCCTGCTTTTCCTCTGCACGCTTCTCCCCAGCACTGCTTCTCACACAGACATCCTCCGGCATCCACTCCCCCTGATCCCAGCAGTCGGGAGTCAGAGGGGGCTGGAGCCCGGGTTGGGCCCTGCAGTGGGCTGTGGGCACAGGGGGCATTGACAGTGTTGCTGGCAGTCCTGGGTGAGGAAGCCCTCACAGATGTGGCAGGACGCCCCCTCCCTGTTTGACCAGTGACTGCTCCATTTCCTTCCTTGCCCCAGATATCTTCCCTTTACTTTCCCTCTCCTTTCATCTTTCTTTGAAGTTAAATTTCACACCTTACTCCTCCCCTGCCAAAACCTCCCCAGCCCCTTCTCCCTCAGCCTTCCCAGGGCCTCTTCCTGCTCCTCCCCTCCTCTCTTGGACAATTGGATTTTGAGGCTCTTCCCAAGCGAAGGGCTGTACTCCCTGGCCTGCTTGTTTCTCCAGTTCCTCACCTTCCCTCCCTTTCCTCTGCTGGGCTGGCCCAGTCTCCTGCCTTCACCTGGCCTGCTTTTTCACAGGTGTTCTTCCGGGCGGGTACCTTGGCACGGCTGGAGGAGCAGCGGGACGAACAAACCAGCAGGAACCTAACCCTTTTCCAAGCAGCCTGCCGGGGCTACCTGGCCCGCCAGCACTTCAAGAAGAGAAAGGTGCTGCTCTAGGGACATCCCCTCCCCCCACAACCTAGATGGGCACGGCCAAGTTCCTGGAGTGGGGGCTATGAGGGGGAGAAGAGGCAGGAACCTCCCAGGCCACCATGTCCTGGGCCAGGGTGGGGAACGCGCAGCTCCCTGGTGCCAGCAAGTGTGCTGGTGTGCCCAGCAACGGGGCCTGGTTGGAGGGCTTTGTTGAAGGGTAGGGGAATCAGGGCCCAGGCAAAGGTGGGCTCTGGATCATAGGCTGCTCCATGAAGATTAAGGAGCTGTGTCAGCGACTCCTTTTCTTATTAGCAAGTCCATAAAACAGCCAGCACTGCCGCCTCTTGTGTTTCAGCAAGATTAGGTTTTATAGCACAGCTAGGCCAGGGTGCTGGAAATAATCAGGCAGCAAATAAAGCAGATGAAATTATTCCTAATGGCAGCGGAGCGGCTAGTGCCCAGCACAGTGCTCCCAGGGCTGGGTTCTGTGCTGCCCACCCTCTGAGGGACGGAGGGAGCCTGGGGCAAGGGGGAGCATGGGAAATATCTGACTCCGGGTCAGGAGGCCAGAGGAGCAGCCCCGGGGGCCTGTGCTGATGGTGGGGAGGATCCTGGGCCGAGCTTGGCCAAGGTGACTGAGAACCGCACTGTGCGCCACCCCCACCCCACCTGCAGATCCAGGACCTGGCCATTCGCTGTGTTCAGAAGAACATCAAGAAGAACAAAGGGGTGAAGGACTGGCCTTGGTGGAAGCTCTTTACCACAGTGAGGCCCCTCATTGAAGTACAGCTGTCAGAGGAGCAGATCCGGAACAAAGACGTATGTGACAGCCTGGGAGGGCCAAGTCTCTGGGTGAGGGGAAGCCTTGCCGGTTTAGCTTGAACTTCCAAGCGCTTCTTCATTTAGTCCAGAGAGCTCACATCCTTGAAATGTGCTCATCAAACAGAAGATGTCCCTCTGGGGTGCTGGCTGAGCCCCTGGGCAGCCTCTTAACGATAAAATCTTGGGCATCTCTAGCTTATTGGGAAGGGTCTAGGGACAGGATTCCCAGGAGGCAGTGGCTCTGCTATTGGGGACATGCTTCCTCCCATGGTGTCCTGGCCCAAGCTTCATCAACTTCGTTCACTACAGGGGTGCAGACCCAGGGCCCCAACCCCTCGCAGTGCCTTTGGCTCACTTTGCCCTCTTTGGTCCACCCTAGGAGGAGATCCAGCAGCTGCGGAGCAAGCTCGAGAAGGTGGAGAAGGAGCGGAACGAGCTGCGGCTCAACAGTGACCGGCTGGAGAGCCGGGTGAGTGACTCCTGGCACCACACCAACTGGGCATGGCTGCAGGGAGACCCAGCCCCTGCAGGTCCCCCAGGTGTTCTGGTTGAGTGAGGCAGGCACTTCAATTGGTGGTGACTCCCTACCCCCAACCCCAGATCTCGGAGCTGACATCGGAGCTGACAGATGAGCGTAACACAGGAGAGTCTGCCTCCCAGCTGCTGGACGCGGAGACAGCAGAGAGGCTCCGGGCTGAGAAGGAGATGAAGGAATTGCAGGTGAGGGCAGGGCCTGGGTGAGAACAGCAGGCTGGTGACTGCCACACCATAGTGCCCACTGGCTCCCCCCAAAAACAGTTGGCGTCTTCACCCCTAGCCCAGCATCCCTGTCTGCCCTGGGTAAGCATGTGAGCATGGTCTGTGTGGTTCGGGGAGTGGGTATGAGGGGACAGAAGCATACCCTGAAACCCCGTCTTCTGCAGACCCAGTATGATGCACTGAAGAAGCAGATGGAGGTTATGGAAATGGAAGTGATGGAGGCCCGTCTCATCCGGGCAGCGGAGATCAACGGGGAAGTGGATGATGATGATGCAGGTGGGCCTGAGGCCCAAGGAGCTCGGCAGTGGCCTGCGATGCGAGCCCTGATGCCCACCCCTGGGTAGTCATGTCCCTTGTCCAGGCCTGTCTCCCCTCCATGAGCTAAAGTGAAAGAAACAGATGAGAAGGCAGAGGTGCCAATAAATGCAGGGGATTGTTAGGTAGAGCTGTGACAACCACGACCATGACAAAGACGGCCGTGGTCCCAGCAGTCCCTGGGGGAGGCACAGCACATGTAGTCACATCTCTCGCTCTGGTCTTCTCCTGGCTAGTGGCTTCTTCTGCCTTGGGAGGAAGCCGTCATTACAGAGAGCTTTCTGAGCCCTGGCTGACTCCACCTGCTGCTCCCCCTGCCCCATCCTCCTTCCCCTCTGCCCCTTCTGGGAACTCTCAGCACCTCCATCCTCCCTTGTCTGCCTCAACCCCACAGGTGGCGAGTGGCGGCTGAAGTACGAGCGGGCTGTGCGGGAGGTGGACTTCACCAAGAAGCGGCTCCAGCAGGAGTTTGAGGACAAGCTGGAGGTGGAGCAGCAGAACAAGAGGCAGCTGGAGCGGCGGGTGAGGCTGGGGAGGAGCCGAGGCCTGTGCTTGAGAGGGCCAGGAGGGGAACTGGTGCCTTGTGTCAGTCCAGTGAAGGCTGGGGGCAGGCAGGCCTGGCCTGGGACAGATCAGGGAGGCTGACATGTTAGCTTCTCGGTGCAGGGGCAATCAGGAGCAGGCTATCATTAGAGCTTCTTCAGTTCCCTGGGAGACCCGACTTCCTCCCACATCCCTGGGTCTTCCCCTCACTTACCCACCTCCCTCTCCTCACCTTCTCCACCAATGCTTCCGGGCCTCTCTGTATATGCACCCCGTCTCGGCCCCTAGCTCGGGGACCTGCAGGCAGACAGTGAGGAGAGTCAACGGGCTCTGCAGCAGCTCAAGAAGAAGTGCCAGCGGCTGACAGCTGAGCTGCAGGACACCAAGCTGCACCTGGAGGGCCAGCAGGTCCGCAACCATGAGCTGGAGAAGAAGCAGAGGAGGTAGGTGGGCCCCCTGCCCTGGGCCCAGAGAACCATCTGGAGCAGCCACAGACAGGACTGCCTCCTTGCCCTCCAGGGAGGAAAGAAGGAAGGACCTGAATTTGTCCAGGGCCCTTGCCTACCTGGTCACTCATCTTGGATTGTGAAGAGGCCCCCTCTTGACCTCCAGGGTGGACTCGAGCTGTGTCCCCACTGAAGGCCTGCCCAGGCCTCTGCTTTCAGAGGTGCTCCCCGCATCACGTGCCTGTCACCCTGTGCCAGGCCCCATCAGGAAGGGCATCAACCAGGGCCCGTGCAGGAACCGCTATGTCCCTGCCCCCGGCCCCCAGCTCTGCCTCTCCCTCACTTGCCTCAGCTACACAAACACTCTCTCCTGACTAATGTCGTTAAACTACCGTGCCACTTCCATCTCATTATGGTAATGATACAAAGGAGGGGGGTGGCCCTCACAGGAGAAAATCCAATCTAAATTAATTTCCCGGGCTGAGAATGAGGATGGGACGCCTTCATTAGCAGTACTGAGGAACCCACACACCCTGGGAACAGCAGGGCGCCCTGGGGAGCAAGAACAGCACCCATTTCTCCTCTGCAGGGGAAGGGCTTCTCAGCAGAGGCACCGGTTGCCTTTGTGAAGGGGTATCCCCACACCCACGACCCTGGGAGTGAGGATGGCAGAGCCTTTCCAGTGACTCTGGGTTACCCCTGGCCTCCTGGACCCACCACCATCTCCCCAATTGGGGAAATAGGAAGGTTTTCTATTCCTCCCACCTGACACCATGACCACCACTTCCCTCGTTCTCATCTCTGCCCCCACCCTACCCCTTTACCCAAAGGCTGGCACCCTTAGCTCAACCCCCCCTTCTGAGCACCCAATGACAATACCAGGTCGGCCTAGTTACCGTGCTGCTGTGCTCCCCGCTGGGCAACTTATTAGGTTTCAGCTGCCCGGAGTTTTCTTACTTTTTTTTGATGTGGGGTTGGGGTAAGGGGAGCGTTCAACTTCCACAGGAACCTGATTAGCTATTCAGGGAAGGTGGTAAGAGGAATTTGAGCAATTTGCTGCATATTTAGCGGGAAATGGAAGACTGGGAAGTGGAGGAGTGAAGAATGAGGCCCCCTGTGTGCCCATTGAGGCATGTGGCCAGCTGGGCACAGTGGGAATGCCAGCTCTGAACCCAGTATGGGGTGTCCTGGTGGTGTCCTGCCAGCACTGCTGGGGTGCATGGTCCTGGCCAAAGGCTGGTGCCCAGAGGCAGGGACAAGGAGCCAGTTGTTGCCCTTACAGTTGCTGAACTGAACTGTGGAAAGTGAGTTAGTAGAAGCAGGGTGCTCATCTCTACCCTTTTCCCACCCCACCCTCACCTGGGTCCCTCATTCTTTGATGTGATGAAATAGAAAATGTAGAGACTTAACTCCTGAGGGGCCTGTTAAGCAGGCTAGGGGTCCCTCTTAGGCCTACTTGGTGAAAGGGCTCGCCTGAGTGCTCCCTATCCCAGACCCAGTTGCTCAATAGGGCCTCAGTGGCCTGACCTGCCACCTCTAAATGTCACCTCTACCTTGCCACTGGCCCCACGTTAGGGCTGCATGGGTCTCCCCACCCCTGCTTGGGTCCTGTCCATATCACCACCTCCTGACAGTCTCTGTGTGGGGGACCCCGGCTCTTCCCATCTGATAGAGCCGCCACGCTGCCTTGCAGGTTTGACAGTGAACTCTCGCAGGCGCATGAGGAGGCCCAGCGGGAGAAGCTGCAGCGGGAGAAGCTGCAGCGGGAGAAGGACATGCTCCTTGCTGAGGCTTTCAGCCTGAAGCAGCAACTAGAGGTGGGTAGGGCCACCCACCGTCTGTGCCCTGTCCCCCTCACAACCTGGGGTCAGCCCTGTACCAGCCTCATCTCTTTTGCTCCAGGAAAAAGACATGGATATTGCAGGGTTCACCCAGAAGGTTGTGTCTCTAGAGGCAGAGCTCCAGGACATTTCTTCCCAAGAGTCCAAGGATGAGGCTTCTCTGGCCAAGGTCAAGAAACAGCTCCGGGACCTGGAGGCCAAAGTCAAGGATCAGGAAGAAGAGCTGGATGAGCAGGCAGGGACCATCCAGATGCTGGAACAGGTACAGGAGAGCTTGGCCAAGGGAGGGGTGCCACCATCCCCACAGCCAGCCTCAGGCATGGGCCAGAGGATCCTGCCTCCATTCATTCATGTGTTCACTCACTCACCTACTCATAAAATGTGGAGTGAACACCTGATCTGTGCCAGCCACAGTATAAAGATGCAGTCATGGAACTTTCCACAAAAACAAATCTGATGGAGCTCTAGTAGGGAAGGGCTCAGGATGCATGGCAGCTGAGGGCCACAGGCCCAACCAGCCTGCCACCAAGCCACCAAGTCAATTCAGGCAGCTAGAGCCTGCAGGCAGACGGAGAAGCTGCAGGACTGTCCCCACCCCAGCTACCTCTCTCTGGGCCTATGCCAGACCACTAGTAAGGGAGTTCAGCTGCTCTGGAGAAGCTGCTGCCACGAGAGCAAGGTGCCAGCAAAGGGAACTGGCTGGTGGACATTCTCAGCCCATGAGCCTAGGGAGAGCCACACACAGGTGGGAAGGGGGTGGGCATTGCTGGGGAGGGAACCCAGACCCTACTCCAACCACCTCCAGGCCAAGCTGCGTCTGGAGATGGAGATGGAGCGAATGAGACAGACCCATTCTAAGGAGATGGAGAGTCGGGATGAGGAGGTGGAGGAGGCCCGGCAGTCATGTCAGAAGAAGGTAAGGTATCTGAGTACTCACCTGTCTAGCGTAAACACCTTTTCCCATTGCCACTTTAAAGTAAGGGGCTTTCTGCCTCCCTACCTCAGCCACATTGTCTTCCATTGTCATTCTGGGCCAGGAAGCGCCTCTCGGGATCCTGGCATTGGCAGGGATGTATTGGCTTAGAGTCTGTAGAGAAACTTGAGCCCCTGAGGAACTAACGCTCCCTGCTTTCTGTGCCAGGGGCAGCCCCCTGTGCCCCAGCTGTACTGCGCTGTACTGGTGCTGTCTGCAGTCAGCCAGCCTGGCCGGATAGGTCTCCACTGTGTGGCGAGGTGTCCTATTCTGTCTTGGCTAGCCCCACTGCATGTGGCCTGCCATCCCTCCTCGCCCTCCCAGGCTGCTTTGAAACCCTGGAAACCTGAAATTTAGGTTCTGACCCCTCCGCCAATATCACTGTGCTCAGGCCTGCCCCACTGTTTTCCCGGAGTGGGGAACCCAGAACCAAAGGGGCCTGCTTGGCACCAGGTACTAAAGGGATGGACGGGTCTCTGTCCCCACGGTATTCCAGTTAAAACAGATGGAGGTTCAGCTGGAGGAAGAGTATGAGGACAAGCAGAAGGTGCTGCGAGAGAAGCGGGAGCTGGAGGGCAAGCTCGCCACCCTCAGCGACCAGGTCAGGGGACGCTCCACCTGCCAAGTCTGGCCAGCTACCTGCCCATGCAGCCTGAGGAGTGGGGATCCTAGGGATGGGGAGCCGGGAACAGAGCTGTCAGGGGTATGGGGGTGCTGCAAAGAGCCCATCATCATCCCTCGATGGAGGCATCACCATACATTGGCACACCCAGCCCTTTACCACTGGTTGGCATGATCCTGGCTCTTCCAGGATCCTTATGGGGACACTGATAATGAGGACGTGGGGAGGAGTGGGCTTGGGTAAGATAGGAGGAGGCCCTGTGTGGAGCCCAGAACCCCAACTGCTGGTGCCCACCCAGGTGAACCGGCGGGACTTTGAGTCAGAGAAGCGGCTGCGGAAGGACCTGAAGCGCACCAAGGCCCTGCTGGCGGATGCCCAGCTCATGCTGGACCACCTGAAGAACAGCGCTCCCAGCAAGCGAGAGATTGCCCAGCTCAAGAACCAGGTATCCCCAGAGAGCACATGGCTGATCCAGGCGCAACAGAGCTTACCTTTTCCATTCTCTTTCTCTCTCTCTCACTCCTCTCAGTGGCTCGTGAGTCCTTGGGAAGGAAAGTGACAGGATAGAGGGGAAAGCCACATGTAGCAACTAGACTCCCCAGGCCCTGCGTGTGCCTTACTGTCTCACCGCCCAGCCCAGGGTGGTGTGGATGGGGCCTGGTGCCCACCAGCCCTGTCACGGGAGGAGATGCCCACGCATGCACCACCACACAGCCATGGCCCTGGGGTCTGAAGTGAATGGAGGAGGAGAAGGAGGGCATCTGGGCTCACTCTTCCCTGTACAGCCCTCCTGCCCCCAGGGAATGACTGACATCTTTCTCTGGGGCGGGGGTGGTCTCTGTCCAGCTGGAGGAGTCAGAGTTCACCTGTGCGGCAGCCGTGAAAGCACGGAAAGCAATGGAGGTAGAGATTGAAGACCTGCACCTGCAGATTGATGACATCGCCAAAGCCAAGACAGTGGTGAGGGGCCAGGGTGCCCGGGGCAGAGCTCGGGGGGCTGAGGCAGAATAGAGCTGCCTCTGTGGCTCCCTTCACCCCAGACAGGTTCTTCCACGTCAGGACTTGTGACGGGTCCTTTCATGCCAGGACTTGCTGCAGGAAGAGCAGGCCCCCCTGCTCTGCGTCTCCCCACCCTGAGCAGAGGCCTCGGGGAGGAGCAGGCAGAAGAGGGAGCCAGCAAGGGCCCATCTCCCTGTTTAACCACCTGCCTGCGGGAGCTTGGCCGCAGGCCCCAACACCATAAATAAAGGCATCTAATGTGACTGAGGGACGTAAACAGGTGCCTAGAGATTAGCAGAAGCACCGATAAGAGGACAGGATGGCTTGGCTTCCCTCCCCTTCCCCCTGCCCAGCCCACTGACAAGCCCAAGCGGCAGCTAATTAGAGCTCTTATTTAATGCCTCCTTTTTAATTCCCCACCTCTCCCACAGCCCATCCATCGGCAGAGAATTCATTACTGGGATGTGGCCACCAATACCTCCTTGGGCAGGGAACGGGGCAGGGGAGGAGGCTGGGCTGGGCTAGTGGCTTCATGGCCCCTGAGCTAGTCACCTAGCTGCTGAGAGATGCCAACCTCTCGGGCTTGATTTATCCCCATGACATTTGTGCTCCTCAGCAGTTTTCAGGTGAGTAATTCAAATTCCTTAATTGTGTTAAAAAAGGTTGTTATAAAATTACCATTTTATTTAAATCTGAGTTAATAAATTTCTTGGCAGAGGCTTCCCCAGCTCCCCACAGCCCAGTAACAAGATGGATGGGGCAGAGAAGGAGCCAACACAGTCATTTTGGTTTGGAATTACAGGCTAATAGATTCATTCATTTCCTGAAGCTGCTGTTGGATCTCTCTTCCCCTCCCCCAAGGAGGGGACTGGCTGTGGGGGCTGGATGCCCAGGGAGTGGGCAGTCCCAGGGGAAATGAGAATCTAAGCCAGGAGACCTTCGCAGACTTGAGGGGTCCTTCCCTGGGGCCTGAAGGGGGCAGAGTACACGCAGGCAGGGCCTGGACTGATAGTGCCAGGATGATGGGTCATTTGTTCTGGGCAGACCTTTTCTGCCTTCTCATTAGCCTCAAAGGAGCTGCCAGGAAGCAGCTGTCATTCAGCTCAGAGGCCTGGGGTCTGCCTGTACTGCACACAGCCCTTTCCCTCATCTCCCTGGTCCGGAGCAGGACAGGCAGCTCCCTGAGCATCACTGGTCCTGGGACCCACCCCAGCGGGCAGACTCAGCCCATTATCATCTCTACAATGCCCCCACCATTGGAGGCAGCTGGAGCCCACAGGCACACTGGGCCTAAGGCCCTCTGATCTGTCTTTGCCTCTGTCCAGCTGGAGGAGCAGCTGAGCCGCCTTCAGCGTGAGAAGAATGAAATCCAGAACCGGCTAGAGGAGGATCAAGAAGACATGAACGAATTGATGAAAAAGCACAAGGCTGCCGTGGCTCAGGTACCCCTGCCAGGAGTGCCCCTCACACTCTGCACCGCCATCATCCTTCTGGTCCTCCTCATGGGTCCCCCATACAACCGCTTGTTTTGGGAGGTGATGGAGTGAGAACTTCGGTCCTCTGGTGTTCCAGCTGGGCTGGGCTGGCTGAATGTTTATGGGGGATCCTGCTTCTGATGCTCTCACCCCTTTCCCAGGCTTCCCGGGACCTGGCTCAGATAAATGATCTCCAAGCTCAGCTAGAAGAGGCCAACAAAGAGAAGCAGGAGCTGCAGGAGAAGGTGAGGACCAGGGGCTCCCTCGGGAGAGAGAGTGCGCCAGGATCACTACGTGTGGGAGGAACCCCCAAGTTCACAGTTTAGAAGGCGCTTTTCTCTGCCATCAGTAATCCACAGAGCAACATAAACTAGGAGCAAGGGCTAGGCTTGGAGCCATGTTACCATAGCAGACATTTGGGCTTCCCCTGCCTCATTTCCCATCTCTATTCCCTCTCCAGTCCTTAGCTTTCTCCTTTCTCTCTGAAGGGCAAGATCTGTGCCAAGCGCTAGGGCAGATGGGGGAGGCCTCTGGCCCAGGGCTCCATTCTCTTTCCTCCCAGGTGCATCCCTCTCTACCCCTCCCACCTTCTGGTCACCGTGGTGATATTGCCTGCCCCAGACGTATCCTCCTCACTTTCTGGGCTCAGTTCTTTCTTCTCTTCTTGCCCTCCACCTCTAGCTACAAGCCCTCCAGAGCCAGGTGGAGTTCCTGGAGCAGTCCATGGTGGACAAGTCCCTGGTGAGCAGGCAGGAAGCTAAGATACGGGAGCTGGAGACACGCCTGGAGTTTGAAAGGACACAAGTGAAACGGCTGGAGGTGGGTTCCCGCTTCTCCCGGGCCGCACCAAACAGGGCAGAGCTGCGCCAGCACTGGAGCCGCGCATGCTCAGCAGGGCTGGGCAGGCCCCCGGACACTCCTCAGAGGCCTGTGCCTCGTTGCCAGGCCAGCTGACGGGCAGGTGCTTCTCTCCCGCCCCGCCTGGCCTGCTCTCTGGGTACCGTGGAGCCCGCCTGCTTTACATTCTGTTTCCGTGCTTGCTTTCTGCCAAGGGACCAGAGCAGCTTAGCTCTTCGTCTTCATATTTTCCTCCACCACGAGCTCCCCCCGCCTGTTCCCCTCAACCGGTTCTCTGGCAGGGTCATAAATATGCAGCGGATGGTGCCACTTCTGTGCAGGCTGGAGTCTGTTCTCTCATCTGCCCTCTCTCTCCTCCTCTCCCCTTCCCTGCTTCATTCCCTTTCTTCCTCACTTCTTCTGCCCTCCTGTCTCTGCTTTCTCTCTCTCTCTCTTCCTTTTTCTTGATTATGACCCTATTCTTTCTTCTCCCTTCTTTTTTCTTTTTTTTTTTTATTTGAGACGGAGTCTCACTCTGTTGCCAGGCTGGAGTGCAGTGGTGCGATTTTGGCTCACTGCAACCTCCATCTCCCAAGTTCAAGCGATTCCCCTGCCTCAGCCTCCCGAGTAACTGGGACCACAGGCACATGCATTTTTAAAGTTGTATTTTAGTAGAGACAGGGTTTCACCATGTTGGCCAGGATGGTCTTTAACTCCTGACCTCATGATGTGCCCACCTCGGCCTCCCAAAGTGCTGGGATTACAGGCGTGAGATATTTTTTCCTCTCCCCAATTTTACTTCTCTTTCTTACCCTCTTCCCATCCCATTCTCCTCTCCCTTTATTATAAAGTTCATTCTCTCTTCTTCTTCTTTTTTTTTTTTTTTTTTTGAGATAGGGTCTTGCTCTGTTGCCCAGGCTGTAGTGCAGTGACACGATCATGGCTCACTGTAGCCTTGACCTCCTGGGCTCAAGCAATCCTCCCATCCTCCTGCCTCAGCCTCCTGTGTAGCTGGGACCACAGGCATGTGCCACCATGCCTGGCTAATTTCTATACTTTTTGCAGAGACAGGGTTTTGCCTTGTTGCCCAGACTAGTCTCGAACTTCTGGGCTCAAGTAATCCGCCTGCCTCAGCCTCCCAAAGTGTTGGCATTGCAGGCATGAGCCACCACGCTGGACCAATCCTTTTTCCTTTGGTCTCCCAAAGCCAGTATGGGCCAGCCCCTTCCATCTCTGGCAGAGCAGATAGCAAGAGAGAGGCAGAAAGGATTATCTCCTGGGTTTACACTCCTCTCGCCTTATTTTTAAGTTCTCTTTGAGTTTATAAGCCTTTGTCTCCGCACCGTCAGTTCTGTCTGGGCCCTGTGTTGATAAGTGTGGTTGGTGAGGGGCAGCCCTGTCACCTCCTCCATCAACTCGCAGTCCATGGAGCAGGCACTTAGGTAGGGATAGAAACAGGTGGGCGTCTAGAGGGCATTAATAACCTGGACACAGGAAGAGAGCACAACTGACCCTCCCAAGGCAGGGTCACAGTTCTCAGGAGAGCTGGAGAGAGTTAGGGGAAACTTAAGAAGGTATTTTCTGCCCACCCCAACCCCAGGCTGGCTGATAATATTTTGATCCCCGTTTTACATATAGGAAGGGTTATGTAGGTTGCCTAAGATCACAAAGCTATCAAGGGACAGAAGAGGCCATTAGTCTGGTGGACACAGGACAGGCCCACAGGACTTGTCTCCTTTTCTCTTGGGCCTAGTCCCTTCCCGCACCTCTATCCCTCAGGTTCCCTTCTGCTCGGAGAGTTTTGTGGTTTAGACTCATAGGATGTTAAACACGAATGGCCCAATCCTGCAGCCTGGCTCTGTTATTTTAGGGATATAGAGGCTGGAGGCCCAGTCAGAGGTAGAACCAGAATCACAAGCAGATGCGGGGTTCTTCCTTCACATTCAGCCCCTCTCTCCAGGTCATTTTTTGCTCAGCATCCCACTGCCTGGCAGGAGATTCATTAGGCTTAGAGAGATGCTCTCTGCTTGGAATCTGATGATTGTTTAGTCTCTCCTAATCCAGAACTCCAGCAAAGCCATTTACCTCTGAGCACAGGATCTAGCTTTTGGGGCTTCTGGGTTCAGAGTCCCTGCGGGAAGCCTGCTGACCTGAGAGGCCTCTACATGCAATGTCAATACCGACAGGCCCACCAAGCTGCACCCAGAACACTCCTTCAGTCTTGGTGTAGTAATAATGATAATAGCACCTTTCATCTTTCAAAGTGCATTCATATTCATTACCTTATTCATCCTCAGAAGACCCCTGGGGGGTAGGTGTTATTCTCACCCCATTTTACAGAAAAGCAAGGGAAGCCTCGGGATTGCTTGCCCAGGTAGCCAATGAATGGTGGAGCCAGAGCTTGACCCCAGGCCTCCTGACCCAGAGCTCTGCCACACCCTCCCTCTGCCTGACTGATGGGCCTACGTGCTGTGTCTTTCTTCCCCAACTGCCTGTCCAGAGCCTGGCTAGCCGGCTCAAGGAAAACATGGAGAAGCTTACTGAGGAGCGGGATCAGCGCACTGCAGCCGAGAACCGGGAGAAGGAACAGAACAAGCGGCTACAGAGGCAGCTCCGGGACACCAAGGAGGAGATGGGCGAGCTTGCCAGGAAGGAGGCCGAGGCCAGCCGCAAGAAGCACGAACTGGTAATGCCCTCCTGTCCCCCACAGGGTCCACATGGCAGCCCCCTGACAAGCTGTTGAGTGTGCGCCTCACTCTGGCCTGGTTGGGGATAGGGTGCAAAGAAACTGCACATGAGTCAGAGAATGAGAGGGAGGAGGAGCATACCAGGAGGGCAGACCAGGGAGCCAATGGCACTGGAGGCTTCCTCAGGTGAGGCTTGGCCCCCACAGCCCAGCAGCAGCAGAGCGGAAAAGGCTCTGGAAGCCTGTGTCAGCCCTTGGGTAGCACCCCTATGACCGGGAAGGACTTGAAGCAGGCTTTTTCTGGTCATCTGGGGAAGAAGTTAGCCCTCCTGCAAACTGGGCTGCCCGCTTCCTCCTAGGAGATGGATCTAGAAAGCCTGGAGGCTGCTAACCAGAGCCTGCAGGCTGACCTAAAGCTGGCATTCAAGCGCATCGGGGACCTGCAGGCCGCCATCGAGGATGAGATGGAGAGTGATGAGAATGAGGACCTCATCAACAGGTGAGAGGTGGCCTCTGGGGCATCTGCAGCCAGCACGGGGGCCCTCTTGACTGCCTCTGGAACCAGGCCACCAGGTAGAACAGTTGCATCCTCTGCTTCCCCATGAGTGAGCCACCAACCCACCCTCCCTTTACTGCCAGACCCCAGCACAGCCTGTCCTGCAGAGGCAGAGGGTGAGACAGGTGCACCCTGATTGAGGCCCCCCAGCCAGTCTCCCCTCCCCAGGACCAGGCCCTCCAGCTCTGCCTGCTCAAGATGAATTATTCCCCTGTTTAGCTGCATTTCCGATGGTGCCTGCTCCACTCTGGGGAGGGCAGAGATTTAAAGGCTGTGGTGCCTTGTTACTATGCCAGAGATTTTCTCATAAAACCCACCCAGGGAATGGTCTGGAGAGAAAGAGATTTGTAGTCTTAGGCGGAGGAGACAGTCACGAAGAAGGAAGGCCGGCAGTGTGGGGTGGCGCCAGGCCATGGAGAAGCTCCCAAGGCTGCCCTAGGCAGACCCTAGACCTGCCTGCTTCCCACCTCAGGGCTGGGGCCCATCCTGCAGGCAGGTCTGGGGCAGCGCAGGGAGCCTGCTGCTTTGGGGCAAGGGAGAGGTGCCAAAGGCAGCCCAGATCAGGTTTTGAGGACAGTGCTATCACGCAACCCCCCCTACCGGGTCTCAGCCAGCCAGAGCTGGCTCTTGCTGAGGGAAGAGAGGTCCTTGGCTAAGGGGTCCACCTTGGGGTTGCCCATTGATTTCGTCTGTTTCCTCTGGACCCCTTGCCCACCATCTTCCTTCTATTTCCAGTTTGCAGGACATGGTGACAAAGTATCAGAAAAGAAAGAATAAACTGTGAGGACTGGAGCGCATGTGCTCTCTGCCTGTCCTCGCGGGTGTCTAACCACCCCTAACACTGGCTCCCACCCCAGGGCCGCTGCACGCAGCATGTGGATACAGCCTCCCCACACTCCTGCCTCACTGTTCTCTAATGCTAATACACTGACTCTATCCTCAGGGGAGGCAGGGAGCAGGCAATGAGGTGTGCTCCCCAGAAGGCTGGGGCTGGCCCGTGCACCCTTGGTGGGCAGGATTGGGGGCTCCTGCAGAAAGGAAAGTGCAGCCTATTCGAGAAGTTTACCTTCCTGAGCTCCAGCACTTTCCTCCCTTAAAAACCAAGTGTGGCCACCTCCCTAGCCTGTTTCTCTGGGAGAAAAGTCTGTTTGGGCTGGATCTGTCCACATCCTTGGGCTCCTTGGGAGCCTGAGCTGCCTGAAAGAAGCAGGCATGTTTCATCTTTAAAGGTCCACCACCTTCTCTTGGCAGACAAGGGTAGAAGGTGAGGGGCATCTCCCAGTTTCTTGTTTGGAGAAAGCATTCAGGCAGCTAATCATGGGCTGCTCGCCATGGCGGGGGAAGGGAACACAGCCAGATGTGTTTACTTTACTCCCTGCGGCACCGTGGGCAGAGGGAGGCCCCGGCGGGCGGGCGCTTGTGCTGATGCTGTCTGTCAGGTGGCGGGAAGCCCAGGAAATCCAGCCCTCTCTTTTCCCGCTATCTGGGTGGGAGCTGGACAGCAGATGCAGATGTGCAGGCCTTCAGGCAGAGCGGGGCTGATCCTCCGTCAAGTTCGACAGGGTTGTTTTTCGGAGGTCGTTTTTTTAGCATGGCATTGGATTTCTTCCCCCACTCTCTCTTGCCTGGTGGGCCCCCTCCGCTGGCCAGGATGGGCTGGTGGCAGCGCACAGGACTCCGTGAGAGCTAATGATAAATGTAATAGTGTGTAACAGTGATAGAGGGCCGCTGGAGCCTGGTTGTCACACACAATTAATATCCCCCGCCATTCTGTCTCCGTTTGTTTGTTCCCCCGTGATTCGGCTCCCAGTTAACTAATAGCACATGAGCCCGGACATAAATTGCATTTGACGCAAAGTTTAATTCCGACCATTTAAAATTTCAACTGCCCCCTGAGCCTGCCTGCCCCTGGAGTTTGTTTACGGGCCTTATTATTTAAGGAAAAGACCATCTTCTAGATGCTTGCAACTAAAGGGAAGGCAAGGGCAGGCAGGCCAGCTTTGCAGCCCATCCATTGCTCTGAATGTGAGGAGGAAAATTCGTATTCTGAGCCCACAACTGTCTATCCCCTGTGTGTTTCAACCCTGCCATCTTTGGGTGGTAAGAGCTTCAAGGGCTGATAAAATGTGCATTTAAGATCATATTCTAAACCACTGCGAGGCACGCATACACACAGGTACACTGCACACGCACACACATGCACACGCCGGTGCGCGCTCACGTAGACGCATGGGGACGTGCGGCTTTAACCAGGTTCCGGCTGATGGCAGAGAGGTGGTGTGGCTCCTTCCTCAGCAGCTCTGGGCCCCAGCTCCAAGTTATTGAGCCCAGCACACTAAGGCAGGCAGAAAAATAATGTTTCGATTTACTTAGAGATACAGTTGTTATTGCTATAACCTTAATGAAAGCAGTAAACAGCACAGTATTAAGGGAGATTTACACAGAAACGCTTTTAACATGTAGACATAGATTTTGCGATGCATACAGCACCTCCTTTCTAAAGGCAATCAATATGGTTATGAACGGTGGTGATAAATTATAGGCTCTGAAGCTAGAGAGGGAGGTTTTTTGCACGGGTGTATAAATCAGGTGGTATTGGCGTTCCATGGGGCCCATGCACCACAGTAAATCTGCCAGGCACGGACAGGCACAGGGCTTGCATTAGCAGTTTCGAGGCTGACTGCTAAACTCCTGTTTACCCGGGGCATCAGCCGGCCTCGTCTTTGTTATAATTCTGTATTTGATGGAGGCCCATAAAATATGCCTCTTTATTCCCCTCTCCGTGAGTTGGACTCTCTCACGGTCCCCAGAACAGTCTGCTGGTTTCATATGTGTGTGTGTGTGTGCACATGCCTGTGTGGCTATTTATTTAAGAATATAATTCAGGAATGGAGCCATTCCTGTTGACACAGAGGAAAGGAAATTTATATCAAGGAAAAAGCCTAGCCTATACATAGCAGGGCAACTTGGTGAGCAGACATTCTGCAGAATTTTAGAAGCAATCTTAACTCAGAAGCTATCTCCAAGCCCAGCTGCTTCATGAAGGGAGGGCCATGACTCCAGCCTCAGAATTGGACTCCTCTGGGCTTTCTTGCAAGTGCTAAGGTCAGCTCTGCCAGATGAAGCTCTTGTGAGCCAGGGCTGGGGGCTACCTGAGGACGGAAGAGGAGACCTTGAGTGACAGGGCTCTGGTCTGGGACTTTCTGAGCCCAACTGGGTCTCCAGAGACAAGTTAGATACTGAAACTGTTGCTAGTCCGTCTGGAAATGCCGATGCCCCCCACCCCTTTTCCTTTGTTTCTTAAAAGCCAGAGAAGCCACAGGATGGATCTGCGATATGGCCTGTGCCTCCTTAACCTAGAGCCCAGGTTGGTGCTGCCATCCGCTAAGGAGACCTCCAGGTTCAAGCTAACTCCAAATCCCACGAAGCCCTTCTCTTCTCCTGCTCTGTGGCTGGCAGCCCAGTTCTTGTAACAAAGGCATGGAAATTGACAGCAGCTATGGCCACAATCTGAAGAATGGCAGAAAAGAAACAGCAGAGTAGGCCTCAAGGAATCACTGAAGGACCCAGGGCTCCTCTTTTTAGCTCAGAGCCATTTAGCTGAAATTGATGAGTGGATGGTCTTTAAGTCATTCTCCTTGGATTGGTCAGCTGAACAGTGGCCTGTCACAGATAACTGGCTTGGGAGCTGCCTCCATGCTCCTCAGGGTCTTCTTGGTGGTTGTCACACAGTGTGGCTGCTGAGTGGGGACAGGCTCCTTGTGAATGGTGTGCTCTGTCTAACCTCTCTCGTTCTCCCCCGACTCACTGACGTGCATGCTGCCCACATCCCCCCTGCCCAAGACACCCCCCGCACCCCCCTCTGCTCCCCTCGTGGGCAGCAGGTGCCCATCCCTTGCCTGGCCTTGCTACCTTTCTGCTCCTCATCCCTACAGTGAGGGAGACTCGGATGTGGACTCGGAGCTGGAGGACCGGGTCGACGGGGTCAAGTCCTGGTTGTCAAAAAACAAGGGACCTTCCAAGGCAGCTTCTGATGATGGCAGCTTAAAGAGTTCCAGGTGAGCATATGGCCTTGAGCTGGGAGGAAAACCCATCTCATGCCACAAGGAATGGACAAGTAGTGCCTGGATCTCATGAGGGCAGGCCTGCGTCTCTTGCCTGGCATTTGTGACTGCAGCCCGGGCATGCTCCTGGCATGTGCGTGGGCACAGGAAGAGGCTTAGTTTCTTCTTAGCCAGGGCTGTGTTGCCCTTATTTTTCCCAGGTAATGTTTTCCCATTAGGCTCCAAGGTTTGGTTTGGTGTAGGTTAAATGTCACCTTTGCTTGTTCATTTAACAAATGTTGATCAAGCTTCCTGATAGTTCAGACCCTTGGAATCAAGACCGGGATGGGGTACAGGAGACTCTTGATCCCACAGCCCTGGCCAGCTCTGGATCTCTGACATCTTACCATGGATAACAGCAGAAGAGGCACCAGTTCCACTGATTCTTGTACCAGTTCCAGCTACAGGCACATTTCTGTCTTTTTCTGCCTATTCTCTCCTTCCTCTAATCTCTTCACTGCCCCCACTTCTTTCCTCCTAATACCCATCCACTGGGGGAATGTGCTCCCCTGTTTTCTAGCCAGTCATAGTCCTCTGATCATACAGACAGCTACCCCTGGAATCCAGAGCTTCCCCTTCCCCATCTCTTTCCTACTGGCCAGTGTGGCAGCAGGGAGAAAGAACAGCCCTCACCCCCACCCCCAACCACCCCCATAAAGCCATATCCCTGCTCCCCCCACAACATAGAATCCCGACCCCCAACTCAAGCCCATCCTGATCCTCCAGGACACACCCTTCCCCATCCTCTCCCAGAGACAGCAGGTAGACTGGGTTGAAAAAGTAACGTCTCTCCCTCCCTTCTCCAGCTCCCCCAAGGCCCCTTCCCCAAGCCTGGCCCCTCACCAGAAGCACCCAGTAGCTCCCCCTAATTGGTTTAATTTATTCGGCCAAACAACGTTTTGTTATTGCAGATAATGCCGGCTTCCCCGCCCCACTGCCGTGGTTCACCACGGAGTGGCACGAGGCTCCAGGTAGTTGACAATGAAATAAATTGAACTAAACGTTTAGAGGGGGAAAAGTGATGAAATAGAACAATAGTCTAATTTACATGACATTCTCCATGAAGCTATTTTCACTGACGCAAATTATTTTGCTTCATTTCCTCCGACGCTCTCACCACCACTTTGCCAGGGCTGCTGCCGTTTTCTCCTCCTTTTGCCTCCCTCCCCCTGTGTCTTTATTCTCTGGGTTTAATGCTTGTTCCTCTCTCTCTCTCAACCTCCCTGTCTCCCTGCTGCCCTCATCCACGGCTGGTTCTCGCACCCTCTCTCGGAACGGCCCTCAACAGCCTCTCTAAGGAGGCCTCAGGGTTGGAGGAGAGGCCATCCTCGGTGGTGAGCTCCCTGAGCTATCGGAAGCGGCTCACCTTGAAGGACTCCATTGGGGGCACCGGGGATGCGGATTCGCTCTTCACCTCCCTCAGCGAGCGGGCGGCCTCCCCAGAGAGGCCCCCTAGGAAGGCCCGTGTGGGCCCCAGGGAGGAGCCAGGCCTGGGCAGGAAGTCCGAGGAGCCGGAGGAGTGTGGCTCTGTCCTCTCAGGGACTGGAGGGCGCGCTGGCCGGGGGCTGGAGAAGCGGTGGGGTTCCGACTTCAGCCGGGCCTCCACCGTCTCTGCACCCGTCAGCCGGGCCTCCTCGGCCACGCGGCGGGGCTCTGGCGAGGACAGGGCTGGCTCTTCCCTGAGTTTCTCGCTGTCGGGCTCGCCTGGTTCCCGCCGCAGCACCTCCCGGCTCGACAGCCTGACCAGGACGCTCAGCCCTTCCCTGAGCCGGGCCTCTGGCCTAGGCCGGGAGAGCCCTGATTCCCGCCTGTCCCTGGGCCGGAGCTGCCTAGAGGAATGGGACGACGGAGCCAGTGTGGCCCTGAGCGAGGCCTGCTCGCAGTACAGCCACCCGTCACTGGCACGCAGTCTGTCGGTGCCACCCCGGCCACGCAGCTCTGTCTCGGCCATGGATGAGCCTCCCAGCTCCAGCGTCCGCTCCGTCAGCCGTCACTCCTACCTGGACCCAGACCTGGAGGCTGCCATCAACGAGGTCTTGAGCTACAAGCCTGCGCCATTCCAGCGGAGCAGCCTGGAGCCCGACTCCGAGGAGGATGACAGGAAGAGCATCCAAAGTGCCCGGAGCGCCCAACTGGACCCCCCGGAGCGAGCTGCCAGCATCCGCCGCTCCGCCTCTGCTGCTGATGTGTCCCGGTCCCGCAGCGGCCGGAAGAGCCGGAGCCGGCGAAGGAGCAGAAGGAGCAGCTCCAGCTCCAGCTCCGAAGCTTCCTCGGAGCACAAGAGGCGGAAGAAGGGGCGCTCTCGGAAGAGCAAGAAATCTAAGTCGAGAAGAAAGAGAACAGAGACGGAGTCTGAGTCCTCCTCGTCGTCATCTAGCGGCTCGACCGTCTCCAGCCACAGCCGCTCCAGTGTGAAGAAGGGCCCAGCTGCAGAAAGTGAAGAGACTGGGCAGACGCACCAGCTGTCGAGGAAGGAGGAAAAGAAGCGCAAGAAGGAGGTGGACAGCCTGATGATGCGGTACCTGTACCGGCCCGAGAGCGACTAGCGCAGTAGGTGGCACCTGGCCTGGGTTCAGCATGGCATGTCCCACCCGGTGTGAACTAACGTGCTCCCTGTCCCACAGGCCGCCACCTTAGGGCCCACGCGCATTCCTCTCGGGCATGCCTGGCCTCGGAGAGCCTCCTGGCTGCCTTGATGCAGGGGCCAGCCAAGCTGGTCAGTCATCCTGAGCCCTGAGCCCCGTCAGCCGAACTCGCTGCTGATGTCATAGCTCCCACTTACAAGACCCTGAACCAGGGACTGTCCTTAATACCTTCCACACTTTAGTCACTCATCCCTCACAGTAACTCCATAACAAAGGTCTGAGTAGCCCTGTTTCATAGAAGATGAAGCTGAGGCTTGGAGAGGTTAAGTCACTTGCCATGTGGTCACGCACAGCTGGGAAGGGTTGTTGCCAGGGTCTGAATGGGGTCTGCCCAACTCCAACACTCTTGCCCTTACCTACTCCTCCACGCAGCCAGTGCAGAGCACATGGGCAACATGTTTACTGTGTGTGCCCAGCAGCACCCATTCAGGAGCTTTCGTTCATCGCCCCAACAGGCTGGGGGCCAGGAAAGGTCCCAAACTGACACCGCAGCTGTGGTTGGTGCACATCAGTGGCCCTAAGCTATTATTGGGCCTTTTGCTTAGTTCTCCCTCCCCCACCCTGCCCCCTCAAAGCTACCTTCCTCTCTGGCATAGATCTCAAGCCTAGGAGTACAAGGCTCCCAGGGCTACAGCCCACACAGCGCCACACCCTACAGCAGACCCAGGAGATGCCTGGCTCTCTCCCCAGCCCTCCCACCAAAGGCCCACACATGGGCGTCACCTCGGTTCTACTCATCTTGTAAGGTTCTAATGAATAGAAATTAGCAGCTGCTGAGTGACAGCCCCCTCCTGGCTCTCCTGCCTCCCCCAGCTCTTCTCCCTGTGGGGAGGGAGATCTAGCAGTTAGGCCCTTTATGCCCACACCCCCACCGTGGAAGAAGGGCAGAGCCTGACTCATTGGAATCCCATTGTTGCCAGTTTCCCTGGTGGGTGGTGACATTTTAGATCACCCTGCTTATGTGAAGCTGTTTTCAGCATGGTGCCCTCCAAGGGCAAACTTGCTGCTTCCCAGGAGGTATGACCCCTGAGTGCAACCCCCTGGGGCACAGACATTTGTCTCCCAGATGCACGAACTAACACACCTGTTGCATGCTTGTGCTGTGAGTAGCTGGACACCTAGGCTGACTTTGAATGCATTATACCAAAAGGGACTGATGTAAGACCTTTTAAGGAATGGAGCAAGTGGAATGGCTCAGCCCTGCTCTGTCACTTCCCCCATGCAGCAGATGGTTACTGGGTGCTCCAGGAGGAACAGGAAGCATCTCTGTTGTACTAGGGAACCAGTGTTGGCTCCATAGTAAGACAAGAGTTGGCCGAGTGCGGTTGTTCACACCTGTAATCCCAGCACCTTGGGAGGCCAAGGCAGGTGGATCACCTGAGGTCAGGAGTTGAGACCAGCCCGGCCAAGATGGTGAAATCCTGTCTCTACTAAAAATACAAAAATTAGCCGGGCGTGGTGGCGCACGCCTATAGTCCCAGCTACTTGGGAGGCAGAGGCAGGAGAATCGCTTGAACCCGGGAAGCTCGGAGGTTGCAATGAACCGAGATCGCACCACTGCACTCCAGCCTGGGCGACAGAGCGAGACTCCATCTCAAAAAAAAAAAAAAAAAGGCCAAGAGTCAAAATATTTGATCAGGCATCTCAGCCTTCCTCTTAGCAGCCCTGCTAAGTGCCCTACACCCCTAGGGCAGGAAGTCAGCTGATGGACCCTGGAGAGAGGTTTGGAAAGCAAAGAGGGCCAGGCCTTTTTGCACACTGCGTCTCAACCCCCAGATGGACATGGGCCTAAAGCTGGGCCATCTCACACTGACTGGCAACTGGCAGATTTCAGACCCCAATGCCATCAGCCCACCATCACCCTTGACCCCACAACCAACAAGAACAAAAAGACCAAAAGCCTGTTTCTTCCACCAGCCATGAGCACAGTTCCTCTTTTCCACCAGGAAAGCTGTAGTCGTTGTGACGCCCTGTATACCACCCCCTCCAAGGAGGATTGGATTCAGTGTTGGTAGAGTGGCACCAAGCCAGAACCTAGTCAACCAACACGGAGCCAGAGGGAGAAGGCCTGGGGAGAGAGAACCTCGGTGGCGCTCAGCATCAACTGGCTTTGGGGTGGGGGCATGGGATGGAGCAGTCTCTTAGCTTCCCATCTGTTGATGAGGACCAGCAAGAATTTACAACAGGAACGCAGCTTCCATAGCACATTCAAGGGAGGGGAGCTGCCGCTCTGGGCTTGCCTGGCGGGAATTAGCTTATGTACCAAATTGTTTGTGACAGCGCTGAGCAGGAGGCACTGGCTTGTGGGGAGGAAGGCTTTTTTAAACAATTTGGTTAAAATGTTCAAATTGCCAACCCTGACTCTTGCCCTGGAGAGGAGGGCAGCTGCCTGCTGTTGACTCCCTGATGGCTGGAGCAGTGGAAGCCAACTAAGAATGGCTAACGATCACCCAAGCTACAGGCAAGGGCAATCTCATGTGTCCGCAGCCCAAGGCAGAGAGAGACATGGAGTTTACCACCTCCCCAGCAGCCTCTGCCACGGCCCAGCGTCTTGATGAAACAGTATGGAAACCTGGCTGTCATTTATCCAGGTGTCTGCCTACTTGGCACAGGAATGTGGGCTTGGGGAGTGGAACCCCCACCTTAAAAAGAGGTGAGGCAATGGAAAGGACCAGAGGGCCCTGATTCAGCAATTTACAGCACCTCAGAGCTCGCCAGCAGCCTCTCATTTGCATCTGGATTCTAGCCCTGGCATCTGTCTCACCCCCCTCTGCTCACAAAGTTACCCCACTGTCTTTCCACAAAGCCAGGCGCTCGTTAGCCTAACTGCAGACCATAGCCCTGAGTGCCCAGAAATTTCATGTAAAAAATGAGAACCAAACCAGGCTCCCACTAATTTAGAATTGAAACAACCCCAAAGCTAAAATAACCCCAATTTTTTTCTATGTTACACAGTCATCAGTGAGCTTTATAATTTTGTCCTTAATTTGATAGGTCTATACTTTGTCCTATCAAAGTAAGACTCATTTATGTTCAGTCTAGTTTGTGTTAAATGTGTTTTGTGCTATCCTGATTCCTTTAAAAATGGTAATTCATTCATGAGAAATATGATAAGTATTAACCAGACTGCCCCATTCCTGAACCATTTTGCATAATTGAACATGTATTCTATCAGCCTCTTCCTTTCCCCCAGGGATAGAGACCGACATCTCTTCATACAACCCCTGGGCTCTCGCCCAAGCCAGCAGGAGAATTCAGGTTTGGTCTTGTGTGTGTGTTTTTTTCCTCTCAGGTCATCCAATCGAGTGGCTGGCAGGGTGAAGTCGTCCAAAGTCTTTGAGGTCTAAGAGTCCCAGATTCAAGTTTACATACTGGCTGTGTGGCCTTGAGGAAGATCCTTTCATCTTTTTTTTACTGGCTTTCTCATAATATTTCATAGGGTTATTGTGAACAATAAGATAGCCCATCTCACATGCCTAGGCCGTGTCTTACACAGAGGAGTGCTCAGTGACCAAATCTTGCCCTCTGCATCTCTCACTGCCACCTTGGGAAAAGCTAAGAAGAAGGTTCTTTCTGCAGAACCTTGACGACTCCTCTTTTGGTTTGGGGTTAGAACTTTAAAAGGGCTAGTAAACAAAGGGCGCTTTTCGCTTCTTAAGTCAGAATTATAGGCAGCAGGGAACATGGAACTCCTGCTTGCCCAAGTTGGAACCCTAGGATCTGGAGGCAGGGCTGCAGCTCCAGAGACCACGCTCAGTGTGGGGCACCAGTAGGAGAGGAGCCACACTGGGCTGTGTTTTCTCCAGTGGTGTTGAAACGAGAGTGCACTTGAACCAACAGAGGCAGTGGAGGCAGGAGGAGTAGGGAAAGGTGGTCCCAAGGCTTTGGGAGAAAAGAGAAGGTGAATGGAGCTGTGAGATGAGGTCTCCTCTTCCCTGTTCAGTGCCATGATCCTGCTCCATCCGGGGGAAGAGGCCTCTTCACATCTGGGATAGCTGGAGGCCTCCAGAGCCAGTGGCCTGATGAAGACTCTGAGTTATGTTATTGTACCAAGAAAGGGGCTTTTCCCCTTGGGCCACCCTAAAACAGGTCTTCCCAGCCTCTCTTTCCTGAGCCTCCATTTCTTGTTAGTAGATGATGGCATGGTCAAAGGTAAAAATCCTCACAGGCCTCAGGGGAAACAGTTCAGATCCAGGAGTATTTGACGGGGAAAGGGCCTCCTTCTCAGAAGGAATCTTTTTAGGAATTACTCGCCTAAGAGAGTCCCTACCCTAGACAAGTAATCACCAGACCTCCAGTCTCCAGGCCAATGTGGTTCATGGACTGCCTGCTTCAGAGCCTTCTGGGGAAGGACTGAAAATGCAGAATTCCTGGGTTGTACCCAGGAGCCAGCGATTCAAGGTTTCTAAGAGGAAAGGCCCAGGAGCCTGCATCAGATTCTTACGCACGCTTGAGTCCGAGACTCACTGCTCTCGGCATCCCTTTCCTCGGAGCTTTAAAAGCTTCCAGAGTTGCCTTCCTCTTACCGCTTTATCTTCCAAATAAGCCAAGGAAGGTTTTTACTTCACAATGTTTGGCTTTTGGGGAGTGCTCTGACGCAGCTTTGTGGGCCTCCAGAACCAAAGGCATGAGTGCTTAATGGAGGAGTGTCATTTGTCCCTAACCTTATTCCTCTGTCCCTGCAGCCCCACCAGCTACTGGAAGTCCCTTGCCCCTGACCGGTCAGATGATGAGCACGACCCTCTCGACAACACCTCCAGACCCCGATACTCCCACAGCTATCTGAGTGACAGCGACACAGAGGCCAAGCTGACGGAGACTAACAAATAGCCCAGGGGAGTAGTTCGCAGCCCTTTCACCCCACGGCCTGTGGCTGCCTGGGCACCACTCCCAGGAAGTGGTGGGGCACCGGTCTCCCCCGCCCGACTGCGGATCTGCATGGGAAACACCCTGACCTCCTTCTGTCAGGGGGACTTTCCAGGCTATGGGTGTCTGATGTCTCCACATGGAAGAGGTGGGGGAAAGAGGAGTTTCTGAAGAGAACTTTTTGCTCCTCTCTGCCTCAAAATGCCAGATTCTTGGCTTCTACCCTGGGCCACCGTGGACAATGGCAGGTGGCCTGGCACTGCATGGCGCCAGCACATTGACCTCCCTCTCAGCTCCCTGCTCAGGGACGGTGGACAGGTTGCCTACTGGGACATTCTAGGTTGCTGGGTCCATGGGGAGGATTGGGGGAGGAGCAGCAATGCCTTCCCTCTCGTGTGGGGTGGGGGCTCTCTTCTTGGTGCCTGCTGTCTTTCTACTTTTTAATTTAAATACCCAACCTCTCCATCACAGCTCCATCCCTGAGAGTGGGAGGGGGCTGCAGGGGTAGCTGGGGCTCCCAAGAATGACTCGGGAATGTCATCTCCATCTTCACCCTTGAGAGAGCAGTCCTTTCTCTGTGCAGCTGGAGACACTGGTGAGCAGAGCCGGGTCCAGGTTCTTAAGAATGAGGTCAGGAGGGGCTCTCCGGTACTGCTGGGCTGGGTTGAGCAAGCCTATACAGACAAGTGTGCGTGTGGACCATCCACACCTTCGGCCCCCACCCCACCCTCTTTGTCTCAGCGTGTTATGTGCAATGACCTATTTAAGATAAACCCATTCCAACTACAGCAGTTCAGGGCGGATCCAAGCACTGCCTCCCTCCCGCTCTGTCCAGGTAGCCTGGACCATAAACTCAACTTGAGAGGGAAGACTTGGGGTTGAGGGCTTGTCATCAGAAAAACTGAAGATGGAAGTTGTGGCCATTAGACATGAGTCCTCACTGTGTCCTGAGCCCATGTCATTCTTCTTCTTCCAACCTCCCTGTCCCCACATACTTACCCCAGACACAACACCATGTGGTCTGGAGGTCCCAGCCCCCACCCTAAAAAGGTTATCCCTAACAACTCCACCAGACTTGGGAGCCCAAGGGCAGTGCCTGGTGCTGCTCCCATCTGCCACCCCTCTTCTCTCCTGCAATTGGTTTGTACTCACTGGGCTGTGCTCTCCCCTGTTTACCCGATGTATGAAATAAAGGCCCTTTTCCTCCTGGCTTCGCCAGTTTTCCTGCCTGCTCCTTCAGGCTCAGGTAAAGTCCAGATTGGTCCTGGGGGCGAGTGGGCAGAGGTGGGATTCTGATGGGGACTGTGAGGGCATCACTCTGGTCTCTGGCCTGCTCCCCAAAGTGTCAGACCAGTGCCAGTTAAAGAGCTTGGGCAGCTCATTTTGGGGCAGGCAGAGGTAGTGGGATGAGGGGATTGGCCAAGGAAGACACAAGCCCCACCTTTTATGTAAAGAGCCTAGGGACTGTGATTCAGGTTAGCAAGGGTAGCAGAGCCTCCAAGCCTCATCCTCCCTGGCCTCCACAAGGGAATGTTGAGGTCCCTCTGATTGTTAAATCTCACCAATTACAGAGATTCTATCTTCTCTTCCTCTCTCTCTTTCTTTCTTTTTTTTCTTTCTTTTCTTTCTCTCGCTTCATTCATTCGTTCATTCTTTTTCTTTCTTTTTGGATTCAAGCCCTTCTCATTAGAACATTTTTTAAAAGCTTAATTTTAGCCATTTCAAAGGTGACTTTTTGATCAAAACTTGGCAGAACTAGCTCAGGCCCACAGGGCAACCTGAGTAGGTTGGGAGTACTGTCTCTGCTCTGCTCAGTTCCTATCTTCATGCCCCACTCCGTGCTTTGTTCCTTCATTGACAGCTAAGAGGCAGCTCATGCAGAAAGGCAAGAAACAAACGACACCCCTCCTCCTCTTCTACCTTCTACCTTCTCATTCTGTAATGTGGCCAGTTATAATCCCTGAATGAATAAAGTAGTTTGGACAGATCGGTGGGAAAAGATAGCAAACAGCCCAAGTGCCAAGGCTCTGGTAATGTCAGCCCTCCAGAAAGAGTCCAAAAGGGAAGAAGGGAGAAAAGTCTCCCCCAAAATGAATGGGACAGAGTGTGAAGTGGATTCGTCTCGAACGGAGACTGCCCCCTTCACTGCCCCACGATAGAATAGAGAAGAGGATAGAGACAATAGTAAAAGGGAAGTTACTTTTTTTCTTCTGGAGACAGTCTTGCTATGTTGCCCAAGCTGGAGTGTAGTGGTGTGATCTCAGCTCACTGCAACCTCCACCTCCCGAGGTTCAAGCGATTCTCCTGCCTTAGCCCCCCGAGTAGCTGGGACTTAACAGACATGTACCACCACGCCCGGCTAATTTTTGTATTTTTAATAGAGACGGGGTTTCACCATGTTGGGCAGGCTGGTCTCGAACTCCTGACCTCAGGTGATCTGCCTGCCTCGCCTCCCAAAGTGCTAGGATTACAGGCGTGAGCCACTGTGCCCGGCCTAAGTTACTTTTTTTTTTTTTACAAAAAAATAATTTTAAAAAGGCTGCTAGCTTATGTTCAGTTCTGTCACTCTCATCTTTTATTCCTGTTTTCACTTAGCGTGGTACATTTTCTGTTTCTACTAGGAACTAGTGTGACAAACTCCCTGCCACCTTTAGATGAATGCCCAAATCTGTTCGCTCATTCTGAGTCAAGCCTCTGGTTAACTGGAAACTCCAACATCAACCTCCAATAACCTGGCCTGGGGTAAAAAGCTTTGTTCAAGTCAGAAAACATATTCATTTGCTTAACAGTTGAGAAATATTTCATGACTGCCTGCTGTGCCTAGGCCCTATTTTGGGTGCTGGTGATGGGTAAGGTCCCTTCCTTCATAAAGTGGAGGGAGGTAGACACAAAATACATGCTGCACCTGCTAGTATGTGTAAGCTTGGAGTGGGTAGAGAGGAACACGTCATAGTATCCATCCTCCAGGGATTTGTGGATGAGGGCTGGAGCAGACCCATGTGGAAATAATTACATAAGGCCTAACAAGGACAAAGAAGTTGCTTTGGACTTATTATGGAGGGAGATACTCTCTCTGGCGGGGAGGATTGGGAAAGCCTCTAAAAGGAGCTGCTATTTTGATAGGGACTTGAAAATAGCACTTCCACAGGTAGAGTTGCTGGGAAAGGCATATTGAGAAGAAGAGTTTAAGCAAAGGTCCTGGGGCAAGGAAAGAGAGGTGGTGGTAGAACATGCCACAGGCTGGCTGTGCATTGTCACATGACCAGTGCTTCTCCAAGTTTCAGCTGAGAAGGAGACAATTCCCTTGGCCCCAGAGGAGTCCAGGAGCCTTTAGGGCCACCAAAGCCAATGTTTATTTTGGGTGTACCTTGAAAGCTCTGCTGTTGACCTTACCTGTATGTTCATGGTATCCCTGGTCCTTAAGATGTTGCAGAATGCAAATCTGGCCCTTTGCCAGGCTCAAAGCCAGCCTGCTAGATCCTCCTCTATAACTGCAGATCCCCGGGATTGCTCTGACTCCTGAATGAGAGGCAGGGGCGGGGAACCAGTGCCCCTGTGGGACTCCCCATGGTGCCCAGTCTGTGCCCAGAAACAACAGTGGCAGGCAGTGACCCCTAAATGGTCTTCTTTTGTCTTTGTGTCTCCTTGGCACATTATCCTAGTTGTCCTTCCCCCATCCTCCACCCCCTTGCCTGGTGGCACAGACACTTAGCGATTTGCTCCTTAATTGTCCCCCAGCTAGGCTGCGCAGATGCCGCTCTTTAATCTCTCCTGATAAATGAATCGCACCGCTCCTTTAATCATATGTTCATATCCAAGCCAATTTGAATCAATTTGGCAGGGAGCGTGTTGCAAGAGATGCCATGACTGCTGTTTCTCCCCCAGGGCCCTGGAGCCAGAGCGGCTGCTGTCCTTACCCTCAGCAAAGAGCCCAGGAGGCCCATCCAGGGAAAGGATCGCCTACCTGAATAGTGGGGACTTTTCAAAGTCATCTAATTCGTTCCTGACCTCCAAGCAGGCCATGTGGGACTGGAGGGAGATGGATTCCCAAAGGCCTCAGAAGTGGGAGGGGGATGAGTCCCTTGCCTGCCTTGGTCACTGAATAAAGGGCCCCATTATCATCCCTGGGAGAAAGTACTGCCTTAAATCTAACCCTAATCTCTTCTGTTCCCTGTTCATTTCCACTGCACCGGATCTCTGGGAAGCTGGAACACTTCATCACCTTTTTTATAGCAACACATTCCAGACAAGTCTATGATAATTTGTCCTTGCTTGCTTCTACTGGCGGCCACCCCGACTCCTTCCATCTTTCCCTAGGACATATTTTCTAAAACCTCCAGCCTGGTGGGCAGTCCGACACGTTTGGTAATGTACCAAGCTCTTCTGCCTTTGAGGCTGCTGCCTTTTCACCTCCAGAGTGGTGCCCATGTGCAGTAGGGAAAACAAAGCAAAAATGGACAAAACCTGCCAAACTGAGTTCTGCTTCTAGCACTGCGACCTTGGAGAAGGGGCTTAACCTGTCAGGCCTCAGTTTCCCCAACTGTGAAACAAGGTAGTACTGCTGGCAAGAAACTTCTGGCTTCTAAATTCAGA
The DNA here is from genome assembly GCF_047675955.1 of Chlorocebus sabaeus. Classification (NCBI taxonomy): domain Eukaryota; kingdom Metazoa; phylum Chordata; class Mammalia; order Primates; family Cercopithecidae; genus Chlorocebus; species Chlorocebus sabaeus. Next base: position 27,296,257 of record NC_132919.1, on the reverse strand, counting down.
GATCCTTACCGCAGCCAAAAGAATCTCCCACGCCCTCCCCCTTCATCCCGCTATTGAGGAACTGGAGGGACTGATGGGTGGTGCCAGTGGGGCTTCGAGATTCGGGTGCTGTGGAAGAAACGTCGCACATTCTCCATCGGGAGTTAGTTTCCATTCAGCCACTCGGTTGAATCTCAAGGTCCTCTCATTTCCTCTTCCCTAGTCTGCTCTGCCAGTCCAGGCGGTGCCCGATCATTCGCTGGGAAACCGAAAGCTCATTAGCATATTCATAGATATTTGCATATCCCCTGTTCTTTGGCGCGCGTAGCCCTCTGGTCCCGCCCCTGCCTGGAGGGTCTTTACGCACGTCCCAGAAGCCACGCCCCTTAAAAGGGCAATGGGTTTTCAAGCCCCTGGCGGGCCGCCCATCTGCATTGCCCTTTTAATGATTACAGCGGCATTAGGACCGGTCTACTCTCCCAGCAACCCAGAAATACTGTTTCCCGCCACTTGGAAGTCTTCGGCCTGAGCTGAGGCCCAGGGCCAGTGACTGGGACTGAGAGGCCCCTTCCTACCCTGTCAGTAGTGAGAGCAGGGTTATAAGACCAACAATTGGCCGGGCGTGGTGGCTCACGCCTGTAATCCCAACACTTTTAAGAGGCAGAGGCGGGGGGATCACCTGAGGTCAGGAGCTCGAGACCAACCTGGCCAACATGGTGAAACCCCGTCTCAAATGAAAAAAATACAAAAATTAGCCGGGCGTGGTGGCAGGCACCTGTAATCCGAGCTACTTGGGGGGCCGAGGCAGGAGAATGGCTTGAACCCGGGAGGCAGAGATTGCAGTGAGCCGAGATCATGCCATTGCACTCTGGCCTGGGGGACAAGAGCAAGACTTAGTCTCAAAAAAAAAAAAAAAGGTCAAAAACAGTTCCCATTTGTTGAGCACTTACTATGATGGCCCCAGCCCTTATGCACTTTGCCCTACAAAATTTCATTTCACCTCCATCACAACTCTGTGACGACGTCATCCTGGAGAGAAAACTGAGTCTGAGGGGTGATGTCATCTTTCTAAGCAGAGTCCTCAACTTGCTTCCAGCAGCTGGCCAAGCGTCTCCTAACTATTCTGGCCTTGGCAGAGGATGCAGTGAGAGGCAAGAAAGCAAAGAATCACTGCCGTAGTCCTCATCTCAAATCGCGTGTGCTTGGCATTCGCCAAGGCCTGGCCTCAGAAAGGAAACGCTTCTTGGCAATTTGGGGGGAAAATATCTACTTCACATTTGCGTCGCTCTTCACAATTTTCAGAGCATCCCCCATACATTATCACATTTTCACTTCACTCCCACTGTGCCAGCAATATGAAAAACAGTTCCACATCGCTCGGAATGCATATTTTAAGCTATATTCACTTCAGTCTAATTTCATTACAGTATAACAACAATCCAGACCATTCCCTGCTATTTGATCTGGGAGGAAAGATTTCCAGAGCAGTAGCCATTTTGGAGTTAACAAGGATGCTGGATGTGTTTAGAAGGAATTTGTACAGAGAAATTGAGTCTTCTGTAGTGTGAGCCCCAGTGATGGGTCATATACATAAGGGAAATTCCAAAAAGAGGGTGTGCTTTGCGACTGAAGTCAGTGACATAAATCTCCCAGTGGAATACTTATATGTGCAGATAGAATTTGCTGTAGATATCAAAAGTCAGCTATGACAGTTTTACCAAAAAAGAAAATTCAAAAAGGATATTACGTTTTGACACTATCCAACCAAATTATATTTGAAGTGGCTTAAGAGTCAAAGAGTTTCCACATTTTAATAAATTTTTATATGTTTTGTGCCACATCTATGATCTGACTAGATTAGGAAAAGCAGCAAATGGATTTGGGAAAGAGAGGACACTAGGGAATTTGAAAATGGAAATTAAGAAAAAAAAAAAGAGTTAAGGCTGAGGTGGGTGGATCACCTGGGGTCAGGAGTTCAAGACCAGCCTGGCCAACATGGTGAAACCCTGTCTGTACTAAAAATACAAAAATTAGGCTGGGCGCGGTGGCTCACGCCTGTAATCCCAGCACTTTGGGAGGCCGAGGCGGGCGGATCACGAGGTCAGGAGATCAAGGCCATCCTGGCTAACATGGTAAAACCTCGTCTCTACTAAAAAAAATTCAAAAGATTAGCCAGGCGTGGTGGCGGGCGCCTATAGTCCCAGCTACTCGGGAGGCTGAGGCAAGAGAATGGCATGAACCCAGGAGGTGGAGCTTGCAGTGAGCAGAGATCGCACCACTGCACTCCAGCCCAGGTGACACAGCAAGACTCTGTCTCAAAAAAAAAAAAAAAAAAAAAATTAGCTAGGTGTGGTGGTAGGAACGTGTAATCCCAGCTACTCAAGAGGCTGAGGCAGGAGAATCACTTGAATCTGGAAGGCAGAGATTGCAGTCAGCCAAGATCATGCCATTGCACTCCAGCCTGGGCGACGGGTGAGACTCTGTCTCAAAAGAAAAAAAAGAGTTAAAAAAAAATCTCTGTATGGGGAAGATATAGCCAATAGCTTCGGAAACATTAGAACTTTGAAAGATAGGTGAGTGACAGGCAGCCAGGCAAATATAAAATTGTATGTGATGAAAGAGGTCTCATGGCTCATCTTAACCCTGGGACCTGGCATCAATTGCAGGTTGGCACCCTTGCTTGAGGACTGCTGGGGGACTACTGTCTAAGGAAGAGTGACCCTAGTGAGTGCACTCCCTGGTAGGTTCTGCCCTGGAAGCACAGGTCTCATGGCCTGCCTTTGTGGGTTCCGGGGCACATCTGTGGGAGCTACTGTTTCTGGTGGAAACATACTCAGTCACTGGGCAGGTTTTAATAGTAGAAAGGAGCTTCTTCTCCCAGGAACTGACAAAATAAACCTAGAGAACCAACTAGAAAGTGAGGCAGTCTTACAGCTCTGTTAATGGGTTTCTAAGGTTACATATAGACATGACAAAAGTAGATGGGAAAACACCGATCAATAAATAAATATTAGAAGGGACCTCTGAAAACTGTAAGTAGTTTTACTTGGGGATGTGGGGTTACAGATGAAGTAGTGTGCTTTCAATACCAAGTTTTCATACAGTTTTTAAGTCAGTACAGATGTGTGTAGCAACATCAAAGAAGGCCCCGAAGTGTCATATTAGCTTGAGTATAAGAGTCACTTCTTTCCCAACATTTCATATACAGAAATCATAGCAGGCAGTGGGCGGGGGTTGGTAAACCGTGTGGCAAAGCTGCTTAGAAACTGCTTAGATCCCTTGCTCAGGGAAAGCCATTCTTAAAGCAGCGGGCTTCTCTTGGCATGGCTGAGAGGGAAGCTGGAAGAGGAACAGATTGGAGGGTGGAACATGAACAGGGTATTTAGGGGAGGCGAGCAGGGCGGATGAGACAAGAGCATCTAGACCAAGCCCTCCCACGCAGCCGGGAGCCCTGCAGGTGATAGGTTTAGGTGAGGATGTTTTTGTTAAAGGGACTGGCAGTAGGGTTGGGATGAGGAGAAGCCAAGAGTTGAGAGGGTCATTTAGGATATCTGTGTCATAGTGATATACTTCTTTTTTTTTTTTTTTTTAAGATCTGCAAGCAGGGGGACATGGCTTACTGGCCAGACTTTGTGCCTGGCTGGTAGATTTGTGCTTCTAGTACATGGTTCCATCTGAGAAGGTGTAGCCCCTTAGGGAAGTGTTGTTGCCAAGTTGAGTGACCAGTGAGTTTCTCTGAGAAATTGGAAAATGCGGGATTCCTAGTAAAATGGGAAACTCGGGGGTTGAGGGATCCTGGAAGGTCTGGGAGGAGCAAGTCCCCTGGGGTGTGGGTGTGATCTCCCTCTCCCTCCTCACCCCCAACTCCTTGCTCCCCAGTAGAAATCAGCTACAAATCTCAGCTTGTTGGGAACAGATGGCCTTGGCTGACGAATAAACCACCGCAGGCTGCTCCACCTGTTCTCAGGCTGGAATAATCAGCTCGAGACAAACATCAGCGCTGAAATAACTCATGGCAGCGGGTGATGCGCAGGCACTGATTCCAAAAATCTCTTAAACGGCCCCTCCAACTCTCTCCCCTCCCCAGCCCCTAGAGGCCATGGGGGAAGGTAATGGAGCACAAAAGACAGATAGCGCCCCAAACTGAGCAGGAGGCCGGAGCTGGTAGTGCCACCAGCGGAAATGGGTGGAGGACAGGGCTGAGATATGTGGTGGAGTGGGGGCATCCACTTCAGTGGGGCAGGAAATCATTTCTCAGGAGCACGTAGAGAACATGGGCATTCCTGTGTTGGTCCATGGGCCAAGGCTGAGGAGACTCAACTAGTCCGGGATGGTAGATACCTGAGAATTTAGGATTCATTTGATTTGTTCATTAAAGGAGTGAACTGTAAATAGGGTCAAGCTACCGGGGAATCTCTCAGCAGCTCACACAGCTCTGGCAGCAACCACTGGGGTCTTCTCCCGCTCCCTCTGTCGATGGGTGTCTGGGTGCCCACAGTTGTACAGATTTGTGTTCAGCCTCCCCCAGTTCCCGATGAACTCAGCTGGGCTAACGTTCCCTGGCACTAGCAGATGAGCCCGTCGGAGGAGTGACAGTGCAGGGAAGCAGTGGTGATGGGCAGTGGGGGACGCCAACTGAGATGGGGGTCTGAATCCCTGTGGAGCTGGTCAGGAGAGGGCAGGGAGGCAGAGAAGAAGCTGACTGTTTGCACTGGTTGCCTCAGGCAGCTGGCTCCCTCAGTCTGGCCTCCAGGCCTGGTACACAAAGCAGGGGACTCCAGAGGCTGTGTGGGCTTACAGCGAAGCAGCTTGAAGAGCCCTCCAAACCCCAAGTTGCATTTTTAAGTGCCAGTTATTCTTTCCCCAGTGTCCTGCCTAGGGCCCAGGACATTGGAGACTGAGCCCTCCCCTCTTATTTAGGGTCCTGCAAACCTGTTCTCCTCCAAGCTGGTTCTACCCACAGAGGTGCCGAGGTAGCGCCTGTCCTCCTAAGTGGCTGGCTCTGAGGTTCTCACCCCTGGCTGTTTCGGTTTATATACAAAAAGTTTTAAAAAATAGTATAATGAATGAACCTGTTGATATGGTTTGGCTATGTCCCCACCCAAATCTCATCTTGAATTGTAGTTCCCATAATCCCCATGTGTTGTGAGAGGGACCTGGTGGGAGGTAATTGAATCATGGGGGCGGTTACCCCCATGCTGTTCTTGTGATAGTGAGTGAGTTCTCACGAGATCTGATGGTCTTGTAAGGGACTTTTCCACTCTTCGCTCTGCACTCATTCTCTCTCCTGCCACCCTGTGAAGAGATGCCTTCCATCATGATTGCAGGTTTCCTGAGGTATTCCCCAGTCATGCAGAACTGTGAGTCAATTAAACCTTTCTTTATAAATTACCCAGTCTCGGATATTTCTTCATAGCAGTGTGAGACTGGACTAATACACCTGTTTTACCTATCAAGCAGCTTCAACAGTTATCACACCTCAGGAGGCTGAGATGGGAGGATTCCTTGAGCCCAGGAGTTCAAATTCAGCCTGGGAAACACAGTGAGACCCCCGTATCTTAAAATATATATATAATTTAATTTTTTTTGAGACGGAGTCTCATTCTGTTGCCCAGGCTGGAGCACAGTGGCACGATCTCAGCTTACTGCAGCCTCTGCCTCCCAGAGGCTTGAACTCCCAGGTTCAAGTGATCCTTCTGCCTCAGCCTCCTGAGTAGCTGTGATTACAAGCACATGCCACCATGCCTGGCTAATTCTTGTATTTTTTTTAGTAGATACAGAGTTTCACCATGTTGGCCAGGCTGGTCTCCAACTCCTAACTTCAGGCGATCCACCTGCCTCAGCCTCCCAAAGTGCTGGGATTACAGGCATGAGCCACCATGCCCGCCCTTAATTTAATTTAAAATAAGAAAAATTAAAACAGTTATCAACAGGGAATCTTGCTTCATTGGCAACCTTGCCCACTTCCCCATTCCCTTCACTGTATTATTTTGAAGCTGACAGACATGATGTCATTTCACCAGGAAATAGTTGAGTATTCCTCAAAGAAAAGAAAATGAGGCCAGGCGCGGTGACTTACATCTGTAATCCCAACAGTTTGGAAGACCAAGGCAAGCAGATCACTTGAGCCCAGGAGTTTGAGACCGGCCTGAGCAACATAGGGAGACCCCATCTCTACAAAAAATAAAAATAATTAGCTAGGTTGAGGTAGAAGGATCACCTGGGAGGTCAAGGCTGCAGTGACCTGTGATAGCACCATTGCACTTCAGCACTTCAGCCTGGGCAATAGAGTGAGAGGATGTCTTGAAAAGAAAAGAAAAGAAAAGATAAAAAAATAAAAGAAAATAAAAGAACTTTTTTTTTTTTTAGATGGAGTCTCACCCTGTCGCCAGGCTGGAGTGCAGTGGCGTGATCTCGGTTCACTGCAACCTCTGCCTCCTGGGTTCAAGCGAGCCTCCTGCCTCAGCTTCCCAAGTAGCTGGGACTATAGGTGCATGTCACCATGCCCAGCTAATTCTTAGTATTTTTCAGTAGAGACAGGGTTTCACCATGTTAGCCATGATAGTCTCCATCTCTTGACCTCATGATCCGCTCCCCTTGGCCTCGCAAAGTGCTGGGATTACAGGCATGAACCACCGCGCCCAGCTGACTTTTTTTTTTTTTAATAGAGACAAGATCTTGCTCTTTTGTCCTGGCTGGAGGGCAATGGCATGATCATAGCTCACTGCAGCCTCAAACGCGTGGTCTCAAGTGATCCTCCCACCTTGGCCACCCAAAGCACTGGGATTACAGATGTGTGACGTCACACCCAGACAGAAAATGACTCTTCAAAAAACATAATCACAATACTCTTATCACACCTAAAAAAGATCAATAATTCCTTAATACAAAACATCTAATGTTTAAACTTCCCTGATTTTATTATATATTATATATATTTTAAATTTTACATTTTATAATATATATTATATATTTATGTAAAATATATAATATATATTTTAAAATTGGTCTGTTTAGGATCCAAATAAAATTGAAGAACTTTTTAAAAAATATGGTGCCTAGGGCCTTCTCCCGCGGCGATTCTGATTTAATTGGTCTTGGGTGGGTCCCAAGCATCATCTTTTTAAAGCTCCCCAGGTGGTTATAATGTGCAGCCAGGGTTGAGAAATGCTCTGCCTTTCCCCCTACCAGCTTCCCGCCAACTCCTCCATGTTCGTGCTGTTAAATACTTCTCCCCGTTACTGACCAGCTGATCAGGCAGCTCCCAGAGCTGCTCAGATCAGGTGAGGGCTGCCCATCTTCTCCAGCTTCCTCTTTCAAGGTGGGTGCTAACTCTCTGTGAACACAGCATTCCCTTTCCCTACAGATTCTCATACCGTGTGCACCTGTTCCTATTTCTTTCTCCCCTAATAGACCTGATGCTTGTTCCTGCCTTGCAAGTGTAGCAGATTTTTTTTTTTTTCTTTTTGCCTGAAAATAGCAAAATTCCTGCCTCAGGAAAAGTGACAACTTCCCTGGGGGCTGTACTCACTTGGCTGCTCCAACGCCTCAGTGCCGTGCTGGAGCTGAGCATAGGGCCTGCTGGTGGTCTTGGCAGCAGATGTAAGGGAACCCAGGGATTCGAGTGGGACTCGAACCTGGCACATTTCGGGGAATCTAAGAAACTTTTCTCTCCTGAAGATGTTGGCCCCAGGAGAATTTTGGAGAGTGATGCCCGCATCCCTAGCTTTGTGCCTTTGCTCGCAGCTGTGAGCCTGCCTTCCCACGGCTGCTGTTTCCGTTCTCCAGCCCTCAACCCCTTCACTCCACTTGCCTTTTGAACTTGTTCTTTTCTCCCATGCCACCCCCACTCCATGCATCACTGAATGCTGGTGAAACAAATCTAGTCTAAAATAATGAGCAATCAACTACCCCGATGCTTGGGGGCAGGCTGGGCAGGGGCTGGGGGAAGGGGTAGGAGCTGAATCATTTATAAAGCTCAAAAAAGATGCAGATGAGCAGTGCTAACTAGGAACCCCAGAGCTGGGCTTATTCATTATTCAAAGTTATGTAAATATCATGGGTCCTGCCTGTTAGAATCCCACCCCTTGTCTCTGCGGCTCCTCCAGGGCTGACAGATCCAGCCCACCTTGGTCCTCCCCCATTCTCCCTAATCCAGGTGCCTGCATTATCCCTGCCTTAGGCCCAGATATTTATTTCAGACCCTACCCCCAGGGTAATAAAAATCTTAGACCCCCGCTTTCTAGCCAGCAGTAGTCCAGAAGTTTTGAGGGGAGGCCCTGGTCTTCAGATGAGCCTCTACAGGCCCAAATAATGGAGCTTCTCATTTTTTAAAAAAGACTTCCAAGGAAAGAATGTAAGTGTGCTTATCTACATGTTTTAGTATCTCACAAATCTACCTAATGGGATGGATTTCCTGAAGTGTAACTTTAATCCCTCTTGCTGCACTAAAAGCCCACCACTTAAAAAACCAAATTCTCTTTCCATCACTCTCCTGAGAAGAAAATGCAGGCATGGAGTTACTTTGCAGCCAACTGTCTCCAGACTGACTCAGCCATGTCGCCGCCTCTGGCCTTTCTAGATAGTTGACTCTCCTTCCTGGGTACACTCACATTCTTTAAGCTCTAAAACCCATTCTGGGATGCCAAACTCTGCTAGGGTCTAAACTGGTACTGAGGATAGTATATACCTCCTCTTCTCCCCACCACAATCCCTGACTGGTACTTCACGATCGCCTGGGTCTTAGAACTCAAATTACTTTGCCCTGACTCTCCTCCCTCTTTGCCAGTCTTTCCCGATTTCCCCACCATCTCCTCATCTTTTGGCGAGGCTGATATGAAAAATTGGGTCAGAGTCACGAAGGCATCGATTGCCTCTGCTCTCCCTTCTTTCCTGGCCTGGCTTTCTTTCCTCCCGCCCCCAATCTATTTTCAGCCTGCCTCTGCTTTCCTCAGTCTGCTTGCCAACCAGGCCAGCCTCTTTCTCTTCTTTGCCCTTATCTCTCCCCTGCAGGCTGTGCAGACCCCAGCTGCCCTTCCAGAGGTCTCTTCTTGCCTGCCCAATTGATTTTGATTTTCTTCCATCTTGAAGATCTGTACGGCGCATCTGAAAGGGGATGTCTGGCCACGCTCAGGCAGAAGGGAAGCAGAGAAAGAATACTGGTGGGTCTGCTTTGGAAAATCCTTTGATATAACTGAAACCCTCAAGTTGTCCTGGGACTCCTTCTACAATGACTTTTGCTTTCCTCTAGGCCCAGAGAGACTGTTCCCAACATCTCCTCCACTATCCCACCCCACCCCACCTAAGAATGGCTGGTTTCCTCCTACTTGGGCACTCTGGGCCCATTTCCTTTGTTCTTAGGGGTGCGTGGCATCCCTGAGGGTCCTGGCCTGCCTCGTGGTCTGCACATTGCCAGTCTCTACTTTCCCAGCTTCTTGTCTCTCTCCCTTCTTCGCTGGCCCCATCCATCCCCCGATTCCCATCCTCCCTCACTCACCCCCCTGCCTCCTCCCACTCTTTCCTGGGCTCATCTGGAGAGGCCTCCACCAGCTGAGGCAGGACTTGGGAGCAGCCCCCACTCGTCCTTTCTCAGCCTCCGGGAGACACTGGTCCCTCCTTTAGCTGCCACCAACAAGCTGAATAAGGCTGGATATTTTGGAAGGGGAGCTGCAGCTGGCTGGGGGAGGGGGTGGCACTGAGAGAAGCCAGAGGGAACTGCGGGCAGCTGTGGGGTGAGAGGGGGCATTCTGAGTATCTTAGCTTCCCAACTTTCTCGACTTGGGAGCTGGTAGAATCTTATTCTGGTCCTTCTCTGTGTCTCACTTGTCTGTCCCCACCAGTGATAACACAGTATCTTGCTTTACAACTCATCACATTCTTTCACTTGTGTCCAAAGGCCTGCATGGCTCACTCCTTCTCCTTCAAGTCTGCTCGAAGGCCCTCCTCTGTGAGTCCTCCTCTGACCACCCACCTGAAAGGTCAGACCCTCCCCCAGCTTTCCCTGTCACCTCCTCATCACCTGCCTCTGTTTTGTCCCCAAAGCATTTATCACCTTCTAATTTATAATTACTCACGTGAATTGCCTATGTGTCTCCTTCTCACTGGACTGTAAGCTTCGTAAGAATGAGATTTTTTTTTTAGGCCAGGTGCAGTGGCTCACGCCTATAATCTCAACACTTTGGGAGGCCAAGGCGAGTGGATCACTTGAGGCCAGGAGTTCAAGACCAGCCTGGTCAACATAGCGAAACCCCGTCTCTACTTAAAAAAACAAAAACAAAAAAACAGAAAAATTAGCCAGGCATGGTGGCACATGCCTGTAATCCCAGCTACTCAGAAGGCTGAGACAGGAGAATCACTTGAACCCAGGAGTTGGAGGTTGCAGCGAGCTGAGGTTGCACCACTGCACTCCAATCTGGGCAACAGAGTGAGACTGTGTCTCAAAAAAAAATTTTTTTTAATTGAGATTTTAAAAAAAATTATGGTCGAAAACACGTAACAAAATTGACCATCTTAACCACTTTTAAGCGTACAGCTAAGTGGCATTAAGTACATTCACATTGTTGTACAACCAATCTACAGAACTCCTTTCATCTTGCAAAACTGAAAATCTGTACCCATTAAACAAATCCCCATTTCCTCCTCCTCCCAGATCCTGGCAACCGCTATTTACTTTCTGTCTCAATGACTCTGACTACTCTAGATACCTCATATGTATGAAGTGAAATAATACTACTTGTCTTTTTGCGACTGGCTTATTTCACTTAGCATAATGTCCTCAAGTTTAATCCATGTGGTAGCATGTATCTGAATTCCCTTTATTTATTTATTTATTTATTTTAGACAGGATCTTGCTCTGCCGCTTGGCTCACTGCAACCTCCACCTCCCAGGTTCAATTGATTCTCATGCCTCAGCCTCCCAAGTAGCTGGAATTACAGGCTTGTACCACCACACCTGGCTAATTTTTTTTTCCTCGCTCTGTTGCCAGGCTGGAGTGCAGTGGCACAATCTTGGTTCACTGCAACCTCTGCCTCCTGGGTTCAAGCAATTATCCTGCCTCAGCCTCCCAAGTAGCTGGGACTACAGGTGTGTGCCACCACACCTGGCTAAGTTTTGTACTTTTAGCAGAGACAGGTTTTCACCATGTTGGCCAGGATGGTCTCGATTTCTTGACCTCCTGCTCCACCTGCCTCGGCCTCCCAAAGTGCTGGGATTACAGGCGTGAGCCACTGCACCCTGCCTAATTTTTGTATTTTTAGTAGAGACAGAGTTTCGCCATGATGGCCAAGCTGGTCTCCAACTCCTGGACTCAAGTGATCTACCTGCCCTCGGCCTCCCAAAGTTCTGGGATTACAGGTGTGAGCCACTGTGCCCAGCCAGAATTCCCTTTATTTCTAAGGCTGAATAACATTACATTGTATGTACATACCACATATTGTCTATCCGTTCATCCATCCATGGACGCCTCAGTTGTTTCTACCTCTTGGCCATCGTGAATAATGCCGCTCTGAACAGGGGTGTATAAATAACTCTTTGAGATCCTGTTTTCCGTTCTTTTGGGCATATACCAGAAGTGTAATTGCTGGATCATATGGTAATTCTATTTTTAATTTTTTGAGGAACAACCATGCTGTTTTAGAACAGGGATTTTTATCTGTTTTATTCACTGATGCATCTATGGTGCCTACATAGTGCCTGGCACATAATAGAGGCTCACTCAATATTTGTGTTTTGGACAAATGCATGAATGAATGATCTTATTTGATCCTCACACACCCCTGTGGAGCTGGTCAGCATTATTATGCCCATTTACAGATATAATACTCCCATTTTACAGAGGCTGAGGTTCAGGGAACCATCTGAGATCACACAAAAAGCAGATTTGGCGTGGGGTTGACAGGTTTGGCTGGCTTTTTTTTTTTTTTTTTTAAGACTGAGTCTCGCTGTGTCACCTAGGCTAGAGTGCAGTGGCGCTGTCTCGGCTTACTGCATCCTCTGCCTCCTGGGTTCAAGTTATTCTCCTGCCTCAGCCTCCTGAGTAGCTGGAACTACAGGCGCTCGCCACCATGCCCAACTAATTTTTGTGTTTTTAGTAGAGACGGGGTTTCGCCACACTGGCCAGGCTGGTCTCAAACTGCTGACCTCAGGTGATCCACCCCCCTCAGCCTCCCAAAGTGTTGGGATGACAGGCGTGAGCCACAGCGCCCGGCCTTGGTTACTTTTTATAACACACTGGAGAATCAGTGCTAATACACGTGCCTAGGACTTTAAGGACTCAGGCAGTTGAAGAGCCATTTCCTCTGTGTTGTATTTCCTTTGGGGCTATTTGTACTGTCATTCTCACTGCCTGCTCCTCCCCACTCTGTGATTCCCCCTAACACATCCTGCCTGCCCAGTCCCAGTTTTTCTCTCTAGAGCATTTTAACTCCTGTTCTGGGGCGGAACTGGCCCGATCTGGAGATCCTCCAGGTGGATTTCATCTGAGTGCATCCAGACTTGCTCGAGTCCCTGTTTCCACCCCTCACCCCTCCACCCACCCTGGGGTGGTTATAAGCCTGTTCCCTTCCAAAGCAATTAGTGCAAGGAGGCCAGCCGACTCGGTGCTAATGCTGTTTCATTAAGTGGGAGCAATCCTAATGATAATAAAATGGCACATTTAACATTCAAACATTGAACAGGGTTTCTAAGCGAGTGTGTCTCTCTCTTTCTTTCTGGTATAACAGCTCCATCTTCATAAGGACCTGACAATACACCTTAATGAGAGACTGGGGAGCTGAGCATCTTCACACAACCAGAAAGAGGGTGAGGAGGAGACAAAGAATCCAGAGAAAGGGGGTGCAACGCATTGAGGGGATAAAGACTCCAAGGGTTCCTGGGTTAATAGATTCTGTGGTGCTAATTTAGACAATTAGCGCCTGGAAGAAATGAGGTCACACAGAAAAGAAAGCCCACTACAGACTTAATGCAGGGCAGTTATTTATTTGTTCAACAAATATTTATTGTTCATCGAAGATGAGCCAGATTTTATGGGCATTTGTGACGGAGGCTGGCCTTAGCTTTAGGAAAAGGAACTCCAAGAGCAGTAGTGATCTCTCAGATCATCTTGTTCACCCTCCTCGGGGGAGATTTAGTCAAAAATCCATCCCAAGCTCTTCAAATATCCCAACGAAGAGATTTATTTATTTACTTACTTATTTATTTATTTTTATTTTTATTTTTATTTTTTTGATACAGAGTCTCACTCTTGTTGCCCAGGCTGGAGTGCAATGGCACAATCTCGGCTCACTGCAATCTCCGCCTCCCGGGTTCAAGTGATTCTCCTGCCTCAGTCTCCCAAGTCACCTCTGGTAGAGGTGAACCTACCCACAGAAATGAGTTCATTTGTTTAAACGAGCTGGGATTACAGGCATGCACCACCACACCCGGCTAATTTTGTATTTTTAGTAGAGGCAGGGTTTCACCATGTTGGCCAAGCTGGTCTTGAACTCCTGGCCTCAGGTGATCCACCTGTCTCGGCCCCCCAAAGTGCTGGGATGACAGGTGTGAGCCACCACACCTCGCCCCCAGCAAAGAGAATTTTTAACAACTGCTTTGGTCTCCAGAGCCAGTTCTTGTGCCCGCTTCTTCCTGATAGATCCATCTCAAAGGTTTTTGCTACTCTGTGACTGTAGAATATCTGATCAGCCTTCTGGGAGCAAGAAAGTAGTTGTGAATGGGGAGGTGACCAAGGAAAGAAGGTGGACTCAATTGCCTGGTGTTTACGGGGGATTCAAGTGAGGCAGAAGAAAAGGGGAGCTGGCCAAGGAAAGAAGGTAGACTCAATCATCTTGTGTTTATGCGGGATTCAAGCGAGGCAGAAGAAAAAGGATGACATCTCAGGGATACTCCCTTCATCTGAGACATCTTCTCCATCTGTGAAATCGGCTCCTGTGCACAGGAGGGAGGCTTCTGGCCAGAGGTCAAAGGTGGGCTTTGCCCAGGCTTGGGAAACGGCTGATTCGAAAAGGTGCCAAGTCATAAGATGGTGTTAATTTCATGCTTAATTCATACAGGATCTTCCCCACCACAGGGGCCAGCTTGAACCCATGCCCTAGGAAGGGAAGAGCAGACTCTCAGGCAACTTCACAGACAGAGAGGCTGAGCTCTCTGGACATCCCCTACTTACCCAGACAGGGCTGACTATCCTCCTGGTCACATCCCAAAGCCAGAAGTGGCCTCCCACCATGAATACCCCTTTTCTGACTGCCCAGCCTCCTTATACCTACAATGTCCAGGCTTCAGCACCTATCTGGGCAGCCAGGAGTGTGAAAAATACCATTTCTCCTGGCACTGAGTTAGGTCAGCTTTAAGGCACCCCATTCCCCCCAGCTCAGGCTCACCAGAGAATCCAGCACCAATGACAATGTTGTCATACTTTGGGTGGCGATCGAGAATGAAGTGCTCATCAGGGGTATTCTAGAAAGAAACAATCACACCTGTGTTCTTTGAGGCTCGAGGGAAGAGGAAGAACTGCAGGCTCTAACTGGAAGGGGCTGGGCTGCATTTCTTTCCAGAAAGGATGGAATGAGGCACAGGGATGCTTTCCACATGCCCGTGCCCTTCTGGGTGTGCCAGTCTTTCTCATTTGTCCATCTGCCTTTCTTCTCGCACAGAGCTATGAACACAGTAGGTGTTCAGTTAATCTTTGTAAACTAACTTTAGCCAAGATGCCTCAGGCCCTGGTGACATCTGTCTCTTCTCTTTGTCCCTAAGGCCTGCTCAACTGGAGGAGCTTGCCAAAAAATCATTTAGAGCTCTTCTGGGAATCAGAGTGAAGGACCGACTGCCAGGCATAGCCTAGTTTCCTAATGAAGAAGAATAGGAATAATTTCCAACAGGCCCTTCTCTGGTAGAGGTGAACCTACCCACAGAAATGAGCTCGTTTGTTTAAAGTCAAACACTATGGCAGGGGTCAAACAATCGGGCCTGGCCAGTGCAAGGTCTGTCTCCTTCTTCCCTTCTGTAGAATGGTGAGGGGGCCCAGCAAGGCTGCCCAGACCCCTTACCGTGTACATGCAGCTCTCCATGACAGCAGGCTCGGGCTTCAGGTCAGGAAAGTGATCTCTGACAAAGCTGCTCACGATCTGGACGTCTCGGATGTCTGCGCGTGCTGTGGGGCAGTCCCGCTCCTCAGGGTCTGCATGGTTGCCGTGGTGATAGCTGACCTGGCTCCCAATCAGAGCGGCAGGAGTGGTGAGGGCTGGCCTCCTGCACACAGCCACAGCCGAAGGGCAGGCGTGTACACAGGATGGCCCCATCCATCATTCCATCCTTCCCCACTCCTGGCAAGTGCTGCGGGCTGTCACCTGAGGCTGCTTAGCTCTTGGTCCCTGCAACCACCCTATGTTTGCAAAGGAAGGGCTCCTTTTGCTGGACCTCAGGGCAGCTGAGGGTCTTTCCTTGCAAATCGCCAAGAGTGAAGCAGGCTCCTTCTGCTGCCCCTGAGACCCAAGGGCGTCTATGGAGGGGAAAGTTAGAGCTGCTTCCCCCAATCTGCACTGGCATCTACCTGCCTTTTCTCGATCTTTCTGCTCACCTTCATCAGCCCTGGGTACTCTCCTGCAGGCAGTCCGTAGAGGTGGTGGGGATACAAGCCCAGCCACAGGAAGCATGGAAAGGCCTGGGACACACCATAGCTCCCAGGAATCCTCTCTCGCCAGTAACACACGTTGATCCGCAGGGTCTTGAGGCAGGGAGAGGAAGTGGGAGATAAAGAAAAGCCATGGAACTGAACAGCAATGAGAGCAGTTTCTCTGGGCCCCTGTGGCCCTTTAACACAAGCCTGGACACCCAGTTGAACGCATCCATGTTTGTCTCTCCCACTTCTCATGTTGTTTACCTGTTCCATGTGTTACAATGCACAAAGATCTCTGAGCCTCTGTCTCTTCTCCCATTCTTAGTTTTCTCCCATAACTAGACCCAGCCCCCTGCCCTATTTCTCTCTCTCTCTGGGAATTAATAAGACCTCAGGTTTACTGAGTGCTTACTACAAGCCAGGTTATGTCCTAAGGACTTTATTTTTATTTTATTTTATTTTATTTTTTTGAGACAGGGTCTTGCTCTGTCACCCAGACTGGAGTACAGTGGTAGAATCACGACTCACTGCAGCCTCAACCTCCCAGGCTCAGGCCATCCTCCTGCCTCAGTCTCCCAAGTAGCTGGGACTACAAGCGCATGCCACTACACCTGGCTAAGTTTTTTTGTTTTTGTAGAGACAGGTTCTCACCGTATTGCCCAGGCTGGTCTTGAACTCCTGGGCTCAAGAAATTCTCCTGCTTCGGTCTCCCAGAGTGTTGGGACTACAGGTGTCAGCCACTACATCCGGCCTCTTAAAGGCTTTATATTCAACATATATTAGGTTGGTGCAAAAGTAATTGTGGTTTTTGCCGTGACTTTGAATGGTAAAACTACAATTACTTTTGCACCAGCCTAATAATTTAATTCTCCGATAGTCCTATGAGGTAGCTATCATCCCCCAATATTACAGGTGATAAAATTGAGGCTCAGTGAGGTGAACAAATTTGCCCAAGGTTGTCCAGATCCAGGATGCAAATTTGACTCCATCAGGTTCCAAGGCTTCTCTTGAGCACCAACTCTCAGGCTTCCAGCTCCTCTTACCTGGAGAGGCAGCTCAATGCCCAGAGGACGGAGGAGCTGGTTGGTCCAAGGACCTGCCGTGATGACCAAGCTCTTAGCTTGGTAGCTCCTGGAGGTGGTTTTCACCTTGACCAGTAGCCCTGGGTTTATCTCCACCACCTTCTCTCCATCATGCACTATGCCTCCTAGCTGTCGAACTGCATCCTGAAAGGGCAGGAGCAGGAAAAGGTGAATTAGTTCTGTATGTGGTTCACCCTGGTGGACAGAAAGCCTTTCGCCGAGGGCAGAAAAGAGTGCAAAATCTAGACCTGTCCTGTATTGACAAGGCCAGCCGCATATATATCACTGCCCTGCCCAAAAAGTCAAGACTAAGCCAGCAGGGCAAAGACCTCATCCAGAGGGGGGTCTTGGGCTGGCTGGTTGGGACCCAGGACGCCCAGAGCAGGGAGCACCTACATTGCCCCAGTGCTGTACGACATTACCTGCAGGGCTCTGAGGGCCTTGTATGCATAGAGAACTCCTCCGGAATTGTCCAAGAGCCCCACTTCTCCCCTGGTCAACCGAATATTTGGGAAACGTTGCTTCAGTTCCTCAGATGAAAGACACTGGTGTTCCACCCTCTGCCTAGACAGATTGGCCTTGATTGTCTTTAATTCTTGATTCTCCTTCATTCCCAGCAGCAGTAATCCAGTCTGCCTGTTAAAAAATAAGTCACCTAGGTGAAGGTATGTTTCAAAATCCTGGCCTGATGTGGTGACTTGCGCCTGTAATCCCCACACTTCAGGAGGCTGAGGCAGGAGGATCATTTGAGGCCACTAATTAGTTCACTAGCAGCCTGGGCAATATCACGAGACTCTGTCTCTGCAAAGAGTAAAAAAATTTTTTAAAAGTAGCCAAGCGTGGTGTCACATGCCTGTGATCCCAGCTATTTAGGAGGCTGAGGTGAGAGGATCACTTTAGCCAGGGAGGTCAGGGCTGCAGTGAGCCATGATCGCACCATTGCACTCCAGCCTGGATGAGAGAGCAAGCCCCTGTCTCAAAACAAAGCAAAACAAAGCAAAGCCCTGGACCATTTGCTTTCCTTCAGGAGGGATCTCAGGTCCAGGTGTAGGCACTGAGAGGAGTCATGGCCTCATGTCCAGAGAAGAGGTGAAGTCATCTAGATTCAGTCAGTAGAATCCCAGTATTCTCATGCTGATTTCCAGCCCATTCCCAAGTCGGCCCTTGGCTCTCACTGGTTTTCTTGTCTTCTATGCCCCTTCTCAGGAACCATCCTGCCCTTGGATCCTAAGTCCTCCTTCATGTCCCATGGCTTGGAAGTGGTGGAAGTTCATTCAGTTTGATGATATTTCTTCCCCTTCCTCCTGTCCCCTGACCCCATTCACTATTTTGATCTCTCTGTTCTGTATTCTCCCCTGCCCTCCCCGCCTTCCTCTTTCTCTTTCTTGTCATATATGTTTGTCCCTTCCTGAGTGTCTGTCTCTGTCTCTCAGTTCCTTAGAGACTGCCTGTTTTGTGGAAAGGGTCCTAAACTGAGAGACCTGGCTCTGTCTCTAGTCCTGGCTTCACCTTGGCCATGACCTTGATCAGGTCACCCACCTCTCTGGGCCCAGATTCCTCCTCTGTAACGTGCCTGTTGAACTACTGATGGTTCCTCACCAGGGTGGTACCCCCCGCTTACCCACCCACCCAGGGACAACTGAAAATGGCATGACCCATTTTTGTAGTTGGCACAATGCCTGGGGCTGCCTCTCACATTTAGTGGGCAGGGGCCAGGGATGCTACACCTGCAATGCTCGAGAAGATTCCACCCCAAATTCCAATGGCGTTCTCATGCAGAAACACTGGTAGATGATCTCCTAGGGCTCCAGCAATACATTCGGTGACTGTGATTTTGTTTCTCCCTGTACCTCCCTCTATGCTTTTACTCCCTAAGGGAGTGAAAGCTGTTTCTCTTTCATGCTTCCTGCCTCTCTGTCACAAGAGACCAGAGCTCCCTTTTGGGGGAAACAGATAGAAACAATGGAAGAGTCGCTCTGGCCTTTGGGACCGTTTGTGTGGTCCTTCTTCATTGCAGCTACTGCACTGCCCAGCAGCGGCCTGGTACATCCCCCAGGTAGTGCGCATAAAGCTCGTAATAGCCTATAATGGAGTCTCATGGATATTACATGCTTCCAAATCCCACATTATCTGGTTGGGGGGATTAAAGAGAAGATTGGGAGGGGTAGGGACACTGTGGGCCCTGGGGCGGGTGTCAGTACACAGAGCCGCGCAGCATGCCCAATCCATTTGCCATGGCCCCCGCCTACCCAGCATCCACCACCAGCAAGATAGCAACGAGAGCTCTGCCTCTTCAAAGCTCAACAGAGGAAAGATGCAGTGGAAATCTCTGCTCTTAGCAGACTGTCTTTTTTCTGTGGCCCCCAAAAGGACTTCAGATTGGTTCAGAGGTAATGAACACTTGCCTAGTAAACTTTTTTTTTTTCCCCCAAGACTGAGTCTAGCTCTGTCACCCAGGCTGGAGTGCAGTGGTGCGATCTCAGCTCACTGCAACCTCCGCCCCGGGTTTAAGTAATTCTCCTGCCTCACCCTCCGGAGTAGCTGGGATTACACGTGCACACCACCACGCCCGGCTCATTTTTGGATTTTCTTAGTAGAAACAGGGTTTCACCTTGTTGGCCAGGCTGGTCTCGAATTCCTCATCTCATGATCTGCCTGCCTCAGCCTCACAAAGTGCTGAGATTGCAGGCAGGGGCCACTGCACCTGACAAAACTTTTTTTTTTTTTTTTTTAATGGAGGTGGGGTCTCTATCACCCAGGCTGGAGTGCAGTGGCACGTTCACAGCTCACTGCAGCCATGAGTGAGCTCCTCCTGCCTCAGCCCTCCAAGTAACCAGGACTACAGGCACATGCCACCACACTTGGCTAATTCTGCATGTGTGCAGAAATAGGGGTCTCGCTGTGTTGCAGAGGCCTATCTCAAACTCCTGGCCTCAAGCAATCCTCCTGCCTTGGCCTCCCAAATATCTGGGACTACAGGCGTGAGCCACCACACTTGGCTAATTTTTTGTGTTTTGTAGACACAAGAGTCACATGGTATGTTGCCCAGGCCTGTATCAAACTCCTGGCCTCAAGTGATCCTCCTGTCTTGATCTCCCAAAGTGCTAGGATTATAAGCATGAGCCACTGTGCCCGGCCCTAGTAAACTTCTTAGTCGATAAATAAGTATGAAGTCACTCAGGTGTATTTCCTTGAGCCCTTTTTACCCAATGGGGTGCTGGCTGGGAGGGTTTCTGGGAGAGACCTGGCTTAAACCACACCTAAGCAGATGTAATGTGAAGTCCCTGACCTGAAAATTCCAGAGCAGCATATTCTAACCTCTGCCTGCAATATAGCAGCTTTGGCCGCTCATGTACTCTGAGATTTCCTTTCCCTTTTTCCATTGTTTCTTCCTCCTTTCCTTCTTCCTTCCTTCCTTCTTTCCTTGAAATGACTCCTCTTACAGAGATGTACTGTATGGGAAAAATGAACTCATGCCAAGACAACGGGCAAATCTGTCGAAATATGAAATGCTGAGTGATGTTCTAATTCCCAAGCCGTCCTGTGGTGGATGAAGCGGGAGCTCCCCATCCCTGGGAGTAATCAGCGAGCTGATTCTGCCGGTGAATGTAATTGTGCCGATTGTAATCATTTTGCTCCAGCTCTCTGGCCCTGTGGCATTTATTTCTTAGCCCAGATATTGATCTAACAGTGGGAAATTTTCCATCTGAATGTGTGATGCTGGACCCTCCCCTAGTCCGAAGATGTGTTTGGGAAATTCTCATTTTCCGTGGATCACAGCTAAGCTATTTGGCCTGAGGGAAACCGTGCGCTGCTGGAGAAATGCCTTGTATTGGAGAGAGATTTTTGACCATTATGAGCAAATCGGAAATAAATGTAAAACACTGCCTGGAAATGCAAAGGCCTGTCATTATGGGAGATAGGTGAGAGGCTCCTATGGGAAACGCTTAGAGAATTGGAAACCAGTCAATCAAAACCAAGATTGGAGAATGGGCCTTTTCCCCCCAGTATGAAGATAGATGGCTTCCATGGGCAGATTGAAAATCATTTAAGTGCTTATTTTCTTAATGGCTTTTTCTAGATCCCAACAAATAGACTGCTCATTCTGCATCAATTTCTCACCCCTATGTTCGTGACCTCCCCGTCTTCTTTTTTCTGCTTAGACCCGGGCTGCAAGTTTGGAAAGGAGAAGGGTGAGAAGAGACGAGGGCATCCGCAGGATAAAAAATGACTGGGAAATGAATGGTCAGGACTAACTACAAAGAAGGACTGAAAGCCATCACATGAGTTGCCAGGGAACCCTAGAAAAGAGTGCAGCTCCCAGCTCCCAGAATGCCCATCAGCTGAGTGAAGAGCATTTGGTATGAACTATTCCTTCCTCCCGACCCTAGCTTGATCCAGCACTAGGAAGAGGTAATTGAAGACTCCTCCCAAGGGCCTTGTTGACTCCTCTATGGCCCGACTAATGCGTCAGATATGATGTAGGGAGTTGGTGATCGGGGATTTCCACCAGTTACTGTAGCAGGACAGGGTGCAAGATGGAGTGGGGAGGAATTAGGTGGGGAGACAGCTCTCCCTGTACCTGCCATCTTCCATCCCAAGCTCCAACTCTCCCCTCTCTGGGTTAAAAATGCCACGCAAGTCAGCTCTGAGTCACTTTGGGGAAGGGATTCGAACGGGGACTTGGTAATGGCTGCTGTCTTTGTTGGTTTTGGAGGAGCTCTCAGCTTTTCATCTTCCGCTCAGTGGGCCGAGGTGGAATTGGTTAACAAAGACTGCTCCAGGGAGGGGATGTGGCTGACAAGCCAGACACTTCGCAGACACTAGAAGCAGCAGCTGCAGAGGGGGCCACCAGGTTCTGCCAGCAGCTGTACTGCCTACGGCTGTGATCTTGTCTGATATTGTCAGCTAAGCAGGGGCAGCCCGGGTCAGGAGCTAGATAGTAGGACTCAAAGGGAGAAGGCGGGGCAAAAAAGAGATGGGCCAGGGAGCTGGATTTTGCTGTTGGAATCAGCATCCTGGCTGTACACATCACAAAAGATTCAGACCTTGTGATCTGACACACGTGTCATTGTCTGTTCCCAGAATATATGCAAATATCCCAAACCCACCCATGTTTAGTATGCCGCTGTCACAGGAGGCAGCTGAACAGAATGAAAAGCACTGGACAACCACCTGAACTGCCAACTCCTAAAGGTTTGTTGTTTTTTTTTTAAATCATCATCAAATAGCATTAAGTATGCTCATATCTATCAGTAGTATTATGGTATTGTGCTGGTTCTTCTAGAAGAACCTGGGGAGAAGTAAGAACCACACAGATGATGAATCATTTAGAAAATAAGAATCAGTAAAAGCTAAAGGAATTAGAATGGCTTTTAGCCCAAAGGTAGTAGAGCTGTATTCAGATACCATTCTGAGAATAGGAAGTATCTGCTCTGTCCCTGCTAAGTAAAGAACCAAATAAATGAGTGTGCCTGAGTACATTAGGTTAGCCATAAGAAAGGACTTATAATAATAGAATAATAACAACAATAGTAAGAATACTTTAGCACTCTAGAGGTTTTTAAAGCATACTCACATAACTTTTCATTTTTCATAACTGAGGCAATGAGACATCGGAATGGTCTTTTAAGAAGGGCTGTGATATTTCCCTGTCTATAAATGCATAGTAGCAGTCTTTTGACCTGGGATGATTTAGGCATGAACTTCTTTGGAGACAGAAATGGACAAGTTAACCAGTTTGAGGTATCTTCCAGACCCAGGGCCAGCAAGCCACCACTCAGGGACCAAATTTGGCCTTCTGCCTGTTTTTGTCTGGTCCATGATCCAACACGGTTTTAAAATTTTTAAATTGTTGGCCGGGCGCAGTGGCTCAAGCCTGTAATCCCAGCACTTTGGGAGGCGGAGACGAGCGGATCACGAGGTCATGAGATCGAGACCATCCTGGCTAACACGGTGAAACCCCGTCTCTACTAAAAATTACAAAAAACTAGCCGGGCGAGGTGGCGGGTGCCTGTAGTCCCAGCTACTCGGGAGGCTGAGGCAGGAGAATGGCGTGAACCCGGGAGGCGGAGCTTGCAGTGAGCCGAGATCTGGCCACTGCACTCCAGCCTGGGCGACAGAGCAAGACTCCGTCTCAAAAAAAAAAAAATTTAAATTGTTGATGTTTTTTATTTTTTTTATTTTTATTTATTTTTTTTTTTTTGAGGCGGAGTCTCGCTCTGTCGTCCAGGCTGGAGTGCAGTGGCCAGATCTCGGCTCACTGCAAGCTCCGCCTCCCGGGTTTACGCCATTCTCCTGCCTCAGCCTCCCGAGTAGCTGGGACTACAGGCGCCCGCCACCGCGCCCAGCTAGTTTTTTGTATTTTTTAGTAGAGACGGGGTTTCACTGTGTTAGCCAGGATAGTCTCGATCTCCTGACCTCGTGATCCGCCCGTCTCGGCCTCCCAAAGTGCTGGGATTACAGGCTTGAGCCACCGCGCCCGGCCGATAAATTGTTGATGTTTTTTAATCCAAAGAAGAATAATGTTGAGTGATACATGAAAATTACATGATGTTCAAATTTCAGCATCTATAAATAAAGTTTTATTAGAATACATCCAGGCTCATTTATTTACATCTTGCTTTCATGCTACAATGGCAGAGTTGAATAATTGTAACAGAGACCACATGGCCTGCAAAGGCTAAGATACTTACTAGGTGGCTATTTACAGATAAAGCTGGCCAACCTCTATTCTAGACTTAAGAGTATAGTAATTTTGTGATTTGCACTAATGGGATAAGACCCTGACTACCTGGCAGCAACCCTCTCATAAGATTGTGGGCAGAATGGAATGAGTTATAGGTGTCAGGTCCTTAGAGCAACTCTTAGTTTTTCTCTTTTCTTTTCTTTTCTTTTTTTTTTTTTTGGAGACAAAGTCTCATTTTGTCACCCAGGCTGGAGTGCGGTGCAGTGGCATGATCTTGGCTCTCTGCAACCTCTGCCTCCCGGGTTCAAGCAATTCTTCTGCCTCATCAGCCTCCCTAATAGCTGGGATTACAGGTGTCCACCACCATGCCCAGCTAATTTTTGTATTTTCAGTAGAGGCAGGGTTTCACCATGTTGGCCAGGCTGGTTTTTAACTCCTGACTTCAGGTAATCCACCTGCCTCAGCCTCCCAAAGTGCTGGAATTACAGGCGCGATCCACTGCACCCAGCCTAGTTTCTTATTGTAAACACTACATATATGGTGAGGAGGAGGAGGAAGATAGTTTTCCAGGTGCTGTTCTAAGCCCATTACCTACTTATCCTCACACCAGCACTATGACACAGGTATTAGTATCCCTACTCCACAGATGAAAAAACTGAGTCTCTGGCCGGGCGCGGTGGCTCACGCCTGTAATCCCAGCACTTTGGGAGGCCGAGGTGGGCAGATCACGAGGTCAGGAGATCTAGATCATCCTGGCTAACACGGTGAAACCCGTCTCTACTAAATATACAAAAAATTAGCTGGGCGTGGTGCTACGTGCCTGTAGTCCCAGCTACTCGGGAGGCTGAGGCACAAGAATGGTGTGAACCCGGGAGGTGGAGCTTGCAGTGAGCAGAGATGGCGCCACTGCACTCCAGCCCGGGCGACAGAGTGAGACTCTGTCTCAAAACAAAAAACAAAAAAAAAACTGAGTCTCAACAGAGGTTCAACAGCTTGTTCCAAACCACACAGCTGAGTGTGTCAGAGCTGAGATTTAGAGCCAGGTCCGGTTCCAAAGCCCTTCCAAATTCCTGTCCTCCTGGCAAAGAGGAGGATTGTGCGCTTCTGAGAGTCTCCTACCCAAGGATCCCTCTCCCTCTTTCCTGCTGCCACTCCCCTTGGTATCTGTGGTTGTTGCACCCATCTGTCTCCTCCTGCCATTCCTCCCCCTGTCGCTCAGTGGAACAGGATGCAGCTGACCCAGAATGGATGGAAGGGACTGCCCCTTATTGAAAGGTGCTAGACGTTGGGCCAAGTATTTCACAAAAGTCTCATTTAATTCTCTCAGAGCCCTATGAGAAAAAGTGAGGCACAGAGAAGTCAAGAAACTTTTCCAAGATCACATATCTGGTGAGAAATAGAGCACAAAGTCAAACCTAAGCCTGTCTCCCTCCAGAATCATCTCCCTCGGAAAGATTCCAGACACTCTAACAAGTCTTAGTTGTCTCATTGTGTGCTGGGAAGAAGTGTGCCTCCAAGGCCCAGGGCGAGTCTCTTAGCAAAAGATACTCAGCAGTATTCACAGACAACTGACAGAGAAGGGTCCCTCTGCCAGGCCACCCCCTAGCAAGACATGCTCCTTTATTTGGGTGCTGGGTGCATTAGCTGCCTCTGAATAAATCTGTAATTAGCTGCCCTGGCTGATTTGCATAATGGATTTCACTTTGTTCTTAAGTTAATGGTATTTTTGCAACAGAACACTAACCTCTTGGTTCCTGGCCATTAAAAGAACCACCACCCTATAGGGTAGAGCCAGGGTTTGTAGGAAGTTCAGTTAAGAGTCACAGAGGAGGTGGGAGGGAGGCGGGATGGTTAAAGTTCCCATTGCATCACAGATTATTGGCTTTCTTTCCCATGAGTATTTGAAAGGTCAAGGGTTGGAGAGAGCCATGAAGGTAGCAGAGAAAAAGGTGCAGGCTCACTCCCTGGCAAGCAATCCAGCCTGGGGAACGTCCCCATTTTGTTCCTACAGGAAAAGGTACTCAGAGAGAACAAAATGGGTTTATAGGGTTGCTACAGGGGGTGAGGACCCCTCAGGAAAAGTGAGGATATTGGTTGGACTATAAAGAATCCTGGGCCGGGAGCGGTGGCTCACGCCTGTAATCCCAGCACTTTGGGAGGCCAAGGCGGGCGAATAATGAGGTCAAGAGATCGAGACCAGCCTAGCCAACATGGTGAAACCCTGTCTATACTAGAAATACAAAAATTAGCTGGGCGTGGTGGCACGCACCTGTAGTCCCAGCTACCTGGGAGGCTGAAGCAGAAGAATCGCTTGAACCCAAGAGGTGGAGGTTGCAGTGATGGTACAACCCGAGATGGTGCCACTGCACTCCAGCCTGACAACAAAGCGAGACTCCATCAATAATTTAAAAAAAAAAGAATCCTGAAAGCAGCCTCCTCCTCTATCTCAACCCCTGCCCTAAAAGAGTTGCAGAGGCCTCCACAGAGTTGAAAATACACTCTCCAGCAGACTCCTGCCCCACTCAGGGCATCTGCCACACGGTGCCTTGCCAGCAGGCTTTCCATTACCGCTTCTACTAGCCTTGGACACATGGTCTGAACCCAGTCCTGCAACGCAGAGCCTGACCAGAGTCAGTTGGACCTGTGGGGTGACCACCACGACAGCAGAACTCTTCCATGCATCTGGTACTTCCTGAGGCCTTGTGTCCCTCCCATTGCATTCCAAATGTTCCATGGCACTGCCACTTCACACACTAAAAGCACCTGCAGGTGCAGAGCCCCATGATTCAAGGAATTCCTCCCACAGCCCACCTGTGCAATTGGGTTCCAGCCTCGTGCTCCAACTGGGTCCATATCTGATAACACTCATGCATCATCTGGGTGTAAAAGTCTTCCAGGTATGCCTTTCGGATTATCCGGCTTTGTCCATGGGAGCTTCCTCGGGAGTGAGGTAGAAAGAACTGGAAGTGGAAAACAAGAGAGATAATGGAAGCCATTACCCCTCACGCTGCATCCCCCGTTAGGAGCCATCTCTGCGTGTGCTGTCAACCAGGATCCATTTATCCTTCAAGTATTTCCACACAATCTGGGGAAGGATTATACACAGGAAGATAATTTGAGCCAGGAATGCAAGACCAGCTTAGGCAATATAGCAAGACCCAGTCTCCTCAAAAATTTAAAAACTATCAGGTGTGGTGGCACTTGTAGTCCCAGCTACTTGGGAGGCTGAGGTAGGAGGACTGCTTAAGCCCAGCAGTTTGAGGCTGCAGTGAACTATGATAGTACTACTGCACTCCAGCCTGGGCAATAGAGTGAGATCCTGTCTCCAAAAAAAAAAAAATCCATACAATCTTTCAAAATTCTCTCTTTATGACCAAGTTACTGACTTGGCAATCAAGATAGAAGTTCTTCAATAGCACTAACTTGGGCTTCCTTTTTGCTAACACTGTTCACATCCAGAAGTTCCTTTGTTAGCTAGTCTTCAGCCATCCTGCTGCAATCTCACCTCACTTAGATTCATAAAGAAGAAAAATTAGAAAAAACCTTCCAGTTCAACTAGTCTAGCCCCTTCATTTTATGAACAAGGAAACTGATGCTGACTTTATTTCTCTGTGGCTACAGATCACTCAGGGTAAGAGAACCATCTCAGGATTCAGCAACAATGAGTTTCCTGAGAGGATGAACCAGGAATCCCTTGGGCTTTGAGAAACCTGATAGAGAAATGAAGAAGGTTTCTAAATACTCTGGCTCATTACCAAGAAGAGCAAACCATAGCCAGCCTGGGTAACTGCAGGCAGAATGGAAAGGGAGAGCCCACTGCAGTGGAAAGCTTTGATGATAGCTGGGTGGCCCTGTCCTCAAAGGACCCCACAGACACACAGGGCCCACCAGCAGATGCAGTGGTCACTGCAGACTGCACTGCATAGCAGGAAAAATAAGACCTCAGTCTCACTTATCATGTATCAAACAAGGAGGCTGCTATTATCTGGAGGTGGCAAAACGAAACAAAACAAAACAAAACCGAAAAAACAGAAGCTTCTGCTGGGTTCTGGGGTGAGAGGCCAGGAATACGCAGGACATAATCCTACCTCTTAGGTGGATAAATCAACCTTTGCCTCTAGGCAAAATTATCTTTACTTTAGGTTACCCAGAGAAGAACCAATTATTTTTCTTGGGGGGATGATCAACCATTTGGGTGCAGAAGGGACAGAGCAGTGAGAAGGAAGAGAACAGGGCCTGGGACGCTTGGTCAAGGGCAGGAACTGCGAAGCAGTAGAAAGAGGAAATGTGCCTAGAAACCCAATGTGGGTGTGAGGGATGTGAAACTTCTTTGAATTGTCATGAAACACACTAGGCAGCTAAGATACAAATTACACAGAATTTTTGATGATTCAGGCCCTTTGGCCTTGCCCTGTAGCCTGCTGGCTCTGAAAACCCCTCTGCAGGGGAGGAGGCTAGGACAGTCCTTACAGCCGGGGGTGCAGAAGGGACACAGTACCTGCTCCAGCAGGAGGACTCTCTTCCTGTTTTTGGCCAGGTGGTATGCGGTGAAGCAGCCCTGGATCCCAGCCCCAATCACAATGGCGTCCCAGAGATCTTTCTGAGCTGCCATGATGCCCACTCAGCCCCACAGCCACAGAGCCTCAAAGGCAAAGGCAAACAAAGACGGGCTCCCGGCTGAAGGACGAGGAGGAAGGCAAAGTCCAGCCTGGCCGGTGTTCCCACAATGCCCTGGGGCCGTGTCCTCCCCCTTCCTTCCCTGCCAAGCCTGGCCCAGGGCTCAGCCTCCCTTCCCTTGCGGAGCAGAGCTGGGTAGTCTGATTTGTGAGGTTTAGCCCAGCTCAGCTGCCAGCCTCACCCTTGCATCCCTGTGGCTTTCTATTCTTGGCTCAATTATTGTCATGCAAATGGGCTCCTTCCTTTGCCACCTTCCTGTCTCATTATGATCTTTGTCTCAGGACTTCGGCCCTGGAATTTCAATGCCTCCTAGACCATACTGGGCACTGGGAATGCTGCCTCCCCCTGCTGGTTTTCCCCTCTTCAGTCTGATTTCCTTTAGAGATTCTAGAGGGCCCAGCTAAGAACTTGGCATGATGCCCAGAATAAGACCCACCTCCCTGGTGGGTGGTGAGGTCAGGGGGTAGAAGCAGGGGCCAATTGGGAGGGCAGTTTTGTGATTATGAAATTATTCCCAGCGTGTTTTACTTTCATTTTGAAGAAAGGAGAAGAAGAAATGATCCTGAAAAGACAGAAAGGACAGAGTGAGAGGAGAAGCCCTCTCCTCAGCCACAGAGAGGGGACCAGGCCAGCCCAGTGCCTGGAGGGGCCCCATGTTGAACGTCTCTCTGTCCCAGGCAGTATGCTTAGTAAGTACTGATACTGGCATTCGGGACAGAGCCAGGATGGGTAGGGCCTGATTCTCATACAGTTTGAGGGTCCTCTTTGAGAAAAAGGAAAAAGGAGAATTATGAATACAAAATTAGATGCCCAGATGTGGAAGAAACTGTTTAATTAAAGACCCCCATGGTTGAAGTTTCATTTGCTTCATGATAAATCTGCCTCTGCATGCGTTATCTCATTTACTCCTCATAGCCCTAGGAGTTTCTGCGGGTTTTGTTTTTGGTTTTTTGGTTTTTGAGACAGGATCTCTGGGATCTCACTGTCACACAGGCTGGAGTGTAGTGGCACGATCTCGGCTCACTGTAGCCTCTACTTCCTGGGCTCGAGGGATCCTCCTACCTCAGCCTCCTGAGTAGCTGAAACTACAAACGCACGCCACCATGCTTAACTAATTTTGTTTATTTTTCGTAGAGACGAGGGCTCACTATGTTTCTCAGGCTGGTCTCAAACTCCTGGACCCATACAATCCTCCCACCTTGTCCTCCTAAAAGCTGGGATTACAGGTGTGAGCCACCGCACCTGGCTTAGGAGTATTTTTATGCCCACTTTTGGCAGCTTAAGGATGGCCCCAAATTCTTTATCACTCCTTCCATCACAGGCTCTGTGACTGCTTAACCAATAAAATATGGCAAAAGTGATACCATGACACTTTCTGGCACAGCCCTAAAGAGACTGACAGCTTCCTCTTCTTAAGTTGGAGCCCTTACTTTTTTTTTTTTTGAGACGGAGTCTCGTTCTGTCATTCAGGCTGGAGAGCAGTGGTGCGATCTCGGCTCACTGCAACCTCTGACTCATGGGTTTAAGCAATTCTTCTGCCTCAGCTTCCCGAGTAGCTGGGCCTACAGGCGCGTGCCACTATGCCTAGCTAATTTTTATATTTTTAGCAGAGATGGGGTTTCACCATATTGGCTGGGCTGGTCTCGAACTCCTGACCTCATGATCCGACTACCTCAGCCTCCCAAAGTGCTGGGGTTACAGGCATGAGCCACCGCACCTGGCCAAGGAGCCCTTATTCTTTGAGCCCTGAAGCCACCATGTTAGAAGTGCAGGTACCCTATGGGAGAGTCCACATGGAGAGAACCTGGGACCATGTGGAGAAGCCTAAATAAAAATGAAGTTATCTTGACTTGGGAGGCTGAGTCAGGAAGGATCGCTTGAGACCAGGACTTCCAGACAAGCCTGTGCAACATAGCAAGACCTTGTCTCAAAGAAAGGTGAAGTCGTCTTGATTCCTCCAGCCCAGCCTAGCACCAGCTAAATTGTACCAAGTGACCCAATTGATGCTACATAGTACAGAAAAATCACCCAGTCAAGCTTCATCTGAGTTCCTGATCCACAAAACCATGAAACAGAATAAAATGGCTGTTGTTTTCAGCCACAACATTTTGGGGAGGTTTTTTACACAGCCGTAACCAAAATACTACTTAATGGCTG
Source organism: Chlorocebus sabaeus (assembly GCF_047675955.1). Classification (NCBI taxonomy): domain Eukaryota; kingdom Metazoa; phylum Chordata; class Mammalia; order Primates; family Cercopithecidae; genus Chlorocebus; species Chlorocebus sabaeus. Next base: position 27,266,063 of record NC_132919.1, on the reverse strand, counting down.
AAGACGTGAAGGCTGAGAGAGGTTCTATCTTACCCAAAGCCAATACTCTTGGTATACAAAGACACTGAGGCTGGGCACAGTGACTCACATCTGTAATCCCAACATTTTGAGAGGCCGAGGCGGGAGAATCACTTGAGGCCAGAAGTTTGAGACCAGTCTGGGCGACATAGCAAGACTGCATCTCTACAAAAAATGTTAAAAATTAGCCAGGGATGGTGGTGTGTGCCTGTAGTCTTACTTCCCTCGGAGGCTGAGGCAGGAGGATCGCTTGAGCCCAGAAGATTGAAGCTGCAGTGAGCTATAATCACACCATTGCACTCCAGCCTGGGCAATGGAGCAAGATTCCAGGTCTATGCAAAAAGAAAAGAAAAGAGAAAAGAAAAGAAAAAAGAAAAGAAAAAAGAAAAGAAAAGAAGACACTGAGCTGTGAACCTGGGTCGGTCTGCTCCAGAACCCATCCCTTTAACCACTGTGCTTTACTGAGGACGAGTCAGAACTTGTAATGATGATTCTGATTTCAGTATTTTGCTGTTTCTCCCACAATGCGTGGGAGAAAATAATGGTCCAGGAAACCCACATGACTACAGGGAGCTGCCCAGCCTCTGTACAGTGGCCCGCCAAGGCCCCCAGCAATGCTTCTCATTCCACAAGTAATCCCCCAGACTGGTCTTGGCAACTGGCTGTCCTCTCAGCCCAGCCCTTTTGTTCCTAGGAAAACAGGAACCCAGAGAGGAGGTGCCATCGGACTGGATTTTTCTTTCTTTCATCTTTTTTTTTTTTTTTCCTGTTACAGGATTTCATTCTGTCACCCAGGCTGGAGTGCAGTGGTGACAGACAATAATGCAGTGGTTTTGCCATGCTGCCCAGGCTGCTCTGAAACTCCTGGGCTCGAGCAATCTGCCCACCTAGGCCTCTCAAAGTGCTGGGACTGGCCGGGTATGATGGCTTACGCCTGTTATCTTAGCACTTTGGGAGGTCAAGGTGGGAGGATCATTTGAGGCCAGGAGTTCAAGACCAGCCTGGCCAACATGGCAAAACCCTGTCTCTACTAAAAAATACAAAAATTGGCTGGGTGTGGTAGTGTAGGCCTGTAATCCCAGCTACTCAGGTGGCTGAGGCAAGACAATCGCTTGAACCCAGGAGGCGGAGGTTGCAGTGAACCCAGATTGTGCCACTGTACTCCAGCCTGGGCGAGAGAGCAAGATTCTGCCTTAAAAAAAAAAAAAAAAAAAAAAAAGTGCTAGGTTACAAGCAAAAGCCACCACGCCTGGCTTTTTTTTTCTTCTTAAAAAAAAAAAAAAAACCAGTATATATATATATATATATATATATATATATATATATATATATTTCAAGAGTCCAGAAATCCTCACAACTCCATCTGCCACTCCCATCCCCCGGAACAGGCCAGCATCCACATCACAACTGGACAGCTCCCCAGAGTAAAAAATGGCTGACATAACCGAGAAAAATGTACTATCTGAGTATGTAAAGGCTTGATATAAATATATAAGATCAGCCCCCAGATTTCTCTTGATAAGATGTCAGAGGAGATGAACAGTTTACGCACAAGGAAAAGCAGACAATAAATCCTCACATGGAAGTGTGCCCAGTCTCACTAGCAATGAAAAAAATGGGAATTAAATAACTGCAAGGTACTATTATATGCCTATTAAATGAGCAAAAATAAATAAAAATGACAACATCTTATGTTGTCAGTGCTGTGGGGACAGACATAGAGGAGGGTTGCAATTTGGGTTGTCAGGATCTCCTGGAGGTGGCTGGGGCAACACACAGCAATCCGGGTAAAACAGCTCAAATCTTCTGACCTAGAAATTCAATCTGGGGAACCATATCCCAAGGGGAGACAAAGGTATGAAGATATTTATACCTGTGCTTTTACAGTATTAAAAAAATGAGAAATAACCCAACCACAAGGAATGGCTGAACAAGCTCTGGCTCACTGGCACAATGGAATACTACGTAGCTATTCCCAATAACAAGCTGGACTCTGCTATGCAGAAATGTGTGTATGAGATAATCCTGAGAAAGGCAAGCAGAACACAAACAGACATACACATACATTGCAACCAAGTGTTCTGCGTGTGTGAGATCAAAAATCGAAAGAGAACTTGGTGGGGTAATTGAGCTTCATGCTCATTAGTTGCCGTATTCTATAAAAACCACACATCCATTCACAATTTGTAAAAGAAGGAGCAAGCCCCCGGGGAAGCAGACGCTTCAAATCTCCCTGGCCCCTGGTTCCAGGGCCTGGGGAAGTTCACTCTTTGTTCTAATCTCAGTTCTTCCTGCTGCCCTCGATATTTCTTATTGTTCAGTCCTCCAGGGAAGCTACAAAGCGTCTCTGTATCCCGCACCCCCACCCCTACTTTGTTTAATAAAATATCTCTTCAGAGAGAAAATGACAATTCCATTTCCCCATCCCTACTTCACAAGGCTGCCCTGGATTCCTGGACGCAAGCATTCTGCTTCTCGTTAAGAATTTCAAACAGCTCCTCCGAAAGCAGACACTGGCCATGGCCCAACCTTGAAATGAAAAGCGAATTGACTTCTGAAGGCTTCCCCTTCTCTCAGGGTTCCCCGTCCTTGCGGCTGTCCTGACAGGGGCAGGCAGAGAGAAGCTATCCACTCAAATTCCGTTTTAACACCCATTCTGGATCGGAAGACTATTAAAGGGAGAGCCAGCAGCCTTACACCTTGCTGCTTCTGTGTGTCAGCAATCGCTTCTCGTGTCCTGGGGCAGAGACGCTGAGGATATGAGGCTGAGCTGCTCATCTGATGGCTTGATTGACACTTTGCAGACGGGGGTGGGAGAGCTGAGCCAGGGAAGCAGCAAGCTGTACAGATCAGAAATAATGAGAGGACCAGAATCCGGAGAGAGCAAGGAATAAATGAGGGACTTAGGCATTGGATGGCAAGGGAAACACTTCTGTTCTCTTTTCCCTGCCCTGCTTTGCCAAGGAGCCTGGGGCAAGGAGGCAGACAGGCAGACCAGGAAGGGCTCCCTGGACCCATCCTGCCAGCTGCTGGGGCATCTGGGGCATCCAAACGTGCGAAGGATGCCAGCGTGAGAAAACAGAGAGCGGTAGAACAGGCTTTGGGCATGGTCTCCATACACATCGCCAGCCCAGTTCAAGTCTCAGGTTTAATCTCTTCTCTGCCATCTTCCCTCCCTTTGCCCCTGGGGTCATCTACCCACCATCTCTTACCTAGATTATTGCATTAACCTCAAAACATTTCTCCCTGCCCCATCCTTGCCCCTCTTAATCTATCCTCCGCGTCCCAGCCAGAGTCATCTCTCTAAACAGCAAATCTGAACAGGTCACTCTCTGCTGAAAATTATTTAATAGCTGCCTATTTCCTATTAGGTTAAAATCTAAATTCTTTAGCTTGGCACACAAGGCGGTTCACACTCCGGCCTCTACCTGCTCTTGCAGCTTGGTCTCAGGTCCCTTCTCACTGTGTCCTTTAAGCCTGGGCAACGCTGAGCCCAGAGAGGTTTCAGCATTCGGCATGATTCTTCCAAATTCCCTGACATCCCCAAGCCCACTTAGACAGCTTCTCTCGTATGCTCCCTTCCCGCCCTGCGCATCTCAATAACACTGAGCACATTGCATTGTAATTGTTTGCGTGTCTGCCTTCCCCCAAGCTCTTTAAGGAGAAAAAGCCTTCTTTTCATTGTCATGTTTTTTGTAGGTAATACATACACATAGAACAACGTAGTGTACCAAAGAGACCACTGTGGAAAGGACGTCTGTTTCCACCCTATCCTCAGCTGCTTAGTTCTCCTCATCAGATGCAAGCTACGCTGTTGCTATTTTCTTCTGTGTCCTTCCAGAGATGTTCTATGGGTAGACAAACATATACAGTATATTCTCTTTTATTCATCTCAAAAGTAGGGTACTAGAACACCCTGGTGTTTTCATTTTCTTTATCTTGGCAATCCACATCAGTCATACTGAGTGGGCACCTTCTCCCTGATGGCTGCATAGTATTCCACAGTGTGTAGGAAACACTTGGGAATAAGAAGGCACCCCCTCCTGTTTACTGATAGGTGGTGAGTTTCTCTGGCTCTCACAGGTGCCCTCGAGTCACAAAGCTCTCTAGCTGTCTGCTATTGGGTGTTCAGGGAGGGCGAGATGCCTGTTCTGGGCGGGCCCGGCAAGGTTTATCGAAGGTTGACAGTGGCCTCTGTGAGTGCCCAGGACAGCACCCACCTTCAGACCAGGAGGTGGAGGGGGTCGAACACCCAGAGACCCTGGTTTCTGCTTCCTTTGTATTTGTTAAATGACAGATATTAGAGTCCATGCTTCTCCCTCAAGACACAAGAGTACAGTTGCTAGGCAGACTCCAGGGGAGGGCAGAAAATAAGAAAAGTCTTGGGAATTCAGACCAAAACCTTGAGAAAATACGAAGTCATGATTTATCCTGGAAGTGAGGGGCAGGCAGGATAAACTCATGAATAAGTACCCTCAGACCTCAATGGGACAAAAGGAAATGTACCGAAAAAGAGGGTGGAGTGGCTTTCATCTGTCTCCAGGTGAAACTTCCCAGCAGGTGAACACTGGAATCTTCTCAGCCTTATTTCCAGGTCTTTCTCTGCCAATCCTACACAAAGACATGTCCATATTTGCACTCATTTGACTGTGGTGCCTCAAAACATCCCCAGGTATTCATTAAGTGGTATCTTCAGACACATGTACATCCAAGTGGGGATATTTCTACCCCTAGGTTTTTGGAGAAGGCCCCATTAAAGTTCAGCAGGCAGTGGGAAAAATGAGAAATTAGAGTGCTGAGAAGTGGTCCTGTTCCTCTGTGGAGGTGAGGGTGTGTCTGGTATGTGTCCCCTGTTGGCAGCCTTCCCTCCCTTCTCTGCAGAGATGCTCTTCCATGTCTTTCTTATGCCTCACAGCCTGGATATCACTATACCCTGAAGTGGGGAGTTGGGGAAAGAGTGGAAATTGGGAGCAAGAAAAGTAAACAGCTTTTGCATGAACTGGGTTGACTTGACAGGTGACAGGGCAACCAAAATTCAGCAGCATGCAGGAAGATTAACTCCAGCATTCGGCCCTCTGGTAGTCTCCTTTCTGGGTAGATGTGGTCTTCCTCTCCTAGCTCTGCAGCCAGACCTACTGATTTTGCTGTTTATTAGGGAACATAGACAGATATGCAAACTCAGGTCTTCCCCACACTATCCTGCCAGCCATAGGGTCATGGAGGCAGAGAATCCAAGGGAAGCCTGAGAAAAAGGAGGAAAGGAAAGCAGAATTCTGGATAACAACTTCTAAGCCTTCTTCAGTGCCCACCTTCTGCTTGTTGCCTCCAGACTGGCCCCTAAGCCAGTCTGGCCCATCTCTCAGCCATGATGCCTGCAGACACATCTTTCTCGCTCTTTTGTCTCACTGTTTCTTAATCTGTTCTTTTTTCTATTTCTGCCTTGGGTCCCCTTCCTTCCTCTGAAGTAAAGAGAGAAAGAGAGGCTTAAGGGAAGGCCTAGCGTGGTATTGTAGCATGCATCAGTAGTCCCAGCTACTCTGATGGGAGGATCACTTAAGCCCGGGAGTTTGAGTCCAGCCTGGGAAACATAGCAAGACCTTATCTCTAAGAAAAGAAGAGGAGGAGGAAGAAGAAGAAGAAGAAGAAGAAGAAGAAGAAGAAGAAGAAGAAGAAGAAGAAGAAGAAGAAGAAGAAGAAGAAGGAGGAGGAGGAGGAGGAGGAGGAGGAGGAGGAGGAGGAGGAGGAAGAAGCAGAAGAAGCAGAAGCAGAAGAAGAAGAAGAAGAGAGTAAGAACATAACTAAATAAAAATAAGGGAAGGCCTTCATGAATGAATAATAGGAAACCAGGACCTAGCTAGGGAAGAGACCTTGAGGCAGTGGAAAAGGGAGAAAGGCCTAAAAGAGCCAGGGAATCTTTGGTGCCAAAGCCAGAAGGCTTTCCTTCTTGTTGAGAAGCCTAGAGCTTTTTCTTCTCACTGGGGTTGTTATGGGAAGTTTAAGCATGCTGGAGCTGGGAAGGCTCAGCTGTACCCCTCCCTCCTCTTTCACCTGGCTGCTGGTTTAAACAGCACTGTCATGTTTGGAATTTCACGCCTCTTGAATCTGTGGACTGGTGTCTTTCATCTGCTTTGGAAAACTCTCAGCCATTATCTCTTCAAATACGTTCCTCTGCCCTATTTATTCTTCCCCCTCTTTCTGCAAAATACATATATTAGATCTCTGCATGCTGTATCTGTTATCTCCTCTATTCTCCCCTCTTTTTTTTTAATCTCTATGCTGCATTCCAGGTAATTTCTCCTTATTATCTTCTACTTTGCTAACTCTGTTCACTGCATCTAAGCTGTTTTTAAATTAATGAGTTGAGTTTTAATTGCTGTTACTGTATCTTTTTTTTTTTTTTTTTTTTTTTTTTTTTTTGAGACGGAGTCTTGCTCTGTACCCCAGGCTGGAGTGCAGTGGTGCAATCTCGGCTCACTGCCAGCTCCGCCCCCTGGGTTCATGCCATTCTCCTGCCTCATCCTCCTGAGTATCTGGGACTACAGGTGCCCGCCACCAAGCCCGGCTAATTTTTTTGTATTTTTAGTAGAGACGGGGCTTCACCATGTTAGCCAGGATGGTCTCGATCTCCTGACCTCGTGATCCGCCTGCCACGGCCTCCCAAAGTGCTGGGATTTGTTACTATATCTTTAGTCCGTTTTGTCACCTTGCATAATTACCTGTCCCTGCAAATATTTTCAAGCTTGTCTTTTGTTTATTTGACTGCAGTAAGCATGGTTGTATTATAGTCTATGTATGATCATTTTAATGTGTGAAGTCCTCATGACTTTTTTATTTTGTCTCATTTCTTTGATTCTCACTCATGGAGCCTTATTTTCTTATAGGCTTGACTGTCTTTAACAATGTTCTGGTAGCTGTGCTTGAACAAATATATTGGAATTATTTTCTTATGAAAGTGCCTTCCTTTACACCAGATTGTGTTTACATCCGCCAGGCATCAGGGACACAACCATCTAAACCCAGTTCCCAGCCTGAGGTTCCCTGGAGCACCCAGGCAATGTGAATGGGGCTAGCTTACTTTGGTTTACCCTTACCCTGATGGTGTAGCCCTTTGGGGGTCTCAGCATATTAAGGGGAGAATCTTCTATTAGAGTCTCCACAATGAGCAGGCACTGGGCTTGGATTTCCAACCCCCTTACTCTACCAGGCCATCAAAATGAAAGTTCAGATTTGCAAGAATTGACAGATGCTCTTTAAGGGAAAAGTGATTTCTATGCATCCTCTGGTTTTCTCTTCCATGTTGGCTTGTTGATTCCTTACTATTTTATTAACTCTTCAAGGTTTTTAAGATGTTGTTGATATTTTATCTAGCATTTTTCATTCTTTTTACTGGGATAATCGGTCCAAATAACTCAGCCTGCCATTGCCGAGCTTCTGAACTTGGTTGCAATCAGAATACTAACTCCTAGAATATCTAAGCTCTGCAGTATCTTCTGCATGTGTACTGTTCTCTCATTTCCTTCACCCCTTCCTCCCCAGATGCCAAGGGTGAAAAAAGACAGTGGCAATTGTCAACAAGGATGACCACCTCCCTCCTAGGGCAGCAAGAATGAGAATCGCTTGATAGCCACCCTGAGAGCTAGATTTAGGTGTAGACCAGTCAGGCTTTGGCTGAGGGGCCAATATACATGGAACCCTAAAGCATCATCATGAATTAGAATACCTTAGAAGAGTATCTTGCTGTCTAGAATGTTTTTTAGGGAATCACTATATTTGTTTTAAAGAAGGAATATTTTGATAAGGTGCAGGTGCAGGCTGTGACCCCCCCAAAGTTAATTGCTTTCCACTAAGAGTGGGTCCTGCTTACAGCTTTTGTTTTGATGAATGGGCAGCAATTGCCCACCAGCACTGAATTGCTCAGATCCACAGAGAAGCATGGTCCTCTGTTCATCCCTCCTTTTTGTGGTGCCTAACCTCTTTAAATAAAGTGCTGAACAAATATTTATAGAAAATAAATTTTCTTTCTATAAGGATAGCAAGAGGCCGGGTGCGGTGGCTCAAGCCTGTAATCCCAGCACTTTGGGAGGCCGAGACGGGTGGATCACGAGGTCAGCAGATCAAGACCATCCTGGCTAACACGGTGAAACCCCGTCTCTACTAAAAAAATACAAAAAACTAGCCGGGTGAGGTGGCGGGCGCCTGTAGTCCCAGCAACTCGGGAGGCTGAGGCAGGAGAATGGCGTAAACCCGGGAGGCGGAGCTTGCAGTGAGCTGAGATCCGGCTACTGCACTCCAGCCTGGGCGACAGAGCGAGACTCCGTCTCAAAAAAAAAAAAAGGATAGCAAGAAACTGGCAATGCTAGTTGCCTCTGGGGGGGCAAAACTGGGTGGAATCTTGCTACGTATAGGAAACCACTTAGGAGAAAATACTGTGCAGATCATTGCAGTCCTGGTGGGAGTCAGGGATGGGCTCTGGGCATTGTCAGCATCCTGTCTGCACCTTGGCTCCCAACCACAGCCTGGGTAGGAGTGAAATCCACAGAAAGGCCAGAAAGCAGGTGAAGGGTTGTGTGCAGCATCTGGAAAATTTAGAGAATGTAAAGGAAGTGGGATTGCTGGGCCCATGCTGGGTCTCATCTCACTAAGAAAGGTTCTCATACAGAACCTTGAAAGGACCCCTGTAGAGCTCTCAGCAGAGCGATATTAAGCAGCTGCCACCCACTTCCCACCTCATCCTTGGCAGCTCCCTTTTCCAAGTGGAATCTTAGCTTTACTCTTTCTCTTGCTTTCTCTCTCTCTCAGTCTCTCACCTCTCAGGCTTGCCCACATTTATTTTCTTGCTGTTTAGAAGGACAGAGGAAGAAAGGTTTAGAGAAGACATTGGGACGATTCCAGTTGTGTTTGGAACAGACCACCAGGGATCCTTGCCCAGAATTTTTAAAGGGATAGAGAAAGCGGAAGTTCCTGGGATGGTCCGGGGAAGGTCTGCCTAGAGCCTGTTGAAAGCTCTCCAGATGCCCTGGGGTGCTGGAGAACTCTGCTCCTCACCATTGCTCCTTCATAACCTCTTGCCAAGTTGCCTAAGCCTGTTGCAGGTTTCAGGGCACTCACTCACAGACATCTCATTTGATCTTCACAGCAGCCTCGTGAAGTGGATAGGCAGGCATTTTTACTCCCATTTTGTAGATGAGGCAACTGATCACTAAAAAGCAACAGAGTCAGCAACCCCACCCTCACCCAAGACTGCTCACCCCAACCCTTTCTCCAAATCAAGAGTGAGGCTGATGTTCGCACTCTTCAGCACCCTGGGTCTCGGGTCCTGCTCAGTTCTTTTGTGAAGATGGGGCAAGAATGTGGCTCATTCCACGTTGCATTCCCTATCCCAACCCATGCCTGCAAAGAAAGAGAAGGAGCCCCCAGTGAGAAGAAATTCTAAAGCATCCCGAGGGACCTCTGGAGAAGCTGTTTGATTTATTCCAGTCCCTACTGGTACTCTGTGCCACATTTATAAACGTCAGCACTGAAAATGAAGTTCCCACTGCCCTGGCAGCTGCCGGTTGCTGCTGTTGCTCACCAAGGGTTCAGATAAAGTGTCCCCACCCCTTGATTGATAGGCAGCTGAGAATAAAAGAAAAATAAAAGCCCCCTGGAGCATTGATGGAAGGGAGAAGGCAGCTTCTTAAAAAGAGAAAGGGTGTGATGCAGAAAGGGCTGGTACCAGTGGAAGGTGGGAGAGGGGGCATCTGTCTGTTTGTGTCTGTCAGCCTATAAAAAAAAGACCCCGTTGTTAAGGGCACGTGGAAAATAAATAACCTCCATGGGTGACAGAGTGAGACCCCGCCTCAAAAGAAAAAAAAGAAAAGGAAAGGGAAAAAGAAGAGAATAAATACTTCTGCTTATGCAGAGAGAAGAAAGGTGGTGAAATCCATATTTCATTTCAGGGGCTCTGCCACAGGAAGAGGGAAGGAGGAAAGGAGCTTGGTGAGGAAGTCTTTGTGACCTCTGTGCTTCTACGCTTCTGAGCAGGATCTGCTATCTTCTGGGGTCTGGGACAGGGATGAGGCTGGCAGAGACTTAGAACAAAGGAGGTTGCGCATGATGGCTCATGCCTGTAATCCTAGCACTTTGGAAGGCTGAGGTGGGCGGATCACTTGACGTCAGGACTTCGAAACCTGCCTGGCCAACATGGTGAAATCCTGTGTCTACTAAAAATACACAAAAATTAGCCAGGCATGGTGGTGGGCACCTATAATCCCAGCTACTCAGGAGGCTGAGGCAAGAGAATTGCTTGAACCCAGGAGGTGCAGGTTTCAGCAAGCCAAGATCACACCATTGCATTCCAGCCTAGGCAACAGAGTGAGACTCCATCTCAAAAAAAAAAGAACAGGCCAAGTGCGGTGGCTCACACCTATAATTCCAACACTTTACGGGGAGGCCAAGATGGGTGAATCACCTGAGGTCAGGAGTTCGATATCAGCCTGGCCAACATGGTGAAACCCTGTGTCTACTAAAAATACAAAAATTAGCCAGGCATGGTGGCAGGTGCCTGTAATCCCAGCTAGGCAGGAGGCTGATGCAGTAGAATCACTTGAATCCGGGAGGCTGTGGTTGAGGCAGGAGAATTGCTTGAACCTGAGATGCAGAGGTTGCAGTGAGCCGAGATGGCACCATTGCACTCCAGCGTGGGCGACAAGAGCAAAACTACGTCTTAAAAAAAAGGTCCTAGAGGAGACTGGAAAAAAATGAAAGGTAAAAGGATCCCAATGGGCCATGCAGATATAAAGTATTATCATCATGAACCGAACCAGTGGTTAAGACTGGGGAGACCCTGCTGGGAGCAGCTTGCAGCACTCCAGGTAGTCATGTGCACACTTCTCCAATAATGGCTTCCCTTGCAGCTCCCCTACATCTGCGATGCTCTTGGGTCTTTGAGAAGTGTTGATTGGGACCAACTCGTGCAGCCCTGGCCGAGCACCTGAGGGATGCAGTGGTTAACCAGGGGTGGCCTAAGTGGTTTCAAAGCAACAAGTCATTGAAAAGTTGTTTTTAACTTGATTATTGTACCTTTATTTTAAAACATACCAGACCACATATTTCCAAATGACTATGGTTCTCTTCAAAGTCACCCCCTTATGAAGTTGAGTAGTTAATCCAGTGGCACTCAATGTGTGGCCCAAGTCATCCTGGAGGCTGATGTGTGAAATACCTTCAGGCCAATTTATAACCCAGGCAATAAAATGTCTTGCTACTTTATAGGGGTTTCCTTGCTCTCCTTTAGCTTGATTTATCAGAGCTGTTTCCCTGTAACTTTTGGCCCTTACCAAATGCCAAATGCTCTGCCAAGCTGCTTTCTGGGAGAGGTTTGGAGGAGCCCTGGGAGGACGGGATTGTTCAGAGATGGGATGGAGGTATAATTATTAGCAAAAGAGAAATGAGAGAACCATTGTATTAATGGGAATCTGGTGGGTTTTCTCTGCTTTCACTTTCCTTATGTGAAAATGTTTCTGTTTTTAACAAGGATGAAATAAACAAAATGTGACATATTCATACAATGAAATATTATTTGGCTTTAAAAAAAAAAAAAAGGGCCGGGTGCGGTAGCTCAAGCCTGTAATCCCAGCACTTTGGGAGGCCGAGACGGGCGGATCACGAGGTCAGGAGATCGAGACCATCCTGGCTAACACAGTGAAACCCCGTCTCTACTAAAAACACAAAAAACTAGCCGGGCGAGGTGGCGGGCGCCTGTAGTCCCCGCTACTCGGGAGGCTGAGGCAGGAGAATGGCGTAAACCCGGGAGGCGGAGCTTGCAGTGAGCTGAGATCCGGCCACTGCACTCCAGCCTGGGCGACAGAGCAAGACTCCGTCTCAAAAAAAAAAAAAAAAAAAAAAAAAAGGTAACCCAGCTTAGGCAATGCAGCAAAATCTCCTCTTTACAAAAAATGCAAAAAATTAGTTGGGTGTGGTAGCCTGTAGTCCCAGCTACTCGGGAGGCTGAGGTAGGAGAATCGCTTGAGCCCAGGAGATTGAGGCTGCAGTGAGCTGTGATCACACCACCGCACTCCGGCCTGGGTGACAGAATGAGATCCTGTGTCAAAAAAAAAGAAAAAAAGAAAAGAAGAAGAAAGAAATGTCATTCTGACATATACTACAACATGGGTGAACCTGGAGGACATTATGTGAAGGGAAACAGGGCACACATAAAGGAAGAAATGCTATGATTCTCCTTATATGAGGTACCTAAAATAGACATAGACAAATTCATAGACAAAAAGGAGACTATTGGTTACCAAGGGATGGCAAAGGGGAGTTAGTGTATAATGGGGAGAGAGTTTCATTTTGGGAAGATGAAAAAGTTCTGGAGATGGGTGGCAGTGATGGCTGTGTGAATGTGCTCAATGCCACTGAACTGTACCCTTAAAACGGTTAAATTGCAAATTGTAAATGTTATGTATATTATACACACTAAAAAAAAAGTCTAGGTAACAAAATAAAATCTATTCAAAAGGTAAAGATTTGGCTGGGGATGATGGCTCATGCCTGCAATCCCAGCACTCTGGGAGGCCATGGCCCAGGAGTTCAAGACCAGCCTCGGCAACACGGTGAAATCCTGTCTCTACAAAAAAAAAAAAAAAAAAAAGGAAAAATTAATTGTGTGTGTTGGTGCACACCTGTAGCTACTTGGGAAGCTGAGGCAGGAAGATCACTTGAGCCAGGGTGGTCAAGGCTGCAGTGAGCCAAGATCCCACCACTGTACTCCAGCCTGGGCAACAGAATGACACACCCTATTTCAAAACAAAAGCGGGATAAATATTTTATATGACAGATGTTATTCATAAAAATTTGCTATGGGACAGAGTGGGCCAAAGTCCAAAGAAAAAGACCCAAAATATTCCTTCCTCCGGAACAAAAATCGGCTGGGATCAGTTGGGTTAAATACAGGTGTCTGTCACTCCTGCTCTACAATAGCTCCAGGAAGGGACCCCTCCTTCAGTTCTTCTCCCATGGTATCATGAACCTATCTGTGCCCTGGAACATTCCACAGCACAGCCTGGGTTTCCCTGACCCGGGGCTGGCAGGGGCTGGCCCACTCCCCTGGCAGTGTGAACAAGGCTCCCACGAGTAGTGGTTCTGCTGGCCAGGAGGCTGCTGAGGTGGCTTTTTAATCCTCCAGCCGTGCCGTCCTAGTGATTGCTTTTATTAGGAAATGTAATGAAAAAGACTATATGAAGCCCCTGCCAGAAAAAAAAAAAATCTAATAAGATTTTGCACCAAGTGTGGCGAGAAAAGAAAGGGGGGAAAAAGCACATTAGGAGTCAGATAATGAGATAAATGAAAGACCGCGGGGAAGATCATTTTTGCAGACTTGCTGGATGGTTGTAAAATTTTTAATTTGCTCAATTTTCTTTTTTCGTTGTCTCTGACTCTCCTCATCTCTGTCTTTTACTATCTTTCTGACGGTTGAACCCTTTCTCTCTTTGCCTCTCCCCTTTTCCTTGATTTTTCTGCCTCTGTTTCAGCTCTTGCCTTGGAAATGTGTGTGTGTGTGTGTGTGTGTGTGTGTGTGTATCCTTTCCCCATGGGCCAAATCCTGCCTCATGACTTGGGTAGAAGGCTGAAATCTGGACAGCGAGGACACACCTAGTTAAGGGAAAAAGAGGACAAAGAACTGCCTCCCCCAGCCTTTGCCTTCTAGGGAGCAGCTATGATTCAGCTAAAGAAAGAGAAAGAGGAAGAAATCAAGGGGAGGAGGGGGAGAAATGGACTATGGAGGACAGGAGATCAAAGACCAGGGAAGTAAGGAGGAAGAGAAGCCCCCGCTGCTCCCGCAAATCAGTTCCCAGCAATGCCCGCCTCTTTGTCTGTGCTCTGAGCTCCTGAGCAGAATGCCACCTCTGTGGGATGCCAGGCCTGAACAGAAGGGCTCTGGGGCACTGGGCAGGCATGCAGGCCAGGCTACTGGGACCCCAGGCCTGCCTTGCCCTGAAGAGAGAGGTCTCCCTTCCCCAGGACCACCCTCTCACCAACCAAACTTGAAGTCCTCCCCAAAATCTAGTTTCACCGCCTGCTTTGGCAGACTCCTTCCTTCTGTTCCGAACTTGGGAATTCTGAGGTGCCTCTTGGCTGCTGCGCATAAGGCCCAGTTCACAGCTGCAGCTTGGGGGACTAAGGGTGGACACAATGAGCAGCTTCCCCACAGGGGATCGGCAGAGGAAGGAGGCTGGGAAACTGAAGTACAGGAATGAGTGGCTTAGGATGGAGATGCACTGCTAGTTATTAGGAGCATCTCTCTCTCTCCTCGGTCCCTTGTTCCTTCCCCAGTGGGGACTGTCTGCTCTGTTTCCCTCCCAGAGATGTCATCTCTCTTGGTGCTTTCCCACATGCGGAAGTGAGCGGCTGGTTACCAAGGGAATGGACGTCTTCTGTACTGGCCATTACAGGAGATAAAAGAGCCACCCAAATCAGGAAAGTCATGGGAATGAGAGGACCTATTAGAAACCACGCACTCTGTACCCTTTGATTAACAGTTCCCCTTTCCCTATCCAACCCCCTCCCTGAGCCTGTGGTAACCATCATTCTTTTTTTTTTTTTTTTTTTTTTTTTTTGAGTTTTGCTCTTGTCGCCCAGGCTGGAGTACAGTGGTGCAATCTCGGCTCACTGCAACCTCAGCCTTCTGGGTTCAAGCGATTCTCCTGTCTAAGTCTCCTGAATAGCTGGGATTACAGGCGCCCGCCACCATACCTGGCTAATTTTTTGTATTTTTTAGTAGAGACAGGGTTTCTCCATGTTGGTCAGGCTGGTCTCACACTCCTGACCAGGTGATCCACCTGCCTCAGCCTCCCAGAGTGCTGAGATTACAGGCTTGAGCCACCGTGCCCAGCTACCATTATTCCACTCTCTACTTCCATGCCTTTAACTTTTTTGGATTTCACATTTAAGTGAGATCATGTGATGGATTTGTTAATTAGCCTGACTTAATCATTCCACATTGTAAACATATACTGAAACATCAGGCCGGGCGCAGTGGCTCATGTCTGTAACCCCAACACTTTGGGAGGCTCAGAAGAGAGGATCACTTGAGGCCAGGAGTTTGAGACCAGTCTGAGCAACAAAGCAAGACCCCCCATCTCTACCAAAAATAAAACAAAATAAAATTAGCCAGGTATGGTGCTGCACGCCTGTGGTCCCAGCTACTCAAGAGGCTGAGGCGGGAGGACTGCTAGGAGTTCGAGACTGCTGGGAACTATAATCGCACCACTGCACTCCAGCCTGGGTGACAGTGGGACCCTGTCTCTAAAATAAAAATAAAACAAAAGCATCACAATGTGCCCCATAAACATATATACAATTGTTATTTGTCAATTAAAAATAAAATTTTAATCTGGGCATGGTGGCACATGCCTGTAGTCCCAACTCCTCAGGGGCTGAGGTGGGAAGATCACTTCATCCCAGGAGTTCGAATCTAGCCTAAGCATCTAGCCTTAGAATCTAATCTAAGACCGCATCTCTTAAAAAGTAAACAAACCAACCAATAATTTTTTTAATTTAGAAAAAAGAAGAACTCACGCAAAAGACCTGGTGAAATATGCATCAACGGTACTCTGGGGGGATCTCAGGGAAGCTTCTAGGAATGAGGGTTATGTGGTAGGGTCTGACGGTGGGGCCCCAAACCAGGCTGGGTAGGGGAGGAAGAGGGTTAGGAAATAATGTGAATTGAAACAGAGATGATCGTCCCAATAGGGGAGATGAAATAGGTTCAAGGCCAGCTGGGAGGGGTGGCTGCTCCCAGACTGTGGAATAGAATAGGCTGGGAATAAGAGCTCATACACACGTAGACCAGCTCATTGAAGTGGGAAAAATACAAACGAGCTAATACACACAGTGTGTCCCATGCTCCAGGAACTGCTCTGAGAACCAGAGGATATTTACTTATTTAATCTCACCACAATCCTATGGAGTCCGTACTATTGTTAACACCTCTGTTTTACACACAAGGACAGTGAGGCTTGGTGAGAGGATTCAGAACACACCCCCCTTCCTCCAGAGTCTGCTCGTAACCACCCTACTCCAGAATAGGAGCCTAGGTAGGCAAAGTCATGGAGACTCGGGGAGGGGGAGAATGGCACTGCACTTAAGAATGTGAACTTCTGAACCAGGTAGCCTGACTCCTACCTTCAGCGGGACCTTGGATAGGATCCTTAACACTAAGGTCGGCCTGCAGAGAGACACAAAGAGTGACTGGAAGCATGCTGGTAAAAACACAGGCACAGTGCTGTTCCTGAGCTCAGTCAGGGGCAGTTTTTAACACCATTACCCTCTGCTTCCCATGAGATGAAGGAAGCATCTTTGGTGCTTGGCAACTGGCAAGGCTCAATTTCCCACCTCTGGTTTCCCACCAGAAACACAGGAGACGGACCCTCCGAGGGACTGACTTCTTAGGGGCATACAGTCCTGCAAACAGGTCCCAGCACACATAGCACAGCCCCTCCCCCCAGAGTCAACCACCCCTTGCTGTGTCCTGATGACCCCCAGTGTTCCCAGGCCCTGGGAACACCACCCAGTCCTGTGACTCACTGCATTTTTCCAGGGAGTGTGTGTCACCCTTTCCTTTCTTGTCTCCTTCCCTCCCCCAGCCCCTGCTTTTCTCTTTATGGAGAAGGCACAAATTAGGCAGAAAGGAAAATGTTGACAGTTCCCAGCCCTCCCTTGCTGGGGATAAAGAGAAATACGTTAACGGTTGAAGCTTTAGGCGGATCAAACACAGTTTGTGAGATGCTTCAAATGTATTATTCATCTCACCAATGAGATGCAATCTTGGGCTTTCTCTTTTCTCCCCATCAGGAGGAAACCTCAGCTACTGTGAAGATGCTGGGCTCCAGAGGGGAGGGGGTGCTTTCAGAATACCATCTTTTCAATTAAATCAGCAAGTCCATCTTGTGTCTGCCCCATTTCTTCTGAAGTTTTCCAAATGAAATGGGTCAACTTGCCACAGAATCTAAGAGTACAAAGGCTGTGGGTGACACCCACAAGTATTGGGCAGTGACAAGCACCTGGAAGCAAAGAGGAGACCTGGAATCAAATCTGAGACACTTAGAGAAGGCAGGAGTTGGAGCCAGTCCTAGAAGGTCCTCCATGTCCACATGATCTTGAGGCCATGTAACTCTCATGAGCTAGAAGAACTCCAAGAGGAACCATCTCGGCTGTGTTTTTAGCTCTGCGGCGCCACTGCAGAAGGTGACACTTAGGTCCCTGGTGGGGATCCAGGTCCAGCCTTGGGTTGTTGCTGTACAACTTTTGGCCTTGTGATTTGGGCTGGTGGAGGACCCTGCCCCACCTGCCTGGGAGTTCTATACCCATTCCTTGCTCCTCCTACTTTTCCCTTTGGCCACTGAGGTCCCTCTGGGCTGCTGCCAGCATCCTAGGGTTCTTCACCCCGAGAAGAAGCTGTCCCAGCCTACCATGAGTTTGCCTCACTATCTCACAGACCTTACATGTGTGCTGTGTTGAACAAATCTGATGTGCGAGTAGGGGGCAGGTTCTGCTGATGGAACAGGAGATTGGGACAGCCCAGAGGGAAGGAAATTTGACGTGATGGATCAAAAAGCCGTCAAGTATACACCACCTTTGACCCAGCAGGTCCATGTCTTAAAGCACCCCCAAGGAAAACTAGATAAGTGTGCAAAGATATATTGGGTTTGCCATTACTTTCAATGGCAAGAACAGCAATTACTTTTGCTCCAGCCTACAAAAAGATACAAAAACGTCCATCTCAGCTTTATCTACAATAGTAAGACTTGCAAACATCTTAAAACCACAATAATAAAGGATTGATTAAATAGTAGCCTCTGATCTAGTCATTTAAAATCAGATTCCAGAGGAATAACAGGAGGAAGTACTATATCAATATATTTTCATTCTAAAAAATTTCCCTTCAATCCTTACCCAACCTCATTATTCTTCCCCAAGGTACTCATTGTTATCAGTTTAGTTTGTATCCTCTCTGATCTGTATTTTTGAAGAATCACATTTAATGTAAACAAGTAATAAAACCAGGTTATGCAAGTTTGTGACTACAGATGCATGCATCTATGCAAAGAGAAACGGCTGGCTGAAATGTGAACACCAAAAATGTGAACAATATTCAATGTTCAACTCCAAATAGTGGATTACATATGATTTTTTACTTTCTTCTGCAGGAATTACTGTATTTTCTACATGAACAGAAAAGACAAACAATGCTATTTTTGAATACAGTAAAACAGAAGCAATTGCTGGCACGGGCTGCCTCTGAGCAGTGGGAGAGCCCGTTCACCGTATACTCTTTTACGCCTTTTGAATTTTGCACCTTGGGCACGTATCACCTATTCCAAAAGTGAATTAAATTTTTAAAAATTTAATATGGCAATAAAATGAAATGAGGGGGGTGGTGAAGACCTCCAAAGGACAGCAAGCCCTGATATTCTGAGAATCTGTAAAATTCCTCAAGCTGTACACTTTCTGAATCAGCTCAGGATTCACTCCAATAGTGCTGGTCTCTTTCTGTCTCACCAGACGAGGAATTAGGGCCTGTAACCTGGACGCAGTGAGGTAGGGTCTAACATAAACCAGGCTGCCAGGCAGAAATAGCTTTATAATAATATACAGTACAGCAGCAATAATGGCTCCATTGAACCCATTTTCATACTTTTTCAAAGAACTTTTCATCTCCCTTTGGTACTCCACATTTTTCTTGAGGCTACCCACTGCTGTCAGGTTCCCGGGGAGGAAAGGATGGTACCCAAGACCTTGTCGAAAGGGACATTGTTTGAAGTCTGCAGCAAGACCCACATTTCCCGAGGCTGGGTGTTGGTCTCAGACAACAATTCTCTCTCCTTCCCAGGGCCCATTTTACCCGTCAACACCCAGCTTCTCTCGTCTGTCTCTGAGCCTCAGGTTCCTCACTTGTAAAATGAGGGTAATGAGCCTGGTTGTGAGATGTGGTTGCCAGTCAACAGACTGGCAAGGGTGCCACCTGCTAGAACAGAAGGTCCCCAGGGCTGCAGTGGCTTGCAAGCGTCCACCCTGGGGGAAGAATCTAGACAGCGAGTCTGAGGCCTGGTATAGCCGTTATTTATCAGCTGATGATAAATATTTTCAATCCACCATATTGTGAGAATTAAATAAGACACATGCGTCTGTATTTGAGGATGCAGGCCGTCCACCCAGCCTAGAAAACACTGCATGAGGGATGAATTCTCTCCAGCCCCACCAATCCCATCTTCCTATGCCTCTACTACTCGGACATCTTCTTGTATTGTCACTGTGTAACTTGCTTCATGAACAGTGTCCCCAGACTAGTTTCCTCGACAACACAATTTGGGTCCTAACCATTTTAATACGTCTCGTAGTAGATTCCCAGAAACTGTTTGCTGAATGAATAAGTAGATGTTATTTATAAGGCCATGATCCTCGCAAATTCTCACTAGGCTGCTTCTTGTTCCTGCCTCTGAAGCTGCTGAAGACCTGTGCTCCCTGTCTGAACTCACTCTAAACTGGACCCAGAGGAGGTGGGAGCAGAGAAATTCAGGGGGCAGCACAGTGTGGTGAAAAGTAGACTGGGGGTCTTCCTGAAGCGGTGGCCAGAGAAAGACAAGGACACGAGTATCGGATCGCTGTGCCTTTCTTGGACATCCAGCAAAGGTTCAGCCTCAACATAGATCAACGGTGGACAATCCAGAGTGCTGAACAGCCCTACAAGATTGTTGCTCGATGCCGTGCTTTTGAAAAAGAATGGATAGAATGTGCACATGGAATCAGTGTTATCCAGGCAGAGAAAGAGTGCAAGATAGAATATGATGATTTCGTAGAGTGTTTGCTTCGGCAGAAAATGATGGGTACCATCAGGAAACAGCAGGATATGCTGATAAAGGAAGGTAAGGACACCCCTCCATCTCACCACATTGGCAAGGAAGAGCCTCGGCCCTGAGCAGAGCAGCTGCTGATGTCTGGAGGTTGATTTTCCTGTTCTCTGTTCTCCACTACAAACGTTGTTTATGGAAAACCTCCTTGTCAAAGTGCATAAAAATAAAGGATTGCTCCATCCTAAAAAAAAAAAAAGAAAAGAAAAGAAAAAGAAAGCAAAGAAAAGTAGACTGGGGCTGTGGTCCTGGCCATCAGAGACTTAACCTGTCTGGGCTCAGTTTCTACATTTATATGTGATCATTAGAGTAGATCGGGTTTGAAAACTCGAATGCCCACGGAGGCCAGGAAAATAATGTAGAGAAGCAACAAAGGGGGAAGGTGGCACCCTCCCTTTGTTGGAGAGCAGGCATGCTCCTTGCACAGCACTGCCCTTCAGTGTCAGCTGATCATCGCCAATTGACGCAAGACTGTGGGTCAAGTCTTGTGCAAGATTGTCTGATCTTTCAAGGGAAGCCAGCAAAGTGGATTTTTATGTCAAGTCTCTTGAGTAGGTCAAACTCAAGTCCATAGGCCATTTACAGCCTGGAGGCCACTGGTTTGTGCTCTGAGCACCAGTGGACCACCTGGCTTCGTTCCAGCTCTTCAATTCTGTGTGTTCAGGAGAGGGGAACATTCTTGGAAATAACTGTTTAAAGGAAAGACCCAAAGTCTGGACCTCATTCTGGCTGCTGGGCCTCCGGGAACTGCCAGCCTGACCCCTAAACTGCAGGTTTATGCAAGGCATATCCCCTGTCTGCCAGCTCCCCGCGGCCCTACTGACACACACACACATCAGGGGGCAGAAATGGGGGATGAGGAGGAGACAATGATCCTCTGTCCTGGGGTGGGCCAGGGTGCAGCCCCTCCTGTTCCGCCCCTCGGAGTGTCAGCCTTGCCTATAGAGCTAGGCCTAGGGGCAAACCCCCCACCCTTAGACTGCCCCGCACAGGGGTGCCTATCGGTGATATAGTCTCACCTAATAAATTCCTGTCAGAAAGTTGTCAGGGCCTGGGAAATAAATAATGATATTTAACATTTTGTAATAACAACAATTAACCAGTAAATAATGTCCTTTAAACTGCAAACGCTGGAGTAAATTAATTCTTCTAATGAGCTGTCAGGCACGGAAGAAAAAAGTCCCCGTGTTCTTTGTTGCCAGGCGGCTGCCGTGTGAGCAGCCGAGGAAGCTCACCTCGGGCCCTGGGAGCTCATTACAGGGAAGCACGAGGCGCGGGGTTCTCGAGGAATCAGCCCGGCCTCGCCTGCACCCACGTGGGCACTCAGCCGCCGCCCGCACCCGGAGCCCCACGGTCCCGCCCGCATTGCGCACCGCGCGCCCCTCCAGGTGTTGATCGCAAATGGGCAGCACGGAGGGCATTTCAGTTAGAGACCTCCCCCCTCCCTTCTGGTCGCCTGGGCGGC
This sequence comes from Chlorocebus sabaeus, assembly GCF_047675955.1. NCBI lineage: Eukaryota > Metazoa > Chordata > Mammalia > Primates > Cercopithecidae > Chlorocebus > Chlorocebus sabaeus. The sequence goes on along the minus strand of NC_132919.1, from coordinate 27,244,688 downwards.
GCTCAGCCTTGAGGTGGTGGGAGACAGGAGCTGGGAACGGAGGAGGGAGGAGGGGGAGAAGCCCTGCGCGTCCCTAGTCCTTGCTGCGTGACCTTGGAGAGGTTTCTTGCCCTCTCTGGGCGGGGAGGTTGTAAATGGAAATGTGAAGCTAATCAAACCAGATGTGATTACTTCTGAGCTCCTGAGAAGTCCGTGACCGTAAAAAGACACCTAAGAGTGAGGCAGCTCTTTATGTACTGATTCGGAGTAATCTCCAAGATATATTGTCAGGTGACAAAAGCGAGGCACAGAAGAGCTTGCAGGGGATGTTATGTCTTGTGTATTAAAAATAGGACTCAAGAAAGAGAATATGTGTCCGTGTTTGCTTGTATATGTCTAGACAGGAAGCAGGTAACTTTGCTTGCCTCTGGGGAGGGGAACCTGGAGATGGGGGCTGGAGGGAGAGTTCAGTGAACAACCTTTTACACCCTTATTATTTGAACCGTGTACAGGTATTACCTATTCAAAAAATAAACGTTACGAAAAACAAAGCCATACACATCGGGGTCAGCTTGTCTCTCAGTAGCTTTCAGGAAGTGGAAGCCACAGGGACCCAGCTGAACTGAAGCCCCATCTGAAATCCCTCCAGAGAGAGAGAGTGCACTGCCTCTCTAATAACCTATTCTAGAGACAAGCTAATGAGTCAGGAAGTCCTTCCCAGTAGCTAATCCCATTCCCTCCTGCTATAATTTTAGTTTCTCTCTTCATGTTCTGTGTTTGGTGGGTGAAAGGGCTGATAGATAATTCTCTGCAGAGAGCTGGGGGTAGAGGACAACCACTATACGGACAGGAGAGAGTGAAGGGCAGCCCCAGCCCTCTGGAGCCCACAGGCCTGGGTTTGAATTCACTTCTGTCACTTGCTCACTGTATGGTGTTGTATGTCACTCTCCCCACTGCGCTTCCGCTTCCTGTGGTCCCCGCCTCCCTCGGGGAGGATATTAAGTGCTGAGCCTGGTGAACAGGCATCTCCTTCCCATGGAAGCCTGCAAGTCCATTGCTGCCCAAGACGGATGGAGACCCCCTGCACAATCCTGGGTCATCTGCCCATCCCTCCCCAGATCTATGCCTCTCCCAGCTGTGATGCCCAACCGCACCTCCCACCCGGAGCAGCCAGATACAGCCTCCCTATGGTCAGAAGCAGCTTTGCCTATTTGGCACCTAAATTGTCATGCCCTGAATCCAGAACAGGTTCAAGGTAGCTGGTGGCTGAGAGATAGTGTTGGAGCCAGAAATCACCAGATGTGATCACTTCTGAGCTCCTGAGAAGCCCGTGACCTGAGATACCTAAGAGTGAGACAGCCCTTTACACACTGGCCCAGAGCTTGAGGAAAGCACTTCAGCGGCTTCTATGGGGCTCGGGGTGAGAGAGGGGTTCAAACCAGGAGAACTCCCAGCCCCCATCACCATCTGACCAACTCCCCCTTTATCTATTTTGTATCCTTGCCATTCTCATAAAGTGTCTTTTGATTAAAGAGTTTCTTAGCTTTTTCAGTTGTGTTCGCAGCCGCCGCCGCGCCGCCGTCGCTCTCTAAGGCCAGCGCCGCCTCTCGCTCGCCGAGCTCCAGCCGAAGGAGAAGGGGGGTAAGTAAGGAGGTCTCTGTACCATGGTTCGTACAAAGCAGACTGCCCGCAAGTCGACCAGTGGTAAAGCACCCAGGAAGCAACTGGCTACAAAAGCCGCCCGCAAGAGTGCGCCCTCTACTGGAGGGGTGAAGAAACCTCATCGTTACAGGCCTGGTACTGTGGCCCTCCGTGAAATTAGACGTTATCAGAAGTCCACTGAACTTCTGATTCGCAAACTTCCCTTCCAGCGTCTGGTGCGAGAAATTGCTCAGGACTTTAAAACAGATCTGCGCTTCCAGAGCGCAGCTATTGGTGCTTTGCAGGAGGCAAGTGAGGCAATCTGGTTGGCCTTTTTGAAGACACCAACCTGTGTGCTATCCATGCCAAACGTGTAACAATTATGCCAAAAGACATCCAGCTAGCACGCCGCATACGTGGAGAACGTGCTTAAGAATCCGCTATGATGGGAAACATTTCATTCTCAAAAAAAAAAAAAAAAAAAAAAAATTCCCTTCTTCCTGTTATTGGTAGTTCTGAACGTTAGATATTTTTTTCCATGGGGTCAAAAGGTACCTAAGTATATGATTGCGAGTGGAAAAATAGGGGACAGAAATCAGGTATTGGCAGTTTTTCCATTTTCATTTGTGTGTGAATTTTTAATATAAATGCAGAGGCATAAAGCATTAATGCAAGTTAAAATGTTTCAGTGAACAAGTTTCAGCGGTTCAACTTTATAATAATTATAAATAAACCTGTTAAATTTTTCTGGACAATGCCAGCATTTGGATTTTTTTAAAACAAGTAAATTTCTTATTGACGGCAACTAAATGGTGTTTGTAGCATTTTTATCATACAGTAGATTCCATCCATTCACTATACTTTTCTGAGTTGTCCTACATGCAAGTACATGTTTTTAATGTTGTCTGTCTTCTGTGCTGTTCCTGTAAGTTTGCTATTAAAATACATTAAACTATTAAAAAAAAAAAAAAAAAAAAGAGTTTCTTAGCTGACCAGGCGCAGTGGCTCATGCCTGCAATCCCACCACTTTGGGAGGCCGAGGCAGGCGAATCACGAGGTCAGGAGTTCAAGACCAGCCTGGACAGCATGGTGAAACCCCATCTCTACTAAAAATACAAAAATGAGCCGGGCGTGGTGGCGCATGCCTGTAGTCCCAGCTACTCAGGAGGCTAAGGCAGGAGAATCGCTTGACCCTGGGAGGTGGAGGTTGCAGTGAGATCACCCACTAAACTCCAACCTGGGTGACAGGCGAGACTCTGTCTCAAAAAAAAAAAAAAAAAAGAAGAGTTTCTTGGCTAAAACATATTTGAAATGCCCTGACCTCCGCTATTCAGAACTGGGCACCCAAGGCATGGGGTTTCAGAAAGAGCAGGGACAAGAGGGGGAAAGAACCCAATGCCTATTGAGGACCCACTTTATACCAGGCACTTCCCATGCAAGTTTCCCTCTTAATCCTCAAACCTGTGGTTTGGGTAATATTATCCCCACTGTATGGACAGGATGAGGGAAGTTCCAAGGGGTTAAGAGATTTGCCCAGGTGTATTCAACAAATAAGTTGTAGTTGGGCTAGAATTTGGACCCAGATCTGCTGTCTTCAAAGCCACATCAAATAAGTTGTAGTTGGGCTAGAATTTGGACCCAGATCTGCTGTCTTCAAAGCCACATCTCCTAACACACTGCTGCCTGTCCCAGCCCCTCACCTCACCATCTAGACCTATTAATGGGATGGGGTGGAAGTGGGGTGGTACAGAGCTGAGGTGTGGGAAGGAGGCCAGTTCAGCCTCTTGACCCTCCCATTCCTCAACATCCTCTACTTAGTACCTGAAGCATTGAGATGAAAGTTCAAGGAACAATTGCTGATTGTAAGAATTCATGAAAAAGGCTCCCCTTCCCTGGGAGCTTGGAGGAAATGCACTGGCTTGTCCTCTCAGAATCTGCTTCCTCCTCTCTCAAGCAGGAATTACTTAACCAGGCAATGTCTAGACAGGGGGAGAGAATGGGCACCTCTGATGTCATTTTTAGGAGAGTGTGGTGACTGAAGCTTAGGCACAGAAGTCTAATACACATGGGTTCAAATCCAGGCTCTACCACTTACAAACTGTGTGACTCAGGACAAGTTACTTAACCTCTCTGAGCTTTGTTTTCCTTCCCTGCAAAATGTGGATCATTGCTACTGATCTCTTTGGGCTGTCACAAAGGTTAGGAAGATGATATGTATAAACTACTTAGCATGGTGCCTGGGCATAAAGTAGGCACCCAATACATGACTATATCTGTCCTGATGAGTTTTTTGTTGCCCTGCCAGACAAACTCAATCTCCCAGACCAAGAAGGGCAGTTGTCCTGGTGCCTGAGATAGGCAGCCTACCCCTGCAGCTGCCTGATTTGGGAGGCAGCCCAGAAAGGCCTCCAGGTTTAGTTTTTTGCAAAGGGCAGCGGAAAATCGAAGCTGAAGCCAGCAAAACAAGGATCCCAGCAGTGGATTTGAGTCAGCTCCTTCTGGGTCTGGGGATTCAAGAGTCTTCCTCAAAGTAACACAGCTTCCTGGTTACCCTGTCCTCCATGTAGCTGCCCCCTGGCCTGAGTCCTCTGAGGGCCCTGGGCACCTGTGTGCACAGAGCATCAACTGGGAAAGAGGGGTGCTCCAGTGAGCAGAGGAAGCTGGGTCTCAGCCACGTGGAAATTAAAATCAGCTTGCCCAGCACTGAGTTACCATGTCGCCTGAAATCAGATTGATTTCTTGGGCTTGTTGTGACGGCAGTGTTGCAATTGATTCGTCTGGATGGCGGGGAGTTTATCTATTCAGAGCTGTCTGTCATTGATCTGAATAAGCTGCTAAAATAGCCCAAATACCTGGCGAGGGCAAGGTCGTCACCAACCTCAGCTCGATATTAATTATAATAATGAACAGGCATAAAGAGGGTTGGTTCATTGCCCGCCCAGCAGGGCTGGCCTCTATGAGGTTTGGTGTTTAATATTCATTTCAAGTCAACAATGTGCAAAGAGCAAGTGGACTCTCCTAAGCTGAGAGAAGTTTGCAGGGGCAATGACGCTGATCTGTGCTTCCATGGAACTAAGAAGGAGCCAGTGCTGCTGAAACAGCAAAGGTTTAGGTTAGACCTCAAGAAGAACTTCCTAATGACCAACAGTGGATGGACATAGAATATCTAATTCACTTATTAGCCTGGACAAGTTACTTCTCCTCCTTGACTCAGCTTCCTCCTCTGCCTGGCCACCATGGTGAAACCCCATCTCTACAAAAAGTACAAATATCAGCTAGGGGTGGTGGTGCATGCCTATAGTCCCAGCTACTTGGGAAGCTGAGGTGAGAGGATCACCTGAGCCTGGGGAGGTTGAGGCTACAGTGAGCCATGATTGTGCCACTATGCTCCAGCCTGGGTAACAGAGTGAGACCCTGTCTCAAAAAATAATAATAATAGTAATACTTACTTCTTGGAGTTGCGGCTACTGCTGCTCCTGGCCAAATAGCAAGACAAGGAAAAACAAAACAACAAAACTGGCAGGCTTTTCTGGGTTGTCGGTTCAGGGAGCAACAAAGGGGTCCTACTTCGGGTGACAAATCACCCTTCTCAGCCTTGGTACAGAGCGAGAATTCCATCAATGGGGCTTTTATAATAATTATTGATTCTGTGAATATTTATTGAGCCCCTGCTACATGCCTGGACCTGAAGAAAAACAATTGAACGAGCCACGATCCCCAGCCTTTAAGGAGATGAATTCTGGGGTTACTATGGGAGCTAGAGCACCCCCCTCACCGGAGGCTCTCAGGAATAAGGGTGAGCCCTATCTCTGGGAGATAGCTTAGAAAGTGCTCCTGGAAGCAGGCAGCCGGATGTGAAGACCTCATTCGGTAGCCGCATGGGGCTGTTTGAGGCAGAAGACCCTACTAAATATTAGCCAAGAAGAGCTCCTCCAGAATATAGTTCTTTCAGAAAGGGAGGATCCTTCCCTCCATGGGTCTTGCAAAAATGTGGTCAGATTTGGGGTTCAAGTCTGCAAGAAGCCAACAGTGACCAATTGACTCCCCTGCCCTTAAAGACACCAACTGAAACTGCAGCAACAGACATGGAGGTTAAATGGAGACCATGATGAAGAGATTCCCCTGTCTGTCTGGAAGCCTGGTCGGCTGCCTTCCTTGTGACATTCCTTCCTCTGTTCCTACAAAGCCCTCCTCTCTTCTCCACCTCGGCTGCTAGTGGAGACCCCCATGATCAGCCTTAAGAGAAACATCAGAAGAAAGTTAATAGCGAAACGCTCTGGCGGATCTAATTGATTTTTTTCCTATTGGTTCCCTAATATAGGCAACACTGTTCCTGCCGCTTTTCTGGGCTGGAGATTATGTCATAAATAAAGAGATTTGCTCCCTATTTCCATGTGCTTATCTTTAATAAGTTAAGAACTCAACAAGCTTTAGGAGGACTTGAAATAAGCAAGAGATCCGGCGGTGGCTTCGGTGTGGCGGTGGCTTTATTTCAGAAAAGGGGGAGGCAGATTGCTGAGGCGGGTGGAAGAGAATTTCCATTCTTTGAGCTGCATTGGGCCTGGGCTCAGCTGGGAGAAGATAGGGGCAAGTGGGAGAGCTGGGGGAGGAAATTCGTCGTGGCAGATATGGCAAAATGGATGGACCCAGCCCACGGGGCTGCGGGAAATGTGGGAGTTAAGAACACAGGTTCTGGCCGGGCGCGGTGGCTCACGCCTGTAATCCCAGCACTTTGGGAGGCCTAGGCGGGTGCATCACGAAGCTAGGAGATTGAGACCACCCTGACTAACACGGTGAAACCCCGTCTTTACTAAAAATACAAAAATTTAGCCGGGCGTGGTGGCGGGCGCCTGTAGTCCCAGCTACTCAGGAGGCTGAGGCAGGAGAATGGCTTGAACCTGGGAGGCGGAGCTTGCAGTGAGCCGAGATCGCGCCACTGCACTCCAGCCTGGGCCACAGAGCGAGATTGTGTCTCAAAAAAAAAAAAAAAAGGAACATAGGTTCTAGAGCCAGGTAGCCTGGGTTCAAATCCCAGCTCCGTCATTGTTTACTAGCTGTGTGACTTTGGGCAAGTTACTTAGCCTGTTTCTGCATTTTAAAAATGGATAATATCTAGCTCATAGGTTGTTGTGAGGATCAAAATGTAAAATGCTTAGAACAGAGCCTGGCACAGAATATGCACAGAATATATGTTAGCCAGTATATTATTAAGACATCCTCTAACTCAGTTCACCTTAACTGTTGCTGAACCTGTGCCATGTGTCAGGCCCTGGTCTGGGCTTCATAGATGAGGGAGACACAGCTCACTCTGACTTTAAGGAGCACCCAGCTCCTGTGACTGGTATGAGCTGGGTGTCCACCTAGGGGGAATCCAGAAAGTGAGCGGTCACCCCCTTCAGGGAGAGACTGCCGTTCTATGGCCCTCTCTTGAGGTTCATCCACTCTCCAGGTCTGGACACCCCACAGATTAACTCACATTTCCTGAAAACTCATGGTAAAGAGAAACTGTGCAGCGTGTGCAGAAACAGCCTCACTCAAGTTTAAGTATTGTGCACCTCATGTGTGCCAAGCTCTGCTATTTATTTGCAGGCTCTCATTTAGTCCTAATCAACCCTACGAAGACAACAATATTGCTATCTCCCATTTTGCAGTTAGGAAACCAAGGAACAGAAAAGTGATTTGCTCAAAGACTTACAGCTAGTGAGTAGCAGAGTGAGGATTTGAATCCAGGTCCACTGACTTTCCCTGCTCTAAACATTGCCCTCTAGCCCTCACCCTGCACTTACAGTGCACTTACAATCGCAGACATTAATAAGGCACATATAATATGCAAGACCCTAGGCTTAAGGACTGAGGGGATAGAAAAAGAAACAGAAACAAGTACAAGTAGATAGAAACAAGCATCTACTATGTGCCAAGCTCTCCAACAGGTTATCTCACTGAATACTTTTCTGAAAGGCAAGCGGCATCATTTTCCTTTCATAGGTAAAGAAATGGAGATTCCGAAACTTGCCCAAGGCAAACATTAGGCTGGGATGATTTGAACTCAGGCCTGCCTCTGAAGTCTAGCCAATGCTCAGGATGACCCTCAGCCCTCAGCTTCTTTTTTTCTTTTTCTTTCTTTTTTTTTTTTTTTTTTTGAAAGAGTCTTGCTCTTTTGCCCTGGCTGGAGTGCAGTGGCATGATCTTGGCTCACCACAGCCTCCGCCTCTCAGGTTCAAGCGATTATCCTGCCTCAGCCTCCTGAGTAGCTGAGACTACAGGTGTGCACTACCACACCCGGCTAATTTTTGTATTTTTAGTAGAGACGGGGTTTTGCCATGTTGGCCAGACTGGTCTCGAACTCCTGACCTCAGGTGATTCACCCGCCTTGGGTTTCCAAAGTGCTGGGATTACAGGCATGAGCCACCACACCCAGCCTCCCTCAGTTTCTTGATGAGCAGTCCCTTTCTAGCAGGCCTTGCTCTTGCCTACTCCAAATGCGGCCCTAGTGCGGATGGGTTGAGAAGTGAAGCCCTCCCACTGATAGGCCTTGGGTGGCCTCCCCTTTTCCCAGGAGATGATCTCTATCCCAGGCTTCCATTTTGTATTCTTCCTTTCTCTTGTAGGCCATTGTCTGGACCCACAGATTCTGTTGCTTTAAGGACTGGTGACCTCACAATCAGTTGCCATAGAAACCATTGTGATGTCACAAATAGAGGACAAGTAGTTCAAGGAGGAGTGGGGGAGGGAATATGCTAGAATTAAGGGACATTGGGAATTTCTGTCCTATTTTCATGCCCAGAAAAGGAAGTGGCTAGAAGTGTATCCAAGTCTGGGTTATGATGTCTAAGGGAAACTTGACCATGCTCTCATATCACTTCCCCTGGGTTCTCCTGAGACTGTGATGCCTCTAAGCCCCCAATAAAGGGTTAATGAGAAGGAACATCAGAAACACTCCCTACCATTCTGGGGCTATAAGAAGTGGGCTGCTTTCGTAGCAGGAAGGAATAGTATTAGATGCCAGGAGGATCTGTGTGACTGGAAGATCTCCCTGGAGGTAATGAAGGACCCTTGCCTTGGGAAGCTTGAAGCATGGGAGACTTGGCCTCTAGGGCTTCCAGAGCGTTGTTTAAGTAACAGGTGGAGATAAACATGCTGTGTTACAGGGTGTTGGGGCTGTTTCCCCTCCCTGATCTGAGCGCTCCTTGAGGGCTCTCCCTCTCCAGTAGCTAGTTCAGGTCCTGGCATACACACAGTGCTCAATAAGTGCTCACTTATTCAGTAAATGAATGAGTGGGTGATGAATGAATTGAGAGGTAGTAGGGTGAAGGATGAATGAATAAATGGACAGACGGGTGGGCAGGTAGGGCTCCTAGATATTTCGTACCAGCCACTAAGCTTTGCTACACCCCAGCTCTCTAGCTACATCCCACATCACAATTCTTGTTTGCTGCCATCCAGTGCCACTAACCATCTCTTAGTCATGCCTCCCCATGTACATGCTGTTCCCTCTGCATGGAATGCACTTCTCTTCCCCTTCAATTAAATAAATCATCAACATCTCGTTGTAGCTTCCTGGTGCCCACCTGCCAGGGGCAACCCACAAGATGCACCCGCGGCCTCTTCCCTCTTTCTCACGAATTCACCCCACCTGGTGACCCACTTTCTCATCACATGACCATCAACCTGGCACCAGGTTCCCAGCCCCAGAGCAGCACCATAAACCCAATGCCTCTGGACAGATGTATTTTATGTAAGTTCAAGCACTAGAAATATTGAGTTCAGAGGATTTTATTTCTAGAGCCCTCTATATTTCTCCAGGATTATTGCCTGTCTTTGTTCCTTCCCTCTCTTGGTTATTATCTTTGGACCCTTTCCAAGCCAAGCTGCCTTGATTGCTTGGAATGACAAAGGCCCCCAGCATCCTCCCATGGTGTCTCTGGGTCTGGTGAGAGTGACCTTGGGGAACCTTTTCTTTTTCCTTCCGCATAACCCTGCTCGTGGCCACAATGCCAGGCAACCTTGGCTTTTAGGAGCTGGCTTCACTAAGAGACTCTCTAAGTGTCAGGGAACATGAAGGGGATGGTGAAAGTGGAGACCTCATGCCCCCCAGTTGCAGAAGGCTATGCTTAGAATAAGCTCTGGGGTACAGAGGAGATGGAGAAGGCCAGCTGTTCTCTTTCCTACACCATGCCAACCTAGACTGACACCAAATTAATAGCATTCAAATGAGATGCAAAGCATTATGCAAATCTAGAGGAGAAAGCCACTCTTACAGTGGCTGTTGGAAGGCCAGCACCTTGAGTCCTTTGTGAAGGACCCCACGGGCTTCTTTCAGCTTCAACCCCTGAACCATCAGCACCAGCTGGTGTGAAGAATCCAATGAGACTGGTACAGCCTTCTCCCTGATCATCTGATCTGGTGCTCACTCTGGCCTTACCCCACCGCAGGCACTCAGGGCCTCCTAAAATGATAGAGAGGCAGCCACGGAAGGTAGCACAACCTCCCTCTGGATGCCAGAATTCCGGCTCCCCACTCATCAGCAGTGTATGCAAAGTAGATGCAGGGTTTTCTGCATCTATTTAACTGTCCATTAAAATGGCCCCTTGCCCATCACCTCTGCACAGGCTCAGGCTTCCAAATTGCCAACCCCCGCTGCCTGCAAGCACCATGTGGTTCCTGCGCCTGGTAATTGCTGTGGTGTTTGTTGAGCTGTATTTGCATTTGATTGTCATTTAACTTTCCATCTTTCTCCTTCAATCAAACCAGAGATTGGGCTTTTGCAATTGATTATTCATTTTATTTTCAGCCCCTTGGTGATTTTCAAAAAGTTTCTTTATTAGTGCCACAAATTTGAATCCTGGGACTTCTCCTGCCACATGATGGGGAAAAGCCTCCTCTCATCCATCCCAGAGTTCCAATGTGAAAATAATCTAGCCAACATTGTACATCTTAAGTCCTATCCCCAGTCTCCCTGTTTCAGCACCTGCCTCATTTCTGCCCAGCCGGTGGCATTAAACATTTATGGAGCTGTGGAGGATCAAAGGCCTCAGCTAGGGGTGGTGGGCAGGCTGGAGGCCTCTGTTTGGAGATGGAAAGTAGCTCACATCAAACCACTTTCTGCTGCTGTCTCCATCTACTCTGGGCTCTTCCTACAGCCAATCTGGTCCAGCTCCTGGAGCAGAAGCAAATGCCCAGAGCCAGGGCTCTCCATTTATCAGAGCAGGGCCCTCATTCTGCCCCTAAATTCAGTGGGTTGACTTTGGGTAATGCAGGGAGCACTGGCTGGAGCACTAGCATCCCTGACTGTTCCAGGTACTACAAGGTCTGGAAGCCTGCTCCACGAAGTGAGTTGAGGTAAGCAGGCAGCAGCTCTGTACCCCTGGGAGCCTCTGGAGTGAGGTGGCAGCCCCTACCCTTGCCTCCCTGAAACCCCAAAACCCCTTTGGCTCCGCAAAAGATATAGCTCTGGTTTGAAAGCTGTCTTAGAAGAGAGTAATTTTTTCCTCCTCTTGCACAGAAAGCAAGTGTCATCTCAGCGGAGACTTCAAAATAAGTCACCAATGTGCTTGTGATCCTACAGGAACTGGGGAAGTGAAACTGGCTTCTCCAAGGATAGGGGCTGTAAGTATGTCTGGCTTTGTCTGGACAGGGCTTAGCGTCTCTGGGATTGAAGAGCCCCTTCTTCCTTCTCTCTGGGCTCTCAATCCTAATTCAGTCACTGTAGCTCAGACACACACCCCACCCCCTGGCTTCTGAGTCAGCAGTGAACCCCACAGTTCCTACCACTTGCCATAGTGCTTGAAAACATACCTTAATGATGCCAGACTGCTCTGTTTCAGTGCAAATATCTTTGTGATGGGGTAATCCCTTCAGCGTCGCCACCAAGGATGTCCTTCAGCTCAGGTGACCACAAAGCCTCTCACAACCAGGCCCCAGCCTACTCCAGCCCTTTCTCCTACGTCCCAGCAGGGACTCTGCTCGAGCAGAACCAGGCTTCTCATTGACTCCAGACTAGCTTGCGTTTTCCACCACTGTGCCTCTGCATAAACCACACTCCCCAACTTTGAATGTCTTCCCTCTCCCTCTCCACTGAATCATAAAACGTATTTGGGCCAGGGGCAGTGGTTCATGCCTGTAATCCCAGTCCTTTGGGAGGCCAAAGAGAGAGGATCACTTGAGCCCAGGAGTTCAAGACCAGCCTGGACAACATAGGGAGACCTCATCTCTACAAAAAAGTAAAAAATTAGCCAGGCATGTTAGTGCACACCTGTGGTCCCAGTTATTCAGGAGGCTGAGATGGGAGAATCACTTCAGCCCAGGAGGTCGAGGCTGCAGTGAGCCCTGATCACACCACTGTATCCCAGCCTGGAAAACACAGTGAGACCCTGTCTCAAAAATTAATTAATTAATTTTTAAAAACATATTCAACTTGGTTTCACCCATTTATTGTGTGAAGATATCACTGACCTTGCCTCATCCCCAAAAGAAACAATTGTCCTCTTCTTCATTATCTCACAGCACTCATTTGGCACCGAGGACCGGCCTTGGGCTTTAGACACTCCTCATCCCCGTCGCTTATTCACAAATATTTATTGAACATCTACTATGTGCCAGCCACTGAGCTAGATTGTGGGTAGATGAGACAGAGGTGGTCTGTGCCTTCGCAAAGTCAACAACTAGTAGAGCAGACAGGCAATTAAGCAAGCAATTACACAGACAGGGGAAGCCCAGGGTTCTCTGGGAGCAAAAAGCCAGGTGGGGGATGCAAAGAACAGGAAAAGTGAGAGCAGTGAGGGGAGCCTTGAAAATCCACCCAGAATGCCACTTTCTTTTTTTTTTTTTTTTTTTTTTTTTTTTTTTTTTTTTTTTTTGAGACGGAGTCTCGCTCTGTCGCCCAGGCTGGAGTGCAGTGGCGCAATCTCGGCTCACTGCAAGCTCCGCCTCCCGGGTTCACGCCATTCTCCTGCCTCAGCCTCCCGAGTAGCTGGGACTACAGGCGCCCGCCACTGCGCCCGGCTAATTTTTTCTATTTTTAGTAGAGACGGGGTTTCACCGTGTTAGCCAGGATGGTCTCGATCTCCTGACCTTGTGATCCGCCCGCCTCGGCCTCCCAAAGTGCTGGGATTACAGGCGTGAGCCACCGCGCCCGGCCCAGAATGCCACTTTCAAAGGTGCCTATGAACTGAGTAGACTATAAGCCTGCCAGCCCTGTATACAGCTGATTGTCCCCTTGGGCATTTTATTGTTCTCAATTTGTAGGTAATATCAAGGTCGGGTTAGGACAAGTCCCTTGGAGGGCATGACAGAGGGCACCTGACAAAAGCTCTGCTGTTTCCCAGTTTGGCCTAGGCTCTGCCTCAACCTGCCTAGGTACCCACTGCACAAAGGCTATGTTGACTGCCTTTAGGAGGGAGGGACAGCCCTGGTGCATTGTCATGCCCATCATGCAGTACAAGCCCATCTTCTGAGCTCAAGGTGCAGTGCTGTATTCTGGGACTTGTAGTCTCCATTAGACCCTCTAGGTTAGTTCAGGCCATAGGGAAGGTGATATGGCAAGTTCCAGGATGGCTTCTCTCCTCCTTCTTTATGTGCATAGTGCCCAGTGCATTAAGGAGCCCTGTTGCTAAGAGAGTCAGACAAACCTGCCACCAACTCCCCATGATCATCCTGGCATACAAGGTTCATCGCTGGGTCATGACTCACTCCCCTTGCCCAAGCTGCCTAGTCATGAGGGACCAGGAATACTAGAGGAGCCCAGGAATACTTTCAAGGAGGAAAGGAGGAATCTCATGACATTTGCCAGCATTTCCCTAAACTTCCCTCAGCCACCTCTTCTTCTACCTCTGTGCCTCTTCCCTTCCTCTGTTGGCAACTCTCTTTCTGCCTCCCGTCTTGCACCTTCTTTCCTGGTTTCCTCTCCTCACCCCTGATTCTTTCACTGACTCCTCGTTCTTCCTGCCATCCTTCTGCTACTGCCCTCCTTTTCCTTAGCTTCTCAAAACAACTGTCCAGAAATCCCAGCGTCTTGTTAATTCCACATGCCATCTGCCTGCTGCCTGGGATTCTTTACAGCAGTCATCACAGCTCCCCAGAGCCCACAAGAAGAGGGTCTGGAGAGAATCCAACCAGCAGAGTTGGGAGACTCTGGCCAAGAGGACCAAAACACTAAGGAACCTGAGCAGAAATTTCACCACCTGCTTCCAGGATGAGGTCAGGAAGGGCATTGGACAATGACTGGAGTCTGGAAGCTTTGGAGAGAAGCCAAATTCATATGAAAAGAACTAAACAAGGCCAGGTGCGGTGGCTCACGCCTGTAATCCCAGCACTTTGGGAGGCTGAGGCAGGCGGATCACGAGGTCAGGAGATCAAGACCATCCTGGCTAACACGGTGAAACCCCGTCTCTACTAAAAATACAAAAAAAAAAAAAAAATAGCCGGGCATGGTGGCAGGTGCCTGTAGTCGCAGCTACTCGGGAGGCTGAGGCAGGAGAATGGCGTGAACCCAGGAGGCGGAGCTTGCAATGACCCGAGATCGCAGCACTGCACTCCAGCCTAGGCGACAGTGCAGACTCTGTCTCAAATAAATAAATAAATAAATAAATAAATAAATAAATAAGAAAAGAAAAGAATTAAACAAAAAACTGCCCTTCTCCCAGGGGCAATAGGGAGTTCAGCCCTCCTATTCCTCTACAGGGAATAATAATATCAGCCATAGGATCCTGTCCCATTGTACCCATTAAAGCTCTTCAAGTGAGCCCATCCATGAGCCCCTGCCTTTAAAGAGGAGCCTCAGGATGGCACAGTTGTGACTTCCCCCTTGCTGTCCTGTGACTCACTGGGGCTCCTCAGCCCAAGCAGGGCCCTGGAAAGTTATTTTTCCATGCCTTTAATAGTACAGCCTACTCCCCTGGGCCTCCTTCAAGTCTCTATCTAAAACAGCCGTAGGGCACAGTGGCTCACGCCTTTAATCCCAGCACTTTGGGAGGCCAAGACAAGAGGATCACTTGAGGCCAGGAGTTCAAGACCATTCTGGGCAACATAGTGAGACCTTATATCTACAAAAAATTTAAAAATTAGGCGGGCTTGGTGGCGCATGCCTGTAGTCCTAGCTACTCGAAAGGCTGAAGTGGGAGGACCTCTTGAGCCCAGGAGTTTGAGGTTACGGTGAGCTATTAATATAATTGTGCCACTGCATTTCCAGCCTGAGCAACAGAGACCCTGTCTCTAAAAACAATAATAAAATAAAATAAAACAGCTCTAGGAAACCCTGTCTCATGCCTATCCCATTTTCTCCACCAGTTCCAGAAACCTGGGCAGAGATGGCATGAAGGGTCTGTATCGACTGTCATTGTGGCTTCTCTCGTCCTGCACAGGGGCCAAGGCAGAGTCCTGGAGATCCAGGGCTACATGGGGACCCAGGATACTACCTTCAGCTGCCCACAGCTTGGCCCAGGTTGCCTCCTGCCAAGTGAAGAATATCTCCCCAAGACGCGAATGCCACTGGCTTTTAACTATAATATCAGGATAATTAAGCTTTTCTGTGAGCACAGTTTGCTGCTGATGCAGCTGCCTGGAGCTCTGGCATTTATTGAGCACAAAGTAATAATTTATTGTCCTTTGTACGCTCAAAAGCCATCTTCATTATCGGCCCAAGACGGAACTGCCACAAGGGCACACGAGCCTCACCAGCTGCCTCACTCTCGGATGTCTTCCCAGGTCACCCTTGATGCCCTCAGGTACCAGGATTGGGTGGAGAGGGGTGGGGAAGGTGTTGCTCTTTCTCATGGAGAATAAGAAGACAATCCACCTCCTTGGCAGGTTGTTAACGGGAGAGAGAGTGGCATGCTTGACTGGATGTGGGCAGCGCAGAAGGGCAGGGGCCGTGTGCCCATATGAGTAGGGCAGTCTCGGTGGCTCGGGAGCCTGGGTTCCTGCCCCTGGGTCTCTGCGCCTTTGCTTGAGACTTTACGGTAAGCAGCTCCTCCCGCGCCCCCGCCCCCAGCCCGGCGCGGCGATCCCCGGCGCCGACGCCAGGCGCTGGCCGTGGTGCTGATTCTGTCAGGCGCTGGCGGCGGCAGTGGCGGTGACGGCGGCGGCCCCGCTCCGTCTCCCCGGCCGGACCTGGCTCTGCCCACGCACCCAAGCCCCACCAAGCCCCCCGCCCTCCCGCCGCGGTCCCAGCCCAGGGCGCGGCCGCAACCAGCACCATGCGCCCGGCAGCCCTGCTGCTTCTGCCCTCGCTGCTGGCGCTCCTAGCTCACGGTAAGGGACTCCGGCGTTCGGCGGCAGGACGGGGGCGGGAGCGGGGCCCCAGAGGTGGGAAGGGAGACCCGGTGCCCAGCTTCGGGCATCTGGCTGCCCAGTCCAAGCACCGCGCCCCGCCGGCTGCGCTGCCCCCGGCGCCGGCCAAGCCGGGCGGGGCGCGGGCTTCCCGGGCTTCGCAGGCGGGAAGCTGCCGCGGCTCCCGCCATTCGCGCCCGGCCGAGACCTCGCCTTTAATCATCTCCCCAGATCTAATGGGATTTCTCTGCTGCAATTCATCACGCCACCCACTCCCCGCATACACGCGCTCACCCGCGCGCTACCTCGCCACACTCTAGGCGTCTCAGGGCGCCGGGGCGCGTGCCGGGGGGCGCAGGGCAGTGAGTCCGGACGGTCCAGCTGGCGACCCGCGGTCCCGCTTCCCCTGCCGCCTGCCAAACTTCGCTCGACTTTGCCGCCGGTTCCGGGGCCTCTCGTGTTCTTACTGCGGGGAGACTGGGCCGGATGGCGGCCGGACCCGGGGTTGGGACCTCCCTCACCTCCCCATGCCTTGGCGCTGCCACGCCAGAGTCGGGACCTAGAGCATAATTCTAGAGAGAAACTCCGAGGGCCTGGGCCCCCTATCTAGCTCCTAGCTCTGCCCTGGGCTGCAGCAGCGGAGATCCTGGGATAGAGACTCTGTCCTCCCCAAAGTCTTTTCCTTGTACACACACATACAGACACACACACGCATAAACACACCACTGCCCCGAGCTCTGCCTTCCTGCCTGGCCCCGATCCACTCCCCACCTGCGCGGCCGATTTGTCTCTGGAGGACACCCTGAGAATCCCCGCGCCCCCTCTAGGAGTCTGGTCCCCAACTTCATCGGTCTGGAGTAGAGGGAAGCTTGGCAATGGTGTGAGTGGCAAGGGAGTGTTGCGGAGGGGATAGGGGTTCCGTGCCTCTGGGAAGAGTCTTGTCTGGACCTGCCGTCCCGGCTCAAACAAGCTCTCATGGAAGCTACTGGCACCCACGTCCTTCTCCCGCTGCAGCCAGTCGGCTGGTAGGGTCGTCGGCAGAACCGCACTTGGAGTTGAGACCTGTCGTCCCTTGCCATATGGTTTGAAGCGTCTGATGTGGAGAAGTGTGAGGGTGGGAGTTTTCCTGCTCGATCTTTTCAGGCCGCTGCCGAGGTCAGGGCAGCGCGGCCAGGGACAGGCTGGGCCGCTGGATGGCAGTTTTCTTCATCCAGGAAGAAAAACTGCGGCCCCAGAGACGCAGAAGCCTTTTTCTGAGCCTGTAGCTCCACTTGCACACAGCCCAGTGTCCTCGCCCCACCACCCGTCTGCCCACGCTGGGTCTCCGGCAGTGCCCAGAACTTGAAACCGTGTGCTCACTTTTGGGGAGAGGGAAAGAGTCCTGCAAGCCCCACCCCAGGGACAGAAACCAGGGAGGAGAAGCATGAATCCCTGCCCAGCTGCCTGAGAATGTCCCTAGGAATTCCGAACCTATCTTGGGTCCTGATGGGTCCTGGCGCTGGACAGCTCCCCTGGGGCACAGGGCCCTGTCCCCTGGCACGTAGTCAAGGCCTTGTGTGTGAGTCTGTGAGTCTGAATGTGAGAGTAATCAGGGCCCTGCATGCCTAGAGGAGCCAGTCCCAGTGTGTCTGCACTTCAGGTGGTCCAAACCTTGGGTGAGGGGTCAGCAGTGAACAGGTGTGAGGACCGTGTGAGGCCACTAGTGTGTGGGTGCAGCCTCAGCCGGAGAGCTCCTTGAAGGGCTAGAGTGAGACTATGGGAATCCAGAAGGAGGGCTGGTGTGACCAGGGATCCGACCAGCCCTGATTGGGATGTGGATGTGGGTATTAGGAGGAGCCTGCTCACTCTGTGGCCTCAAGTCTGTGTGTCCCTGGGCAGTGTCCCTTCCCGACTATCAGGATCTCCAGTGCCCATGGGATATGTGAGGTAGGAGTCTGGCTGTTGGGAAAGACCTTTATTTTCACTCCCCAAGGGAGAAGCAGCAGCAGCCCTGAAGTGCCAAGCCTGAGGGTGAGAGGGCTGGGATGTCAGAGTTGGGTGACCAGAGGCTCCTCTCTCCTCAGCTGGGCTGGAGTTCCCAGACATTGGGATAGTGAGTCATCTCACTGGGGAGCAGCACATTTGGCCATCCCAGGGTCCCTGGGCACTTTAGCTTTGTGAAGGCAAGCCTAAAGGAGCAAAGGCCTTGGACTATGAGCCTTTTCAGCCAGAGGAGTGCATCCCTCAGCCTTTCGGCCCTGCCACCTCTCTGATGAGGTCCTCAGAGCTTTGCTCATAGGCGGGATGCAGGCTGCAGGATGTAACCAGGCACGGCCCAGATGCCTCGGGAGGCCTGGTGTGCTGAGGCTGCGGAGGTAGGGTGAGATCGTGCTGGGCCTGGCCCAACCTCACATGCTCAGTCCCCTATTCCCTTCTGCAGCCTCCAAGGCTCAATTGGCGTCAGGCACCAGGGGCGCCTTGGGTCACGGGATATCTTCCCAAGCCGTGTGGAGTGCCTGGGCGATCCAGCCACAGTGAAGGAAGAAGGCGTGTGGAAGGGGCTGCATATGCCGAGCCTGCTGTGTCAGTTTAATGATTTTTAATGAGCAATTACCTTTAGTCATTCTCCTAATTTCTGAATATCAATAAAGTTAATTAAACTCTGCATGTGTGAATGTGGCCTAGAGAGATTGTGAAGGTGGAAGCCACTGAGACTGGGGTAATGTTGGGTCTCGGGAATGGAGGCTGCCTCCATGGCTGTGTGACCTTGGACCTGCTGCTCCACCTCTCTGGGCTCCACTTGAGAATGTGGTGATAGAGGGGGCCTGGGGATGGCAAGTCTGGGTTGCTCACTCTGCCAAGAACTGAGGGATGATGTCTTGGAGGGAAGATCCGGAGGAGAAAAGAGAGGAATGACGACTTGGCTTCCAGGAGCTCCAGTGCTGCAAGGGTTAACAAACCAGGGCTGCCTTAACCTAAAATGGTAATTGCTGCTTCCAGCAGACTCCTTGGTAGGTGCTGGATTCTAACAGCACATCCCTGAGTCTGGGGGCTGCTGCTGAAACCAATACTAGGTCCTGCTCCTTGTCCCCAGCCTGGCACTTCAGGATCAGGAAGTGGTACTGAGGACAAGGCCCCATGAGAGACAGTCCAGATTCTGTTCAGAACCCCAGAGGTTGACATGGCAGGCAGCAGCACACCCCTGCCCACTGGCCCCAGGCTTCTGAGGAGGCTGGAGGACCCAGAGACTGCCGTGGACAGGAGAAGCCTGAGCTGGCTTTTTGCTCCTCATAGGTCTAAGCTTGGCAGGCCCTGGCAGCCATCCCGGCCTCCTCAGCAGGGTGGCAGCTTAAAATGCCTTGGGGACACCGTGGGGCACTAATGGAGAGCAAGGAGACACAAGGGCTGGGCTTAATTAGAAACTGAGCTTCCATTCCCCACCAGTACTACCATGCCTGCCTAAATATGGGGGGCATATCAGAAAGCCTGCTTCCTTAGCCCCTCCATCCATCCAGTTCCAGGCCCTCCAGCTTCCTCTGCTCCTTGTCCCCACCTATCTTAGCCCTATCAAGCCCCACCTGCCAGACTGGGATCAGCTCAGGAATGCTGTGCCCCCACTTGGGCAGAGCTGTCAGGGCTCAGTACTCTACCAACCCCACCCCTACCCCCATCAAAAAAAAAAAAGAAGAAGAAAGAGAGTACAGAAAAAGGCCTATTAGGCAAGGGTTACACTAGTGAAGGGACTTCTCAGTCCAGGTAGTTAAGAGCCCAGGCTCCCATGTGATCTCACATATACCCCTGCCCTCTCTGGCTCTCCACTCTCTGGAGCCTTCAATGTAGATTGCCATGCCTTATAGCACAGGAGAGCCTCAAAGTTCTTGTCAAGTCATGCAGATTTCTGGGTCCCCAGCTTACTGGCTTATTCTCAGGGAGGAGGAGCCAGGTTCTATATGGAAGAGGCTTCCGGAGGAGACTATGCTGCCAGCACTGGTCTGCAGCTGGGTGGTGGGAAGCAGGCACTAGGGGGTCTCCAAGACCAATTCCAACAGGAAGCAGCAATTCTGGGAAGCCAACCCACCCAGCCAGGCCAAAGGAGTTTTAGCTTCAGTTTTCCAAATTAGCCAAGTCAAATTAACCAAGTTCTCAACAGCTTCTGGGCTCTTATCAGCCTTTCTGCCTGAAATTCCTTTCCCCTCCTGGGCCAGTCTGGCTCACTGTACCTCAGGCTTCAAGTATTAGCTTAGCTGGCACTTCCTGTAATTCTTCAGTACATATTTAAGGGGCGTCTACTATGTGGTTCCTCAGGCGAGCCTCGCCTGTCCTCCAGCCTGGGTCAGAGGACTCCTCTGTGCTCTCACCATCCCTTGGCTTCCCCCATCCAGGTCTCCGTCTTGCTGGGTCACAAGTCCCTGATTGCTTGATGCTCCAGCAGCAAAACTAAACTCAGCAAAGATGATCCCAAGTCTGTTTTGTTCACCCGCTATGTCTTGGGGAAGCTCTAGAATTCCTGTTCGGGGGAAGTTTAGGGTCAGTTGCTTGGTTAGAAAGGCGAGGCGGGCCTATGGCAGCTGCGACCGAATCTTGAAGCTGAGTTTGCGTAGCAAGCACGCTATTTTTACATAGATTGTATGTTAGAATTTTTTCCTTTCCTAACGTTGGCCAATTATCCCAACTGTAAATTATAGCCTTTACTTCGTTTTTTCCTTCTGCAAATTAAGCTGTCACGCCATCAGCCTGAGGTGGCTCGGGGGAAGTGTGCTGACGGCCATTCTGAATGGACTGAAGCCTCTCCCCAGTCACCCCTTAGTGCCACCACTCCTTGTGTCCCAAGTGGCACAGAGTCTAGCACATGGCAGACATTAAATACATGTTGAATAAATTAATGAGAGTTGCACAGGTGGATACTGGCAGAGGTAAAGCCCAGGCTTCCTGACCCCCTCCAATAACAGCCACCCTAAGCACCCACCCACTACCCCTAATTGCTGAGAGGGATGCCGCATACGGACTTGGCTGGCACTGAGAGGTAAGGGAAGGACGAATCCATGTCATCTGGCTCCACAGCCCCCTCATCCATCTCCTAGTTTCAGACACTCTCACATAGCTTACAGGGACCAACATGAATCTTTGGGAGCAGCTATGAGCCTACATGCCCTTTAATGGAGAGGTGGAGGCCTAAGAATCATCCAGAACCATAATAATTAAGATCCACAGCTCCTAAAAGAGCAGTCCCTGGGGTATATCTACCCATCCATCCATCCATCATTCATTCATTCATTCCATAGACATATATTGAGGCGTGAGGCCTGCCCAGAATCCCTAGCCTTCACTGGTCAAGCCTTTCACATGACTTTTCTATTTAGTACTGACAGTAAGAAATTAGTTGTTCCCATTTTACACATGGAAAAACTGAGTTTTGAAGAGATTAAGTTACTTACCCTGAGGCTGCACAGCCAGTAAGTAGTAAAGCTACTCCAAAGTGTCTGCCCATTTCACAAAACCTGACTTCAGCTAGCACTGTGTCCACTTTCCTGGCATAGGGGAGAGTTTCACTACAGGCAGATGGGAACCCAGCAGAGTATCACTATCCAAATAATAATAATAGCAACAATAATAGCAAACATTTATTTGGTACCAACTACGTGCCAGGCACTGTACAAATTGCTTTGTATACATTAGCTCATTTAGTTCCCTTATCATCTCTATGAGATAGAAGTTATTATCTGTCTTTTATTAATCAAGTTGAAACCCATGTTGTCAGATAGACCCAAGACATAAACAGCCCCTCACTTTCTTCTAGCACATTTCTGGTGATGATAGCTGCTTCTCAGTCCTTAGTGGCAAAGGAATAAAACATCCTTTCCAATATTTGGAGGCCAGGAAAGAGTAAGGGGCTAGGAGTCAGGTTAACTATGGTCCCTGAACTGCTGGGCCAGAGCAGAGTGATTTGGGGTGGCTCTTACTCTCCAATCCTTTGAGGGCTTTGTGAATGAGAGGACCAGTCACTCCTGTCCTGGCATCCTGGGCTTCCCTACCTCTCCCCTTCAGCCTCCGCTGAGGCTCAGCCCCTAGGTGGGAAGGCCCAACCCTGCCCCAGCTTCCTTCCACCTGGCTACCTGCTGCCCAAACCGCCAGAAGTGGGAGGGGAGGATCGATGCTGCAGCCACAGGCAGAGTGTTGTTGGCCATTGATTGTTGGGATTTCTCCGCGGGTTCCAGAGCAAACAAACCTGCGGCTTCTCCAACAACAATCCACAAACCTGCCGATTCTCCAACAACAATCCGGGTCTCTGGGTCTCAGGCTGCAGAGCCTGCAGCCTCGCTGGCAGGCAGTCTGGCAGGAGGGAGGGAGTGGGGTGGGAAGTCCTGGCTGGGCCCATCTGGAACAAGGGGCTCTGCCAGGAGATGAGCAGGGACTGAATGAAGGGGTCAGTGGGGAGATGCTGTGAGGATGCTAGGGTGAATCCTAGACCCTGTGCGAGCCTTGTTTCACTCATCCCCTACAGTTTTGCTCAGCCATTTTTTCATACCTGGAATGCCATCCTGGGTTCTTCTGCTTATTTCAATTCTCCCATCCCCTCTTTTCCTGATCACCCAGCCCAGACGGCTCTCTGTTTCCCAAACACCAACAGAACTTAGCTTGTCCATCCTCCATCCATCCATCCATCCAGTCGCCATTCAACAACCCTCCATTCAACACCTACCAGGTGCTTTGATCGGCAGGAATACAACATAATCCCTCCCCTTAAGGAACTCAGTTTAGAGTGGAGCTGCCTTTTTAATGAGCTCAGTTGTGACTATCTTTCCAGTTAGACTAGCAACCCTCTGATTTTAATAGAATGAGATACAGATGAAATGACAAACAGCATCTATATGATCCAACTACTCTGGCCTCCAGAAGGACAGGAGACTCCTGGCCAGGAACTGCTCAAGGCCTCAGTTTCTCATTTGTAGCAAAAGAGTTTGTCTTTGGGGTCCCTGGGCCAATCCATGATGGGTGCCCTTCATCAAAACCCTTCCTATCTCTGGCGGGTCAGATGCGCCCCTGAAGAGCAGGTACAGGGCTTCTCCTGCCACTGGACAGCTCTGGCTGTTGGAGGACCCTCCTCTCAAGGGGTGGGGGGGCTTCTGGTTTCTTCCCAGTCACCACCCCCCTGATTTCCTTTGATCCTGATGCTGTTCCATTAAAGAGCTGGAACAAGGACAAGCATCATGAATTTGTGGTGGGGAAAGAAGGGGGACACCCGCTACTTGGATTCTGCAGCACCAAATCGCATGTGCTGCAGAATCTCTCCTCACCATGCCCTCCTTCCCATGCCCTCCCTCCCTATCCCTGCATCCCTGGGGCCAGCCAGAACCTTGACACTGTGGCATCAACTTTGGCATCTCTCTCAGTCTCTCCATCCCCCCTCCCAACAGGTTCTTCTCTCTACTCTCAAGCCCCTCCCTCTAACTGGTCAAGAGTCTGGTAGGACAGAACTTGGGGTCACAGTGGAAAAATGCTTAAACCACTGAGTGTCCCCCATGCTCATGGGCATGTGTTTTACCCCTCTTTGCTCGTGGCTCCTTGTTAAAGACACCAAAGCGGACACTTCTTCTCCCCACTTCCAGCCCCATCCCTCCTCCCTCCCCATAGCTTCTCCCTCCCTCCCTCCTTCCCTCCCTCCCTTCCTCCCAGCTCAGCAGCTGAGTCCCAACTCCTTTGTCCCCCAGACAGCCACCTGCTGAGTGTCTGGCCTGGGTCCCACCAGCCAGCAGGTGCCTAAGGAGTCCCAGAGCCTGGGGTTGGGGGCAGGGTGGCATCAGGCAGTGTGGGGAGCCAAGTTCTGCTCAAGGAGGAGGGAGGAGTCTTAAAAGAAGAACATAAGAGGAAGAAGCCTGGTCAGGGAGTCAGGACTGCAGGGTTTACACCCAGTGCTGGGTTTTGCTGGCTGGGTGACCTTGGGCAAGTTGCCTCAGTTTCCTTGAGAATTCATGATGCCTGTCCCTGCCCCACCTCTTTTATGGAGCAGCCTCAAGATCAAAGGAAATCAGGGTGGGGGGGATGATTACTGGGAAGAAACCACAAGAACTCTTGAGAGGAGGCCCCTCAAGAGGCCCCTCAAACAGCCAGATATGTCCGTCACCAGGAGAGGCTGATTTGTCAGGCATCTCTGCAGGGCCTAAATCATACAACCCCTCCAGGGCTGGACCGCTGAGGCAGGGGTGGGGGTGAGCACCAGTTGGTTCGGGTCTGTCCAAAAAGGTGGGACTAGCAATGCAGAGGGACCAAGGTCAGGGTGCTTCTGAGGCCTTCGCCCTGGCTTGCTGCTCTGATGGACGTTGTCTTAGACATTGTTTACCTCTAGCAGAGAGATATGCTG
This sequence comes from Chlorocebus sabaeus, assembly GCF_047675955.1. Lineage (NCBI taxonomy): Eukaryota > Metazoa > Chordata > Mammalia > Primates > Cercopithecidae > Chlorocebus > Chlorocebus sabaeus. Next base: position 27,220,465 of record NC_132919.1, on the reverse strand, counting down.
GTGATTTGAAACCTCTGGTCCAGCAGCTGGCAGGCCCCCTCCTGTCATGAAGCCCTATTTTCTAGCTTGTTAGAGGAAAGGTAAGAGATGGAGTCAATTTTGTGGACCAAAGAGCCCCTGGCAAAAGGGGCATCTCTGGGCAAAGGTGTACAGGTGGGATCAAACAAGGCATGCATGAGAGTGGTCATCCATGCATTTACTTCTCTAGATCCCCTTGGCCCCCTTCACTCACTTCCCACCCATCTCCTGGCAGAGCCCCAGTCCTGCCCTACTGGGTCCAATCACTTCTTTCCCATGCCTCCCTCTGCCTGCCAGCCAGGCTAGAAAGAGCCTGTTGCTCAGGTCGAGTGATGCCCCTGAGGCGACAGCCACTTGGTGTCCTAATTCTGGTCTATGCTGTAATTCTATCCCTGATGCTGCCTCTGGTGACCCCTGGTCCTTTCCTACACAGAGCCGCACACACAGGAGACTGAAAGAGACAAGGGATGTGGGCTTAGCCTTCTCAACTCAAGGTGTCCACACACCCAGCTCTGCAGGGTCCTTGGAGGTCAAAACAAGGTGGAGGCAAGGGGCAGGCCTGAGAGGCTGGGGGCCGTGCAGCTGGGCCCATCTGGTGTTCCTGAGGTTCTCGGGAGAGGAAGCTCCAGATGTGCTGGTAGCCACGTCTACGTGCATTTCTGCCTGGCTTGTTCACCTGTCCTTGAGTGTCTGTGTCCATATATCCCTGCATGTCTGTGCCCTCTGTCCCTGCATCCTAGGACTGTGGCCTGAGTATAAGGTACAGCAGGCCCCAGCTCAGGCTGGTCTCACTCCCTCCCTGCAGCCCATTCCAGTCTCTTCCTCCCCAATCTTAGGCTCCACTGACCCCTCAAGGAGACTCATAACTGGAGCTGCTGCTGCTATTTTTAGCAGCTCTGCACCCCTCCCCACCCCCACTCAGGTTTGCTGGGGAAGTGAAGGGCCAGGCCAGCCTCATGGGCTGGAGTGCTGGGCAGGCGGGGTCCCTTCCCCTCAGGCCCACAAGGCCTTGGAGAACAAAAGGTGCCTGGGATACCCCACAGGTGCAGGGCCCACACGCTGGGGCAGGTGAAGCTCATCCCACCTGCCTGGGGCTGGGAGAGGTCCCAGGCTGCCCTTCCTCTGCCCTGACAACCTCGCCAAATCCCTAAGGGCAGAGCCCAGGCCTCCAGTGACTCCTCCCTAGGCCATTTGGAAATAAGGCTGGAGCTTCTGCATCTCCCACACAGAGGCTGGGAGAGGCAGAAAGCAGCTCAAAGTGTCAGGATGTGGAGAGGAGGGAGGCACACCTGGAGGAGGTGGCCCACCCAGGGACCTCCAGTACTGCCCTTGCACTCCCCACCGGGGCTTCAGGCCCCTACTACAGCTCAACTCTGCCAAAAGACCACCATTAGAGCTCTTGCCTTCCACACCCTTGAGCCTTCACCCTGGGTCCCACCACCACCACTGCTACAGCTGCTCTGGAAACTCGCACCAGCTGGGAGAAGGTACGGTAGGGCAGTTCAAGGGGTCTGAACTGAGAGACCAAGGAGGGAGTCCTCTGGTCGCAGGCCATCTTTGCTTCCAAAGTCTTTTGTTCCTGCATCTGTCCTTCTGTCTGTCTCTTGAGCTTAGCAGGACAAGGATGCCCCAGGGTCTGCCTCCCAGGCCCAGCTAGACCACCTCCCACAGGTCACGTCAGCTCTCAGACCCTGTTTCTCCACCTGTGGGATGGGGAGGATTAATCAGATGGTGTAGATGATAGGGCAGCATGGAGTCTAGCACACAGCAGCTGCCCAGAAGCCTTAGTGCTCTCTCCAGGCCCTCTTCTCACACTTCCATCCCCTACTCCTATTCCTCACCTCATGCACCCCTGCCACCACATACACGCACACACACAGAGACACACACACAAATATGTTCACACATCTACATACTTACACATGTGCACACACACAGACACACAAATACATACACACAGCCTAGCCCTCCAGATGCTCAGCAGAGGGAGATGAGGAGACAGGCTCCAGCGCACACAAAAGAAAAGTGGCAAGTTGGCTGGGCGCGGTGGCTCACGCCTGTAATCCCAGCACTTTGGGAGGCCGAGGCGGGCGGATCACAAGGTCAGGAGATCGAGACCATCCTGGCTAACACGGTGAAACCCTGCCTCTACTAAAAAATACAAAAATTAGCCAGGCTCAGTGGCGGGTGCCTGTAGTCCCAGAACTTTGGGAGGCTGAGGCGGGTGGATCATGAGGTCACGAAATCGAGACCATCCTGGCTAACACGGTGAAATCCCGTCTCTAATAAAAATACAAAAATCAGCCAGGCGCGATGGCAGGCGCCTATAATCCCAGCTACTCGGGAGGCTGAGACAAGAGAATCGCTTGAACCTGGGCGGCAGAGGTTGCAGTGAGCCAAGATTACACCACTGCACTCCAGCCTGGGCGACAGAGTGAGACTCCGTCTCAAAAAAGGGAAAAACAACAACAACAAAACAAAAAACAAAAGTCAGTAACCAAGTACTGTATGAAAAACTGGCCAGGCCCAGAGAGGCCGGGCAACCCCAAGGTCACATAGCCTGTCAGTGGCAGAGCTCTCTCCATGCTCAAGGCCTTCTAATAAGGCCTCACTACGCTCCTTAGCTTCCACAGCTAGAATAGACACGCTAGGGACCTCCAGGGTAGTGAGTGGCCAGAACTCACCTCAGCATCAGGGTAGCCCAGGGGTCTGGGCTCACGGCCCCTCCATTTACAGCCAAGCTCTCCAACTTCATCTCCTCCCAGAAGCAGCAGACAAAAGTAACCACAGGGCAAAGGTCACAAAGTCAGGGAGGTAACTTTGGTCCTGGTGCACAAAACAAGCCCCTTCATCTGACCCAAAGGCCACAGAGGCTTGGGGCTGCCAGGCTGGTGGTTCAGCTCAGAAGTGGACACATGTGCTGGAACAGCCTCAGTGGTGTTGCCTTTTGAACCTCAGGACAGAGGCTGGGAGGGGGCAGTAGTCCAGAGATGCTGGCCAGAAGGAACCTGCTCTCCAGCCCTGGCATCTCATTGCCCTGTCTTGATGGGCTCCATGGCTAGGAAGGACTGTCTTTGGTGGGTATGTGGAGCCAGGCAGTAGGGCAAAGGATGGAGGGGATGCTATTCCTCCCTAGATCAACCCTTGTCCCCCAACTTTACCACTGCACTGGGCAGAGCTGATCCTGGTACTGGCTCCAGGGAGAATGCAGTTCCTGCCTCCACATCCTTCCTTGTCCCAGCTGACACTTCGAAGATTTTCCACTCAGAGAAATATGGCCTCTGCTGCTCATATGGTGGTGGTAGAAGTGTCTGGCACAGGGGGAGGGCTGTGAGCCGAGCACCCAGCTCAGGGCCACATACCTCTGCCCACTTGCTCCACGCCCCCACCTTGGGGCCAGTGGGTAGCTCCTCATTCTCTGCCTGCTAATATAGCAGGTAGGAGAAGGGGCCTGGGGCTAGCAGATGGACAGGAGGAGCTGATGGACAGAAACCCCTCCAGGGAGAGAACAAAGCCCAGTTCCCAGCTCCAGCCCTACCTAGGACTCTGCCCTGGCCACACTCCTGGGAGCTGGCATAAGCAGGGTGAGGTACAGCAGATTGGTTATTTATCAGACTGGTGAGGGGGTGATGCCAAGACCATTCCTTCCATCCTACCCCAGGGGCCGGGGTCAACTCCTGCCCCTACCTCAAGGTCAGTCCCTCCCTCTCACCTAACCCCCACTCCAGGCCCCCAGCTCTGGTGCCACCTGCCCAGTCTGAGGAACTGTGGGCAGGCAGGGCTGGGGTCCCCAGGGCCAGCAGGCAGACAGGAGAGGGGAGCACGGGGCTGCAGGGGAAGGTGTAGAGTGCAGCAGGTGACACAGGAGCAGAGGCCTCATTCATCACCTCTCCAGCCCCCAACTCTGCAGTGGCAAGACCATATTAGACTATAAATTGGAAAGCAGAGAACGTGGCAGTTAGCTGGGAGCTCCCTCTCCCCTGGGCCCCTGGTCACAGCCTCATGGGAGGGAGGGGACACTGGAGCAAAGAGGACTGGCCCAGCCGCAGCTCCGACTAGTCTTTCCCTCCCCAACCTACCCAGAGTCTGAGACGCTGTCCAGGACAGACGGCCCTGGGGTGGGTCAGGTCAGGGCCCAAGGAGAGGGCAGAGTGAAAAGGAGGGGCACAACAGCTACCTTGGAGAGAAATATATGCCTTCTTTTGGGGGGTAGGGACTTTCTGGGCTTGGGGACTGCTTGAAGCCAGGTCCCAGGGTGTGGCATCCTTGGGCAGGGACACATGGTAGTGATTTGTGGCACAGGCATGTATTTGGACCTTCACATGCACATGCATTTGAACACACACACACACACACACACACACACACTCTCCAGGGCTCGTGCACACATGCTCACACAAAGCAGCAGTCAAGGCAGTAGACATTTTCATCCCAGGCTATGGAATAGGCAGACTCAGTTCAAACTCTTTATTTGCCACTTTCCTCTGTGTGAACTAGGAGGATTCACTTTGCCCCTCAGCCTCAGTTTCTTCATAGGCCAAGCGTAAACTATTGATTCCAAGCACAAAGGGCTGCCACTCTAGGTGGAAGACAGCTCTTTGTGAAGTGCATGGCTGGCCCATAGTGGTTGCTCAGTAAATGCGAGTGCCTATCCTGTGCCCGAGGCCAGGCAGCTGCTCTGGGGTAGTAGCCAGGCCAGATACTCTGCCCTCCGTGCTGCTGGCTGGGCAGTGAGGCAGGGGCAAGCCAACAGAGCGCAGCAAACGTTCCCCTGGAACACACATGTGAGGGCAAAGCACGAGGCTAAGTGTTCCTGGCTGTCCTCCACCCATAAAATCCTAAACTGGCTCTGCCTGAGCTTCCAGAATTGCCCATCATACATCCAACCCTCAGAGCACCAGTGCGCGGCCAAGAAAGCAAACCTCATCGGTGGATGACAAGAATCCTCCCTGAGGAATGAGTGGCTGCTACACCCAGCTCCCCAAGGCCTTTCCGAAAAACCCGAAGAAGTCCAGGGCTCCTTGTCACCTCTCCCTGCCAATCCCAAGTTGCAGTTTTCCTGGACCCAAAAGAAGGGGAGCAGACACCCCATCTTAACTCTTTTTCAGGAGTCCCACCCTGGGTTCTTCCTCACTGAGAGGTGGTGAATACTGTAAGGCTGAGAAGACAGGTAGGGATATGCACTTTCCATTATGGTAGCCACTGACCACATGTGGCTATTTAAATATAAACTGGCTGGGCGCTGTGGCTGACACCTGTAATCCCAGCACTTTGGGAGGCCTGGGTGGGCCAATCACCTGAGGTCAGGAGTTCGAGACCAGCCTGGCCAACATGGTGAAACCCTGTCTCTACTACACACACCAAAAATTAGCCAGGCGTGGTGGCAGGCGCCTGTAATCCCAGCTACTCAGGAGGCTGAGGCAGGAGAACTGCTTGAACCCAAGGAGCCAGAGGTTGCAGTGAGCTGAGATCGCGTCATTGCACTCCAGCCTAGGCAATAAGAAAGAAACTCTGTCTAAGGAAAAAAAAAGTAAACTTATTGACATGAAATAAAACTTAAAATTTAGTTTCTCATTCTCAGTGGCCACATTTTGAGTGCTCAATAGTCACATGCGGCTACTGGCTGCCATACTAGACACACGTATATAAAACATTCCCAAGCTGGACATGGTGGCATGCATCTGCCGGCTACTCAGGAGACTAAGGCACGAGGATTGTTTGAGCCCAGAAGTTCCAGTCTGTAACTGCACAATGGGTTCCTTTTTGCCCACTGCCCAAATAGAACCTATTTATCAAAATAGGAGAATTGCAATAGAAAAATTATTTAATACACAAGGCCAGCTAAATGAAAGACCAAGGGCTGGGCACAGTGGCTCACACCTGTAATCCCAACACTTTGGGAGGCTGAGGCAGGCAGATCACGAGGTCAGGAGTTTGAGACCAGCCTGACCAACGTGATAAAACCCCATCTCTACTAAAAATACAAAAATTAGCCAGGCTTGGTGGTGCACAGCTGTAATCCCAGCTACTCAGGAGGCTGAGGCAGGAGAATCACATGAACCTGGGAGGCAGAGGTTGCAGTGAGCCAAGATCGTGCCACTGCATTCTAGCCTGGATGACAGAGCAAGATTCTGTCTCAATAAATAAATAAATAAATAAATAAATAAATAAATAAAGGCCAGGAGCAGTGGCTCTCGCCTGTAATCCCAGCATTTTGGGAGGCCAAGGCGGGCAGATCACCTGAGGTCAGGAGTTTGAGATCAGCCTGGCCAACATGGTGAAACCTCATCCCTACTAAAAATACAAAAATTAGTTGGCCATGGTGGCACACGCCTGTAGTCCCAGCTACTTGGGAGGCTGAGGCAGGAAAATTGCTTGAACCCAGGAGGCAGAGGTTGCGGTGAGATGAGATCATGCCACTGCACTCTAGCCTGAGCGACAGAGTGAGATTGTCTCAAAAAAAAAAAGTTTTTTTAATAAACAAATAAATAAATGGGAGACCAGAGTTGTATTACTACTCAATTCAGCCTCCCTGGATATTTGGAGGCTAGGGTCTTGGTGGTTTTTTGGTTTTTTACTATTATTATTATTATTATTATTTGGAAGTCATCTTTCAAGCCTGAAGGAGGCTAGGCTTTTTTATAGCCGGTGGTCGGGGAATGGGTGCTGCTGACTGGTTGGGGATGAAATCATAGGGGTCTGGAAAATGGTCCTCCTACACTGAGTCCACTTCTGGGTGGGGGCCACAGGACCCAGGAGTCATGAGTCTTAAGCCAGGTGGAGCCATCTTGTCAACAGAAATGCAAAAGTCTTGCCAGTCACGGTGGCTCACACCTGTAATCCCAGCACTTTGGGAAGCTGAGGTGGGCAGACTGCTTCAGTTCAGGAGTTCTAGACCAGCCTGGGCAACATGGTGAAACCCCATCTCTATTAAAAATACAAAAACTGGTCAGGTGTGGTGGCACACGCCTGTAATCCCAGCTACTTAGGAGGCTGAGGTGGGAGAATCACCTGAGCCCGGGAGGTCAAGGCTGCAGCACGCCAAGACCGTGCCACTGCACTCCAGCCTGGGTGACAGAGTAAAGAAAAAAAGAAATGCAAAAGTCTGAAAAGACATCCAACAAACCAATCGTAGGTTCTACAATAGTGATGTCATTTACAGGAGTAATGGGGAAAGTTGCAAATCTTGTGACTTCCAGAATAATGGCTGCTAATTGTTTAACTAAGCCTACATCTCAGCAGAATTCAGGTCCCTCTCATCCTCTAACCTGGTGGTCTTTCATTCTTTTTTTTTTTTTTTTTTTTTTGGTGGGTGGCGGATGGAGTTTCACTCTTGTCACCCAAGATGGAGTGCAATGGTGCTATCTCAGCTCACTGCAACCTCCGCCTCCCAGATTCAAGTGATTCTCCTGCCTCAGCCTCCTGAGTAGCTGGGATTACAGGTGTGCACCACCACACTCAGCTAACTTTTGTATTTTTAGTAGGAATGGGGTTTCACCATGTTGGCCAGGCTGGTCTCAAACTCCTGACCTCAGGTGATCCACCCACTTCGGCTTCTCAAAGTGCTGGGGTTACAGGCATGAGCCATCGCACCCGGCCTCTTTCATTAGTTTTTAAAAGGTGGTTTAGTTTTGGGAAAGGCTATTATCATTTAAACTGTAAACTAAATTTCTCCCAAAGTTAGCTTGGCCCATACCCAGGAATGACCAAGGGCAGTCTGGAGGTTAATGGTAAGATGGAGTTTGTTAGATCACATCTAAATTTCACTGTCACAATTTTCTCACCATTATAATTTTGGCAAAGGTGGTTTCAAGCCCAGTCTGGGCAACATAGCAAGACCCTCATCTCTAAAAATAAGATAAATAAATAAAAATATTTCCATCATCACAAAGTTCTATTGGACAGTGCTGCTCTAGGGCTAGACAACTCAGGTTTGAATCAGACACATCCAAACTGCTAATGCATTTCCCTGGGTCTCAGTGTCCTCATCTATAAAATGGGATAATAAAAGTTCCCGTCTCATAAAGTTATTACGGGGATTAATTCTGGTAAAGCACTTAGAGTGTTGCTGGGCATGTGGTAAATGTATACTCAGTAAACAGCAGCATTCAATATTTTTATTCATAGGGCCCTTTGTGGTTCACTAGATCCTGGAATGTGAGAACTGGCAAGGACCCATTTTACTGATGAAAATATGGAAACTCAGGTTGTGGAAGTGACTTGTGTTGTGGGGACCTGGCCTGTCAGGGGTGGGATGAGGATAGCATGGCCTGACTCCTAGCTGGTGCCCATTACCTCCACCCATGCTCCCTCCATGTGACAATGAGACCCCAACTCTGGAGATGCCAAAGCCCACAGTTACCCCTGTCCCCAACCAGGACGGCTCAGGAGGTAGTGGGCTCTCTGTCCCTGGAGGCAAGCCCACAGATGATAGACAGCTCCAGATTGGAGGATTCACTCTTCCCAGTAGTTGGGCTAGATGTCCCAGCCCCAACCTGAGTCCCAACCCTGCCCCAAGTTTGCTGTGTGACCTGGGAAAACCCTCTGGACTTGGTTTCCTCTTGGGTAAGTGAGGGAGGGATGAGATGCTCACAAAGGCTACAAGGGCTCAGGTTCTGGGAACCAGCCACTGCCTCGCCTGGAGCCTGGCCAAGAGGAGGTGCCCCCATTCTCATTTGCAATCCAAATTTGACTGGACTACAGGGGTTGACCAAGAAAGAGAGGGTGGTGAGAGGCTGTGATGGGGATGATCAGTGGCAGGGGAAGAGAGGGGAGTCTGGGGCAATGGGGACCCACCAGCTTGTGCCAGCAGACACTCCCCATCAACTGCCAGTTGGGGCTGTGATAGGGCACTGCCAAGGGCTGGCTGCCCATCTTCTCCCTGCAGGACCTGCTCCTGCCCACCCTGCTGGCCAAGGGCTAGGCACTTTGGGGAGCAGGGTGCCTTCTGAGTGTGCAGAGAGGCAGAATCAGGGCTTGGAAACAGTGTGCCCTGAGCCCAGCTTTCACTATGCCTAGCACCAGGGAGAGAAAGGGAAGAGAGATACCCACTGCTGGATCCTTGCCCAGGGGACACAAGCTGTTCATGTGTTAGGAGCCCACCAGGAAGTGCCCCCAGGAGGTCAAGAGAAGGGCCAGGCAAGGATGGCTCTCCAGAGGAGGATAGGAACTGACCTGTTAAGGATGGGGAGGATTTGCAGAGGCAAAGGAGTAGAGAAGCCATGGCAAGGAGACAGAATTGTGTGAGCAAATGGAGCCAAAACAGGGAAGGCACCTGTTCTGGAAATGAGAAGGTCCTTTTGAGTGTATCTGTGTCCAACCCAACAACTGCCCCTCCAGGACATGACCAGAACACCCTTCCCCATCATCCAAGCTGCAGGGCTCCTGGCATGAGTACCCTAGGATAGTGGTGTCCAGCTTGGTGGGGAGATAGGAGGCCCCAGGTGCTACAGCTGAAAGCCAGCAAGAGCAGTAGACAGCTGAGCTATGGAGCTGTCCAGCTTTGGGTTCCAGTCCCAGGCTCTGCCATCATTAGCTGCGTGACCTTGGACAAGTTACATAACCATTCCGGGCCCCAGTGTCTTCATCTCTTGGAATAATGTCTCAAACCTCCTGGAGCAAGGGGAGAAAGAGAAATTAGGTATGAGGGCACTGAATGCACGGTCAGCACACAGTGGGCACAGAGTAAGTGAATAGCAGCTCTTGCCAGCCCCAGTTTCCTGGCTACAGACCACAGGAGACAGAATGTGTCCATTCTGGCTCGGCCATAGCTTCTGGGTGACCTTGGAGGAGCCACACCCCTGCTCAGGGCCTTAGTTTCCTCATCTGTCTCGTGGCGGTTATATTACTTTCCCTGTCAATATAGGCAGATGGACAGCAGCAAACCTGCCTCAGGTGCTGGACACTGTGGGGGTAATTATTTCAGCAGCACATGGAATTGGAAGCCTCTAGAATAGGCCGCAGATCCCAGCAGCCCTATATAGCCCTGCCAACCTCTAGCTGGGGCCTCACAGTACAGAGGGCAGGGCTGGGCCCGTAGAACTGTACTGTTAAGGATGGACTCTGGCTCTGGGGGGCCCAAACACTCTCAGCTCCGTCAGGTTCTCGGATAATAGGGGTCTGCAGGGACCAGGCCCTCACTAATCCCCTATTAAAACTTGAAAGGGGCCAGGGAACCTCCAGAATAAACTCATTAACTTTTATGGGATAATAAATGGATCCCATTAAATTCTCATTCTCCCCGTGCCGGGCCAGCTTAACCTCTGGAACCCAGAGGAGTGGGCCCCTGCCCGCCCTGTCCCTCAGGCTCCCCCTTGCACCCACACGCTGTCATGCCCTCCCCCGAAGCTGACAGTTGGTGCTGCCACGAGGCGGGGATCAGGCCTGAACTTGTCCCAGAACTTTGGCTCCTGTGCCTGCCCACCTCGGAGGGGCCAGAGGCTTGGGGAAGACCTGGCACCTCTTCAGGGGCTGCCAGAGTGACAGGCAGCGCCGCCTGCCCTTCCAGAGGCTACAGTGGGTGACAGTATATGTCTTTCCATAGATGAGCCCTCCCCAAACCCAGTATGTCTTCACTCCACTGATGAGCAGACAGAAGCTTGAGTGGGCAGCCCCCGCCCGGGTCACACAGCTAGTGTTGCATCGATTTGGGATTGGAACCCAAGGTTTTCTGGCTGACTGGTACAGAAAGATCCTGCAGAAACAGCAGCGCTGAAGGGGCAGGCCAGCTGGCCCTGAGGTGGCACCACCGCCTGGTACGATGGTTCCTCCAGGCTGGGGCACTGTGTAATGACTCCAGCTCCACCGCACACCATCACTGTGAACCTGGGCAAGCTCCTGGGCCTCACTGAGCCTCGGTTTCCCCATCTATAAGACAGAGGCCATAACACCTACCTAGCTGGACGCTAGAAGAGGCCCCAGTCCTTAAGGCTTCCCCTAAACACAGGCTGGGCCCCACCCCCCATCTGGATCCAGATCTGGCGGGGGTGGAGCGCATGGGGCCTCCGCTCCACCCTCACCCAGCTGGGCCCTGGGAATTGGGGTGGGGTAAGCGGTCCTCTCAGGGAGTCTCAGGCTGGGGTTGGGGGGAAGGGGCCTCCAATCCCAAGAGGGGCCGTAGTGGGGCGGTGCGGGCAGGGAGGCGGGAGCGGGAGGGAATCCACCGGGGAGGCATCCTGAATGGCTCATTAGTGCCGATGAAAGCCTTTTTTCATTTCGTCTAAATACTTTAAACAGGGCTCCCTCCGATGTCTATTTGCATAGCTTAAGAGCTAATGCGGGGGGAGGGCCCAGGCGGCGGCGGCGGGGCCATGGCAGGGCTAGGGGCTGCAGGCCCCGGGAAGTTCCTGGGCTGTCTCCACCGGGGATGGCGTGCGGGGAAAGGAGGGGTGTTTCCCGGACCCAACCCACTTGGAGAATACAGCCCCAGGCCCTGCGGGAGGGGAGGACCGAGCAACAGGGAGTGCATCCTGTGTTCTCACACCAGGTGGGCCTGGCAAGTGGGGATCACGGGGGACAATCTTGCTGCCACCCACGGACATGCAGGGCCTTGAAGGTGGCCGCCCTTTGCATGGTGCAGTATTATCCTTGTTTTATGGATGAGGTCTTTGACATCCTCAGGGTCACACATGCTGCCACCCAACATGGAACATGGGTAGTCCCCCAGAGAGGAGGGACCCCTACCTGCCAGGGGCCAGCCGCTTCCTACCCTAGAAGCCTGCCTCAATGTTCCCTTGACAGGGGCTGCCCAACCTCTGACTGTGGCCTTCTCCCTCGGCCTTCAGAACTCTGCTATTCAGGGCATGCAGATTCCCACAAAACCCTTGCAAAGTACCCATTTTATAGCTGAGGAGGTGAAGGCTCTGAGAGGCAACTTGCCAGGCTCACATGACTTTTAAGTGGCAGAACTGATACTTGAACCCAGCTCTATGTGGCTCTGTGCCCTGGCACAGCAGTGTTGTTGGGTCTCCAGTTTGGGCTCGTGGCTCAGATGTGCTTCAGGCATGGGGTGGGGACTTCCCTGGGTCCCAGCCAGAAGGCTTCCGGAGGGCCTGCTCATCCAGGGCCCAACCCAAGTCCCAATGCCAGAAGTTCTGGCCCCAGACTTCTAAATGGCATGAGATCTTTGACAAGTCCTTACCTCTCCCTGGACTTAGTTTCTTCAACTGGCTGGATTGTTCTCTGCCGTGTAGCTCCAGTCTCTCCCTCCCATGAGGCAGGTGGGTGCGTGGAAAGACCTAGGGCTTTGAAGCCAGATCAACGTAGGTTTAAATCCCAGCTGCATCACTGCGAGACTTCAGGTGAGTCTTTGTCTCACCTCTCTAGGCTTCAGGTTTTTTTAAAGTGGAAATAAAATTCCCATCTCCCAGAGGCGCAGCATCCATTAAATGATACAAAGTCTGGGAAAGGCCTGACACAGTAGTGCCTGATGAGACTGGGCATCAGAGCCCCTGACACCTTCTTCTGCTGTCCCCTATATCATACTCTCCCTTTGTCAGTCCCTGTAGCCCTGAATTCAGTCAGCCCAGGTAGAGAGAAGCCCCTATCCCCTGGCCACAATCCTGGGAAACTAGGAGACAGGTCACAGGACCTCAGGCCTCCAACAGAGTCAACCAGGGGGTCTGGAGATGCCCTCTCCCCAGAAATGGCTTGTCTCCCAGAGGTTATCTTACCCTCTCTGACAGCGGGTGGCACCCACTGGGACCAAATGGCAGCTGATTTTGGAATCAATTTGCTTGTTTGATATGCTACCTCAATCCCAGATAGCACAACCAGTGCAATCGACAATGACGGGAGGTGCCCATTAGTGCTGCTCCATTGCTCAGCACCCACCTGGCAGCCAGCAGGAAGAGCTGTGCCTGCCTTGGTCACTTCCTGAATTAGAGGATCTCTGTGCACTCCCTCTCCCAGAGAAGAGTCCCACAGGTACCTACTTTGAGAGCCAAGGGCCCCATCTCTTGTTGGGTACTCTGGAAAGGGGCCACATAAACAATGCCTGGCTCTAGGGGGCTCCAATCTATGTGATTAGAAAAGCACCCCTTCCTTGTGCCATGCTAGAATCAGTCTCAGCTTACCTGGCAAAGCCTGTGTGACATCTGGGGGGTGGGCAAAAAGAGGAGCCCTGTTCTGGCATGTCACAGGCACTGCCTGGACCTTCCATAACTGATTCAGATGAAAGACAGGCACTGGTGGACCATCTGCTCTGGGGGGTATGGGCCTGGCTGGACATCTAGATTGGACAGCATTGTCAGTGGCTGGCATACAATGCCAAAACACAGATGGGCTGCTTTAGTGGGCATCTCAGGAAATAGCGGTTGGTCCTGGTTTCTCAGGGCTGGGGGTGCCCAAGCTCCTCTGACCCAGAAGAATGGAGAGCCCTCCAACCTGTACCCACCTCCCCCACCCAATTTCCTCCCTCCTCCCATTTGTCTGACACATCAGAGCTGCTATGGTCTCCTGAACAGAACGTAGGCCATCTGCTGCTTCCTCACGCCTGCCAATCCATGGAGTGGGTGTGAGCCTGTGGAATGACAGCCCCACCATCAGACGTGCGGAGGAAGCGACCTTCTCCTTGCAAACTCTGTGATCTCACCCCGGCTGTGTTTCCCTTCAAGTCCTCATGCAGCCATTTTGAGAGCTGTAAGGATCAGAAATATCCTCCCAGGCTTCTCAGAGCTGGCAAAATTCTGTACGAGCTGAATCTGGAGCCAGCATTCGTTGACCTTTCTTGGCAGTTAAGGATCTGGGGAGCCGAGTGGGCCACAAGCAGAATACACATCATCTCTCCAGCTATGTGGTTGAATAAGTCAACATAATCAATAGCAGAGCAATCTGTACCTCGGACCAGAGATAGCAAATAAGTTTCATCCCCCAGAGCCAATCTCATTGATTGGTAGTGGCTGCCTGGATAACATTGTGAGAAGGAAGTTGCTCCCACATGGGCCTTAGCAAGAAATAACCAAAACTGATCAGCAATGCCTGCCATGGATTAGGGGGTGGGTGGGTAGCATGCTAGATTTCCATTCTACACCTGTTTTTGACCCTGCCCTAGATGGAACCTATTGTCACCAGAAAGATTAAGGGAACTCAGGGGGACATATCAAATAGAGAAGGGATGTAATATTATCTCAGTCAATCCTAAAAAGGAAATCCAATTTTACAGATGCGAAAACTAAGGTTCCGAGAGTTTGGGTGATTTGCCTGAGGGCACACAGCCCTAGAGTAGTGGATCTGGGATTTGAAGTTATATCTGCCTAGCTCCAGAACTTGGCCCTTCCCACTCTACTCATATTACTGCTCTTTATGGACCATAAAGAGCAGTAGCTTATGGACCATGCTTTATGGACCATAAAAACAGAAAAGAGTACAAAAGAAATGATTTCCTGAGAACTGAGAGAAACTACTGGGCCCCTAACAAAGAAGTCATGCACCCATGGCCGGGTGCGGTGGCTTACGCCTGTAATCCCTAGGAGGCTGAGGTGGGAGGATTGCTTGAGCCTAGAAGTTTGAGACCAGCCCAGACAACATAGTGAGATCCCCATCTCTACAAAAATTCTAAAAGTTAGCCAGGCATGGTGGCAAGCACCTGTAGTCCCAGCTACTAGAAGTGGGAGTGTGGGGAGTGTGGCTGAGGTGGGAGGATCGCTTGTTCGTGGGAGGTTGAGGCTGCAGTGGAGTCATGATTGCGCTACTGCATTGCAGCCCGGGCCACAGAGCAAGACCCTATCTCAAAACCAACAAACAAAAAAAGAAGTCATGCAACCATGAGGAAATCTAAAATAAAATCCCAAATATGTGACGCATTTCCTGAGGCTAATGACTAGCAGGTTCACTGAGAACGGGAAATGAACTTGAATGCCCTATCATCTCAGGCAGGAAAGACACTGTGGTGGGAGACACACTTACGCTCGCTTAAGGTTTTCATCTCAATTCAACCGGTCGTGTGACTTTGAGCAAGTCACTTCCTCTCTCTGGCCTATTTCCTCATTAGTAAAATAAGGTCTCTACTTTTCATTAGGGATGGCAAATATTTGTCACATCAGTCTGAGGTGTCAGGTGTGACCTGGTGGAGTGCTGTGTTGAGGAGGATTTTGAGGCTAAACCTGAGAACAGTAGGAAATGGTGCATAGATGGGCTAGAAATGTCTACCTCTGGTGCTGGAGAAAGAGTGTCTCACGTGCCACCCTTGAAGTATATAATAGCGCCTCACTTCCAGCTCATCAATTCTGTAGTTCCGTGATTCTCAGCAGTGAGCACGCTCCTCAGGGCTCTCTGTCCAAAGAGAGCTGCCCCCCCACAACTACTTGAGCTGGGCGTGATGCTGCTCTCTGGAGCAGGGGGAGAACCTCTGACCATCCCTTATTATTCCAGGACTCTCTTCAGAGGCCCCAACCATGGGGAAAGGACAAGCCCCAGGCATCGAGGAGACAGATGGCGAGCTGACAGCAGCCCCCACACCTGAGCAGCCAGAACGAGGCGTCCACTTTGTCACAACAGCCCCCACCTTGAAGCTACTCAACCACCACCCGCTGCTTGAGGAATTCCTACAAGAGGGGCTGGAGAAGGGAGATGAGGAGCTGAGACCAGCGCTGCCCTTCCAGCCTGACCCACCTACACCCTTCACCCCAAGTCCCCTTCCCCGCCTAGCCAACCAGGACAGCCGCCCTGTCTTTACCAGCCCCACTCCAGCCACAGCTGCGGTACCCACCCAGCCCCAGTCCAAGGAGGGACCCTGGAGTCTGGAGTCAGAGCCCCCTGTGCTTCTAATCACAGCTCCCCTACCTCCAGGGCCCAGCATGGCAGTGCCCACCCTAGGCCCAGGGGAGAGACCCAGCACTACACCCCCCAGCAGAGCCTGGACACCAACCCAAGAGGGTCCTGGAGACATGGGAAGACCATGGGTTCCAGAGGTTGTGTCCCAGGGCGCAGGGATTGGGATCCAGGGGACCATCGCCTCCTCCACAGCTTCAGGAGATGATGAGGAGACCACCACCACCACCACCACCATCATCACCACCACCATCACCACAGTCCAGACACCAGGTCAGCTCCCTGCTGGCTTGCAGATGTGGAAATGGGGATGAGGGAGGCTGCGGGGCCCCTAAAAGCCTGTCTCTGACACTGTGCCAGCCTACCCTGCCCTTTGGCACCAAGGGCCAGCCTACAGGAGGCATGTGGTTTGGACCCAGATAGTCCTGAGCTCAAATCCTGTTTCTTTGGCCAGGTGCAGTGGCTCATGCTTGTAATCCCAGCACTTTGGGAGGCTAAGGTCAGTGAATCATCTGAGGTCTGGAGTTCAAGACCATCCTGGCCAACATGGCAAAATCCCATCTTTACTAAAAACACAAAAATTAGCCGGGCACGGTGGCAAGCACCTGTAATCCCAGCTACTCGGGAGGCTGAGGCAGGAGAATCACTCAAACCTGGGAGGCAGAGGTTGCAGTGAGCCGAGATTGCACCATTGCATTCCAGCCTGGGCAACAGTGCAAGACTCTGTCTCAAAAAAGAAAAAATCTTGATTCTTCCACCTATAACATGACCCTAGGAATTCTATTTAACATCTCATCTCTGAGCCTCATCTGTAAAATGGCAATAAGAAAACAAACCTCGGCCAGGCACGGTGGCTCACGCCTGTAATCCCAGCGCTTCAGGAGGCTGAGGTGGGTGGATCATGAGGTCAGGAGATCGAGACCATCCTGGCTAACACGGTGAAACCCTGTCTTTACTAAAAAATACAAAAAATTAGCTGGGTGTGGTGGCGGGCACCTGTAGTCCCAGCTACTCGGGAGGCTGAGGCAGGAGAATGGTGTGAACCCAGAAGGCGGAGCTTGCAGTGAGCCGATATTGCGTCACTGCACTCCAGCCTGGGCGACAGAGCGAGACTCTGTCTCAAAAAAAAAAAAAAATACAAAAAATTAGCCAGGCATGGTGGCATATGCCTGTAATCCTAGCTACTCGGGAACCTGAGCAGGAGAATAGCTTGAACCCAGGAGGCAGAGGTTGCAGTGAGCTGAGATCATGCCATTACACTCCAGTCTGGGCAACAAGAATGAAACTCCATCTCAAAAAAAAAAAAAAAGAAAACAAAAACAAACCTCGCTGAGTCACTGCGAGAACTGAGATAAGATTGCACATAGTAGGTGCCCAATAAAAGGTGTTCCCCTTCCTTCAACAGGAGACTAGACATCACAAGAGGTAGTGTTCACTTCACACACACACACACACACACACACACACACACACACACGGTTCAACCTTAGTTGGACCACTTCACCAGAGATGGCACTAGCTTTGTGTCTCCTCCTGCCTCCCAGGCCCCTGTAGCTGGAATTTCTCAGGCCCAGAGGGCTCTCTGGACTCCCCTACAGACCTCAGCTCACCCCCTGATGTTGGCCTGGACTGCTTCTTCTACATCTCTGTCTACCCTGGCTATGGTGTGGAAATCAAGGTGAGTGATCTGGATCTGGCAAGGGCAAAGCTGGGCCTGTTGTATTCTCTTTCTTCAGAGAGGCACATGCTATGAGAGGATGTGGGGATGCTTAGGAGCATCAATTGTCGGGGGTCGCCTAAGGCCAGGGCTGGGAGATGGGCCTAAAACATGGTTGGATTCTGTCCCGTGTGCTTGGCAATGGCCTAGGCCTAGAGGGGCTGTGGGAGGGGGCTCTAGCCTTGGATGGGCAGGGGATTGGGTGAGTATAAACCCTACATCTGAATCTATGGGCTAAGCAGAGAACACAGGGCTGCCTCATTGGGCCTGAGGGAGTCATGGAGCCTCATTCATTCATTCATTTAGCAAATGCTCTCTGAGCAGTTCCTTGGGTCAGGTCCTGTGCTGGCTTCTGGGATGCAGAGGTGGGGGAAGACAGACCTGACCACACCATTAGAGAGGTGATCAGCTGATAAGAAAGTCAGATCTACAGCCCAGCCTCCTGTCCCCAGCCTCCCTGGGCTATCTCATCCGTCTATTAGAATTAAGACTTTCTCTTAATCCCAAGGCCTGGGGCTGCAGGTCCTCACAGATGTCCCACAGGCTTCTCAACCTCCACAAACCCAAATCTTCCTTTTGTTCCCCCAGAGCCACTCCTGTCCAGGTCAGAAACCTGGAGCAGAACCACCACAGTGCAATGTGGATGGTGTCCCTGGATGTGCAACATGGGGTCACCTTGGCCCTTCCCTGTCCCTCTTCCCCCAGTCCCATCAGTTCATCCCAAAATTCTGTCACCATGACACTCCCCTCTAAATCTGTCTGCTTCTCTCCCTCCGTCCCTGCAACCACACATGGTTTAGTCCTCACCATCCCTCCCTTGATGATGCAGTAGCTGCCTCACTGGTCCCCCCGCCCACACTTGCTCCCTACTCTACCCATCTCCACCTCCACTGCAGTCATTTTTCTCAAATAAATCCTGCCCCCTACACCTCTCTAAGGACGCCTAAATCTCTGGGTCCACCCCTAGCCACTCCTTCCCTTGTTCTTTACCCCACTTTGCACTAAATAGCTTGCAGCTAACTGAATGGGCCAAACCTTCTTTCCCAAGTCCCAGCTGCACATGCTGGTCCCTCTGCCTGGAAGAGTCATCCCATGATGCCCTCCCTTAGGACTCGACCCTGGCATCACTCTCTCTGGGAATTCCCTCAGATCCCCAAAGCCTGGGGCATCCCCCATCTTAGTTCTTAGCAGTCTGCCTTCCATCCATCTATTTATAGCCATCCACCTCCCCAGCTACTGTGAGCTCCTTGAGGGGTGCCTTGTAGTGAAGAGCCCAGTGCACTGACTGAATGACTGGACAAAGGAATGGAGGAAGGAAGGGATGTGGTGACATTTGACTTGAATCTTAGAGACTGACCAGGGGTGGGCAAGAAAGGCATTTAGCCCAGTTGAGGGAATCTGGCAGGGCGCTGAGAAGTGTGTCCTGCTCCTTGCTCCCTGCCTTCTGTTCTGCTTCCCGCCCATTCCAATTCCTGCATGTCCCTGGATTGGGGCCTGGAGCCGTCTAGACTTGTCCTGGGGCAGTGCCTCCAGTCCTCCCCTCTCGGGATGTCAGGTCCAGGTCTCTGAATCAGACCCTGTCAGGGGGACCCTCTCCTACCCCTGTTGGGCCCCTCCCCTTCTTCCTACAACCGTTTCCTTCTACTCTGCCAAGCCCTGTGCCCCTCACTCTGGGCTGACTGGGAGGGTAATTAGGAACAGCCACCCCCCCTCTCAAGCCATTAGCACTCAGCACTGCTTAATTAAGGTAATTAATGTAAAATCATCACCTAATGAGAGGTGGCACCGGCTGTGGCTCACTGGGTGGAAGGCACCAGCTGCAGGTGTGGGAAAGGGGGTGGAGGGGGCAGGTGCCAGGCTGAGTGCCACCCTGAAGGCCTGGGAGGCTCTATCTGTCCCTCAAGGACTACCACCCCTACTGAAGCCCACTGGACAAGGCTGAACCCAGCCCTGGTACTCTCCACAATGGGGCAAGTTGCTGGCTCTGCCTGCCCCTCCCCCACCGGCCCAGGCACAAGCCCCACGCTGGATGCCCAACCCCTCACACAAACCCCGTGTCTGTTGTCTGGTGCTGCCACATTTTTTTTCTTTTATCAGAATGCAAAAGCCGTTACCAGGCAACCTTGAGACGAAGACCTGCCACAGCCCTGGATTGTTGTCAGGAAATGTGGCAGACGCTGGCCCCACCCTCCACCTCGGTACCATGGAGGCAGGGTCCTTGGGGACACTGTCAGCCCAGATGGCCTGAGATAGTCTGAAGCCATGGAGGGGAGGCGGGCACAGGGTGGCCAGAGCTGGGTCAGCACCCAATTTGCGGAAGGAGCAAGAGACAGAATCAGCCAGAACTAAGCAGGATTTAAGGTTCTTCTTCCAGGGCTAGTTCTGGCAACCTCCACCCCCACCCAGGCCACTTGGGACCTGAAGAATTTCTACACTACACACCAATACTCACTGGAGAGTTGGAAAAACTGAGGCCCAGGCAAGAAAAGGGATTTGCCAAAAGTCGGTCAGTTAATCACTAATGAGTTTTGTTGAGTGGATTTGTTCTACAAGTGTACATTGAGAATTTGCTCCATGCCACGCTCTGCGCTGGGCACTGGGGACACAGACCTTCACGATTAGTAAGGAAGAAAGAACAATGACCATGGAATGCCCAGTGCTGGCGGGAATGGGGATGGGAAGCACAGGATGGGCACACTCCACCAGGCTGGGGGTCAGAGAAGACTTCCTGGAGGTGATGACACCTGGCCTGAGACCTGTAGGATGAGAAGCCAGCAGCCAAATCTGGCCTGGGCAGCAGCAGGTGCAGCAGGCCTGGCCCTTGAAGGCTGCCCTGGCTGTTTTGGAAAGGTGGCTTTGTTGTGTAGGGGCAGAGGGTAAGCATAAGGGCTTCCGGATCTACACTCCTGCTAGAGGCTCAGCCCAAGAGCAGCGACCTTCTGGCCAGGCTGACAGTTGGGTCAGGCCATGCTGGACACTGGGGGCGGGATGGGTGGGCAGCTGGAAGGCCTACAGAGCTCCCCATGGCTTCTCAGGCTTGGGGAGAAGGGACTGCCTGTGGCTTCCCTCCATCATGGAGAATTCCCCACCCACCACTCTATGAATTCACTGGGATCACTGAGGGCAGATAGATGGGACAAAGTCTGGGCAAGGAGAGTGACAGGAGCCATGGAGGAGGGGACTATCTTGGGGACCCACAAATCACACCCCTGAGCAAAGCCGCCAGACACCATACTGGGCCCCTAGCATGAGACCACAGCCCTTGCCTAAAGTCTGGGGCCTTGAGCAAGACCTTCTCAATTCCCTTTTTTTTTTGGAGGACCAGCCTCGGGGTACCAGAATCCCTAAAAGCCCTACTCTCTATGGCTTGGACCACAGCCTCTCATAACCTGCTTCATCTCCTGCCTCCTACCTCTTCTGATGGTGCTGCAGTTATTGATGCCCTCTAAGGCCGAAGGTCTGAGCCATCGATAGGGAGGAGGCCAGGTCAGGCCCTCTGTGATCCACGGAGGCTTGTCTGCTTCATCTGGGGATCAGGCACTGGGCTAGGCTCTTTCTTAAGAGGTCCAGAGAAGCTCCTTCAGGATGGGTGGGCATAAGCCTCATGGCCCATGTGGGTCCCAGCCCCTCCCCAGGCAGTCAGTGTCCCCCTGAGGGCTCCAGGCCTTTCCGGGCCTGGCGCCTGCCTCTGTCTGCACTTGGCATTCCAAGAGCCTTCCCACTGCCAGCCTCCATCTTGGCTTGGCTGCTCTCTGTACCATCTGGAGCCTGGGCACAGCTGCCCACAGTCCCTGCCCTCGTGCCCGAGGTGGCTCTGTTGGCACACAGCTCACCCATGCCAGGCCAACTGATAGTTTGATAGCAGAATACTCTGTCCTTCTAAGCCAGGTCAGGACCAGGCCTGATGTGGGCATCGGGTAGGGGGTCAGTTGGGTGAAATTTCTGGGCAACTTTATATTTCCTGGCTCTAGGCAGGCTCATCCAAGAGGGATGACAGGGTGCAGGCAGGTCTAGCCCCATGGATTTTGGCCACTCTCCTCATCCCTAAAACAGACATTACGCCATAAGGTTTTCTGGATAAATGCCAATTCAGAAGGGCACAGACTCTGTCTTGTAAGACTGGGGTTTCAGTGTTGGCTCTGCGGCCCACCTCTCTGTGAGCTAAATCCCTGGCCTTCTCTGGGCCTCAGTTTACCTCTCTACAAAAGGAGATTGAATCAGATGATGTACTTGGCTCCTCCTAGCCAGTTCCTTTGAGTGTAGCTCCTTCTCTGGGGTCAGCAAGCTCCCTCATACGCCTGACTGAGCAGGGGCACCTCAGGTTCTTGGCTCTGCTGCTTGCTTCCTGGCAGCTGCAGAGCCTGGGCCAGGGAAAGGGTGGCTCCAAGGTACAGTGCCTCCCAGGCAGAGCCCTGGCAGACCTGAGGGTAAAGTAAGTTCATAGCCAGCTATCATTTCTGCTGCAAATGCCAGGGTTTTACCAGGGTGTGGCCCACATCTCCCCATTAAATGGAAAGATGACTACTACTACTGTGCCCCTCTGTGCTAAAACCCTTCCTGGCAGGATCTAACCAAATCCTTACAAACCCATGAAGTAGGTAAACTATCCCCCTTTCACAGGCAAAACTGGGGCTCGGAGAGGTCATATGACTTGCCTAAGGCCCCTCTACTGGTCAGTGATGGAGCCAGGATTCAATCCAAGACTCAAAAGCCCCTGTTCTTCCCTTGGCCCAGGAGATAGGCCTGTCTGTGGCACAAGGCAAATCCAAAGTGGGAGGCCCAGGTGGAGACGGGCACCTGTCAGGATCTGCCCCAGATGCCCTTTCCAAGTCAGCCCTGCCTGATTCTGGAGGACACCCACTTGGAATTCTCCCAGTTCTGGGGAGGGCCTGGGATTGCCAAGCACACAAGACAGGGCACTGGACCAGGAATCAGGAGTCCTGGCCTAGAGTCCTGGCTTTGTCTTGAACTCGCGGTGTGACCAAAGAGGATCTCTCAAATTCTCTGATTTCAAGGTTCCCTTTTCTATAAAGTGCAGGAAAACAGCCTGCCCTGTCTTCCTTATTGAGGCTTTGTGAGAGCTGAAGACATAATGGATGTGAAAACTGCGAAGGTTCTTATGGGAAAATTGTGATCATCCTATGGTTGCTGTGAGGGAGCACAGGTGTGTGAGGGCTTGCACATGCTAGGACACGTTTGAGGGGCTGTGTGCTTGTAATTGGGTCTGTGTCCGAGTACACACAGGTGATGGTGACCAAGGGAGCCTAGGAGACCTGTAGCCAGCATCTGGGGGTGGGGATCGCACACAAGAGTCATCTTAGAGCTCATCTGCCTATGCTGGGTTGTACTGGTGCAAATGTGTACAAAAACCGTAGCGCCATCTCACCTGTGGGTTACGCCATTAGGGCACGTGCTGGAGGCCTGACTGACAGCTTCTATGGGGACAGACAGACCAGATGAGGCTGTTGATCTAGGGGTTGGCAGAAGACAACCTGAATCCTTCCCACCTCCCATCCTGGAAAGGGCCAGCCTCTCAAAGTGGCTATATTTCTTCCTTGAGCTGACCCCATGGTCTGCTGGAAGCAGGGCAGTGTTAGACAGCCCAGGGTCCTGTAGGAATTGTCCTCAGCTCCCTCTGCTTCTGTCTTCCCCCTGCCTGGCCCCCAGGTCCCCTCCTATCACTAGCTATGGGTATGGAAGACAGCCCTCATGAACACAGCTGACATTTCAATCTGTCTCCCAGGCTCTACGGATGCCTGCAAATTGCATCAAGACTTCATCACCCCTCCTGTCTGACACACAGCCCTGTCTGGCCCCTGTCAGCCTGGCCCTCAAACAAGTGACAAATTACATTCCAGCCACTGCAGCAGACCCGCAAGAGGGTGCTTGAAACCCAGGGGACCAGAGCTGCACAGACAGCCTCTGACTGAGAACAGGGAGCCTTCTGGATAGGAGCCACTTCATTCCACACTCTCATCCCAACCCTCACCACCAAGCTGGGCTGGGAGCCAGGCCAGCTTGAAAGGGCCATGCCTCCCCCAGACCAGAAAGGGCCAGAGGTCTCAGTCTCAGTCTTCCCAGCTTTACAGACTGCTAGGAGCAAGGGTGGCTGGTGGGAACTCAAATCCCAACATCTTAAAAAAGCCAGGCCAAGCCAAGACCCATCTCCTTGCTAAACCTGGTGGGGCTGGAGCTTGGGAATAAAGACGTCTAGATGTCAGGCCGGGCGCAGTGGCTCAAGCCTGTAATCCCAGCACTTTGGGAGGCCGAGATAGGCGGATCACGAGGTCAGGAGATCGAGACCATCCTGGCTAACACGGTGAAAGCCCGTCTCTACTAAAGAATACAAAAAACTAGCCGGGCGAGGTGGTGGGCGCCTGTAGTCCCAGCTACTCAGGAGGCTGAGGCAGGAGAATGGCGTAAACCCGGGAGGTGGAGCTTGCAGTGAGCTGAGATCCGGCCACTGTACTCCAGCCTGGGCGACAGAGCGAGACTCCATCTCAAAAAAAAAAAAAGATGTCTAGATGTCTATTTCTACAGAAGATGCCCCCATGAAGTTGGGAGGATAGAGAGCTGCCTTGTCTCAGCAAGGCAAGACTGCTTAACCCCTATGTGATCTTTTGCAAGTTCCTTAGCCTCTCTGTGCTTCTGTTTACTTGTGGGTATTTTACCACCTATCTTAGAGAACTGTGGTGAGGACGAAAAGCACCTACTACAAGGTTTGACACACTCTATGATGGCAACTGTTGTTACTGTGTCACTACAGCTTCTCTCCGGTCCCCCAAAGCAGCAAGATGAGGAGCAAGAAGCTAGAGGTCAAGCCAGAGGTATACGGGGAACTAGGAAGAAAATCCAAATTAATTTCTAGTAATACTTCTCTGCCTTTGCTTTCGTGGTAATTTCCCTGTAGTGAGCATCCTCCCTTCCTCCTTCTCCCAGTGCTCCTCTCTTCAAGGCGCTCTGAGACCCACCTGCTTCAGGCGCTTTCCCTGAGCCTCTAAGCCCTGCGCTCTTCCCCCCGAGGATTCCTGCTGCCTGCATTCGGTGCCACTTAAGGCGGAATTATATGCTGCCTGGCATCTCTCGATAATTACAGATTCCACGTGTGTGAGTCTTGTTTTCCCAACTCTAGAATCACAGAATCTCCAAGTTTGAAGGGACCTCATCCAGCCTCCGCCTGCTGCAGGAATTCCCTGAGGAATGTCCCCAGCAGATGGTCAGGCAGCCTCCGCCCAAACGTGCCTGGGTGGGGAGTTTCTCACAGAGAGGAGATGCCTCGGCCTCCAGCACCCTGCCTTGAGCCTTCTCTTCAGCCCAAAGACCCACCAGGTCTTTCCTCTCAGGCAGGGGTAGGGACCTCTCCCTGCCCAGCTGCCCCTTCTGAAGTCCCCAGGGCACATCTCTTCTCAGCACCCAGTCTGAGGGGCCCTGAGCCTCGCAGCAGCCATCTCCTTGGACCTGGCTGGGCTCAGCATCCTCTATGCTTCTCAGCTCACAGGTATCTGATGGGGAATGTTCCTCCAGCAGCCCCCACATTCACTCTCTCCACACATCTTTGTTGAGACTGGCCAGCGAAGAGGGCATTGTGACCCAACATGCCACCCTGGGCTTTAACAGCAAGATGGGCAGGGGCCAGTGGGGAGAGTCTGAAACAGAAGGACTGCCTGGCCTAGGCTGGGAGGCAGAGGATGTGGCCCTGAGATCTGAAAAGATGACCAGCTTCATCAGGAGAGGAAGAAGGGAAGGCACTGCCCCCTACAGAGTCCCATATGTGGATGCCCAGGGTGCGGACGTGAGGGGTGGTCTGTGGCTGCAGTGCACATTAATGAGGGCTGCAGAGACACTGGCACCAAATGTGAGCTGGGCAGTTTGGACCGTGTCCTCTGGGCAATCTGAAATCAGCAGGAGATGAGTTGGGGATGGGAAGTGTGAGACAGACAGAAAGCCATTCTCAAGTGGAAAATAATGGGCAGGAGGTAATTAGGGCCAGGACATTAACAAAAGGATAGAGAAGAGGAACCCATTGGAGTATTTGGGAAATAAGATTGGGAAGGATTTGGTGACTCACTGATGCCACTTAACCAGGTGGTGAACCCTTGAAGACCCTGCTTCAGAGCAATATGGTAGAAAACTTGAGCCCATGTAGATCAGTGCTTTTGAGTTGCCCGAGGATCCTGTTAAAATGCAGAGCATGCTTTAGTGGGTCTGAGGTGGAGTCTGAGATTCTGCATTTCTTTTTCTTTTTCTTTTTTTTTTTTGGAAATGGAGTTTCGCTTTTGTTATCCAGGCTGGAGTGCAATGGCGTGATCTCAGCTCACTACAACCTCCGCCTCCCAGGTTCAAGCAATTCTGCCTCAGCTGCTCGAGTAGCTGGGATTACAGGCATGCGCCACTACGCCCGGCTAATTTTTGTATTTTTAGTAGAGATGGGGTTTCTCCACGTTGGTCAGGCTGGTCTTGAAATCCCAACCTCAGGTGAGCTGCCCGCCTCGCCCTCCCAAAGTGCTGGGATTACAGGCGGGGCCACAGCGCCCAGCCAAGATTCTGCATTTCTTACGAGTTCCCAGGTGAGGCTGATGCTGCTGGTCCAGGAACCACGTTTTAAGTAGCAGAGAACTCCACTAGTTCGTTTTATAAAATGAGGAAACTGAAGTTCAAATAGCAGCTTTTTTGTCCAAGATCACATGGTTAGGATGAGGTCCCACATCTCTGGGCTCCCAATCAATCCAGTGTTCCTTCTATCAAGCCATGCTGCTAATTTCCCTTTGGGCAGAGTCTGTCCTTGTCCAATCCTTGTTTGCCTGAATGGAGGCATGGAGCCCAGAAAGATGCTCAAGGGACTGAGGGCCTGAAGATCAGCATGGTAGCAGAGGAGCCTGTGACAGCCAGGGGAAAGGATCGGAGAAAGAGGCTCAGATAAAAGAGACAGAGAATCACGACTGACATGTGGAGGGGCGTGGTGTAAGGCCCGGCTGACAGTCAGCAGGGGCCAAGTTGGACAGGGCCTTGAGGGCTAAGCAAGGAGTTTGGACTACATATTATGGGCTTCATGGACTCAATAGGGAGCCACTGGAGGACTTAAACAAGGAAGCACCATGATCAGCAACAGATCTAAGACTGTTAACTGGCTGTGTTCAGAAAATACTGCTGTAGAGGGAGGAGTGGATTAAGCCCTACAGGCAGAAAGGCTGGCCAGGAGGCTGCTGCAGTGATGTAGGTGCGCAGTAATGGCGATGAGCTGGGGAAGTGGCAGTGGGGATGAAGAGTAATAAATAGATTTGAGATCTAGTTGACAGGACTGAATGACTGATTGGGTATGAGGGAGGAGGCAAGATACCATTTTCTGATTTGGACACCCAGGGAGCTAGCAAGATCATTCCCAGGGGAACTGCTGGCTGGGGGAAGACAGTCACCTAGCATGAGGCAGGCTGGGTGTGAGGCATCCAACAGGGATGTCCAGGGGAAGCTGGGCACGTGAATCTGACACTTAAGACCTCATACTGCTGACCAGGGCATCAGACTCCATCTGGTTCAACACACCTCCCCCATCCCTACTTTACAGATGAGAAAACAGAGCCCAGGGAGGGGAAGGACAGGAAGCAGCTGGTGTATCTGAAAATCTTTGGAGACAGAAAGATGTGTTTACAAATCCCAGTTCTTCTAAGAATCTCTATGTGACCTTGGATAATTTACTTAATGTCTCTGAACTTTTGGTCCTGTCTCACACTGAGATGAGCTCCTCCTGCACTGCTGAAGTGCCCGGCTCAGGGGCTGGGGGCTCCGATGCTCAAGGGGCATTGAGGATTGATCTGTCCGGGGCCTGCAGGATCCAGGCAGCAGGAAGAAGCCTGACTGCTTTGCTTTCCTCTCTCTACTCCACCGGCAGGTCCAGAATATCAGCCTCCGGGAAGGGGAGACAGTGACTGTGGAGGGCCTGGGGGGGCCTGACCCACTGCCCCTGGCCAACCAGTCTTTCTTGCTACGGGGTCAAGTCATCCGCAGCCCCACCCACCAAGCGGCCCTGCGGTTCCAGAGCCTCCCACCACCGGCTGGCCCTGGCACCTTCCATTTCCATTACCAAGGTAAGGCCTGGGTAGCTGAAGGCGGAACCAGCCCAGACCCACTGCCCTCCTTGTGGGAGAGACGGGTCTCTGTGCAATTACATCCTAGAGGGAAGAAGCAGGGAGGGGCTAGTGACACATAGCACAAGTGTCCAGTGAAGCTCTGTACAATTGGAGGTAAGTATCGCACATCTGAAACCTCCAGGATCTTCTCTCTTCCACCCACCACCCTGCAGAGAGCTGGTCTTGACTCAGGATCAGGCAGCCTCCAGGTGTGCCCATTGTCCCTCATTCATCCATTCAGCAAACTTTTCCTAGGCACCTGCTCTTTGCCAGGCTTGTGCTGGACACTGGCAATGTCAGGATGCACCAAAACGTCCTTGTCCTCAAGGAGTTCTTTCTCAGGAGGAGGCAGACACTTAAACAGGCAATAACAATAGAAGCCCTCCCCCTATGCAAGAGGGTGAAGGTCAAAGGGATTTGACAATGACCAAAGGGATTTGACAATGACCATCTGGAGGTCTTAGCTGCCAGACTGCCCTTCCTGAACTGCCTCACCCACCTTGGCCTGGCCCATGCCCCAATCAGCTCAGAACACCTCTGGAAATAAGGGAGCAGCATGATGCGATGAGAAAAATCACAGACTCAGGCAATGGGCAGATCTGTGTTTGAATCTCCTCACTGGCTATTGACCTTGGACAGGTCATTTGACCTCTCTGACCCTTCTGCTGTAATATGAAATCAAAACACCTACCCACAAAGTCATGGTTAGGATTAAGCAAAATGGTACACGTCAAGTGCTTAGCACATGCTCCATTAAGGAAACCAATATTACATGACTGGCAGGATGGGAAAGGGAGGAAAAGGGGCTCAGGACTTCGAAGCTCTCTCAGTTGTGTCCCTCCTACCCATCCCCCTCTCCGAGCACAAAGTCAGCTTGATCCTTTGCATGAGTTAACTAGTTGAGACTAGGGAGAACTAATAGGGAAATAATTGGTGTGAACAATCACGGGATTGTCTTGCATTGTCATGGACCACTTCTGTGGCCCTGCAGGGGACCACAGCCCGGCAGAAAAGCCAGCACTCTGGAGATGGGGCTGTTTGGAACCCCACCTAAGGAGCACTCACCCCACCTTCAGCCCTCCACCCAAACTAAGGGAGCAGTCTGGCATAGCAGCAGGGAGCCTGGAAGTGGATGGGGCTGTAGAGTGGCTTGGCAGAGGCAAGGGGCCAGCTGAGGCAAGGGTGAAACATCTAGGCGGCCCAGCTAGCCTCCCTAATGGCTCATCAATCCTCCCTGGCAGCAGGCATAATTTCACGCCATGGTAACCTTCTCTCTTGCTGCAAATTCCTTTGCACAAAACTCTGGACCTCTTCTCTGTCGGGCCAGACAAAGGTGGCTGAATGGCAGTGAGCTGGAGGCCCAGCAAGGGGGAGCAACCTCCAAGGAAGGATTGGGAGAGCTGGCCTGGTCCTGCCTCCTTCTCAGCTCCCAGAAGCCCTCCCTCGTCAGCCCAGTTTTTGTCAATGATCAGCTCTTGCCTTAATGAGTGTAATTCCCCTAATTATAGGCTGTAATTAGCCCTGATCCCAGAGATGGGAACAGGAGGAGCGTGTGCTCACACGCCAATCTCTGTGGGCTAGAGAAAGAGGGTGCCAGAAGAGGGGGTGAGGGGCCTAGTACCCACACCTGTGCTGGAGCTGTCCCAAGCTGATGTTGGAGGTCCCAAGGATGAGCCCTCACAAGGGCCTCATCGCAGGACCAAGTTCCAACTCCCTTCCTACAGCCTCAGGCAGGGTGGGGAGGCAGACGGCCCTGACAGACATTCCCCTCCTCCATTCCCAGCATTCCTGGCACTGGACTTGGCTCCAGAAACAGACTCCAGTGAGAAAATAACTCAACAGATTGCAGTGGTGCAGGCTCCCCGGGAACGGTTGTCATGGCAACAGGAGGAAGCTCATCCTGGGAAGTGGTACTTTAACTACTATGGAGTCTGGGGGCTTCATTGTCTGCCCCCAGCCTCCTACCCTCACCTTATTCCAGGCCAGTTTCCTCATCTGTGAAATGAGGGCCCTCCCTTACTAGAGTTGTGATAAGAACTCAAAGGGGAAGATGTAGGGGGAAATGCTGGGCCTGAGTCTGGCCTGGTCTAGACCCCACTAGACATCAGTTAACCTCTTAACCTCCGCCACTCTGGGTGTGGTGCCCCCCATCCCTTTCCCCATCTCATCCTGGCCTGGGATCTCTCCCCAGGTCACTGTGAGTGGCTGCCCTGGACAACCACCCAGAGCAGGCTTGTCTGTTACTCTCAGATTTCTCTGACTCCTGAACCCAAGTTTCTACTTCAAATGGGGATGCAGGTGGGGTGGTGGTGGAAAGCAAGAAGGCTCCAGAGCCCAGGAGCTTCAAGTTCCTGGTCTAGCGCTTCCTTGCTATGTGATGAGGGCACAGGGTCTCTCTGAACCTGTTCTCCTCATCTGAAAATGGGCTAATAGCCCCTACCTTGCCTGCCTTCCTCCCAAGCATATTGTAGACATCAAGAAAGAAGAGTGTGGAGGCATTTTAAAATCTGGAAGGTACATGCAGATGTGAGGTGCTATTATTAATCAAGATTACAAACAATAACAGCAGGCTGATGTCTTAGGCATTTGTTCAGGAACTGCACATATGTCTTCTCACTTAACCTCCACAACCTTGGATGTAATACTGAAAATGGGTGGATAAATGAGGCAACTGAGGCAGAGAGAATTTAGGTAACTTGTCCGCGGTGGCACAGCATGTAGGGAAGAAGCCTGCATTCAAACCCAGGCAGTCTGACCCACAGTCCGCCTGCTGAGCACTGCCCTGTACTGCCTGCCAAGCACAACTAGCCACTTACTGACCATTCTTTCCAGAGCCCCGTGAGAGACAGAAGAGGACGAATTCTCCTCCCACTTTCACAGATATAGTAACAGGACAGGTGAAAGTCATAAAACTCAAATTTATGGACCCTGGTCTGCACAGAGACAGCCCCTTTTTCTTTTTCTTTTTAATGGGGGGAGGAAAGAGGGCCCATTTTTCTATTCACACAAAGGCACCTAGGAACAGAGACCTTGCATGGACCTCTCCTCCCATTTACCTGATACTATCAGTGGGGCTGCCCCCTACCCCAAGACCCAAGTTCTTCAGTCTAGACAATCCTCACTTTTCTGACCACCCCAAGGGTTATCAGGCTCTGTAGCACAAGCCTCTTGCCTCTCCTTGACCCCTCCAGGCCTTTGCTCTCACCTCTCAGACGCAAGCCAGGATCTTCACTTTTTTTTGAGAAAGAGTCTCGCTCTGTCACCCAGGCTGGAGTGCAGTAGCACAATCTCCACTCACTGCAACCTCTGCCTCCTGGGTTCAAGCAATTCTCCTGCCTCAGCCTCCCAAGTAACTGGGACTACAGGCGGGTGCCACCACGCCCAGATCAATTTTTTTTTGTATTTTCAGTAGAGATGGGGTTTTACCATGTTGGCCAGGCTGGTCTTGAACTCCTGACTTTGTGATCTACACACCTCAGCCTCCCAAAGTGCTGGGATTACAGGCGTGAGCCACTGCGCCTGGCCGGATCTTCACTTTTATTTTATTTTATTTTATTTATTTTTTGAGACATGGAGTCTCACTCTGTCGCCCAGGCTGGAGTACAGTGGCACGATATCGACTCACTGCAACCTCCGCCTCCCAGGTGCAAGCGATTCTCCTGCCTTAGCCTCCCGAGGCATCTGCCACTGGGCCCAGCTAATATTTTTGTATTTTTTTTAGTAGAGATGGGGTTTTGCCATGTTGGCCATGCTGGTCTTGAACTCCTGACCTCGGGCCATCCGTCTGCCTCAGCCTCCCAAAGTGCTGGGATTACAGGAGTGAGCCACTGCATGCGGTTGAGCCTTTTAGCTACCACCCCAGCTTGACCCCAGGATCTGGATATGCCAGGTTGTTTTGTAGGATTTGCTGCCACCATTTGGTCAAATTTGGTATGACAATTCCAAAGCGACCAGGTTTCCCAGGGCAACTTGTTCTTCCTGCAACTCCCATGAAGGCAGTGCACTGCCTCCCTACCCTCGTCCCCATCTTTTTCTTGTTTGATGTTGTTTTTTTGAAACAGGGATGCACTCTGTCACCTAGGTTGGAGCTCAGTGGTGCAATCATAGTTCACTGCAGCCTTAAACTCCTAGGCTCAAGCGATCCCACTTCAGCCTCCGGAGTAGCTAAGACTACAGGTACACATCACCATGCCCGGCTATTTTAAAAAAATTTTTTATAGAGATGGAGATACCTCACTATGTTGCCCAGGCTGGTCTCAAACTCCTGGCCTTAAGCAACCCTCCCACCTTGCCCCAGCCTACCACCATTCTGGATTTTGTTTGTTTGTAAGTTTGTTTTTTTTTGAGACGAAGTCTCGCCTTTGTCCCCCAGGCTGGAGTGCAATGGCACGACCACGGCTCATTGCAACCTCTGCCTGCAGGGTTCAAGTGATTCTCCTGCCTCAGCCTCCCGTGTAGCTGGGATTACAGACACCTGCCATCACGCCCGGCTAATTTTTGTATTTTTAGTACAGATGGGATTTCTTCATGTTGGCCAGGCTGGTCTCGAACTCCTGACCTCAGGTGATTCGCCCACCTCGGCCTCCCAAAGTGCTGGGATTACAGGCTTGAGCCACCGCTCCCGGCTGTTTGTTTGTTTTGAGATGGAGTTTTGCTCTCGTTGCCCAAGCTGGAATGTAATGGCACAATCTCAGCTCACCACAACCTCCACCTCCGGGTTCAAGCGATTCTCCTGCCTCAGCCTCCCAAGTAGCTGGGATTACAGGCATGTGCCAGCATGTCCTGCTAATTTTGCATTTTCAGTAGAGATGGGGTTTATCCATGTTGGTCAGGCTGGTCTCGAACTCCCGTCCTCAGGTGATTCACCTGCCTCAGCCTCCCAAAGTACTGAGATTACAGGCATGAGACACCGACCCGGCCGCCATTCTGTTTTAAAAGAAGTCCACAGCCATTGGCATCAAGCTTTTTAGCATTTCTCAGTGAATACTGGGAAAGCCTTTACCATCTGACTTCAGTCTTTGCTGCTGCAATTCATATTTATTCCCTAAAGGAAAAACAGTATCAACACTTTACATCAGTATAGGTTTTTCACTATTTCGAGTGCTTTCAGGTCTAGTGTCATTCAATAAGCATATATTGAAGATATATTATCAGCTGGGTACCAGGGATACCAAGCTAGATAAAATACTATCCCATTTATTCTCACAGTAACCCTGTGGGTGGGCTGGGATTTTAAACCTCATTTAACAAATGAGGAAACACACACAAAAAGATTAAATAACCTGCCTAAAGTGTCACAAAGTTTGAGCCAGAACCCAACCCTTCTCATTTCCAGCTCTGTGTCTGCTCCACTAACCAGCCCAGGCTGCCGGAAATATCATTGACACCTTCTAGGGAGGAGATTGGAGTCGTTTTGGAACTCCTAGTGCTTCCTCTGGCCCCAAATGACACCTCCAGGCAGACTGAGGCAGACCTCCCCCCACCAATGGCCTAGCTCCCGCCCCCACCCTGCACATGTACAGTGTCGCCCGTTCTCTGTTTGCAGCCTATCTCCTGAGCTGCCACTTTCCCCATCGTCCAGCTTATGGAGATGTGACTGTCACCAGCCTCCACCCAGGGGGTAGTGCCCGCTTCCATTGTGCCACTGGCTACCAGCTGAAGGGCGCCAGGCGTCTCACCTGTCTCAATGCCACCCAGCCCTTCTGGGATTCAAAGGAGCCCATCTGCATCGGTGAGTGTCCCCAGGCGAAAGGGCTCAGTGCCGAGCAGAGAAGTGAGGTGGGGGCTCCTCCCTGCTCTCTATTGCTGTCTGCCACTTTAATTTGCTCTTCATAAGGAAGCCAGAAAATGGCCGCGCACCTCAGTGGCATTCATCCAACCTGCACTTACTGAGCATCTACTAGATGAAGGCACCACAGGTATACAGAGCTGAATTAAACAGGGACTGTGCCCTCAAAGAACCCACATTTCCAGGAAAGGGGGAAAGGAGAAAGCAGAGAGGTCACCAATTTCCAGGGCAAGAAGTAAAAAGCACCAATGAAAAGACATAAAGTGACCTGGGAGGCAAGGGCACAATCATTCTTAGCTGGACATTTAGGAGGCTTCCTAGGGGAGGTGGCACTGCAGGTTTGACATTTAGATGGAGGGAACAACGTGGGCAGGGACATAGAGGCAGTAAGGTGAGGGTGTTTAGGGACACAGAAGACAGCCAGGTTTGGCTGAAGTCTGAGACAATGTGGCAAGGGCAATGGGAGGGCCTTGAGTGTCGGGGCAAGATACAGGCTGAGGAGCTGTTGAAGCTTATGAGAGAAGGGAGGGGCTTAGAATGCCTCAGGAGATGGCTGGGAGGCCAGCCAGGCAAGACAGTTTGAACTTACATTGTGATTTGGGGAAAGAAGAGGAGGGAAGTTCCAGAAACTGATGGGAACTGGGGAAAGGGAAAGGGAACTCCTGGGTCTGGTCCTGAGTGATCAGGTCTGGGATTGCCACCAATGAAAGGGGGCTTGTTGGAGAAAGGAAGACGCAGTGTTTCATTTGCAGTATGAAAGGCAACTTGGGCTTTTCTTTTTAGTGGGTATGGGCTTAGGCTTTTGAATTTTTTTTTTTTTTTTTTAGATGGAGTCTCCCTTTGTCACCCAGGCTGGAGTGCAGTGGCACGATCTCCGCTCACTGCAACCTCTGCCTCCCGGGTTCAAGTGATTCTCCTGTCTCACTCTCCAGAGTAGCTGGGGTTACAAGTGTATGCCACCACACCCAGCTAATTTTTTTGTATTTTTAGTAGAGATGGGTTTTCACCATGTTGGCCAGTCTGATCTCAAACTCTTGACCTCAGGTGATCCACTTGCCTCGGCTTCCCAAAGTGCTGGGATTACAGGCTTGAGCCACCGTACCCAGCGAAGAATCTTATTTCATTCTATAAATTCTTCCTGGGTGCCAGGCACAACCAGAGATGAATAACACAGACGCATTCTCAGCCCTCAAGGATCTAGCGGGGAGGCCAGCAAGCAGCTCAGTGCAGAGGATGCTACAATAGGAGTAAAGGCAGAGTGGTGGAGGGGCCTGAGGGACAGAAAGCTACTCCAAGATGAGGGAAGAGAAAAGCAAGGCTTCCCAAGGAGACAGGATGGAAAGATTTCAGAAATATTAGTTTGGGAAAGTGGGGTGGATTCCTGGAACAGCATATGCAGCGGTGTGGAGGCATGAAATAGCATGAGACAGTGAGGACACAGTGAAGTGTGCCTGAAGGAGAGAGTATGCGGGGAGAGGGGACTGAAGCAGAGTCTAGAGAGAGTTGGATTCATAAAGGGCTTGAATGCTCTTTTCAGCTTTAACTCCAAGAAGGTTGAAGCCCACAGTAAGGGCTTTAATAAAGTCCACCTGGGGAGAGTCGGCCTTCTAGAGAAGTCAGCAGAGAGGGAAAGTGACTTACCTGGGCACACAAGCAGGCAGTGACACCTCTACCCACAGTCAAGAGAGATGCCCTGGTGAGCCCCAAGGGTGTGAAAGGTTAGGCGGCAGGATTCTGGAGCTCAAGATGCCTGGAGATGCAAGTTCACAGGGCTAAAAGGTTACCTTCAGGATCATAAGAGCAAAGATGGCAGGGAGGCAAGGTCCCCGCTGCTCCAAGCAGAGGAAGCAGAGCTGTGAAAGGGAGGAAGGCATGTTAGGCTGCCTGGGTTCAGGCAGGGGCCTAGGCTACGTCCTGTCCTGGTCTTACAGCTGCCTGCGGCGGAGTGATCCGCAACGCTACCACCGGCCGCATCGTCTCTCCAGGCTTCCCGGGCAACTACAGCAACAACCTCACCTGTCACTGGCTGCTTGAGGCTCCTGAGGGCCAGCGGCTACACCTGCACTTTGAGAAGGTTTCCCTGGCAGAGGATGATGACAGGTGAGGGGCTGTCCTAGTGGAATGGGAGTGCCTGGCCTGGTAATACCCTACTGGAGGGATGCTACCCAAGCCTGGGGCCACACCCCCTCTGGGTCAGCCACCAGCCTACATAGCTGCCACTCTCCTGGTTCAGGCTCATCATTCGCAATGGGGACAACGTGGAGGCCCCACCGGTGTATGATTCCTATGAGGTGGAATACCTGCCCATTGAGGGCCTGCTCAGCTCTGGCAAACACTTCTTTGTCGAGCTCAGTACTGACAGCAGCGGGGCAGCTGCAGGCATGGCCCTGCGCTATGAGGGTGAGCCTGCTGGGGCCTCACTGGGGGTGGGGGGTCCAGGGGGATGGGCTCGGGCCTAGGGTCTTTCTCCCACACCCTACCCCTCTCTGCCTCCATGCTGTCACTCCTTCCAAGTCAGCCCCTGCTCACTTGGTACTTAGGCCCCCTCTCCCTGCCCCTCTCTTTGGGTCCAGGATCCCTACCCCAGCTTTGCAGGAAACCTCTGCCTGGACCCAGTCCCTGTGGTCCAAGGGAATAAATTCTCCAGATTCTGAAAAGCAAAAAAGGCCTCAACCCTTAAGAAAGAATTGCTGTAGGAGACATTCTAGAACCATTTATGCATGTATGCATTGATTAATTCATTCAAAAAACATGTACGGAGTACCTTCTGTGTACTAAGCACAAAACCAGGCACTGGGAACAGCATGGTGATCAAGATGGCCTC
This sequence comes from Chlorocebus sabaeus, assembly GCF_047675955.1. NCBI lineage: Eukaryota > Metazoa > Chordata > Mammalia > Primates > Cercopithecidae > Chlorocebus > Chlorocebus sabaeus. The sequence continues at coordinate 27,184,226 of NC_132919.1, read as the reverse complement.
CTGAGCATAATAGGGATGGATGCTCTTGGCTGTTCTTCCTCCATCACCTTTCTGCTCCAACCCCAGGACATATATTTGTCATTCGTACCCAGGAAAAGAAAGGCTCTGGGGAGGGAAGTAGGGGGATTCTTGCCCACTGTGTTTAATACCAGTCAAGGCTGAGCTGGGCTGGGCCGTGTGGTTTACAGCCTTCCAGCAGGGCCATTGCTATGAGCCCTTTGTCAAATACGGCAACTTCAGCAGTAGCGCACCCACCTACCCTGTGGGTACGACTGTGGAGTTCAGCTGCGACCCTGGCTACACCCTGGAGCAGGGCTCCATCATCATCGAGTGTGTTGACCCCCACGACCCCCAGTGGAATGAGACAGAGCCAGCCTGCCGAGGTCAGTAGGCACCAGTGGATGGGCCTGCTGGGCAAAAAGCAGGGTGGGTACCAGGGGAATAGCCACAGAGCCTGGGGCCACAGAGGCCCTGTGATATATGTGGTTCAGGCTTCCTCCAAGGAGGAGGTGGGGGGTCCCAGCAACTGGTGGGCACTCCTGTGGGCAGATGGTAAACAACGCCATGGTAAGCTGGAAAAGACCCTTCTGGACCTCCCTTGCCTTCCAGCCGTGTGCAGCGGGGAGATCACAGACTCAGCTGGTGTGGTGCTCTCTCCCAACTGGCCAGAGCCCTACGGTCGTGGGCAGGATTGCATCTGGGGTGTGCATGTGGAAGAGGACAAGCGCATCATGCTGGACGTCCGAGTGTGAGTGCCTACTGGGTCAGGCTGAGCCAACTCCTGAGGTCTGGGGATATCCCTTGTCCAGCCCATCCTCGGGCCCCCGAGCCGGCTCTGCCCTGACGCTCCTCCTCCACAGGCTGCGCATAGGCCCTGGTGATGTACTTACCTTCTATGATGGGGATGACCTGACAGCCCGGGTGCTGGGCCAGTACTCAGGGCCCCATAGCCACTTCAAGCTCTTTACCTCCATGGCTGATGTCACCATTCAGTTCCAGTCGGACCCCGGGACCTCAGTGCTGGGCTACCAGCAGGGCTTCGTCATCCACTTCTTTGGTGAGCTTGTCCCTACCCTACTTAGAGTGCAGACAGCAAGCCATGACAAGTCAAAGAGGCCAGGGCAGTGAGGTGCCTGAATGCTCTCTCAGACAAGAGGAAGCTGGAAAAGCACCAGGGATCACCCGGAGGAAGCTAGTCCTGTTCTCCATCTGCCCTGAGGGGGAGCCAGAATTCTGAAGTGGCAAGAGGGGTTTGGGTAGGCAGCAGAACAACTTTCTTTTTCTTCCTTTTTTTTTTTTGGTGGGGGGGACAGTGTCCCTCTGTCATCCAGGCCATGGTGCAATCTCTGCTCATTGCAACCTCCACCTCCTGGGCTCAAGTGATTCTCGTGCCTCAGCCTCCTGAGTAGCTGGGATTACAGGTGCATGCCACCATGCCTGGCTAATTTTTGTATTTTTAATGGAGACAGGGTTTCGCCATGTTGGCCAGGCTGGTCTCAAACTCCTGGCCTCAAGTGATCTGCCCACTTCAGCCTCCCAAAGTGCTGAGATTACAGGTGTGAGCCACTGCACCTGGCCAGAACAACTTTCAAACAAAAATGGGGGAACTAAGGAAAGGTGCTGGCTTCTTTCTGACAATCTTTCATAGAAGTGACAATTTCCCTCACCCTGCCTGGCCCCGTCTCTCAGGCCTAAGGAACTGGTCAAGGTGCTTTTGGAAGTAAGGCCAAAGCTTAAATGCTAACCCTGGAATCGAGGAGACAGAGCAATGTCAGAGGCAGTCAAGGAGGGGCCCTTGAGAAGAGAGGAATGGATAACTGAGCCCGCTCAGGACAGTCTAGGTCCAGGACAAACTAGAAGGAGCCAGAGTGCCCTGAAGATGAGGGGGACAGTCACTTTGGTGCTGGCCGAGGACCTGCATCTTGTGCCTCTGTGCCCCCAGAGGTGCCCCGCAATGACACATGTCCGGAGCTGCCTGAGATTCCCAATGGCTGGAAGAGCCCATCGCAGCCTGAGCTAGTGCATGGCACTGTGGTCACTTACCAGTGCTACCCTGGCTACCAGGTGATGGGATCCAGTGTCCTCATGTGCCAATGGGACCTGACTTGGAGTGAGGACCTGCCCTCATGCCAGAGGGGTGAGTATATCTGTTCCCCATGCTCCCCTTCCCAATGCAACCTCCACACCTCTCTCCTGGATTCTGAACCAGACTGTAGCTGTTATTAGCTAGTATCCTCAAAGTTCCTTCACCTCTTATAGCCTCAGTTTCCTCATCCGTGAAATGGGGATGATACCTTTTCATGGTGTTATCAGCCAAGTACTCTAAGTATTTCATTCCTGGTAGATGGCCAATCAGTGTTTATCGAACCTAATAGATGGAAAGGGGACAAATGGCAGGGACACACCAGCACAATGGTAGGGACAGACACATAGGGGGTAGACCCATATGACATGAAGAAGTTAGCTGGCCTGGAACAAAGCCAGGGTGGACTGGCCTCTGCTTAGTTCTCCTTGGGCTACTTCTCCCCGTCATCCCCTACCCATAGTGACTTCCTGCCATGACCCCGGAGATGTGGAGCACAGCCGACGCCTCATATCCAGCCCCAAGTTTCCTGTGGGGGCCACCGTGCAATATATCTGTGACCAGGGTTTTGTGCTGACGGGCACCTCCATCCTCACCTGCCATGATCGCCAGGCCGGCAGCCCCAAGTGGAGTGACCGGGCCCCTAAATGTCTCCGTAAGTGTCAGTTGAGTAGGAAGGAAAACCTCTAGTTGGAGATAAAAGATGCTGCCTTGGAGGCCAAGGGCATGACACCCTCACTGCGTTCTGCCTGCTTTGCAGTGGAACAGCTCAAGCCATGCCATGGTCTCAGTGCCCCTGAGAATGGTGCCCGAAGTCCTGAGAAGCGGCTACATCCAGCAGGGGCCACCATCCACTTCTCTTGTGCCCCTGGCTATGTGCTGAAAGGCCAGGCCAGCATCAAGTGTGTGCCTGGGCACCCCTCGCATTGGAGTGACCCCCCGCCCATCTGTAAGGCTGGTGAGTGCCCTGTCACTCCTCAAAACCCTCCCTGGCCCATAGAGCTGCTCTGGCAAAGATGTCCAATGTTGAGAACCAGAACCACCTGCCCATGCCACCTTCATAGTAATAGAATAGACCCTTGGTCTCCCCAGTCTCTGCCAGATCCTTCTGATCTGGCATCACCAAGACAAATGCTGGAGTGGGCTCTCCTTGGACAAATCCTTCCTATGATCATCCCACTACCTCCGCTCCCTGCCTTAGTGGTTTGGGCCATTGGGCTCACCCACTGCCCTTGGCCCTCCCCTTTTGTTCCAGCCTCTCTGGATGGGTTCTACAACAGCCGCAGCCTGGATGGTGAGTCTCCACCCTTGAGGGCCACATAAGTGGTCTCCCTGGTCCTGGTTCTCACGGCTCCCAGGTCATGGGCTTCCCAAGGATGGAAGGCAGAGAAAGAGAGGGGTTTGGGCCTAGCAGGGTAAAAAGTTTCCCTGCACCCAGTCAGCTAGAGGGAGCTGGTAGCCAGATGCCCTTGGGCAGAGGTGAGAGAATATGGGATCCAAGTGACAGAGACCTCTGCTCCAGTCCCACCCTCTGTGTCTTCAGTTGCCAAGGCGCCTGCTGCCTCCAGCACCCTGGATGCTGCCCACATTGCAGCTGCCATCTTCTTGCCACTGGTGGCGATGGTGTTGTTGGTAGGAGGTGTATACTTCTACTTCTCCAGGTGAGTCTGGTTTCTCTTTCTGCTCTGCATACCTGCATACTTCACTCCTACCCAGTGCTCCTGACTCACAGGCTTCTCTGCCCCACAGGCTCCAGGGAAAAAGCTCCCTGCAGCTGCCCCGCACACGCCCCCGCCCCTACAACCGCATTACCGTAGAGTCAGCGTTTGACAATCCAACTTACGAGACTGGAGTAAGTAACCATGCCAACCTTGCCACCTTATCCAAGACCCAGTTCTTTGCTTCTTTGGGCAGATAACCCTGAGGGTCCTGCCAAGCCCTCTCACTTTTTTTCCTTTTCCTAGGGAAGGTGAATTATGGCCTGGCAAACCTAATACAAGTTTCCAACTCCCAGCAGTCTCTTTCCTTTGCAGGAGACGAGAGAATATGAAGTTTCCATCTAGGTGGGGGCAGCCTAGGGAAGCCAACTCAGGCCTGCACCACAGTCCAGCAGCAAGGCTCCTTGTTTCCTGCTGTCCCTCCACCTCCTGTACATACCACCTGGGAGGAGATGCCACCAATCCCTCAAGAAGTTGTGCCCTTCCCTGCCTGCAATGCCCACCATGGCCTATTTTCTTGGTGTCATTGCCCACTAGGGGCCCTTCTTTGGGCCCATGTCAGGGGGCATCTACCTGTGGACAGAACACAGCTGGAGCACAAGCATCAACAGCCAGCATCCTGAGCCTCATCATGCCCTGGACCAGCCTGGAACACACAAGCAGAGCAGGAGTACCTTTCTCCATATGACCACCATCCCGCCCTGGCATAGCAACCTGCAGCAGGGTCAACTTGACCATGGTGGAAACTGCACCAGGGTGCTCCTCACAGGGCCATCACCAATGGCCAAAACTCCTCTCAATGGTGACCTCTGGGTAGTCCTGGCATGCCAACATCAGCCTCTTGGGAGGTCTCTAGTTCTCTAAAGTTCTGGACAGTTCCGCCTCCTGCCCTGTCCCAGTGGAGGCAGTAATTCTAGGAGATCCTAAGGAGTTCAGGGGGACCCTACCCCCACCTCAGGTTGGGCTTCCCTGGGCACTCATGCTCCACACCAAAGCAGGACACCCCATTCTCCATGACCGCCCTATACCCTGAGGAGAGGGAGACTTTCCTCCGATGTTTATTTGGCTGTTACAAACATCTTCATCCCAATAGTCCCTCCTCCAATTCCAGCCACTTGTCAGGCTCTCCTCTTGGCCACTGTGTTACGGAATAAGGGGAGGGGGTGGGCATATTCTGGAGAGGAGCAGAGGTCCAAGGACCCAGGAATTTGGCATGGAACAGGTGGTAGGAGAGCCCCAGAGAGACACCCAGGAGCTAGCTGAAAACCACTTTGTACATGTAATGTATTATATGGGGTCTGGGCTCCAGCCAGAGAACAATCTTTTATTTCTGTTGTTTCCTTACTAAAATGGTGTTTTTGGAAAAAAAAAAAAAAAAAAAAAGCAATGGCCAGGTGAATGATGCTTTCTTGGAGGGACAGGAGGTGGGAGATAAATGGGATATGGACTTCAGGACCAGAAGGCATGCTAGACCCACCAACCAGTCATCCTCAGATTTTTATTACTACTGTTTTTGAGATAGGGTCTCACTCTGTCATCCAGGGTGGAGTGCAGTGGCTGGCTCACAGTTCACTGCAGCCTTGACCTCCAAGGTTCAAGTGATCCACCTCAGCCTCCTGAATAGTTAAGACTACAGGTGCAGACCACCACACATGGCTAATTAAAAAAAAAAAATTATTGTAGAGACAGGGTCTTACTATGTTGCCCAGGCTGGTCTCCAACTCCTGGGCTCAAGTGGTCCTCCCACCTCAGCCACCCAAAGTGCTCAGATTTTATTTTAAAAGAAATTATTACATGCAGTTGAACGGGGTCCCCTGTCCCAAAAGAGACAGTGCAACAGATGGCAGGCAAAATCAGAGGCCCCAATGGCTGGTGTCGCAGGGATGTGGGAGCCCAGGAACCCCACTGCACATCCACCCAATGCCTTATTTCCCCCTTCTTACCAGGTCCAGAACTATAGGCTGGCATACTCCCAAATCCCTTCTCAACGCCACTGATGCCCTTCTCAATGCTAACTAGGCTCAGGAAGCCTGATGCATCTCTCCTTACCCTTATTTCTAAGTAAGCAAGACTTGGGAAATTGGAATAGGAAACAGAGACTGATTCCCCAGAACATGAAGCCCTAATCTGGCTTGGCATTAGAAAACAGATTGTCGGGAGCAGTGGTAATGCAGCTTAGGGGCTTGGCTCCTAAGTTAGGCAAAGGCGCTAACCATGGGCTCTGGAAAAAGATGGCTGGGAGGATCTTCTTAAGTTTGCCCCTTCCCTATGGGCCCCAGTACCTACCAAGATGGAAAGTGCCCAGTGTCGCCCCCCAGTATGCACATTCCATGCTGAGAGGTGTGCCCTGCGTCACTGCTCTCCAAGAGTAACAGCAAGAGGCAGGCAACAGGAAATTATGGGAGCTCGGAAACCAGTAGAGGAAAATTCACGAAAGAAATAATAGCAGCAACCAGCACCTTCTGCTTCTACAGTGTTCCAACAGGGAAGTCTTGACCACTCATGCTGCCTACCCCTGGCTCTAGCACAAGCCACCTTGAAGGATGAGAAGCTCTTGTCAATGCAGAGTGCAGTGCCTAGATTAGCCACAAGAGGTCACTTCCAAAGGCATCTGTATCCCACCTGCTCGCTCCTCAATCCCCCCTGAACTGTCAGGGCGGGAGCTCTCCAAGGTGGCACCATTCCTTGGCCCCACTGGCCTAACCTCATCCTCCAAGTTCCAAGAGGAAGGTGTGTGAAGTTTCCCTGGCTCTTGTCAACAGAGTCAAGTCTTATTTCCCTCATTAGCCCATAGTTCCTATTATCAGCTGCAACTGATGGTGCTGATCAAAGCAAAGCCTTGTTCAGTGGATGGACACCAATGGCTTACTTATCTGTTCCATAATGCCTTCAGGCTGACACAGCAGCACAGCTGGGCCCTGAGCAGTAGGAAAAAAAGCCAAAGAGAGAGGGCACATGAGGTTCTAACCTCTGAGAGCCTGTGGCATAAAGTATAGCCGTAGGAGATAGAAATTCTTGCCTCTTTCATACAAACAATCTAGCTCAGCCCTCCCCTCTCTGAGGGCCACATCTCTGGTCCACAGCCACTGAAGTTTATTGTTGGCTCAGGCTAGTAGAAAGCAGAGAGCAGCCAATTCACATGACATTCTCCACCCCACCATCCACGACCTTATCATTCTTTCCAGGCACCAAGAGGGTCATCAGAAAAGCGAAAAGTCAGGAAAACAGAAACCTAAGACTCTGTACACTGACATCCCTACTCTACCTAATTCATCCTCCTTACTGTACCCAAAGAAAGCATAGCAATTCCTTACACACAGTCGACATGGTGTAATGGACAGTGTCTGGCTTCAGAATCAAGAAATCTAATTCTTAGGTCTGCCATAAATGCACTATGTGACCTAGGCAGATCACTGCTCCTCCCTGTGCATCTAGAAACGAGGGGATTAAATCAGATGGTCTCTAAATCCTTTCTAGCTTTACGACTCTGAGAATGCTAAGTGTCCCTTAACATTAAAAGTGGGCCGAGTAGGCCGGGCGCGGTGGCTCAAGCCTGTAATCCCAGCACTTTGGGAGGCCGAGACGGGTGGATCACGAGGTCAGAAGATCGAGACCATCCTGGCTAACACGGTGAAACCCCGTCTCTACTAAAAAATACAAAAAACCAGCCGGGCGAGGTGGCGGGCGCCTGTAGTCCCAGCTACTCGGGAGGCTGAGGCAGGAGAATGGCGTGAACCCGGGAGGCGGAGCTTGCAGTGAGCTGAGATCCGGCCACTCCACTCCAGCCTGGGCGACAGAGTGAGACTCCGTCTCAAAAAAAAAATAAATAAATAATAAAAATTTTAAAAAGTGGGCCGAGCACAGCTACGAAGCAACAACCCCAACTAAACCCCTAGTGTCAAGCACAACGATGCAGTTCTCTTCTCCACTGCTTCATCCACCCTCAGGCAGCAATAACCGCCCATCTCTGACGGCGATACCAAGGGGAGGAGCTGGCGCCCTGAAAAGGAGCATGAATCCCCGCCCAGAATGTGAGGCGGGCCCTCAGACTACAAATCCCGGCATGCAAGCACTGACGCTCTCAAAAGTATCCCTTCCTAGCCGGCAAATGACTTCCCTGGGTCTATCCTACCATAGAGTGCGTCGCACGCACGTGGAACTACAGCTCCCACAATCCATCAGACCTATCGCGATTCTTGCTCCCAGGGTGCAATGGACCCCCCCCCCGTTCGCCCTTTACACCCTTTGGCATTGCAAACTGGGAGTTGGAGTCCGGGGTACGCAGGTAGCTGGGCGTTGTCAGGATTACAAACTCTACGCTTTAGGCTTCCTCTTGAAGAGCAGATCTCAGGGACAGTGGTGAACAGAGGGTGGTAACGGTCAGGCGGAACTCTCCACAGTGCCACCACCACGCAAGGCAGGGATGCTCAGGATACAATTAACTGATAAAATTAACTGTCAGGATGGGAGAGAATTAGGAACCACAGTCATCCAACACGCCACCAAAAGCGTCATTTTCTGTCGCAAATGGCTTTTCTCTTTACCAATATGGTGGCCTGGTCCAGCCACACCTGATGCTAGAACCGAACAGTCCAGTATAACATCCCTAGGAACACTGCTGTCACCGACAGGCGACCAGCTCCATCCAACACCACACCTTGTTCCTTTCTGTTCGTGCCTGAGGACTCCAAGGGCATGATAGCCCATATCCCATTACCAAAATGGCGAAAGGAGCAGCCTTCTTGTGAGGGCCTGCGGAAGACAATACGCCTGCGCGGGAGGCGTCTGTGTTACGAAGTGGGAGGGGAGCACTCCCAACACGCCTGCGCAAGACAGAGTCGTCTTAGTTTGCACACAAACACCAATGGATGAAGAGTCCCTAGCTTCCTGCGGCTGCGCCTTGACCCCTACAAGCTTTCCCAAGCGCCTGCGCGAGCCCTCAGGTCCCGCCCTTTTGTCTCAGTGCGCTGGCGCAGGGCAGAAAGGTGGGGCTTCGGTCCTCCAGACGAATGCCAGCGCGGCTGCGCGCTGGGGGGTACTCCCTCACCGCGGCTGCGCGGGAGCCAGGCCGCCGGCTGTCACTGCGGTTGCGCGCGGCGAGCGCCGAACCTGGGGCGCCTGCGCGGGTGGCTTTGCGGGCGCTCGCGGTAAGTTTGCGCCAAGTGCGCGGCAGCCGGGACGCAGACGGCGGCGGCGGCGAGAGGCGGAGCCCGGGGACCACCCCCCATCACCCTCCCCCCAGTCACCTCACGTACCACAACCTCACCTAACCTCTTACCCCCCCCCCCGTCCGATACCCCCAGCCCCGGGATGGCAGCGCCCGCCAGCCTTCCCGGCCGGACCGGCGGTCGCCAGTGCCGGCTTTAGCCTGTGGGACTAGGCCCTGCCGAGGCCTGACCCCTGGAGCCGGGACCCACTGTGCAGCCAGCAGCCGGGCCGGGACTGAGGGGCTGCTCCCCCCTCGCGGCCCGTCGGGAGGACGCTGTCGTCCCGGGGACTGGGGGCCGGGGGGTGGGGGGGAGCCAGGGCGAGGAAGTCGGGACCCGTGTTGGGAAAAAAGAAGCGGGGCCGGGGTCAGGAGCGCCCCCTACCCCCACCTCCCCCCTCCCCCCGGGGTTGGGGGGGCCGGAGCAGAGAGCACCCAGCCCGGGAGGTGGATGAATGTGGGAGAAAATGGAGACCAAGACGATCGTGTACGACTTGGACACATCAGGGGGGCTGATGGAGGTAAGAGTGGCCCTCCTCATCCCCTTCCCCCAGCGCCGGGAGGGAACCTCCGCCCTCCGCCCCACAAAGCCGGTCCTAAACTCGAAGCGCCCAGAGGACCGAGGGAGGGGGATTCTTCCTCACTTAGCCTCTCCCTCCCCTCTTTGCAATTTAGGGGGCTGAGCTCAGCCTCCGAGGACGTTTGCAGCAGTTTCACCTACCCGCCGCCCTCGATTCGCTCTCCCCAGGCGCCAGCCCACTCCATCTCGTTGCACCGGCAGGCCTCCCCACCCCCTTCTTGTTGGCCCCTTTGTGCTTCCCCCAGCACGTCCGGGTACCGGGCTTCGGGCCTCTCCAGAGCCAGGCTTTGGAGTCCCCCACTGTCCATACAAGGAAGTGGCAAGAAGGGAACCGCGCACCCTCTTCCCATCCCCCTACCCTTGATCCTCCCCATTTGGAAGAAGCTGTTCTCGTTGTTGTGCTGCAGGAACGCGGTTAGGGTGGGCTCCCCCTGGTTCCGGGGGCTGAGAGGTTCTGGGAGCAGCCTGGATGGGAGGAAGAAGGACAAAAGGGGGGAGAGGGGTGGGTGACGGAGAAGCCGCGCCGGGGGGGCAACGGACCGCCCGAGAGCTCCGAGTGTGCACACACGCCGTTTGTATGTGTGTGCAGCAAATCCAAGCTCTGCTGGCCCCCCCCAAGACGGACGAGGCAGAAAAGCGGAGTCGGAAGCCTGAGAAGGAGCCCCGGAGAAGCGGCAGGGCCACCAACCACGACAGCTGCGATAGCTGCAAGGAAGGTGGAGATCTCCTGTGCTGCGACCACTGCCCGGCTGCCTTCCACCTCCAGTGCTGGTAAGGTCCGGGGACCCTTCTCTGCGCATTCCTTCACCCGGCCTGCCCCTGCCTGCCGAAATAACGGGCGCTTGCAGCCGCTAGCTGACTTTCTGCAGCTGCCCGGGCGAGCACCTCCCCGCCCCCAGGTGTCCGCCGGGTTCTGGCAGTTTAGGGGGGAGGAGCAGCGGTGGGTCCGGACCCCGAGGTGGGGGTTGGGAGGAGTGAAGAGAACCCCATATGGGATTGGAAGTCGCTGGGGAGCCGGGACAGAGCCGGCCGGGGACAGCCGGCAGTGGCGGGGGAGGAAGGGGAGGAGCTCCGGGCCCAGTGCCGCTTGCCTGCCCGCGCGCCCGCTGCCCTCGGGGCTCCTGCCCGGCCGGGCTCTCCTTGGGGTGGGCGCGTAGAGCCCTCGGCCACCTGAATTGCAGTGGTCCAGACCCCGGCAACCGGGCGCTTGTGGCTGTAGAAGAAATCATGGAGGGTGTCTCTCGCGTCCGCCTCTTCTTTGCCTCTCTGTTTACAATATGGCGACCTGCCTTTAAATTATATTTTTATTCTCAGCGCCATTTTGGCTGCATATATGATTTGCAAACGTCTCCCGGGGAACGGTGGGGACAGCCCCGGAGTCCTTTCTGCAGAAGCTCCTCAGGGGCCCAGGCTGGGATCTCGCCGCTTTGGTCCCCTTTCTCTACCTCCGCTTGCCCCCGTTGCCTCTCAGAGCTGCCTTCCTTCCTCCTCCCTCTTCCCTCCTCCCTCCCGGCGCCACTGCCTCTTAGGAAATCGGGCTGGGTTAGACAATTAAAATTGCCCTTGGGCGCCGATTTCATTTCTCCGCTCCGGATCGGCGAGCCCTTCGCTGCAAAATTCTTTGCTGCCAGGGGGAGGATTGTGTGCGGTGGCATTGGAAAGGCATTTTTAAGGAACTGAGAGCTGGAAAGCCGTACGCTTTTTTCCCCCTTACTGGACGCGAGGGGAGGGGAGAGACCGAACCGAGAGGGAGGGACGTGGGTTGATCGCCCGCTGCGTGATCCTCCTCAGCGGCTCAGCCCAGAACAATCCGGCAAAGAAGAGTTTAAACTCCATCTTCTGCCGGCAGAAATCACCTCTGCCCTCCACAAAAATCCCACATCTGCGGCAGCAAACCCAGATTTCGTCTTGTTCTACTGGGTCTCCTTCTGTTCTGCAACAGTTGATTGAGGCAGAGGTTTGAGAGAGGAGCCAGTCGGGAGAAAGGAAGAGGGGGTTGTTTCTGTGTTCCCACCAGTTTTTTGATGTTGCCTTTTTTAGCCCTCTGTTTTTGTTTTTGTTTTTGTTTTTTATGTGAAATTTCACCGAAGGTCTCTTAACAGTTCCATTCACGTTCCATCGCTCGGTTTGCGTCTACTATATATTTGTACTAATTGCAGGTTTGGGAACACTTACTAGACAGATGACTGATACTGAGCAAATTAAGTCTGTGGTCAGAAGTTATGTAGGAAGCTCCCATTACCATTCCCAAGATACTTTTGCCCAGGAGGGCACCCCATCCCAGCTTGTAAAATTGCAGGGACAAAAATGATTATCCTAGAGGAAGTTTTGCTGCTGACTTTAAAATTTTTATTATGAAGTGACTAAGGGTCTGTGGTTTTTAGCCTTTATTTCCTATAAGGTATAATCCACCTGGAGAAAATATCTCTGGTCACATTTCCTTTGCTGTTCTTAGGAGAAATTTGTGCCTGAATATACGTTGTGTTGGTTACCAGTTATTCCCAGTTGCTTACATTTTTTTTTTCATGTGTGTGTTTGGTGTGTATACCAGGACTGAGTTGTAGACTTCTTGATTTAAAACGTGGGCTTACATCCTACCCCTAGGATGAACTTGGTGTTAACCATGATGGTTGACATGCATGTTGAGTGAGAATTTGATAAGCTCATTTATTTGATAAAGCTGCAATTGTTTATTAGAAACTTCAGGCATGGGAAAAGTGTGCTGTTTGGTTTGCCTGCGATTGGGCTTTTAAACTCTAAAACCTAACCGCTGAATTTTTTAATTAGGTGAGTCTGAAGTCTTATCAAGTTGTAACAATTAACAGTTTGCACTTTAGATGAAAGGAGAGAGAAGGAGGGACTCTTTAGCCATTGGTGAGATTCAGACTTGCCTAGACTGTGCATTTCATTGAATTTTATTTTATTTTATTTTTTTGAGACATTGAATAGGAACTAGTAATCAGAGATTTGTGAATAGTAGTAAATGAAGTAGTGCTTGTTTAACATCTCCAATTCTCCCTTTGAAGATGTCGGTACTGAATATACCATTGACTTATCTGAGTTGTTATCTAAATCACAAAGCATTGTAGATACTGGTGCAAAGGCAGGAAGTCTTTTAAGTAGGAATTCCCTAGACGAATTTCATTTAGTGAGGCTTATCCCACTTTTCTGCATCTGAAGCCACACTCTTTCCACCAAGAGTCAAGTATTTTACTTTTTTTTTTTCTGAGGCAGGAGTCTTCACTTTGTCACCCAGGCTGGAGTGCAGTGGTGCGATCTCGGCTCATTGCAACCTCCACCTCCCAGGTTCAACAGATTCTTCTGCCTCAGCCTCCTAAGTAGCTGGGATTACAGGTGCCTGCCACCATACCCAGCTAATTTTTGTATTTTTAGTAGAGATGGGGTTTCACCACGTTGGCCAGGCTGGAGAGTGAAGTATTTTATTAACTCAACCAGAGTAGTTAGATCAAGTAGTTAATGTCGCAGAACATTTTTATACTTGAATGTGTTTTCATGAATTTGTCCCCGCCGGGTGCAGTGGCTCACACCTGTAATCCCAGCACTTTGGGAGGCTGAGGCGAGTGGATCACAAGGTCAGGAGTTCAAGACCAGCCTGGCCAACATAGTGAAACCCCGATCTCTACAAAAAATACAAAATTAGCCTGGTGTGGTGGCACGAGCCTGTAGTCCCAGCTACTCGGGAGGCTGAAGCAGGAGAATTGCTTGAACCCAGGAGGCGGAGATTGCAGTGAGCCGAGATCACAACACTGCACTCCAGCCTGGATGACAGAGTGAGACTCCATCTCAGGAAAAAAAAAAAAAATTGTCCTATCACTGCTTACTTGTATCACATGAGGGTAAGGTTATAGTTCCTTTTGCTTCCCTTTTAAATTGACTAAGACTGAATTACTTAGGTAGGCATGATAATGATAATTTTCCTTATGTACAGAAAGTACAAGAGTAAGGTTGAAGCTGAGTATGGTGGTTCATGCCTGTAATCCCAGCACTTAAAGGGGCCAAGGTGGGAGGATCTCCTGAGGCCAGGAGTTCAAGACCAGTCTGGGCAACATAGCGAGACTCCATTTCTACAAAATTTAAAGAAAAAGTGAAGTTTAAATTTTGCAAATGCTGTAGGTATTAATTGCAGTGCTGCTGTGGTTCTCCATCCAAAGCTTTGTGGGATAAGTCTTTTTTCAGTCTCTAGTATTCCTTGCCAGTCTGCCTCACTGTGAACGGAATCCAGTGCAGTGTTCCAGAAGTGGTTCTAGGCAAACTTTACCTCCTGGGCTTAGTGACATAGCTATAAACCACAGGGGATCTTTCTAAGATAAATAGTAAGGAAATGACTAGTCAAATAAGCTGTTTTAATTGTTCTGTGTTTTCTCAGGAGCTAGTGCTTTGTATGAGGCACATCATCTCTTCCCAGTTAGACTGGGAGCACTATTTCTGGATTTTCTGTAATGATTCTCTGGGTGAAGGAATTAATTGTCTTGTGCTCAGTACCATGACTTCACTGAAGAATTAAACTTGAAGAACTGATGTCTTTGTTTTTGATTAAGTGATAGTGTAATCACTTTATCCAAGTTTAACTGGTTTATCAATTATTCAGTGTGATAGTAGGAGTTACTAAACCTGTCCCTAGAGAATTGGAAAGAGATGTGTGTATGGTTTTTTTGTTTTTGTTTTTGCTTTTTTGAGACTGAGTCTTGCTTTGTTGCCCAGGCTGGAGTGTAGTAGCACAATCAACTCACTGCAGTCTCTGCCTCTCAGGCTCAAGCAATTCTCCTTTCTCAACCTCCTGAGCAGCTGGGATTACAGGTGCATACCACCAGGTCTGGCTAATTTTTTTGTATTTTTGGTAGAGACAGGGTTTCACCATGTTGATCAGGCTGGTCTCGAACTCCTGACCTCGTGATTTGCCTACCTTGGCTTCCCAAAGAGCTGGGATTACAGGCGTGAGCCACCACACCTGGCCTTGGAAAGAGATATGTTTTTAAGTGTCCCTTGGTGAACCTGACTTCATCATAATTATCATGCCATGAGTTGAGCTTTCTGAAAGTTCTGGTCACTGAACTGATCCCAAAAAATCTGTTAAAAATGAGAATAACCAGTTCAGCTTTAGTTGCCACTGACCCATCTTTCTGTTTGAGATCGGTAGGATTGTTGTCACTGACAGAGTGAATACCATGGGGCATCAGTAATCAGGATGATAAAACTGGCTGGTTTCCTGTGATTGCCTTCTCATGGCATTTTGCTCCAAACAGACTGAGGGACCAAAATGGTCTGATTGAGAAGTGCATCTACCTCAGCAGACCTCAGCATGGTCCCTTCCTGTCAGACAGATTTCTGTAGCATTTGCCTCCGCATGTTATATTTGGAATTGTTGGCCAGCTTTCCTCTCTCTGGTGTTGGCAGCGAGATCCAAAATGAGGTTTTCGAAGAATGAGAGTAAAAAGGTCTCTGTGCACAGGCAAAACTAAGCTCAACTTGGAGTTTTGCATATTTTCAGTGAGTTGTAACAAAGGTTTCACACATAGAATAGAAAACTGCCTTGCAGAAAATGTTTGATGTTTGAAGTGGGGTTGTTTGTTTGTTTGTTTTTGGAGACAGGGTCTCCAAAGCTTGATCCTAGCTCCCTGCAGCCTCAAACTCTGGGCTCAAGTGATCCTCACACCTAAGCCTCCCAAGTAGCTGGGACCACAGGAATGTTCTACCATGCTGGGCTAATTTTTTTAATTTTTTTGTAGAAACAGGGTCTCACTATGCTGCCCAGGCAGATCAAGAATCCTCTCGCCTTGGCCTCCCAAAGTATTGAGATTACAGGAGTGAGCTGCCATGCCCAACCTGTTTGAACTTTTAAGGAGGTGGTTTTTCTGATTTTCTTGTGTTTAGCTCCTCATTAGAATAATATCAGGCAAGTGATGGATTAAAATACATTAATTCTAACATTATCTTGTCAGTATGTTGTTTTTGATATTGTAAGTGCTTAGAAGCCTGGCACTGATGAACTGGAGGTGACAACGTCTAGATTCCTTCCCCTCACCCAGCCCCATCAATAGTAAAATGATTCTACAGTAAACAAACCTAATTTGGTTTTATGTTTATTTTATTTATTTATTTGTTTTGCATTTTCTGTGTTGAATTGGAATCTAGGTATGTCGTATTGTCTTCTTTTTTTTTTTTTTTTTTTTTTGAGACAGTCTCACTCTGTTGCCCAGGCTAGAGTGCAGTGGCGTGGTCTCAGTTCACTGCAACCTCCGCATTCGCAGTTCAAGTGATTCTCCTGCCTTAGCCTCCTGTGTCATGTTGTCTTAATGGTCCACCTAAATATGGAAGATACAGTAATGTTCAATTTTAACTCAGGTTCAGATGCATGCTTCTTAATGTAGGGCTCAGGGGCTAATTAATTCTTATGAAATGATTGCAAGTCTCAGAAATATTTAAAGTGGAAAAGGAGGTTATACTCTTGAAAGATTATGGTTTTTGTGTAAAGTAAGGCAAGTACTTGGTAGTACTGTTACAGGAAATTTTTCAGTTAAGGCCTGTTCCAAAATTAATTACCATACTCAATAAAAGGTAGGGTGCAGTTACAATCTCATCAATCTGCTGCTGTTTCTTAAGGCTCTCAAAGTACTTTATAGATAGCTCCACTAATAATATATTAGGACAGTTTTGGCCTTTGTAAATGACTTGTATGTTTTTAATAGATATAAAGGTTCAAAGGAATATTTAGGTACTGCTTTCATTTGAATCTGGAGATGGGATTCATGTTGGTCTGTTGTAAGTTCTTGGTCAAGTACGCCTCCAGGAGTATTTTTGAAAGTTAAATCAGTAATGTTCAATAAATTGTCTAATCTTAATTTAAAAGAAATTCAACTAGTCACTATTAATGTGTTGAATGAAACACTGGTTTTTGTTAACCTGAGTGAAAGTACAAGTGATACCTAAAATTACTTGTGGAGCTCAGTGAATCTTTCCAAGGTTCATCCTGGTTGTAGCATTTATCAATACTTACATAGCTTTTTAATGGCTAAACAATATTCCATTGTATGGATATACATTTTATTTATTAGTTCATTAGTTGATAGACACTTGGGTTGCTTCTGCTTTTTGGTGTTGTAAATAATGTTGTGAACATTTGGGTGCCAGTTTTCTTTGTTGCTGGTTTTCGTTTTGTTTGTTTGTTTTTTGAGACAGAATCTAGCTTCGTTACCCAGGCTGAAGTGCAGTGGAGTGATCTCAGCTCACTGCAGCCTCCACCTCCCAGGTTCAAGCGATTCTTCTGCCTCAGCCTCCAGGGTAGCTGGGACTACAGATGTCCACCATCACACCTGACTAATTTTTGTAATTTTAGTAGAAACGGGGTTTCACCATGTTGGTCAGACTGCTCTCGTACTCCTAACCTCAAGTGATCTGCCCTCCTCAGCCTCCCAAAGTGCTGGAATTATAGGTGTGAGCCACCACACCAGGAAAGGTGCAAGTTTTTATGTGCAAGTTTTCATTTCTCTTGGATGTACACCTAGAGGCGGAATTTTTTGGATCTTATGGTAACTCAGCCTTTTGAGGAACTACCCATTTTCCAAAGAAGCTGCATTATTTTACTTTCCCACTAGTAGCATAGGAGGGTTCTAGTTTCTCCACTTCCTTGATAACACTTGTTATTTTCTGCCTTCTTGATTAAAGCCATCCTAGTGAGCGTGAAGTGGTATCACATTGTAGTTTTGAATCAGATTTTCCTGAAGGCTAGTGATGTTAAACTTTTTTTCATGTGGTTATTGGCCATTTGTATGTTTACTTGGAGATGTCTGTTCAGATTTTTGTCCATTTTTAATTGAGTTGTTCAGTTTTTTAATTGAGTTATGAGAGTTCTTTATATGTTGTAAATATAAGTTCCTTGTCACATATATGATTTTCAAGTATTCTTCCATTTTGTGGGTTGTCTTTACACTTCTCCCATCTTTTTATTTATTTTATTATTATTATTTTTAATTAATTAATTAATTTTTTTTTTTTTGAGACAGAGTCTCCTTCTGTCGCCCAGGCTGGAGTAACAGTGGTGTGATCTCAGCTCACTGCAACCTTCACCTCCCAGGTTCAAGCAGTTCTCCTGACTCAGCCTCCTGAGTAACTGGGATTACAGGCGCCCGCCACCACGCCTAGCTAATTTTTGTATCTTTAGTAGAGACGGGGTTTCACCATGTTGGTCAGGCTGATCTCAAACTCCTGACCTCGTGATCTGCCCACCTCGGCCTCACAAAGTGCTGGGATTACAGGTGTGAGCCACCACACCTGGCCTGTTTATTTATTTTTAGAGGCAGTCTTGCTGTGTCTCCCAGGCTGGAGGGCAGTGGCACAGTCATAACTCACAGTAACCTCCAACTCCTAGGCTCAAGCAATCCTCCCCCCTCAGCCTCCTGAGTAACTGGGACTACAGGCATTTGCCACTACACCCGGCTAATTTTTTTCTTTTTTTTGTAGAGATAGGGTCTCACTGTGTTACCCAGGCTGTTCTCAAACTCCTGTCCTGGCTTCAACTGATCCTCCTGCCTCAGCCTCTATTTTTTATTTTTGAATCTTAACCTAACAAAAGATGGTTGATTTAAGCACATTTTAATATCTATGCCTATATTATCTCTGTAATGTCAGTAAATGAAGAATTTCTTCTGTGAGCTCCAGTCAGGATGGTACATCCCAGTGAAGAGAACCTTACGATGTGATTTGGTATGTTGTTGTTTCAACTTTTCTGGATGTCCCTTCCTAGCAAAGAAGTCTAAAGCTGTATTGTTGCCTTAGAGGAAGTACAAAGAATCCACCATCTTTCTTTAGATAGGATGCTCACCTGTCACCCACTAGCCACAACAGAAAATTTCTGTGTTTGAGCACTTCTCATACTTGGAGGACCCTAGTTTAAGAAAGAAGATTTTGACTGGGGGCAGTGGCTCACACCTGTAATCCCAGCACTTTGGGGAGCCGAGGTGGGTGGATCACTTGAGGTCAGGAGTTCGAGACCAGCCTGACCAACACGGTAAAACCCTGTCTCTACTAAAAATACAAAATTAGAGGCTGGGTGCAGTGGCTCATGCCTGTAATCCCAGCACTAGGAGGCCGAGGCGGGCGGATCACGAAGTCAGAAGATTGAGACCATCCTGGCTAACACAGTGAAGCTTGTCTCTACTAAAAATACAAAAAATTAGCCGGGCACGGTGGCGGGTGCCTGTAGTCGCAGCCACTTGGGAGACTGAGGTAGGAGAATGGCGTGAACCCAGGAGGAGGAGCTTGCATTGAGCCGAGATCACGCCACTGCACTGCAGCCTGGGCGACAGAGCAAGACTCTGTCTCAAAAAAAAAAAAAAATTAGCCGGGCGTGGTGATGCACGCCTCGTAGTCCCAGCTACTCGGGAGGCTGAGGCAGAAGAATCACTTGAACCCAGGAGGTGGAGGTTGCAGTGAGCCAAGATCACGCCATTGCACTCCAGCCTGGGCAACAAGAGCAAAACTTCATCTCAAAGGAAAAAAAAAAAGAGAGATTTTAATTGTCTCAGTTTTATTGGTTGTGGTGGAAATAATTTCAGGTCAATTAAATTGTGCTGTCTTTTGAGTCCAATTAACAAGAACAAAAAGTTATTTGTGTATTGCAGCAAACTCACCTGTTTATTTATATCTTTATGTAAGCCCAGATAATAGTAATAGAGAGTGCAGAGAATATTTACCTGACAGTTTTATATGGATCATAAAAAGAAACCATCTGCTTTGATCCTCCCAAGAGGATTTTTGCTACCTAAAAATGCAGATGTCCTGCTTCTTGAACAGAAATGGGTGCATCTTTTCTCCCACAAGTGAAAAGTAATAGAAAATATATTAATACTCTTGGCTTTTGATAATGGGTAAACATACTGAAATCCATCTCTCAACTTTCTTGTCCCAACCCCAACACAGAGACAATTCCTTGAGTATACAGTTAAGTAGGCCACCCTGGTAAAAGATTATGTTTGGGTTTATGGTAGCCCTTGTACATTAATGCAGCGCAGGCTGCTGGAAATGCATTCAAGTTTTAAGATGCCAGCATTTTAAGTCACCAGAACAGGAAAAAAAAAAGTGTTTTCCCCCCTCCACTGGGCTCCTCCTTTGACTTAGAGGCCCCAGGGAGGGCCAACATGGCCAGCGCATTGCCATTCAATGAGTGACACTTAGAAGAGAACCTCTGCATAATGCGTGCCTCCCAAGAGAACACAGGACAGGAGTACGGCTGTCCCCCTGCCAGTTTCCTGAAAGAGGAGGACATTGTATTCAGTGCAAGTCCTAGACCAAATTTCAGAAAGGCACTTTGGTATTGCAAATTTGTCACCGTGCCCAGGACGCAGGCACAGGTCACTAGCTGACTGCTTTTCCCATGACTTGAGAGCAGTTAAGAAGAATGAGAATGTGATTCCTTTTTCTGCCTGCCATTTCCAGATATCAAAATCCTCATCCTTTAAGCCTAAGGTTATTCCTAAATCTAAGTCGTCTCAGCAAATAAGAACAAAGATGAGGTTTTAGCACATTATGTATGAGGCAAAAGCTGAGGCGTACAATAGACACTAATAAAAGGAGGAATATATGAGTTGACCCATCAGCAAGAAGGAACTTGACTACTACATAGAGCTGTTGTGGAATTCACAATAAGTAAATTACAAGTGCACCTTGCAGGTTGATGCCATTTTCAAAGTAATGAAAAACTCAACTTGTTCAATCAAAGAGTGAGTCCCTTTTGCTCTGCTGCCTACTTTCCCTTTTGCTGTAATCATACTACATAAATGCTCACTAAACTACTTGAAAGCCGGAGGCTGACCCATTTCCTCTTCTCACTGCTGTGTAATTCCTGGTGGTATTATAGATGAGAGACATGCAAAAAGGTAAACACTAGTTGGGGAACAAAAATGATATCTGGGTTATTCCAAGTGGACGATACCTTTGTTAACACGAACACAAGGTAGAATTTCTTTTTCCCTAATTACATTTGCTTTCTTTTAAGTTAATCACTTTGGTGTTTAATTTATACCTCTCCCCTGTTTTCTGACAAATTGTAAAGGATATCTCCCAGGAAATGTTTCTCAGTCTTGACAGGACAAAAGACATATAGAGTAACAGCAGGGCAGGGAGAAACTCCGTGCCTGAATGTAGCGCCAGTCTTTCCCACTGATCTGGGCTCTCTGCGTGAGGCTCTTTTTGAAATAAGCTTGAGTGAGCAAAAGAGGACTCTGCAGGGTTTGAATTTAACCGTAGCCCAAAGACATCACTTTACCTCCAAGCCAGGCAGGGATAAGAGAACCTCTCAGAATTACTAGCAAGCTTGAGGTCCAGGTGGACCCCTGTTTGTGGCAGCACAAGCACCTTTTTTACTCAGCTATGATCCTCAGAGGGATGTTGAATATTATTTTTCTCCTGTCTGCATTTGTGCAGAGAACAGAGCAGAGAAACTAATGAAATGCACAGAGCTTCAAGTGAGTTTAAAGAAGCCTCTGCATTATGAAATCAGGCAATGGTAACCTACTCTTGCTTTTCTTTCCACTACCCCTAGGCTCCTGTGATGAGCTGAGTGCTTGTTAATTCCCACGTTCACTAAACCATCATAGTTCTGCTGATTCTCAGTTTTAGAGGAAAACTCTACAGTGAACTTTTTCAATTAGCAGTCATCAATTACTGGTCAGAATATATTATAATTGTGAAAATTATATTCCATTAATCTCATTAAATGTGTCTAAACCTGTAACTTGTCATAGTTCTATACATAGGTTGGCTATATTTAACTTTCCTTGATCTTATTTGCCATTTTTTGCCAAAGTATCATCTAAAATGTAGGGAGAGTTGTCAGTAATTTTGACTTTTTAATAAATATTACTTTGCTTTGTCATTTTTGTTTTGCTGTATCCCTCCTTTGTGGTCCTTGTGGTTTTGCCTGGCATGGGTGACACTTAGCCATTTTAACTTAGCAAACTGTCATACCAAAGGAAATGCCTAATTCTATGATATCAGACATCTGACTGCGGGCTACAGTTTGTTGGTGTTGAAGTAAGCTGTATGTTAAGAAAAGTATCTCCATTTTATTTGTTATAGCATGTCCAAGGTTTATATGCTTGCTGCCTTTCTTTGAGGGCTTTCCTCAGATCTCACCATTTGTGTGTAAACATGCAGACCTTTAGGGTGATCATTCTTTGGTTAGGGACCATCTGAAAGAAAATTGGACCAAAGGGGAAAATCATGGCTCTGGAGAAGCATGTTCAACTCATAAATAGGTCACTGGTGGGTATAACTGGAAGGCTTTGGAAGCCCAAGTCAGCACTGAGCTGTGGCATCAAACTACGGCAGCACAGTTTGACAGCATGCCCAGGAGATTACTTCAGTCCTGTAGGGTGGGGAGCTTTGATGTTTATGAGTAGAAGTGGGGGATGGGAGAGGGTAAGGGTAAAAGAAGGCGGGTATAATCCCTATGCTGGCATGGCCCAAATAATATTCTCCCTCTTTCCTGTTTTTATTGACCCTGTCAGGGGAGGGTAAATTAAACAGAAGTCCCTCCTTAGGAAAAAACAACTGGGTCTTAAGTAGAAACCTGCTCTGAGGCCAGGTGCGGTGGCTCATGCCTGTAATCCCAGCACTTTGGGAGGCTGAGGTGGACAGATCACGAGGTCAGGAGTTCAAGACCAGCCTGACCAACATGGTGAATCCCCATCTTTACTAAAAATACAAAAATTAGCCGGGTGTGGTGGCGCACATCTGTAATCCCAGCTGCTAGGAGGCTGAGGCAGGAGAATCGCTTGAACTGGGAGGCGGAGATTGCAGTAAGCTGAGATCGTGCCGCTGCACTCCAACTTGGGTGACAGAGCGAGACTCCATCTCAAAAAAAAGAAAGAAAGAAAGAAAGAAACCTGCTATGTTGATTTTGTTGAGTTTTAAATACATTGTTAGTATTTTTTGTTTTCTGAGCCTTTATAGAATTTTAAGTCCAATATATATAAACAGTAAACTGGCCCAGATTCCTGAGCTGTGTCTGCAAGAAGTGTGTCCCCTGGCTATTTCCTTTTTCTTGATAGTCTGCTAAAATTTGGCAATAGAATAGTACCCAGTTTTCCATACCTCTGAGACTCTTCCAGAATACAGAGTTGACAGTTTGTTGGTTCTTCCTTCCAATGGAATGTTCCCAAGAGTGTTAGAAAATTACTGTTGAGGCCAGAATTTTGTCCCTTTTCCAAAACAGGTGGGCTCTAGCATCTATCATGAGGTGAATGAATGAAGCCCGTTTTTAAAATGTTTGCACCCCAGCCCATCTTTCTTTGTAGAGAAGCCAGAATTGCAAGAATAGCCAAACCAGGCTAGTGATAGATCAGGCCCTTGGCACTGAGGCTCAGCTTGTAGAAAAGTTAGCAGAGGCAAACAACTGGTATAAATGTTAGTGCTCTACTCTCCCTCCTTCCTTTTTTCCCTGTACTAACTAATAACACTCATATCCAGGTGTCCTTTACAGGGAAGATGCCACCAGCCAGCTCTACATAGAAGGCGATAAAACGGGGGGGCACAGTCAGCCAGTTTAAAAGGATTGTTTGCCTGTGGAAGTGACGCAACTAGCTAGGTTTCTCAATGGGGCATTTGTAATGGCCTGGCACTTCATCGGTTTCCTGGTTAACACTCTCACTAAGGCTTTGCATGAAAAAACCAGCAGTCCTTGTACCTTTTTATGTACTTTGTGGCATTAGTGGTATTTGAGTCAGTAGCCAGGATGAAGGAGGATAAGGGATTAAGGTTGAGGGACTGTATGAATTTTCTCCATCTCTTTAATATCCTTCAATATAGCTATCTTCCTGCAAAAGACAGGCCATACTTGAAGAGAAAAGCTGATGCCCACACAAGTGTCCAGAGGAAGCTTGCTATTTCTGCTGACATTTAAATTTCATTAAATGTTCCCTCAAAACATACACTTTAAAATTTGGGTGTATTAATGCAACTTTTAATTTAAATTAAACTTTACCCAGCACCACTTAGCTTTTCCAGGACATAAGTTTGTTTTCATTTTTAAAAAGCTGGTTCTCTGTGCTCATGGGTCCCTATATAGAGCAAGATGGCTGCTAGGAGGCTGAGGCATGATTGTGGTCCTTTCAGTGATCATCTTCACTCCCCATTTTGGCTAGTACCAACACATTTTCTGAACTGGCTGAGGGCCGCAGGGCCAGTCTGAGGGAGAATAGGCTTGTTCTGAGCACGTATTATGTTTTGCAGTTTGTCTTTCACAGTGCCACTAAATATAATTGCAGGATTTTTATCTGGTAGTGGTCCTCAGATGGATGGATGAGCCCCGTGAATGGTGAAATTAAAAATCAAAACTGCTCAGTCCTATTGTTTGTTGGCTGAACATCTCTTCCCCTACCAAAAAAAGGGTGGGGAGGCATACAGATGATGGTAGGGGCAGTGAATTCTTTCTTAGTCCAACTGATGTTTTATTTCAACTGAAACTGCCATAGATGGCTAGAGAGCTTCTGATTCCTGAAGAATTACAGGTTCTGACAAGAAGGACCCTACCAGTTCATGTGACTGACCTCTTTTGGAAGAGAACCCGCTTAGTAGGCTGTTGGTATATTGTATATGGATATGCTATTTACATAGTGTTCCTGTTAAGTATTTGTATTAAATAGAATTATTTTGTTAATCCAGAAAGAGAAAATGGAGTGTGCTTTTTCTTAAATATTTTTCATCTACTTGCTTTCTTTTGGACTAAGATATACACCAAAGCTTTTAATTTGGTTAAGTGAGATTTTCACGTGTCTCAGACTGCCTTTGGCTCAAGTGTTAAAATGTCAGTGTCGCTTAGGTGGGTGGACAGTTACAAGCAACACATCAGTAACCTCATATATATTTAAAAAAAAAAAAAAAGTCCAGAGCCCAATACCATTTTTATCTACATGTTGTGACACCAAAAAAAGGTCTCTAAAATAAAAGGCAGTCTTTTTGCTTCCCGATCGCTTTCTCTCCCTCTACCTCTCGCCTCTTCCCTTTGTTCTCTTATTCCCCCATCCCCCCTCTCCCCTCCATTTCCAGATTGAGAAACTGCTTGTGCTGGATGGATAATTAACGTGGTGCTGTGGAGCAACAGGTCCCACTGGTAGCGACTAAATCTGAAGTAAATGTTAATGTCGTGCAGGTTCACGTGTATTAATAGGCAAGGGAGGTGAGTGAGGTTAGACTCAGATCAACCACATTGGTATATGGCTTGAAATAGATCCTCTTAATTAGAGAGCCAAGAACCATGACAACTACCAACATCTTCCACTTGCAGTGTTGAGCTGCAGCCTTATTAGTGAATGCAAGGCATTCTAAATTAAAACTGGACTTTATCCTTGGGCTAACAGTTGGGATCATCAGGCTCTGGGCTTTGATTTGAATCTTTGAAACAGAGGTCTGTCAGTACAGGCATTACAGTTAGCTGAGGGATGTGTGTTTGTGGTTTTCTCCTTGATGACTCCAGAAATAGACTGATCTAGATACCCTCCTCAGCATTAGAGATGGGCCGTTTGGATTTGTTTATGGAAGTCTAGGTATGTTAGAGTCATGCTGCAGAGGTTGGCTTTAGGAATTGGTTTGTATGTAAATATTACTCGTAACACTTTGTAGGCCCTCTAGGCCTCACGGAGAGCCACACCAAACTGAGAAACATATCCTCCAATTGAATGTACAGTCTGAAGATTCAGGGCTTTATTGTTATGAACAGCTTTATAACTAACAACATGTCTTTAAGATCAGGTAGTGGTTAAAATAGTGAGCTGGGGCCAGGAGTGGTGGCTCACACCTGTAATCCCAACACTTTGGGAGGCCAAGGAGGGCAGATCACTTGAGGTCAGGAGTTCAAGACCAGCCTGGCGAACATGGTGAAACCCCATCTCTACTAAAAATACAAAAATTAGCCCAGTGTGGTGGTGCATGCCTGTAATCCCAGCTACTCAGGAGGCTGAGGCACAACAATCTCTTGAACCCGGGAGGCAGAGGCTACAGTGCACTGAGATCACACCACTGCACTGCAGCCTGGGTGACAAAGCAAGGCTCCATCTCAAAATAAAATAAATAAAATAGTGAGTTGTAAAAGCAATGAACAGTCGCTTTCTGGCCAGGAATTGTAGACCAGGGCCTTTTAACAAATGATCTGGAAGGAAACTTATCAACAGCAGTGAAGATGGAAAGATATTCTGCAAGAGCTCTGTCTTCAGAGGGCACTGTCATTTCTGCCTATGGAAAAGAATGCCTGTCTCATAGCAATGCAAGCTGTGCTCTTTTGAAGCCAGAAAATAAAGTAGAGGTCCTTGACCTGTTGGCTAAAAAGCTTCCAAGACAAGCCAGCTCGGGTACAGAAGACAGCTATTCCAGGGCTCACCATCCCAAGTACTCAGATAATTCTCAGAAGGAATTGAAAGGTTCAAACACACTGGGTGCAGTGGCTCACGCCTGTAATCCCAGCACTTTGGAAGGAAGAGGCGGGTAGATCACCTTAGGTCAGGAGTCTGAGACCAGCCTGACCAAGATAGTGAAATCCTGTCTCTACTAAAAATACAAAAATTAGCTGGGCATGGTGGCAGATGCCTGTAATCCCAGCTACTCCAGAGGAGAATTGCTTGAACCCGGGAGGCGGAGGTTGCAGTGAGCAGAGATCGCACCATTGCACTCCAGCCTGGACAACAGAGCAAGACTCCATCTCCAAAAAAAAAAAAAGAAGGAAGGAAGGAAGAAAAGAAAGGTTCAAACACTATTGTGCTCTAGACAGACTTAAACATTCATTTTCAGGAGAAATGTCCCCACTCCTAGAACCTTCCTTTTATCAGGTATTTTATCAAAATGCAGAAATATACCAGCTTCTGAAACTATGGCTTCCTCCTGAACTCCTCACTATCCTTAACTTCACTGTCTTTAAAGGCTCACTGGCTGAATTAGCATTTGTTAAATAGCTCTGAATTATGAAAAGAGTAGGAAAAAGCCCATTGTCACCTTCAGGGACCAAATGTCCAAACTTTGGGGCTCTTTGTTGATTCTGGCATCTGTAAGCAATTGAGTTTTATGTAGGTCTTTATGGTAAGAATCAGTTTGTAGTTGATTATATATGGTCTCATTCCTGCATGTCCTTTTCACCTTGTCTCCAGCCCATGAGCCCTAAAATCAAGAACCATGTCTGAAATACCAGCACGTAGCACATTGCCTAGCCTGAAATAAACATCCAATAATGTTTGAGTGGATGGATGACTTTGATCCTCTCTCCCCAAGGCTATTTTTTTTTTTGAGGCAGGGTCCTGCTCCGAAGCCCAGGTTGGGGTACAGTGGTGTGGACACGGCTCACTTCAGTTTTGCCCTCCTGGACTCAAGTGATCCTCCTGCCTGAGCCTCCCAAGTAGCTGGGACTGCAGATGCATGCCACCACACGAGCTCATTTTTGTATTTTTTGTAGAAATGGGGTCTCACCAAGTTGCCCAGCCTGGCCTCTAACTCCTAGTGTCAAGCAATCCTCCCACCTTAGCCTCCCAAAGTGCTGGGATTACAGGTATGAGCCACAGCCTGGCCTAGGCTACTTTTTTGATAGGGTAGATGATAATTTGTTTGCTTTGCGTTCATTTTTCAGTGTGGTACCTAGTACACTGATGAGAAAGTCATGGGTACTCAATAAATACTGACTGATGCAGAAGGAAATTTTCAGCCTTGAGGTTAAGGAGTACCCTCATGGATATTTCACTGTGTACCCCAGAAATAAGAAAACTACTAAAGATTCTTAAAAAACAACTTGGGCTCTGTAGCATATCCCGAGAGTGAACCATAAACAAAACAACAACAACAAAAATAGCTTAGGCTTAAGATTTCAAAGAGCCAGGAACTTTGATTTGGGTGCCAACTCTGCTACTTAGTGGCTTTAGATAAGTCAGTTTCCTCACCTGTAAGATGGAAATAAGAATTATCTCAGAGTGTGGTAGTGAAGATCAAATAAGAACATCTGTTAAATACTTTGTGAACTATAATACCTAGATGTCAATGAAATTATCACTATGCTATTTCTAGGCTTTAGGTTAAGAAACACATTGATGTCTTTACAAAAGCAGCATCGGCTCATTATAGTGTTATAATGTATAGCTGAGCAGCTGAAACTCTGGTAATCTCAGTGTTACGTGACGTTTAACTTTTAATGATTTTTTTTTAAATAAAGGATGACCCCCAGCACCCTGCCTTCATTGATACATGAGGATGAGAGGGAGCGAGGGCAGAGTCTTTTTTTCTTGACAAGCATATCATGATTTAACGACTCTGGTGTGCATGTAATTGTTTCAAAGTTGCACACTAGGCTTATGGGAATACCATTCTTTCAAGGAAGGAGGGGTTTTGGTTTTTGTTTTTGTTTTAGGAAGAGCCTCGCTCTGTCACCCAGGCTAGAGTGCACTGGATGCGGTCTGGGCTCACTTCAACCTCCACCTCCTGGGTTCAGTCAATTCTCTTGCCTCCATAGCTGGGACTACAAGTGTACACCACTACAACCAGCCAAATTTTGTATTTTTAGTAAAGATGGGTTTTTGCCGTGTTAGCCAGGCTGGTCTCGAACTCCTGACCTCAAGTGATCCACCCACCTTGGCCTCCCAAAGTGCTGCGATTATAGGCATGAGCCACCACACCCAGCTGCAGAAGGAGTTTTGAGATGGACAGCTGAGGTGGGGAGTCCTCAGAGTAAGTACACGAGTACCACGAGGCTGCAGAATCTCCTTACTCCCTGGAATCCTTTCCCTGTCATCAGTATTTCTGATATGGAGCAAAACAGCCTCTTTCAGAATTGGTTCCTGAGCTTACCCCAATGACAGTGTCTTTCCTGGAACCGTTTCATGAATCCCTTTCCTCTAAAAAATTTGCATTGAGCTGGGCGCAGTGGCTCACACATGTAATCCCAGCACTTTGGAAGGCAGAGGCAAATGGATCGTTTAAGACCAGGAGTTCAAGACCCAGTCTTCGGCAACTTAGTGAAACCCTATCTCTACAAAACATACAAAACTTAGCCCAACATAGTGGTATGCACCTGTGGTCCCAGCTACTCAGGAGACTGAGGTGGGAGAACTGCTTGAGCCTAGGGGGTTGGGGCTTCAGTGAGCCAAAATTGCCCTACTGCACTCCAGCCTGGGTGACACAATGAGACCCTGCCTCAAAAAAGAGAAAGAAGTTTGAATTGAAAAGCTGCTTTAAATAGCTTGAAGGGAATTAATTGCTTGGAGCAGAGAGGAAACATGGTCATGAGAAAGCTTTATGATGGGTGATTCCTGTGTTCCAGCTGTGCCCATGATGATCATTTTCTAAGATCTTTCTTTCCTATCCATCTAATCTTAGATATTACTGCCTTCTCCCAATATACCATCTTTTCCAATTTGTTATTTCAAGATGTGTGTTCTGTCCCTAAAAAAGCAGCAAATCTTGGCTGGACCAAGTGTTTCATGCCTGTAATCCCAGCACTTTGGGAGGCCGAGGCAGGCAAGATCATTTGAGGTCAGGAGTTCGAGACCAGCCTGGCCAACATGGTGAAGCCCCATCTCTACTGAAAAAGCAAAAATTAGCTGGACGTGGTGGCGGGCACCTGTAATCCCAGCTACTTGAGAGGCTGAGGCAGTAGGATCGCTTGAACCCAGGAGGCAGGGGTTGCAGTGAGCTGAGATCACGCCACTGAACTCCATCCAGCCTGGGTGATACAGTGAGTCTACATCTCAAAAAAAAAAAAAAAGCAAATCTTAGGAAGTGATGACCTTGGCCAGGTGCAGTGGCTCATACCTGTAATCCCAGTACTTTGGGAGGCCGAGGTGGGCGGATCACTTGAGGTTAGGAGGTCAAGACCAGCCTGGCCAACATGGGAAAACCCCATCTCTACTGAAAATATAAAAATTAGCCGGGCGTGGCATGGTGGCTCACACCTGTAATCCCAGCACTTTAGGAGGCCCAGGCGGGCAGATCACAAGGTCAGGAGATCAAGACCATCATGGCTGACATAGTAAAACCCCATCTCTACTAAAAATAAAAATAAATAAATAAATAAAATTATCCAGGCATGGTGGCGGGCGCCTATAATCCCAGCTACTTGGGAGGCTGAGGCTGGAGAATGGTGTGAACCTGGGAGGCGGAGCTTGCTGTGAGCTGAGATCACACCACTGCACTCTAGCCTGGGCGACAGAGCAAGACTTCATCTCAAAAAAAAAATTTTTTTGGAAGGATGGCCTCAGTCTTTTAAATGTTTTGTCTTCATCTGGGAGACAATGCTTGGGTTTCCCTGGACTACTCTCTAAATTCATAGCCCCTATCCATACTTTAGGGCAGACTTAACAAAAGGAGCCTATGGTCATTATCTAGAATTCTGAGAAATGTGTGGTTTTCTTTGTTTGTTTTTTGTTGTTATTTTTGAGACAGGGTCTCACTCCATTGCCCAAGCTGGAGTGCAGTGGCACGATCACGGCTCACTGTAGCCTCTACCTCCCAGGCTCAGGTGATGCTCCCACCTCAGCCTCACAAGTAGCTGGGGCTGGAGGCGCATGCTACCTCACCTGGCTAATTTTTTGTATTTTTAGTAGAGGCGGGGTTTCACCATGTCACCCGGCCAGAGGTGTGTTCTTAAACTTGGTAACTCTAAAAGTGATCCTTTAGAAACCAGCAAGATATGCCCAGGCATGGTGGCTCATGCCTGTAATCCCAGCACTTTGGGAGGCCGAGGCGGGCAGATCACGTGAGGTCAGGAGTTCGAGACCAGCCTGACTAACATAGAGAAACCCCATCTCTACTAAAAATACAAAATTAACCAGGCGTGGTGGTGCATGCCTGTAATTGGGAAGCTGAGGCAGGAGAAGTACTTGAACCTGCGGTGAGCCGAGATCGCACCATTGCACTCCAGCTTGGGAAACAAGAGCAAAACTCCGTCTCAAAAAAAGGAAAAAAGAAAATAAACCAGCAAGATGCTACTTCTGAGAGCCTCTTAATACAAGTTTTAAGCATTTTACCCCTGTGTTAAGATAAACGAGATTAAAAATCAAATTGTTTAAAGAAGATTAAAATGAGTAGAGGTGGGATGGTTCAATAAGTTCAGGTTTGCCAGTATGGACTTGGACTCCTGTTTCATGTCATTGGTTGGTAACTTAGAAAACATAAGTAATTTCATGTGTGACTTAACCAACAAAACAGATGCCTGCCCAGTTGCATTACCTTGACTCATAGCTTTGAAGGATTACACTCACTTCCTAGAAGCTCATTCTTTAGTGTTCCCCAGTCTTTAAAGCTTTATTGAGTACCTACTACATGCCAGGCATTGTACAGGGTGTGGAGGTACAAAGGCAAATGAGGCATGGAGAAGGGGATTCAGACATGTAATAGTTTGAATACAGCGTGGTGCAGAAGTACTCCGGCGAACCAGAGACTTTCAGAGAAAGCTTTCTGGAAAGAATACCTGACTTGAGTCTCAAAAGATAAAGAGTTTACCAGGTGAAGCGGTTGGGGAAGAGTGATGTAGTTGTGGGTAGTAGCCCTGGAGTAAGCAGAGACAACAGATGAGAAACAGTATGGGCTGTGTAGGGAGCCGGCCAACTGATCGAGCTGGAGAAAGAAGAGGGTTCTGGCCACAGGGGTCTTATCTTCAATACTGAGGAGCTTGAACTTTATCTTGTAATGGGTCGGGGAGGGGCATCATTGAAGGGCTTTTAAATCAGGAGAGTGATATGATGAGAATTGTGTCTTGGATAATCATTCTGCCAGCAAGGTTGAGAATAGATTGAGGAAAGCCTGAAGGGTGGCCGAGAGACCATTCACGTCTTGGTGAAAGATCTAAGCCCATTCCACCTTACCTTACTCTTCTCTACTTTAAATGTTTGATGTAGGATATCTTGGTACAAAGCCAGTGGACAGATGAACAGAAGTGATGAGAAACAGAATCAGAAGTGACACCCTTCAGGGTTAATTTTGATAGGACAGCTACTGAAGCATAGCAGAGTCTGTAGGCCTTTGAAAATTACTTGTATGCATTTCAGTAGTTTAGATATGGCCTTTTGCAGAATTACATTGGTGAGAATGAGCGGAGACTTACAGGTGACATTCACCTGTGATCCTCTAGGGCTTGGAGACCTGTCCTAGCAGGCCATTGTTTTTCCAGTTTCTTGATTCCTGGTAAGCATCCTCCTGAGATTTCACTAAGGAAACAGGAAGCAAGGGAAGTAATGAGCTGTGAAGCCTTGATGGGCATCTGACGTGTATGCTTAGGGCTCTGGGGAAACAGGGAGCTAAGAAAATTTGCCAAGTCAAGTGCTATTTTATGTAGAAATGGTAAAACAGCATAACTTTAAGTGCTGAGAAAATATGGAGAGTCCTTGTATAGTAAAAAAAATCAAGTTTGGTTTTTTTGTTTTTTGTTTTTTGGGTTTTTTTTTTACTATTTCTCCCATTCTTCAAAGAAAAATTTCCTGCATACCATTCCAAGTAGATTACTTAACAAAGAACCCAAAGATAAGAATTTCTTTTTTTTTTTTCTTGAGACAGAGTTTCACTCTTGTTGCCCAGGCTGGAGTGTAATGGCATGATCTCGGCTCAGCGTAACCTCCGCCTCCTCAGTTCAAGTGGTTCTCCTGCCTCAGCCTCCTGAGTAGCTGGGATTACAGGTGTGTGCCACCATGCCCAGCTAATTTTGTATTTTTAGTAGAGATGGGGTTTCTCCATGTTGGTCAGGCTGGTCTCGAACTCTCGACCTCAGGTGATCCACCCGCCTCCACCTCCTAAAGTGCTGGGGTTACAGGCGTGAGCCACTGCGCCCGGCATCAACACTGCGCCCGGCATCAAAGATAGGAATTTCTTTTTTTCTTTTTTTTTTTTTTGGGAGGCGGGACAGAGTCTCGCTCTGTCACCCAGACTGGAGTGCAGAGACACAATCTCAGCTCACTGCAAGCTCCGCCTCCTGGGTTCACGCCATTCTCCTGCCTCAGCCTCCTGAGTAGCTGGGACTACAGGTGCCCACCACCACGCCCAGCTAATTTTTGTATTATTAGTAGAGACAGGATTTCACCATGTTGGCCAGGCTGTTCTCAAACTCCTGACCTCATGTTCCACCTGCCTCGGCCTCCCAAAGTGCTGGGATTACAGGCTTAAGCCATCATGCCTGGACTGTTTTTTGGTGGTTTGTTTGTTTGTTTGTTTATTTTGAGATAGAGTTTCGCTCTTGTTGCCCAGGCTGGAATGCAATGATGTAATCTCAGCTTACTGCAACTTCCGCCTCCTGCGTTCAAAGGATTCTCCTACCTCAGCCTCCCAAGTAGCTGGGATTACAGGTGCCCACCACCACGCCCAGCTAATTTTTGTATTTTTAGTAGAGATGGGGTTTCACCATGTTAGCCAGACTGGTCTCGAACTTCCGATTTCAGGTGATCTGCTGTGTGCACAACCTCTATATTATAAAGATACAAGGAGGGAAGAGATCCAATCATTGTCCTAGTCCCTCTAATAAAATAAATAAGAGAACTACTGAAATGGGCAAAGCATGAGAAGTGCCAAAAGAGAACTAAACCATGCAGCAAGAGGTCCAAGATACAGGAGTAATATGAACTCATGGAAAAGCTGTTTGGTTATCTATTGTCACATAACAAACAACACCAAAACTCAGTGGCCTGGTATAGAAACTCGTTATTATCTCTCACAGTTCTGAGGGTTGCCTGGGCTCTGCTGGGTGGTTTTTCTGTTTCACATGATGTTGGCTGGGACTGCAGTCATTTGGAGGCTTCACTGAACTGGTATGTCACATACCATGACTCACTCACATAGCAGTAGTTGCTGCTGTGTGTTGGCTTGGAGTTCAGCTGAAGCTGTTTTTTTGGTTTTTGTTTTCTCAAGATGGAGTTTCGCTCTGTTGCCCAGGCTAAGAGTGCAGTGGTGCGATCTTGGCTCACTGTAACCTCCACCTCCCAGGTTCAAGCAATTCTTCTGCCTCAGCCTCCCAAATAGCTGGGATTACAGGCATGTGCCACCATACCTGACTAATTTTTATATTTTTAGTAGAGATGGGGTTTTGCCATGTTGGCCAGGCTGATCTTGAACTCCTAACCTCAAGTGATCCACCAGCCTCAGCCTCCCAAAGTGCTGGGATTCCAAGTGTGAGTCACTGCGCCCGACCTAAAACTGTTGATTGGAATACCTTGTCTCCTCCATGTCCTCTCTCATAGCATGACAGCAGGGCTCTAAGATGGAACTTTCCAAGCATATTTTTTAAAAAGTAGAATCTGCAGATCTCTTAAGGCCCAGCTTTGGAAGTTGCAGCATTGTCACCTCTGCTGCATTCTGTGATCAAAGCAAGTCATAAGACAAGCACAATTCAAGAGGAGGGAAAGGGACTACCTGTGGATGGGAGGCAGAGCAAATAATTTGCAGCTGTCTTTAATCCATCACAGCTGATTGAGGCAGATATGAAAGGATGAATAGAGTTTTGACAGGCATAGCTTTCTAAAGGAAGGGTATTCTAGAGGAAGAAATAGGGAGTCTTCCATTTGATTAGTGGGAAGAGCACCTGAAGGGGTCTGGGAAGATGGAATGGGACCATGTGACAGGGCTGTGAACAGCAGCTAGAAAAGCTTGGCCCTATACTAACAGGCTTTAAGAAAACAGTGTGGAGGACCTCTCAGGTATTTTATTATACTTTCCCTACAAACCCAGTGTTAATAGCTCTGGATTTGGCTTCTGTCTCTAAGGCGTGGGAAGGGATGCTCACTCCTTAGGTTATTATGAGTGATGCTGACTTAGGCATTTTGAAGGAGGAGACAACCCTAGCAGTCCTGCAGAACTGGCCACAATAGGAGTTTAGGAACATGCAAACCTAGCTAGGCTTTTCCTACTGCCTCAAAGGGCTAGTTACTTAGTCTTGCCCTTGTCTGTTCCCCACAGTAACCCTCCACTGAGTGAAGAAATGTTGCCTCCTGGAGAGTGGATGTGTCACCGGTGCACTGTTCGCCGAAAGGTAATAATGCTGCTTTCTGAAGACTGTCCAGAAAGCCTGATCCAGAGCACTGATATGCTAGAGCTAAGACGGCCTAGCCCTGAAGGCATTCTTGTCCCTTCTTCTTGTCTCTTCCAGCCCTGGAATCACCCCACTCTTCCCATGGTGACTGTTTGGAATCCAGTAGGGCCTAAAAATCCAAACATGGGCTGCTGAAATGGGCAGAAGAGGTGTGTTAACTTACTGAGCCGTGTTTAGTCACTAGTGACAGGAGTAGTCTTATCTTCTTGTTAACTTCCTAATAAGTGGCCTGAATGTGGCAGCCTTATCCATGACTGAAGAATGAAGGCTGCTTCTCCAGCTTGATGGAAAATGGAGTTTTCTCTCACCCCAAGGCAAATAAGTCACTGGTATCCAGAGACTTGTCATACTGACAGAGAGGATTTTGAACCCATTTGTACCCCAAGTTGCCTAATCTTTCTTTAGCTTCGCGTCCTTCAGCTTTGATAATTTAGTACTGGCTTCAAGAATATGGTTTATTATTTTCTACTTTCAGAACTCTTGTGGGCAACAAGAGCTATATTCTCCCTTATTAAAAAAGGAAGTAGGTGTGCTTGCACCCAGATTATGATTGACCCAACCCTCAAATTATAGGCTATGGATTAGAATTTGTGCATTGTAATCCACCCCCCTGTGCTCCCCACACTAATTATACACCAAGCAACTTTCCTATGTTGTGACCTCACCTCTATTTGCCTGGTCCCTGAACGTGATGTCACAATGAATGATGACTTCCTTGGTTGCAGAAACAGGATGAGATGATTCAGGTTGTGGTTTATGTGTGTAACAGTTTCAGCCTTTAAGAAAGAAAGTAAACAAGCAGACATTATTTTTCAAATATGTGCATAAGGGTTCATATTAAAAAGCAAGCCAAAGCCCAGTCAACCACCTAACCACAGCTGTAGTTAAATTTCTCCATAAACCAAGCTATCTTCCAGCCTCTCCACCTTCCAAGATCCTTTCCTGTGCATCCCTAATTAGGTAAGAGCAGGGCTAGTTAGAGGCACCTGCCAGCTAAGAGCCCTCTCAAACTTGCCACTCAAAAAAGCTGGACCTGAAAAGGTTTAGGGGAGCTGAAGGAAAAGAGGTAAAGAGGGTGGAGAAAAGGAAATACTATGTTAGTTTGTATGCCAGGTGTTTTAATTATGTTATCCCATTATCTATCCATCCAGCCATAGATGGATACTGAATGCTGGCAGTAGATTTCCATTTTAGAAAGGAAGAAACAGAGGCTCAAAAATGTAGAGTAACTTTCCCAAGGACTCAAAGGAATTGACAGAACCAGTATTTGAACCAAATTCTCTCATTCCGAACCTCTGTTACGTCTTCATCAGTTTTCTAGGAGCAGAGCTACTTGTTGGGGATTATAGGATGCCCTTTTCTAACAGGGCACTTCTCCTAAGATGCCTCTTACCTTTCACATGGACCTCTTTGCCTACCAGTGCCAAGTCTGCCTTTTCCACCATCACCAGCACTACTCCCCTTTGGCCTCCTGTATTTACACTGAAGTGAACTGAAATAATACATCCTCTGGCCTTCATCAGCTCCTGACATTCAGGTCCTATCATGATTCGTAGTGGAAGCACTAGGTCCTACTCCAACTCCAAATTATCCCTTTCATATATATGACCCTTTTTATCTCCCTCCACCATATCCCTGAGAGGAAAAGAAAGATTTTTCTGTCTCATTTTACAGATCAAGAAATTCTTGCCCACCAGCATGAGTCACCACAAGGTCAGAGGGAATCAGTGGCAGAAGTAGGACAAGATCACAGGTCTCCTACCTGGAGATCAGTGTTAAACCTTCATTTGACTACTCTATTTGGAGTCCTGGAGGAAAATGTTCTATCAGATAGATATCCAGTCCTACTGAGTACACTTAATCTTTTTCCATTTCCCCACTTTCTAATAAGTGTCACTTATTTTGAGCAAAGTTTTAAAAACCATTCAGGAGGTCAGGAGGCTGTATAGTGATCTCATTGATTTTTTTTTTTTTTTTTTTTTTTTTTTTTTGAGATGGAATCTTGCTCTGTTGCCCAAGCTGGAGTGCAGTGGTACAATCTCAGCTCACTGCAACCTCTTCCTCCCAGGTTCAAGCGATGCTCCTGCCTCAGCCTCCTGAGTAGCTGGGATTACAGGCGTGTGCCACCACACCCAAATGATTTTTGTGTTTTTAGTAGAGATAGGGTTTCACCATGTTGGCCAGGCTGGTCTTGAACTCCTGACCCCAGGTGATCTGCCTGCCTCAGCCTCCCAAAGTGCTGGGATTACAGACATGAGCCACCATGCCTGACCCATTGATTTTTACTATTAGTCTCACTAAATTTATTCTCACTGTGTTACCTTTTTAGCCCTTTACCCTATACTTTATAGATGTTGTATGTCATATGATGAGTTAGTGTTAATGATATATATTTTGTATAGTTATTCCTAACTTTCCATGCTTTTTGGTGATTCTCTGATGCAACAGTTTTATCAGCTTTAGTTCAATTATAGTTGTGTCAACTTTAACAGACCAGTGTTCCAAGTCACCAGGTAGATGAGTCTGTGATATGTGAAGGCCTTTTACAATTTTGGTTAGTGGTCTACCAGGACTTTGTAGCACCCATCTCTTTGTTTCATGGTACTTTTCATGATGGGCCCACCTGTTCATTTGCACAGAAACGAGAGCAGAAAAAGGAGCTGGGTCATGTCAATGGACTGGTGGACAAATCTGGCAAACGGACTACATCCCCCAGCAGTGACACTGACTTGTTGGACAGATCGGCCAGCAAAACTGAACTAAAGGCCATTGCCCATGCTCGGATCCTGGAAAGGAGAGCCAGCAGGCCTGGCACGCCCACATCCAATGCCAGCACAGAGACCCCCACCTCTGAGCAGAATGATGTCGACGAAGACATCATTGACGTGGATGAGGAACCAGTAGCAGCGGAGCCAGACTATGTGCAGCCCCAGCTGAGGCGGCCCTTTGAGCTGCTGATTGCTGCCGCCATGGAGCGGAACCCCACCCAATTTCAGTTGCCCAATGAACTGACTTGTACCACTGCACTACCAGGTCAGCCAAACCATCATCATATCCCTCCCCAACCCCAGTTTCCCCAAAGGACCAGCACGAAAGCAGTGCTTCCTGTGGAGTCACTGTTCATGTAGCTACTGTCTTGGGTTTCTGTTCCTGGTTCTGCTTGGAGAGATCTTTGAAGGTCTTAGCCATTACAGAGCTTACTCAGTTTTCCATTTTCTCAGTTTCTGAACTCCTTTCCCACCGCCCCACCCCCAGAATTATCTTTTTCCTTTTTTTTTTTTTTGGAGAAAGAGTCTCACTTTGTCACTCAGGCTGGAGTGCAGTGGTGCGATCTCAGTTCACTGCAACCTCCGCCTCCCAGGTTCAAGTAATTCTCGTGCCTCAGCCTTCCAAGTAGCTGGGACTACAGGCGCATGCCACCATGCCTGGCTAATTTTTGTATTTTTAATAGAGATGGGATTTCACCATGTTGGTCAGGCTGATCTTGAACTCCTGATCTCAGGTGATCCGCCCACCTCAACCTCCCAAAGTGCTGGGATTACAGGTGTGAGTCACCACACCCGGCCCCAGAATTATCTTTAAAAATATAGATAGATAGATAGATAGATAGATAGATAGATAGATAGATAGATAGATGTATATTATACATTCACATGGTTCAAAAATCAAAAAATATTAAGGGCTACAATGAAAATTTCCCTCCCACCCATCTGCCATTTGCCTACTTTCCACCTTCCTGCTCTTCACAGGTAACCACTGGTTGATTCTTCTCAAATTTCTTTGTGCATGTAAAAGCAAATACAGATATATGCTGATTAATTTCCCCTTAAGTAACATACTAGGTAACCCATTCTACACCTTGCTTTTTTTGTTGTTGTTTTCACTTTAAAATATTTTCTAGAAGTCTTTTTATATTAATATAGATTTTTTTTTTTTTTTTTTTTTTTGAAACAGTCTTGCTCTGTCACCCAGGCTGCACTGCACTGTGGTGCAGTGGTGTGACCACAGCTCAAGCAATCCTCCCACCTCAGCCTCCCAAGTAGCTGGGACCACAGTTGCACACCACCACACCCAGCTAATTTTTATATTTTTTATAGAGACAGGGTCTCACTCTGTTGCCAGGGCTGGTCTCGAACTGTGCTCACACGATCCTCCTGCCTCAGAGGCTCCCAGAGTGCTGGGATTATAGGCATGAGCCACTGCACCTGGCCTTCTCACTTTTTTTAATGGTTTCATAGTAGTTCATTATACAGATACGTCATAATTTATTTAACCAATTTTCTATTAATGGACATTTAGGTTCCAAATATTTTGTTACTACTGGTAGTGCTTCAGTGAATAACTTTGTAAATACATCATTGTATACATGTATAGATGTGTAACTATATCTATAGGACAATAAAATTGCTGGGTCAAAACTATGCATTTATAGTTTTGATAGATATTGCCAAATTGTCCTCCATTCTTTTTTCTTTTTTTTTTAAGTCCTGGCTTCTTGATACCGTAAAGCTTCTACGTCTTACTTTTTCCTCCCAAAGTGAAATTGGTAGACTTAAGAAGAATGCATATGGAATCAAAGCTTCTCTGATTTTTATGAAAATGTGGGCCAGGTGTGGTAGCTCACACCTGTAATCTTGGTACTTTGAGAGATCGAGACAGGAAGATCACTTGAGGCCAGGAATTGGAGACCAGTCTGAGCAACATGATGAGACCCTGTCTCTCAAAAAATAAAAATAAAAAAGTTAGCTGAGTTTGGTGGCCCACACTTGTAGTCCTGGCTAATATGGAGGCTAAGGCAGGAAGGTTGCTTGAGCCCAGTAGTTCAAGGTTGCAGGCCAACTCCACAGAATAGTCCTTGTTGACTACATGACTTGGACATTTACATTTCTTAGGTTGCCAGTATCTAATCTAGCATTTCTGACCATTTTATGTTTGTAAAACAGTTAGATGTGTTTCTGCCATAGAACAGATGACTTCTGATTCTGACTTATGTATTAGTCTCTTTTTTTTCTTCCTTTCTCATTCTTTTTTCTAACTTAAAATCAACCCCAGGGGCCTTAGAGAGAAAGCCATGCCTAGGTCATGGCACATGCTTAAGATCTGTTTTTTCCCTTATGTTGTTTCCATATTGCAGGCTAGGCACTCAGAAGCCAGGGATAGCTCAGCACCATCACTTTCTTTTCTAGGTTCTAGCAAGAGGAGAAGAAAGGAGGAAACAACAGGGAAAAATGTTAAGAAGACACAGCATGAATTAGATCACAATGGTCTCGTTCCCTTACCGGTCAAAGTCTGCTTCACGTGTAACAGGTATTTTCTTTCATACTAAGGGGCTCTTTCTCATGTTTAGCAAATGATACTTTTTCTCTCATCACCTCTTCCAGACCAGGTTATGTTAAATGGGAACAGCCCATATTCTGATGGTATGAGTAAACAGAGACTGACTAATGGATTGATGAGAGCCTTTAATGTGTATGTGTTAACAACATATTTTCTGAAGAATCACAGTATAGGAGTACTGTGAACTGTGTTGAGGCCGAGCACGGTGGCTCATGCCTGTAATCTCAGCAATTTGGGAGGCCAAGGCAGTCAGATTGTTTGAACCTGGGAGCTTGAGACCAGCCTGGGCAACACAGTGAAACCGTGTCTCTACAAAAAAAAAATTTTTTTAATGAGCCAGGTATGGTGATATGCACCTGTAGTCCCAGCTACTCAGGAGGCTTAAGCAGATTAGCCCTGGAGGCTAAACTGTGATCATGCCACTGCACTCCAGCCTGGACAACAGAGCAAGACCCTGTATTTTAAAAACAAAAACAATGGCCTGGCGTGGTGGTTTACGCCTATAATCCCAGCACTTTGGGAGGCCGAGGCGGGCAGATCACGAGGTCAGGAGATCAAAACCATCCGGGCCAATGTGGTGAAATTCCATCTTTACTAAAAATACAAAAATTAGCTGGGCGTGGTGGCATGCGCCTGTAGTCCCAGCTACTCCAGAGGCTGAGGCAGGAGAATCACTTGAACCCAGGAGGCGGAGGTTGCAGTGAGCTGAGGTTGCGTGCCACTGCACTCTAGCCTGGTGACAGAGCAAGACTCCATCTCAAAAAAACTGTTTAGACACTAGAACAAGAGGAGTTGGACTTAAACTAAACATTAACTTGAATCACTTAAGATGAGTTTAAAAGTAGTGTAAGGATCTATAATAGTGTATATTGGACTGGATAACTTCCAAAAGCCCCTAGGGCTGCCCCAGTTGTAGTGTCTGGGACACAGGTTTCCTTCAAATAGGATCTCTGACAGAAACCAGCTGTTTCAGTTACTGAAGCTGGACTTGTTGGCTTAGGTGTGTTAGAAGTACTGTATTATGGTCAGAGCAGAGCAGTAAGAGAACGTAACTATCAAAAAAGTATTTCACAGCAAAAGCTATAGGGGAAGGGAACTAGATAGTAGAGTGACAGAACTCTGAGCCAGGACAAACTGTGGCTCCAGTGCATCTTGGGGACCCCAGAAGTATTGTAGTTACAAATCGTAGTTGTCATTTGCTTAGTCCTCCTCCCTTGAACCTTGCTTACATGAATACATTACAAAATCATCTTTCCAGCACACCTCTAATTGTCAGTTCTGCTGAGTGCTTCATACAGAAGATAAATATTTTCTTGCTATAGTTAAGACTCCAGAAAGGCTGCTAGTGATTTTTTAATGAAGTAGCCTCTCTCTTTTAAGAAGTAGGGAGATCAGAGCAGAGTTCACTGTTTTCCCCTAGTGAGTACTGGACATTGATCATCCCTGCTCTGACAGCCACTTTAGCTGTACTCCAACTAAACATTCACTTTCCCACAAGACACATTCTTCTTAGAAAAGAGAATAATGGAGAACCTAATGGGAACCCCCAAATCCATCCATCTGTTTTTTTGTTTTTTTTTTTTTTAAGATAGAGTTTCGCTTTGTAACCCAGGCTGGAGCGCAGTGGTGCCATCTTGGCTTGCTGCAACCTCTGGCCTCCTGGGTTCAAGCGATTCTCCTGCCTCAGTCTCCCGAGTAGCTGGGATTACAGGCGCCCACCACCACGCCTGGCTAATTTTTTGTATTTTTAGTAGAGACAGGGTTTCCCGTGTTGGTCAGGCTAGTCTTGATCTCCTGACCTCAGGCGATCCGTCCACCTCGGCCTCCCAAAGTGTGGGGATTACAGGCGTGAGCCATCGTGCCAGCCCCATCCATCTTTCTAATCATGAGTGTAACTGAATCACTGGAGGAAGATGTGGGAGAATGTTAGGATTAAGAAGGGGAGGCTGTTCCACAGGTCAAGAGTTAGTTTGAATTTTCCTTTTCTTGCCACAGAAATGGCCTACATCTCTTTTTTGCAGGAGTTGCCGCGTGGCTCCTCTCATCCAGTGTGACTATTGCCCTCTCCTGTTTCACATGGACTGCCTCGAGCCGCCGCTCACTGCCATGCCCCTCGGCAGATGGATGTGTCCGAATCACATCGAACATGTAGTGGTAAGCACAGCAGTGTCCATTCAGTCATCAACAGGCATAGCTGGAGTGTGGACTGATTAGTAGAAAGCATATTAAGGTCAGCTTGGTGCCAAGTTTACCACATATTTACCAAATATTTGACATATTTCAGCTATGCTTTTTCTCACAATGTTTTGTTTCGGCTACCCACACAGACTTTACTCACTAGTGCTTTGCTGTTTGTAAGTGACTTCTTCTACAGAGAATTAAGCAGTTGATGTTATAGCCCTAAAAGGGGAGTATATTAGATCCAACCTTAAGGAAATAAATCGCTGGCTGTCTGGGGTACGTGTGTCCCAGGCACCAAATGAAGTTCAGTAAATAAGCTGTTGAATGAATAATGGTGTGAAGGTTCCTATTGCTTTATCTTCCAAGAGTCTTGGGTTTATTTTCCAGACTGAGGCTAGAACAGAGCTGTCACTTGCTATCTCCAAAAGAAGTTTAGGACATCTTTTTATAGGCAGTTAGAACAGTCACTCACAAGATTGAATGGGAGAGGATTTGAGGAGGAGGAGCTCCCTCATAAGAGCAACCTTCCAGATTAAAAGGGCTACTGCTTAAGACATTGTCTGTCAAATGATGATAACCATGGAATGACCGTTGGCCTTCATGACAATGTGCTGCTGACCTTACACTGAGAGGAACCTCGGTTAAAGATTTGCACACGTTAAAGATTTGCACACGTGGAAGAGAAGAGTTCCTTTGTGTTCTTTTGACTCATGCTACTCAAAAATTTTTCTGGAGGAAAATCTAGTCTTGTTTTGCTTCCTTGTATCTCTCCTAGTCTTGTTTTGCTTCCTGATGAACCAGAAAAAAAAATGACCATAAGCAATTTACCCAAATATGAAACTTAAAGAGCAGCTTTCTAGCAGCTGACAACTTCTTAGTTGGTTACATTTTTACTAGCCACTTAAAGGTTTTTCCTGATTTATGAATTAGGAAGCTGCCACAACAGGTCCTTTCTTTTGAATTAAAACATAGGGGCCCAGATGTAGAAGAGGAAAAGTGGCATAATTTCGGTATGCCTTCTGTGTATTATTGCAGAAACTCTTCTTTCTTTTC
Organism: Chlorocebus sabaeus; assembly: GCF_047675955.1. Classification (NCBI taxonomy): domain Eukaryota; kingdom Metazoa; phylum Chordata; class Mammalia; order Primates; family Cercopithecidae; genus Chlorocebus; species Chlorocebus sabaeus. The sequence continues at coordinate 27,141,017 of NC_132919.1, read as the reverse complement.
TCCCTTTGGCCTCTAAGAGCAATCCAGGGTTTTCCTTTCCAGTAGAGGAAGACTGATACCAAGATGGGTTAACTTACGCTCCTTGGTACCGTGGAGTAGGAATAGAGCAGAGCACACAGAGTTCTGGTTCTGACCCAGTTGTCAGCCAAGCTCCTATGTAGAACACAGTCCTGCTTTTCCTGTGAGAGAGGCCCTTGCTGGGAAGGGAGACTGGGTCTCTTAAGGGTCAAAGCATATGTCTCCTCTGAAACCTGTGCTGCTATTGGAGGACCCTGCAAAGGCTTCTCTGAGCTGGAACAGAAGACTGTCAGAGGCTGAATTTGGAAGGGCACTTCTTGCTTGATTTCTCCTGCCTGCCTTAAGGCTCTCTAGGGAGCGGGAACATACTGGCTTTCTTCCACTGGACTGGGCAGGGCTGAATAGGAAGTCTCGTCCATGTTCCCTTGCTCTCTGACAAGAGTGCCGACATCCTGGTCTCTAATTGAGGGAACCCATGTGGCCAAGGGCTTCTAGTTTTTAAACACAGGGAATGGGGTTAACTGGGACAGGAGGTGCCTTTTGAGGCTCACCACAGGGTTGTGTCTGCTTTGTCCCTAGCTGAACCAGAAGAATATGACACTGAGCAATCGGTGCCAGGTGTTTGATCGTTTCCAGGACACCATTTCGCAGCATGTTGTCAAAGTGGACTTCCTGAACCGAATCCACAAGAAGCACCCCCCTAACCGGCGTGTGCTCCAGTCAGTCAAAAGAAGAAGCTTGAAGGTGAGTCACAATCAGGGACAGGCAAGATGGTAGTCTGCCTGCCATCATGGGTTAGACGGAGGATCACTGTCCCGGTTTTACAGGCAGGGAAACTGAAGACCCAGAGATGTGTTTGTGGTGTCTAGTGAGTAATGAGTGTGACCTTCATTTTAATACTTGGGGATGATGGTCAGGATTATGAGGGCCAAACCTCAAGTTAGCCTTCGAAGTCTACCAGTGTCTAGTTTTCCAAAGGATAAGCACTCTTGGCCGGGCACGGTGGCTCAAGCCTGTAATCCCAGCACTTTGGGAGGCTGAGGCGGGCGGATCACAAGGTCAGGAGATCGAGACCATCCTGGCTAACACAGTGAAACCCCGTCTCTACTAAAAAAAAAAATACAAAAAACTAGCCGGGCGTGGTGGCGGCGCCTGTAGTCCCAGCTACTTGGGAGGCTGAGGCAGGAGAATGGCGTGAACCCGGGGGGCGGAGCTTGCAGTGAGCCGATATCGCGCCACTGCACTCCAGCCTGGGGCACAGTGCAAGACTCCGTCTCAAAAAAAAAAAAAAAAAAAGGATAAGCACTCTTCAGCCCATCCCACCAAACCCAAATGTGCTCTTTTGTTACTGCCACCCTCACCTAACACTCATTCTATCTGTTTCTGTTGGATGGTCTCTGTCCACAAGGCAAGGTAAAGGTGGGGGTGATTAAGCAGAAAGAGCCATGTGGAAGGTGAAGAGCTAATCCCAGCTCAGGAACTTAAGTGGAAAATATCTAAAGGAAAGTTAAATCTGTTTTTCCAGGCTGCTGTTAATATATCACCAATACTCCAAATTGTAGCATAGCTGTAATAATACCTAACATTTATATGCACTTGACATTGACCAAAGTGTGTTTACAGAGACTGACAGAAAAATTTCCCTTGAAAAGCATTTGGTGGTAGTGAGGATGTTTTTAAACCATTCAGTCCCCTCATTCAGTTAACCTAGAGGGCCCAACACTATACACCCGTATATAAACTTGTTTTTCTTTTTTGAAATGATCCCACAGTCTTATGTGCTAACAGAAACCAGCACTTCTCAAGTATGACCACTTGGTGGCAGCCACACTTTAAAATCAATCACCCGCGGTGGCTCACGCCTGTAATCCCAGCACTTTGGGAGGCCGAGGCGGGTGGATCACCTGAGATCAGGAGTTCGAAACCAACCTGACCAGCATGGTGAAACCCCATCTCTACTAAAAATACAAAACATTAGCCGGGCGTTGTGGCAGGTGCCTGTAATCCCAGCTACTTGGGAGACTGAGGCAGGAGAATCATTAGAACCTGGGAGGTGGAGGTTGCAGTGAGCCGAGATCACGCCATTGCACTCCAGCCTGGACAACAAGAGTGAAACTCTGTCTCAAAAAAAAAAAAAAAAAATCAGTCACACCGCTGCCATTACCTTCATTGGGTATCAGTCCTAACAAGATGCTAACTGTTGAAAACTGTATAACAAACTTAACTGGGCAAATATTTACACATCAGTGGAGACACAGATTTTCCAAAACTAGATTCAAATATTTTGGTGATGGATGATATTAAAAGTAGTATGCCTCATCTTAGTGAAACAGATCTAAAAGTAATCCAGACTGTGTAATTCACCGTATAGATTTGTCAGAGAACATGGCTGCTGAAGTGAACAGTCCAGGAGACCTTGATAAAAATCCTGTCATTGTATGGTGCCCCTCCCCGCTTTTTAAGTGTTTCTCGAGTGAGGAAACTCAAAGGGCATGAGTTACCTGCAAAGCATTTTGTACTTGGACAGTTTGAGAATGAAATGAGGACTGTAGCACCATAGAACATTGGTGAAGAACCCCAGCTCTCTCCTGCTTGATTCTAGCAATTCAGGAAAAATCTGCTGAGAACTTTGTATCTTGGTTGTGAATTTCTCTTCCAATTAGCCCTTCACTCTTCCCCAGGGGTAGTCTTAGACTAGTCCACTGTTCCATTCCTCTTCCTCTCATTCCTGGGTGATCTCAGAAAGCCCATGGCACCAGCTAAGGCCATCACCAGCCCTTGGTGATGACTCTCAACTCCATATTCCATGCCTTTCTCCTTATATCCAGACTCATATCTGCTTGCCCATCCCACAGATATCTCAGGATGAACCTCCCTAAGACCAAAAGTCTTCTGCCTCCACATCTGCTCTGCCTCCTATGTCTCCTATTAAAGTAAATAACAATGATCACGCCGGGCGCGGTGGCTCAAGCCTGTAATCCCAGCACTTTGGGAGGCCGAGACGGGCGGATCACGAGGTCAGGAGATCGAGACCATCCTGGCTAATACAGTGAAACCCCGTCTCTACTAAAAAATACAAAAAAATAGCCGGGTGAGGTGGCGGGCGCCTGTAGTCCCAGCTATAGGGAGGCTGAGGCAGGAGAATGGCACAAACCCGGGAGACGGAGCTTGCAGTGAGCTGTGATCCGGCCACTGCACTCCAGCCTGGGCGAAAGCGCCAGACTCCCTCTCAAAAAAAAAAAAACAATGATCACTACTCAGTCCCTCAGACCAAATTCTGGGAGCCATTTTCAGTTCTTCTTCCCTTGTCTACCATAAGGATTTTGTCACCAAATCTGTTGGTTCTCTGGATGTTTTCCAAATCCACAAAGTGCTATCACATCTCTATACCTTACATGCTTCTCCCCCTCCCTTATTTTTCCTTTATCTGCCTGGAAGATCCTTCTCAACTTCCAAGTGTCAACTCAAATACTGACTTCCTATAAAATCGTCCCTAATCCCAAATTCCTGTCCCCCAAACTAAAATAAGCACTCTTTATGTTTTTAATAGCACCTTAGACATGTTTCTATTCTAGAACCCATTACCTTGTGTTATAATATTTCTGTGTTTATCTCCCCACTAGACTGTGAGCTTCTTGAGGGCAAGTCTTAAGTTTTATTCATCTCTGGATCTCTAGAACTTGGAAGAGTGCCTAGACACGGGAGGTGCTCAATAAATGTTGGTTGAATGTATGAATGACACTTTGTTTGTGTGGCTCTTTCATTCTTACATGGTGTGATTCAGAGTGTGTCTTCTGTTTTTGTTGCACAAAAACGTCTGTAGTTGTTTCATGAGTCATGAATGAATGGATGAAGGAAACTAACATTGATTGAGTGCTTATCATGAGCCAGGCCTCATGTCAAGCATTTTTCTGTCTCAGTGACTGCTCACCCACTCCCAAACTTGACACTGAGCAATAAGAACCCAGAGTACCACACTGAAGTCCTGTCCAGTGCCAGTCTTACACCTTTCAGGCTGAAGCAGAAGACAGCACGCAGTGGTTTCTGTGTTCTGCAGGCCTTAGACCTTGATGAAGAAAAGTGGAGGCCCCACCTGCTATTTCCATTTCTGAGCTTCCTTTTCCTCAGCGGAGCCCAGAGTGGATGGTCCCTTGAGCACCAGCACCACAGACAGAACAGCATACCAGGGCAGAATCAACTGGACATGTTGGAACTATCTCCCTCTCCTTCCTCCTCCTATCTATCCTGAACAGGTTCCCGATGCTATAAAATCTCAGTACCAGTTTCCACCCCCTCTCATTGCACCTGCGGCCATTCGGGACGGGGAGCTGATCTGCAATGGGATCCCTGAGGAATCACAGATGCACCTTTTGAACTCTGAGCACTTAGCCACCCAAGCAGAGCAGCAAGAGGTAAGTGAAGGCAGGGCTGGGATTCCAAACCCGATCTTCCTTCCATGTCACCACAGCTGTTATCGGAAGTAGCCTCAGTGTCATTCTTATTCCAGTCCCCACCCACCGTCATCCCTCAAGAGTTGAGTAATCCAGGGGGAACCTCTGACTCAAATCCCAAAGGCAAGTAAGAGATCTACAAAGGCAACTGGTCTACTTCTCTCCGTTGTTAACCCAGTGCACTGTGAGATGGTCAAATCTATACTGTAGAAAGAGATGAGTAGACCCATAGAGAGGTTAGGTGATAGTGCTGGACATACCACAGGTGCTCAGGGTACTTGCTGAATATTGGTCACAAGTAAGCCTTAAAGGCAGAGTCAAAATGCAGATCCCAAGCTCTGTTGGCCAGAGGGAGTGTTTCCTGCTGAGGGTACCCACAAGTCTTGCTTGGGAATGGAAATGGAATTCTGTGAGGAGTCAAGCACACCTTTTGTGAGCATTTGCAATGGGACCTTGGAAACTGCTTATCAGCTCTGCTGCAGCCCTAACCACTGTGGCAGGAAGGACCAGCGCCTCTCAGGCCTCTCACCCCCGTCTCCTCTCCTCTCCTTCCATTGCAGTGGCTCTGTAGTGTTGTTGCGCTCCAGTGCAGCATATTGAAACATTTATCTGCTAAGCAGATGCCTTCGCATTGGGACTCTGAACAGACAGAGAAGGCTGATATTAAGCCTGTTATTGTGACTGACGGCTCAATCACCACCTCCTTGCAAACAGCTGACAAGACACCTACACCTTCCCACTACCCCTTGTCCTGCCCCTCAGGGATTAGCACCCAGAATTCCTTGAGCTGCTCTCCACCCCACCAGCCCCCAGCCCTAGAGGACATCGGCTGCAATTCTTGTGCAGAAAAATCCAAGAAAACCCCTTGTGGGACTGCCAATGGGCCAGTGAACACAGAGGTGAAAGCTAATGGCCCACACCTCTACAGCAGCCCTACTGATTCCACGGACCCCCGGCGACTTCCAGGCGCTAACACCCCCCTACCAGGCCTCTCACACCGGCAAGGCTGGCCCCGGCCCCTCACGCCACCAGCGGCTGGGGGCCTTCAGAACCACACCGTCGGCATCATTGTGAAGACAGAGAATGCCACTGACCCCAGCTCTTGCCCCCAGAGGAGTTTGGTTCCTGTCCCAAGCCTGCCCCCTTCCATTCCCAGCTCTTGTGCCAGCATCGAGAACACCAGCACTTTGCAAAGAAAGACTGTCCAATCACAGATAGGACCTCCGTTGACAGATTCAAGGCCACTGGGCTCACCCCCAAATGCCACCCGGGTGCTCACTCCCCCCCAAGCAGCAGGAGATGGTATCTTGGCCACAGGAGCCAACCAACGATTCAGCTCACCAGCGCCATCGTCAGGTGAGTGCTGCTCAGCCTTGGGGTGATTTGGAATAACTTTATGCTCTTTCTGGCAAATAAGACAAGATTCCAAAAGCACTTATATCCCTGTGAATACTTCAGAGGACTTTGGCCTCTGTATTGTTTGTCTTACTCCCATTTCCGTAATAGAAGAGGAAGCACATGTTAACTTGTCCCGTTTATAGATGGAACTGCTTAGACTTTGAAAGCTTCAGTGATTTCCTTAAATTGACCTACGGAGTCAGTGGCAGGATTGGAACCACAGTCCAGGTCTCCTGATTCCATCCCACACCTTCCAGGCCTAGGCTCCTGCCTGTTTTGTTCTGTCACCTTAAAAGAAGGCAGGGTGCTCTCTGGAATTACTGTGATCAGCCCGAGGTTCTGCATGATGGCCTCAGTATTGTTAGATCCGCACAAAAGAATGGATTCATGCTTGATGCATATTCTCAGAGTTCATCTGATGGACTTCCGTGTCAGGAAGCAGGGATAGACAGCAGCACTGTCTTTCAGAGGAGCTGTAGAGTGGGATGCCCACAGGGGTTGGTCTAGCCCAGAAGCTTGCCCTCGGGCCACATGCCAAAGGGCGGTCCTTTAGGTCTGAACTTGGCCTACTGTGGACCTGCTCTCTCAGCTGTCCCCAGACAGCACTCAGGACCTTGAGGTTGCTGACCCCGGCATCTGAACCAGGTTTCAGATGCTGCCGGAACCCCCTGTGGTCTCTCCCGTCTGAACTGAAGCCGGCCTCCTAGTCAGCTGGGAGTCTCGGTAACCAGGTGACTGTGATTTCTCTGCATGGGGGCCCCTGGTCCCAGGATGGCCCCACTCCCAGGCTGTTTTCCTGTCTCTGTTTATCGCTTAATACCAGTGTGGGTAGATTTTCCATGCTGTGAGTCATATTTCAGTAGGCAGGAATTATAAGGGCAGGCACCACTTATTTAAAAGTAGAGGCAGCAGGGATGTGGTCATGGCCCAAAGAATGAAGCTGCCCCACCACTTTCCCCAGAGCAGTGGATTTCAATGATTCCCAGTGCTCTGGAGACTCCTGCGTGCCCGGGTGCTTTGTCATTCCATCTGCCCTTCCTCACCACACGTTTTTAGCTCTAGGAGTTCCAGAGCCTATGGGTTGAGAATCAAGAAGGGAACATCACCTTGGGTCCGAAATCCAGACCTGTCTCAGCAGTGGGGGATTGGACCGGTGGGTTTCCCTCAGGCGACGTAAGTAACAGTCTTCCTGCTCCGTCCCCAGATGGCAAGGTCAGCCCCGGCACGTTATCCATAGGAAGCGCTTTAACCGTACCCTCTTTCCCAGCCAACTCTACTGCCATGGTGGACCTCACCAACTCACTTCGAGCATTTATGGATGTCAATGGAGGTGAGTGAATGAGCTGCTGCTGTTCCATTGGTTGCTATGTTGAAGGTGCTATTCCTATACAGCATTCAGCTCATTTCAGAAAGGGAGGGAAGGAGCACCTGATCCCAGAGGCCTAGGGGGAGATGGGAATGAGGAGTATCCTTTTGGATAGGGGGGTGGGGTGAAAAAGAAAGCTCCTTCTCTAGCTCTGCCTTCTACATGTGCATATACACATAATCAAAGATGGAGGGAGGACAGAGCCAAGCTGAACCAGTGAGATGAGAACAAAATCACTTTAGGCAGATCACCTAGATTTGCAGAATAAAACTAGGATCCTCACTCCCAAAGGAGGGACCTCATCTGTGGGAAACCCCCAAAGTCCAGGAGAACAGGGACAGATCTTGATCTCTGTGAACACAAGGTGGGTAGAAAATTCAAGTCTCAATATCAGACATCCAGGCCCTCCCCCACAGACAGGCAAGTGGTTTATTCCACTCTGCCGTTCTAGGAGCACTATTAAAATCAATTCACCCAACTACAGGAGGCAGCTGCACAGGCTGCATTGGGACCCATCTCACTGCAAATAGCAAGTGAAATGCCCAGCTGCAGATCCTTGTATGCTCTGTATTCAATGCTGTTTGAGTAAAGGTTACTTGACTGGATTTTAGAAATGCCGAACTATTTGCTCTGTGACCCTGATTTGCTTCCACATTCCACTTCCATCTCAGCGGCTTTTTAATCTTTCTCTTTGGCTAATAGAAATCGAGATAAATATGCTGGACGAGAAGCTGATCAAGTTTCTGGCCTTGCAGAGAATACATCAGCTTTTCCCCTCCCGGGTCCAACCTTCACCGGGCAGTGTCGGGACACATCAGCTGGCTTCTGGAGGGCACCACACAGAAGGTGCGCATGTACACACCTGTCACCACATCATCAGATCTCCCCTCTACGTGTGCGAATGGTCACCTTGCCTCCATGGAGAATCTGAGCTTCCAGTATTCAAATCTTCTTGTGTGCTTTTCATGGGCTTAATAAAGCACCATGGTTTTTTTCTGAAGAGAGCAGGAACAAGATGGCAACCACAGCTTTCTTATCAGACTTGGGGAAGTCTGCTGTAACTTTCTTTCATATATAAGTCCACTTCGAGACACAGCAAAGCAGCTACCAGTACCTTTGGGTATATGTAGTGTACTTTCTGCTTACTTGCTTTCAAATATTTGAATTAGAAGGGCTTTCCAACTGAGTGCAGTGGCTCACACCTGTAATCCCAGCACTTTGGGAGGCTGAGGCGGGAGGATCACTTGAGCCCAGGAGTTGGAGACCAGCCTGGGCAACACAGTGAGACCCTATCTCTACAAATAATTTTAAACTTAGCCAGGCATGGTGGCATACACCTGTGGTCCCAGCTGCTTGGAAGGCTAAGGTGGGAGAATCGCTTGAGCCTGGGAGGTCAAGGCTGCAGTGAGCTATGATTGTACCACTGCACTCCAGTCTGGGTGACAGAGTGAGACCCTGTCTCTAAATAAATAAATAAATAAATAAAATTTTTAAGAGAATGGCTTCCCAAGAGGGAACTTTTCAAGTTCAAGGTGAGAAATAGAATAACCGTAGGCCAACCTTCTGGAAATTTTCCCCAAGTGGTTAACTCTGTTTCAGGTATGTCTGAGCACTGACCATTAAAAGCCTTGCTGCTTCAAAATGTGGTTCCCAGACCAGCAGCATCAGCAGCCCCTGAGATCTTGTTAGAAATGCAGAGCTCAGTGCATTGGTTTTTTGCCTATTTTTAAAGAAAACAGCAAAAGAAATGCAGAGCTAAGGCCCCTCCTCAGACCTATTGAATCAGAATCTGCATTTCAACAAGATATGTAGGCAATTCATATGCACATTAAAGTTTGAGAAACACTGGTCCATGCGGTCTGTTTTTCCATGTTCTCCCTATAGTACCAGCTGGAATATCCCAGATTAGCCAACCAGGAGCCCAGGAACTTACAGAGTACTGTCATCTCTGACTTCTCTGACTATCTTCAAAGATGGTCCTCTGCATCCTGTGTTGGAAATGCTGTGGGTGGGGAGAGAAAGTCTACCCTGCAGCAGCTCAGTGTTGGATGTGAGTTTGGAAAGATGAGTCATCCAGCGGGATTTTCTCCAGGCCATGAGCCAAAAGTCCAGATTTTGTTGGTTTATGTTTGGATCACAGGATCTGAGTTTCTGAATGATCCTATTCCTATGTTTGTCTTGTAGTGCAAAGAAAGGAGGTACAGGCCCGAGCTGTGTTCTACCCCCTCTTAGGGTTGGGAGGAGCTGTGAACATGTGCTATCGAACCCTCTACATCGGGACAGGTGAGCCAGCCAGGAAGCTGGGAGAGACACTGAATCTGTTCAGCCCTAAAGACTGATACCCTTACCCACAGAAGTTAGAAAGGGGTGAGGGAAGCCCTTTCCAGAGTTGACTGCTTTAAACCAGTGGATAGCTAGACAAGAGAAACTAAGAATAGAGACAATCAGCCGGTCACAGTGGCTCACGCCTATAATCCCAGCATTTTGGGAGGACGAGGCAGGAGGAACACTTGAGCCCAGGACTTCGAGACCAGCCTGGGCAATATGGTGAAACCCCATCTCTACCAAAAACAAATACAAAAAATTAGCTGGGCACATGCCTATAGTCCCAGCTACTTGGGAGGCTGAGGTGGGAAGATCACCTGAGCCTGGGAGGTCAAGGCAGTGATCCTGTTCATGCCACTGCACTCCAGCCCGGGCAACAGAGTGAGACCCTGTCTCAAAAATAAAAGAGACGATCAGTTCCTTGTCTTCCCTTGTTCAGGCCCTTTTGCTTTGTCTTTGCCCAGTGTTGCATCAGCAGAGATGAAAGTCAGCTCTGACTACTGCCCAGGGTGGCACTTTAAACACTGCAGGGAAGAACCCAAGGAGAAGGCAGATGCTTTGTCCCTGGTGGTCTTTGAAAGAGTGATAGGCTCACACATACCCAATCTTCAGTTAGCCCTGTATCTGTTTTTTGTTTTGTTTTGTTTTCCCTAGAAGTCCTAGAGACAGATAGTTCTACATCTGGTACAGAAGGACAGACAGATTAGTCCTTACCCTAGAAACTTCCCTTTCTTTAAGGTGATAGGATTTTCTAGGCTCTGCACCCTCTTGTTGTATTTTCATAGAAATATCCCATCCTCTTCAGTAGCTCACTGTTCCCTTCTGGGTAGCAGCCACATGTTCTAAAGCAGATCAGCTGGCAGGGACAGCTGTTCTTTATCAGGAGCTTGGAAAAGACATCAGTTTTTGTTCAAAAATAAAAGGGGAGGGCCCTGAGCTACTCACCCTTGAAGTCTCTGCTAGTGCCAACCCAGAAGCTAACTCCCTCCCTGTCTCACCTCCCCGACACATGCACCTTACAATCTGTTCTCTGCCTTCCTTTTCCTCTACTCCTGCCATCTTGCAGGAGCTGACATGGATGTGTGCCTTACAAACTATGGTCACTGTAACTACGTGTCCGGGAAACATGCCTGCATATTCTACGATGAGGTGAGGGCTGGAGATGCGGTGGGAGGGAGCTTTCCCAACCTAAGGCCTCTCCCAGGCAGTAGGTTTTTGTTCAGTGCCCTGAGGGGAGGGAAGAGGGATTGGGAGTCCTCTCCTTTTCTTCCCTCCCTGTCATTCCTGGAGGAGGACAGTCTTGATGTGAAACAGCATCCTACCAGGGGTACCTGCTTCACAGGAGCAGGGCTACCATTTTTCCTGAAGTTAGTCACAGGCACAGCAGAGGGAGCCTACCCTAAAGCAGGGGAGGGGACCAGCGTAGAAGGAAGCCAAGCCCGGTGGATGTGTCCCTGTGAATTTCATTATCATCACGGGCCAGTGAGTATCACACCAAGAGGAGTGGTGCTGAGAAGGCAGAGTGAAGGAGGATTGGGAGAGTAGGGGGTGTGGGACACCGGAAGGAAGGCTTCCCTGAGGAGGTATCTGCAGCCCCCTTCTGAAAGGACAGGGGCCATGACTGGGGAGGCAAGTAAGGGCTCCCTAGGTAGAGCAGCACGGCCTTCTCCATATGTCCTCTCCCCCTAGCCCCAGGCCCCACACAGCCGACCACACATCTTATCTCCCCTCCTCCTCCTCAGAATACCAAACATTATGAGCTGTTAAACTACAGTGAGCATGGGACAACGGTGGACAATGTGCTGTATTCATGTGACTTCTCGGAGAAGACCCCGCCAACACCCCCAAGCAGTATTGTTGCCAAAGTGCAGAGTGTCATCAGTAAGTTGGAGCAGAGGTCTGTGGCCACAAAGCTGAGGCCGCAGTCAGGGTGGTTCTGACTTGCTGCCCATGGTTTTTCTCTTGCCTTCCTAGTCCTATTGGCCAAGCTCTACTTCCTCATGGGCCCAGGGCAGGCCACAGAGAAGCAAGTGCTGAGTACCCCCATGTGTGTACACACCTGTGGGGACTTCAGACTCCACCAACCCTTTCTGAGCATCCTTCATCCATAGTCATGCAGCAGTTGGAATGGGGAGATGCAGGAGCCCAACCTTGGCAAACAGCCCACATGGGTTGGCTGCTCACTGTTCCTCTTCTGTGACCATCCCCCTTTTTCCCAGGGCGCCGCCGGCACCAGAAACAGGATGAAGAGCCAAGTGAGGAGGCAGCCATGATGAGTTCCCAGGCCCAAGGGCCGCAGCGGAGACCCTGCAATTGCAAAGCCAGCAGCTCAAGCTTGATTGGGGGCAGTGGGGCCGGCTGGGAGGGCACGGCCTTACTGCACCATGGCAGCTACATCAAGCTGGGCTGCCTGCAGTTTGTCTTCAGCATCACTGAGTTTGCGACCAAACAGCCCAAAGGCGATGCCAGCCTGCTGCAGGATGGGGTCTTGGCCGAGAAGCTCTCTCTCAAGCCCCACCAGGGCCCTGTGCTGCGCTCCAACTCCGTTCCCTAGGACTGGCAGCTACCCCGCTACTGGCCTGTACACCCACCCAAGACTCCTGCAATGCAAAAATGTACACAAATCAAGCCCGGGTGTTTTCTATACTCTACCAGAAACGCTTCAACTACAATCTTTGCATGAAATGAAGAAAACCTTTTGACTGTTTTTTAAAAATCCTTTTTCTTTCCTCAAGTTCTAGGGGGCATTTGCACATATATTTGTACTCAACATTTCATGGGAAAGCGGCAAACCCGAGCTGAGGAACAGCGTGGGCAGGGAGGGAAAGACCCATGGTCTGGACATTTCCTCCAACACAAAACCCTTCCCCACCCACCTACTACTCCCTCCCCCTCGCCCGCCGTTGTAAAATAATCAGAAACTTGTTCTATTTTGTGGCAGTGACAATAGTTTTATATTAAAAGAAAAATACAGTTTTCATACAGCAAAATCTATACAATATCATTGTTTTATTTAATATAAAGATCGCTACCCACCTTCCTTCCATGGTTCCCACCCTCCACGTTATTTTCCCTTTCTGCAGCAGTTGCACTACAGGTAGCTACTGTGTATTATGGACAAATGAGAAATGAATTCTTTTTCTGGCTGTCCATCTGTTTTATTTCAAATAAGGAAAAGTGTATTTGGATTTTGTGTAAATACATCTAGTGATGACATTTTTTCAATGTTTTTAAAAACCGTGTACAGTACTACATGTGGTAGAGCGTTTTCTCAAATTGTCTATTGTAGCAAAAATGTTTTTGTCGTAAACCTGTTTTGTCTCCTTTTTTTGTTCTCTTGCCACTTCTCTCCTCTTCTTCCTGCCCCTGGTTCCCTCCTCTCCTCCCACCCCCACAACCAGTACCAATGTACATAGTAATTGTAATGTTTTAGACTTTACAGAAACTTTCCTGTATTCTGTATATAAAAAACAAAAATACTTCAAATTATGTTTTCTGACTGTCTGTCCTACCTGTCATCACCCTCAGAGGAGACCCTCTTTTAGATCTGGGTCTAGCAGGTGGGGGGCCTTTTGAACAGGTCTCATTCCCATAGGGAAGTTTGGGAGGGGAAGTGTTGGAGAAAAGTGAGCCAGGGTGGATGGAGGACAATGGAAGGACATGGGTGCATCTGCTGGCCACGGGGGCTGTTCCTTCAGAGAACCCTGACTGATAGTGGAATCCAGTCTTGACATGTCACTTCTAGTCATGTGATCTGCAGTCATGCTTCTCTACAACTGCTATTCCTCATCAGAAAATGAGTCTGCTGCATTACCTTAATTCTCAACTCCCAGGAACCTTCATTAAACCGAATTTCATGCTTTCCTCCCAGATCTTAGTGAAAAACTCTGCAGGAAGTTTTCCTGAGGACAGCCTCCTCAGATGGAGAGCACCTCTGTATATTCCAGAACTGTTTGTGTAGGTGCATCTGCTTGTGTGTCAGGATTTTGCCTTAGGGATAGAGGATGAATATTCTATCCCCAGCCTCATCCCACAGCATCTACAATGAAAACCCGAATCCTCAGTGCAGCTAAATAGGAAACTGGCCCTGGAATCTGAGGTCTGTCCCTGACTTTCATCTCCCCATCTAGGCTTCATCTGCTCCCGATGTCCTGATGGGCTTTTTGAACTGCCTAAGGATAGAAACTTGAATATCTTCCGCTCAGAATTTCCAAATCTAACTACACTGCTGGGCACAGCCTAAGTACCAAATATCAGGTTCCAGGTTGTACTGAATTTCTCAGGCAACAGCCTTCTGCCCTGTAATGCCCTTACCCATTTGTTCCTAGCTGGCCCCACCCTTCTTGCCATCATGGTCACTTGTAACTGAGTGATGGAGCTTCTCTGCCTGTCTCTATCATCCGTGAGAACCATTCCAAAGGCAAATTTCCTCCTGAAAGGCAATAATAGATTTTACTCTCTATCTCTTCCGGCTTCCCTTCAGCCATGGAAGGCACTAGTGGGGCTGAGGTAGGGAGATACAGAGGGGGAATGAAGGAGTGAATTCTGACACCCCTTAACTGCCTATGCCACCTTTATTTATTTATTTTTTTTTGAGACGGAGTCTCGCTCTGCCGCCCAGGCTGGAGTGCAGCGGCCGGACCTCAGCTCACTGCAAGCTCCGCCTCCCGGGTTTACGCCATTCTCCTGCCTCAGCCTCCCGAGTAGCTGGGACTACGGGCGCCCGCCACCTCGCCCGGCTAGGTTTTTGTATTTTTTAGTAGAGACGGGGTTTCACTGTGTTAGCCAGGATGGTCTTGATCTCCTGACCTCGTGATCCGCCCATCTCGGCCTCCCAAAGTGCTGGGATTACAGGCTTGAGCCACCGCGCCCGGCCCTGTGCCACCTTTAACAGTGTCCCCTCTAGCCTGTGTGGGGAGAACAGGGAAGAATCCTAGAAGCTGGGGGCTGGATGTGAAGATAAAAAATTGAAGGATTTGGCCCAGTGCAGAGGCTGACACCTGTAATCCCAGCACTTTGAGAGGCTGAGGCAGGAGGGTCACAAGTTCAGAAGTTTGAGACCAACCTGGCCAACACAGTGAAAACCCATCTCCACTAAAATACAAAAATTAGCCAGGTGTGGTGTCACACACCTGTAATCCTAGCTACTCTAGAGTCCGAGGCAGAAGAATTGCTTGAACCCAGGAGGCAGAGGTTGCAGTGAGCCGAGATCATGCCACTGCATTCCAGCCTGGGCAACAAGAGCGAAACTCCATCACAAAAAAAAAAAAAAAGACAACTGGACATGGTGGCTCACGCCTATAATCCCAGCACCTTGTGAGGCTGCTGAGGCAGGCGGGTCACCTGAGGTCAGGAGTTCGAGACCAGCCTGGCCAACATGGCAAAAACCCCTCTCTACTAAAAATACAAAAATTAGCCGGGTGTAGTGGCAGGGACCTGTAATCCCAGTTACTCAGAAGGCTGAGGCAGGAGAATCACTTGAACCCGGTAGGCAGAGGTTGCAGTGAGCCGAGAGGGCGCCATTGCATTCCAGCCTGAGCAACAGAGGGAGACTCCCTCTCAAAAAAAAAAAAAAAAAAAAAAAAGGAAGGAAGGGAAGAAAGAAAAGGATTTGTTCCTAGAGGGAAAAGCATCTAGGACTAGACTCAAAGACACACGTGTATTCATGTACACACCTGACTTCAGAAGGGAGGGACTGTGCTACATACACCTGGAGTAAACATATGTAGATATTAAAGCACATACATTGGCAGAGACTACAGATGCAGGCACATACCTGGAGGGACTCTGCCGGAATGCACACAAACACCTACTAGGTGCTTACATGGTCTCACAGGATCGGGAGGCACGCACACAACCCGAAGGGTGATCCTAGGGACCATGGGCACATACACACCTGGAGGTCATTCACATACAAGCGTTGTAGATGCATGCACATACCTAGCATGCACTCCCAGGGTGTCTGTGGACACTGACACCCAGGTGTTCACACAGGCACACACCTAGGGGGCGCTCCCAGGGCCCAAGTGCACACACGCACCTCAAAGGTGTCCACGGAGGCACACGCCCCCAGGACGCCGACGCACGCCTAGGGGGCGCTCGCAGGGCCGGCGAGCACCCGCACGCACACACACCCCTGCCCAGCCTCCTACCAGCCTCCGCCTTCGGAGGCTGACGCGCCCCGGCGCCGTTCCAGGCCTGTGCGGGGCGGATCGGCAGCCGCCTGGCGGCGATCCAGGCCGGCGCGGGGCCTGGGCGGGAGCCGGGAGGCGCGGCCGGCATGGAGGCGCTGCTGCTGGGCACGGGGTTGCTGCTGGGCGCTTACGTGCTTGTCTACTACAACCTGGTGAAGGCCCCGCCGTGCGGCGGCATCGGCAACCTGCGGGGCCGCACGGCCGTGGTCACTGGTGAGTGCGGAGGCGGGTGAGTGCGAGCTGGCTGGGCGCGCGGAGGGGAGGCCGGGCCGGCGGTAGCAGCAGCCCGCCAGGCTCAGCTCAGCTCGGCTCGCGCCTGCGATCCGCAGGCGCTAACAGCGGCATCGGGAAGATGACGGCGCTGGAGCTGGCGCGCCGGGGAGCGCGCGTGGTGCTGGCCTGCCGCAGCCGGGAGCGCGGGGAGGCGGCTGCCTTCGACCTCCGCCAGGTGAGAGGCAGCGGGGGCGCGTGGGACCGTGAGCCGAGAACCTGCCGGGACACAGAGAAGCCAGCAAAGGGGCTGCGGAGGATCCGGGTCCAGGGAGGAGAGTGCGGCGCGGGCGGCTGAGCGCGAAGAGGGAGTGCACGGAGCGCCGGGGTCACCCGAGGAAGGCGCACCAGAGCCGAGTGGGGGAGGGGCTTCCTGAAGGCCGTAATTGCAGTTCTGAGACGTTTAAGCATCAGTAGAAGTTGGGTTAATGATTAGTAGGAAAGGGAACAGCAGAGGGCACAGCATAAGCAAAGGCCATGATGCAAGAGAGCTGGACTGATCTGAAAAACTGAGAAAAAGATTTAATGAGGCTGAAGCACAAAGTATGAGGAAGATGGGCAAATGAGGGGGCTAGAGGACCTTCTAGAGCCTATTGAGAAGCTTGGATTTTATAGATTGGGCAGCACAGACCACTGGAGACCATAAACGGCCCTCAGTAGGCTCCGGACTGTCAGAATAGCCTTTGGAAGGAACCCCTTTGTGGCTGCGTGGTGCTTGGAGTGGAGGGGCAAGAGCGGGCAAGAGGAGACCAGTGAGAAGTCTGTTACAGATTTTGGGGTAAATGGTAATGGGGAAAGGAGGTGATAATAATAGCAAGTACCTACCCAGTGCTGCTGGAGTGTATTTTACACATGTTAACTCCTTTCATTCTCACAACAGCTGGGTGAGATTGGTACTGTTATTATTATTCCCTTTATGCAGTGAGAGAACTGAGGCCCAAAGAGATTAAGTATCTTGCCCAAGGTCACACTCTAGTAAAACGCAAAGTCAGGATTTGAATCCACACACTTATCTAGTAAACTCTAAGACGTAGGGGCAGATTTTATTAAACAGTAGGAGATGAACTCTCAGAATTTGGTTCCTGGGGAGAGAGGGAAGAGGAGAAAGATGCCTGGTGACAAGCCCAGCCCTTGCCGCTCCACAGGAGAGTGGGAACAATGAGGTCATCTTCATGGCCTTGGACTTGGCCAATCTGGCCTCCGTGCGGGCCTTTGCCACCGCCTTCCTGAGCTCTGAGCCACGGTTGGACATCCTCATCCACAATGCCGGTGAGGGGCAGCAGGCCCTGTGGGGTGGGGGGTGGCGGGTGGCCAGGGGCAGCTGCCCCCTCCAGCGGCAGCCCTGCTGGGGCCAGTGGACACATGGGAAGGATGCCCCCTACTCCCATCTCATAGATAGGGATGCCAAGGCTGCAGAGCTCCTTCTGGAGCAGCCACTTACATCTAGCCTCTGCCCCAGGGATCAGTTCCTGTGGCCGGACCCGCGAGGCGTTTAACCTGCTGCTTCGGGTGAACCACATCGGTCCCTTTCTGCTGACACATCTGCTGCTGCCTTGCCTGAAGGCATGTGCCCCTAGCCGCGTGGTGGTGGTAGCCTCAGCTGCCCACTGTCGGGGACGTCTCGACTTCAAACGCCTGGACCGCCCAGTGGTGGGCTGGCGGCAGGAGCTGCGGGCATATGCTGACACTAAGCTGGCTAATGTACTGTTTGCCCGGGAGCTTGCCAACCAGCTTGAGGGCACTGGCATCACCTGCTATGCAGCACACCCAGGTGAGGTCTGGTTCTTCGGCTTCCGATTCCCCTCTCCTTTCCATGCCCCATCCTGTGCCCCTCACACCACTACCACCTCCCCACCCCCAATCCCTCATTGAGTCACAGAATCTCAGAGCAGGAAGGAAGCATAGTCCAAGGAGAGACCTGTTCCTTGCTGATCTTGGAACCAGGCTCTCCTGGTTTAGGTTCTTCTTCTCACAGCACAAGCCTGGGTGCTGAGCCCTGGAGGGTGTATGGCCATGAATAAGACCTGGATTCCCACCCCCAGGAGCCATCTGCACTGACTGAACTGATAATGATGATGATGATAGCTAATAATTTTTCATTCATCTAAGAAGCATTTACCGAGTACCTACTCTGTATGAGGCATTATTTGCAGTGCTGGGGATATAGCAGTGAACAAAACAAAGACCCTGCCCTCATAGAGTTTGCATTCTAGTTTGGAGGAGACAGAGAGAGCCAATAAATATATACAATGAGGGGTGGTGATAGAGTTCTCTGAGGAAAGAGGAAACAGGGCGAGGGGCAAATGGAATGGGAATATGGTGTGGCAGTCAAGGAAGACATATCTATAAAGGTGACATTTGAACAGAAGCCTGAAAGATACATGGCTCACTGGGGAGATGCCCAAAAAAAGAGAGAACAGTGCAAATAATAAGTGCAAAGGGGCCGGAAGCGGTGGCTCATGCCTATAATCCCAGCACTTTGGGAGGCCGAGGCTGGTAGATCACTTGAGGTCAGGAGTTTGAGACCAACCTGGGCAATATGGTGAAACCGCATCTCTAGGCCAGGTGTGGTGGCTCACGCCTGTAATCCTAGCATTTTGGGAGGCTGAGGCAGGCGATCACAAGGTCAGGAGTTCAAGACCAGCCTGACCAACATGGTGAAACCATGTTTCTACTAAAAATACAAAAATTAGCCAGGCGTGGTAGCGTGTGCCTGTAATCCCAGCTACTCAGGAGGCTGAGGCAGGAGAATCACTTTAATCCAGGAAGTGGAGGTTGCAGTGAGCTGTGATACCGCCACTGCACTCCAGCCTGGGGGACAGAGCAAGACTCCGTCTCAAAAAAAGAAAAAAAAAAAAACCCTGTCTCTACTACAAATACAAAAATTAGCTAGACATGCTGTCTGGCACCCGTAGTCCCAGCTATTCAGGAGGCTGAGGCAGGAGAATCGCCTGAACCTGGAGGTGGATGTTGCAGTAAGCTGAGATCTCGCCACTGTACTCCAGCCTGGGTGACAGAGCGAGACTCTGTCTCCAAAACAGAAAAAAGTAAGTGCAGAGGCCCTAAGGCCTAGTGTGCTTGAGAAAGGCTAATGTGGCTGGAACAGAGTGAAGGGGGAGAGTGGCAAGAGGTGAGGTCACAGAGAGGCACTGGGTCCTGTAGGGTTTGGAGGGAGGTTCACTATAAGCATTCTGACTTTTACTCTGAGTGAGATAATTGGGGATCCAGAGGCACACTTTGTCTTATGCAAGAGGTTATACCAGGATAACAAGATCTGCCATATTCATATTACCATACTGCATTTTAGATAGTCACTGCCTAAAGCTCATTAGTAATTATAATAGCGATGATCACAATTAGCCTTTATTAAGCCTCTATTACACTCCATATCCCTAATGTCCAAAATAGTGGCTGGTGTACTGCAAGTACTTAATAAATGTTGGTTAAACAAGGAACAGGACTTGAGCTAGAAGAAAAGATGGAGAGAGACTGAGAATTGTTTCAGGCATGGGACACAGCATGAACAAAATCTGGGATGTGAGGTGAACAAGCAGTTTGGATGGAAGGGAAGAGGCTTCATGCAGGAAATGAGTGAAGTCACCTCGCAGAAGTCCCGAATGCCTGGTAAATACTATCCTGGTTCCTTGAAACCAGATTCTGTCCCTATTCTTCTAGCTCTGTTCTATTTTTTTTTTTTTTTTTTAAAGAGACAGAGCTTCACTATGTTGCCCAGGCTGGTCTCAAACTCCTGGACTGAAGCGATCCTCCTGCTCCACCTCCGCAGTAGCTGTGACTATAAATGCACACCACTGCGCCTAGCCCAACTCCTTTCTTTCTTCCTGCCTACAGGGCCTGTGAACTCGGAGCTGTTCCTGCGCCATGTTCCTGGATGGCTGCGCCCACTTTTGCGCCCATTGGCTTGGCTGGTGCTCCGGGCACCAAGAGGGGGTGCCCAGACACCCCTGTATTGTGCTCTACAAGAGGGCATTGAGCCCCTCAGTGGGAGATATTTTGCCAACTGCCATGTGGAAGAGGTGCCTCCAGCTGCCCGAGATGACCGGGCAGCCCATCGGCTATGGGAGGCCAGCAAGAGGCTGGCAGGGCTTGGGCCTGGGGAGGATGCTGAACCCGATGAAGACTCCCAGTCTGAGGACTCAGGGGCCCCATCTTCTCTGAGCACCACCCACCCTGAGGAGCCCACAATTTCTCAACCTTACCCCAGCCCTCAGAGCTCACCAGATTTGTCTAAGATGACTCACCGAATTCAGGCTAAAGTTGAGCCTGAGACCCAGCTCTCCTAACCACTCAGGCCAGGATGCTTTCCATGGCACTTCATGGCCCTTGAAAACCTCGGATGTGTGCCAGGCCATGCCCTGGACACTGATGGGTTTATGATCTTGACCTCCATGGTTACTTTCTGGGGCCCCAAGCTGTACCCTGGACATCTCTTTTCCTGGTTGAAGAAATAATGGGTGATTATTTCTTCCTGAAAGTGACAGTAACCCCAGATGGAGAGATAGGGGGTAATATGCTAGACCCTGTGCTTCTCGGAAATTTGGATTTAGTATTTTCAGGCCCCACCCTCATTGATTCTGATCAGCTCTGGAGCAGAGGCAGGGAGTTTGCAATGTGATGCACTGCCAACATTGAGAATTAGTGAATTGAGCCCTTTGCAACGGTCTAGCTAGGTAGTTAAATTACCCCCATATTAATGAGGTTGAATAAGGCTCCCGAGCTAAGGGACTTGCCCAAGGTCTCACAGTGAGTAGGAGGAGGGCCTGAGATTTGAACCCAGGGGTCTGAGGCCAGGGCCGACCGCCTTAAGATGGGTGCTGAGAAGTGAGTCAGGGCAGGGCAGTTGGTATCGAGGTGCCCCATGGGAGTAGGGGGACGCCTTCCGGGTGGATGCAGGGCTGGGGTGATCTGTATCTGGAGCCCCTTGGAATAAAAGCGCGTTGACCGCCGAGGCTACGCTAGCTCCTGCCTCAACGCGCCGGCCCCGCCCTCCGCCGCCACACTTCCGGCGGGGCTGCGACCACAGAGGGGCGCGGGCGAGCGGGCGGCCGGCCGCTGGGGGTGGCGGGATAGGCTGGGCGCGGCCGGCGCTGCGGACCCGCTGCTGCTCTTCGGGTCTGTGCGGTCCCGAGGGCCCTCAGTGCCGCCGGCGCCATGGGCAACTGCCACACGGTGGGGCCCAACGAGGCGCTGGTGGTTTCAGGTGAGGGGGCGGCGAGGAAGGTGGGCGCTGTGGAGGGTGCTCGGGGTGGTTACAGGGCTGGGGAGTGCACGGGGAAGAGCTGGGCCTGAGTCCACCGCGCGGCGCAGGGCTCTGGCCCCCGGGCCGCACCTGAGGCCCCTGACAAGAGAGATCCCCTTGTACTCACGCTTTCCTTGCTGCGCACCCTCGGGCGCTCCCCCTCCCGCTGCGTGTTTTCCTGTGTTTATTTGCTTCTCCTCCCCCTCCCCCTCCTTAGGCGGGGCCTCCCCGCCGCTCCACCGTGTGGTGTGGGGTCCAGAACTGAAGCTGTGGGGTTCCAGGAAGGAGGGAACTAGTGGTTTGGGGAACGCGGAGGTTTGGCTGGATTCCAGAACCCGGGATTGGGGGCGGGTCGCGCAGCCCTGGAGGGCAGGTGCCTGTATGGGGAGGGGCCCTGAGATGGAGGTCCTTTCTCTGGGCACAGTCAGACCCGTTAATTCCAAACACGCTGGGGCTTGTTGGGGATTACCGGCACTGCCCGCCCAGGAGACGCGGGTGCGGCCTCTACAGGTTGGGAAACCCGGTTCTGGGCTGTGCAGCTCGGGATTGCAAAATGCTGCAAGTTCCATTATTTCTGTCTAGGTGGGGCATGGGGACTGCGGTACTGGGGAAAAGGAGCCGCTATTGAGATTTTATATTTGGGGTGCTTTAAGAAGCGGCTGACATCTTGCAAGCCACCAGGTTGTGCAGCTCTTGACTCTCAGAAGTTGGGGGAGGGGGGTCCTGGTGCCTGACAGCTTGGAGACCTGGAGCTGGAGGAATTTCTCTTGGCTGTCTTTCCACTATCAGTGCTGATTTTTTTCAGCCTGCGTGCAGATTTGGTAGAACTGGTTACTGAAGAGGTAGAAGCGGGTAGAAGCCCTGAGCCAGGCCTTATAGCTGCCAACCCTTGGAGAGGTGTGATAAATCCACTGGGAATTTTCATTCCAAAACATGGCTTCAAGTTCACTTTGTGTCTCAAAATCAGTCTGTCCACTGGGACATCCCCAGTGTGTGGGAGATAAGTACCCTACCCCCCTGAAGACCAGAAATAGCCTTGGGGACAGAAGGGAGACTCCCAGAGAACGCTGAAGCCAGACTTGCTCTTCTATATGACCTGGACCTGTCTCCCAGTCCACACCCTTAGAGAAGGTTTTGAGAGACCAGAATCTGCACTGCACTTTATTTTTCTTGTGGAATTTCCTTCAGGAAGCCCAGACTCTGGACTGAGAAGACAAAAGCTACAGTTCCATCCTTGTGGAAAGTCTTGGGACTGAGCGGCAAGAAGAGCCCCAGAGATGGGCTGCTCTGTGCCTTCCAGTTACTGAGAACCTGGTCTTCAGAACAGAAGTCAATGCACTGTTAGCTTCAAAGCCATTTTAGGGGTGGGAAGAGGAGGTCATGCTGAGAACTGAGAATGTGGAGTCAGGGAAGCAGAGAAGGTTGGGGGTGGCGAATAATGCCTGGCACAATGATACCTTGGGATTTGAGATGACCAAGCTGAGATCTAGCTCCCTCTTGCATGTGGACTCCTGAGAGAGCAGAGCAACTGCTCCCACCCCTGCCCCCACCTGTCTACCTTGCGCCTTGGACCTGCATCTAAGACCAGAGGCATCTCACCCAGCCCAGTTTCAGAAGGAGGATGCTAATACATCTCATGGTCATCTTTTCCATCCTTTCTTATCTAACCTCCCTCCTTCAGTTTGTAACATAAAACTTTTTTCTCTCTACTTTTGAAAATTTTAAAGGGGAATCATTTTCATTTGGATGGGGTCAGGGTGGGGATAAGAGGGGAGAAAAGCATAATTTTATTTTCACTCACCCTAACTGAAATTTAGTGTTTCCTGTGATTATGAATGTTAGCAACAATTCATGATAGTATTAGCAGAAATTTTCCTACTACACTACAGTTATTGCTGGTACCTTGAAAATCTGTTGGCCGGGCGTATTGGCTCATGCCTGTAATCCCAGCACTTTGGGAGGCTGAAACGGGAGGATCAGCTAAGGTCAGGAGTTTGAGACCATTCTGGCTAACATGGTGAAACCCTGTTTCTGTTAAAAATACAAAAACTTAACCGGGCATGGTGGCGCACGCTTGTAAGCGTCTCAAAAAAAAAAAAAAAGGAAATAATTTACATTTTGAAATTAAGCTAGTAATTAGATTTACCACTAGATCTTAATATTTAATGTATTAATAAAGAACGACATATTACTATATTGCACATTTGGTTTTAAATTTTGATAACTTTCAATATAATTTCTTATGTATTTATTTTATGAATTTATAAGTATTCTTGGCCAGACTAATTCCTGTAATTCCAGCAATTTGAGAGGCTGAGGCAGATGGGTCACTTGAGGCCAGGAGTTTGAGACCAACTTGGGCAACATGGCGAAACTCTGTCTGTACCAAAAAGAAAAATTAGCCAGGAGTGGTGGCACATACCTGTGGTCCCAGCTACTCCGGAGGCTGAGGTGGGAGGATCGCTTGAGCCCAGTAGGCAGAGGATGCATTGAGCCAAGATCACACCAGTGCACTCTAGCCTGGGCAACAGAGTGAGACCTTGTTTCAAAATATAAATAAATAATAAATATTCTTGAGGAGGGGTCCGTAGGCATTGCTGGATTGCTAAAGGGGTATGTGGCTCAAGAAAGGCTAAACTCCCTAGTACGATAGGGCCTTTTTTTTTTTTTTTTTTTTTTTGGAGACACAGTCTTGCTCTGTCACCCAGGCTAGTAGAGTGCAGTAGCATGATCACAGCTCACTGCAGCCTTGACCTCCCAGGCTCAAGCAATCCTCCCACCTCAGCCTCCCAAGTAGCTGAGACTGTAAGTGCATGCCACTACACTCAGTGTTTTTTTTTAAAAAAAAAAAACAAGGTCTTCCTTTGTTGCCCAGGCTAGAGTGCAGTGGTGTGACTTCAGCTCACTGCAACCTCCATCTACCAGGTTCAAGCCATTCTCATCCCTCAGCCTCCCAAGTAGCTGGGATTACAGGCACACGCCACCATGCCCGGCTAATTGTTATATTTTTAGTAGAGACGGGATTTCACCATGTTGGCCAGGCTATTCTCAAACTCGTGGCCTAAAGTGATCCGCCTACCTCAGCCTCCCAAAGTGCTGGGATTACAGGTGTGAGCCACCGTGCCTGGCTGCTAATTTTTAATTTTTTGTAGAGACAGGGTCTCCCTATGTTGCCCAGACTGGTCTCAAAACTCCTGGGCTCAAGCAATCCTCCCCCCTCAGCCTCCCAAAGTGCTGGAATTACAGTCATATGCCATCATGCCCAGACAGGATATGAACTTCTTTTTTTTCTTTTTTTTGAGACAGAGTTTTGCTCTGTCGCCCAGGCTGGAGTGCAGTGACGCGATCTCCGCTCACTGCAAGCTCCGCTGCCTCCTGGGTTCACACCATTCTCCTGCCTCAGCCTCCCTAGAAGCTGGGACTACAGGCGCCCGCCACCACGCCCAGCTAATTTTTTTGTATTTTTAGTAGAGACGGGGTTTCACCGTGTTCGCCAGGATGGTCTCGATCTCCTGACCTCTCGATCCGCCCGCCTTGGCCTCCCAAAGTGCTGGGATTACAGGAGGGAGCCACCGCGCCCAGCCTGGACTTCTTGACTAGTGGGAAGAAGGTGGGCTGGACATAGTGGCTCACACCTGTAATCCCAGCACTTTAGGAGACCGAGGTGGGAGGATAACTTGAGGCCCAGAGTTTGAGACCAGCTTCTGCAACATAGCAAGACCCTGTCTCTACAAAAACAATTCTTTTTAATTAGACAGTCATGGCAGTGTATGGAAGGCTGAGGCTGGAGGATCGCTTGAGCCCGTGAGTTCAAGGCTGCAGTGAGCTATGATTACACCACTGCATTCAGCCTGGGTGACAGAGTACAATACTGTCTCAAAAAAAAAAGGTGGAAGAAGGCCAGGAAGGGCAGGGGATGCTCCTGAGAGGGCAGAGTGGTGGGGCTGTGTCCTGTAGAAGGGCTAAGAGAGTGGAACAGAGGTTATCATGGAGTATTTTGTGGTTCTTCAGCTTAACTGTAGAAAGGGAAAGCAAGTTGGATTAGAAAGAGTGAGGTAGCCGGGCGCGGTGGCTCAAGCCTGTAATCCCAGCACTTTGGGAGGCCGAGACGGGCGGATCATGAGGTCAGGAGATCGATACCATCCTGGCTAACATGGTGAAACCCCGTCTCTACTAAAAAAAATACAAAAAACTAGCTGGGCGAGGTGGCGGGCGCCTGTAGTCCCAGCTACTCGGGAGGCTGAGGCAGGAGAATGGCGTGAACCCAGGAGGCGGAGCTTGCAATGAGCTGAGATCCGGCCACTGCACTCCAGCCTGGGTGACAGAGCCAGACTCCGTCTCAAAAAAAAAAAAAGAAAGAGTGAGGTACAGTCAGGAGAAACTTCCAGGTCTTGAGATGAGTAAGAGTTACAGAAGTCAAGGAAAAGGCACCTAACTGGCCTCTTGGGAGGGGTGCTCAGGCTGAGTGATCAGGAAGCTGGCAGGAAGTTGCCTTCCAGGGGAGGATGCTGGTAGGGGCAGGCAATCTGGCAGTTTCAGCTTCCTGTTGTTGCAACCCTTGGGAACCTGGCCATGTTGCTCTTAACCAAGGCCCAGCTTGAGCTGTGGCAGCCTGCTCCCCAAGCCAAAGAATAAGTTAAAGGTAAAGGGTGGGCTGGGTGCGGTAGCTCATGCCTGTAATCCCAGCACTTTGGGAGCCTGAGGCAGGCAGACCACCTGAGGTCAGGAGTTTGAGACCAGCCTGGCCAACATGGTGAAACCCCATCTCTACTAAAAATTTAAAAATTAGGCAGACGTGTTAGTGGTTGCCTGTAATCCCAGCTACTTGGGAGGCTGAGGCAGGAGAATCTCTTAAACCTGGGAGGCGGAGGTTGTATTGAGCCAATATTGTGCCAATTCTCTCCTACCCGGGCGACAGAGCAAGACTCTGTCTCAAAAAAAAAAAAAAAACGGAAAACAAAGAGTGGCCATCTACCCTGTCCATCCCCCACCCCACTCACTCCCTCATCCTACCACCACCACTACCACCTTCCCACTGCACATTGAGAAGTCCCCTGGAGCTAGCCCAAGGCAACCATGCCCCAGCCCCCACCAGGCCAGAAGATGTAAAATAAGCTGTGATTTTTGGTCCCCTTCCAGTTTCACTTGATCCTGAGATGGTTTGGGTTTCAGATTGAGTGCTTGTCCTCAGAGGCCTCCCCACCCCATTTCCCAGGTCAGAGAAGCCTGGAATGGCTTACCTTGAACAGCAGCCCTGTAAGCAGGTAGTTCTACCCCAGAGAAACAGAGACCCAGGACCCCCTCTTACTGTTCCCTGCCCACACTATAGGGCTGCTCTTTGATCCCTGGACCTCTGGCTCTGCTACTGGAACTTCATGCATGGCAGCAGACCCAGAAAACGGGGTTACCTGCCTGGTAGGCAGTATTAGATGCCAGCTCTCCAACCTTTCAAGCCCACTGGGAGGTCTTTATTTCTTTGCCTCCACCCACCCAAAATTTGTCCCCAGTTTCCCGTTCTCTCCATTGTGTCTGTTTCTATTATTGTCCTCAGCATCCACCCAAACCCAGACTAGAGCTGCACTGTCCAATGTGAACAGGAGCCACAGGTGGCCATTTAAATTAATTAAATAAAAAATTCAGTTCCCCAGTCATGCCAGCCTCATTTGAAGTGCACAACAGTTGCATGTTGCTAGAGGCTGCTGTACTGTACAGCATAAACACAGAAGAAGATACAGAACATTCTTACCCTTGCAGAAAGTTGTCACGGATAAGACTGCTCTAGAAGTTGTCTGCAGTATCAGCTACCATGCCTTGCCTGGATTACTGCAAGAGGCCAGTCTCCCTGATCCCAGTGTCTTCCTCCTTGTGCAAAGTGATATGTGTTTCTCAAGGGTAACCTTGCTCCCTGTCACTCACTCACACAGCTTCTTGGCCTAACACACAAGACACTGTGTGATCTGCCCTCTGCCCCTCCTCTTGCCTTGTTCCCTGCTATGAGTCCCCAGAGACACCCAGCTGCATGAAACTCCCCCAGACCCTTGACCTTGGGAGTCAGACAACCTTTTGAGGTTCTTTGAAGATTTCATGAAAACCTAAATTTGTGAACGTGGAAATGATAATGCTCGGCCAGGCGCGGCAGCTCATGCCTGTAATCCCAGCACTTTGAGAGGCCAATGCCTGTGGATCGCTTGAGCCCAGGAATTAGAGAACAGCCTGGGCAACATGGTGAAACCTTGTCTCCACAAAAAATACAAAAATTAGCCTGGCATAGTGGCACACACCTGCAGTTCCAGCTACTTGAGAAGCTAAGGTGGGAGGATCAATTGAGCCTAAGAGGTTGAGGCTGCAGTGAGCCATGATTGCACCACTGTACTCTTGCCTGGGCGACAGAATGAGACCCTGTCTCAGAAAAAAAAAAAGAAATGATAACACTCTGGTTTTTCCCAGATCACTTATTTCCTTTGAATTTTGTTTCCTGTACATTTTTTTGCACTGCAAGTTAACTGCCTGTCCAGTTTTATGAAGGTTTCGTTGAACTTGCTGAGGAATTTTGACATTAACAAGAGAATTCACTACAAGAATCTTAGGAATTGATTTTTCTCATTTCTGTATAGGGAACATGTAGAACATGTCTAGATCATGGATCTGGGTTGTGGCTGAATTAGATATTCTGTATAGTTGACACACTGTTTCCAAGAACCACTTCCTGTTTTGTTTTGTTTTTTTTTTTGAGACAGAGTCTCGTGCTGTCGCCCAGGCTGGAGTGCAGTGGCCGGATCTCAGCTCACTGCAAGCTCTGCCTCCCGGGTTTGCGCCATTCTCCTGCCTCAGCCTCCCGAGTAGCTGGGACTATAGGCGCCCGCCACCTCGCCCGGCTATTTTTTTATATTTTGTAGTAGAGACGGGGTTTCACTGTGTTAGCCAGGATGGTCTCGATCTCCTGACCTCGTGATCCGCCCGTCTCGGCCTCTCAAAGTGCTGGGATTACAGGCTTGAGCCACCGCACCCGGCCTTTTTTTTTTTTTTTTGAGATGGCGAGTCGCTCTGTCACCCTGGCTGGAGTGCAGTGGCGAGATCTCAGCTCACTGCAAGCTCCGCCTCCCGGGTTCATGCCATTCACCTGCCTCAGCCTCCTGAGTAGCTGGGACTACAGGCACCCGCCACCATGCCCGGCTAGTTTTTTTTGTATTTTTAGTAGAGACGGAGTTTCACCGTGTTAGCCAGGATGGTCTCCATCTCCTGACCTTCTCCTGACCTTTTGATCCACCCGCCTCGGCCTCTCAAAGTGCTGGGATTACAGGCCTGAGCCACTGCGCCCAGCCGAACCAGTTCCTTTTTAGGCCTTTTTGCTTTGTCTTCACTTCTCCCATTGGTACCACAAGTTAGCCTTTGTTTTGAGACCTTGCCTTCCCCACCCGTTCCCACGGGTGGGGAACAAAGTCATTCTGAATGTTCTGAAAGTAGAGAACCAGCCTCACTGGGATGTGTCTGCCAGACAGAAGAGCAAACCCCCTCACCTTGGCTGGGAGACTCTTCCTTCCCTCCCAGCCCCCCAGTGTTGTCCCCGTCTGCGTTCCCTCTCTGTCTACACCCACTGTGATAACAGGTGAACTCCAGGGCATACTTGTTTATTGATTGAATTAATTAAAAATGGAAGCTGGACCAGGCGCGGTGGCTCACGCCTGTAATCCCAGCATTTTGGAAGGCCAAGGCAGGTGGATCACGAGGTCAACAGTTCGAGACCAGCCTGGCCAACGTGGTGAAATCCTGTCTCTACTAAGAATATAAAAATTAGGTGGGTGTGGTGGCACATGCCTATAATCCCAGCTACTCGAGAGGCTGAGGCAGAAGAATTGCTTGAACCTGGGAGGCAGAGGTTGCAGTGAACCGGGATCATGCCACTGCACTCCAACCTGGGCAACAGAGCAAAACTCCGTCTCCAGAAAAGAAAAAAAAAAAGCTGGCCTGGTGAGGTGGCTTACACCTGTAATGCCAGCACTTTGGGAGGCCAAGGCAGACAGATTGCCTGAGGCCAAGAGTTTGAGACCAGCCTGGCCAACATGATGAAACTCTGTCTCTACTAAAAATACAAAAATTAGCCAGGTGTGGTGTAGGGGCACCTGTGATCCCAGCAACTCAGGAGACTGAGGCAGGAGAACCGCTTGAACCCAGGAGGCAGAGGTTGCAGTGAGCTGAGATTGTGCCACTGCACTCTAGCCTGGGCAACAGAGTGACATTCTGTCTGAAAAAAAAAAATGGAGGCCAGGCGCAGTGGCTCACGCCTGTAATCCCAGCACTTTGGGAGGCCGAAGCGGGTGGATCCTGAGGTCAGGAGATTGAGACCATCCTGCCTAACACAGTGAAACCCCGTCTCTACTAAAAATACAAAAAATTAGCCGGGCATGGTGGCGGGTGCCTGTAGTCCCAGCTGCTTGGGAGACTGAGGTAGGAGAGTGGCTTGAACCCGGGAAGCGGAGCTTGCAGTGAGCTGAGATTGCGCCACTGCACTCCAGCATGGGCAACAGCACGAGACTCCGTCTCAGAAAAAAAAAAAAGCAGCTTTTCCAGATCACCTCTGCCCATTGTCCTGTTCTGTTCTTCTGTTCTCTGGAAGCACTTACATTCTGAACTATTCATTGGCTCTCCTTCTCTTTATGTAAATTGCCTGTCTACCAAGCAAGATTTTAAGTCCCATAAGGGCAGGGAGAACTTCTCTCTCATATATGTGTAACCTCAGCACTAGGCACCCAACAGTAGGCATTGTCAAGTATCAGAGCAGATAAAGGACAAAAATGGCTCAGTGGGCTGGAGGGTAGACAGACCCAAGAACAGACTGACCTGTGGTGGTTTTTTTGCTCCCCAGGGGGCTGCTGTGGTTCCGACTATAAACAGTACGTGTTTGGCGGCTGGGCCTGGGCCTGGTGGTGTATCTCCGACACTCAGAGGTAAGCACCTGGGGGCTCTAGGACCTGTCATGGAGTGGGCCAGGGAGATAGGGGCTTCCAGCATTGTTCTGCTTCACCCTGAGGGTCAGCTAGAGCATCCACCGTTTCCACATTCCATTCTGTTGGAGGGGTGGAGAGGGCGCCTCCTAAGAAGCATGTGAGAGGGGTTGCACAGGGGTGCGGGAGACACGCGTCAGGTAGGTCTGTCATGGGCACCCCCTCCTTAGTGGGTGTTCTTTTTTCCACCGGAGGTGGCATTACTTCTGTCCCAGAGAATTCAGGGTCATATCCCAGGCAGAATCTTGATTTCCTGATTACAACTCCAAGTTATTTAAGAAGTCTTTTATTATACACCCAGTTTGGAGTGGGCATATGAAGGGAGGAAAGGCTGGAGAGACCCCATGCACACCCTTACCTATGCAGGCCCTGGGGACTGCAGTCAGGGACGAAGTGGCAGAGAATGGACATATAGTCAAAAGTGGTTCTATGACAGTGGTGAGTTAGACTTAGACAGGGAGGGGGACCTAATGAATTAGTGCTGGGGTTGAGCAAGACAGGTCTGGACCTCCTAAATCAGTCTGGAAAGACTTACTAGAGGAAGTGAGATTTCAGCTCCCCAGAGGACCCACCATCCGGCTCTACCTGCCGCTGCCTGCAGAGCCTAGGGCAGGGCCAGACCTGGCCTCTCCTGGCACCCTCACTGCGCACCCAAGAGATGAGGCATGCCAGCTACCTTTTCACAATCGCCCCCTTCCTGATTATGGGAGATGGGGTGGTGAGGAGGAGAGGAGCAGACCCTTCCCAACCAGGACCCAGGCAACAAGGGCAGCAGAGCTGTCATGTTGCAAGGGGGTCGGTCACCCCACAGGGGAAATCATGGAGCTTCCAGTGGAAACCCCCTCTGCCCCAGCCCCCACCTGTCAACAGCTCACGTCTGCACCAAGCTACTAGCGCTTGAGGCTCCTGGGAGTCTGAGGGCATCTGCTAGGGTCAGGGGGAATTGGGAAGCATGGCACAATGGATTAACTTCACTGGTTCCCGGTAACAGCTCCACTCTCCCACCTCTCCCTCACTTTACCTGGCTGGAGGTGAGCGATGCTGGGGGACTCTTCTGGTTCAAAGCTCAAAGTGTCAGAGTAATCAATAGTGGCCACAGCCTTCACTCGAGAGGATCCTGGCTGCACCTGAGTGGGCCAGTGGCCTGTCAGAAGCCGTGGGGAGCCCTCTGCAGACATACCGCCACCCCGCACACTGTGCATTCCCAGCACAACAGAGTATCTTGTCCAGACACCTGTCCTGCATGGGCAGCCACTGCTAGGCCAATTCCCCTACGGTCCGTTCTCCGGATTCTTGGTCCCCTGCTCTCCCTTCTTGCTCCAGGGAGCAGAGCCAGGACAGAAGGGCCAAGCCTTTCTGACAGCAAGTTTGGAAGTTAGAGGTGAAGGGCCTTGTATCTCTTCCCAGGACACTGACCTCACACCCAGGCTCCACATCCTCCCTCTGGTCTCACTTGCTGGGTAGTCTGAGCCAGTAGTCCTTCCCCTCATCCCCTTTTCTTTGGGGGCAGCCTCTTCCCCAATCCCTAGCCTGCTTGGGGGACATCTCCACAGGCTGGGGCCTTTATTTCCCTATGCTGGCAGGAGCCTCTCGGGTCAGAGTAGAGGCTTCTAACTCAGCCTGGATACTTAGCCTCCCTCTCGAGGTCCTTTCCGCAACTGTCTATATGTCACGTGCCCTTGGGCCATTCTTCCAGGCTCAGCGACCCCTCCTGCTACACTTTGCTGCCACATCCTATGCTATCCCAAGGCCCTGATGTGGGCAGCTCTCTCTTACCTGAGCAATTCTTCCACCTTTGGCATCTGAGCTGCAGCCTCCCTTCTTCCCTCCCCACTACCCTTCCTCCCTCCCTCTCTCTCCCCTGTTTCCCTGTCTCCTTCCCCAGAAGAGAGCTTGGTGGGTTTCTGTCTGAGCCGGGTCAAGAATCCTCTCAGGCCCAAGGCTGCTAGTGTTAGGGGCTCAAACGAAGGCAACCTTTGCACATCTGCATGGCCAGAGCCCCAGGGCTGGCACTGTGGGGATGGCCCCTCCCAGGGCTGTGATGGGGGCTGCACATTGACTGCTGCTGCTTATCACCCCTCCACCTGCTTCTGCCCCTTCACCCTCGGCCTCTGTCCTCTCTTCCTTCCTCTGATTTAGGGAAACCTTCCACACTGTCCACAGCCTGGACTCTGTCTAGACACCCACCCTGCACATACACTGCCTAGGGAGGCCCAGCCAGCATGGCCCAGGGAGCTTCGAGGCACCTTGTTTTCTTTGCCAATAATCTTCTCTCTGCCCCTGGCAAACTTTGGAAATTCCCAATTAAATGTCTCCCTTATCTCCCAGTTGTCCCTGAATATTCTGGCAGGAACACACTTTCCCCTCCCCCAGCCTTCCTTGACCCCCACATCAGAACATTTGGGCTTTTCTGGCCTCGCCTTGCCTTCTTAGTGATAGAAAGTGCAGACCTGGTGGATTCAGCATTTGCTAAAGCTCAGGAGTCCCCAGAATAGCCTCCTACTCCCGATTTCTGGAAACACAGGTTTACCTGTGTGAAGACAGGGGGCTAAGGCTCAGTCTCCCAGATTGCGACAGGATCCCTGGGAAAGTGAGGTGGCGGGCAACCCAGGTGCGCTGTGCACAAGCCTCCTGACCTCAGGCTGCAGGCCCAGAGTGGCAGCAGGCATCTTCCCCAGCCCAGCAGGTCCTCACTAGAAGGGATTGGGGCTAGAGAAGAGACCCAGAGGCCTTGGAGCAGCACGGGGGATCTCTGCTCTCCTGCAGCCCTCAGCTGAGCTGGCAGTTGGGGGGTTGGATTACTGACAGCATGCCCCCCCACCGCCGTCCCCAGGCATCAGGCATCGGTGCTTGTCTGGTAACTACTGTGTGTGTTTGCTGTGTCCCCTCCTCCCCTTCCTGTCCCTACCTCTCCCCATCCCCTGGCTGCTCCTCAGACTGTCTCTGGAGGTTATGACCATCCTGTGTCGCTGTGAGAATATTGAGACGTCGGAGGGGGTTCCACTATTCGTAACAGGGGTTGCACAGGTAATAACCCACCTGCTTCCTCCTCCGTGTCTAACCTTCTCTCTTCCTGCCCTGCGGGGCCTGGCAGACAGGAGCCAGTGGACTCCCCTCCTGAGACCGTGCCTTCCTCCCTCTCCTCTTTTCTCTCCTCCAACTGCTCTGGGTGCCAGTATGGATCCCTGTAGATCCCCAGGTCCCTTGCCCTTGCCTATTGGACTGCAAGTGGGAAAACAGCAAGGGATTCTGGAAGCTTTGCCAAGTCTGCCAGTGAGTGTCCCTGGATGCCAGGCCTTCATTACCATGCAGCCATAGCTGGTGAAATCTATTCTTGGGCTTAAGTGTTAAGTAGCTCCAAATGCTTACTCTGTCATGTGTGGGTTCCCCTCTTCATTGCTTCATTCACCAGCTCTCTACTGAGCACCTTCTCAATTCGAGGCATGTGGACTGCAGGAGTGAACAAACAAAGCCCCTGCCCCCTCAGAGCTTGTGTGCCAGCAGGTTCCCAGGCTGGAAGAGGCCTGAACTGCATCTTTCTCACCCCCTCCCTCTGCATTAAATTGCCCTTCAGCCTCCACTTAGGCAAAAACACTATACCACCACTCCCTTCTTCACCCATCCTGCCGTCTCTAATGGGGAAGGGGACCATCCCCATCTCCTTAGCCCTTGTAGCCATGGGAGGTGCAGAGGCCTGAGAGGCTCGGAGTACCTTGTGTGGAAGGGGTAGGGTCCAGGCCTCCCTCAACACCCCATTTGATGCAGTCCTGTCCCGCTCCACACCCACACCTGCACTTGAAACACCTGCACATGCCCAGATCCCTTTTAAGGCGGGTGACTGTGGACCCTGGAGGAATCAGATTGCCTGGCCAGAACAACTCTTTCCAGGGTTAACACTCCTTGACCAAGAAGCTCTAGTGTGACCTCAGTGTGCATTCCCCATGTGACCCACCTGGGCTTAATACCAGATGTGGGTTTCAAGTCAAAAGGCTGCAGCCACCCAGTAGGGCTTCTCTGGCAAGGGGCAGGTACAGAATCACTTCCATCTTAGCCCAGCAGTGCGCATACTCCAGGATGCCAGGCAATCAGACAGAACTTTCCGGGCAGCTTCCTGGGGCACCCTGGAGTGCTGGGTAGATCAAGGAATGGGCCAGGGCCCCTGCGGGAGGCTCAGATGACATCCATGGATGGCCTGCGCAGCAGAGCCGGGAGGACCAGCACTGACTTGCTATCCTAGAACATACACACAGCTACACCTGAATTCTCCCCCAACCACCAGCCCCCAACCACCTACAGCCACTTCTTTCTACTTCGTTTTCCTCACAACCAGCCAGGCTGGCTTGAGCAGAGGGTGTGTGCACATACACAGCTCATTTCCGCTCCTTCCCCTGGGGCCACCTGCACCCACCTGCCCTCCTGCCCACCTCCTTCTCAGACACTCCCATCTCAGCCCCATGGAGAGTCCTTCCTCCACCTTCCTCACCAGGACGCAGCTGGAGCAGTGAGGTACTAGACTCTTTCCCAACACCACCAGGCCCTGCGCCCCCAGACCCATGCCCCTGTTTTGCGTTTCTTGGCAGGATTTCCCTAGAGATTATGACGTTGCAGCCCCGCTGCGAGGACGTAGAGACGGCCGAGGGGGTAGCTTTAACTGTGACGGGTGTCGCCCAGGTATAGTAACTCAGCAGCCCCGCGCATGTCCGTTGAGCTGCCTGGTCCTGTACTCGGGTTCGGGGGGAGGAGGAGAGGACGGCAGCCAGGGGCAGTCTCTCTCCAGCGCCCCAGCCCCCGCAAGTCCCGCAAGAGAGGGCCAGTCGGGTCGTCGCCACTGGAACATGCTCACCGGGCCCTTTTGGCCACCCAGCAGGACTAACAGACACCCCTTCTCTCCTCAGCGGGCCCACGAGGGACAGAACCAGTGCTGAGGGCTCCTGGCTCACTAACCCAACCCCATTCTTTGCAGGTGTTGGAAATGTCAAGCCCCAGAATCCAGGCCTTCCTTGTTCCCTGGGTATGGGGTGGGAGGGGTGGGGCCCAGAGGGAGAGGCATGTGAGGCAGAGGAGCTCTGGACTCTGGGAGTCAGAGGCTGTGTCATATTCCCAGCTGGGGGCCTAGGTGAGGGCTTCCAGCCCCAATCCACCTCTTGGCATCACAGGGCAGTGAGGTTCAGCCATGCTGTAGGCCTCGGCGAGGGGTTGGCTGAGTACCTCAAGAAAGAGGGGCATCCTTGGTTGCATCCGCCAACCCTCTCATGCCCTGTCCAGGCTCTTTCCTTCTCTGTCTGTGTCCCTATTGCTCATTCTGCTTGTCATACTCTCTGCCCCTCAGCCTCAGGGTCTCCCATGTGTGGGAAGCCTGCAAGGGAGGAATTGGCTGGTGAGGGGACAGTAGGCTGAAGGGATGGGGAGACAAGCCCCGAATGCCCATGAGAGGCCGTGGCAGGGCCTGGGGCTGCCAGTGCAGGTGAAGTTTCACAGTGTGAGAAGCCCTTGTGCTGCTATCTCCCCACTAGAGGCCTCAGACAGATTCCAGCCACCCAGGGCCTCCAGATCTGAAAAAAGGAAGGGAGGAGGCACAGCCATCATCCTGCCTACCTCTGGGTCTGGGGCCTCCGTCTTCCTCACTCCAGCCTGGCTGAAGCGCCTCTGTCATCACTGGCAGGTGAAGATTATGACAGAGAAGGAGCTCCTGGCGGTGGCTTGTGAGCAGTTTCTGGGTAAGAACGTGCAGGACATAAAAAACGTCGTCCTACAGACCCTGGAGGGACATCTGCGCTCCATCCTCGGTGAGGCCCTGTCCTGCCTTTGAGGAGCCTCACGGGGCCCCTAAGCCAAGGCAGGAAGGGGTGCAGGGCTGGGCAGGGGGCCTGTTTCACTGGTGTTTCAAGCTAAAACGTTCTTCCTCAAATATTTAATTTCAAAAACCTCAGGTGACTTGAGTGAAGGAGAGGGCACTGGGGTAGAATGGGGGCTGTCAGTCTGCTCAGGAACCTAGTGCTGCTTGGGACACTTTTCCTTGTCCAGCCTGGACTGTGCAGCAGGAGGCTTGGTGTTAAGTGCTGTTGAGAAGATACCCCAGGAGACCCAGTTCAGACTGCAGCACCCTGCATGCACCCTGACCTCTACATGCATGCCTCCTCCCTTCCCCAGCTGGCTGGGTCCCTGGGGAGCCAGCCCCTGATCTCTCTGCCCCCAGGTACCCTGACAGTGGAGCAGATTTATCAGGACCGGGACCAGTTTGCCAAGCTGGTGCGGGAGGTGGCAGCCCCTGACGTTGGCCGCATGGGCATTGAGATCCTCAGCTTCACCATCAAGGTACGATGTGATGGGAAGCTGTATCTCCTGGTGTCCATCTGGCAGATGGTGGCATCGCTAGAGGGGCATCTTTGTGCCTCTGGCTGCTCCTTTGAGCCTCTGTTACCCCATTCCCTCCCCAGGACGTGTATGACAAAGTGGACTATCTGAGCTCCCTGGGCAAGACGCAGACTGCCGTGGTGCAGAGAGATGCTGACATTGGCGTGGCAGAGGCTGAACGGGACGCAGGCATCCGGGTACGTGGGTTCAAGGACAGGAAGCTCAGGGGTGATGGGACCATGATGACTCGGGACCTCTACTCACTCACCTGCCCGTTTTGCCCCCAGGAAGCTGAGTGTAAGAAGGAGATGCTGGATGTAAAGTTCATGGCAGACACCAAGATTGCTGACTCTAAGCGAGCCTTCGAGCTGCAAAAGTCAGCCTTCAGTGAGGAGGTTAACATCAAGGTGAGCAGCCTGAGGGCATCCTGGGTTGGGCCTCAGGGATCAGGACTTGGTGACTAGACTCTAATATGCCAACCACCCTCTTGCTATAGACAGCTGAGGCCCAGTTGGCCTATGAGCTGCAGGGGGCCCGTGAGCAGCAGAAGATCCGGCAGGAAGAGATTGAGATTGAGGTTGTGCAGCGCAAGAAACAGATTGCCGTGGAGGCACAGGAGATCCTGCGTACGGACAAGGAGCTCATCGCTACAGTGCGTCGGCCCGCCGAGGCCGAGGCCCACCGTATCCAGCAGATTGCCGAGGGTGAAAAGTGAGAGCCGCCCAGGTGCCAGGGTCAGGGCTTAGTCAGCCTCCTCTGCCTTCAGTGCACTCCCTGTACTCTCCTGACCACAGCTTGGAAGCCACTTCTCCTCCACTGTGTCTTCTTACTCACTGTGAAGTGAGGATAACCCCATGTACCCTGTGGGACTGCTGTTAGGAAGACTAAATAGATAAAGGAGGCTCCAGTGCCTGTAGTGCTTGGGCATAGACAGCATCCTGGTTTGTCCCCTCCCACTTAGAGCTGGGAGCTGGTGGCCTTTCCCTGGCCAGAGCCAGAAGGTGAGGCCACCCCCCTCCGTTCAAATGTTTCCCACCCCTGACAGCCCCCAAGGCAGAGTATTTGAAGGATTGCTGGCCCCCAGGCAAGGCTTGAGGGTACCCTGGTACATCCCACTGATCCTGCCTGGCCTGGGCTCCCCCAGGGTGAAGCAGGTCCTCTTGGCACAGGCAGAGGCTGAGAAGATCCGCAAAATCGGGGAGGCGGAAGCAGCAGTCATCGAGGCGATGGGCAAGGCGGAGGCTGAGCGGATGAAGCTCAAGGCGGAAGCCTACCAGAAATATGGGGATGCAGCCAAGATGGCCTTGGTGCTGGAGGCCCTGCCCCAGGTGAGGCTTCCACCTAAGTGGGTCCCAGGGTCCAAGTGTCCTTGCTTGACTAGCTGGGCAAGTGCCAGAACTTCTCTGGGCCTTGCGAGTAACACAGGGACAGGTGGCTAGAAGGGTTAAATGAGGAGCATCTTCAGCAGGGGGCAGGAACCCTACAACAGACCTAAGCCATCCCTGGCCCACAGGGCCTCTCTTACCATGGCTCACTAAGGGCCGCCCAGGCTGCTTTGGGGTTGGAGTGAGTTGAGGAAGGGAGGGAAAGATGCTGAACCAGGCTGGGAACAGAGTCGGCGCCAACCAGGCTCTCCTCCCACTCTTACCTCCTAGATCGCTGCCAAAATCGCTGCCCCACTTACCAAAGTCGATGAGATTGTGGTCCTCAGTGGAGACAACAGCAAGGTCACATCAGAAGTGAACCGACTACTGGCCGAGCTGCCTGCCTCTGTGCATGCCCTCACGGGCGTGGACCTATCTAAGGTGTGTGTCTGCCTAGCTGCGGTGGGGTTGCCCGGGCAGCCTATCGGACTGGCCAGGCAGAGTGGTCCTGGGTCCTGGAGCCAAGGCCTCATGGCATGTCCCATCCTTGCAGATACCCCTGATCAAGAAGGCCACCGGTGTGCAGGTGTGAGGCTCCTGCAGGCCCACTCTCTTCAGCAGCCACCCAGCCCTCCCTCCAGCACCCGTTTTAATCCCACAGAACAATGGGAATGTTACTGACTCTGGTGCCTTATCTTGAAGGGACCAGAAGTGCTGCGTGTTCAGGCCATCTCTGGCTGTCTTCCTGTCTCTCCTGTCTCTGTCCACCTCCTCCTCTTCCTCTCTTTTACCCCACTTTCACTGCCACTTTCATCAGGTTTGTGTCTCATCTCCCTGTGTGTCTTTTCCTTTATCTCTTTTTCTTTCCCCCTATGCACATCATGTAGTTTAAGCTGAAGATGTTTATTACAATCACTCTCTGTCTGTGGGGGGTGGCCCTGCTGCTCCTCAGAATCCTGGTGCCTTGAAGTTCTCTGTGCATCTGCCCATCCTCCCTATGGCTGTGGCCAGAGCCCAGCATGGGCAGGGGTTCTATGTAGGACGGTCACTCTCCTCTCTCCCGGACTGGTCTTCCCAGCCCTAAATCCTGCCACAGGAAGCCCACAGCCTCACCTGCTACTGCCCCTCTAGGTCTGGGCAGCCATGACCTGCAGGGCCTAGCACCACTGTCCTTCCCCTCATCTGCCCAAGACCCCGGCTGGCGCTCATACCCTGTCCTTTCTCCCTGACCCCACGGGCACAGAGGCAAGGCCTCCTGTCTACAGCAGCTTCCTCAGTTTCCTACTGCCTTAGGAGGCCCCTGCTTATGCTCAGGGAAGGCCTCTTCATGGGCATGTGTCTGCTGGGGCAGTGGGGCTTGGTGCCAGCTCTGCTAAGTTTTCTGAGATGAGGGTCTAGCCCTGTTGGGGACAGAAAAGTGTGTAGACCTTCTTCCTGCTAGGGCTGCTCTGTCCTGGGTGTTGGGCCCTTCTGGTAGACAAGGCTATGCCAACCCTGTACAGAATCGAGTGCTGTAACCTGGCCAGACCCCAGAGCCCTTGTGCCATCTTTCTTCCTGGCCAGAGTGATGGGGTTCCAGCCATGGGGAAGCAACCCAATCCTCTGTCTCGTTGCTCCAATGGAGGCAGAAGAGCCCAGGACCCAAGCGTCTTGGCAGGGGTGCTGTGAATGTCCAGTGGTCCCAGCATCCCACCCTGGCCCTGCCCCTGCCCCAGCCTGTGTAGCTCTTCCTGCATGTGGATGCTGCATGTCTGGTCTGGGGCTTGGATGCTGCACTGCCCCACTGCCTGTCCCTTCTGGTAAAATAAAGATCTCTTAATGCCCACCCCTGCATTGTGTATTCTGTGACGAGAGAACTAAGAACCAACCATGTCCCCTATCCCTCTTCAGCTTCAAGGCAGCTTTTAGCCTGTTCTTCCCCACCCTAGCCACTGGAGGGCAACAGCACACAGCACACTGGCCTTGCGCCACCCCCCCTTCCCCCCCCCCCCCATGCCTTGGACATGCCTGATTGGCTAAGATGCTGAGGTCAAACCCCAGCCCTGGAACATCTGGCTCCATCACGGGCAGAAGGTGGAGGGGGCTGGCAGGGTGCAGTTGCACATGCCTGTAGTGCCAGCCACTCAGGAGGCTGAGGTGAGAGAATTGCTTGAGCCCAGGAGTTTGAGTCCAGCCTGGACAACATAGCAAGACTCCATCTCTTAAAAAAACAACAAATAAAGAAAAGGTGGAGGAACCTGCCAGTTCACTGCACCTCTGTACCAGTATACTGAGCCCTACTCAGTAACGGAACCCATCTCTCAGGCTTAAGAGCTTAGACTCTGAAGTAAGGCAACTTAGGTTTAAATTTTAGCTTTGTTATTTATTATCTGTGTAATCTTAGGTGAGTAACTTCATCTTTCTGGGCCTCAATATCCTTTTTTTTTTTTTTTTTTTTTGAGACAGAGTCTCGCTATGTCACCCAGGCTGGAGTGCAGAGGCGCGATCTCAGCTCACTGCAAGCTCCGCCTCCTGGGTTCACACCATTCTCCTGCCTCAGCCTCCTGCGTAGCTGGGACTACAAGCACCCATCACCACGCCCAGCTAATTTTTTTGTATTTTTTAGTAGAGAAGGGGTTTCACCATGTTAGCCAAGATGGTCTTGATCTCCTGACCTTGTGATCCACCCGCCTCAGCCTCCCAAAGTGCTGGGATTACAGGCATGAGGCACTGCGCCCAGCCAACATTCTTATTCATTTAATGAATTTATCAAATGCTTGCCATATACTAAGCATTGTCTCAGATGCCAGAGTGATGAGTCAACAAAATAAATGCATAGCCATTCAAGCTTACATTCAGATAGAAACAAGAAAAATTAAACATACAGTATGTTAGATAATGGTAAGTCATAAGGAAAAGAAGGAAATAAGAAGTGTGAGAGTCCGCTGAAATTTTAGGGGATCCAAAAAAGGCCTCATTAAGAACGTAGCCCTGAAGAAAGTAAAGGAATGAGCCATGTGGATATCTGAAGGAAGAGCTTTCCATCCAAAGGCCTGAGGCGGGAGAGTGTCTGGCATGATGAAAGAATAGCAAGGTCAGGATGTTTGGAGCAAGGGAGTAAGGGTATCAGAAGATGAGTCAGGATCTCATTTTTCCAGATCATGTAGAACCTTAATGAGGCATATTTTGGCCTTTATTCTGAGGTGGGAAACCACTGAAAGGCTTTGAAAAAGGAGTGATGTCATTTGATACACCTTAAAAGGTAATTCTAGGCACCAAGACAATTCAAGGGAGAAAGGAACAGATGGTGCTAGAACAACTGGGTCTGTATTGGGGGAAAAAAATTGAATTGCAGCCAAGTGCAATGGTTTATACCTATAATTCCAGCACTTTGGGAGGCCTAGGCGGGTGGATCACAAGGTCTAGAGTTCAAGACCAGCCTGGCCAAGATGGTGAAACCCTGTTTCTACTAAAAACTACAAAAATAGGCTGGGCGTGGTGGCTCACGCCTGTAATCCTGGCACTTTGGGAGGCCGAGGTGGGCAGATCACCAGGTCAGGAGATCGAGACCATCCTGGCTAACGCGGTAAAACCCTGTCTCTACTAAAAATACAAAAAATTAGCCAGGCATGGTGGTGGGCACCTGTAGTCCCAGCTGCTTGGGAGACTGAGGCAGGAGAATGGCATGAACCCAGGAGGCAGAGCTTGCAGTGAGCCGAGATCCACACCACTGCACTCCAGCCTAGGTGACAGAGCGAGACTCTGTCTCAAAAAATAATAAAATAAAAACTACAAAAAGTAGCCTGGTGCGGTGTCAGGCGCCTGTAATGCCAGCTACTCAGAAGGCTGAGGCAGAAGAATCACTTGAACCCGGGCAGCAGAGGTTGCAGTGAGCTGAGATCATGCCACTGCACTCTAGCCTGGGCAACAGAGTGAGACTCTGTCTCAAAAAAAAAAAAAAACAAAATTGAATTGCAACCCCTACCTCACACCATATACCCAAATCTAATTTGGGGTGGATCACAGACCTAACGTAAAAACTCAAAACATAAAGTTCATAGAGCAAGCAGAGAATGTTTCTGTAACCTTGACATAGGCAAGATTTCTTAAGACCAAAAAAAAAAGGACTAACCATAAAAGAAAAATCTGATATATTGCATCATCAAAATAGGTCTTGGCCAGCCAGGCATGGTGGCTCATGCCTGTAATCCCAGCACTTTGGGAGGCTGAGGCGGGCGTATCACCTGAGGTCAGGAGTTTGAGACCAGCCTGACCAATATGGCGAAACCCTGTCTCTACTAAAACTACAAAAATTAGCTGGGCATGGTGGCAGGCTCCTTTAATCCCAGCTACTCAGGAGGCTGAGGCAGGGAGAATTGCTTGAACCCAGGAGGTGGACGTTGCAGTGAGCTGATATCGTGCCACTGCACTCCAGCCTGGGCAACAGAGCAAAACTCCATCTCAAAAAAAAAAAAAAAAAATTAAAAAAAAATTAACTGAGCATGGTGGTTTGTGCCTGTAGTCCCAGCTACTCTGGTGACTGAGGTGGGAGGATT
The DNA here is from genome assembly GCF_047675955.1 of Chlorocebus sabaeus. Lineage (NCBI taxonomy): Eukaryota > Metazoa > Chordata > Mammalia > Primates > Cercopithecidae > Chlorocebus > Chlorocebus sabaeus. The sequence continues at coordinate 27,098,483 of NC_132919.1, read as the reverse complement.
GCACGAGCCTAGGAGATGGAGGCTGCAGTGAACTATGATCACATCACTGCACTCCAGCCTAGGTGACAGAGACCATGTCTCAAAAAAAAAAAAAAAAAAGGCAGGGCGTGGTGGCTCAAGCCTGTAATCCCAGCACTTTGGGAGGCCAAGACAGGCGGATCACGAGGTCAGGAGATCGAGACCATCCTGGCTAACATGGTGAAACCCCATCTCTACTAAAAAAATACAAAAAATACAACAAACTAGCTGGGCGAGGTGGCGGGCACCTGTAGTCCCTGCTACTCGGGAGGCTGAGGCAGGAGAATGGTGTGAACCCGGGAGGCGGAGCTTGCAGTGAGCCGAGATCGCGCCACTGCACTCCAGCCTGGGCAACAGAGCGAGACTCTGTCTCAAAAAAAAAAAAAAAAAAAAAAGAATGAGAAGGCAAGCCTCAGAATAATCGGAAAAAAATTTGCAAGATATATGCCTGGCAAAAAAAAAAAAAAAAAACTAGCATTCAGAATATATTTTACCAATCAGTAAGGGAAGAAATGGTAACGCCACAGAAAAATAGACAAAGGAGTGGCCAATAGACGTATGAAATGTGCGTGACAGACTGTATTTTCCACAGATAGTGGCAACAATATCTTCCATCCTACATGTTCCTCTTACAGTGTCACTTTGACCATTACAATCAGAGGTAGAGTCTATGCTTCCTTCCCTTGAAACTGGCGGACTTTTGTGGCTATTTAGGCCAATAAAGAGTATGGCAGAAGTGACATTATGTGACTTCTGAATTTAGATCACAAAAGATGGCAAAGCCTATGCTTTGTTTGCTGGAATACTCTCTTTAAGCCTTTAGCCTCCATGTAAGCAGTATGACTGTTCTGAGGCCACTGTACTGTAAGGAAGCCCAAAGAGAGGGACCACAGGGTTAGGCCCTGGCTACGTGAAGAGAGAGAGATACCTGCAGCACCTCCAGCCCCCATCTGGCTGCATCTGTAGGAGAGACCCCAAGCCAGTTCTGCCCAGCCAACCTCCTAAAATCCAGACTCCTGAAATTGTGTGAGATAGTAAATGGACTGTTCATTGTTTAAGCTTCTAAGTTGGAGGTTGATTTGTTATATAGTAAAGAATGGCAGGAATAGCATGCATAACTTCATTAGTCATCAGGGAAATGCAAATTAAAACCAAAATGAGATTATCACTTCACACCCACCAGAATGACTAAAATGAAAAAAAAAAAAAAGTTATAATATCAAGTATGGGTGAAGAGGAAGAGCAATTGGAACATTCATACACTGCTGGTAGAAATATATGTCAATACAACCACTTTGGAAACCTGTTTGACAGAATCTACTACAGCTGAACATAAGCATACGCTTTGACCCAACCATTTCATTCCCAACAGTGATATACATACATATGGATACAAGAATACTCACAGCAGCATTATGAATAATGGCCCCCAAATTCAAACAACTCAAATGTTCATCAATGGTAGAATGAAAAATGTGTATCATATTCATGAAATTGAATACTATGCAATAATAAAAACAAATGAACTACTTCTACATGCGAATACGTGAATGAATCTTGCAAACGTAATGTTGAGTGAAAGAAGCCAGACATAGGCTGGGTGCAGTGGCTCACACTTGTAATCCCAGCACTTTGGGAGGATGAGGTGGGTAGTTCACTTGAGTGTGTGGTAAAACCCTGTCTCTACAAAAGATACAAAATAAATTAACTGGACATGGTGGTTTGCACCTATAGTCCCAGATACTCGGGAGGCTGGGGTGGGAGGATTGCTTGAGCCTGGGAGGTTGAGACTGCCGTAAGCCAAGATTGCATCATTGCCCTCCAGCCTGGGAGACACAGCGAGACCCTGTCCCAAAATAATAATAATAGCCGGGTATGGTGGCTCACGCCTGTAATTCCAACACTTTGGGTGGCCGAGGTGGGTGGACTACCTGAGGTCAGGAGTTTGAGATCAGCCAGGCCAACATATAGTGAAACCCTATCTCTACTAAAAATACAAAAATTACCTGGGCATGGTGGCACACATCTGTAGTTCCAGCTACTTGGGAAACTGAGGCAGGAGACTTGCTTGAACCCAGGAGGCAAAGGTTTCAGTGAGGCGAGATCATGCCATTGCACTCCAGCCTGGGCAACACAGCGAGACTCCATCTCAAAAATAATAATACAGATTGTATCATTCCATTATATAAAGTCCAAAAAGCAGGCAAAGCTAAGCTATGACATTAGAAGTCAGGTTAAAGGTCACCTTTGGGGAAGAAGAGACTGAGATAGAGGGCACAGGAGCCCCCTGAGAATGTCCTGTTTCTTGACTGGATGGTGATTACATGGGTGTGTTCACTTTGTGATAATTCACTTATGAGTCATGCACTTTTTGAATATATGTTCTACTTCAGCAAAAAGTTAATTAAGAAAATAAATTGCCTCCAAGATCTTTTCCCGTCTGGAAGAACAGAAGAACGGAGTTGCTATTTACTGAAATGGGAAAAATATTTGAGGGAGCAGACTTTTTTTTTTTTTTTTTTTCCGAGATAGAGAGAGAGAGTTTTTCTCTGTAGTCCAGGCTGGAGTGCAGTGGCACCATCACGACTTACTGCAGCTTTGACCTCCCTGAGCTCAAGTGATCCTCCTACTTCAGCCTCCTGAGTAGCTGGGACTACAGGCATGCACCATCATACCTGGCTAATTTTTTGTCTGTTTGTTTGTTTTTTGAGACGGAGTCCCGCTCTGCCAGGCTGGAGTGCAGTGGCGCTATCTCGGCTCACTGCAACTTCCACCTCCGAGGTTCAAGCGATTCTGCTGCCTCAGTCTCCCAAGTAGCTGGGACTACAATCGCATACCACCGCCTGGCTAATTGTATTTTTAGTAGAGATGGGGTTTCACCATGTTACCCAGGCTGGTCTCGAACTCCTGAGGCTCAAGCAATCCACCTGCCTCAGCCTCCCAAAGTGCTGGGATTACAGGCATGAGCCACCATGCCTGGCCCACTACTGCTTTTTTCACTGCTTCCTGTTGACCTTCAGGAAAAGGAGTCCTCAGTGGCTGCAATGAGACCCAACTAGGAGATGGTCCAGGTTGTCCTGTGTCAAGGACAGCGACTTCAGCAAGAAGATGGGAGGGGCCTTGCTGAAAGAGATCTGAAGGTGCTGCAGAGGAGGAAGGGGCAATGATGGGGGGGATAGGGAGTGAGGAGAGGATGCCTTAGCACCTGTACTAACACCAGTGGACCCCCGGAATGGAGAAAGCCAGGCCTCTGTCCCCGGAGCCTGGAACCAGCCTCAGGAAGAGGGAGTGGAGAGTATAGAGCCTTCCGCCTAAGCCTTCAGAGGCCTATTAAGGCCCTCTTTACCATGAACTTCCATGAACCCAGGAAGGAAAGGGCTTAGTATGCGGAATGGTCACCTGGAGCCTACAGGTGATGCTGTTTCCTACCCTGTTGTGCTCATGACACCAGACTTGGGAACTCGGTATAGAGGGTACCAGTCCTGCCCATCTTCCCTGCTGTGCCAAGTCCCTAGGCCTGGAGACCCAGCACAGAGGGGGTTAAGGGCTAAGGAACACTTGCCTCTGGCTGGGTGGGAACTGTCAGCAAGGAGCCTTGTCTGGCTTGATAATCCAGGCTGCCTATCTCTTCCACAGCAGCTGTGAAGCAAACAGGTTGTCGTGGCAGGGAGGGAGGGATGTAAAGGCCTGGCTGATGGCGGGAAGGATTTGAGGCAGTAGGGACACCCAGGCTCCACTTAACAGCCACCTTTAGAACTATACCTGGAGACTGGAAAGGTCATGGCCCAAGTCTGGACTTGAGGGCCCCATTGACCCAGAGAACAGGAACTGGAAGCTGATGAATAGAGTTAGGGAGGTGTTGAGAGGAAAGTTTCCATTTCTGACTCAATATATGTCTCAACAGGGATGCAAGGGGTGCAAGGGGGACACACCGTGCCCGCCCCTAAAAAAAAATTTTTTAAAGACAGGGTTTCACTCTGTTACCCAGGCTGAAGTGCAATGGTGCGATCACGGCTCACTGCAGCTTCAACCTCCCAGGCTCAAGCGATCCTCCCACTTTAGCCCCATTGGAGGGAGTGAACAGGGAAAGCCCACTGCAAAGCCAGGAAGGAAGGAGCTTGGCATCTGTTGAGCTCCAGTTGTTCATATGTCAGGCTCTAGGTTAGAAATATCCACCTTCACTTTCTCATTTCATCTTCACCAGCATGGAAAAGAAAGCATTTGAACCCAACCCCCCCCCCTTTTTTTTTTTTTTTTTTGAGATGGAATCTCGCTTTGTCGCCCAGGCTGGAATACAGTCGCTCGATCTCGGCTCACTGCAACCTCCACCTCCCCGGTTTCAAGCAATTCTCCTGCCTCAGCCTCCTCGGTAGCTGGGACTACAGGCCTGTGCCACCAAGCCCAGCTGATTTTTGTATTTTTAGTAGAGACAGGGTTTCGCCATGTTGGTCAGGCTGGTCTTGAACTCCTGACCTCGTGATCTGCCCGCCTCAGCCTCCCAAAGTGCTGGGATTATAGGCGTGAACCACTGCGCCTGGCTTTGTTTTTTTGGGGTTTTTTTTTTTTTTTTGAGACAGAGTTTTACTCTGTCGTCCAGGCTGGAGTGCAATGGCACTATCTTGGCTCACTGCAACTTCTCCTCCCAGGTTCAAGAGATTCTCCTGCCTCAGCCTCTCAAGTAGCTGGAATTATAGGCACCCACCACCACACCTGGCTAATTTTTGTATTTTTAGTAGAGACAGGGTTTTGCCATGTCGTCCAGGCTGGTCTCAAACTCCTGACATCAAGGAATCCGCCCACCTTGGCCTTCAAAGTGCTGGGATTATAGGCATGAGCCACTGCACCTGGACTGAACCCCATTTTACTGTTGAGGAAACCAAGATTCTAAGATCAGGTGCAGGGGCCAGAATCACTCAGCGGTAATGTGGTGGAGCCCAGGCTCCAACCAGTCAATCAGAAGCTGTGCTTATTCCCTGCTAACTTTCAGTACTCCTAAACAGGAAGCAAGAATCCTAATGCACAACCCCTGAACTGTGAAGGCTAAAGCTCTGGTTCAAGCCAAAGATGGCCTGTGACGTCAGGACAAGAGAGCTTCATGAGAAGGCTTGGCTCATAAACTGCAGGAGGTCAGAGAAAGGAGACGGGATTGTTGCTGGATTGCAGCTGCCCAAGAGCACTGTGTGGAAGAGGCTTAACAAGGGATTAGATGACGAGGCACAGTGACTCGTGCCTGTAATCCCAGAATTTATAGGGGCTGAGATGGGAGGTTTGCTTGAGGCCAGGAGTTTGAGACCAGGCTGGGTCACATAGTGAGACACCCACCATCTCTATTTTTTTTTTTTTTTTTTTGGTCACTGTTGTCAACCCAGGTTGGAGTGCAATGGCATGATCTCAGCTCACTGCAACCTCCGCCTCCCAAGTTCCAGCAATTCTCCTGTCTCAGCCTCCCGAGTAGCTGAGATTACAGACACCTGCCACCACGCCCGGCTAATTTTTCTATTTTTAGTAGAGACATGGTTTCACCATGTTGGCCAGGCTGGTCTTGAACTCCTGATCTCAAGTGATCTGCCTGCTTCAGCCTCCCAAAGTGCTAGGATTATAGGCGTGAGCCCCTGTGCCCGGCCTCTATCTCTATGTTTTAAAAAAATTTATGGCCGGGCGAGGTGTCTCAAGCCTGTAAACCCAGCACTTTGGGAGGCCGAGGTGGGTGGATCACGAGGTCAGGAGATCGAGACCATCCTGGCTAACACGGTGAAACCCCATCTCTACTAAAAATACAAAAAAATTAGCCGGGCGTGGTGGCAGGCGCCTGTAGTCCCAGCTACTCGGGAGGCTGAGGCAGAATGGCGTGAACCCAGGAGGCGGAGCTTGCAGTGAGCCGAGATAGTGCCACTGCACTCCAGCCTGGGCGACAGAGCAAGACGCCGCCTCAAAAAAAAAAAAAAAAAAAATTATATATATATATATATTTTTAGGGGCATGCCCGCCCCTAAAAAAATTTTTTTAAAGACAGGGTTTCGGCCAGGCGCGGTGGCTCAAGCCTGTAATCCCAGCACTTTGGGAGGCCAAGATTGGCGGATTACGAGGTCAGGAGATCGAGACCATCCTGGCAAACATGGTGAAACCCCGTCTCTACTAAAAAAATACAAAAAATTAGCCGGGCGAGGTGGCGAGCCCCTGTAGTCCCAGCTACTCGGGAGGCTGAGGCAGGAGAATGGCTTAAACCAGGGAGGTTTGCAGTGAGCCAAGATCCGGCCACTGCACCCCAGCCTGGGCGACAGAGCAAGACTCCGTCTCAAAAAAAAAAAAAAGATAGGGTTTCACTCTGTCACCCAGGCTGAAGTACAATGGTGCCATCATGGCTCACTGCAGCTTCAACCTCCCAGGCTCAAGCGATCCTCCCACTTTAGCCTTCTGAGTAGCTGGAACTACAGGTACATGCCACCACACCAGGCTAATTTTTGTATTTTTTGTAGAGATGGATTTTGTCATGTTGCCCAGGCTGGTCTCCAACTCCTTGCCTCAAGCAATCCACTTGCCTCAGCCTCCCAAAAAGCTGGATTATAGGCATGAACCACCACACTAGGCTTCTACAAAAATTTTGTTTTAAAATTACCTGGAGCCAGGCGTGGTGGCTCATGCCCATAATCCCAGCACTTTAAAAGGAGGCTGAGGTGGGCGGATCACGAGGTCAAGAGATCGAGATCATCCTGCCCAACATGGTAAAACCCTGTCTGTACTAAAAATACACAAATTAGGGCTGCGCGCGGTGGTTCATGCCTGTAACCCCAGCACTTTGGGAGGCTGAGGTGGGCGGATCACCTGAGGTCAGGAGCTCAAGACCAGCCTGACCAACATGGACAAACCGCAACTCTACTAAAAATACAAAATTAGCTGGGCGTGGTGGCACCTGCCTGTAATTCCAGCTACTCAGGAGGCTGAGGTAGGAGAATCACTTGAACCCCAGAGGCGGAGATTGTGGTGAGCCGAGATCGCACCATTGCACTCCAGCCTGGGTGACAAGAGTGAAACTCCGTCTCAAAAAATAATAATAATAATAATAATACAAATACAAAAATTACCTGGGTGTGGTGGTATGTCCCTGTAGTCCCAGCTACTTGGGAGACTGAGGCAAGAGGGTTGCTTGAGTCTAGGAATTCAAGGTTGCAATGTGCTGTGATTGTACCACTGCACTCCAGTCTCTGAAAAAACAAAAAAAAAGAGGTCCGATGGATGAGTGGAGTCTACCTGCACAAGCAGAAACACAGAAGGAATCCTTGCATCATTCAGGGGCTTTCTTACAGGATTTCACTGAATCTTGTTTGTTGTTTCTTTGGGACGGAGTTTCACTCTGTCACCCTAGCTGGACTACAGCGACGCAATCTCACCTCAGTGCAGCCTCCGCCTTCCAGGTTCAAGTGATTCCCCTGCCTCAGCCTCCTGAGTAGCTGGGGCTACAGGTGCCTACCACCACACCCAGTGACCTTTTTCATATTTTTAGTAGAGGCGGGGTTTTGCCATGTTGACCAGGCTGGTCTCAAACTCCTAACTTCAAGGGATCCACCCGCCTTGGTCTTCCAAAGTACTGAGATTACAGGTGTGAGCCACCATGCCCAGCTAGATTTTACTGAATCTTCTGAAGGGTCTTGTGAGGCAGGTATTATTTTCATCCCTGTAATAGATAAGGAGGCTCAGAATCACATTACTGCTAACTGGCAGAACTTAGGTTTTATTCCATTGAAACTCAAAAGGGGCCTCACAAAGACACAAAATCTACCCTATTCCTAGCAGGTTTGTGCATAGAGCCAGGGTGTGAGTCTGGAGAACAAGGCTGTAGTTCTGCTCACTATGAAATTCGGGCCAAGCACTTCCTCCCTGAACCTTAGTTTCTCTATCGTGAAAATGGCATGCAGGTATCTTTTGGAGACTGATGGACATTGACAAAGCCCCCAGGAAAGCCATTCTCAGGACCCCACTCCCTGGAAGGGCTCCAGGGGCATCTGGGTACAGTGCTCAACATGCGCACTTCCTCATGGGGCTGAACGGCGTAGAGAGTATAAGGGAACATATGCTTGAGCATATGTTGGACATTGTCTCAAGGGGTTGGCATCTGTTCCATCTAAGGCGTTCTTTGAACACCTCCCAGGATAAATCCCAGGTGCTGGGCCAGGGAGATGGTTCAGACAAGGTGCCCATTCATGGAATGGTTGGGGACAAATAAGGGAATTTGCCACGGTGTGATGGGACAACAGTGAGACCTGCGAGGACCTGCATCCCGAGCCTGGACCTAGAGAGGCAAGTGTCAGGGAGGCTGAAGAGAAGCTTCACAGACCAGTCAAGATGAAGTGGAGCAGGCCTCTCTTGACAAACTCCTAAATTTCAGCCCCATTAACCACATGAGGGTAAGGATTAGAACGGTTTTCCAGGCTGGGTGCAGTGGCTCACATGGGTAATCTCAGCACTTTGGAAGGCCAAGGCAGAAGGAATGCTTACTCAATTACTCTTGAGAGGCTGAGGTAGGAGGATCCCTTGAGCCCAGAAGTGAGTTATGACCACACCACTGCATCACTGCACTCCAGCCTGGGCAATAGAATGAGACCCTGTCTTTTTATTATTTATTTATTTTTATTTTATTTTATTTTTTTTTCGAGACGGAGTCTCGCTCTGTCGCCCAGGCTGGAGTGCAGTGGCACAATCTTGGCTCACTGCAAGCTCCGCTCCGCCTCCCGGGTTCACGCCATTCTCCTGCCTCAGCTTCCCAAGTAGCTGGGACTACAGGCGCACGCCACCACGCCCGGCTAATTTTTTTGTAATTTTAGTAGAGACGGGGTTTCACCATGTTAGCCAGGATGGTCTTGAACTCCTGACCTCGTGATCCACCCGCCTTGGCCTCCCAAAGTGCTGGGATTACAGACGTGAGCCAACGCGCCCAGCCGACTCTGTCTTTTTTTTAAAAAAAAAAAAAAAAAGTGGCCTGGCAGGCAGATCACCTAAGGTCAGGGGTTCAAGACCAGCCTGGCCAACATGGTGAAACCCCATCTCTACTAAAAATACAAAAATTAGGGCCAGGTGCGGTAGTTCACGCCTGTAATCCCAGCACTTTGGGAGGTCAAGGCAGGCAGATCACGAGATCCAGAGATTGAGACCATCCTGGCCAACATGGTGAAACCCCGTCTCTACTAAAAATACAAAAATTAGCTGGGCATGGTCGTGGTTGCCTGTAGTCCCAGCTACTCGGGAGGCTGAGGCCAGAAAATCACTTGAACCCAGGAGGCGGAGGTTGCAGTGAGCCGAGATTGTGCCACTGCACTCCAGCCTGGCAACAGAGCGAGACTCCGTCTCAAAACACAAACAAAACAAAAAAAACGAAAAACCAGTTTTCTAGCTTCTCAGAATTTCTCAAAGTCCTTTGTTCCTGAATGAGTTTTGCTACTGTCTGTGCAATGAGACATTGAATGAGAAGAGCATTGAATAACCATATTATTTGGCCTCCTTTTATCCTTGTATAAAACTACTAATGTCATGAGACATAGTAAAGCAACCAAGAGGAAAATAAGAGTAATTCTATGCGCTGAATTTATTATTTATTTTTTAGAAACAGGGTCTCACTCAGCCAGCCTCCCAGTGCTGCTGCAATCACAGTTCACTGCAGCCTCAGTCTCCCCGTGTCAAGCAATCTTCACACCCCAGCCTCCCAAGTAGCTAGGAATACAAGCATGTGCCACCACAGCCGGCTAATTTTTTTTTTTTTAGATGGAATTTTGCTCTTGTTGCCCAGGCTGGAGTACAATGAGACAATCTCAGCTCACTGCTGCCTCCGCCTCTTGGGTTCAAGCGATTCTCCTGCCTCAGCCTCCTGAGTAGCTTGGATTATAGGCATGTGCCACCACGCCCGGCTAATTTTGTATTTTTAGTAGAGATGGGGTTTCTCCATATTGATCAAGCTGGTCTCAAACTCCCGATCTCAGGTGATCCGCCTGCCTCAACCTCCCAAAGTGCTGGGATTACAGGTGTTGAGTTACTGCACTTGGCCCACAGGTGGCTAATTTTTAAATGTTTCTGGAGAGATGAGGTCTTCCTATGTTGCCATGGCCAGTCCGAACTCCTGGGTTCAAGTGACCCCTCCTGCCTCAGCCACCTAAAGTGCTGGAATTATAGGCATGAGTCACTGCGCCCGGCCTGAATTTCTTTTTTTAATGTGTATGCTGCGTATCTCTATGTGTTATATGTCTGCATACATGTGGGCAGTGCACATGTGTGCATTTGTATGTGTGTGTTTTGCACATTATGTGTATCTGTCTGTGAGTGTCTACGGCTGCTTCCTGTTCCTCTTTGAGTCATGCATTGTTCCCCGATGCTGAGAGGTGGAGGGAACCCGCAAGCTTTGAACAATTCTCTCCTCCTCTCTGGCTTCAGTTTCTCTCCTATATAAATGGGAGACTTGAACTCCATGATTTTGAAGGACCTGTGCAGATCTGACCATCCTTAACTTCATCAATCACCATACACTTTAGGATTTCTTCCAAAAAAGACCTAAAGAACAATCAAGAGCTTAAAGCTGCAGTGGCAGGGGTTGAAGTTAGAAGGACAAAGGCCCCAGACTTGCCTCACTGGCCTCAGGAGAGACACGGAGCTCCTGGTTTGAAGCAAAAGCTGTCAGAATTTAAAAGTCAGGCCTAAGGCCCTAGCTTGTGTCCTCCCACCCCTGTACTGGCCAGAGAGTCTCCGTGTGACTTGCAGAGAAGGAGAGGGATTCACATTCCAACTCCCTGTGGGGTACTGGGGAGGCAGAGAAATGGAAGAACAACTATCCAGGAAGACAGCCCTGGGCGGGAAGTGAAGTGTCCTCAGCCCTGCTTTGACCCCTGCTGACTCCTGATAAACAGAAGGCTGCTGGGCCCCCACCCTGATAGCCCAGTGTCTGCTTATCAGGGCCCCCTGACTATCCCACCCAGGCCCAGACTCTCCTTCAACCCACACCCTACTCACAGCAATCCCCACCCCTGGCCAGAGGCCACAGTCACAGGATCTCTGGCTGGTTGAGATAATCTCTCTCCTTTCCCTTCAGGACCCCTAGGTTCTGCCCATACTCACCTTTGGATTTGGCCCCCAGGGACTAGGCAGAAGTCTAGGAAGTAAGTGGCATCAAGCTTGCCCTAGTGCACAAAGCCCTCGCTCTGTTGAAGGAGCTTGAGCTGTCTGTGGGGTCTCTGAATAGAGGTGGCCTCACAGGAGAGACACAGGACAGGAAAGGGGGTCAGGGGAAACAGGAGTGGACACAATGACAATGCCTCACCTGGCTGGGGCAGCTGGATTCATAATCTTTGTCACTCATCTTTTTTTTTTTTTTTAAACGGAGTCTCATTCTGTCACCTAGGGTAGATGGCAGTGGTACAGTTTTGGCTCACAGCAACTTCCGCCTCTTGGGTTTAAGCAATTCTTGTGCCTCAGCCTCCTGAGTAGTTGGGATTACTGGTGCATGCCACCATGCCCAGCTAATTTTTTATATTTTTAGTAGAGATGGAGTTTCACCATGTTGGCCAGGCTGGTCTCGATCTCTTGATCTCGAATGATCCGCCCACCTCAGCCTCCCAAAGTGCTAGGATTATAGGCGTGAGCCACTGCACCTGGCCCTCACTCATCTTTCTGTATTTCTTTCTCTTGTTTTTTATTTTTTAATTTTTTATTTTTTTTGAGATAGAGTCTCACTCTGTCACCCAGGCTGAAGTGGTACAAACATGGCTCATTGCAACCTCGACTTCCCAGGCTAAAGTGATCCTCTCACCACAGCCCACCAAGTAGCTGGGACTATAGGCACATGCCACCACAACTGGCTAATTTGTTTGTTTGTTTGTTTGTTTTGTACTTTTAGTAGAGACGGGGTCTCACTATGTTACCCAGGCTGTTCTTGAACTCCTGGGCTCAAGCGATCTGCCCCCCTCAACCTCCCAAAGTTCTGGGATTACAGTCATGAGCCACCGTGCCTGGGTTCTCACTCATATTTCTGACTTGATTCTTACAACTTGGCAAGATGTGTATAACCACCAAAGCTTAGAGAAGTGTAATTTGTCCCCAGCCACACAGCCTGTGAGACAGAAGAAAGAAGTAAAGAAGGAAACTGACATTTGTTTCATATGTGTTAGGACCTGATCTGGGAGCTTGAGATGAGTGCTCATATCACCCTCTTCATCACTGTATAAGGTAGGTATTGACAGCTGCCATTTTAAATTTGAGGAAACTGAGGGTGGGAACACTTGGTCCAAAGTCACAGAGCTGGATGCAGCAGAGCTGCGACTGTCACTTGGGACCTGTCACCTCTCGACCTGGGTTCTCACAATGGTCCCAGGTGGCTTTCAAGAATATTCCATGGGCTTTCAGATGTTCAAGGACAGGCCTTGTGGGGGTCCCTGAGTGAATGAGGTGAGGTGGGAATGAACTTGTTTGAACTCCTTCTGTTGACTGGCACCAGCAGCTGATCCCCTAGCTCTGGCAACTCTGTGAACTGGGGACTATTGTTATTCCTATTTACAAATAAGAACAGCGAGGTTCCCAGAGAGAAAATGGCATACCTGAGAAAGCCACAGCTTTGTCCATCTGCCTCCTCAGGCCAAGGTCTCTCTCCTCCCCCACATTACATTAGGCTCAGCTTGATGTAGGCTGGAACATTTATTTAGTCGCTAATTATGTGATAGAAGTACATCAGTGAGCCGGGTGCGGTGGCTCACGCCTGTAATCCCAGCACTTTGGGAGGCTAAGGTGGGCGGATAGCCTGAGCTCAGGATTTCAACACCAGCCTGGGCAACACGGTGAAACCCTGTCTCTACTAAAAATACAAAAAATTAGCAGGGCATGGCAGCGAGTGTCTGTAGTCCCAGCTTCTCAGGAGGCTGAGGCAGGAGAATCACTTGAACCTGGGAGGTGGAGGTTGCAGTGAGCCGAGATTGTGCTACTGTACTCCAGCCTGGGCGACAGAGCAAGACTCTGGCTCAAAAAAACCAATCAACCAAACAAACAGAGAAGTACATCAGTGAATAAACAAGGCCCTCATGATTATGTACTTAATGTGAATAATCACACAAATAAATAAGCCCCTATCAGGGGGACTTAAATGGTCTGGGAAGACTTCCCTGCAGAAGTAACACTTAGAGATGTGAAGAGGGAGGCTGTGGCTTGTGCCTGTAATCCCAGCACTCTGGGAGGCCATGTGGGCGGATCACTTGAACCCAGGAGTTTGAGAGCAGCCTAAGCAACATGGCAAAACTCTGTCTCCATTAAAAATACAAAAATTAGCCAGGTGTGGTGGTGCATGCCTGTAGTCCCAGATACTTGGGAGGCTGAGGTGGGAGGATCACCTGAGCCCGGGGGGTCTGCAGTGAGCCGTGATCACACAACTGCATTCCAACCTGGGTGACAAAGTTAAATTATCTCAAAAAAAGGAAGAAAAAGAAAAGAGCTCTGAAGAGGTGCTAGGAGCTGACTAGACAAGAAAGGAGGGAAGACCATGCTAAGCAGAGGGTTACATGTGCCAGCGTGCTGTGGCCTCAGGAAATAGAACACCTCCACAGGACCCAGAAAAGGTTGGGTCTCTTCTCCCACTTCCATCCTGCTCTAGTCTGCCCCTGCAGAGGAAGGGTATAAACTGCCTTCCAGCACACAGACCAGATCTCTAGGTTAGGGAAGAGGGAAGGGCGGGTCCCCCAGAATGGGGATTCTAAACAGCGGAGGCCCTGCTTTGAGGTGCCTCTCCCCTACCCCAGAGGCAAAGAACCAAACAGTGTTAGGCTCTCACTGGATGTGCTTTGAGCTTTGAAGAGCAGACCCACAAGAGCTGGGGATTCAGCTGCTCTCAAATCTCCTAGCAGAGCAACCCCCAAGAGGACCTTGCCAGGGCAGTACTAGGCAGAGTCTCTCTGCCTGCCTAGGTCTGGCCTCCTTGGGCTCATCATAAACACAGGGACAGGGGCTGGGAATAGAAATTTAGGCTAACGGGTAGTGTGAGCTCGGCTGCCAGACAGATGCTGGAGATCCAGCTGCCAGGACCCTTCCTGCCCTATATAGAGAGATTCAACTAACACTGCCCACCACCACTGCAAAACAAAAAAAAGCAAAAACGAAAAACCTTCCACCAGGGATCTGACCAGCAATTAAATGCTGATGGATGGGATGAGGCTGTTCTTTCTCATTCCCAGCCCAGCAGAGATGACGAGCTTCTTGGAGATGGGAGTGAAGGGTGAACCTCAGGGTTAATGTGGTCCTTGAGAGAGTTGTGAAAAAAGGCCTTCTAGGGAGAGGGGCCAGTGACCCTTGTTTCGTGGACTCTAGCAGGGCAAGGGTTAAGAGGCAGGGCCAGGAGAAGTGCCCCACCCAGAGGAGGGACCAGTATGTTAAAAGGCAAGCAGCTCAAGGAAGAGGAAGGGACAGATCCTCCCTGCATCCAAAGGCCTCCTCAGTCTGCAGCTCCAGCTTTAGGTAAGTGCACCTTCTCTGGGTCTGTCTGCCTGTCTGCTTGTTGGTCTGACCAAAGGGAGCCTTCTGCATCATTATGCCATCTCTGGCTTGTTTTAACACTGGCCCTGGGTCCCTGTGAGATCTCAACAGACCCTAGCTCCAGTCCCCTTCCCATAACCCACCTGGGCTGTGCCTGACTACAGAATCAAGGAGATGCTGGCCTGGGAGGGAGCCGTAGAGCAGGGAGCAGGGAGCTGTGTGTGTCCAGCCCTGACCTGTTCTGTTCTGCCCCCAGCCCCCCACAGTACTTTTCAAGCCATGCTTCCTGTACCCCCAGTGGGGCCCTGGCTGGGATATCATCATATACTGTAAGTTTGCGATGAGACACTACAGTATAGATGATGTACTAGTCCGGGCACCCCCAGCTCTGGAGCCTGACAAGGAGGACAGGAGAGATGCTGCAAGCCCAAGAAGCTCTCCGCTCAGCCTGTCACAGCCTACTGACTGCCAGGGCACTTGGGAATGGCAAGGAAACCGTTACCATTACTGAGTTTAGTAATGGTAAGGGTTCTCTTGCTACATCCAGAAAACGTGCCAGGAAGAGAACTCAGGACCCTGGAGCAGACTACTGGAAGGGAGACTCCAGTTCAAACAAGGCGGGGTGAGGGCATGGGATGGCGGGTAGGGGAGGGAATAGATACACATTCTCTTTCCTGTTGTAAAGAAATAAAGATGAGGCCAGGCACAGTGGCTTAAGCCTGTAATCCCACCACTTTCAAAGGCCAAGGCAGGAGGATTTCTTGAGCCCAGGAGTTTGAGACCAGCCTAGACAACATAGTGAGACTCAGTCCCTAATATTAAAAAATAAAAATAAATAAATAAAAGGAATAAAGATGAGAACCAGAATGCCTGTCTTTTATTAGTATCCAAGACTGGGGAGAGGGATGGGGTGGGAGAGATCAAGAATTGGGGAGCAGATGGGAGGCGCTACCTCATTCAGGAGACACGAGTTCTTATCCAAGTACAAGGTGAAGGAAGTGAGGGCGGGAAGAGAAAATCTCCCTACCAGCAACAGCGACTCAGGGAGAAACTGGGCCCATAGCTAGCTGGAGGTAGGGTGATATTGCTCCCACCAATGAGCCATCTTCTTAGCTACACCTTTGTAGCTGTGGTCCCAGGCAGAGGAACCACCTGGAAACTGAGCTAAGGCCAGTTCCTTTTTCCAACAGGAGACACAGCTGGGCAGGGACTGTACAGACTCAGCAGGGCCAGGGCAGCTAGCAGCCAGTCAGTGTTCATGTCTCTCACCAGTCCCTGGAGGGTCCCCAGCCAAGGACAGATCTGGTCAGTTCCTGCCAGCAGCTTGAGCTGGAATGTCCTGGGAGGATCAGTAGAGGGTGGTCACTTGAGGAGCTTCACAGAGAGGTGGATGTCTACATCACAGAGGAAGATGTTCATGAGGTCGCGGCCTGCCTCCTGTGCTATCTGGGAGATCACATGGCCCTTCGGACCAATCAGCAGTTTCTGAGGGTATATGAAAGAGAAGGAAGACAGGAATGATGGCACATGCCTGTAGTCCCAGCTATTCGGGGGGCTGAGGTGAGAGGATCCTTTGAGAACAGGAGTTTGAGTTCAGGCTGGGTAAAAGTGCAACCCCTCTTTTAAAAAAAGAGAGGGTGGCCAGGTGCGGTGGCTCATGCCTGTAATCCCAGCACTTTGGGAGGTTGAGGCGGGCAGATCACCTGAGGTCAGGAGTTCAAAACCAGCCTGGTCAACATGGTGAAACCCTGTCTCTACAAAAAATTAGCTGGGCATGGTGGTGGGCACCTGTAATCTTAGCTACTTGGGAGGCTGAGGCAGGAGAATCACTTGAACCCGAGAGGCAGAAGTTGCAGTGAGCTGAGATTGCGCCTCTGCACCCAGCCTGAGTGACAGAGCAAGACCCTGGCTCAAAAGAGATTAAAAAATTAAAAAAGGAGAGGGTTAGGTGCAGTGGCTCATGCCCATTAATCCCAGCACTTTCGGAGGCCAAGGTGGGTGGACTGCTTGAGCCCAGGAGTTTGAGACCAGCCTGGGCAACATAGTGAAACCCTTTCTCTACAAAACTTTTTTTTAAATTAGCGGATGGTCAGGCAGCACTTTGGGAGGCTGAGGCGGGCAGACAATTTGAGGTCAAGAGTTCGAAACCAGCCTGGCCAACATGGTGAAACTCCGTCTCTACTAAAAATACAAAAATTAGCTGGGCATGGTGGTGGGCACCTGTAATCCCAGCTTCTTAGGAGGCTGAGGCAGGAGAATCACTTGAGCCCAGGAGGCGGAGGTTGCAGTGAGCAGAGATCGTGCCACTGCACTCCAGCCTGGGTGACAGAGTGAGACTTTGTCTCAGAAAAAATAAAAAATAAAAAAATTAGCTGATCCCAGCTCCTCAGGGGACTGAGGCGGGAGGATTGCTTGAGTGTGGGAAGTCAAGGCTGCAGTGAGCTGTGATCCCACCACTGTACTCCAGCCTCAGTGACAGAGCAAGACTGTCTCAAAAAAAAGAAAAGAAAAAGAAAAAAGAGAGAAGGACATGGTCCTGCTCTCAGGGCTCCAAGCTAGGGGAAGAACTCCTGTCAAATATAGTCTTGATCTCTCCTCTGAGCCTCATCTCACTTACCATATAAGATTCTTTGGGCACCAGAAGCTTCTGTTGGATAACCAGCTCCCCACCTGGTCCTTCCTCCCATACTGCCGTCTTCTGTAAAGGGAGACAAAAGATTAGTCAGTCATACTCCTGGGTAAAGGTGTGTGTCTGGTAGAGAGCCCCCAGAACCCTTCACTCTGTACCTGCTGTACATTGTAAGGCACTTCCTGAGGCAGGTGCTCTAGGAGTTTCGCTCGGATAATGTTGGCGCAGATCTCTTCTGGTGTCTGGCTAGTGAGGACTGCACTGTGGTACTCCCAGGGCCCTGGCTGGGCCTGTGTCAGGAGATATTGCTGTAGGAACAGAGGGAATAGATGGGCATCTTAATCCCAACCAGGACTTTTCTCCTCATTTTTGCTTCCAGGAGGAAATTAGAGGGCTGTCTTCATATGGTAGAAACCAAGGGCCAGACTATGGCCAAGACTAACTGACCTTTAGTGTTTTCACATCCTCCTGGCTTAGGGCTGACAACATGAAGATCTCCTTGAAGTGGGGCCAGCCAATCCTCTGAGGGTTTCCCACAGATAGTGTGTTTGCGTCCTTAACTGCTGGGCTGGGGCAACGGGTACCAGGCTGTGAGTGGAAGGCCTGCCTCATCTCGAGCTTTTTGCCGTTGACCACACCTTCAGTGAGGGCTGCCGTGAGCTCCAGGAGAACTGACTTCCGCTTCAGACAATCTATCTGGACATGGGGGATGGGCAAAGGGTGTGTGGTCAGAGATAGGGGACTTGGAGGGAAGTAGACCCCTTCCTCGGGTGGGTAGTGCTCACCTTGTTCATGACCAGGACACTAGGGATCTGGGAGAACTTGGTCAAGCACCTGAGCAACTGAGGGCTGAGCTGGTTCCGTGTCCACTTGTCCGAGACATCCACAAGAACCACAACTGGAAGATGGCAAGGCAAGAAGAAGGAAAAGGAAATGGTCACTCTTCCTCCTGCCCTGACAAAAGCTTACATGGTATGGGCTTGGCTTTCGCCCCACAAACTACCAAGGAATGAAAGGCCATGACCCCTGTAAACTGGGCTTAAGGTTCCCATCCTGAACCTAACCAAGATCAGCAGATTCCATGCTCTTCCATGGATCTTCCAACAAAGAGAGCTCCAGGTGGTGCCTGAGGGACAGACATACATCAGTCAGGAAGGGTCTTATGACTCAGGCATTTCTGATGAGGGATGTTGTATGGTAAAGGGGTTTTCCAGCCCCTATAATGGAATCTCCCCACCCTGTTTCAGTACCTCCCCCCATATCCACCCCAATTCCACCACCGTTACCTCTTCTGTTTACCAGGACTGATAATGCCAGGTGTGTCAAGTAGAATCTAAAATCAGGAAAGTGAGATACCCAGACCCCAGAAGAAAAGATTATGACTGGGAAGTGAGAGAGAGGCTACCTGCGATGTCAGGAGCCTGCCCTCCCTCCTCAGTCAAGCTATTATTGACTTTAGGTTTATATTTTGTTTTTGTTTTTTTTTGAGACCGAGTCTTACTCTGTCGCCCAGGCTGGAGTGCAGTGGTACCATCTTGGCTCACTGCAACCTCTGCCTCCTGGGTTCAAGCAATTCTCCTGCCTCAACCTCCTGAGTAGCTGGGATTACAGGTGTGCACCACCGCACCCGGCTAATTTTTGTATTTTTTTAGTAGAGACAGGGTTTCACCATGTTGGCCAGGCTGGTCTTGAACTCCTGATCTCAAGTGATCCACCCGCTTTAGCCTCCCACAGTGCTGGGATATGTGCACTGCACCCAGGCTGACCTTAGGTTTTTACCATTCTGCTTTGATGGCATCTTGGAGAAAGACAATGACTGTGAATATAAGGAAGATTAGGAAACAGTAAACAGAATGAAATCGGCTGGGCGTGGTGGCTCATGCTCATAATCCCAGCACTTTGGGAGGCCGAGGCGGGTGGATCACCTGAGGTCAGGAGTTTTGAGACCAGACTGGCCAACGTGGTGAAACCCCATCTCTACCAAAAATACAAAATTAGCCGGGCCTGGTGGCACATGCCTGTAGTCCCAGCTACTCGGGAGGCTGAGGCAGGAGAACTACTTAAACCCGGGAGGCAGAGGTTGTGGTGAGCTGAGATTGTGCCACTGAACTCCAGCCTGGGCAACAAGAGTGAAACTCCATCTCAAAAAAAAAAAAAGAGAATGAAATCTTTCTGACTAGATGCCAGGGGAGGGCAAGGTAGAGACAGAACTGTACCATGCCTAAAGGAAGAGGAAGAGGAAACCCCCTTTCCTGGCCAGGCATGGTGGCTCACGACTGTAATCCCAGCACTTTGGGAGGCCGAGGCAGGCTGATCACGAGGTCAGGACATCAAGACCATCCTGGCTAACATGGTGAGACACCGTTTCTACTAAAAATACAAAAAATTAGCCAGGTATGGTGGCGGGCGCCTGTAGTCCCAGCTACTTGGGAGGCTGAGGCAGGAGAATGGCATGAACCCAGGAGGTGGAGCTTGCAGTGAGCCAACATAGAGTCACTGAACTCCAGTCTGGGTGATAGAGTGAGACTCCATCTCCAAAAAAAAAAAAAAAAAAAAAGAAACCCCCTTTCCTCAGATAAATGAATGTAACCATCATCTTCTTCAAGGCTGATGGTAAGGGAGACCCTCTTAGCTTCACCCCCTGTCCTGTTTCAAGGACTCCCTTTGTAGGTACCCACCACCTGGGTCTCCTTCTCTGTGATGACCCCCAGAGCTTGGCAGCGAGTGGTATGCACCTTCTTGGAAACAGGGAACACCTGCCATGAACAAAGGAGTCTCAGTGAGGTACCAGATCCCTTCAAGACCATCCCTGAAGGCATGGCAAGAAGTAAAAGATGTAAAGGGTAGGATGGTCAAGGGTGTAGCATACCTTTCGGCCCAGTAGCTGGTTGGAGAGTGTTGACTTCCCTGCATTCGGGGCTCCCAGGAGGACCACTCGTAGGACCCGGGGATTCTCAGGCATATCAGGGTGATGGACCAAGAGGAGATCCTGCTCATCTATGTGCAAGTGGGAAGAGGCGTGAGACATAGTGGAATCTGGATTTCCTGTCAGGTGCTTGTTCCTGCCCGCCCACAAAGGGAGCAGGGATACAAAATTAGTGCACCAGGTTGAAGGCACCTAGACCTGACTTTGAGACTTTGTTTGGCCCTTAATTTACATTAATTTATAAAGTAACTCTCTGAGCCCTTTAGTTTTCTCATATGTAAAATCGAGTTGATATTAACGGTACCTACTTACCAGCTTATAATTTTTTTGATGACTAGCAATTGTGTAAAACAACTCAGCACAATGCCTGGCACTTAATAGTCAATTACTGCATGTAATTCTAATGTGTAGCTGTGCCTGAGAAGTGTATGTACATTTAAGCAAGCTGGACTACACAAAGCCAGATAATTCCTCAGCTCTCATTCTCTCACCCTACTAAGGGTACTATGAAGGCTCTGCAAGCTTTCCCAGTCTTTTTTTTTTTTTTTCTGAAGGAGGGACGGGAGGCAGGGCTAGGGGTCAAGAAGGGAGAGGGCCCAGCCTTTTTATATTGTCTCCTTATGACACCATTTTGCAATGACCAGTTTGTGTCCAGTCTCCAATACCGGGCTCTGAAGAATAAAGTGTGCTATTTTCCAGGTGCAACTGTGTCTTGACAAGTAGATGAAGCCCAACATGCATTTATTGGATCAAATTTGCTTCCCATGTCAGGGTGCAGAGCCATAGTTCTGCTTTGTCTGTGGCCCTTCAATCTCATGCTCTTTAGTGAGCGCCTCTGGTTGTGAACAGATCGTTTCCTTCTCCGACTCAAACTGTTATTTCTCTCCTGTGAGATTTTTCATTGCTCGTCCCTGTCAGGGCCTCAACACCGTTTTCTATAAAATAGAATCAAAGACAATATCCCCAGAAACCTTTCAGTGCTAAAAACGTGACAGTTCCGGGAAAACCTATCAGGGCTCTTTACCTGTGTGCATGGACACCGCGGGGACGCAAGAAGTCACCGAACTGTCGCGCTGAGAGAATCCGAGGAAGTGGTCCAGGGCAGAGCCCTGGCCATAATTCCGAGAAGCCGAAGCTAAGCGGGGACCAGAGAAAGCGGACCCCGCAACGCAGGACACGCACCTCCGTTGGAAGCTTAAGGGTGAGGAAAAAGGGATCACCCGCTTCCTCGCGACATGAGGGCCCACCTGCCAGACCCTTAACACCTCTTGAACAAGCCCAGCCCCGCGCCAACTGGGGGCAGCCATTACAGCCGCAAGGCACTCCGGGAACCGACCAGGAGCGTTCCTACGATTGAACGGAGCGGCTGACGAACCAGCGAGTAGGAGAGAGGTAGGTCGGCCCAAATGGAAAGCCGAGACACAGGAGATGTGGGCGGGAGGAGGAACCGCTCTGGAGACTGGTCGAGGCAAAGGAAGGGGGGAAATGTGTATTTAGAGTCTGTGCAAGTATGGTGGTAGTTTTGGACTCCCTTACACAACGTATTTTTTTCTTCTGCCAAAGTTTTGTAAAAGGCCCTTCTGGCCACGTCTCCTAAACTACATTTCCCATGAGGCCAAATAGCAGAAATCGTCGTTCCATCGAGGGAGGAATGGTTGTGGGACTGGTAGGGGGCGCTGTTCCGCCTGTCCCCATAAGGGTTTTGTTGTTGTTTGTTCCTAGTCCTTTTCATCCTTTGGCCTGCGGGATCCTCTCCCAGCCTTACTTTGCCTTGCCCTAGAGGTCAGCAGTGGCCCCGGGCTGTCTGCACCTTTGCTTTATACTAGGCTCCTGGAAGGAGTGGTCCTTGGGTCGGTGTTTGGGATGAAGAGCAGGTGTGGATTTCCCTCCTGTAAGCTTCGGCTACTGTCTCCTATCTGAGGTCATTCCTTTATGGAGAAAAAACAGGGTTTGCAAAGGAGGAAGAAGCAGCTTAGCCACCTAAGCTCTCCTAGACCGCTCTAGCAGCCAGAGAAACTCCATTTACCTTGGTCTGTTTGAGGACTTGAGCCCTCTTCATCCTTTGTAGCCTCTAAATCAAACACTTGAAACAGAGATACACCTTGGTAGAGGGGAGTTTAGGAAAGAAGGTTCTTAGAGTCAGTGCTCATTCTGTTGCCCAGGCTGGAGTGCAGTGGCACGATCATAGCTCACTGGAACCTGAAACTCTTGGGTTCAAGCGATCTTCCAGTTTCAGCCCTCTTGAGTGGCCAGGACTACAGGCATGTACTAACATGCCTGACTATGGAGGAAGATGTATAAAGCATCTACTAGCAAGCTCTGTCCCGTGCTGGGGATACATCAGTGAACAAAACAGACAGAAATCTCTATCACGGGACTTCGGGGACCTCATCTCTAAAATAACAAAAATATGACACAATACAGTATAACAACTATTTATATAGCACTTACATTGTATTAGATATTATAAGTAAGCTAGAGATGACTTAAAGTCATCTCTTACTACAAGAGAATCAGCAGATTTTGGTATCCATAGGATGGGAGGGTGGAAATTATAGTATCTAAATTCCCTGGGAAGACACAACTGTATATTCTGGCTTTCCTCAATTTCTCTCCTCCCATTCTGTCTTTTATTTTATTTTATTTTTTTTGAGACAGGGTCTTGCTCTGTCACCCAGACTGGAGTGCAGTGGTGCAATCATGGCTTAAGCATTCCTCCCACCTCAACCCCACTAGTAGCTGTGACTACAGACCTGCTGCCACCATGCCTAGTAATTCCTTTTTTTTTTTTTAGATGAAGTTTCGCTCTTGTTGCCCATGCTGCGTGCAATGGCACGATCTTGGCTCACTGCAACCTCCACCTCCCGGGTTCAAGTGATTTTCCTGCCTCAGTCTCCCGAGTAGCTGGGATCACAGGCATGCACCACCACGCCTGGCTAATTTTGTATTTTCAGTAGAGACAGGGTTTCTCCATGTTGGTTAGGTTGATCTCGAACTCCCAACCTCAGGTGATCCACCCACCTTGGCCTCCCAAAGTGCTGGGATTACAGGTGTCAGATACCATGCCCAGCGCTAATTTTTAAATCTTTTGCAGAGACAGATTCTCACTGTGTTGCCCAGGCTGGTCACGAACTCCTGGCCTCAAGTGATCCTCAGCCTCGGCCTCCCCAAGTGCTGAGTTTACAGGCATGAGACACCATGCCTGGCCTTTCCCCAGATATTTTTGTTCTTCAGTTGGTTGAATTCCTGGATGCTAAATCCTTGGATATTGAGGACCAATACTGAACAGGAGAGGGCCGTGGGGTTAATAGAGGATTTTCTTTTCTTTTTTAAGATGAAACTTTTATTTTTTTTGAGACAGAATCTGGCTCCCCTAGGCTAGAGTGCAATGGTTGAATCTCACTGCAACTTCTGCCTCCCAGACTCAAGCAATCCTACTTCTTCAACCTCCCAAGTAGCTGGGACTATAGACGTGGGCCACCACACCTGGCTAATTTTTTGGTAATTTTTTTGTGCAGATGGGGTTTCACCATGTAGCCCAGGTTGGTCTTGAACTCCACCTACTCCACCTCCCAAAGTGCTGAGATTACAGGCGTGAGTCACTGTACCTGGCCTGAACATTTTTTTTTTTCTTTTTTGAGACGGAGTCTTGCTCTGTTGCCCAGGCTGGAGTGCAGTGGCACCATCTCGGCTCACTGCAAGTTCTGCCTCCTGGGTTCATGCCATTCTCCTGTCTCAGCCTCCCGAGTAGCTGAGACTACAGGCGCCCACCACCATGCCTGGCTAATTTTTTGTATTTTTAGTAGAGTGGGTGTTTCACTGTGTTAGCCAGGATGGTCTCGATCTCATGACCTCGTGATCCGCCCACCTTGGCCTCCCAAAGTGCTGGGATTACAGGCATGAGCCACTGCACCGGGCCACATTGTTTTTTTTTTTTTTTTGAGACGGAGTCTCGCTCTGTCGCCCAGGCTGGAGTGCAGTGGCCGGATCTCAGCTCACTGCAAGCTCCGCCTCCCGGGTTCACGCCATTCTCCTGCCTCAGCCTCCCGAGTAGCTGGGACTACAGGCGCCCGCCACCTCGCCCGGCTAGTTTTTTGTATTTTTTAGTAGAGACGGGGTTTCACCGTATTAGCCAGGATGGTCTCGATCTCCTGACCTCGTGATCCGCCCGTCTCAGCCTCCCAAAGTGCTGGGATTACAGGCTTGAGCCACCGCGCCCGGCCTGTTTTTTTAATTTAAAAAAAATTTGTTTTGAGACACAATCTCACTCTGTTGTCTGGGCTGGAGTATAGTGGTGCAATTTTGGCGCACTGCAACCTCCACCTCCTGGGCTCAGGTGATTTCCCCTGTCTTAGCCTCCCAGGTAGCTGGGACTACAGATGTGCACGATCATGCCCAGCTAATTTCTGTTTTTGGTCTTTTTTTTGAGATGGAGTCTTGCTCATCGCCCAGGTTGGAGTGCAGTGGTACGATCTTGGCTCACTGCAACCTCCACCTCCCTGGTTCAAGTGATTCTCCTGGCTCAGCCTCCCGCGTAGCTGGGATTACAGGTCCCCGCCACCACACCGGCTAATTTTTGTATTTTTAGTAGAGACAGGGTTTCACCCTGTTGGCTAAGCTGGTCTCGAACTCCTGACCTCATGATCCGCCCGCCTCAGCCTCCCAAAGTTCTGGGTTTACAGGGATGAGTCACCGTGCCTAGCCTAATTTCTGTATTTTTTTATAGAGACAGGCTCTCACCATGTTGCCCAGGCTGGTCGTCGTCGTCTTTTTTTTTTTTTTTTTGAGACTCCCAGGCTGGAGTGAAATGGCACAATCTCATCTCACTGCAACCTTTGTCTCCCGGGTTCAAGCGATTCTCTTGCCTCAGGCTCTCAAGTAGCTGCGGTTATAGTCTTCTGCCACCACACCTGGCTAATTTTTTGTATTTTTAGTAGAGATGGAGTTTCACCATGTTGGCCAGGCTGGTCTCGAACTCCTGACCTCAGGTGATCCACCTGCCTTGGCCTCCCAAAGTGCTGAGATTACAGGTGTGAGCCACCGTGCCTGGCTTGGCCCAGGCTGGTCTTGAACTCATGGGCTCAAGTGAGCCACCTCCTTTGGCCTCCCAAAGTGCTGAGATTACAGGTGTTAGCTACTGCCCCTAGCCTTGGAACATTTTTTTTTTTGAGATGGAGTCTCTCTCTGTTGCCCAGGCTGGAGTGCAGTGGTGCAATCTCACCTTACTGTAACTACCACCTCCCGGGTTCAAGCAATTCTTCTGCCTCAGCCTCCTGAGTAGCTGGGATTACAGGTACACCCCACCAAGCCCGGCTAATTTTTGTAGTTTTAGTAGAGACGGGGTTTCACCATATTGGCCAGGCTTGTCTCAAACTCCTAACCTTGTGATCCGCCCGCCTTGGCCTCCTAAAGCGTTGGGATTACAGGCGTGAGCCACCACGCCTGGCAGAACATTTTTTAAAAATCTTTGATTTTTATAGAAAGAACCTGTTCAAAACTTGCCAGACACCGCACACGAGAAGTTTCCAGAACCACAATGATGAAAAAAACTAAAACTGACAGACAGAAGAAAATGGGCAAACAGAACTGACCAACAGAACAAACAGAACAAAAATACCCCGGGCTAAACTGTCTCAAAATCAAGGTCCCAGTTGACCAGAGGATTCTAAAGAAACTCATGTGGCCAAGAGTGAGGAGACCCCAATGCCTGAGCAAGTACCCAGAATGGAAGGAAAAACAATTCAGATATTCAAACCACAGTCCCTGCCCACTGGTCCCTCATGCTGTCAAGAGTGAGGCAAAGGGCTTCACAGCTTTATGGGGCAGAGAAGAGAGCGATGACAGTAACTTGAATAATGGGAGGAGGGGAATTTTTTTTTTTTTTTTTTTTTGAGACAGAGTGTCACTCTTGTTGGCCAGGTTGGAGTGCAATGGCACGACCTCGGCTCACTGCAACCTCCGCCTCCCGGGTTCTAGGTGATTCTCTTGCCTTAGCCTCCTGAGTAGCTGGGATTACAGGCCTGTGCCACCATGCCTGGCTAATTTTTTGGATTTTTAATAGAGACGGGGTTTCTCCATGTTGGTCAGGCTGGTCTCGAACTCCCAATCTCAGGTGATCCACCCTCCTCGGCCTCCCAAAGTGCTGGGATTACAGGTGTGAGCCACTGCGCCTGGTGAGGAGGGGAATTTTTATATTTCAACTTTTTGTTTTCTCTTCCCTTATAGGGGAAGAGGAGAGAGTGGTAGCTTGAAGTTAAGGAGAAAACAGTGATTTTTTTTCTTCTTCTTTAATGTAGAAAACATCTAGGAATGGCAGGCTGTCATGAAAAAAAATGCCAAATTTGGCCAATTCCTAAAGGGAGGTGGGCGCTTGTGTGGGTTGGTTATGAGAGGTACCAGCCTTGGGTGTTGCAGCCTCTTGGAAGAAAACACTCCAGATACAAATATTTGGGGGTGAGAGAGTAGAAGGGGGGCCAGAATGGGGAACCCTTAAGTGGTACCAAAATTAGCTGCCGCCTGCTCCCGGCTGGTGAGTTCCTGGGGTGTAGAGAGTAGCAGAGAAGGAATTGGGGTCAAAGAGAAAATAGAGATGCTGATTAAAAAAAAACCAAAAAACTCTACTCAAGGCTCCATGGCCCTGGGTCTGAAGAGTAGAAAACCGCTAAGTGTCAATTACAGTGCTTTCTTGAGTCATCCCCCACTGAACCTGAGCTCAGTTCTGGTGGAGAATCAATGCTGCCTGAACTGGGGGTATGGGCTGGTGGCCCAGTCTAGACTCTTGGCTCCCAGGGGAGAGGGGAAGGGGGCATCCCCTGCTGGAGACGATATATATGACAACAGCATATATTCCTGTATTTGAACCACTGTGGGTCTTCTGAGCCATTTCCCTACTTGAATTTCTTTTTTTTCTTTCTTTGAGGCAGAGTCTTGCTCTGTCACCCAGGCTAGAGTGCAGTGGCCCAATCTCGGCTCACTGCAACCTCCGCCTCCCTGGCAGTTCTTCTGCCAGGGAGATTCAAGCGATTCTCTTGCCTCAGCCTCCCAAGTAACTGGGATTACAGGCACCCACCACCACACCAGCTAATTTTTTTAATTTTTTTTTTTTTTTTTTTTTTTTTTTGAGACGGAGTCTTGCTCTGTCGCCCGGGCTGGAGTGCAGTGGCCGGATCTCAGCTCACTGCAAGCTCCGCCTCCCGGGTTCACGCCATTCTCCTGCCTCAGCCTCCCGAGTAGCGGGGACTACAGGCGCCCGCCACCTCGCCCGGCTAGTTTTTTTTGTGTTTTTTTAGTAGAGACGGGGTTTCACTGTGTTAGCCAGGATGGTCTCGATCTCCTGACCTCGTGATCCGCCCGTCTTGGCCTCCCAAAGTGCTGGGATTACAGGCTTGAGCCACCGCGCCCGGCCATTTTTTTAATTTTTAGTAGAGACGGTTTCACCATCTTGGCCAGGCTGGTCTTGAACTCCTGACCTCGTGATCCACCTTCCTCGGTGTCCCAAAGTGCTGGGATTACAGGCGTGAGCCACCGTGCCTGGGCCCCTACTTGAATTTCTTACCAAGGGCAGAATAGTGGATTTTTCCCCTGCCAATCATTAATTCATTATATACAATATGATTATCCATAGAAACACCCCTACTCCAAACTCAGACCATGTGGATGGATAAGGCTTACTCCAGGCAGGGAGCACACAACCCGGAACCAACTCAATCAGCATATAACATTCTCTTGCCCATGATGATTGTTTTAGGGATGAGCACATAACCCAAGGAGATAAAAGGTACAAGGAGAATTTTGCTTCTTTCCCACTGGAGCTGGATGTAAGAAGACATAATATCTGGAGCTGCTGCAGTCATGTTGATACCAGAAGGGGAGAGCCAACCCAGAGAAAGATGTCATTTATTCACTCACTCAACAAAAATCTATTGAGTACTTGCTATGTGCCAGACACTGTTCTAGGGCTTAAGTCACCCACTTCAGCCTTCCAAAGTACTGGGATTTCAGACATGAGCCAACATGCGCAGACCCCATCTGCTTCTCTCTCCTCCATCTTCACTACACTATTTTGTTTTTCTTTAATTAATTAATTTATTTATTTTTGAGATGGAGTCTTGCTCTGTCGCCCAGGCTGAAGTGCAGTGGCACAATCTCTGCTCACTGCAACCTCCACTTCCCAGATTCAAGCAATTCTCCTGCCTTAGCCTCCGGAGTAGGTGGGATTACAGGCGTACACCACAATGCTTGGCTAATTTTTTGTATTTTTAGTACAGACGGGGTTTCTCCATGTTGGCCAAACTTGCCTCGAACTCCTGACCTCGTGATCCGCCTGCCTCAGCCTCCCAAAGTGCTGGGATTATGGGCATGCACCACCACGCACGGCCCACTACACTATTTTAGTAAGAAAGATAAAGTTACACCTTGTAACCTGGGGTCAGGGAAGTTTTAGATTTTTTCTTTTTCCTTTTTTTTTTCTTTTGAGACAGAGTCTCTCTCTGTCATTCAGGCTGGAGTGCAGTGGCACTATCTCAACTCACTGCAACCTCTGCCTCCAGGGTTTAAGTGATTTTCCTGCCTCAGCCTCCCGAGTAACTGGGATCACAGGCATGTTCCACTACACCAGGCTAATTTTGTATTTTTAGCAGAGACGGGGTTTCTCCATGTTGGTCAGGCTGGTCTCAAACTCCCGACCTCAGGTGATCTGCCCACCTTGGCCTCCCAAAGTGCTGGGATTACAGGTGTCAGATACCACGCCCCGCGCTAATTTTTTTTTTTTTTTTTTGAGACGAAGTTTCACTCTGTCGCCCAGGCTGGTCACAAACTTCTGGCCTCAAATGATCGTCTGCCTCGGCCTCCTCAAGTGCTGAGTTTACAGGTATGAGACACCATGCCTGGCCTTTCCTCAGATATTTTTGTTGTTCAGTTGGTTGAATTCCTAGATGCTGAACCCTTGGATATTAAGGGCCAATGCTGAGCAGGAGAGGGCTGTGGGGTTAGTAGAGGATTTTCTTTTCTTTTTTAAGAGGAAAATTTTATTCTACTTGAGATGGAGTCTGGCTCCCCTAGGCTGGAGTGCAATGGTTGAATCTCACTGCAACCTCTGCCTCCCAGACTCCAGCAATCCTCCCTCTTGAGCCTCCCAAGTAGCTGGGACTACAGACACAGGCCACCACACTCGGCTAATTTTTTGGTAAATTTTTTGTACAGATGGGGTTTCACCATGTGACCCAGGTTGGTCTCGAACTCTGCCTACTCAGCCTCCCAAAGTGCTGAGATTACAGGCATGAGTCACTGTACCCGGCCTGAACATTTTTTTTTTAAATTAAAATAATTTTTTTGAGACACAGTCTCACTCTGTTGCCTGGGCTGGAGTGTAGTGGAGTGTAGTCTAGGCTCACTGCAACCTCTGCCTCCAGGGTTCAAGTGATTCTCCCACCTCAGCCTCCCAAGTAGCTGGGACCACAGGTGTGCACCACTACATCCGGCTAATTCTTGTATTTTTGGTAGAGACGGGGGTTTCACCATGTTGGTCAGGCTGGTCTCGAACTCCTGACCTCATGATCCGCCCGCCTCGGCCTCCCAAAATGCTGGGATTCAGGCGTGAGCCACCACACCTGGCCCTTATTTATTTATTTATTTATTTTTCTTTTTGAGACAGCGCCTTGCTCTGTCACCCAGGCTGGATTGCAGTGATGCAATCTCGCCTCACTACAACCCCTACCTCCTGGGTTCAATTGATTTTCCCACCTCAGCCCCCTGAGTAGCTGGGATTACAGGCATCCAACATCATGCCTGGCTAAATTTTGTATTTTTGTAGAGATGGGGTTTCACCATATTCACCAGGCTGGTCTTGTACTCCTGACCTCAGGTGATCCGCCCACCTCAGCCTCCCAAAGTGCTGGGATTACAGGTGTGAGCAACCACACCCAGCCTATTTATTTATGTATTTTGAGAGGGAGTCTCTGTCACCCATGTTGGAGTGCAGTGGTGCGATCTTGGTCCACTGCAACCTCCTCCTCCTGGGTTCAGGCAATTCTCCTGCCTCAGCTTCCCAAGTAGCTGGGATTACAGGCATAAGCCACCACGCCCAGCTATTTTTTTTTTTTTGAAACGGAGTTTCGCTCTTGTTGCCCAGGATGGAGTGCAATGGCGCGATCTTGGCTCACTGCAACCTCCACCTCCCAAGTTCAAGCGATTCTCCTGCCTCAGCCTCCTGAGTAACTGGGATTACAGGTATGTGACACCATGCCTGGCTAATTTTGTATTTTTAGTTGAGATGGGGTTTCTCCATGTTGATCAGGCTGGTCTGGAACTCCCGACCTCAGGTGATCTGCCCCTACTCAGCCTCCCAATGTGCTGATATTACAGGCGTGAGCCATCGTGTCTGGCCTTTTTATTTTTATTTATCTATTATTATTATTATTTTTTGAGACAGAGTCTCCCTCTGTCCTCCAGGCTGGAGTGCAGTGGCATGATCTCGGCTCACTGCAACCCCCGCCTCCTGGGTTCACCCCATTCTCCTGCCTCAGCCTCCCGAGTAGCTGGGACTACAGGCACATGCCACCACGCCGGGCTTATTTTTTGTATTTTTAGTAGAGATGGGGTTTCACCGTGTTAGCCAGAATGGTCTCAATCTCCTGACCTCATGATCTGCCCACCTCGGCTTCCCAAAGTGCTGGGATTACAGGGATGAGCTACCGTGCCCGGCCTATTTATTTATTTTTTCTTTTTTTCTTTTTTTTTTTCTTTTTTTTTTTTTGAGACGGAGTCTCGCTCTGCCGCCCAGGCTGCAGTGCAGTGGCCGGATCTCAGCTCACTGCAAGCTCCGCCTCCCGGGTTCACGCCATTCTCCTGCCTCAGCCTCCCGAGCAGTCGGGACTACAGGCGCCCACCACCGCGCCCGGCTAGTTTTTTGTATTTTTTAGTAGAGACGGGGTTTCACCGTGCCAGCCAGGATGGTCTCGATTTCCTGACCTCGTGATCCGCCCGTCTCGGCCTCCCAAAGTGCTGGGATTACAGGCTTGAGCCACCGCGCCCGGCTATTTTTTCTTTCTTTCCTTTTTTTTTTTTTTTTTTTGAGACGGAGTCTCGCTCTGTCGCCCAGGCTGGAGTGCAGTAGCGCAATCTCGGCTCACTGCAAGCTCCGCCTCCCGGGTTCACGCCATTCTCCCTAGGCCTCCGTGTAGCTGGGACTACAGGCGCCCACCACCACGCCCAGCTAACATTTTTTTTTTTTGAGATGGAGTCTCGCTCTATCGCCCAGGCTGGAGTGCAGTGGCACCATCTCGGCTCACTGCAAGCTCTGCCTCTGGCTTCACTCCATTCTCCTGCCTTAGCCTCCCGAGTAGGTGGGATTACAGGCACCCACCACCACGCCCAGCTAATTTTTTTGTATTTTTAGTAGAGAGGGGGTTTCACTGTGTTAGCCAGGATGGTCTCGATCTCCTGACCTCATGATCCGCCTGCCTTGGCCTCCCAAAGTGCTGGGATTAAAGATGTGAGCCACTGTGCCCGGCCCTATTTATTTTTTTAATTGAAATGGAGTCTCACTCTGTTATCCAGGCTGGAGTACAGTGGTGCGATCTCGGCTCATTGCAACCTCCCTTCCTGGGTTCAAGCGATTCTCGTGCCTCAGCCTCCTGAGTAGCTGGGACTACAGGTGCCCGCCACCATGCCTGGATAAGTTTTTGTATTTTTTCTTTTTCTTTTTTTTTTTTTTTTTTTTTTTTTTTTTTGAGACGGAGTCTCGCTCTGTCGCCCAGGCTGGAGTGCAGTGGCCGGATCTCACCTCACTGCAAGCTCCGCCTTCCGGGTTTACGCCATTCTCCTGCCTCAGCCTCCGGAGTAGCTGGGACTACAGGCGCCCGCCACCTCAGCCGGCTAGTTTTTTGTATTTTTTAGTAACGACGGGGTTTCACCGGGTTAGCCAGGATGGTCTCGATCTCCTGACCTTGTGATCCGCCCGTCTCGGCCTCCCAAAGTGCTGGGATTACAGGCTTGAGCCACCGCGCCCGGCCGTATTTTTTCAATAGAGACAGGTTTTCACCTTGATGGCCAGGCTGGTCTGGAACTCTTGACCTCAGGTGATCCGCCTGCCTCACCCTACCAATGTGCTGGGTTTACAGGCATGAGCAACTTTGCCTGGCCACTATTTTTAAAATTTTTTGTAGAGGTAGGTCTCCCTATGTTGCCCAGGCTGGTCTCTAACTGCTGGGCTCAAGCAATCCTCCCGATCTGGTCTCCCAAAATGTTGGGATTACAAGCATGAGTTACTATGCCTAGCTTTATTTTGATTTTTTTAACATTCCTCACTGAGCACTCAACTTGTCATCTTTTTTTCTTCTCTTTTCCCCCCTAACGTTATATCTTGGGCCTTATGTGTCCAAACTCTGAAGAGAGGAGACCAGCGCTGGAGTTGAGAGAGAAAAAAGAGCCGTGGTGATGAGGAGAGAGTTTAGTCTTGTACCTCCTCTTCCCTTTGGTTGCTGTTCATTGCCTGCTGCTTTCAAGTCTGTTTTGTTGAATTCTCAGGACTCAGTTGAGCTTAGTCTCGTCAGGCTATGCCAAAGCAGCACAGTAGTCTAGGGACTGTAGTCTAGGGACTGACAGTTGGGCCTCACTGGACTAAAGGTCTGGTTTTCCTTTCCCAGTTTGAGAAAGGGCCAGGCTCACAGTGAGAGCTGGAAAGTAGGGGACTATTTGCCTGCAAATTTCTCAATAGCACACACGCCATGCCTAGAACATTTCTGTCCAATAAACAGCATGTGCTTGATAAACGTACTGAATTTAGCGGTGTCCCCAGTGCATTCTAGGTGAGGTCACCTCCTTTTGACAAGGTCCCCAGGACTTCATTGCACCTCCTGGCTAGTAGCGTATTCTAGGATGGGAAAGCTGCCTTTACATAATTACTCCCGATACATTCTAGACACGATCATCTTCTTGAAAGAGACCCAAATTTGACCAAGCATGGTGGCTTATGCCTGTAATCCCAGCACTTTGGGAGGCCGGGACGGGCGAATCAGTTGAGGTCAGGAGTTCGAGACCAGCCTGGCCAACATGGTGAAACCCCGTTTCTACTAAATATACAAAAATTAGCCGGGTGTGGTGGCGTAAGCCTGTAATCCCAGCTACTCAGGAGGCTGAGGTAGGAGAATCGTTTGAACCCGGGAGGCGGAGGTTGCAACGAGCTGAGATCGCGCCACTGCACTCCAGCCTGGGCAACAAAAGCGAAACTCCGTCTCAAAAAAAAAAAAAAAAAAAAGACCCAGGCCGGGTGCAGTGGCTCATGCTTGTAATCCCAGCACTTTGGAAGGCCAAGGCGGGCGGATCATCTGAGGTTGGGAGTTGGAAACCAGCCTGACCAACATGATAAAACCTGTCTCTACTAAAAATACAAAATTAGGTGGGCGTGGTGGCGCATGCCTGTAATCCCAGCTATTCGGGAGGCTGAGGCAGGAGAATCGCTTGAACCCGGGAGGCAGAGGTTGCTGTAAACCGAGATCGCGCCATTGCACTCCAGCCTGGACAAGAGCGAAACTTCGTCTCAAAAAAAACCCACAAAAAACAAACAAAAAAAACACCCAAATTTATCATCAGTGGTCACCTCAGAGCACCTGAATTCAGGCCTTTAAGTGCAAGTAGGATGCAGAATTCTGGAAGGACCAGTGTGCGGCTCCTTGGGGAAGCGCGATCCAAGAGTTTACTAACCTAGGCACGGTACTCCAGAGGCGTACCCTGCGGCCGCCGCCAGATTCTCTAAGCCTCAGAATTCTTCAAGGCCAGTTTCATGTCCACTAGAGACCCAGGGGTCGAGACCATCAGGCACTGAGGAAGACGCCCCCGACAGGGGCTGCGCAGGCGCGTGCGGCCTGAAGGGGCCCAGGCGCTCCACGCTGCGCAGGCGCAGGAGCGGCTCCTGCTAGTCCCGACAGCGGCGCCGGTGACTGAGGGGCCGGGACGTGGCGAAGTGGTGGCGGCGGGCGGCAAAGGAGCAGCCATGAGGGCCGGGCCCAGTCACCGACCGTGAGTAGTGGTGGAGGGGGAGTGGACAACGCGTGGGAAGAGGGTAACTTGGCGGAAGGATACATGACTTTGTGGGGTGGGCTCTGACTGTGGGAGACGGAAGGGCGTGGGGGAGGTACAGTTTGAGGTGATGATGGGAGAATTTGGGACACAGGTGGCCGCAGAGCTGTACAGGTTGGTGGAATGGGAAGGGTTTGCGTGCTGTGGAGTGAAGCAGCCCATTTGTATCATCCCTTCCTCCAGGAGCTTTTGGTCGCCTCTTCTTTTCCGCTTATTTCAGAGAATGATCGCGAGGGGAGGGTGGTAGAGGATGAAAGCTCTGTTGGAGCTGAAGAAGCCACCTCTGAACCAGGCAGAGGAAGGGTCGGTATCCTGGAGTAATAGGCTGGTCTGGGTAGAGGATGGGAGTCGGGAGCCCTCTTTTGAAAGCTGGGAGGGGTCTAGGGAAAAGAGGTGTAGGGGCTTAGAGTCAAGCAGGTTCGAAAGGAAGTCCACCATTGATAAAGCTGCTAGGTAACCTTGAGCAGGTCCCACTTAACCTTTCTGAACACCAGGAAGATGTCGTGCTTCAAAAGGGCTATTGCAAGCATCACCTATGTAATTGAGATTGTTTATGCAAATTGTGAATTGTAAGTACTATGCTGATGTTAATGTGTCACCAACAATATACTGGAAGTTAGACCTTACCATTGTTAATGGAATGACTGATTTCTCTGTTAAGGTAAGAAGCATATTGTTTGTAAAACCTCAGTAGACACATATGTGTTTTCAGTGTGGGCATAGCAGATCATGTGCAGAACTACCAGTTCTGTAATGTGACGAATTAGCCATCAGACTTCTGTAGGAAAAATACCGTACTCTTTGGCGTTTTTACAAACGGTGTGCAGCTCCTCACCCAAAAGGATGGAGGGCCAATCTGTTAAAATACTTACTGAACATAGCTAACTCAGGTTGCCTTGTAATATAGTTGGCACTAATGTGCTTTAAAGAGTTGAGAAAAGGCCGAGCTCAGTGGCTCATGCCTGTAATCCGAGCACTTTGGGAGGCTGAGGCGGTCAGATCATGAGGTCAGAAGTTCGAGACCAGCCCGGCCAACATAGTGAAATCCCGTCTCTGCTAAAAATACAAAAAATTAACCGGGTGTGGTGGCGGGTGCCTGTAATCCCAGCTACTTGGGAGGCTGAGGCAGGGGAATCACTTGAACCCGTGAGGCGGAGGTTGCGGTGAACTGAGATAGCGCCATTTGCACTCTAGTCCGGGCAACAGTGCGAGACCCTGTCTAGGAAAAAAAAAAAAAACAGAGTTGTTAAAACTAGTTTGAGACAAGCTGGGAGGGCTGCCCAGTGAGGGATGTGAAAATACAATTTGTTGTTTTATTTTATTTTTGAGACAGAGTCTTGCTCTGTCACACTCTGTCACCAAGCTGGACTGCAGTGGTGTCATCTTGGCTCGCAACAACCTCCTCCTCCCGGGTTCAAGCCATTCTCCTGCCTCAGCCTCCCGAGTAGCTGGGATTACAGATGCTCACCACCACGCCTGGCTAATTTTTGTAGTTTTAGTAGAGATGGGGTTTCACCATGTTGGCCAGGCTGGTCTTGATTTCCTCACCTCAGGTGATCCACCCACCTTGGCCTCCCAAAGTGCTGGGATTACAGGCATTAGCCACTGTGCCTGGCTATTTTGTTATCTTTATTTTCATTTTATTTTATTATAATTTTTTTTTTGAGGTGGGGAAAGGAGTCTTGCTCTGTCGCCCAGGCTGGAGGGCAGTGGCGCGAACTTGGCTTACGGCAACCTCCGCCTCCTGGGTTCAAGCAATTCTCCTGCCTCAGCCTCCCTAGTAGCTGGGATTACAGGCACGCGCCACCATACCTGGCTAATTTTTGCATTTTTTTTAGTATAGTCAGGGTTTCGCCATTGCCGGCCAGGCTGGTCTTGAACTGCTGACCTCAGGTGATCCGCACCCCCACCCCAGCCTCCCAAAGTGCTGGGATTACAGGTGTGAACCACTGCGCCTGGCCCATTTTATTATTTTTAAATTATAAAAAGTTTTCCTTTGGAAAGGAGTTTCTGGCTGCTCTGGGGACCTGTCTCTATTTTGGAGGTCAGATATGCATACAGCAGCCCTCTAACTCTACTTTTTGTTACCCTGCTTATCAGTGGGATCTCCCAGGTGGAATATCTCAGAAGAGGAACCTAAGAGGTGTCTAGTTTTCCTGAGAGGCTGAAGAAACACTCCTGAGACGTTGTTTTTTAATGTAGACAAAGCAGAGGACAGTCAAACTATGTGTTTATGGAGAGAGAAAATGGGTTCTTTTTATTTTATTTTGTTTTATTTATTTATTTATTTATTTTGAGACGGAGTCTCGCTCTGTCGCCCAGGCTGGAATGCAGTGGCGCAATCTCGGCTCACTGCAAGCTCCTCCTCCTGGGTTCACGCCATTCTCCTGCCTCAGCCTCTCATGTAGCTGGGACTACAGGTGCCCGCCACTGCACCCGGCTAAGTTTTTTTATTTTTAGTAGAGACGGGGTTTCACCGTGTTAGCCAGGATGGTCTCAATCTCCTGACCTCGTGATCCGCCCGCCTCGGCCTCCCAAAGTGCTGGGATTACAGGCGTGAGCCACCGCGCCCAGCTTATTTATTTATTTTTTGACACAGAGTCTCACTCTGTCGCCCAGGCTGGACTGCAGTGGCGCTATCTTGGCTCCGTGCAACCTCCACTTCCCGGGTTCAAGCGATTCTCCTGCCTCAGCCTGCAAGTAGTTGCGATTACAGGCGCCCACCACCATGCCTGGCTAGTTTTTGTATTTTGGGTAGAGATGGGGTTTCGCCATTTTGGTCAGGCTGGTCTCGAACTCCTGCCCTGGGGTGATCCGCCTGCCTCCGCCTCCCAAAGTGCTGGGATCACAGGCGTAAGCTACCAAGCCCAGCGAGAAAATGGTTTCTAAAATGGAGATGCAAACTCCTTTTAAAAGGACATAGACGCTTCAGCTTTGCTGGCTCTGAGGATTGAGACCTTGAACTGTCAAGGCCTTTTGGAAATCAATGAGTGATTTGTCTTTTACCTGAGTAAAGGTAGGGAGGGGCTATACTAGGTTCTTGAAGATTCACAAATAAGGGGAGTGTATTATTTTATAGGAATGGGGAAAATGAACCTGGTTGTTTTTAACTTCTGGTAAAATGTGTTTCACTTTTCTTTCTTTAAGATAAGCTTTCTGGTTTTAAAAAGAAAGCATTTGTTACTATTGTGATGGGTCATTACAAAAATTTATTCCATCTTTGACTACTACATGGAGTAGAGTATAAAATGTTATACATTAGGCCGGGCGCGGTGGCTCAAGCCTGTAATCCCAGCACTTTGGGAGGCCGAGACGGGCGGATCATGAGGTCAGGAGATCGAGACCATCCTGGCTAACACGGTGAAACCCCATCTCTACTAAAAAAATACAAAAAACTAGCCGGGCGAGGTGGTGGGCGCCTGTAGTCCCAGCTACTCGGGAGGCTGAGGCAGGAGAATGGCGTGAACCCGGGAGGCAGAGCTTGCAGTGAGCTGAGATCCGGCCACTGCACTCCAGCCTGGGCGACAGAGCGAGACTCTGTCTCAAAAAAAAAAAAAAAAAAAAAAAAAAGAAAAAAAAAATGTTATACATTAAGTAGAGTATAAAGTGTTGAAGCTGGCCTTGCTATCTTATTTTATTTTTTAATAGTTGGACATTTATTTTTAATATTGGTAATGCATTTTTCTCCCTACTGGAAATTTCCATCAGTTCAAATAAGCCCATAAATGCCACCCATGTTACGTTAAAATAATAGAGGTTTGTTCAGCTGTGATGAGAATTTCCTGTCCTCCTCTCCTTCTATTCTCTTTCCTATTTGTGGTTACTTTTATGCAGTAAATGACCTTACAAAATGAGGATTTCTTCCCCTGGGAAAGAAAAAGGGGTGGACTAGTATCTTGATTGCCTGTTGTGTGAGAAGTTTTTCCAAAGTGGGACAGGAGCTTTGGAGATTTAAGGACTTCCTGTGAATCTCTGACATAGCAGGGGCTAAAAGAAATATTTATTGGCTTCTTCTTCTTATTATTATTTTTATATTTTGAGACGGAGTCTCGCTCTGTCGCACAGGCTGGAGTGCAGTGGCACGATCTCAGCTCACTGCAAGCTCCGCCTCCCGGGTTCTCGCCATTCTCCTGCCTCAGCCTCCCGAGCAGCTGGGACTACAGGCGCCCGCCACCATGCCTGGCTAATTTCTTTTGGTATTTGTAGTAGAGACGGGGTTTCATTGTGTTAGCCAGGATGGTCTCGATCTCCTGACCTCGTGATCCACCCGCTTCGGCCTCCCAAAGTGCTGGGATTATAGGTGTGAGCCAACATGCCCTGCCTTGTTTTATTCTATTTTTTTGATACCGAGGTTCACTCTGTTGCCCTGGGTGGAGTGCAGTGGCGAGATCTCAGCTCATTGCAACGTCTGCCTCCTGGGTTCAAGTGATTCTCTGGCCTCAGCCTCTCCAGTAGCTGGGATTACAGGCGCACGCCACCACACCTGGCTAATTTTTGTATTTTTAGTAAAGATGGGATTTCACCATGTTGGCCAGGCTAGTCTTGAACTCCCGACCTCAGGCGATCTACCTGCCTTGGCTTCCCAAAGTGCTGGGATTACAGGTGTGAGCCTCCACGCCCAGCTGAAAATCTTTTTTTTTTTTTTTAATTCTATTTATTAATTTGTTATTTTTTTTGAGACAAGGTCTCACTCTGTCGCCCAGACTGGAGTGCAGTGGCACAATCTTGACTCACTGCAACCTCCGCCTCCCAGGCTCAAGCAGTTCTCCTGCCTCAGCCTCCTGAATTGCTGAGATTACGGGCACGGCACTAACCGCCTGGCTAATTTTTGTATTTTAAGTAGAAATGGGGTTTCACCATGCTGGCCATGTTGGTCTCGAACTCCTGACCTGAAATGATCCACCCGCCTCTGCCTCCCAGAGTGTTGGGATTACAGGCATGAGCCACTGCACCCGGCCTAAAAACATTATGTTTAAAAACAAAATTATTGGTCGGGCATGTTAGCTCACTGCTGTAATCCTAGCACTTTGGGAGGCTGAGGTGGGTGGATCATTTGAGGTCAGGAGTTTCAAACCAGCCTGGCCAACATGGTGAAACCCCGTCTCTACTAAAAATACAAAGATTAGCTGGGCATGGTGGTGGTCACATGTAATCCCAGTTACTTGGGAGGCTGAGGCAGGAGAATCGCTTGAATCCAGGAGGTGGAGGTGGTAATAAGCCAAGCTCGTGCCACGGCACTCTAGCATGGGCGACAGAGCGAGTGAGACTCTGTCTCAAAAAACAAAAAGCAAAACAAAATAAAAAGAAGTATTTAATATCTACTTCTGTCTTATTACTTCTCAAGGTCTCGATTGTTTCCCTGTCAAAGCTCTGTGACTTAAAAGGACTACAATTTAACAAGAAAAATACTAAATTTTCTTTATTAAAGGATGCATTTAATACAAGGAGGGAAATAAGTAATCTGCTTTGCTGGTTCAATTTTTGTTTTAATTTTTATTTATTTATTTGTTTACTTTTTGAGATGGAGTCTTACTCTTGTCGCCCAGGCCAGGGCGCAGGGGCGCGATCTCGGCTCACTGCAACCTCTGCCGTCTGGGTTCAAGCTTCTCCTGCCTCAGCCTCCTGAGCAGCTGGGGTTACAGGTGCCCGCCACGATGCCTGGCTAATTTTTGTACTTTAGTAGAGATGGGGTTTTGCCATGTTGGCCTGGCTGGTCTCGAACTCCTGACCTCAGGTGATCAGCCTAAGGGAGGAGACCACCCCTTATATTGTCTTATGCCCAATTTCTGCCTCCAAAGAAAGAAGTAAAAACTAAAAGGCAGAAATGAAATCCACAAGCAGACAGCCCAGCGCCACACCCTGGACCTGGTATTTTTTTTTTTTTTTTGAGACGGAGTCTCGCTGTGTTGCCCAGGCTGGAGTGCAGTGGCGTGATCTCGGCTCACTGCAAGCTCCGCCTCCCAGGTTCACACCATTCTCCTGCCTCAGCCTCCAAGTAGCTGGGACTACAGGCACCCGCCACCTCGCCCGGCTAGTTTTTTGTATTTTTAGTAGAGACGGGGTTTCACCGTGTTAGCCAGGATGGTCTCAATCTCCTGACCTCGTGATCCACCCGCCTCGGCCTCCCAAAGTGCTGGGATTACAGCAGTGAGCCACCGTGCCCGGTCTGGACCTTGTAGTTAAAGATCTACCCCTGACCTAATAGGTTATGTTATCTATAGATTACAGACATTGTATAGAAAAGCACTGTGAAAATCCCTGTCCTGTTCTAATTACTGGTGTATGCAGCCCAGAGTCACATACCCCCTGCTTCTCAATTGATCATGACCCTCTCACGCAGACCCCCTTAGAGTTGTGAGCCCGTAAAAGGGACAGGAATTGCTCACTTGGGGAGCTCAGTTGTTGGAGACGTGAGTCTTGCCAAAGCTCCCGGCCAAATAAAGCCCTTCCTTCTTTAATTCGGTGTCTGAGGGGTTTTGTCTGCACCTTGTCCTGCTACAAGCCCACCTTGCGGCCTCCCAAAGTGCTGGGATTACAGGTGTGTGCTGGCTCAATTATTAAATGGTGGTTTGGTACAACACTGGATCATACTATTTCATGGGAAAATACAGGTCATTTAAGAAGTGATTTAGGGCCAGGTGCGGTGGCTTACGCCTGTGATCCCAGCACTTTGGGAGGCCGAGGCGGGTGGGTCACAAGGTCAGGAGTTCGAGACCAGCCTGGCCAATATGGTGAAACCCCATCTCTACTAAAAATACAAAAATTAGTTGGGCGTGGTGGTGGACGCCTGTAATCCCAGCTATCCGAGAGGCTGAGCCAGAGAATCGCTTATCGCTTAAACACAGGAGGCGGAGGTCGCAGTGAGCAGAGATCACGCCACTGCACTCCAGACTGGGCAACAACAGAGGGAGACTCTGAAAAAAATAAAGTAAATAAAAATAAGAAGTGATTTTGGTCTGCATGGTGGTTCATGCCTGTAATATCAGCACTTTGGGAGGCCTAGGAGGAGGATCACTTGAGCCCAGGAGTTCCAGACCAGCCTGGGTAATATGGTGAAACCCTCCCTTTACAAAAAATTAAAAATGAGCTGGGTGTGGTGGCATGTACCTATAGTCCCAGCTACTTGGGAGGCTGAGGTGGTAGGATCACTCGAGTCCAAGAGATCAAGGATGCAGTGAGCAGTAATCCGAGCTGTAATCACGCTATTGCACTCCAGCCTGGGAGACAGAGTGAGACCCTATTTAAAACAACAACAAAAATAAGTGTTTTGTTTAAAAGATTTACTTGGTTACCAATTTTCTGGGAACTGACCCTGAAACTAGTTGGGAAAAATATGCAAATCTAGAAACAACATAAGTATCAATTTGCGAATTTGTGTAATGTCTTTTTTTCTACCAGTAAGCCATAACTAGGCTTGAATTGTAAGCTCTGTGGGTTCTGTGGCCTCGTTGAAAAATGTTGGAGTTGATCCTTTCAGCAATCAACTTCAGCAAATATTTAAGTGTCTATCGTGTGTTATATCTTGTGCTAGGTGCTGGGAGGGAATTAAAATATAAATGACAAAATCATTTTTAAAGTGTTCACTGCTGGCCGGATGCAGTGGCTCACACCTGTAATCCCAGCAATTTGGGAGGCCGAGGTGGGCAGATCATGAGGTCAGGAGTTCAATACCATCCTGGCCAAGATGGTGAAACCCCGTCTCTACTAAAAATATAAAAATTAGCTGGGCGTGGTGGCAGGCGCCTGTAATCCCAGCTACTTGGGAGGCTGGGGTTGAGAATTCCTTGAATCCGGGAGGTGAAAGTTGCAGTGAGCTGAGATCGCACCACTGCACTCCAGCCTGGGCGATAGAGCAAGACTCCATCTCAAAAAAAATCCCAGAAAACAAAAAGCAAAAATTAGCTGAGCTTAGTGGCAGGCAGCTGTAATCCCAGCTGCTCAGGAGGCTGAGGAAGGAGAATCGCTTCAACCTGGGAGGTGGAGGTTGCAGTGAGCCAAGGTCGCGCCAGCCTAGACAGGGTGAGGCTCCATCTCAGAAAAAAAAAAAAGAGTTCACCTTTTTTTTTTATTTTTTGGTTTTTTTGAGACGGAGTCTTGCTCTGTCGCCCAGGCTGGAGTGCAGTGGCGCGATCTCGGCTCACTGCAAGGTCCGCCTCCCGGGTTCACGCCATTCTCCTTCCTCAGCCTCCCAAGTAGCTGGGACTACAGGTGCCTGCCACCAGGGCTGGCTATCTTTTGTATTTTTAGTAAAGACAGGGTTTCACCGTGTTAGCCAGGATGGTCTCGATCTCCTGACCTCGTGATCCGCCCGCCTTAGCCTCCCAAAGTTCTGGGATTACAGGCGTGAGCCACCAC
This sequence comes from Chlorocebus sabaeus, assembly GCF_047675955.1. Classification (NCBI taxonomy): domain Eukaryota; kingdom Metazoa; phylum Chordata; class Mammalia; order Primates; family Cercopithecidae; genus Chlorocebus; species Chlorocebus sabaeus. Next base: position 27,055,992 of record NC_132919.1, on the reverse strand, counting down.
ACCCAGCCTTTTTTTTTGTTTTTAAGGCTAGCTGAAGCAGTGGGAATGAAGAAGCAACAAATTTGTAACTTGTTGTATCAATTAGTTGTAAATACTACTGCACTCGGAGCAGCCACATTTTAATTAGAGACCAGCACATGAATAGTTCTGAGTCAGTACAATAAGTGCTGTAATAGAGATCTGTACTAAGTGCTATGGGAACATTAGCTCTGCCTTGTAGTGGGAGGGGAAAGTTAGAGAAGACTTCCTAGAGAAAGAGTCAGTTGGGTCTTGAAGGAGGAATACAATTTGGCTGAGTCAGCCAAAAAAAGGATTGGAAAAGTGACTGTTTGAAGTGAGAAAAATAGCTTGTACAAAGATACAGATGTGCAAGAAGTATGGACCTGTGGACTAGTTTAATGTGGCAAGATCATGGGGTATGAGGAAGGAATAGAAGGAAGTGAGGTGAGAGATGGGTTGGAATCCAGTTATGGGTGACCTTAGTAAGGGGTCTGAATTTTATTTTGTAGGTGCTGAGGAGTCATGGAAGAGTTTTTAAACCAGGTAAGGAACATGTTTAGATCACTATTTAAGTAGAAGTAACTCTGTTGACAGTGTAGAAGTTAGATTTTAAAAGGCAGAATTGATTGTAGGGGGACTAGCTGATTGGGAGACTGGTGTGATGGCTTGAGAGATATTGAAGATATCAGGCACAGTAGTCATGGTGGAATTGTAGACAGATTGAAGAACTTTTTAGGAGAGTAACTAAAAGGATCTCATTGACTTTATATTGGGGAATGGGTAGAGAAGAAGGAGTTGTCAACGATGGAGTTGAAATTGCTGGCTTGGACAATTAAGTGGAATGTGATGTCATTAACCAAGTTAGGGAATACAAGAGTAAAAGAGGGTATTACATTTGAGGGAAACAAGTTTGATTTTGGTGTGTAGTATTTGAGGTATCTGGGAAATCCAATAGCAAATCCAATAGGCTTCCGGATATATATATAGGTCTTGAATAGAAAGGTTCAGAAGGAAGATACAGATTTAGTAGTCATTAACATATTAGTAGGTAAAGTCAGATTGATGACCCTGTGAGTCCAAGCTTCAGTTGCTTTATATGTTGTTCATTCATATCTTTGAGAGATTAGCCTTGCAGGAATGTGGCATGACAACTACTACTTCATAGTACGGTGCTAGTCCTTTTCCTTATTTTTCAATTTTTTTTTCTGTGAACTTTTTTTTTTTTTGAGACAAAGTGTCACTCTGTCGCCCAGGCTGGAGTACGGTGGCACGATCTCGGCTCACTGCAACCTTAGTCTCCGGGATTCAAGCAATACTCCTGCCTCTCCCAAGTAGCTGGAACTACCACCGTGCCCAGCTAATTTTTGTATTTTTAGTAGAGACGGGGTTTCACCATGTTGGCCAGGGTGGTCTCAAACTCCTGACCTCAGGTGATCCACCTGCTTCGGCCTCCCAAAATGCTGGGATAACAGGCGTGAGCCACCATGCCCAGTGGAACTTGTCTTTTTTTTTTTTTTGAGAGGAAGTCTCCCTCTGTCGCCCAGGCTGGAGTGCAGTGGGGCGATCTCGGCTCACTGCAACCTCCGTTTCCTGGGTTCAAGTTATTCTCCTGCCTCAGCCTCCCAAGTAGCTGGGACTGCAGGTGCGCACCACCATACCTGGCTAATTTTTTGTATTTTTAGTTGAGACAGGGTTTCACCATGCTGGCCAGGCTGGTCTCGAACTCCTGACCTTGTAATCCGCCTGTCTCAGCCTCCCAAAGTGCTGGGATTACAGGCCTGAGCCACCGTGCCTGGCCCCTTTCCTTTTTTTTTTTTTTTAAATAGAAACAGAGTCTCACTGTGTTGCTCAGGGTGCTGTCAAAATCCTGGCCTCAAGTGATCCTCCTGCCTCAACCTCCCAGAGTGCTAGGATTTTAGGTGTGAGCCACGGTGCCCAGCCTTTCTTTTTTAACTGGCATCACTTTCCACTTTTTTGGAGGATTGTTTTTATAGCTTGTTTGCAAGGTAGGACATCCTGTTTTCAACTTCTCCCCCTTCTTGCTGTTATTCAAAGTAATTGGTCATTTTTTTTTTTTTTTTTTTTTGAGACGGAGTCTCGCTCTGTCACCCAGCCTGGAGTGCAGTGGCCGGATCTCAGCTCACTGCAAGCTCCGCCTCCCGGGTTCACGCCATTCTCCTGCCTCAGCCTCCCGAGTAGCTGGGACTACAGGCGCCCGCCACCTCGCCCGGCTAGTTTTTTGTACTTTTTAGTGGAGAGAGGGTTTCGCCGTGTTAGCCAGGATGGTCTCGATCTCCTGACCTCGTGATTCGCCCGTCTCGGCCTCCCAAGGTGCTGGGATTACAGGCTTGAGCCACCGCGCCCGGCGCAATTGGTCATTAAGAACAAAAACTTACGTATTGCTCTGTCTGTGCTAGGAGCTAAAATATAAGTATTTAGTGTTTTCTCCTTCATACCCACCTAGAGTTTATGTCTTGATGGGAGAAACAAGTTAACTCTCTCTTTTTTTTTTTTTTTTTTTTTTAGGCGGAGTCTGGCTCTTTTGCCCAGGCTGGAGTGCAGTGGCCGGATCTCAGCTCACTGCAAGCTGCACCTCCTGGGTTCACGCCATTCTCCTGCCTCAGCCTCCCGAGTAGCTGGGACTACAGGCGCCCACCACCTCGCCCGGCTAGTTTTTTTTTTTGTATTTTTTAGTAGAGATGGGGTTTCACTGTGTTAGCCAGGATGGTCTCGATCTCCTGACCTCGTGATCCGCCCGTCTCGGCCTCCCAAAGTGCTGGGATTACAGGCTTGAGCCACCGCGCCCGGCCGAAACAAGTTAACTCTCAATCACAGAGTTAAGAGTGATGATAGAGGTCTTTAGAGTGTAATGAAAATATGTTAACCCTTGACCCATATTTGGGGAGAATCAAGGAAGGCTTGTGGATGGAGGATTGTCCAAAGACCTGAAGGATGAGTACGATTTAGGTGAAGAGTCAGAGGAAGATCATTGGCAGCAGAGGGACCATTGTTTGTAAAGTACAAGAAGCTTAACATTTTATTGTCACCGTTTGGAATGAATAGCTTGTCTTTTATGAAAAATGGGTTTTCAACTCTGTTGTACTAAACAATGATACATATCTTTATGTAAAACATTTTTCTTTTCCTCTGGACAACTGCAGGAAATCTCAGAACAGCCGTGCAAGTGAAAAATTAGAATCTTGAGCTGGGCGCGGTGGCTCATGCCTGTAATCCCTGCACTTTGGGAAGCCAAGGCGGGCGGATCACGAGGTCAGGAGATCAAGACCATCCTGGCTAACACGGTGAAACTCTGTCTCTACTTAAAATACAAAAAATTAGCTGGGCGTGGTGGCGGGCGCCTGTAGTCCCAGCTACTCAGGAGGCTGAGGCAGGAGAATGGCGTGAAGCCCGGAGGCGGAGCTTGCAGTGAGCCCAGATGGTGCCACTGCACTCCAGGCTGGGTGACAGAGCAAGACTCCGTCTCAAAAAAAAAAAAAAAAAAAGAAAAAATTAAAAACAAGAATCTTGAAAAATAGATGTTAGATTTCTAATCCTTCTAGTACCTCTATTGGTTTTTTTCTTTCTTATTTTCTTTTTTTTTTGAGACAGAGTCTTGCCGTGTTGCCCAGGCTGGAGTGCAGTGGCCTGATCTCGGCTCACTGCAAGCTCCGCCTCCCGGTTTCACGCCTTTTTCCTGCCTCAGCTTCCTGAGCTGCTGGGACTACAGGCGCCCAACACCATGCCTGGCTAATTTTTTTGTATTTTTAGTTGAGACAGGGTTTCACTCTGTTAGTCATGATGGTCTCAATCTCCTGACCTCGTGATCCGCCCACCTCGGCCTCCCAAAGTGTTGGGATTACAGGCGTGAGCCACCTCGCCCAGCCCTGCATTGTTTTTTTCTTTAAGTAAATCTAGGAAGCTAACCCCTACTTAAAAGTAGACACTTTGGCCGGGCACGGTGGCTCAAGCCTGTAATCCCAGCCCTTTGGGAGGCCGAGGCTGGTGGATCACGAGGTCAGGAGATCGAGACCATCCTGGCTAACACAGTGAAACCCCATCTCTACTAAAAATACGATAAACTAGCCAGGCGCGGTGGCAGGCGCCTGTAGTCCCAGCTACTCGGGAGGCTGAGGCAGGAGAATCTCTTGAACCTGGGAGGTGGAGGTTGCAGTGAGCTGAGATCGCACCACTGCTCTGCAGCCTGGGCAACAGCAAGACATGCTCTCAAAAAAAAGGTGCGGGCACGGTGGCTCGTGCCTGTAATCCCAGCACTTTGGGAGGGCGAGGCAGGTGGATCACAAGGTCAGGAGTTCGAGACTAGCCTGGCCAATATGGTGAAACCCCGTCTCTACTAAAAATACAAAAAACTAGCCGGGCGAGGTGGCGGGCGCCTGTAGTCCCCGCTACTCGGGAGGCTGAGGCAGGAGAATGGTGTGAACCCGGGAGGCGGAGCTTGCAGTGAGCTGAGATCCGGCCACTGCACTCCAGCCCGGGCGACAGAGCAAGACTCCGTCTCAAAAAAAAAAAAATAAATAAAAATAAATAAATAAATAAATAAATAAATAAATAAAAATACAAAAAGAATTAGCCAGGCGTGGTGGCACATGCCTGTAATCCCAGCTACTTGGGAGGCTGAGGCAGGAGAATTACTTGAATCTGGGAGGCAGAGGTTGCAGTGAGCCGAGATCGTGCCACTGCACTCCAGCCTGGGTGATAGAGCTAGACTCCATCTCAAAAAAAAAAAAAAAAAAAAAAATGTATAAGGAGCTCAAAACTCAGCGAGAAGAAAGCAAACAACGCCATTAAAATAATGGGCTGGATCCAGTGGCTTATGCCTTTAATCCCAACACTTTAGGATGCCAAGGCAGGCAGATCACTGGATCCCAAGAGTTTGAGATCAGCCGGGGCAACATGGCAAAACTCTGTCTTGACAGGAAAAAAAAAAAAAAAAAAACCACAAAAGTTAACTCAGTGTGGTGGCATGTGCCTGTAGCCCCAGCTACTCGGGGACTGAGGCAGGAGAATCGAGTGAACCTGGGAGGTGGAGGTTGCAGTGAACTGAAATTGCGCCACTGCACTCTAGCCGGGGAGATAGAGTGAGACTGTGTCTCCTAAATAAATAAATAAATATGACCTAAGTATTTATCCAAGTGAAATAAAAATCTGTGTTCACAAAAAACTTGTCTGTGACTGTTTACAGCAGCTTTATTTATAGTCACCACAAACTGGAAAGAACCTGAATGACTCTTAGCTGGGGAATGGATAAACTATGATATATCTACACAATGGAATACTATTCAGCAATAAAAAGGAACTATTCACATATGCAGTAACGTGAATGAAATTCTTTGGTATTATGCTCAGTGAAAGAAACAAAACTCAAAAGGCTGTAGTCTGTATGACTGCATTTGTATGATGTTCTGGGGAAAACTCAAAACTATAAGGACAGTGGGGAACAGATCAGTGATTGCCTGGGGATAAGAGTAGAGAGAGAGTGAGCCGGGTGCAGTGGTTCATGCCTGTAATCCCAGCACTTTGGGAGGCCGAGTTGGGGCATATCACCTGAGGTCGGGAGTTTGAGACCAGCCTGACCAACATGGAGAAACTCCGTCTCTATTAAAAATACAAAATTAGCCGGGCGTGGGGGCGCTTGCCTGTCCTAGCTACTCAGGAAGGCTGAAGCAGGAGAATCGCTTGAACCTGGGAGGCAAAGGTTGCGGTGAGCCAAGATGGCACCATCGCACTCCAGCCTAGGCAACAAGAGTGAAACTCCATCTCAAAAAAAAAAAAAAAAACACTGTAGAGAGAGAGTGGCCAAGTGCGGTGGCTCACACCTGTAATCCAGCACTTTGGGAGGCCGAGGCGGGCAGATCACGAGGTCAGGAGTTCAAGACCAGACTGGCCAATGTAATTAAACCCCGTCTCTACTAAAAATGCAAAAATTAGCTGGGCATGGTGGCACGCACCTGTAGTCCTAGCTACTCGGAACGCTGGGGCAGGACAAGCGCTTGAACCTGGGAGTCGGAGGTTGCCATGAGCTGAGATGGCACCACGCTGCACTCCAGCCTGGTGACAGAGCGAGATTGTCTCAAAAAAAAAAAAAAAAAAAATGTAGAGAGTTTGACTGCAAAGAGGTAGTATGAGGAAATTTTTGGGGGGTGACATGACTGTTCCATGTTTTGATTGTGGTTGTGGTTACATGACTATGCATTTATGATAACTCTTAGAACTGAACACTAAAAGAGTGTTTTTTTTGTCTGGGGCGGAGAAGAGAGGCTTTAAAGACTAATTCCAGAAATGTAATTCTCTAAATACATTTGAATTTTTAGCTTAATTTTCTTTTTTAATATGTTTTACATAATTAAAAGTGAAAAGTCTAGAAAATTTAAATCCTTTTGAATTTATTTTACTTAGAAATGCAGTTGTGGGTTTTTTGTTTTTTTCTGTTTTGTTTTGTTTTGTTTTTGAGACAGAGTCTTCTCTGTAGCTCAGGCTGGAGTTCAGTGGCACAATCACAATTCACTACAACCTCTGCCTCCTGGCTCAAGCGATCCTCCCACCTAAGCCTCTTGAGTCGCCGGCACTACAGATGGCGCACCACCATGCCTGGCTAATTTTTTGTGGGTATTTTTTGTTTTAGAGATGGGGTTTTGCCGGCCGGGCGCGGTGGCTCAAGCCTGTAATCCCAGCACTTTGGGAGGCCGAGGCGGGTGGATCACGAGGTCAGGAGATCGAGACCATCCTGGCTAACATGGTGAAACCCCGTCTCTACTAAAAATACAAAAAACTAGCCGGGCGTGGTGGCGGGCGCCTGTAGTCCCAGCTACTCGGAGGCTGAGGCAGGAGAATGGCGGGAACCCGGGAGGCGGAGCTTGCAGTGAGCCGAGATTGCGTCACTGCACTCCAGCCTGGGTGACACAGCGAGACTCCGTCTCAAAAAAAAAAAAAAAAAAAAAAAAAGATTACTTATGCCCTTTCCCTTTAAGGCCCTGGTGCCTGATACATAGCAGATGCTTGATTCCATCATCCTGCCTCACTTTATTATATTTTTGCTCAAGCTATTTTCTTCCAAGGACATTTCTTCCAAAATAGACAAACATAACCAATTATCTGAACAAACATAACCAAGACTCTCCTAATTAAGCTTTAGGATTTAGCTCATAGTTAATTTCTTCTGTGAAGTCTTCCCCGTTCCCAAGGCACTATTAATCACTCTTGCTGATGGGCTACTCTGACATTTTACTATCCTGCTAACATTACCTTTATTATTATTTTTTACATTGTTTAAAGGGCAACATCGGCCGGCTCAAGCCTGTAATCCCAGCACTTTGGGAGGCCGAGACGGGCGGATCACGAGGTCAGGAGATCGAGACCAGCCTGGCTAACACGGTGAAACCCCGTCTCTACTAAAAAATACAAAAAAAAAACTAGCCGGGCGCGGTGGCGGGCACCTGTAGTCCCGGCTACTCGGGAGGCTGAGGCAGGAGAATGGCATGAACCCGGGAGGCGGAGCTTGCAGTAAGCTGAGATCTGGCCACTGCACTCCAGCCTGGGTGACAGAGCGAGACTCCGTCTCAAAAAAAAAGAAAAAAAAAAAAAAAAAAAAGGGCAACATCTCATTCTATAAAATAGAATGCATGTTCCTTACATTTGTTATTTAATTGCCATTCTGTTTCCTCATCTGGATTGTGAGCTTTTTGTAGGTAGGGGTTATGCCTTTTTCACTTTTTTTTTTAATAGACAGGATCTCGCTGTGTTCCCAGGCTTGGAGTGCCATGGCATTGTCATCACTCACTGCAGCTTCTAAACTCTTGGGCTCAAGCAATTCTCCTGCCTCAGCCTCCCAAGTAGCTAGGACTACAGATGCAAGCCAGTGTGCCAGCTAATTTTTAAAATATTTTGTGGAGATGGGGTCTCAATATGTTGTCCAGACTGTTTTTTTTTTTCTTTTTTGAGACAGAGTTTAATTCTCCACCAGGCTAGAGTATAGTGGTGCTGTTATAGCTCACTGCAACCTCAAATTCCTGGGCCTAAATGATCCTCTTGTGTCAGCCTCCCAGGTAGCTAGGAGAGTAGACACAAGCCACTGTGCCTGGCTAATGAAAAAAAAATTTTTTTGGCCAAGACAAGGTCTCGCTATATTGCCCATGGTGGTCTCAAGCTCCTGGCTTCAAGTGACCCTCCCACCTCAGCCTCCCAAAGCGCTGGGATTACAAGTGTCAGTGCCTGGCCCTTTTTTACCTTTTTATTTTATTTTATTTTTTTATTTTTTTATTTTTTGAGACGGAGTCTGGCTCTGTCGCCCAGGCTGGAGTGCAGTGGCCGGATCTCAGCTCACTGCAAGCTCCGCCTCCTGGGTTTACGCCATTCTCCTGCCTCAGCCTCCTGAGTAGCTGGGACTACAGGCGCCGCCACCACGCCCGGCTAGTTTTTTTTTTTTTTTTGTATTTTTTAGTAGAGACGGGGTTTCACCGTGTTAGCCAGGATGGTCTCGATCTCCTGACCTTGTGATCCGCCCGTCTGGGCCTCCCAAAGTGCTGGGATTACAGGCTTGAGCCACCGCGCCCGGCTTTACCTTTTTAATGTCAGCACCTAACAACTAAGCCTGCCAAATATATTGAGTTTCTACTGTGTTTTCAGCATTGGCGGTACACAAAACAAGATAGACAAAATCCCTGCTGTTATGGAGCATACATTCCAGTGAGGGCAAACAGGCAACAAACAGCTTTTTTTTGTTTTTGTGTTTTGAGACGGAGTTCCACTCTTGTTGCCCAGGGTGGAGTGCAGTGGTGCGATCTCGGCTCACCAGGTATGAGCAATTCTCCTGTCTCAGCCTCCCAAGCAACTCAGATTACAGGCATGCACCACCACGCCCGTCTGTTTTTTTTGTATTTAGTAGAGACGGGGTTTCACCATGTTGGTCAGGCTTGTCACAAACTCCTGACCTCCAGTGATCCACTGGCCTCAGCCTCCCAAAGTGCTGGAATTACAGGCGTGAGCCACCGTGTCCAGCAACAGACAGCTTTTTAAAAATCAGTTAATGGCCGGGCATGGGTGGCTTATGCCTGTAAACCCAGCACTTTGGGAGGCCGAGGCAGGCAGATCACTTGAGGTCTGGAGTTCAAGACCAGCTTGGCCAACATGGTGAAACCCTGTCTCTACTAAAAATACCAAAAATTAGCTGGGTGTGGTGGCATGAGCCTGCAGTCCCAGCTATTCAGGAGGCTGAGGCAGGATAATCGCTTGAACCGGCAGGCAGAGGTTACAGGGAGCCAAGATCGTGCCACTGCATTCCAGCCTGGGCTACAGGGCAAGACTCAGTCTCAAAAAAACAACAAAAAAGTCAGTTAATGGCCAGGCACGGTAATCCCAGCACTTTGGGAGGCCTAGGTGGGTGGATCACTTGAGGCCAGGAGTTCAAGACCAACCTGGCCAACATGACGAAACCCCATCTCTACTTTTATACAAAAATTAGCTGGGCATGGTGGTGGATGCCTGTAATCCCAGTTACTTGGGAGGCTGAGGCAGGAGAATTGCTTGAACCCGGGAGGCGGAGGTTGCAGTGAGCCAAGATTGTGCCATTGTACAGCCTGCGAGATAGAGCGAGACTCTATCTCAAAAATAAAATAAAACAAAATAAATAAAAATCAGTTAATGATAAATACTGTAAAGAAAAATAGAGGATGTGATAATATGAAATGAATAGGTACTTTAGATTGGGAGACAATCTCTCTGAGGATATGGCATTTAAGATCTAGGAGTATATGAAGATCAGCAGATCAAACATTATAGTGCAGAGCACCTAAGGAGGAATGAACTTGGTATGTTGGAGGAACAGAAATCAGGCCAGTATTGTTTGAATACGGTGAATGAAGGAGAGAATGACCAGAGATGAGAAAGGCAGAGGCTACATGACAGTGAGATTTGGAAGCTAGGGTAAGGTGTTTCGTTTCCTTTGGAGTGTTTTTTTTGTTTGTTTTTTGGGTTTTTTTTAGATGGGGTCTCACTCTGTCACCTAGGTTGGAGTGCAGTGGCGCAATCTTGGCTCACTGTAACCTCTACCACCGGGCTAAGGGATCCTCCCCCCTCAGCCTCTCAAGTAGCTGGGACCATAGGTGCACGCCTGTACGTCTGGCTAATTTTTTTGTATTTTTGGTAGAGATCAGATTTCACCATGTTGCCCAGTCTGGTCTCAAACTCCTAAGCTCAGGCAATTCACCTGCCTTGGCCTCCCAAAGTGCTGGGATTTCAGGCGTGAACCACTGCACCCAGCCTCCTTTGGAGTTTTTAAGTATGAATATGATATGAGTTGATTTGTGACTAGAAAGAATGATCAGTTGCTGTGTTAGAAATGGATTGTAGTGTGGGCGCGGTGGCTCACGCCTGTAATCCCAGCGCTTTGGGAGGCCAAGGTGGGTGGATCACTTGAGGTTGGGAGTTCGAGACCAGCCTGACCAACATGGGGAAACCCCATCTCTACTAAAAATACAAAATTAGCTGGGCGTGGTGGCACATGCCTGTAATCCCAGCTACTCAGGAGACTGAGGCAGGAGAATTGCTTGAACCCGGTTTGCGGTGAGCCGAGATCACACCATTGCAATCTAGCCTGGGTAACGAGCGAAACTCCATCTCCAAAAATAAATGGATTGTAGAAGGAAGCAAGGAGACCAGTAACAAGGCTCTTTGCACGAATCACATGAGACTTTATGGTAACTTGGACTGGGGTGATGGTATAAAAGCTGTGGAAAGGTGGACAGATTTGGCATGTCTTTTGGAAGTGAAGTTGACAGGGCTTGCTTTGGGATTGTTACAGGTAATAAGGAATCATGGATAACTTCTAGATTATTGACTGGAGCAACCAGGGAAGTAAATGGTTGATGCTGTTAATTGAGATGAGTAAGCCTAGCAGAATATAATTGTCTAGAATTCTTGGACAGTGGTGGCTCATGCCTGTAACCCAGCACTTTGGGGGCTGAGACAAGAGGATCGCCTAAGCCCAGGAGTTTCAGACCAGCCTGGGTAAGATAGAGAGAACCTGTGTCTACAAAAAATAAGAAAGTTAGCCTACTTGAGGGGCTGAGGTGGGAGGATGGCTTGAACCCAGGGGGTGGAGGTTACAGTGAGCTGTGATTGTGCCACTACACTTCAGCCCTGGCAACAGAGTGATAACTTGTCTAAAATAAAAAAAAAAAAATTGTTGGCCGGCGCGGTGGCTTGCGCCTGTAATCCCAGCACTTTGGGAAGCCGAGGCGGGTGGATGGTGAGGTCAGGAGATTGAGACCATCCTGTCTAACTCGGTGAAACCCCGTCTCTACTGAAAATACAAAAAATTAGCCGGGCATGGTGGCGGGCACCTGTAGTCCCAGCTACTCGGGAGGCTGAGGCAGGAGAATGGCATGAACCTGCGAGGCAGAGCTTGCAGTGAGCCGAGATTGTGCCACTGCACTCCAGCCTGGGTGACAGAGTGAGACTCTGTCGCAAAAAAAAAAAAAAAAAAAAAAAAATTATCTTTTGGTCCTGCCAGGTTTGAGATACTTATTAGGTATTCAAATGGAGAAATTAGATAGGCAGTTGGATAGAAATGCCTGGCATTCCTAGGAGAATTCTGAGCTGAAATAGATAGAATCTGAAGTCATGGAATTTAATCAGGAGGTCATCTACGGATGGTTTGTGGCTAGAGAAGAGCAATTTGTTTTTTTTTTTTTTTTTTTTGAGACGGAGTCTCGCTCTGTCGCCCAGGCTGGAGTGCAGTGGCGCAATCTCGGCTCACTGCAAGCTCCACCTCCCGGGTTCACGCCATTCTCCTACCTCAGCCTCCCGAGTAGCTGGGACTACAGGCGCCCGCCACTGCGCCCGGCTAATTTTTTTCTATTTTTTAGTAGAGACGGGGTTTCACCATGGTCTCGATCTCCTGACCTTGTGATCCGCCCACCTCGGCCTCCCAAAGAGCTGGGATTACAGGCGTGAGCCACCGCGCCCGGCCGAGAAGAGCAATTTGAAAGAGAAGGACTAGCTAGTGAGGTAGGTGGAAAACCCAGAAAGTGATGCTATAGAAGGCAAGTAAAGAAGTGTTTCAAGAAGGGAGTGGTCAGCCTGGGTAACATAGTAAGACCCTGTGTCTACAAAAAATAGAAAATTAGCTGTCTGGTAGCACATGCCTGTGGTAGTCCCAGCTATTCAGGAGGCTGAGGTGGGAGAATTGCTTGAGTCTGGGAGGTTGAGGCTGCAGTAAGCAGTGCTCGTGCCACTGCACTCCAGTCTAATCATGCCACTGCATTCCAGGTGACAGAGCTAGACACTGTCTCAAAAAAAAAAACAACAAAAAAAAAAACACGGAGTGGTGTGCTCTGTTGAATGCTATATAGAGGTCACATAACAGAGAAGTACTCACAGGATTTGACAAGCTAGGGACCTAGGGATTATTGCTGACTTCCAGTAGACCCGTTCATTGGAGTGGTGGAAATAGAAGTCTAATTGTAGTTGATTGAAGGGGAAAAGTAAGATGAAGAAACATTTGATCATTTTTTTTTTGTTTTTGTTTGGTAACAGGTTTTGGTATCCAGTTTCTTTGAAAACTTCCTGTGTCATTGTAACTAAGTACTTACCTGTTTGTATTCCAGTTGAATATGTGGCTTCCCGCCACCCCGCCCCCCGCAAGACAGAGTCTCGGTCTCTTGCCCAGGCTGGAGTGCAGTGGCGCGATCTCGGCTCACTGCAACCTCTGCCCCAAGTTCAAGTGATTCTCCTGCCTCAGCCTCCTGAGTAGCTGGGACTACCTGCGCCTGGAACCACGCCTGGCTAATTTTATTTTCATATATATATAATATATATATATATTTAGACGGACTCTTGCTCTGTCACCCAGGCTGGAGTGCAGTGGCGTGATCTCAGCTCAGCGCACCCTCTGCCTCCTGGGTTTTAAGCAGTTCTTTCTGCTTCAGTCTCCCGAGTAGCTGGGATTACAGGCGCCTGCCACCATGCCCAGCTAATTTTGTTTTTTTTTTTTTTTTTTGAGTTGGAGTTTTGCTCTTGTTGCCCAGGCTGGAGTGCAATGGTGCAATCTCGGCTCATTCCAACCTCCGCCTCTTGGGTTCAAGCGATTCTTCTGCTTCCGCCTCCCAAAGTACTGGGATTACAGGTATACGCCACCGCGTCCGGCTTAATTTTTGTATTTTTAGTAGAGACGGGTTTCACCATGTTGGCCAGGCTGGTCTTGAACTTCTGACCTCAGGTGATCCACCTGCCTCGGCCTCCCAAAGTGCTGGGATTACAGGCGTGAGCCACTGTGCTGCCCGGCCTTTTTTTTTTTTTGAGACGGAGTCTTGCTCTGTCACCCAGGCTGGAGTGCAGTGGCCGGATCTCAGCTCACTGCAAGCTCCACCTCCCAGGTTTACGCCATTCTCCTGCCTCAGCCTCCCGAGTAGCTGGGACTACAGGCGCCCGCCATGTCGCCCGGCTAGTTTTTTGTATTTTTTGGTAGAGACGGGGTTTCACCGTGTTAGCCAGGAGGGTCTCGATCTCCTGACCTCGTGATCCACCCGTCTCGGCCTCCCAAAGTGCTGGGATTACAGGCTTGAGCCACCGCGCCCGGCCTCCCGGCCTTTTTAAAAAATATTTTTAGTAGAGACAGGGTTTGGCCAGGCTATCTCAAACTCCTGACCTCAAGTGATCTGCCCGCCTTGGCCTCCCAGAGTGCTGGGATTACAGGCGTGAGCCACTGCGCCCAGCCTGACTATGTATTTGTGTTGAAGTAGTATCTTTCAGTGTTTTTGTACCATTATTTTATTTTATTTATTTATTTATTTTGAGACAGAGTCTTGTTCTGTCGCTCAGGCTGGAGTGCAATGGTGCGATATCGGCTCATGCAGCCTCCGCCCCCCAGGTTCAAGCGGTTCTCCTGCCTCAGCCTCCTGAGTAGCTGGGATTATGGGCATGTGCCACCATGCCCAGCTAATTTTTGCATTTTTAGTAGAAATGGGGTTTCACCATGTAGGCCAGGCTGATCTCAAACTCCTGACCTCATGTGATCTACCTGCCTCGCCGTCCCAAAGTGCTGGGATTACAGGCATGAGCCACCTCTCACCCAGCCCTGTATGATTATTGTAGATGGACTCCTATTTCCAAAAACCTGCTTTAACTACTTTTATGAGCAATACAGGTAACTGATGAGCGAATGAGACTTTTTATAAGTGTTAGACCCTTGGTCTATAAGAAAAGCAGACTGACTTAACCTTGATCTTAAAGTACATCAGTTTTCTCAGCTGTCAAATGAGGATAACAGGACCATCTTGGCTCATTGGGTGGTTGTGATGCATGACTACCAATGAAAATAATTGTAAAACACTTTTGCAAGTTAGTGTGATATAAATGCTAAATAATATTTCTTTATTGGGGTGTTGTGAAAATAAGCAACTTGCTGTCTATTGGAGGCCTTAAGTTCCTTTTGAGGAGGCAATATATTTTTATAAATACTATTATATCACTTTAGAATGTGCATATTATTAGAGTTTTGGCCAGGCACAGTGGCTCAAACCTATAATCCCAGCACTTTGGGAGGCCAAAGTGGGTAGATCACGAGGTCAAGAGTTCGAGACCATCCTGGCCAGTATGGTGAAACCCTGTCTGTACTAAAAATACAAAAATAAGCTGGGCATGGTGGTGCATGCCTGTAGTCCCAGCTACTTGGGAGACTGAGTCAGAAGAATCGCTTGAACCCGGGAGGGGTAGGTTGGAGTGAGCCGAGATCACACCATTGCACTCCAGCCTGGCGACACAGCGAGAGTCCGTCTCAAAAAAAAAAAAAAAAAAAAGAGTTTTACCAGGCTGGGCACAGTGGCTCATGCCTGTAATCCCAGCACTTTGGGAGGCCGTGGCAGGTGGATCATTTGAGGTCATCAGGAGTTTGAAATAAGCCTGGCCGACATGGTGAAAACCCATCTCTACTAAAAATAAAAAATAAAAAAAATTAGCCGGGCGTGGTGGTGGGTGCCTGTAATCCCAGCTACTAGGGAGGCTGAGGCACGAGAATTACTTGAACCCGGGAGGCAGAGGTTGCAGTTACCGGAGATCATGCCATGGCACTCCAGCCTGGGTGACAGAGTGAGACTTCGTCTCAAAAAAAAAGTTTTACCATCTTTGGCTGGGCGTGGTGGCTCACGCCTGTAATCCCAGCACTTTGGGAGGCCGAGGCAGGCAGACCCCGGGGTCAGGAGATCGAGACCATCCTGCCTAATACACAGTGAAACCCTGTCTCTACTAAAAATACAAAAAAATTAGCCGGGCATGGTGGCGGGCGCCTGTAGTCCCAGCTTCTCTGGAGGCTAAGGCAGGAGAATCACTTGAACCCGGGACGCGGAGCTTGCAGTGAGCCGAGATCGTGCCACTGCACTCCAGCCTAGGTGACAGAGCGAGATTCCGCCTCAAAAAAAAAAAAAAAAAAAAGAAAAGTTTTACCATCTTTGCTTTTTGGTTCAGGTGAGGAATGAATTCCACCTTATGGTAGTTACAATGCTGAATGTTTAAAGGACTGATGGGAGTGACTTATTGTGTCTGTATTTATAGCATCACAGCCTATCAGTAGAAACACTCACACACAAAAAATCACTGAAAAAACATTTTAACTTGCTATAGGTAACACCGTAAACACATTTTAATGCAGGATTAGGTGATTGTTACAGTTAGACTTTGAAGAGTGACATGGTGCCGTTTTAGACAAAACTAACACTCCTTGTTCCATACCAGAGTCTAAATATAGAATCAGTGGCATCATTACCTATAATGTACTTAGGAAGTACATTGAAATTTGAATCTGTTGGACTAAATTTTTCTCAGCCTTTTAAGTGACATTAACAATAGAGGAAAATTGGGATGTGGTCTAAAAGCTGGTAAGGAAAACTGAAATGGTTATGGGATAGTCTGCTGACTGCTGGGAACTTTACCCTGACACCTCAGCTGGGATCGTATATATTGTTTTCAGTATAGGGACCTGTGTGTTGCTAATTTTAGAACAAAGTAACATGAATTTTTTTTAGCTTTATGCAGGTTGGAATGGAATTTTTTTTTCTGGAATTTGGGTTCTTTCACAATCCATTACCTTTTTGTATCAAGGACAAGTAAAAGACTTAGGTTTCTTTTCCTCTTTGATGGGAAGATTGTACTTGTTTTTGCTGGACCCAGGCATTATCTGCTTTTCTTTTGCATTTGCATTTGGTGACTGCTAAAAGGGTCCTTGAATGACATGCTTTCACAGCAGACAGTCGGCTAAGTTTATTTTCTTAGAGACGTTTTATTTCTGTGGTTGTATTAAGACTCCCTGTTATTTGCTTTCATCATTGGCTTGTTCATACTAGGCTTAGGGATTGGCTTCAGCTGTTTTACATTCATAGGCACAGGTTCATTTTATATTCATATTTTAGTTTTGTTGGATTTAATTTGTAGCTTACCTGTATCCATTGTATTGAATAGTTTCCTTCCTAGATTAGGTATTTCATAAAACTGAATATTTTTATTTTTATTACTTATGCTTGACATCTTTATCATTATTTTTTTCATTCAAAATAGCCCAAGTTTCTCTGGAAGCTTGCAGCTGGCAGTACTATCAAGACAAAATGCCTTTAGGACTGTATGGAGAAGGCACTTTCCACCACTACCTAACAATATGGAATATGTATAATTTTTGACTGTGTATTTCTTCTGTGATTTACTAGCTCATATTCTTTGAATATTTTCCCCTTTGGTTATCTGTCTTCCTCTTATTTACTTATTGAAGTTCTTTGTATATTGTGGCATTCAACTCTTTCTTTATATGATGTAAGTATTGTTTAAGGCTATGAATAAGAAGTGAGAAGGGAGGCTATTGCATTAAATGCTAATCCAAGATGGTGTTTGGTTAAATTGTTTTATTGTTTGCCTTGATTATTTGAGCAATGGTAAGCTTCTTTTGTCTCTCCCTTTCCAAAGATGCGTATAAAAGCTCCTTCTGTCTGAAGTAAAGTGTTGGCTCTGTGTTGGTTATAATTTGCTTTTTCTGGCTTGCACAGCCTTCTTTTTGTTTTCTGTCTTCTGACAGATTATAGGATTGTGGGGAAACAGCGTCCAGGGCTTTTTCAGGAACCGTGCCATTTTATCTACGGGAGAAGCCATTGGCTTTGGCACTAGAAGGGAATTGGCTGTGCATTTAAAGATGCCAAATCATGCTCGATTCACAAGTTTGCTGTCTCATTTTGTCTATGTGTGTGAAACTTTTTCAGGATTTTGGCTTTTTACTTTTTCTACCATGTGCTACCCCATCAGTATGAAAAATTAACAACTAACCCCTTCTTTCCAGCTCTCTACTCCCAGAACATACAACCCAAACATCCTAAACCATAACAAATGATGGAGCAGTCATTTTGAAGATTCGGGAAAAATAAACCATACAGGTGTTTCCCTCTGGCACTCTTGTGGTGACTTTGAGCTTTAATTCTGGTTTATCAGTCATTCCTGTAGAGTCTTTTTATTTTTTTAAAGACAGGATCTTACTCTGTCACTCAGGCTTGGAGTGCTGTGGCACGAACATAGCTCGCTATAACCTGGAACTCTTTACTCCTGGGCTCAAATGATCCTCCCACCTCTGCCTCCCAAGTAGCTGGAAGTATAAACCACCCCCTACACCCCACCTTCATGCCTTTTAAACTGCATACAATAGATTTTGAAGCCTAACCAACTAGTTATTTTAGCAAATATTCTTCACCAGATAATGCTTCTACTTTTTACAGATAGAAGTTTAAAGATACCATCTAGGTGTAGGTTATTTCCATTTAGATTAAGGCCAGAAATGTTATTAGGAGAAAAAGCCAATTCGGACAGGCTGGTTTGTCTAGTGTGAATTATTATATATAGGCACATGTTTTTCTTCTCCCTTCTAGGAATGATTCTGTCCTGTCCCATATCCATAGTCTCCCAAAGTCTTGGGTTTGATTCTCTACTCTGCATTCTCTGTTGTAGTTTGCCTATAATAATAATAATGATGATTATTTTTTTTGAGATGGAATTTCACTCTTGTTGCCCAAGCCGGAGTGCAATGGCACAATCTCAGCTCACTGCAAACTCTGCCTCCTGGGTTCAAGCGATTCTCCTGCCTCAGCCCCCTGAGTAGCTGGGATTATAGGCGACCAACATAGCCAGCTAATTTTTTGTATTTTTAGTAGAGGCAGGGTTTCACCATGTTGACCTGGCTCGTCTCGAACTCCTGACCTCAGGTAGTCCAGCCTCAGCCTCCCAAAGTATTGGGATTATAGGCATGAGCCTCTGCGCCTGGCCTTATTATTATTATTATTATTAATTTTTTTTTTTTTTGAGACAAGAGTCTTACTCTGTTGCCTAGGCTGGAGTTCAGTGGCGCGATAATTGGCTTACTGCAATCTCTGTCTCCCAGGTTCAAGCGATTCTCCTATCTCATCCTCCTGAGTATCTGGGATTACAGGCATGTGCTGCCACGCCCAGCTAATTTTTGTATTTTTGGTAGAGACGGGGTTTTGCCATGTTGGCCAGGAAGGTCTTGAACTCCTGACCTCAGGTGATCTGCCTGCCTTAGCCTCCAGAAGTGCTAGGGTTACAGGCATGAGCCATTGGGCCCAGCCATTATTATTTATTGAAATAGAGTTTCACTCTTGTCGCCCAGGCTAGAGTGCAATGACACGATTTCGGCTTGCTGTAACCTCCATCTCCCAGGTTCAAGTGATTCTCCTGCCTCAGCCTCCTGAGTAGCTGGGATTATAGGCACCTGCCACCACACCCAGCTAATTTTTGTATTTTTTAGTAGCGATGGGGTTTCACAATGTTGGCCAGGCTGGTCTTGAACTGCTGACCTCAATTTATCCATCTGCTCGGCCTCCCAAAGTGCTGTGATTACAGGTGTGAGCCACTGCGCCGGCCTTATTACTAATTTGTTTGAACAGGCACGTCTTCCCTAACTAAACTAAGTACTTTAAAGACAAAGACCACATCTTATTCATCTTTTTGTCTTTGGGGTCTAATAGAATTTCAGGCATACAGGAATACAGTGCGTATTTGGTGATGTTAGTGAATGAGTAAAACAAAATCCCAGATTTTATTTGGATTTTTATACTCCCCTCTAGTGTCTGAAACAGAAAGTGCAGCCAGTTAAAACCCTTTAACTACTGTTACACCTTGCTAACTTTGAAGTGATAATGCCAGGAATTCCCTTTTAAAAAAAAAATACTACAGTGTTTTTCTCAGACCTACTGTTCTCTTGAAGTCCAATGAACAATAAAAGTTTTATTAAAGTTTGTATGCTCTGTGTCATGGGTGTTTGAATTCTGTAAATATCACGTAGCAGTTCTTTATGAGGAAATTGTCTTTTTAAGACTGTTTGCCTTCTTCTCGGGTTCAGTCATTGTTTTTGTGTGTGTTTGTTATTCTGTTCTGGGACCTGTATCATTTTGATTGGAGTAAATTAAGTGTCAAAGTTACATTTTATTTTATTTTTGGTTGTTATAAATGCCGTTTAGGAAATTTGCAAAATACTGTGCTCAAGAAATGATGAAGTGCAAACTGATCAGTCTAGAGGGATGTTACCTAAACTAGTTTTTAGTCTAGCCTATTGATCTCTTCCATCTATTTTTGAGAGGTGTTTATGTTTTACTATCTTTTTTTTTTGTTTTTGAGACGGAGTCTTGCTCTGTCGCTCAGGCTGGAGTGCAGTGGCCGGATCTCAGCTCACTGCAAGCTCCGCCTCCCGGGTTTACGCCATTCTCCTGCCTCAGCCCCCTGAGTAGCTGGGGCTACAGGCGCCCGCCACCTCACCCGGCTAGATTTTTGTATTTTTTAGTAGAGACAGGGTTTCACCGTGTTAGCCAGGATGGTCTCGATCTCCTGACCTCGTGATCCGCCCATCTCGGCCTCCCAGAGTGCTGGGATTACAGGCTTGAGCCACCGCGCCCGGTCATGTTTTAATATTTTTTACTGACTGTAAAAGTAAGACATGTTCAACATAGTTTAAAGATGACAAAATCTGTAATTTCACTAAGTTAACGTAGTAAAAATGACAAAATTAATGCTTTTTATTTACTTATATTTTGAGACGGAGTTCCACTTGCCCAGGCTGGAGTGCACTGGCGTGATCTCGACTCACTGTAATCTCTGCCTCCCGAGTTCAAGCAATTTTCCTGTCCCAGTCTCCCGAGTAGCTGGAATTACAGGCCCCCGCTACCATGCTGGGCTAATTTTTTTTTATTTTTTATTTTTTGTAGAGATGAGGTTTCAACATGTTGGCAATGCTGGTTTTGAACCCCTGACCTCAAGTGAGCTGCCCGATTCGGCATCCCAAACTGCTAGGATTACAGGTGTCAGCCACCATGCTGTGCCTTAATTTTTTTTTTTTTTGAGACGGAGTCTTGCTCTGTTGCCCAGGCTGGAGTGCAGTGGCATGATCTCAACTCACTGCAACCTGCGCCTCCCAGTTTCAAGCGAGTCTCCTACCTCAGCCTCCCGAGTAGCTGGGATTACAGATGTGTGCCACAACTCCCGGCTATTCTTTTTACTTTTTTTTAAGTAGAGACGGGGTTTTACCATGTTGGCCAGGCTGATCTCAATCTCCTGACCTTGAGATCTGCCTGTCTCAGCCACCCAAAGTGCAAGCCACTGCACCTGGCCCTCTTTTTTATTGTTTAAAAGATACGATAAAACAAATTCTCTTTTTCACTTCTCCCTAACTATATACTTACTCTCTCAATGATAACTACTATTGACAGATTGGTTTAACATCTATATATTATGTTGGACCAACAGATGTATATTCATATGTGCTTAAAAAAAAATAGATGTGATGCTGGGTGCGGTGGCTCATGCTTGTAATCCCAGCACTTTGGGAGGCTGAGGTGGGTGGATCACCTGAGGTCTGGAGTTCAAGACCAGTCTGGGCAACATGGTGAAACCCCATCTCTACTAAAAATACAAAAATTAGCCAGGCACGGTGGCTCGTGCTTGTAATCCCAGCTACTCGGGAAGCTGAGGCAGGAGAATGGCTTGAGCCCGGGAGGCAGAGGTTGCAGTGAGCCAAGATTGTGCCGTTGTACTCCAACCTGGGCAACAGAGTGAGACTCTTAAATCTTAAAAAAAAAAAAAAAAAAAAAGGGATCAGCCTAGCACGTTGGCTCATGCCTGTAATCCCAGCACTTTGGGAGGCCGAGGCAGATGGATCACTTGAGGTTAGGAGCTCGAGACCAGCCTGGCCACCACGGTGAAACCCCATCTCTACTAAAAATACAAAAATTAGGCCGGGCGCGGTGGCTCACGCCTGTAATCCTAACACTTTGGGAGGCCCAGGTGGGTGGATCACGAGGTCAGGAGATGGAGACCGTCCTGGCTAACACGGTGAAACCCCGTCTCTACTAAAAATACAAAAAATTAGCCGGGCGTGGTGGCAGGCACCTGTAGTCCCAGACTGAGGCAGGAGAATGGCCTGAACCCGGGGGGCAGAGCTTGCAGTGAGCCGAGATCCCGCCACTGCACTCCAGCCTGGGCGACAGAGCGAGACTCCGTCTCAAAAAAATAATAATAATACAAAAATTAGCTGGGCGTGGTGGTGAGCACCTATAATTTCAGCTACTTCGGAGGCTGAGGCAGAATTGCTTGAACCTAGGAGGCAGAGGTTGCAGTGAGCTGAGATTACACCACAGCATCTCGCCACTGCACTCTAGCTTGTGCAACAGAGTGAAACTCCGTCTCAAAAATAAATAAAATAAAACAGGCATGCCATACAGCTCCTTTTCCGTCTTCCAGGAGTACAGAGGTGGTTATATGTGAAATGTTTTGAGTTCCAAGGTAGCCTAGACTGCTTAAAGTTTCGTTTTGTTTTAAATTATAGTAGTGTTTGGGGCGATTAAGCAGTGTTGTAGAGTGTGATATAGATATTTACTGTCATGCGTTTGCGAGAACTCTGAACAAAAATGACAATCTAGGTAATAGCTTGCCTTCCCTGACCCCCGTTTCCTTTTTCTTTTTTTTTTTTTTGAGTTAGGGTCTTACTCTCACTCAGGCCAGAGGCAGTGGCATGGTCTCTGTTCACTGTATTCTGCCAAGTAGCTGGGACTAGAGCGTGAGTTACCATGCTTAGCTACGTCTAAAATTTGTGATAGAGATGGGGTCTCACCATGTTGACCAGGCTGGTCTCGAACACCTGGGTTCAAGTGATCTGCCCGCGTTGGCCTCCCAAAGTGCTGGGATTACAGGTGAGACACATCGCGCCCGGCCAGTTTTCTTAAATGAGCCCCATGTAGTGCTCTATCACTACCCCCAAGAAAACATACCACAGTGTTTAGCGTGTTCTATTCCAGTTAGTTCTATTCCAATTGGTGATTGAAGTGTTGGTGCAACCTGCCAGTTACTCTGAGCCTGGTGGTTGCTGAGAGTATGTTCCCCATAATATTAGGTATATGATTGAACAAGGATTAGGTGTTTGCTTCCTAGTTGTACTGAAACCTGCTTGGGATTTAACTGGATTGGATACATCCAGCTAAATACATTGGATGTTTTGTATCTGAAACAGGTTGGAGCCAACTATGTGTGGTTTTTTTTGTTGTTCTTTTTTTTTTTTTTTGGCCAATGATTTCATGTATTCCCTTCTCCACCCCACCAACTTCTAGATACATACTTTCCCAACATGCCTCCACCCCCACCCCTTAATTTCTGCGTCACGGGAAGCAGGAGTTTCCGACAGGGAGGATTGATGTGTGCAATTGATTTAATATGCAATCCTAAATCCGTCCACCGTTACAGTGCAGTGCAGTTGATTAGACTAGAGGCAGAGAGGCTTGGGGAGCATCTTTTTACTGTCGAGTGTCTCCAGGTGGCAATTGCTGTTGAAGTCTGAGGCACTCTGGGAGGTATCGCGTGGGTAGGGGGGTTCTCCTAGTACCCAGGTCGAAAGTGGGAGGGGGCAGGGGCAGAGGGAGAAGGGGTGCGATGGGGCGCAGCTTCACCTGGCCCAGCTACGGGATGCTTGGCTCCTGCCTTTGGGGTGGGAGCCGGGAGAGATGGGGGCAGCGCTAACAAAGAGGAGCCGAGTCGGGCCGGGTCCGCGGGTAGCGGGCCTATCCCGGTGGCTGACCTCCCTGTGGACCTCCCCAGTTGGCTGCTTGGCGAGTCGCTCTGCTGGATCCCTGGCTCGCCATTGGCTGTGCAGACAGGAGGGGGCTCGCGAAGAGCCAGGGTGGAGGTGAGGGGGCGGGGCTGGCTTCCGGCGGCGGCTGGGAGCAAGCGGCAGCCGGCTGGGGGAGGGGGTGTCGGCGCACCGCGGAGTCCTGCGCTCCGTGAGCCTGGCACCCGGAGCAGCCGCCTCCCCCTCCCCCTGCCTAGACAGCTAGAAGCCCCTTCTCTTCCATCCTCCTGGGGAGGGGGTGAGCTGGGCTGAGCTGCCCCAGGCGGGCGGGGCGGAGCCAGGAGCCCCACCGAGCGCTGCGGAGCGAACCTCACCTTCTTTCCAGGGCGCAAGGTGTGTGTGTGCTTTTTCTAACGCGACCCCGACTTCAGCCGACTTAACCTTGTAAGAAAAGGGGAAATGGAATGGGAAATAATATCTCTGGATCCCATCAGTTTGTTTTGCTTATCTGTTTCTACCGTTCATCATTTTTTTCCTTCCCTTCATCTCACCCCTGCAGATGGGTAAGGAGATTCAGGACTCTTATCTCTTTTTACTGATGTGTCGATATCGGTCGTATAGTAAAATGCACAGAGAAGAAAAGAGGAGCCCTGTTTTGTGTCAAATCTGATGCAGTAAACCGCAATTAAAAAAAAAATAAAAAAGGCAAGCTAGGAGTGGATATTTGGAACTGTACTGCATCCTTGTCCATTAAGGCTGTCTTCACCATTTTCCTCCTTGGGACTGCCTTGATCAGCAATAACAATCTGAAAGGAGAGGAGGTGCTAGTGGAAAGAGAGAGCAGCCCCAGTCAAATGGTGGTTAAAGGAAATCCTGATAGTTGTTAGCGATTAACTCTGCTGAAGTCTCTTCCTGGAGTACATTGTCACCGGCTTTGTGTAATAGCTCATCTCTCTTGCAGAAACCTGACTAGAGCAGGCAAACTTACCTTGTTGTTGCTGAAACTTAAAAGTCTTATCTTTTTCTCTGTCGGTATATTTCTTATATTCACAGACCCTCGGAGGGATTAGTTTCTATCGTCAAAAACCAAAACCAAACTTAAAAAAACCTCCAGATGAATTTTAGTTCGTGAGTTTTTTTTTTTTTTTTTTTTTTTTTTTTTGAGATGAGTCTCGCTCTGTCGCCCAGGCTGGAGTGCAGTGGTACGATCTCTGCTCACTGCAACCTCCGCCTCCAGGGTTCAAGCGATGCTCCTGCCTTAGCCTCCTGAGTAGCTGGGATTACAGGCGCCTACCACCGTTTCGGGCTAATTTTTTGTGTTTTTAGTAGAGATTGGGTTTCACCATGTTAGTCAGGCTGGTGTCGAACTCCTGACCTCGTGATCCGCCTGCTTCAGCCTCCCAAAGTGCTGGGATTACAGGCGTGAGCCACCGTTCCCAGCCTCGTTAGTTTTTTAAAAAAGGTTCCTCTCCCCAAAGTTTATGAATTTGGGTGGCTATAGCATTACAACTTAAATGAAATTTATCTTTTTTGAGTTCCTTTGCTGCTTCATCTTAGGGGTCCCTTCTTTCTGAAGAACACCCATCTCCAGAATCGGGAACGTCTTTGTAGGCTTTAAATTGAGAAAAACGTTTTCAGTGGAAAATAGAAAATCCAAAGTTTTTGATGTTAGAAACAAAGGGAGTGTGTGTGTGTGTGTTTGGTGGCAATGTCCATAGTACACTAGCTTTAAGTGGACATTTTCTTTCTTTTTTTTTCTTTTTTTTTTTTTGAGACAGAGTCTGTCGCCCAGGCTGGAGTTCCGTGGCGTGATCTCGGCTCACTGCCAGCTCCACCTCCCAGATTCATGCCATTCTCCTGCCTCAGCCTCCCCGAGTAGCTGGGACTACAGGCACCTGTCACCACACCTGGCTAATTTTTTGTATTTTTAGTAGAGACGGGGTTTCACCGTGTTAGCCAGGATGGTCTTGATCTCCTGACCTCGTGATCCACCTGCGTCGGCCTCCCGAAGTGCTGGGATTATAGGCGTGAGCCACCACCCCCGGCCTAAGTCGGCATTTTCAATGAAATGTGTTTGGACCAGGTTTATCTTAATGTTGATTAGCAAAGAGCTACAGTACCAGAAGGGATGAATATCTTTTTTTTTTTCTGGCAACACTTTGATAAATATTAATTAAAATGCTTCAGAGTTTATGTAATGCAGGTTCAGTTTCCAAAGATTGTTCTAACTGGGGTCCACTTTTGAAAACAGAAGTGATACACTGGAGCTGTCTTACACTTTTGGCTAGATTAGTGATTTTTTTCTTTGCATTGATTTATTAGATCTCTAAACAGGAGCAATTTGGGATGAAAGCAAGTATTATAAAAAATAGGGATAATGGGATAGGAAACCATTTCAGCTGTGGAAAGTAATAGGGATTAGGAAGCTTACTTTAACCTTTTTTAAAAATAAGACTTCAAGTACCTTAGAATAGACATGTTACTAAAAAATAGATTCACAGTAATCCTGTGTCAGGTTTTGGGTTTTTATGTTATTACTCACTTGTCCCTTAAGGCTCCATTAGTTGTGTTTAAATTGGGAGGGAAAGGGTTTCCCCCAGATGTTGACTTAGTTAACTTGCTACTGAGAGTGAACTGTTAAAAATCACTGATTGAAGCCTTGACAGTTAGCGAGTATATAAAACAAAGTTAGCTAGTATATAAAACAAAGTGCACTTTGATGTCTAAGGTATAGGAAGCTGGGGAAGTGACCAAAAAACCAGTTGGAAGGCAGGGTCCAATGGCTTGCTCCTGTAATCCCAGCACTTTGGGAGGCTGAGGTGGGTGGATCACTTGAGGTCAAAAGTTATAGACCAACACGGTGAAAACCCCTTCCCTACCAAAACAAAAAAATTAGCTGGGCGTGGTGGTGCACTCCTGTAGTCCCAGCTACTTGGGAGACTGAGGTGGGAGAATTACTGGAACCCGGGAGGTAGAGGTTGCAGTGAGCCAGGGTTGTGCCACTGCACTCCAGCCTGGGTGACAGAGTGAGACCCTGTCTCAAAGAAAACCCCAAAAAACAAACAAACAAAAAACAGTTGGAGGCTGTAAGATTTCAGCTCGCTTCTATCAAAAAACAAGTCGCTCTTCTGTTTGATATCTGGGTGGTTTTTAAGTTCTCTACCCATAAGTACAGCTTTATAAAGTTATATTATACTTCACTCACTTTTTTATATTGCCATTTTTTAATTTTTGTTTTGTAGACAATAGGGTCTGGCTCTGTTGCCCAGGTTGGTCTCAAACTCCTGGCCTCAAGCAGTCCTCCCAGAGGCCTCCCAAAGTGTTGGGATTAAGGTGTGAGCCACTGCATCCCTCCACGCCCGATATTTCTATTTTCTTGACTGATTTGTGTGATCACTATTTTGCATGGTGCAATAATTAGGGGTTCCTGAAAGGATTTTCCCAGGAGACAGAAGTCTATGTATAGAACTCATCATAAGTGCAAATCATATTTGCACTGATGTTCAAATATAATTTAAGGTGCATGGAAATCCTGGAATTTGGTTATCTGCAAGGAAACAACTATAGAAAGCCATAAATCTCTTAGGTTGAGGGGGCATAGTGCTGGTTGAGGTTAAAGCAATTGATTTAATTTTCTTTAGCAGTCTGTTTTTATTCATCCTGCTTATTTCATTTCTTTCTTTTTTTTTTTTTTTGAGATGGAGTCTCACTCACTCTGTCGCCCAGGCTGGAGTGCAGTGGCACAGTCTCTGCTCACGGCAGCCTCCGCCTCCCAGGTTCAAGCAATTCTGCCTCAGCCTCCTGAGTAGCTGGGATTACAGACATGCACCACCATGCCTGGCTAATTTTTGTATTTTTAGTAGAGACAGGGTTTCACCATGTTGGCCAGCGTGGTCTTGAACTGACCTCAGGTGATCCACCTGCCTCGGCCTCCTACAGTGCTGGGATTACAGGCGTGAGCCACCATCCCAGCCACAGGCCTGGCCCATCCTGCTTATTTCTGTGAGTCACGGCTTAGAATGTGTTAAGAAAAAGGACTCTATGTTCTCTCTAAAGGGAGACTCGAGACTAATCCCCTGTTCACATCAGAAGTATAAAATGATCCCCTTGAGAAGGTGAAAGAAAAATATTGGGCCCTTGGTATTGCTTGATTCTCATAATAATCAGCTTTAGTGTTGTAAGGTTTGGAATTGGGAAAAGCTTACTCAAGGTGAGAAAATATTAGAGGCAAAAGAGACTCTGGGAATGCTCTCTCAATTGTCGAGATTTATTTAGAACAATGGATGCATTCATATGGAGATGTGGGTGATGATACTTTTTAGATTTTCAGCTTTTTCAGTCAGGTGTCAGAGACAATATTTTGTGTTTAAGCACAACCCCCTCCCCCAGGGTTTGGCTCTTGAAGCTGAATCTTTTGAGGAAGTTGTTTGCCGTGAGTCTGAATCCTGAAAGTAGAGGACTTAGTGGAGTCTGTAATCTGTTTACTAGTCAGATGAGGATGTAGAATTTATTGTTGGTGAGTTACTGAACTCTTCCTAAAGAATGGTTGCTAGGCAAATTTTATCTCAGTTTAACCCTCAGTAGTTTACAGTCTGCTCTCAGTGAAGGCCAGAGCTGTCTTTCTAATGATACTGTCCTTTAAGAATTCTTGTTGGATGTGCGTGTATGTTGTTCAGTGGCTCAAAATAAGGACTAAAATGATGTATGGATCTCTCTTCATCAGGACAATTTAACTTTTGGTAACCTGGGCTGACATTGGTACTGATTTCTCTCCTGGATCAAGTGGTTGGTGGGGTTGCTCTCCAACGTTAAGATACCACTGTGTTTGATTATTTTGTTTTCGTAGCTAATAGGGCAATGAGTAATGCATTCATTTTGGAAACAGGCCAGTGGTAACACAGCTCTTGGGCCTGGACGTATGGAAAAATAGGACAGAATAAACAATTGAGGGCATAAATAATGAATCTTCCAACTGAGCCCTGGGAGAGTGAGGGAGATTATCCTCAGAGCTGTTCAATCTGGCAGTAAAAGGGAAAGAGTCCACTGAATTAATTACCCAGACTGTATTTGATACTGCAGGAATTATGAGATTGTTAGGACCATTCAAAGCAAAGTTACCTTTCCAATACAAACTTTTAATCCATCTTTTTGTTTTAAACCAGACATTCAAACTGTTCATTTATTTTTTAGAATCCAGGCCTTTGTGTCTTCCTTAAACTTTGTTCTATATGTTAGCATTCTGTGAACTCTTGATGGTCCTTTTGTTTGGTCACATCTTAGAAGTTTACTTCATTAAGATTTCATGATCTGTAAATACATAAAACGTCTCACAAAAGGTTAAGACAAGAGTTTAGGCCGGATGCGGTGGCTCATGCCTGTAATCCCAACATTTGGAGAGGCTGAGGTGGGTGGATCACTTGAGGCCAGGAGTTCAAGACCAGCCTGACCAACATGGTGAAACCTCGTCTCTACTAAAAATATGAAAATTAGCTGGGCGTGGTGGCGCAGGCCTGTAATTCCAGGTACTCAGGAGGCTGAGGCAGGAGAATTGCTTGAACCTGGAAGGTGGAGGTTGCAGTGAGCTGAGATCTCTTGACTACACTCCAGCCTGGGTGACAGAGCGAGACTCCACATAAAAACAAAACAAAACAAGGCCGGGCGCGGTGGCTCACGCCTGTAATCCCAGCACTTTGGGAGGCCGAGGTGGGCGGATCACAAGGTCAGGAGATCGAGACCATGGTGAAACCCCGTCTCTACTAAAAATAGAAAAAATTAGCCGGGCGCAGTGGCGGGCGCCTGTAGTCCCAGCTACTCGGGAGGCTGAGGCAGGAGAATGGCGTGAACCCGGGAGGCGGAGCTTGCAGTGAGCCGAGATTGCGCCACTGCACTCCAGCCTGGGCGACAGAGCGAGACTCCGTCTCAAAACAAAACAAAACAAAACAAAACAAACAAACAAAAAAACACACACACAGAAAAAACAAACGTTTCTTCAGACCAAGAATCATTTCCAGTATTAAGATAAATATTCTGCCAGGCACAGTGGCTCACACCTGTAATCCCAGCACTTTGGGAAACCAAGGCAGGTGGATCACCTGAGTTCGGGAGTTCGAGACCAGCCTGACCAACATGGAGAAACCCCATCTCTACTAAAAATACAAAAATTGGCTGTGTGTGGTGGTGCATGCTTATAATCCCAGCTACTTGGGAAGCCGAGGCAGGAGAATCGCTTGGACCCAGGAGGTGGAGGTTGCAGTGAGCCAAGATTGCGCCATTGCACTCCAGCCTGGGCAACAAGAGTGAAATTCCGTCTAAAAAAAAGAAAAAAAAAAGATAAATATTCTTAATTTTGGATAGTTTTTATCCAGTGAATTAAATGAACAATGGTCTCAGCATTTCTCTGAAGTAGGGAAAACCAATGCTCTGTGATTATCTGAAAGCTTAAGTAATTTGGTAGTGAAGCCAGACCGAGAGCCAAGGTCTCTGAATTCTTCCTTTCTCTGAATTTCTAATATAGTTTATTATTTTCTCTAAGAAATTTCAGGAACCCATTTGAAATGATTTGAAGTTTTCCTATCTCTGAGAGGCTTTTTTTATCTTTCTGGTTGTGAAGGGAACCCAAACACCAGGATGCTATTATTAATCAAGAGAAGAAAGCTTAAGATGAGGTATTGGAGAAAGAAAAAATAAAGTTAAGGAAAGACCAACTTGAAGGTGATTTTATTTTGTTTTGTTTTGAGACAGGGTGCCGTCCCAATTATGTTGCCCAGGCTGGCCTTGAATTCCCAGACTCAAGCAATCCTCCTGACACAGCCCTCCTAAGTAGCTGGGACTACAAGTGTGCACTGTGGTGCCCGACTTCCAAATGGAAGTTTTGTTATATTTGGTGCTGGTGGATCCTAGGAAGTAAATACTGGGCTGATTAGATTAAATTCAGTCATGAACTGAGTTTGTTACATTGCAGCCTAACTGAAAAGGGCAGAGGGCACCTTTACCAAGATATGGGCAAGACTCTAGTTAAGAGTTCATTCCTTAGATTCACAGAGACCAAACAGTGGAAAAAACAAAAGTTCATTCCTGATCTGTTGAAAGTCTGTTATTGATTATACACACAAAAGGGCAAGCAGGCAGAGTATAGATAGGTGAAATCAATCCAAAGATACTCTCAAGGACCCCCCCTTTTTTTTTAAGATGGAGTTTCACTATTGTTGCCTAGATTGGGGTCCAATGGCGTGATCTCGGCTCACCGCAACCTACGTCTCCCAGGTTCAAGCAATTCTGCCTCAGCCTCCCAAGTAGCTGGGATTATAGGCATGTGCCACTGCATGCCACCATGTGCCCAGCTAATTTTGTATTTTTAATAGAGATGGGGTTTCTCCATATTGGTCAGGCTGGTCTCAAACTCCCGACCTCAGGTGATCCACCCACCTCCACTTCCCAAAGTGCTGGGAATACAGTCGTGAGCCACCATGCCCTGCCTCAAGGACACATTTTTAAGCAATAGCGTTAACTTCCTCTGGTTTTGTTGTTTTTGTTTTTGTTTTTTTTTTTTTGAGACGGAGTCTGGCTCTGTCGCACAGGCTGGAGCGCAGTGGCCGGATCTCAGCTCACTGCAAGCTTCACCTCCCAGGTTCACACCATTCTCCTGCCTCAGCCTCCCGAGTAGCTGGGACTACAGGCGCCCGCCACCTCGCCCGGCTAGTTTTTTGTATTTTTTAGTAGAGACGGGGTTTCACCGTGTTAGCCAGGATGGTCTCGATCTCCTGACCTTGTGATCCACCCGTCTCGGCTTCCCAAAGTGCTGGGATTACAGGCTTGAGCCACCGCGCCCGGCCAACTTCCTCTGGTTTTTAACTGAGATTTTCTAGGCATAGAGACTACTGAGAAATGTGTTTTTTTCTTTGGTCAGTCAACTAAGCAGTAGGCAGGATAGCCAAGAACTTGTATTACACTTAATTTTGTTTTGAGACAGAGATCCCACTTTTTTGTTTCTCTTTTTTTCCTTTTTTTTTTTTTTTTTTTTTTGAGACAGGATCTCACTGTGTCATCCAGTAGTGTGATCACAGCTCACTGCAGTCTCTACCCCTTGGGGTTAGGAAATCTGCACATCTCAGCCTCTTATTTTTTTTTTTGAGATGGGAGTCTTGCTTTGTCACCCAGACTGGAGTTCAGTGGCGTGATCTCGGCTCACTGTAACCTCCACCTCTTGGGTTCAAGTGATTCTTGTGCCTCAACCTCCCGAATAGCTGGGATTATAGGCATGTACCATCACACCAGGCTAATTTTTGTATTTTCAGTAGAGATGGGGTTTCACTGTCTTGGCCAGGCTGGTCTCGAACTTCTGATCTTAAGTGATCTGCCTGCCATGGCCTCCCAAAGTGCTGGGATTACAGGCGTGAGCCACCATGCCTGGCCCATCTCAGCCTCTTGAGTAGGTGGGACCACAGGTTCACTTCATCATGCCTGGCTACTTTTTTCATTTTTTTGTAGAGACGGGGTCTCCCTATGTTGTCCAGGTTGGTCTCAAACTCCTGGCTCCAACGATCTTCCCACCTGGCCTCCCAAGTGCTGAGATTAGAACCATGAGTTATCATGCCCAGACTACACTTAGTTTCTTCCTTCCTTCCTTCTTTCCTTCCTTCCTTCCTTCCTTCCTTCCTTCCTTTCTTCCTTCCTCTTTTCTCTCTTTCCTCCCTCCCTCCCTCCCTCCCTCCCTCCCTTCCTTCCTTCCTTCCTTCCTTCCTTCCTTCCTTCCTTCCTTCCTTCCTCTCTCTCTCTCTCTCTTTCTTTCTCTCTCTTTCTTTCTCTGTCTCTCTCTCTCTCTCTTTCTTTCTCTCTCTCTCTCTCTCTCTCTCTTTCTTTTTCTGAGATGGAATCTCATTCTGTTACCCAGACTGGAGTGCAGTGGCGCGATCTCAGCTCACTGCAAGCTCTGCCAACTGGGTTTACCCCATTCTCCCACCTCAGCCTGCCGAGTAGCTGGGACTACAGGCGCCTGCCACCACGCCCGGCTAATTTTGTGTTTGTATTTTTAGTAGAGACGGGGTTTCACTGTTTTAGCCAGGATGGTCTCGATCTCCTGACCTCGTGATCTGCCCACCTCGGCCTCCCAGAGTGCTGGGATTATAGACGTGAGTCACCGTGCCCAGCCTACACTTAGTTTCTCAATCATCAAAAGTAGTATATAACTCAGTACTTGACCTAGAAAAATTCAGCTCAATGTAGTATCCTTGGGACAGTTTGTTTTATTTAATACTAAATATAAAATCTATATTAGAGGCCAGGCATGGTGGCCTGTGCCTGTAATCCCAGCACTTTGAGAGGCCAAGGCGGGCGGATCACAAGGTCAAGAGATAAAGACCATCCTGGCCAACATAGTGAAACCCCGTCTCTACTAAAAAATACAAAAATTAGCTGGGCGTGGTGGTGTGTGCCTGTAGTCCCAGCTACTTGGGAGGCTGAGACAGGAGAATTGCTTGAACCCAAGAGGTGGAGGTTGCGGTGAGCTGAGATTGCACCACTGCACTCTAGCCTGGCAACAGAGTGAGACTCTGCCTGAAAAAAAAATAAAAATAAAAAATCTGTATTAGCATTCTCCAGAGAAACAGAACCAGGAGGGTAAATATGTAAGAGGGGATTAGGACTTGGCTTATTTAGTCATGGAGGCTGAGAAGTTCCACAACATGCTATCTGCAAGCTCAAGAACCAGGAAAGCTGATGGTGTCATTCAGTCTGAGGCCAAAGGAGCTCGGATTGCCAAGGGGAAAAGAAGATAGACGTCCTGGTTCCTGAAGAGACTTGACCTTTGTTACCTAATCCCACTGAGGTGCTATGGAGAATTAAAATCTTTCATTTTTTTATTTTTATTTTTTATTTTTATTTTTATTTTTTTGAGACGGAGTCTCACTCTGTCACCCAGGCTGGAGTGCAGTGGCCGGATCTCAGCTCACTGCAAGCTCCGCCTCCTGGGTTTATGCCATTCTCCTGCCTCAGCCTCCCGAGTAGCTAGGACTACAGGCGCCCGCCACCTCGCCCGGCTAGTTTTTTGTATTTTTTAGTAGAGACGGGGTTTCACCGGGTTAGCCAGGATGGTCTCGATCTCCTGACCTCGTGATCCGCCCGTCTTAGCCTCCCAAAGTGCTGGGATTACAGGCTTGAGCCACCGCGCCTGGCCTAAAATCTTTCAAGTAAGTTATGCATAAACTAGCTTTTGATACTGAAATGTCTTTTTTTTTTTTTTTTTTTAAGACGGAGTCTCACTCTGTCACCCAGGCTGGAGTGCGTGCAGTGGTGCGATCTCGGCTCACTGCAAGCTCCGCCTCCCGGGTTCACACTAGTCTCCTGTCTCAGCCTCTCGAGTAGCTGGGACTACAGGCGCCGGCCACACCATGCCCAGCTAATTTTTTGTATTTTTAGTAGAGACGGGGTTTCACTGAGTTAGCCAGGATGGCCTCGATCTCCTGACCTTGTGATCCACCCACCTCGGCCTCCCAAAGTGCTGGGATTACAGGCATGAGCCACCGCACCCGGCCTATTGGTGTCTTCTGACCCTGTAATATATGTAAATTATTCATCACATGTGGGTGAGCTGTTGGTAGCTTAAGCCAAAGAAACAAACTGCAGCCGGACGCAGTGGCTCATGCCTGTAATCCCAACACTTTGGGAGACTGAGGCAGGAGGATTGCTTGAGCCCAGGAGTTTGAGGCCAGCTCAGGCAAGATGGTGAGACCCTGTCTCTGTATAAAAAAATTAGGTGTGTGTGGTGATGTGTGCCTGTACTCCCAGCTACTTGGGAGGCTGAGATGGAAGGATCCCTTCAGCCCAGGAATTCAAAGCTGCAGTGAGCTGCTATCATGACAATGCACTCCAGCCAGGGTGAGAGAGCAAGACCGTGTCTCTAAAAAGAAAAAAAGACGAAGCTGGGTGCGGTAATCTCAGCACTTTGGGAGGCCAAGGTGGGCAGATCACTTGAGGTCAGGCATTCGAGACCAGCCTGGCCAACCTGGTGAAACCCCGTCTCTACTAAAATTCAAAAATTAGCTAGGCCTGGTGGCATGCACCTGTAATCCCAGTTACTCAGGAGGCTAAGGCAGGAGAATTGCTTGAACTTGGGAGGTGGAGGTTGCAGTGAGCAGAGATTGCACCATTGTACTCCTCCAGCCTGGGTGACAGAGTGGGACTCCCTCTCAAAAAAAAAAAAAAAAAAAAAAGAAAAAGCAAAGAAACAAACCTCTTTTCTTACCAAAGCAAACTTTTATAACACTGGACAATATGTGCTAATAATCAGAGCTGTTGCCTGAAATGAAATCCATTTAGAATAGTCAGTGTGTGATGAAAGTAGTCCTGTCATCACTTTTTTGTTTTTTTTGCAGTTGTATAATTTTATTTGATGACCAGTGGTTAGTTCTTATCCACACTGAGTGTCTGTAGATTTTGAAAGTGGTAACAGGTATATAAGTAACCAAAGTATAGAGCTTGTTTTAGTGAATCTTTATCTTCATTACATTTTCTGGACAACCACATAGGGATACACTGTGTGAGACATTCCTTATTCCTTTGGGCCAGACAGCTTTGTTGAGCCTGCTATCAATGTGTGCATCTGGGGTCCTCTTCTCCCTCATGGCAAATTTCCAGATATCTTTGAGTGCCTGAGAGGCTTGCTTCTTAGAGGCTTACTCCATGAATGCACTTGTGAATCTCAATAGTGTATTCTTGGGTTACCACCTGGTTGATGGCAGAACAGCCTTTCTTCTTACCACCCTTTGCGGGAACCATTCTGCTGCGCCCAAATTGGAAAGCTGTCATCACTTTAAAGCTGGGGGCTTCTGGCTGGGTGCAGTGGCTCATGCCTATAATCCCAGCACTTTGGGAGGCTGAGGCAGGTGGATCACTTGAGGTCAGGAATTTGAGACCAGCCTGGCCAACGTGGTGAAACCTTATCTCTACTAAAAATACAAAAATTAGCGAGGTGTGGTGGCAGACACTTGTAATTCCAGCTACTCAGGAGGCTGAAGCAGGAGAATTGCTTGAAACTGGGAGACACTGGTTGTAGTAAGCCGAGATTGCACCACTGCCGATCATACCATTGCACCTGGTCCACAGAGTAAGACTGCGTCTCAAAAAAAAAAAAAAAAAAAAAAAGCTGGGGTTTCTTTTAAGTGCTATTTGCTGGGAAGATATTACCTGAAGAGTTACTTTTTTCTTTTCTTTTCTTTTCTTTTTTTGCATTCAGCAAAGTGTTTTTGAGGATCAGTTGCTGAACTGAATGAAAATCAGATTTTATGCCACTTGCAGAATTGAGATGATTTAGAAAACATTCATGTTGCTTCAAAGGAGAAGCATAAGCATTATTAGTCATAACTTAAGATTTACTTCCTTCCAAAAGCTAAGCACTTCTACCATTGGCATTCTATTTATCTTCATTTTTACTATGTAAAGGATAGGACTTAATCTACTTTAAAAGGAAAGATGTGTCAAGACTGTGAGAAGCTGAAGAGAGCTCATCCTAAATTAGGATGGAAAAGTCCCATTTACTGGGTACCTGAATGGACCCTCTGCATTACCCAGCTATTCAGCTGGGAATGGTTTTACTATTATAAAGACATTAATTTTGTAGCTGTAAAGGTACTGGTTTGGTTTTTGCTTATCTTATTCTTCCAGAACTTTTTTTTTTTCCCCAACAAAAAGTGGAACCAGTAGATTAATGAAGAATCCACATCTTAGTTTTAACTTGTCTTGCCAGGTATCACTGTGCATTCACTAAAGTGCTTTACAAAATATTTTAATATTTGGGCTATATTTAGTGAGGTATGGTACAATTGTAGAGAGGTACTGTTTTAGAACTTTTCTCCAGAGAGACAAAAAGAACCTTTCCTTGTAAGAAAAGTCCTTTGACTGTTTCCATAGTCCCTGGCAAAATTAAGTTGGAAAAGGCAGCTTTTTCAGCCAGATATATTTTTATTTTTGCCTCCTCTCCAACCTGAACCAGTGTCCCAACTGAAATGTGTCATTCTTATCAGTGATAGTATATTTTGGGAGAAAGTGTTCCTTAGTGCGTCTAGAAGTAAAAAGCTTATGGCACTTCAGCCTGCACATCAATTTTAATAACTCTCTAAAATTGTTTATACCAACTCCCTCCACCTCACATCTGTTCACATCTGCTCATCTTTCAGATATGATACTTAAGAAAGTATCATAGGCTGGGCGTGGTGGCTCATGCCTGTCATCCCAGCAGTTTGGGAGGCCAAGGTACGTGGATCACTTGAGGTCGGGAGTTTGAGACCAGCCTGACCAACATGGAGAAACCCTGACTACAAAAAATACAAAATTAGCCAGGCGTGGTGGCTCATGCCTGTAATCCCAGCTACTTGGGAGGCTGGGGCAGGAGAATCACTTGAACCCGGGAGGCGAGGTTGCTCTGAGCTGAGATCACGCCATGGCACTCCAGCCTGGGCAACAACAGTGA
This sequence comes from Chlorocebus sabaeus, assembly GCF_047675955.1. Lineage (NCBI taxonomy): Eukaryota > Metazoa > Chordata > Mammalia > Primates > Cercopithecidae > Chlorocebus > Chlorocebus sabaeus. Next base: position 27,019,429 of record NC_132919.1, on the reverse strand, counting down.
AACTCCATCCCCCCAAAAAAGAAAAAGTATCATTGCTCAACCAGAGAAATGCCAGTCTTTATCAAAGTCATAGTTGCATATAACAGCAGTCTTTGGTATGTGTGCAAGTTTGGATTGCTTTGTTTTATTATTGTTTAAAGAGCCTTTCTTGCCAGTTGTGGTAACTCACACCTGTAATCCCAGAACTTTGGGAGGCCAAGGCAGGAGGACCTCCTGAGCCTAGAAGTTCAAGACCAGCCTGGGCAACAACTGAGAACTTGTTTCTACAAAAAATAAAATAGTTACCCAAGTGTGGTGGCAATCACCTGTAGTCCCAGCTTACTCGGGAGGTTGCGGCAGGAGGATCACTTGAGCCTAGGAGTTAGAGGCTGCAGTCAGCTATAATGGTGCAACTGCACTGAAGCCTGGGTGACAGAGCGAGCCCTGTCTCTTAAAAAAAGAAAGGTTTTCTGTATTACAAAAACGAGGCCAGGCGCAGTGGCTCACGCCTGTAATCCCAGCACTTTGGGAGGCTGAGATGGGTGGATCATGAGTTTAAGAGGTCGACACCATCCTGGTTAACATGGTGAAACCCCGTCTCTACTAAAAATACAAAAATTAACTGGGCATGGTGGTATGCGCCTGTAGTCCCAGCTACTTGGGAGGCTGAGGCAGGAGAATCACTTGAACCTGGGAGGTGGAGGTTGCAGTGAGCCGAGATCATGCCACTGTACTCCAGCCTGGCAACAGAGTGAGACTCCATCTCAAAAAAAAAAAACAAAAACCAGGATTCCACTCTTGAAAACAAGTTGATAAATTGCCTTTTATTAAAGGTGTAAGTGCCTAAGTATTAAACTTCACATGAGAAAACAAAAACTGTATTAGTTATGGTTAAGTGTTTTTAAGAAAGTTACGTAATTAAAAGTTGTGCTGCTGTCTTGCACTGAAACTAACAGGTAAACCATGGAGAAACTGTCGTTTCTTAGTGAGGATTGCTCTGACTGTATTGTTTAAAATTACTACCCTACCCAATATTGTCTATTTCCTTACATTGCTTCATTTATTTAATTTATTATTATTATTATTATTATTATTATTATTTTTGAAACAGAGTCTTACTCTGGTTGCCCGGGCTGGAGTGCAGTGGCATGATCTTGGCTCACTGCAGCCTCAACCTCCTGGGCTCAGGTGATTCTCTCACCTTAGCCTTCCAAGTAGGTGAGATTGTAGGCGTACGCCATCTCACCTGGCTAATTTTTTGTGTTTTTAGTAGAGACGAGATTTGCTGTATTGCCAGGCTGGTCTCAAACTCCTGCAGTCTGCTCACCTTAGCCTCCCAGAGTGTTGGGATTACTGGTGTGAGCCACCACACCTGACCTATTTATTTTTTTCATAGCATTTATCACTTTTTTTGCATGGCTGGGGGATAGGGTCTCTTTGTCACCCAGGCTGGAGTGCAATGACACGATCATGGCTCCTTGCAGCCTCAACCTCTGGGGCTCAAGTGAGCCTCCCATTTCAGCCTCCCCATGGAGCTGGGACCAGAGGGGCACACTACCACACCTGGCGTTTTTTTTTTTTTTTTTATAGAAATGGGGTCTCCCTATGTTGTCCAGGCTGGTCTTGAGCTCTTGGCCTTAAGCAGTCTTACCGCCTCAGCCTCCTAAATTTCTGGGATTACAGACATGTGCTGTGATGGCTGGCCAGTTCCTAGTTTCTTTATCTGTGAAAATGGGACTAATCATACATATCCAAACTATCTCAAAGGGCATCTTGAGAAGATGGAGAGAGAGAGAATCATGTGAAAAAGCACTTAGAAAATTGTAAAACTCCCTGCAAATGTAAGATATTGTTAATCACCTTACAAAAACCACCTTTTTAAAATGATTTGGAATCATAGATTCTAAAAGTTGATTCTAGTGGTCATCTAGTCCACATTCTTAGCTACTGAAAGAAAATAGCCGGGCGCGGTGGCTCAAGCCTGTAATCCCAACACTTTGGGAGACCGAGACGGGCGGATCACGAGGTCAGGAGATCGAGACCATCCTGGCTAACCCGGTGAAACCCCGTCTATACTAAAAAAATACAAAAAAAAACTAGCCGGGCGAAGTGGTGGGCGCCTGTAGTCCCAGCTACTCGGGAGGCTGAGGCAGGAGAATGTTGTAAACCCGGGAGGCGGAGCTTGCAGTGAGCTGAAATCCGGCCACTGCACTCCAGTCTGTGCGACAGAGCGAGACTCCGTCTCAAAGAAAAATAAAAATAAAAAAAAGAAAAGAAAATAAACCCTTTTGCATAATTCTCGATGAATGGTAATTACTTTTGCTTCATTATTTTTCTATTGCTGTTGAACAAGTTCAAATTGTTCTTCATGTTCATTTAAAATTGCCTTCCTTCAAAAACTTTAATTTATTAACTTATTTTATTTTATTTTTTTGGCATTCTCATTTGAGATCTTCATCATCTCACCTCAAAATCGCAGTAGCCAGCCAGGCACGGTGGCTCATACCTGTAATCCCAGTACTTTGGGAAGCCGAGGTGGGCGGATCACTTGAGGCCAGGAGTTCAAGACCAGCCAACATAACGAAACCCCATCTCTAAAATAAATTTTGTATTCCAGAAATACAAAAATTAACCAGGTGTGGTGACTCACGCCTGTAATCCCAGCTACTCGGGAGGCTGAGGCTAGAGAATCGCCGAAGCAGGGGAGGCAGAGGTTGCAGTGAGCTGAGATCACACCATTGTACTCCAGCCTGGGCAATAGAGCAGGACTCTGTCTCAAAAAACAAAACAAAACAAAACAATGCAATAGCCATTTAACTGGCTTCTACCATCTCCTGTTTTTCTTTCACACTTCCAGAAGATTTATTCTAAATAGACATCTGATAATGTTACTTTCCTTAAAACCTATCCCTATATCCCATGGTTTTCAGAGAAGTCTGACATTAGCAAATAATAGTTATAACTGCCATCAAGCACAGGCAGTGTACTAACCACTTTACAAATACCACCTCATTTTATCATCACAATTATTCTGAAAGGTGTTGGATGCACTTTCTTTTCTTTTTTCTTTCTTTTTTTTGTTTGAGATGGAGTCTCGCTCTGTCACCCAGGCTGGAGTGCAGTGGTGTGATCTCGGCTCACTGCAACCTCCGCTTCCCAGGTTCAAGTGATTCTCCTGCCTCAGCCTCCTCAGTAGCTGGGATTACAGGTGCGTGCCACCAGGCCCAACCAATTTTCATATTTTCAGTAGAGATGGGGTTTCACCATGTTGGTCAGGCTGTTCTCGAACTCCTGACCTTGTGATCTGCCCACCTCGGCCTCCCAAGGTGCTGGGATTACAGGCATCAGCCACTGTACCCGGCCCTTTTTTTTTTTTTTTTGAGACGGAGTCTCGCTCTGTCGCCCAATCTCGGCTCACTACAAGCTCCGCCTCCCAGATTCACGCCATTCTCCTGCCTCAGCCTCCCGAGTAGCTGGTACTACAGACGCCCGGCTATTTTTTTTTTTTTTTGTATTTTTAGTAGAGACAGGGTTTCACCAAAGCCAGGACGGTCTCGATCTCCTGACCTCGTGATCCGCCTGCCTCAGCCTCCCAAAGTGCTGGGATTACAGGTGTGAGCCACCGTACCCAGCCAATTTTTGTATTTTTAATAGAAATGGGGTTTCACCATATTGATCAGGATGATCTGAAACTCCTGACCTTAGGTGATCCACCCGCCTCAGCCTCCCAAAGTGCTGGGATTACAGGCATGAACCACTGTGCCTGGCCTAGGTGTTGGATCCACTTTCATGCCAATCTAAGGGTAAGAACATTGAGCTGTGACTCTGATCTGTTCTGTCTTTCTAACATGAAGTATTAATATAATTTGCATATCAGGCTTATCTCCAGGTTTAGCACATATGCCCAACACCCTGCTCTCCATACCAGACCATTTGTGCCTCCGCAAACAAGTGGTTTAGTTTTACAGCTGCATGCCTTTCATTATAGTTGTTGACTACCCTTCTTCTCAATCTGGTAAATTCTTACCCAGTCTTCAATGACCTGTGCTGCTGTTCTCCCTTCTTTCTCACTGTCCCTTGAAGTATTTGTTTCATTGTCTGGATTTTCTGTGGGTTGTTTTTTTTTTTTTTTTTTTTTTTGAGACGGAGTCTTGCTCTGTTGCCCAGGCTGGAGTACAGTGGCGTGATCTTGGCTCACTGCAACCTCTGCCTCCCATGTTCAAGCAATTCTGCCTCAGCCTCCCGTGTAGCTGGGACTACAGGCACCAGCCACCACGCATGGCTAATTTTTGTATTTTTAGTAGAGACGGGGTTTCACTATGTTGGTCAGGCTGGTTTCAAACTCCCGACCTCAGGAGTTCGCACCACTGCACTCCAGCCTGGGTGACAGAGTCTCAAAAAACAAACAAACAAAAAAACAGAAATGATTTAATCTTTGCTGTTGAAGCAGATCAACAATGCCATTTGTCTGTTTAGAAATAAGATTTTTCCAGGATTCTGTTAAAAGAAGATAAATTGTCAGTATAACAGTAGCTTCTGTCTTTACATACTGTCTTCTTAGTACTACACACTGGTGGCACATGATGCATTTAGTGCATAGTAGCATGATGTGGCGATCAGACCATAGTGCTTTACTTTAGGACATCCAGGGGAAATTTAACAATTCTCAGTAACTCTCAGCCTTAATGGCTTGGTTATTGTTAAAATTCATCTTTATCAAAGGAAGCACCAGTTAATGATTTTTCTCCTGGCCCAACATGCTGGGTATTAACTGGAATTGCTGACTGATTTGCAGTGGGGAAACCCTGAGAGCAATTTCATGTTTGTCCACAAATTATCATTAGCAGTTTCATTTGCAGATTGAAGGAGCAGAAGGAGTGGGCTCTTCGCCAGTTACAGCTTCCCTCCGATTAGGGTGTTAGTTCAATTATGTCCAATTAACTTTTATTATAGATAGTGATGATAATTACTTGCAAGTCAGTTTTTGGCTGCAGTTAAACCAAGACTGAAGTATGAACTTGATGGATTTTAATAACTGGTATGACACATTTCACACCCTCATTCCACTGCAGTTATTTCTTTTTCCAGGCCTCTTTTAGTCAAGAGGTCAAAGCATTGAAAAAATCCATCTCACAATTAAAACATACTGTCCTTACTTTGAAGAGCCTTGTAGGATCATATTTTAAAGAATCTATTAGGAGCAGTCTAATGGCTTTTTACATTCTGAAATCATACCCTTGAGTTCACTGTTGCTTATCATAGGAGAATAGACTGAGATAAAACTAAATGTCATTCATAGCAATATATCCTTATTTTAAAATTATAGTAATTGGCAAAGTACGGTCTGGTTTTCTGATTGCATTTTAAATTCTCTTCTAAGTGCAAAAGAAAACTTGGTTTGGGCACTTTAAAAAGCAGTAGGACATTGGCTGTAATCCAGTGCCTGCAATCCCAGCATTTTAGGGGGACGAGGTGGATTGCTTAAACCTAGGAGTTTGAGACCAGCCTGGGCAACATGGTGAAACTCCTTCTCTACAAAAAATATTTTACAAAATTAGCTGGGTGCGGTGGCACATATCTGTAGTCTCAGATGCCCAGGAGGCTGTGGTGGGAGAATCACCTGAGCCCAGGAAGTCATGGCTGCAGTGATTGCATCACTGTGCTCCAGCCTGGGAACAGAGTGAGACACTGTCTCAAAAACAAAAGTCTGGGTGCGGTGGCTCACACCTGTAATCTCAGCACTATGGGAGGCCGAAGCGAGAGGATCACTTGAGGTCAGGAGTTCGAGACCAGTCTGCCCAACATGGTGAAACCCTGTCTATACTAAAAATACAAAAGTTAACCGGGCATGGTGGCATGTGCCTGTAGTCCCTTCTACTCGGCAGGCTGAGGTGGGAGAATCGCTTGAACCTGGGAGGCAGAGGTTGCCGTGATCTGAGATCCCGTCACTCTGCTCCGGGCTAAGTGACAGAGTGAGACTCTGTCTCGAAAAGAAAATCAACAGGACACTGAGGACACATTTCTTTAGCTGTATAGGAATTTTAGGGTTTTTTTTGTTTTTGAAACGGAGTCTCACTCTATTGCCCAGGCTGGAGTGCAGTGGTGTGATCTTGACTCACTGCAACCTCTGCCTCCCTGGTTCAAGTGATTCTCCTGCCTCAGCCTCCTGAGTAGCTGGGACTACAGGTGCATGCCACCATACCTGGCTAATTTTTGTATTTTTAGTAGAGATGGGGTTTCACCAAGTTGGCCAGGCTGGTCTGAAACTCCTGATCTCAAGTGATCTGCCCACCTCAGCCTCCTGAAGTGCTGGGATTACAGGCATAAGCCACCATGCCCAGCTAGTATGTTATTTTAATAGAAGGTTACATATCTTTGGAAGTAACCCTTATAAGGCAGATAAAGAGGGATAGAAACAAGGGACATAGTTCGCTTTTCTTGAAGAAGACTCGTAGGTCCGCTTCTGCTTTCTTCAAACTTTCCTATCAGTATTGTTCTTTGATAGTTACCCTGAAAAGTGAATGGACTTACAAGCAAAATATTTTTAAATTTTTAATTTTATTTGGATTTTTAAATTATTTCTTAAAATGTTGTGAGTATAAGCAAAATCTTATCTCTTTAAAATGCAAAAGACAGGCTGGGCACTGTGGCTCATGCCTGTAATCCCAGCACTTTTGGAGGCTGAGGCAGGCGGATCATTTGAGGTCAGGAGTTTGAGACCAGCCTGGCCAACATGGTGAAACCCCGTCTCTACAAAAAATACAAAAATTAGCCGGGTGTGGTGGCATGTGTTTGTAGTCCCAGCTACTCGGGAGGCTGAGGCAGGAGAATCGCTTGAACCCGGGAGATGGAAGTTGCAGTGAGCCGAGATCGCAGCACTGTACTCCAGCCTGGGTGACAGAGCAAGACTTTGTCTCAAAAAAGAAAGAAAGCAAAAGACAGGTTGATTCCAACTGGCACTGTTATTAGATTTGCAGGTGACTTGCTGCTGTTTTCATTTTGGATGTTGCCCGCCTTAGTATCCTTTATTGTTGTGTACTCTTTCTAAGGGTGTATCAGTTTCCTTGGATATCTTTATGGGCTTGGCTGCATAAAAATTTGGTTGAGCTGGGAGCTGTGGCTTACGCCTGTAATCTCAACACTTTGGGAGGCCAAGGCAGGCAGATCACCTGAGGTCAGGAGTTTGAGACCATCCCGACTAACATGGAGAAACCCTGTCTCTACTAAAAATACAAAAAAAAAAAAATTAGCTGGGCATGGTGGTGCATGGCTGTAATCCCAGTTACTTGGGAGGCTGAGGCAGGAGAATTGCTTGAACCTGGGAGGTGGAGGTTGCAGTGAGCCCATATCGCACCATTGCACTCCAGCCTGGGCAAAAAGAGCAAAACTCTGTCTCAAAAAAAAATTTTTTTTTTGGTTGAGTATGACAGAATATGGCAATGCATTTTAACAGCCTAGTTTTTGTTAATGTTTAAAGTTGGGGGATAAGTTGATGGCTGCTTGCAGAACGGTCATAACACACTTGTTCTACCTCTAGAACTTCCCAGGCCGCACTAACAAGGAAAGAAGAGGAAAGGGGGAGTATATAAACATCATCCTCGTACTACAAAGCTTTTCGTCGGTTGTTCCTGAAAACCATTCTGCTATGGAATAACGAAGTCCCTGCTGGCCAGCTGCTGTTGGTGTGAAAGTGGAGAAGTTAGCTATAGTGGGTACTTTTCAGGAAGTTGGAGATAAAGTTTATGATGTCATTTGAAACTTTTTGGATGATGTGAGGAAAGAATGTCAAAACGGTTATACTCTGGAAGATATAACAAGGCTTTCTTTTATAATATAAGAGAGTTTGCATGACACTTGATGAAGTTCTGGTTGTGTGTTTAGAAGGAAGGGCCTTGAAAAACTCTTTATTAAAATGTGAGCATGGGATGGGCAGGGTGGCTCACAACTGCAATCCCAGCACTTTGGGAAGTCAGGGCAGGAGGATCACTTGAGCCCTAGAGTTCAAGACCAGCCTGGGCAACATAGTGAGACCCTGTCTCTACAAAAAACTTTAAAATTAGCCAGGTGTGGTGGTGCGTGCTTGTAGTCCCAACTGTTGGGTGGGGGCGTGGGGGGTCAGGAAGACTAAGGTGGGAACAGTTGAGCCCAGGAGGTTGAGGCTGCAGTTGTGATCATACTACTGCACTAAATGAAGCCTGGGCAACAGAGTGATACCCTATCTTTAAAAAAAAAAAAAAAAAAAGATAAAAAAATGAAAACTGAACATGGCAGTTAAAGAGATGGCAGTGAATGTCAGGTATGAAGAAGGGAGGATCATTAATATTTCCTCCTTCAAGGTAGGCATTTCTTTTTCTGTTTCTTCTTCTTTTTTTTTTTTTTTTTTTTTGAAATAGGGCCTCGCTCTGTCACCCAGGCTGGAGTGAAATGCTGTGATCTTGGCTCACTGCAACCTCTACCTCCCGGGTTCAAGCAGTTCTCATGCCTCGGCCTCCCGAGTAACTGGGATTACAGGCACATGCCACCATACCTGGCTAATTTTTGTATTTTTAGTAGAGATGGGGTTTCACCGTGTTGCCCAGCGTGGTGTTGAACTCCTGACCTCAGGTAATCCACCCGCCTCCGCCTCTCAAAGTGCTGGGATTACAGATGTGAGCCACTGCGCCCAACCTGTTTGTTTCTTCTTTCTTCAGACAGGGTCTCACTCTGTCGCCCAGGCTGGAGTGCAGTGGCACAATCACAGCTCACTGAAGCCTCAAACTCTTGGGTTTAAGCAATTCTCCCACCTTAGCTCCCAAGTAGCTGGGACTGCAGGCACACACCACCACACCTGGCTAATTTTTTTCAGACATGGTCTCAGTTTGCTATCCAGGGTAGTCTCAAATTCCTGGGCATGGCCGGGCACAAGTGATTCTTGCCTTTAATCCCAGCACTTTGGGAAGCCAAGGCAGGCTGATCACCTGAGGTAGGAGTTGGAGACTAGCCTAACCAACATGGTGAAACCCAGTCTCTACTAAAAATACAAAAATTAGCTGGGTGTGGTGACATGTGCCTGTAATCCCAGCTACTTACGAGACTGAGGCAGAAGAATCACTTGAACCCAGAAAGTGGAGTCGAGATCGCACTCCAGCCTAGGTGACAGAGGGAGACACTGTCTCAAAAAAAAAAAAAATTCCTGGGCTCAAGCGATCTTCCTGACTCAGTCTCCCAAAGAGCTGGGATTGCAGTCATGAGCCACGGCACCTGGCTCAGGATAGGTGTTTTTCTTTTTGCTTTCCAATGGCAAAATTCTCTATCTTTAGAATAAGGGAGTCCATGAATGCTCACAGTGGAAGCATTCCCAGAACAGAGTGGAAGTAGGGAGATAATTTGAAGTGTAGGCACTGGAGAAAATGTTATTCAAAAAACTGTTGAGAAGAAATTGGAAGTTGATGAGGCGGAAAGATACAGGAAACCTATTCCAGGTGGCAAGAACCCCAGTGGCACACTCACCCATGTGATTCTCCATTAAGATAAATGAGAATAGTTGCTAACAGACCACTCTCACCTCTTTTTGACCTCCAACCTCACCCTTTCTAGACTTCAACCTTGTATTTTTTAAGATAAAAAAATTTGGCCAAGCACGGTGGCTCACACCTGTAATCCCAGCTTTTGGGAGGCCGAGGTGGGCAGATCACGAGGTCAGGAGATCGAGACCATCCTGGCTAACACGGTGAAACCCCATCTCTACTAAAAATACAAAAAAAAAAATTAGCTGGGCATGGTAGTGGGCACCTGTAGTCCCAGCTACTCCAGCTACTCAGGAGGCTGAGGCAGGAGAATGGCATGAACCCGGGAGGCGGAGCTTGCCATGAGCCGAGATCGTGCCACTGCACTCCAGCCTGGGCAACAGAGCAAGACTCCGTCTCAAAAAAAAAGAAAAAAAAAAATTGAAATATATAGGACAGTTGCAAGTATGCTAGAAATAATTTTTTTTCTTTCAGTCATTTGAGAGTGTTGCTGACCTGATGCTCCATCATCCCTAAATACTTTAGTATTTCCTATAAACAAGGGGCATTCTCCAACTTTACAATACAACTGTCAAAATTAGGAAAGTAACATTGACACGTTACTTCCATATAATTATCAGATCCTCTTCAAATGTTGCTTATTATTGTACCAGTTATATGCTTTATAGCAAAAAGGATCCAGGTCAGAATCACACATTGCATTTATTTTTCATGTTGTCTTAGTCTCCTCCAGTCTGGAACAGTTTCTTCAGGCCTTCTTTGATGTTCATAACCTTGATGCTATTCAGTTATTTTGTAGAAAGTCCCTCAGTTTGGACTTGTCTGGTGGTTCCTCGTGTTTAATTTAGGTAACACATCTTCAGCAGGAATATCACAGGAGTGATGCTGTGTTGTTCATTGCATGATTTCAAAAGGTACAGAATTTTGATTTGTATCAGTACTGATAATGTTTGATCACTTGATTAAGGTGGTGTCTGCTAGGCTTTTCCAAAGTAAAGTTACTCATTTTCCCTTTGTAATTATTATTTTTAGGAGACAGGGCTTAGAAACTATACAACTATTCCATTTGTTTTCAGTCTTTCAATGTATTAGTTTGTTTACATTAGTATGAACTAATGACTTCCTGTTTTATTCAATGAAATATAATCTTTTGTTTATTTTGATGCTCAGGTTATTCCAGATTTGGCCACTAAATCAAGAAAAATAATTTTTTTTTTTTTTTTGAAATGGAGTCTTTGCTCTGTCACCCAGGCTGGAGTGCAGTGGCGCCATCTCGGCTCACTACAAGCTCCGCCTCCTGGGTTCACGCCATTCTCCTGCCTCAGCCTCCCGAGTAGCTGGGACGACAGGCGCCCGCTACCACGCCTGACTAATTTTTTTGTATTTTTAGTAGAGACGGGGTTTCACCGTGTTCGCCAGGATGGTCTCAATCTCCTGACCTTGTGATCCGCCCGTCTCGGCCTCCCAAAGTGCTGGGATTACAGGCTTGAGCTACCGCACCCGGCTTAAGAAAAATAATTATATAAATATATGTTTAGTCATAAAGATGCCCAAATAATCTGCCATTCTTTTATTTCAAAAGATTGACAGATACTCCCCAAACTAACACCTTACAGGCAATGGTAGAAAAGAAAAATTCACAACTGTTGTATTCCTGGTAACATGTTTGCTTTACTCAGTGTACCCACTCACTGTCTTCTCTAATTTCTACTGTGTAAACCTCTCTCGGGGGTTTCCCTCACCAACTGAGCATCTTGTGACTTCTTTGTCCTTTGATATTTCACTATTATTCTTTGAGCACTTCCTTTCCTGCACAATAAGATATATTAGACTCATCTAGTACTTTCTCTGCCTCAGTCAGTTCTCCAAGGAGCCTTGGTTCCTTTCGATGGAAAATGCAGTATTTAGAAACCAAGAGTAGGCCCTACTGGGGCTCGTTGAAATTGGATGGGAGTGATCACTGCATTCAGTACTCTTCTCATTCTGTTTGGGTAGCTTCCATTTCTAATTCAATTGGAGTGACTTAATAGAACTGGGTAAAAGTTGGTGAGTAACTGAGTTGGTAAGGGAGGTCCCAAAGAGAGAAGAAATTAAAGAGGACAGTGGGCCAGACACGGTGGCTCACGCCTATAACCCCAGGAATTTGGGGGGCCAAGGCAGGTGGATCACGAATTCAGGAGTTCAAGACAAGCCTGGCTAAGATGGTGAAACCCCATCTCTACTAAGAATACAAAAAATTAGCCGGGCGTGGTGGTGGGCGCTTGTAATCCCAGCTACTCGCGAGGCTGAGACGAATTGCTTGAACCCGGGAGGCAGAGGTTGCAGTGAGCTGAGATCCCGGCACTGCACACTCCAGCCTGGGCGACAGAGCGAGACTCCATCTCAAAAACAAAAACAAAAACAAAAAAGGGACACAGAATGAAGATGTGTACGAGTAATAGAAGAATTTTGAACTTTTGTTTTCTACCACTATCCATAAGATTACTTGTCGGGGGGTGTTAGCTGTTTTTTGTTTTTTTTTTTTGAGGTATCTTTGAGATAAAAGAAAGGAAGGGCCAGGCGCTATGGCTTACATCTGTAAGCCCAGCACTTTGGGAGGCCGAGCAGGCAGATCACCTGAGGTCAGAAGTTCAAGACCAGCCTGGCCAACATGGTGAAAACCCATCTCTACTAAACTAAAAATACAAAAATTAGGCGGGCGTGGTGGCGGGCATCTGTAATCCCAGCTACTCTGGAGGCTGAGGCAGGAGAATCGTTTGAACCTGGGAGGCGGAGGTTGTAGTAAGCCAATATTGTGTCATTGCACTCCAGCATGGCTGACAGAGTGAGACTCCGACTCAAAAAACAAAAGTAAATTAATTTTAAAAGGGAGGGCAAGTTACAGTATTTGGGCATCTTTAGGGTTACATGTGTATTTATAGGATTTTCCCCCCGATTAACTCAATGCTAAAATAATGTTGACTTAAATGAACTTGTTTGGTGAGACTTAAGATGTAGTATAAGATGCATATTTAACAGGTTAGAAGCAGTCACACACTTTGATAAATAACAATACTGAGGCCAGACGCAGTGGCTCATGCCTGTAATCCCAGCACTTTGGGAGGCCGGGGCAGGTGGATTGCTTGAGCTCATGAGTTCCAGACCAGCCTGGGCAACATGGCAAAAACCTATCTCTATAAAAAACAAAAAAATTAGCCATGTGCAATGGTGTGCGCCTATAATCCTGGCTACTCGGAAAGCTGAGGCAAGAAGATCCCTTAAGCCTAGAAGTTCGAAGTTGCAGTGAGCTATGATTGCACCACCATACTCCAGCCTGGATGACAGAGTGAGACCCTGTCTCAAAAACAAACAAACAGAAAAGCAATTCTGAATCACTATTGAATTTCTCAGGGCCACAGAAGGGAGCCAAATAATTCTGATCATTGAGTGAGTTGTGGTACTTTGAACACTTTAGAGGTTTAAAGAACTGCTTTAGGCCAGGTGTGGTGGCTCACGGCTGTAATCCCAGCAATTTGGGAGGCCGAGACGGGCAGATTACCTAAGGTTGGGAGTTTGAGACCAGCCTGACCAACATGGAGAAACCCCATCTCTACTAAAAATTCAAAATTAGCTAGGTGTGGTGGCACATGCCTGTAATCCTAGCCACTTGGGAGGCTGAGGCAGGAGAATCGATTGAACCCAGGAGGCGGAGGTTGCGGTGAGCCAAGAGCATGCCATTGCACTCCAGCCTGGGCAACAAGAGCGAAACTCCGTCTCAAAAAATAGACTACTTTATTAGTTTTTTGTTTTGCAGGCAATTCCTGAAATGAGGAAGCTTCCTAAAGTGAATTTCAGAATCTTTTTTTTATCTGTGTGTTTACTCTAGCTATGAAAGTATTATTCTAACAGGGACTGTATATCTGTTTTTCCTTCCTGCAGATTGACCCAGCATTCCAAATTTCATTAGCTAGTTATGGTCGGCCAGGTGTGGAAGGAGGTGCTCCATCTCTTCCTTTAAGCTTTCAATTCTTGGGCCCCTTTAAGACTTAACAGCCTCTTCAGCTTTCAGAGACCCTTTAGCTTCAGAAACCTGCTAATTTCTTGGATATGTGGAGTGTGAACCATAAATCTTCAAGTTATAGTGAGTCTCAGTAACAAGCATTGTAAGTGCTTTGATTTTCACTAAGGCTATATAGAAGCCTTTGCCAAAGGTTATTACATATCAGGATTTCTCATGGTCCATACTCAGGCTGGGGGAGGAGAAGGAAAGGCCTAAAGGGAATGGAATGCATTAATGTATCAAACTTGTCTTTCCGTATTACCTTAAAATCTGCCTTGGCAAGATTGGCAAACTAGCCCTAGATAGCAGAAGAATAGAAGATACAGTGGGGGACGGGCATGCTGGCTCACGCCTGTAATCCTAGCACTTTGGGAGGCCGAGGCGGATAGATCACGAGGTCAGGAGATTGAGACAATCCTGGCCAACATGGTGAAACCCCATCTCTACTAAAAATACAAAAAAATTAGCCGGGCATGGTGGTGGGCACCTGTAGTCCCAGCTACTTGGGAGGCTGAGGCAGGAGAATGGCGTGAACCTGGGAGGCGGAGCTTGCAGTGAGCTGAGATTGCGCCACTGCACTCCAGGCCGAGCGACAGAGCAAGACTCTGTCTCAAAAAAAAAAAAAAAAGAAGAAGAAGAAGATACAGTGAAGAGCAATGTGTTAGCTATAGGTAAAACTTCATTCTCCCTGCCCCGAATTTACTATCCTTTCTAAAGCTCTTAACTAGAAATGTACAGCAAGGCTTTATGCACAGAGAAGTAGTTCTAAGAAGTTGTAAGGCCAAATGGATACGTAGTGTATACATGGCCAAGGACACATGTGAAATGCTTTTCCCCAGAAAATTCAAAATAATATAGGGAGCAGGGAGATGCTTCCTGCTAGAGACCTGAGCGGGCTCTATGATGCCCATCTTCCAAAGGATGTCACAGCACAAGTGTCCAAATGGAAACTGACTTAGGAAAGGTATGAGTTGAGAGTAGGTTCAAAGTTGGGGTTTACTTCTCACATTCAGGGAGAGAATGAGGATACAAGGGGAAGGGTTTTCTGTGCTAGGATTGCTTGAGAATGAGAAGTAACTATTCCATCATTACTTGTATTGTTCTTTGATACAGTTTACTCTGTGTGAATGATATAGCTCTCCCCTGGGAGAATAAAAGTCTGACCACTTCAACCTTTTCTTTGCCTCTATATAGTCATTTTCCCTGTGGATTCTTACCTTGGTTATAGTTGCTGTCTTATCCTTCACTTTGAAAGGATTTTCACTATGAATTGATTCCAAAGTGTTAGGCTGGCCAAAGCATAAAAATGAGTTAGATTGCAAAGTGTTGGCCTGGGAGAGGTGATTCCTCCAACTCATCAGGAAGTCAGTAATTACATGCACACTTAAAACAAAACAAAACAAAACAAAAACCTGTGGCCAGGCATGGTGGCTTACGCCTATAATCCCCAGCACTTTGGGAGGCCAAGGTGGACAGATCATGAGGTGAGGAGATCAAGACCATCCTGGCCAACAAGGTGAAACCCCATCTCTAGTAAAAATATAAAAATTAGCTGGGCGTGGTGCCTCTCGCCTGTAATCCCAGCACTTTGGGGGGCCAAGGCAGGTGGACTCACAAGGTCAGGAGATGGAGACCATCCTGGCTAACATGGTGAAACCCCATCTCTACTAAAAATAAAAAAAAAAATTAACAGGGCATGGTGGCACACGCCTGTAGTCCCAGCTACTCGGGAGGCTAAGGCAGGAGAATTGCTTGAACCTGGGAGACTGAGGTTGCAGTAAGCCAAGATCGCGTCATTGCACTCCAGCCTGGGCTACAAGAGTGAAACTTCATCTCAAAAATAATAATAATAATAAAACCACAGCTTAGAATTGTATGTTTTTTTGTATATAATAGTGTAATAAGAGGGATATAATATGTGCTTGTTAAATATTGACTGGAGAGGCAGCTATGGAACCGTTCAATGTTTTTCAGACATTTTATGCCCACAATAGAGATTGCATCTCAATAAACATACACATATAATATAGATAACAGTCATGAAGCAATAAGTATGCTTACTATTATTTTGTGGTATTTTAAATTCAACACTTTTAAAAGGCTGGTCACAGCGTGCAGATTGGAAAATATTTAATGGAATGATCACATGTCTAGGAACTAAGAGATTCAATATCAGATCCACTGACCCAGCTGTATATCACAAAACAAGTTATTTAATCTTTCTGAGCCTGGGTTTCCATATCTGTAGAAAGAAAATAATACTTGTTCTATCTAGAATAAGATTGTTTTAAATTTCAAATTAAGGCCGGGCACAGTGGCTCATACCTTGTAATCCCAGCACTTTGGGAGACCGAGGTGGGACGATCATTTGAGTCCAGGAGTTTGAGACCAGCCTGGGAAACATGGTGAGACACTGTCTCTACATAAAGGAAAAAAAAAATTAGCTGGGCATGGTGGCTCTTGCCTGTAGTCCCACCTACTTGGAAGGCTGAGGTAGGAGGATCACTTGAGCTCAGGAGGTTGAGGCTTCAGTGAGCCGTAATTCATGCCATTGGATATTGAAGCCTGGGTGACAGAGCAGAACCCTGTCTCAAAAAAAAACTTTTTTGTTTTTTGAGACAGAGTCTTGCACTGTCGCCCAAGCTAGAGTGCAGTGGTGCAATTTCAGCTCACTGCAACCTCCACCTCCTGGGTTCAAGCGATCCTCCTGCCTCAGCCTCCCAAGTAGACCACGCCCAGCTAATTTTTTGTACTTTTAATAGAGATGGAGTTTCACCATGTTGGCCAGGCTGATCTCGAACTCCTAACCTTGTGATTCGCCCACCCGGGCCTCCCAAAGTGCTGGAATTACAGGCTTGAGTCACTGTGCCTGCCAAAAATTTGTTTAAATCAAATAATGTATGTAAATGTGTTTCAAAGTATAAAGAGGCCGAGCACAGTGGCTCATGCCTGTAATCTTAGAACTTTGGGAGGCCGAAGTGGGCGGATCACTTGAGGTCAGGAGTTCAAGACCAGCCTGGCCAAAATGGTGAAACCCCATCGCTACTAAAAATACAAAAATTGCCCAGGCGTGGTGGTGCACAACTGTAGTCCCAGCTACTCGGGAAGCTGAGGCTCAAAAATTGCTTGAACCCAGGAGGCAGAGGTCCCACTGCACTCCAGCTAGGTGACAGAGCAAGACTCAGTCTTCAAAAAAAAAAAAGTAAGAAGTGTAAAGCAGTGGTTTGGTTCTGTTGTGACTTCTGTTTCATGGGAAAGTAATAATTCTTAATTGCCTTTTTTTTTTTTTTTTTTAAAGAGAAGAGATCTTACTCTGTTGCCCAGGCTGGAGTACAGTGGATATTCACAGGTACAATTATGGCACACTGCAAGCTCAGGCTCCTGAGCTCCAGCAATTCTGTCATCTCAGCCTCCTAAGTAGCTGGGATTACATGTTTATGCCACTACACTTGACTAATTTTTTAAAGTTTTTAAAGAGTTGGAATTTTACTATGTTGCCCCGGCTAGTCTTGAATTCCCGGCTTCAAGAAGTCCTCCTACCTCAGCCTCCTGAGTAGCTGGGATTACAGACATGAGCCACTGTGCCCCACGAGAGCCAACATGTAAATAATGTTTACTGTGTGTCAGGCACCTAAGCTCTGGAATATGTTAAACCCAAATTTAATCTTCAAAACAATCTTGGCCGGGTGCGGTGGCTCACGCCTGTAATCCCAGCACTTTGGGAGCTGAGGCAGGTGGATCACCTGAGGTCAGGAGTTCGAGACCAGCCTGGCCAACATGGTGAAACCCCATCTCTACTAAAAATACAAAAAATTAGCCGAGCATGGTGGCAGGAGCCTGTAACCCCAGCTACTTGGGAGCTTGAGGCAGGAGAATCGCTTGAACCCAGGAGGAAGAGGTTGCAGTGAGCTGAGATTGTGCCACTACACTCCAGCCAGGGTAAGATAGCGAGACTCTGCCTCAAAAAAGGCTGGGCATGGTGGCTCATGCCTATAATCCTAGCAGTTTGGGAGGCCAAGGCAGGTGGATCATTTGAGGCCAGGAGTTCAAGACCAGCCTGGCCAACATGGTGAAACCCTGTCTCTACTAAAAATACAAAAAATTAGCTGGATGCACTGTCACATACCTGCAATCTCAGCTACTCGGGAGTCTGAGGCAGGAGAATCACTTGAACCCGGGAAGCAGAGGTTGCGGTGAGCCGAGATCTCACCACTGTACTCCAGCGTGGGCGACAAGAGCGAGACTTCATCTCAAAAAAAAAAAAAAAAAATCTCGTGAAGGTAGGGTACATTTTATAAATGTGGTAAACTATGTTCCCAAGGTCACACAGCTGGTAAATGCAAAGAGCTGGGATTCAAATTTAGGCAGTGTGCTTCCAGTTTTCTCTTACCCACTTCAATATAGTGCCTTTTTGTTAATCCCAGGTTTCTTGAGGTGATCTGAGCTTCAGTTGACATCTACCTGTGGATATTCCCCTTTTGAAGACTTTTCCAAGAATGACTTGTCCTTGCCACTGCATCTTTTTCCTGGGTTACTTCCTGGCTCTGTCAGTTTTATGTTTCTGTAATCCAAATTAGGAGGAGCTAATCTGTATGTTATCCTAAACTAGACAGTCTAGGAATGAGTTTGTTTTTTAAAGTGACAGGGTTTTGTTAGTTGCACAGGGTAGACACAAACTCCTGGGCTCAAGTGATCTTCCCACTGCAGCTTCCCAAGTAGCTGGGATTACAGGTATATGTCAGTGTGCCCAGCAAGAATGAGAATTTATCCCCACAAAATGCTGTAATGCATTTGATGATCAGATACAAGTGACTTCACAAAAGTGTGCATATAATTTTAAGAAATTCTTGTTATACCATATTTACATATTATATATACTTCATACCCAGCATTTATATTATAAGCATTTTTTGTTTATCTTTAGATATTCTTTAACAATATTAACATATGTTATTAGATGAACGCTAATGTTATTAGATGAATACCTCATAATTTGTGTAACCATTTTCCTGCTTTTGGAATTATTTAGATTAGATTTAAAGAGACAGGGTTTTGTTAGTTGCACAGGGTGGACACAAATTCCTGGGCTCAAGTGATCTTCCCACTGCAGCCATAATCCATTTAGATTATTTCCAGTTTTTAACTCATTATGAACAGCACTGCAGTGAAGAGAATTTCCTGTAAATCATTTTTCACATCTTTGATTATTTCCCTAAATTAAGATTTTATTTTATTTATTTATTTTTTTGAGACAAGGTCTCCCTCTGTCACCCAGACTGGAGTGCAGTGGTGCATTCATAACTCACTGCAACCTCAAGCTTCTGAGCCTAAGTGATCCTCCTGCCTTAGCCTCCCAAGCAGCTGGGATCACAGGCATGTGCCAACACACCCAGCTAATTTTTTATTTTTTGTAGAGATGGGGTGTCTGTTGTCCCAGCTGGTCTCAAATTGCTCGTCTCAAGTGATCTCCCATCTCAGCTCCCAAGTACTGGAATTACAAGTGTGAGCCAGCATGCCTGGCCCCTCGATTCTTTGATCTTATGGGACCACCATTGTATGTGCAGTCTAGTGTTGACTGAAATGGGGCATGCCTATATACAAAACATTGTTATTAACTATAGTCACCATGTTGTACAATAGATCTCTTGAACTTGTTTCTCTTGCTTAGCTAAAATTTTGTTTCCTTCTTCCCGGTCACCCCTCTCCGGTCCATTATCTCTTTGATTCTGAGTTTGACTTTTTTAGATTCCACGTATTAGTGAAATTATGCAGTATTTGTCTTTCTGTGTCAGACTTATTTCACTTAACATAATGTCCTCCATGTTCATTCATGTTACTTAAAATGGCAGGATTTCTTTCTAAGGCTGAATAGTCTTTCATTGTGTTTATATACATTTTCTTTCATCTGTTCATCCATTGATAGACACTTAGGTTGATTCCATATCTTGGCTGTTGTGAATAATGCTGCAGTGAACGTGGGAGTGCAGGTATCTTTTCAACATGTTGATTTCATTTCCTTGTATATATGCCCAGTAGTGGGATTGCTGGATCATATGGTAGTTCTGTTTCCAGTTTTGTGAGAAACCTCCATACTGTTTTCCCTAATAGCTGTGCTAATTTACATTCTCACCAACAGTGTACAAAGGTTCCTTTTTTCCACATCCTCTCCAACAGTTTTTTTAATATATCTTTTTAATAGCCATTCTGACAGGTGTGAGTTGATATGGGGTATTTTTGTTTGTTTTTGGTTTTTTGTTTTTTGAGACAAGGTCTCACTCCCATCACCCAGGCTGGAGTACAGTGGCACGATCATGGCTCACTGCAGCGTCAACTTCCTGGACTCAGGTGATGCTCCCACCTCAGTTGCCCGAATAGCTGGGACTACAGGTGTGAGCCACCATGCCCAGCTAATTTCATTGTGGTTTTAACTTGCATTTCTCTGACAGTTACCAGTGTTGAGCATTTTTTCATGTACCTATTGGCCATTTGTATGTCTTTGGAGCAGTGTCTTTTGAGTTCTACTCCCATTTCTTTCTTTTTTTTTTTTTTGAGACGGAGTCTTGCTCTGTTGCCCAGGCTGGAGTGCAGTGGCCGGATCTCAGCTCACTGCAAGCTCCGCCTCCCAGGTTTACGCCATTCTCCTGCCTCAGCCTCCCGAGTAGCTGGGACTACAGGCGCCCGCCACCTGGCCCAGCTAGTTTTTTTGTACTTTTTAGTAGAGACGAGGATTCACCGTGTTCGCCAGGATGGTCTCGATCTCCTAACCTCGTGATCCGCCCTTCTCGGCCTCCCAAAGTGCTGGGATTACAGGCTTAAGCCACCACGCCCGGCCTATTCCCATTTCTTAATTGGGTGGTTTTGTTGCTGTTGAGTCATTTGAGTTCTTTATGTATTTTGGATATTAACCCCTTATTGGATATATGGTTTGCAAATATTTTCTCTCTCCCTGTAGATTTGTCTCCTAACTCTGTTTTTGTTTCTGTGGGTTTTTTTTGAGACAGAATTTCACTCGTCATCCAGGTTGGAGTCCAATGGTGCGATCTCGGCTCACTGCAACCTCCACTTCCCATGTTCAAGTGATTCTCCTGCCGCAGCCTCCTGAGTAGTTGGTATTACAGGCACCTGCCCCCATGACCACCTAATTTGTGTATTTTTAGTAAAGATGGGGTTTCTCTATGTTAGCCACGCTGGTCTCGAACTACTGACCTCAGGTGATCCACCCACATCAGTCTCCCAAAGTGCTAGGATTACTGTCATGAGCCACCGCACCCATCCTCTTCAATATTTTATACTTATTAGTATATGAGTCTTTCACCTCTTTAAATAAATTTATTCCTAAGCCTTTTTTTTTTTTTTTTTGGTAGCTATTGTAAATGAGATTGTTTTCTTTATTTCTTTTTTGGATAGTTTGTTCTTAGTATATAGAAACTGCTGATTTTTATACATTGATTTCCTATGCTACTACTTAACTGAATTTGTTCATTAGTTCTAATAGTTTTTTGGAGTCTTTAGGGTTTTCTGTATGTAAGATCATGTCATCTGCAGACAGATAAAATTTTACTTCCTTTCTGATTTGGATGTCTTTTTATTTATTTTTCTTGCCTAATTGCTCTTTCTGGGACTTATAGTACTATGTTGAATAAAAGTGGCTGGAGTGGGCCGAGGCAGGTAGATCATGAGGTCAGGAGATGGAGGCCTTCCTGGCCAGCATGGTGAAACCCTGTCTCTACTAAAAATACAAAAATTAGCTGGGCATGGTGGTGTGCACCTGTAGTCCCAGCTACTCAGGAGGCTGACGAAGGAGAATCGCTTGAACCCTGGGAGGCAGAGGTTGCAGTGAGCCGAGACTGCATCTCTGCACTCCAGCCTGGGTGACAGAGCGAGACTTTAAAAAAAAGTGGCTAGAGTGGTCCTTGTCTTTTTCCTGATCTTAGAGGAAAAGCATTCAACTGTCCACCATTGAGTATGATGTTAACTGAAGACTTGTTGTATATGGCCTTTATGTATTGAGGTACATTCCTTTTATACCTAATTTGTTGAGTTTTTCTCATGAAAGTACGTTGAATTTTGTCAGATGCTTTTTGCATCTATTGCGATGATCATATGGTTTTTGTCCTTCACTCTGCTTGTGTGGTTTATCACATTTACAGATTTGTGTATGTTGAACCACCCTTGTAGTCCTGGGATAAATCTCACTTGATCATGGTGAATGATCCTTTTAATGGGCTGTTGAATTTGGTTTGTTAGTATTTTGTTGAGGATTTTTGCGTATGTGTTCATCAGGGATATTGACCTGTAATTTTCTTGTAGTGTACTTGTCTCGCTTTGGTATCAGGGTAATGCTGACATCATAAAATCAGTTTGGAAATGTGTCTGGAAGTATTTCATCCTCTCTGATTTTTGGGAAGAGTTTGAGAAGGATTGGTACTGGTTTTACCTTAAGTGTTTAGCAGAATTATTCTGGTCTCTTGATGTTTTCATTGCCTTGCTGAGCATAGACCCAGGTACTTATGAGCAAAATTCTACTCAGTCTGACAACTCTGCTTACAATTATGAATGTGACTAATGCAGTGGTCACTCTACCTTTCTAAGGTAGTTCAGCTCAAGTTACAGTGATCCAGTCCCGATAGAGCTTTGAAACCTCAAGTCTATTACATAACGTAATGAAAAATCGGCTTGGTGAGGTGGTTCACAGTACTTTGGGAGGCTGAGGCAGGTGGGTCACTTGAGTTTGGTGTTTAAGATCAGGCTGGGCAACATGGCAAAACCCCACTTCTACCGGAAAAAACAAATACAAAAAATTAGCTAGGCATGATGGCATGCGCCTGTAGTCCCAGCTACTCAGGAGGCTGAGGTGCAAGGATTGCCTGAGCCCAGGAGGTGGAGGTTGCAGTGAACCAAGATCACACCACCATATTCCAGTTTGGGTGACAGAAGGAGGCCCTGTCTCCAAAAAAAAAAAAAAAGCAGGGGTTGGGGGAACACTCATTTTTACTTGATAGGTATTAAAACATGAAAACACAGAAGCCTGCAGCCATAAAAAGGAAAGAATTCATGTCCTTTGCAGGGACATGAACGAAGCTGGAAACCATCATTCTCAGCAAACACAGGAACAGAAAACCAAACACCACATGTTCTCACTCATAAGTGGGAATTGAACAATGAGAACACATGGACATAGGGGAACATCTATACCGGGGCCCTGTCAGGGGTAAGGGATAAGGCAAGGGAGAGCATTAGGACAAATACCTAATACATTTGGGGCTTAAAACCTAGATGACGGGTTGATAGGTGCAGCAAACCACCATGGCACATGTATACCTATGTAACAAACCTGCGCATTCTGCACATGTATCCCAGAACTTAAAATTTTTAACAAAAACACAGAGGCCAAATAATACTTTTCAATACAGTGCAGAAGTAGTGCCCAGGCTTAAAAAAAAAAAAAAAAAAAAAAAAAAGTCCAGGCCGGGCGCGGTTTCTCAAGCCTGTAATCCCAGCACTTTGGGAGGCTGAGACGGGTGGATCACGAGGTCAGGAGATTGAGACCATCCTGGCTAACCCGGTGAAACCCGGTCTCTACTAAAAAATACGAAAACCTAGCCGGGCGACGTGGCGGGCGCCTGTAGTCCCAGCTACTCGGGAGGCTGAGGCAGGAGAATGGCGTAAACCCGGGAGGCGGAGCTTGCAGTGAGCTGAGATCCGGCCACTGCACTCTGGGCTGGGTGACAGAGCGAGACTCCGTCTCAAAAAAAAAAAAAAAAAAAAAAAAGTCCAGCCTGGGCAACATGATGAAACCCTGTTACTACTAAAAATACAAAAAATTAGCCAGGCATGGTAACTCATGCCTGCAGTCCCAGCTACTCGGGAGGCTGAAGTCGGAGAGTCACCTGAACTCAGGAAGTCAGGGCTACAGTGAGCCAAGATTGCGCCACCACACTCCAGCCTGGACCACCTAAGCGAGACCCTGTCTCAAAACAAAACAAAACAAAACAAAACAAAAAGTGGGGGTGGGAGATTAACAACAGAAAAAAAAGCACCAGGCATTTTTATCTCCTCTTTCCTCTCACTCCCCTAGTAACGTTACCTATACACACACACACACATATACACACAGTTGTTAACACTTGTATTATGCATGTACCACAAATTTCCGGAGCCTGAAATTAAAGTATGTGCTATCCTTCAGGAATGTGAGCCAGTAAAAGTTATTAAACATTTATTGTATGAATAATCTTGCTCCTGACTCTGTAACATGGAAGGATGATTAGGAGACAGGCTATGGTCTTAGGAAGGTCACACTCAAATTGAAAAGTTAGAATATCCAGGGAGAATACTTCCCTGGTACCTGAATTCAAGAGAAAACTCTGGATCAGAGATGAGTTAGGTAATAATAAGTAGATCCTGGAAAGAGCCTCCTTGCCAAAGAGAGCAGTGGTATAGATAGTACCTTTGGGGGAATTAGGGTGTGGACAGGAAACAGGAAGAGGACCTGTTGTGACAGGTCTTAAGGGTGTGTTTAGAAGTAGGTTTCCAAATGCCTTGAGCCACATGTGTTCAGCAGCATGAAGACGGTTTGTAGCAGATACATTTCTAGATTTTCAACAGAGTAAGCCCTAGAGTAAATAGCCATCTCTCTTCCTTGCTCTTTCTTCTAGCCTAGAGTTGTGGGGTCACAACTGCAGGTGACTTTACCGTCCCCTGTTGAGTTAACAATAGAGAAGAAAAAGGCCTTTGAGCAATGGCTAAACATTATTCAGGTTAGGCAGATAGCGAAATGTACTAATTGGGGGATTCTTAGTTATTTGGGCTAACAAAATTACCTGTTGAATGGATTGTTTCGTTGTAACAGACCATAAAAATGACTGATTTTGCAGTCTGATTTGATAAACTTGTAATTTTTGAAGTCTTTGGTGCCACTTATTTTTCCCAGAGCAGCATTTTGGTGTCTCCCTTAGGTTTAAACTACATTTCTTGGAACCCAGGAGTAATGGAATAGGGAGCAGTATAGGATAAAACTTTCCCCTTGATGATCAAAAAGAGTCTTTTGGCTGGCATGGTGGCTCATACCTGTAATCTCAGCACTTTGGGAGGCCACTTGAGGCTGGAAAATTGCTTCAGCAGGAGTTCAACAGTAGCCTGGGCAACAAAGTGAGACCCCATCTCTACAAAAATTTTTTAAAAATTAACAAGGTGGGCCGGGCGTGGTGGCTCATGCTTGTAATCCCAGCACTTTGGGAGGCCGAGGCGGGTGGATCACGAGGCCAGGAGATCAAGACCATCCTGACTAACATGGTGAAATCCCGTCTCTACTAAAACAGGCAAAAAAATTAGCCGGGCGTGGTGGCGGGCGCCTGTAGTCCCAGCTACTCGGGAGGCTGAGGCAGGAGAATGGTGTGAACCCAGGAACGGAGCTTGCAGTGAGCTGAGATGGTGCCACTGCACTCCAGCCTGGGCGACAGAATGAGACTCCGTCTCAAAAAAAAAAAAAAAAAAAAATTAACAAGGTGTTGGCACACCCCTGGTTCCAGCTACACAGGAGGCTGAAGCAGGAGGATTGCTTGAGCCCGGGAGGTTGAGGCTACAGTGAGCTGTGTTTGTGCCACTGCACTCCAGCCTGAGTGACAGAGTGAGACCCTGTGTCAAAAAACAAAAAGGAGTAGTCTTTTTAGGTAAGCCTTTGGCTCATGGATGAGAAGAATCAGATATTGGCAATGACTTTTTTATTTTTTATTTTATTTTATTTTATTTTATTTTATTTTATTTTATTTTTTTGAGGTGGAGTCTCGCTCTGTCGCCCAGGCTGGAGTGCAGTGGCCGGATCTCAGCTCACTGCAAGCTCCACCTCCCGGGTTTACGCCATTCTCCTGCCTCAGCCTCCCGAGTAGCTGGGACTACAGGCGCTCGCCACCGCGCCCGGCTAGTTTTTTGTATTTTTTAGTAGAGACGGGGTTTCACCATGTTAGCCAGGATGGTCTCGATCTCCTGACCTCGTGATCCACCCGTCTCGGCCTCCCAAAGTGGTGGAATTACAGGCTTGAGCCACCGCGCCCGGCCCTTTTTTTTTGTTTTTTCGAGATGGAGTCTTGCTCTGTTACCCAGGCTGGAGTGCAGTGGCGTGATCTCAGCTCACTGCAAGCTCTGCTTCCGGGGTTCACACCATTCTTCCGCCTCAGCCTCCTGAGTAGCTGGGACTATAGGCGCCTGCCACAACGCCCAGCTAATTTTTGTTTTTGCATTTTTAGTAGAGATGGGGTTTCACCACGTTAGCCAGGATGGTCTCAATGTCCTGACCTCGTGATCCGCCTGCCTCGGCCTCCCAAAGTGCTGGGATTACAGGTGTGAGCCACTGTGCCTGGCCTTTTTTTTTTTTTTTTTGAGACAAAGTCTTGTTTTGTTGCCCAGGCTGGAGTGGGCATGGAGTGGCATGGTCTCAGCTTACTGCAACCTCTGCCTCATGGGTTCAAGCAATTCTTGTGCCTAAACCTCCCAAGTAGCTGGGATTACAGGTGTGCACCATCATGCCTGGCTTTTTGTTTTGTTCATTTGTTTTTTTGGTTTTTTTTGGAGATGGAGTCTCGCTCTGTCACCCAGGCTGGAGTGTAGTGGCTCCATCTTGACTCACTGCAACCTCCACCTTCTGGGTTCAAGTGATTCTCCTGCCTCAGCCTCCTGAGAAGCTGGGACTATAGTCGCCCGCCACCACGCCCGGCTAATTTTTGTATTTTTAGTAGAGCCAGGGCTTCACCATCTTGGCCAGGCTGGTCACAAACTCCTGACCTCAAGTGATCCATCCGCCTCGGCCTCCTGAAGTGCTGGGATTCCAGGCGTGAGCCACCACGCACGACCTCCAATTTTACTTTTTAATTCAAGTGTGTAAACTTCATTTTTGAGCCACAGCATGAATCAGAAGGTGGGTGGCTACCCTGGGTTTTTAGGGGCTAGGGGAGCAGTTGTTTTTTGTTTATTTGTTTTTGTTTTTGTTTTTTGAAGGCAGTGAAAAGGAAAGCAGAAGAGAACTAATGAAGTACTGAAAGACACTAGATTGTGGGTGGTGAGGCTATGCTGGGAAGTGAGCTTTCTAGAAATCACTTTATCCTTCATCCCCCAAGGAAAAAATGCCTTTGCCATTACTTTATCTTCTCTTCCTCCTTTTCCCATCAGAAAACATGAAGCTGGGCGGTGTGGCTCACACCTATAATCCCAACACTTTGGGAGGCCAAGGCGGGTGGATCGCTTGAGGTCGGGAGTTGGAGACCAGCCTGGCCAACATGGTGAAACCCTGGCTCTCCTAAAAATACAAAAATTAGTCGGGCGTGGTGGCGCACATCTGTAATCCTAGCTACTCAGGAGGCTGAGGCAGGAGAATTGCTTGAACCCAGGAGGCGGAGGCTGCAGTGAGCTGCGATTGTGCCACTGCGCTCCAGCTGGGGCAACAGAACAAGACTCCGTCTCAAAAAAAAAAAAAAAAAAAAAAAAAACGGCTGAGGTTTTATGTTTTATTTATTTATTTATTTATTTATTTATTTTTGAGATGGAGTCTTGCTCTGTCGCCCAGGCTGGAGTGCAGTGGCCGGATCTCGGCTCACTACAAGCTCCGCCTCCCGGGTTTACGCCATTCTCCTGCCTCAGCCTCCTGAGTAGCTAGGATTACAGATGTGCGCCACCACGCCCAACTAATTTTTGTATTTTTAGTAGAGACGGGATTTTGCCGTGTGGACCAGGCTGGTCGCGAATTCCTGAAGCTGAGGTTTTCTTACTGGCACAAACCTACCCTGAAGGCAGAAGTGGTCCTTTTTCAGATGCCACCCAGGAAAGCAGAGTGTAACATCAGAACTCTAATAAAACCTCCAGTAGCTTCTGGTGGGGGGCAGGGAGCAGAGATGAAAGCACTTTTGAATTTTCCCAGTAGGGAAAAAGGTTTGTTCTTTAATTAGAGGTAGTCTGGGAAATGCTAGCACTTGTGCAGGTGCCCCAGGAGAGTTGGAAAAGCTTAGTTCTGTGCTCACTGTGATACTGTAGTCCCCCTGCCTTGGGTAGCCAACGTAGCATACCAGCTGGTGTTAGGAAAACTAGCTGAGAGCTCACAGAGAGGCTCTGCCAAAGTGATCGATCGTTCTCTGTAACGTCTGTAGCTCATTTGGCCTGCTCCAGGTTACTACTTGATTCTCTTCAGCAGTTAAGAGTTGAATTCTGAAACACTTTCAGAGAGTAGTGCTAGTGTTGATTTCTGGATCTAATTCTGGAAATACCAGCTGTAAAATTATATCGGAATTTGCATTTAAGAAAAAGTCAGACACCAATCAATTCTGTCCAGGAAAAAAAAAAAGAAAAGAAAAGAGAAGAAAAATAGAAAAAGCCAGATGGTAATCAAAAGGTATGGGTAGTTTGAAGATTTTAAATAAAAGGCCTTCACTCAGCTGCCAGGCCTCTGGAGGATTCCTTTATTCTGACATCTCTGCTTTCTAGAATATGTTGTGGGGAGAGGTTGTTTCATTCCTGTTTCATCACAACCCTCATGACCTTGCCACAGTCTGAGCTCATTCTGTACCTTTTCTACCCTAGCAGGATCTGATTCTTGACATCAGTGAACTGGTCAAGGGGCTTGTGGACTTTCTTAGTACTGGAGGAAGTCTTCTGGACAGGATGACAAATGGATCCCAGAATTTTTTTTTTCTTTTTTTGAGACGGAGGCTCACTCTGTCACCCAGGCTAATTTTTGCTCCCTGCCCCCCACCAGAAGCTACTAGAGGTTTTATTAGAGTTCTGATGTCACACTCTCTGCTTTCCTGGGTGGCATCTGAAAAAGAACCACCTCTGCCTTCAGGGTAGGTTTGTGCCAGTAAGAAAACCTCAGCTTCAGGAATTCGCAACCAGCTTGGTCAACATGGCAAAACCCCATCTCTACTAAAAGTACAAAAATTAGCCAAGTGGAGTGGTGTGATCTCGGCTCACTGCAACCTCTGCCTTCTGTGCTCAGGTGATTCTCCTGCCTCAGCCTCTCGAGTAGCTGGGATTACAGGCACATGCCACCATGCGTGGCTAATTTTGTATTTTTGGTAGAGACAGGGTTTCGCCATGTTGGCCAGGCTGGTCTCAAACTTCTGACGTAATGTGATCCTGCCACCTTGGCCTCCCAAAGTACTTGGATTACAGGCATGAGCCACTGTGGCCGGATCCCAGAATTTTTTTTTTTTTTTTTTTTTGAGACCGAGTTTCACTCTTATTGCCCAGGCTGGAGTGCAATGGTGTGATATAAGCTCATGGCAACCTCCACCTCCCAGGTTCAAGCAATTCTCCTGTCTCAGCCTGTCAAGTAGCTGGGATTACAGGCACCCACCACCATGCCCAGCTAATTTTTTGTCTTTTTTTAGTAGAGACAGGGTTTCACCATGTTGGCCAGACTGGTCCTGAGCTCCTGACCTCAGGTAATCCACCCGCCTTGACCTCCCAAAGTGCTGGGCATGAGCCACCGTACCTGCCGTGCATCCCAGAATTCTTAAAGCAAAGGTCACAAATTATGGGCTGTAATCTTAACAGTTGGTTTGATGCCAGTGAGAGCTCTAGAGTATTCTAGACTTGCTGGAAGTTTCTTCTTGGGACTGTAACCACGGAGGACTCCAAGCTCTGTTTCTTACTGGTTCACTCCCTCCTGCCCAAACCAAAAGTTGACTTTCTGGAGTCTTTACTGAATTCACCTCTTATCTTCTTTGTTTGCTATCAGTAAATTCATTAATGGCTCTTTGCCATAGTTTAGCTGTTCTTTCTTTTGTTTTGAGACAGAGTCTCGCTCTGTCACCCAGGCTGGAGTGCAATGGTGTGATCTCGGCTCACTGCAGCCTCCGCCTCCCCAGTTCAAGCGATTCTCCTGCCTCAGCCTCCCGAGTAGCTGGGACTATAGGCACCCACCGCCACGCCCAGCTAATTTTTATATTTTTAGTAGAGACGGGGTTTCGCCATATTGGCCAGGCTGGTCTCGAACTCCTGACCTTGTGATCTGCCCATCTCGGCCTCCATAGTGCTGGGATTACAGACGTGAGCCACTGCACATGGCCCTAGTTGGTTTAATTCTCTCTGTTCTTTCTATTGAAATCCAAAGGTGTGGTTTGAGGGGCAATATGTTACAGGTCACCTCTTAGGATCCACATCCCCTACTCACCTTTTGGTTGCAGGTATCAGGATTTAATAGATATATGAGATTGAAGTAATCATTCAAACATTGGCTTCTTCTGGATTCATAAAGTTCCCTGAAGGAGGAGAAAAAAAGACAAAGATTGGTTATTTCCAAAAAATACAGGAAAAAAAATGCTATCTGCAAGACCACTGAGTGAATGTGTTTTTGTATCCCCATCATCAGAATATCAGCTATGCAGATGTGAATGTTTCTTAAGGTTGAGGTTTTTGGTTTATCAGTGATTTTCTTCCCCTTATTTTAAAATTATTTATAGAAATAATATACATGCCAAAGTATAAAGACAAAAAATTGCCCCAGATAGTAGTGGCTGTTCATGTTTTTTATGTTTTAGAGTATTTCTTTCCAGTCCTTTTTTAAAGCTGGTGAGGAGGGGAGGTTTTTTTTCTTTTTCTTTTTTTTTTTTTTTGAGACGGAGTCTGGCTCTGTCGCCCAAGCTGGAGTGCAGTGGCCGGATCTCGGCTCACTGCAAGCTCCGCCCCTCGGGTTTACGCCATTCTCCTGCCTCGGCCTCCGGAGTAGCTGGGATACAGGCGCCCGCCACCTCGCCCAGCTAGTTTTTTTTGTATTTTTTATTAGAGACAGGGTTTCACCATGTTAGCCAGGATGGTCTCGATCTCCTGACCTCGTGATCCGCCCGTCTGGGCCTCCCAAAGTGCTGGGATTACAGGCTTGAGCCACTGCGCCCGGCCTTTTTTCTTTTTTAGACATAGTCTCGTACTGTTTCCCCGGCTGGAGTACAGTGGCACAATCTCAGCTCAGTGCAAACTCCGCCTCCCAGGTTCAAGCGATTCTCCTGCCTCAGCCTCCTGAGTAGCTAGGATTACAGGTGCCCACCACCATGCCCAGCTAATTTTTTGTATTTTCAGTAGAGACGGGGTTTCACTATGTTGGCCAGGCTGGTCTCGAACTCCTGACCTTGTTATCCACCTGCCTTGGCCTCCCAAAGTGCTGGGATTACAGGCTTGAGCCACCATGCCCGGCCAGTGTTGTTATTTTATATATGTTGTAAAATACTAAATATATGGTTTTCCTCTTGCTCTTGTTCACTTAACAGTGATATACACATAAAGGTGAAAATAAGACTAATGATACTCTACCTTCCTCAGTTATTCCTGTAGGTGTGTATCAGCTTCCAAAATCGTAAAAGGTAATATTCCAGAGACTGCAGTGTATGATTGAGGCCAACTGCAGAGTCTAAGAAAGCACCGTCTTATTTAGTGTTCTGAGTTTTCCTGTTATTTTATAAAGCCTTCTATATGCTGTCTGACCATGGATTTAGCAGTCTTTTCATTTACCTATCTGTCTCTTAGAAGGCCAAGATGGGACTTTTACTAGCTAGGGAGCATGATTGCACCCTCTCCTTCAAAACAAACAAACAAATATATATATATATATCTCAATCAAATTGCCTCTTTTTTTTTGAGACGGAGTCTCGCTCTGTCGCCCAGGCTGGAGTGCAGTGGCCGGATCTCAGCTCACTGCAAGCTCCGCCTCCCGGGTTTACGCCATTCTCCTGCCTCAGCCTCCTGAGTAGCTGGGACTACAGGCGTCCGCCACCTCGCCTGGCTAGTTTTTTGTATTTTTTAGTAGAGACGGGGTTTCACCGTGTTAGCCAGGATGGTCTCGATCTCCTGACCTCGTGATCCGCCTGTCTTGGCTTCCGAAAGTGCTGGGATTACAGGCTTGAACCACCGCCCCCGGCCCAAATTGCCTCTTAATCATAGATGTTGTGAACCTTAGAACCTACTGAATGTACTATTCAAAATGGAAACTGATATGGCCTGGCACTTTGGCTCACGCCTGTAATCCCAGCACTTTGGGAGGCCGAGGTGGGCGGATCACTTGAGGCCAGGAGTTCAAGACCAGCCTGGCCAACATGGTGAAACCCCATCTCTACTAAAAATACAAAAGTTAGGGCCGGGCATGGTGGCTTGCGCCTGTTATCCCAGCACTTTGGGATGCAGAGGCGGGCGGATCACGAGGTCACAAGATTGAGACCATCCTGGCTAACATGGTGAAACCCATCTCTACTAAAAATACAAAAAATTAGCCGGGCATGGTGGCACGCGCCTGTAGTCTGAGCTACTCGGGAGGCTGAGGCAGGAGAATGGCGTGAACCCGGGAGGCGGAGCTTGCAGTGAGCCAGATCGCATCACTGTACTCCAGCCTGGGCGAGAGAGCAAGACTCTGTGTCAAAAAAAAAAAAAAAAAAAAAAAAATTAGCTGTGCATGGTGGTGCATACCTGTAATCCCTGCTACTTGAGAGGCTGAGGCAGGAGAATCACTCGAACATGGGAGGTGGAAGTTGCAGTGAGCCAAGATGGCACCACTGCACTCCAGCCTGGGTGATAGGCTGTCTGAAAAAAAAGGAAACTGATAGAGTCTGGAGTTGAAGAGTGAGCACAGGCTTTGGGAAAAGTCAAATCTGGGTTTCAGTCCTGGGCTCTGCCATCATTAATAGATTAATGACATATATAGATTAAATGACAACTTCAGAAAATTACTAACAATCTGCCTTTTATATGGTCAACAGTTATTTATGGAGAGCCTAGTAAGTGTTAGTAGATGCTGCTTTTCTAGATATAATAATGAACAAAATGAACCAAGGGTCTGTTCTTACAGAGTTTATATCCTGGTAGGGTGGAGAGAGATGGTTGTAAAACAGGTGGTAATGACGGTGGGAAATAGAGGAGTTAGCAGCAGGAGGGACCACGTGCCTGGGGTTAATTGTGTGGGAGGAATTGTTGAGTTCAGGGTCTCAGGATAGATTTTAAAAGAAAAAAATGAGGGAAATAAGGATACTGTTTTAGACATGGAGGTCAAAGAAGCCCTCCCCTTAGGAAGTGACATTCAAGCAGAAACCTGAATGAAGTGAGGGAGCTAGAAAGACAAGTAGACATCTGGGGCAAGAACATTCCAGGCAGAGGGAATGGTAAGGACAAAGTCCTGAAGGTAGTGTGTTTGGCTCGTTGAAGGAGCTGCAGGGAGACCATGGTGGCTGGAAGTAAGTCAGCAAGAGACGGCAGGGTAGGTCAGAAGGTGAGGTCAGAGAACCAGTAGTAATAGATCATGGAGGGCCTTGGGGTCCATGTTAGCATTTTGTATTTTATTCTGAGATGGAAAGTCATTAGAGATATTTGAGCTGCTCTGACTTCCAGTTAAAAGAATTGACCAGGCGCGGTGGCTCACGTCTGTAATCCCAGCATTTTGGGAGGCCGAGGTGAGTGGATCACAAGGTCAACCATCCTGGCCAACAGGGTGAAACCCCGTCTGTACTAAAAATACAAAAATTAGCCGGGCGTGGTGGCACACGCTTGTAGTCCCAACTACTCAGGAGGCTGAGGCAGGAGAATGGCTTGAACCCGGGAGGCGGAGGTTGCAGTAAGCTGAGATTGCACCATTGCACTCCAGGCTGGCAACAGAGCGAGACTCCATCTCAAAAAAAAAAAAAAAGAATTAATGTTGCTGAATAGAGAATAGATTGGGTGATAAAGGGTAAGCGTGGAACTGACCATTTAGAAGGCTAATAGTAATCCCAGCTAGAGATGATGAGATGACGGGTGAAGTTTGTTACCTATTTCCAAGAAGGCTTGGGAGACTCAATTAAGAAAACATCACCAAAGCCCCTCATACAGCCCATTTCACAGTTTTAGCTCCCAGTACTTGTTAATTCCCTTCCTTTCCTTGTAGTTTGCCTTCAGCTGTATTAGGACCTTAAGGGAGAAGTTATTATGTAAAGATCAGCATCCACAAGGGAAGGGATTGTGAGCAGTACTTCAGTCCCTTGATCCCAACAGAAGTCTTTTTTTTTTTTTTTTTGAGACAGAATTTCACTCTTGTGTCCTGGGCTGGAGTACAATGGCGCAGCCTCTGCTCACTGCAACCTCTGCCTTCCGGGTTCAAGCAGTTCTCCTGCCTCAGCCTCCTGAGTAGCTGGGATAACAGGCATGCGCCACCACACCCAGCTAATTTTGTATTTTTAGTAGAGACAGGGTTTCACCACGTTGGCCAGGCTGGTCTCAAACTCCTGACCTCAGGTAATCTGCCCACTTTGGCCTCTCAAAGTGCTGGGATTATAGGTGTGAGCCACCGCGCCCGGCCAAGACTTTTTTTTTCTTGCACTGAAGTTGGCTCACTGTGTACATTCCGTTTCCCACTCACCAGAGACCTTAAAAAGACTGAAGCTGTGCCAGAACTCTTGGACAGCTCTGTTCTCATTAAGGCATTCAATCTTCCGTTCTTTCTGCAGTTACTATCTTAGACACAATTTGAGCAGCCTCTTTTACAAAGTATCTTTTCAGCTACCTGGTCTTGGAAGCTGGAGCCGTCTGATACTCATCATGACAAGGTAGTTTAATATACCTGAGAGAGCCCTCTAAAGAAAATAAAGAGGTTTCTGTCGTCTTTTTTTAACTTTTGAGCTTTTCCCCCACTCCTTTTTTGCTGGGATCTAAAGCCATAATTTGCCATCTTGATTTCTGAAATATGGGAAAAGAAGTTCATGTACTTATTTAGGAAAATCGTATTTCTGTTACATAAGGAGCTTGCATTGTTGACAGGGCTTCTTTCGCTGCAGAAGGCCCCATCAGTGTCTGCTTGCTTGGGCTGTGTATGTCTTGGTTGGCAAACATCACTAATGAAACTTATGCCATCTTGACGTGTCAGGATCGCCTGCACAAAGAGAGCTGCTGGCAGCCTGTCATCTCCTTGCTTTAGTCTGGGAGCAATGCATTTCTTTTGATGGGTGAGGGGCTAGTTCAGGAGGTCTAACTGCGTGACAGGCAAATAGGAAGGGTGAATCTCCAGAAATTTGCAAACAGAATTTAACAGTGGTTAATTGTGCCTCCTAGGATGCTTTCCTCCTCCTTCCATTTAAAAGTGAGTTTGGCCGGGCGCGGTGGCTCATGACTGTAATCACAGCACTTTGGGAGGCTGAGGTGGGCAGACCACCTGAGGTCAGGAGTTTGAGACCAGCCTCACCAACATGGTGAAACCCCATCTCTACTAAAAATACAAAAAGTGGCTGGGCATGGTGGCATGCGCCTGTAATCCCAGCTACTGGAGAGGCTGAGGGACGAGAATCGCTTGAACCCAGGAGTCAAGGATTGCAGTGAGCTGAAATTGCACCACTGCACTCCAGCCTAGGGGACAGCAAGACTCTGTCTCAATAAATAAATAAATAAATAAATAAATAAATAAATAAATAAAAGTAAGTTCACGGCCAGGTGCGGTGGCTCACACCTGTAATCCCAGCACTTTGGGAGGCCGAGGTGGGTGGATCAACTGAGGTCAGGAGTTCAAGACCAGCCTGGCCAACATGGTGAAACCCCATCTCTACTACAAATACAAAGAAATTATCTGGGTGTGGTGGCGGGCGCTTTTAATCCCAGCTACTCAGGAGGCTGAGGCAGGAGAATTGCTTGAACCCGGGAGGCAGAGGTTGCAGTGAGCCAAGATCGTGCCATTGCACTCCAGCCTGGGCAACAAGAGTAAAACTCCATCTCAAAAAATTAAATAAAATAAAAGTGGGTTCATATTACTGGCTCACAAGTCAGACATTGGGTACCTTTGCAATCATATACTATGCTGTTTCTGAAAATGTCTGGCTGGTCTCCAACCAGGGCTATAAATGGGCACTGAGCCAGGCCCTATGAGGGCCCACTCTCTTCACGAATACTGAGACATTACAAATGCACCTGTACTTTCCAGTTGTATGAACAGGTACTTTCCAGTTTTATTTCTCCCACCCATACATCTGTGGTAACTGAAAAATCATTTTAACCATAGTGATATTTGACAGCAAATTGTCACAGATAAAGATGTAAGTGTATTTTCAACCAACACACTGCTAATTAAATTGCTTTATCTGTCTAAACTTGGACCTCCTGCTACTCATATCCAGTGTTCCTAGTGTCTTCTTCAAATGAGTTGCCTTGTGTTTCATGACTTTGTTTTTGTTCATTATAGTGTGAGCCACTGCCCCATGTTGTGTTGATGCCGGTCTGCCATGCTAGCCTGTCTACCAGGGCCAGGTGACCTGTCCTTTCAGCTTCTTTCTCACACGCAGATGAACACTGGACTTCAGAAATGTAAGTAATCTGGATCCTAGGGAAGCATGTGTGATTCTTTGTTTTTGTCTCTATGTTTGGGCTGTCCCTGAAGCACATCTGGAGTACATTGACCTTGAATTTTGACATTTTTCTTTCTTTTTTTTTTAAAGACTATGTCTTGCTCTTGTCACCCAGGCTGGAGTGCAATGACGCGATTTTGATCGGCTCTCTGCCACCTCTCCCTCCCAGGTTCAAGCAATTCTCCTGCCTCAGCCTCCAGAGTAGCTGGGATTACAGGTGCCCACCACCATGCCTGGCTAATTTTTGTATTTTTAGTAGAGACAGGGTTTCACCATATCGGCCAGGCTGGTCTCAAACTCCAGATCTCAGGTGATCCCCCTAACTTGGCCTCCCAAAGTGCTGAGCCACTGTGTCCAGCCAGTAGGGGTCTGCTCTAAATTCTGTAATTCCCCGATATATATCAATTTTAATTGTTGCTGATAGCTTTCTGTTGAACAACAAAACCATAAAGAGCTTCAGAGGAAATATATATATATATATCACCCTTAAAAAAGGTGTTTCAGTTTGAACCTTCATGGGGAATTTCATGAAAACTCACAGTCCAGATTACTTACTATATCTCTGAAATAAACCGTTTATGCTATTCTCTTGTTTCAAACTCTCTGAGTACAGTCTACCATGGAAACAGACAGTTCCCTTTGGCTTTGCTGCCTGCCTTCTGAGCCAGTATGACTTTAGTTCGCAGGAAATAA
Source organism: Chlorocebus sabaeus (assembly GCF_047675955.1). NCBI lineage: Eukaryota > Metazoa > Chordata > Mammalia > Primates > Cercopithecidae > Chlorocebus > Chlorocebus sabaeus. The sequence continues at coordinate 26,982,887 of NC_132919.1, read as the reverse complement.
AGGAGCTTTTGCCCTCAGAAGAGATGGAGAGCTAGCTTTCTCAGTCTCTCTGGGCATTTTCCTGATAATACACTTTCCAGAAGATTGAGCCTTTAAAATCTGTTATGATTCTTGTCTTAACTTTCTGGAATTGGGGTTTTATACTTCATATTTTCCCAGACTCCTTCCTACCTTCTCTCCCTGTAATACATGATCTGCAAGGAAAAGATTCTATTCTTGGCACATTACCATGTATAGTATCTTCAGGTGTAAAAACAGCCCTAAATTTGGAGTAGTCCTTCCATTCAGAGCACAAAGGAGAAATCAGTGAGGCAGCTAGGCTTCCCTTTGATAGAAAAGGTGGCTCAGCACCTTAACTGAATCCCTTATGACAGGGGCTAACAAACTTTTTCTGTAAAGCCTAGATAGCCAATAATTTTAGCTTTGTGGGCCATATGGTCTGTTGCATCTACTCAACTCTGGCGTTGTAGGGCAAAGGCAGCCACAGACAATAAACAAATGAGGGTGTCTGTGTTCCAATGAAACTTTTTACAAAAAAAACAGCAAATGGAGCAGGCACACAGGCTGTCGTTTGCCAGCCCCTGCCCTGTGAAATCATCATCAGAAGTTAAAAATGGTCCAGCCTTTGGACTTCATTTCTTTGAGGGAGCATAAGACTCAGAGCCTGGCTAGTTCTGAAATTTGGCCAGTGAATCCAGCTCTATGTAATAGCTGAAGGTGGTAGTCCTCCTTCTACAGTTGCCTGACACAGTAAAGCAAGCTCTGCTATAGCTTTCTCAACCCAGCCTTTATCTTTTTTTTTTTTTTTTTTTTTTGAGACGGAGTCTCACTCTGTCACCCATTCTGGAGTGCAATGGCGCAATATCGGCTCACTGCAGGCTCCGCCTCGCGGGTTCATGCCATTCTCCTGCCTCAGCCTCTCATGTAGCTGGGACTACAGGTGCCTGCCACCACGCCCAGCTAATTTTTTTTGTATTTTTAGTAGAGACAGGGTTTCACCATGTTAACCAGGATGGTCTCGATCTCCTGACCTCGTGATCTGCCCGCCTCGGCCTCCCAAAGTGCTGCAATTACAGGTGTGAGCCACCGCACCTGGCCCCCTTTATGTTAATAAGTGATGATTGAGTGATAAGGGTGTTATGTTATAGTCTCTAGCCATCCAAGTCAGCATCCTAACTGCATTGTGCCTGTTTCTGGGCTTCTGGGGACACAACTGGAGAGGAAACGTACTTAGAGGCATGCAATAAGGTGACAAAGAGAAGCTTGCTTTTTTCTAGGTTCCTTAACGCACTCTGACAGCTTTACCCAAAACTACGATATCAAGGGAAAAGCCATTTGGAGGACAGGCAAAGTGGCAGCTTTATCTTGGTGTTCACTTTATTTTATTACTTATTCTTTTGTGTTTTTTTTTGAGATAGAGTTTTGCTTTGTTGCCTAGGCTGGAGTGCAATGGCATGATCTCAGCTCAATGCAACCTCCGCCTCCTGGGTTCAAGCGATTCTCTGCTTCAGCCTCCCGAGTAGCTGGGATTACAGGCATGCACTACCATGCCCAGCTAATTTTGTATTTTTAGTAGAGACAGGGTTTCTTCATGTTGATCAGGCTGGTCTCGAACTCGCGACTTTAGGTGATCCACCTGCCTTGGCCTCCAAAAGTGCTGGGATTACAGGCATGAGTCACCACACCCAGCCCACTTTATTTTATTTTATTTATTTATTTGAGGTGGAGTTTTGCTCTTGTCGCCCAGGCTGGAGTGCAGTGGTGCCATCTTGGCTTACTGCAACCTCCGCCTCCTGAGTTCAAGTGATTCTCCTGCCTCAGCTTCCTAAGTAGTAGCTGGGATTATAGGCATGTGTTACCATGCCTGGCTAATTTTTGTATTTTTGGTAGAGATGGAGTTTCACCATGCTGGCCAGGGTGGTCTTGAACTCCCATCCTGTGTTACAGGCGTTACTGCACCTCGGTGACTCATGGCTGTAACCCTGGCACTTTAGGAGGCCAAGGTGGGCAGATACCCTGAGGTCGGGACTTTAAGAGCAGCCTGGCCAACATGGTGAAACCTCATCTCTACTAAAAATACAAAAATTAGCCAGGCGTGGTGGTAGGCGCCAGTAATCCCAGCTACTTGGGAGGCTGAGGTGGGAGAATCGCTAGAACTCAGGAGGCAGAGGCAGGAGAATCTCTAGAACCCAGGAGGCAGAGGTTGTAGTGAGCTGAGATCTTGCCATTGCACTCCAGCCTAGGCGACACAGCGAGACTCCATCTCAAAAAAACTAAAAAAAGCCTGGAAGTGGTGGCTTACGCCTGTAATCCCAGCACTTTGGGAGGCCGAGGCAGGCGGATCACAAGGTCAGGAGATTGAGACCATCCTGGCTAACACAGTGAAACCCTGTCTCTACTAAAAATACGAAAAATTAGCTGGGCGTGGTGGCGGGCATCTGTAGTCCCAGCTACTCAGGAGGCTGAGGCAGGAGAACGGTGTGAACCCGGGAGGCGGAGCTTGCAGTGACCCGAGATCACGCCACTGCACTCCAGCCTGGGCGACACAGCGAGACTCAAGTCTCAAAAAAAAAAAAAAAAAAAAAAATTAGCCAGGCATGGCGGCGGGAGCCTGTAGTCCTAACTATTCAGGAGGCTGAGGCAGGAGAATTGCCTGAACTGGGAGGCAGAGGTTGCAGTGAGCCAAGATCGTGCTACTGCACTCCAGCCTGGGCAACAGAGGGAGATTCCCATCTCAAAAAACAAACAAACAAACAAAAAATGTTTTATGATTCTGCTATCAGCCTTTCTCTCTTGTCCATCCTCAGGATGGTCTTATAAGTTGCTAGGAACACAAAGTGTGATGTCTGGTGGAGTGGGATGGGTACAGGTGTTTATAGTTTAATGTGCTTTATAACATAAATACAGTCAGCATGAGGCAGGATTGGTGGTCCGGGGTCAGGAGAAGAGAAATGTGACTTCTTGCCCCAGCACTGTAAGTCATCTGGCTAAATGGCTTTTACCCAGGCTTCAGCTGCCATACGTTCAGAATCACAGGGTTGATCCCTTAGAGCTTTTTCTGTTCTCCTCTTCCTTTTCTATGTGTGTAGGAGACAGTAATGTTCTTCCTAACCCAGATTTGTGATTTGCCAGAGGGCTGGCTGGATGAATTAAAGAACATCTTGGCTTGGGGTTAGGTTAGTTGGTGTCAGAAGGATGGCCTCCTACAGCTTTTCTAGATCATATATTCCATGATGTCACTTCCCTGGAGAGTCCTTAGCCATTTTGAAACTTTGTATTTGGAAGTTTTGTTTTTCTCTGATCCATCTTCCCCCAGTGCCTCAGAAAATGAGTGATTTTGAAATTTTTTCTTTTTTCTCTTTTTCTTTTGAGATGGAGTCTCGCTCTTTCGCCCAGGCTAGAGTGCAGTGGCACGATCTTGGCTCACTGCAAGCTGCTTCTCCTGGGTTCATGCCATTCTCCTGCCTCAGCCTCCCGAGTAGGTGAGACTACAGGCACCCACCACCACGCCCGGCTAATTTTGTTTTTGTGATTTTAGTAGAGACGGAGTTTCACCATGTTAGCCAGGATGGCCTCGATCTCCTGACCTCGTGATCTGCCCACCTCGGCCTCCCAAAGTGTTGGGATTGGCCGGGCGCGGTGCTCAAGCCTGTAATCCCAGCACTTTGGGAGGCCGAGACGGGCGGATCACGAGGTCAGGAGATCGAGACCATCCTGGCTAACACGGTGAAACCCCGTCTGTACTAAAAACAATACAAAAAACTAGCCAGGCGAGGTGGCGGGCGCCTGTAGTCCCAGCTACTCGGGAGACTGAGGCAGGAGAATGGCGTAAACCCGGGAGGCGGAGCGTGCCGTGAGCTGAGATCCGGCCACTGCACTCCAGCCCGGGCGACAGAGCGAGACTCCGTCACAAATAAAAACAAAAAAACAAAAACAAAGTGTTGGGATTACAGTCATGAGCCACAGCGCCCGGCTGGAGTTTCACTCTTGTTGCGCAGGCTGGAATGCAATGGTGCGATCTCGACTCACCGCAACCCCTGCCTCCGGGATTCAGGCGATTCTCCTGCCTCAGCCTTCTGGAGTAGCTGGGATTACAGGCAAGCGCCACCACGCCCGGCTAATTTTGTATTTTTAGTAGAGACGGGGTTTCTCCATGTTGGTCAGGCTGGTCTTGAACTCCCAATCTCAGGTAATCCGCCCGCCTCGACCTCCCAAAGTACTGGGATTACAGGCGTGAGCCACTGTGCCTGGGCTTTTTTTTTTTTTTTTTTTTTTTTTTTTGAGATGGAGTCTCCCTCTCTTGCCCAGACTGGAGTGCAGTGGCACAATCTTGGCTCACTGCAACCTCCACCTCCTGGATTCAAGCAGTTCTTCTGCCTCAATCTCTCGAGTAGCTTGGACTACAGGCATGCGCCACCGGAAATTTTTTCTTTCTTAATCCTCGGCCTCTGCTCTGTATTTCTCCTTCTCAGGATCACAATATAATAATAGCTCTCTAAATATTTACTGTTTGAATGGCTGAAATGATAAAAGGTCCTTGGTCTTTAAGCCATCTTTAGATAACAACTTTGACCTCCGTCCATGGCAGAGCACTGGGGCTCTGGGGACAAATGCCAAAATTTCCTTCTTTTACTGCTTCTTTATATGCATATCTGCCTCCTAGTGGAGGGACCTTTAAATGGCAGATTGACCCAATGACTGGATAAACTCATAGAAATAATAGCTAACATTTGTCAAGTTGCTACCATGTGCCAGGCACTATATTGAATGTTTTCACATATGTTCTCACTCATTCCTCAAAAATTCCGTATGGAAGACTCTCTTGTCTTTGTCACAAGGATAAGGCATAGAGGGTTTGTCACTTGCCAGTGGCACATGACTGTCCTGTGACTGGCCCATACTCAGCTCAGACTACAAAATCTGTGTTTCAAATACGTTGCCTGTGCCTCTCTGCCTACAGATAGAGGTTCCTGCTACCAATGTTACCTATGCCCTCTGACCTTCAAAATAGAAGGATGAACAGAGAGGTCTCCATTGGGAGGACTGGATTTCAGGCAGAAAATTTCCTCCAGTCCATCCTGGAGTGCTTTCTGTTACATTTAACTCTCAGGCTGAAGGCCAGGGTGTCCTGCAGTTGGGGCTTCCTTAGTCAGTTTTCTTTGTGTTGCCTGTGGTCATACTCAGCCACATCTGCTATCCTTGAATAATAACTATTGACCATCATAGTTCCTGTTCACATAGCATTTTCATTGAAATGAAAATGCTCATTTAGTGAAAATGTTCACTGACTCTCTTGATCTTAGTAATTCTGTGAAGTAGGAGAGCAGAATTCATCCCTGTTGATAACTGAGGAATGACAGGCTCAATTGTATGAGCAGTATGGGCAGATGATGAAGCTAATACTTGAATACAGGTTTCTCTAACCCTTTACAAACTACAGATTTCCTATTCCCTACATTGTCTATGTCTCTATTAATGACACTATTGGTACAAGCTATTTAAGTAAGTTGCTTACAAAGCTGTGGTATCTGTGTTGACTGTGTAGTTATGGAAATACATTACCGAATAAAATAAGTAGTCAGGGTGCCTGTGTGGGGGCTGTGATAAGTGTTGAGAAAACTTTTTTTTTTTTGAGATGGAGTCTTGCTCTGTCGCCCAGGCTGGAGTGCAGTGGCTTGATCTCAGCTCCCTGCTGCAAGCTCCGCCTCCCGGGTTCAGGCCATTCTCCTGCCTCAGCCTCCCAAGTAGCTGGAACTATAGACACCCACCACCACACCTGGCTAATTTTTTTGTTTGTTTTTGTATTTTTTGTAGAGACAGGGTTTCACTGTGTTAGCCAGGATGGTCTCGATCTCCTGACCTCATGATCTGCCCGCCTTGGCCTCCCAAAGTGCTGGGATTACAGGCGTGAGCCACCGCGCCCAGCCCCCTTTTTTTTTTTTTTTTTTTTTTTTTAAGATGGAGTCTTACTCTGTCGCCCAGGTTGGAGTGCAGTGGTGCCATCTTGGCTCACTGCAACCCCCGCCTCCCAGGTTTAAGCAATTCTCTGCCTCAGCCTCCTGAGTAGCTGGGATTACAGGCGCCTGCCACCATGCCTGGCTAATTTTTTGTATTTTTTTTAGTAGAGATGGGGTTTCTCCATCTTGGCCAGGCTGATCTTGAACTCCTGACCTCGTGATCCACCCACCTCAGCGTCCCAAAGTGCTGGGATTACAGGTGTGGCTCACACATCTCAGCCACCATGCCCAGCTGAGAAAACCTTTTTTTTTTTTTTTTTTTGACATGGAGTCTCGCTCTGTTGCCCAGGCTGGAGTGCAGTGGCACAATCTTGGCTCACTGCAACCTCCACCTGCCAGGTTCAAGCAATTCTCCTGCCTCAGCCTCCCAAGTAGCTGGGACTACAGGCGCGCTCCACCATCTGCAGCTAATTTTTTGTATTTTTAGTAGAGACGGGGTTTTACCATGCTGGGCAGGGTGGTCTTGAACTCCTGACCTCGTGATCCACCCACTTTGGCCTCCCAAAGTGCTGGGATTACAGGCTTGAGCCACCGCGCCCAGCGGAAAACTGTTTTTTTTTTTAAGGGTTAGGCTTAAGTCTGGTATGTGAGGTAGATGGTGCTGTATTCCCAGAATGATACCCCTTTTTTGTTCAATACACTGTACTCATCTTTGGGGTTTGTTCCTTACCAAAGCTACTGCAGCCTTGTGGCCACCCTCCCTACCCTCATTTCACTTTATTTCTGAATCATTTGACAGCCCTCTTCACCATTGTCAGTATCAGTGGAGACAGGACAAAGAAAACTAATCAATGTGGATAAGTGCCCCTTCCATACTCCTGCATGAGGCCAAGCTTCCCCCTTGCCTCTGCTAGAAAAAAACTGAGCTCAGAGTTGGTACTAACTTGGAACAAAGGGACTCTTCTATTCATCAAGGTACTATACAACTTCTACTTGGATTTCAAGGAGAGAAGCCCACCAGCATGAAGGTGGGTTAGGTTTAAAGCACTGTGCTAGGAGTATCATATGAGATTTTGACCAATAAGACAGATAGGTACAGTGGTTGACCAAGGCAGCTTCTATTGGAATTCTGGTGTCTTGAGTTTAGGGACTTTCTCTTAACCAGTGATCCCAGACTTTTTTGCCAGTATTTGAAAGCATAGACCTGTTTTGGGGGCTGGGGATGCCTGGCCCTTTTTGCTCAGATCTGCTTGTGAGCATGGGCCCAAATCTCTCTGCCCTTCCTGACTTAAGCTTTCTTTTCCTGCTTTCCAGAGCAGGAGTTTCTAAGCTGTTGCTAACCAGCATTATCACCAAACAAAGGCAGCTGTACCCATTTTCCTTCTAATACCCTCATTAGCCTACCTCTGTTCTAGGTAATGCCCAGTGACATGACTTTGAATGGGGTCTCCTTTGGGCCAAGGCCACCTGAGGCCACAAGCTGGGCATTCAGTCAGATTAGTCGTTGGCATATCCTCCTGCCTTTTGCAAGGGGAGGAAGTAAAGAGAGAGTCAGTTAGCTGAACCTGGGCTTCTAGCCAAGCCAGTTCTGCTTTGGGCAGTTTGTGTACTCACTCATTCAGCAAGCATTTATTAGGCACCTTTTGTGTATACTCAGGGGAGACCCTCCCTCAGAGACAGAGAGAGTGGAGCAGAGCCCCCTTGCAGGAGCTTGGCATCCTTAAAGAGCCCTTGTTCTCGGAACCTTTTCCTTTTTGACTGGAAGCCGGACATCCGCTGAGCCCCCTGATGGGAGGCAGCAGGAGATGGGAACAAAGAGACTGTTAACATTAATGAGGCACACCAAGTGGGCATTTCCGCAGTCTCCAAAGGAAGGCAGGTTTTTCCTCTTTCTTTTTGGAAAGTGACAGCTGACATGGACCAAATACAGACTATTTTTGGCTCTCAGGACTGAAAGGACTGAAAGATGCTCTGAATCCTTTCTTCTCAATTCCCTCCCTGCTGCCCTGTCATTATTATCTTCCTTCTCTAGCAAATAAATAAAGTCTTTGATCCTCACCCAGTCAGGCATAGAGTGAACTGTAAATAAAAGTGAACTTGTGACATGGGGAAGGGGAGAGATGTTGGCAGCTTATTCCTCTGCTCCTGAAAGGAAGCATTCTGTCTACTGTTCCAGGGTGCCCACCCAGTGGGCAAAGCCCCCCAGCTGCCAAGATGCAAGGGAAAGCTGATGCCTCATTGTTCCCTGCAGACTAAAGAGTCATAGCTCTGGGTACCCTCTAGCCTGAAGGGCCACCACGGCCTTGACAGGGAGCTTTGCTTAGAACTTTCTACCCCCAGGCCACATGGGCTGGTAGAGTTCCAGACCCTGCATTTCTCTCTCTCTGTTTTTTTTTTTTTCTTTTTCTGAGACAGAGTCTTGCTCTATTGCCCAGGCTGGAGTGCAGTGGTGCAATGTCGGCTTACTGCAACCTTCGCCTCCTGGGTTCAAGCAAGCAATTCTGCCTCAGCCTCCCAAGTAGCTGGGATTACAGGTGCCTGCCACCCTGCCTGGCTAATTTTTGTATTTTTAGTAGAGACGGGGTTTCACCATGTTGCCCAGGCTGATCTTGAACTTCTGACTGAACTCAGATGATCCACCCGCCTTGGCCTCCCAAAATGCTGGGATTTACAAGTGTGAGCTACAGTGTCCAGCGGCCCTGCATTTCTATGTATGGCGAGAACTCTCGGTTACCTGAGAATTGACCAAATTCTGGTTCTCCAAGATATGAGACTTCGAAAGATGCTTTGCTGTTCTGATCTCTACTTACCTCATTTATAAAATGGAAATGATGGTAGCCTGCTTCTAGAGCAATAGTGAGGATTCACTGAGATGGCCTGTCACCTAGCACAAGACCTGGCCCACTATAAGCACTTACTGCACACTAGCAGTGCTTGTTAATATGAAGACTGAAGCTGAGTTTAGAATGAAGGCTACCGATGACAACCTAGTCACTTCCCTACCCTACCCCAGGCCCTCAAAAGGGGAATCTAGAAGGGCTGGTTGCCTTGGCACTGATGAGCTCCCTCTCCCTCTTTGCTCTCCTTCCCATTCTCTCTCTCTAGGGGACACTACACAGAAAATGAGAACTGCTCACTATCCTACCCCAGCCGAATTGGATGCATATGCTAAGAAGGTCGCAAACAACCCACTGACTATAAAAATCTTCCCCAACAGTGTGAAGGTTCCCCAGCGGAAACACGTTCGTCGTACTGTGAACGGCCTCGACACATCAGCCCAGCGCTACAGCCCCTACCCGACACAGGCTGCCACCAAGGCAGGCCTGCTTGCCATTGTCAAAGTGCCAGCCAAAAGCATACTCAAGGACTTTGACGGCACCCGAGCCCGGTTGCTCCCTGAGGCCATCATGAACCCCCCAGTGGCACCGTATGCTACTGTGGCACCCAGCACTTTAGCCCACCCCCAGGCCCAGGCTCTGGCCCGCCAGCAGGCCCTGCAGCATGCACAGACCCTGGCCCATGCCCCTCCCCAGACGCTGCAGCACCCTCAGGGTATCCCGCCACCCCAGGCACTGTCCCACCCTCAGAGCCTCCAGCAGCCTCAGGGCCTGGGCCATCCTCAGCCCATGGCCCAAACCCAGGGCTTGGTCCACCCTCAGGCCCTGGCTCACCAGGGTCTCCAGCACCCCCACAATCCCTTGCTGCATGGAGGCCGGAAGATGCCAGACTCAGATGCCCCCCCGAATGTGACCGTGTCTACCTCAACTATCCCCCTTTCAATGGCGGCCACTCTGCAGCACAGCCAGCCCCCGGACCTGAGTAGCATCGTGCACCAGATCAACCAGTTTTGCCAGACGAGGGCAGGCATCAGCACTACCTCAGTGTGTGAGGGCCAGATCGCCAACCCCAGCCCCATTAGTCGCAGTCTGCTCATCAATGCAAGCACCCGGGTGTCGACCCACAGCGTCCCCACACCAATGCCTTCATGTGTGGTCAATCCCTTGGAGCACACCCATGCGGCCACTGCCGCGTTGCCTGCTGCAGGTCCTGTCAACCTGCCCACAGGCATCTCTCGCGCCCCCACTGGCTACCCTAGCGACCTCAAGCCAGTCACCTGGAACCAGCACCAGCTGGCCCACCTACAACAGATGTGCAGTGAGGCTGGTGGGACGCCAGCCCCTGGCCTGACAGGCAAGCATGCAGCAGGACGCGAGTTGGCAGGGCCTGGCTTTGTGGGCAAGGCCCCTGCCTACCCGCAAGAACTCTGCCTGGCGCCGTCCTTCCATCTGAAGCCACCCCTGGAAAAGCCGACCCCATCCCCACCAGTCAACGGCATGGCAGCCCCATTGGCCTACCCCAATGGCCACTACTTCCAACCCCTGTGGAACAACATTCTGCCCACTCCCAATAGCGACAGCTCGGGGTCTCAGGACCTCGCCATGCCGTTCCACGGTGGGCAGCCCACAGGTGCACCCCTCGACTGTACGGCAGCTCCCGGGGCCCACTACCGAGCAGGGACCGGGGGCGGTCCAGTGGCAAGCCAGAACAGCTTAATGCAAACAGTGGATTACCTAAGTGGGGATTTCCAACAGGCCTGCTTCCGAGAACAGAGCCTGGCCATGCTGAGCAAGGCCCACCGAGCCCCTGGCAACCGAGCCCCCGATCCCACAGAGAGTCGAAGTCTTCATATTCAGCACCCAGGGTATAGATAGGTAACCCTGCTGCCCTCCACGTGCAACACATCATACATCACCCTCCTAGGTTTAGTCTTTTAAGTAACTGGATAGTTTCAAAGTTTCACTGCTCCAGTGTGATCATTCTTAGATGTCTAAGAAAGGGAATTTGGTGGGATCTAACTGGGGACAGAAGGAGTCCTCTCATCCTCCCCTCCAGCAACTTTTGGTTTTATGTTAGAAGCTAACCCCAAGCTCAGGCTTTTCTCTCCACTGACTGCCTGTCAGCTATTCTCCCCACCTTGGCCGTTTCCAGCCAGCTCCCAGGCATCTTTTCTTGAACCTCTTCCTGTTTCCCTTAGGATGACTGAGGTGTGGGCTGAGGGAATGCCCTAGTTGAGGTAGTGGAGGTGCTCAGGCCCCTAAGCCAGACCTCTACCTGTTGCTACCGTCCTTCCCCTCCCCCCAGGACTAAGAAGCAAGATTTCCCAAGTGCTCTGAAAGCTAATTCCTTATTCACCCAAAGATCTCAAATCAAAGCTGATCCAGTCTTCATGTCCTTCCAGTTCCTTTCCATTCCTTGAGGCTTTGTTTTGTGTCTATATTGATCCCACAGCCACTGCACTTGGCCGTGCCACACTTGATCTCAAGGGCGTCTTGGAAGTATTTGACCATTTCGTGAGATATGGGGGAAAAAAGTCTTTGTATTGGCATCTTGGTTCCAGACTCCCCTTTCCAAACCTAGAAAAATACAACGTACCCAAGTATACCCAAGATCCCTTTCTTACTGTTGCCTATCCCCTAACTCACCTGCCCACAGCCCCTATCCTTTCCCCTTCAACAAAAACAAAACCTACCTTACTTGAGGAATTAGGTAGGTAAGGAATGATCACATTGGAGTTTGGGATTAAAAACACCAAAAAAAAAAAAAAAAAAAAAAAAAGCATTTGGTTCTCTACACTGGCTAAGAATATTGCTCTACACTGTAAGTTTTAAATGTTACGTTTCTGTATGAATGTAGTGTGGGTTTGAGTAGCATTGTGTGTGAGTGGCCCCACAGGTACATTCACCCTGTAGTGCAGCCCCTCAGTTTAATGGAAAAAAAAAAAAAAACACAAAGCCTTAAGCTCTTTGAATACTTCCTTTACCAAATGAGCATGGTTCTAACACCTGGAGGTGGGCCTACATTGGAAACAGCCCCTCCTGCCCTCTGTCCATTCTTAGAGCATACCTTCATCCACTCCATGCTCAGCACGTTCATCCCAAGCGACAATTAGTTGGCTAGAAACACTTTTCTGTAATTTTAAGCTTAGATTGTTTTGTTATAAATTTTTGCACCCTTCTGTTAAAGATGCAGAATGGGCTTTTTATTTTTCACAGATGAAATAAGCCCTCACCTTTCCTCTTGTCTCTGGCGAATGTCAGCTGATGGTTCTTATTTAAGGTTTTGCATTTTGTTCACTATCCACTACTGTTCGTTAGCCAGGAATTCTCTAGTGATCTGGAGCAATGTGACTGAAGACCAGTTTTTAAGTTATGTGTTGGCAAGTTGCCTTATATTTAAAAGGAAAAAGAAAGAAAAAAAAAAAAGCTTGATTGTGTTATGCCAAATGATAGCAACATGAAGTCCTAATTTATTGTTCCCAATTGTTTTTCTGCTGTCTGTGAACACTGGTACCTCCCTGTCCTGAGCCCTCAGGAGCACCTGCAGCTTCTGGCTTAATGCCTTCTCCCAAGGTGTTGGCCACCACCTCACCCAGGGCCCTCTTCCAGTTCCTGCTTTTCTGAGTCAGATTTAAAAAGCACCACTGTCTTCCCCCTATCCCTTGCTTGATCTCCAAAACAGATATTCTAGGCTGTGTTTTTTTTTTCCTCCCCAGTACCTCTCCCTGAAAGGTGAGCTGCCATTTTAGGAAATTGGACCAGACACCAACTTGGGGGCTTTAAGTCAAACAACCTCAAACCCATCTCTTCCTGTGTAGGGGTGCAAGTCTTTGAAACTCTCACTCCCACCCCTAGTCTGCATGGAAAATGTACTGTGATCCCCTTGCCCCCTACTGCCCTCGCCTTTGGTGTGAGATGTTCCCTCTATTGGAGTTCAGCCTGAGTCCCTCTCCCCTCTCCCAGCCAACCCCCAGCCAGCAATAAGGGTCCAAGCCAGGACTTCCTCTCCGCACTCCCTGTCTCCATCCCACAATACCCTAGGGAATACCTGGATTCCCCACTCTATCCACATACTGTAGCATTCATTCTCCATCTCTCTCACCTCACCTGTGGTGGTTTATGGGTGTGATGGGGTTTTTAAGATTATTATAAACCAGTAAAAGGTAAAAAACTTTGTTTTCTGACCTTGTTCTATTCGTTTACTGCTGTGAATGTTTGAGGTAACTTTTTCTTTTAACAGTTTCTAACATACCTCGCTTGCTAGGAATAATATTATCCTTATTTTTAAAAGGGGGACCCCTGTAATATGCATCCCACCCAGAAGCCATCTCCAAATCCATTGTTTCAGGCCAGGTGCTGTGGTGATTGTAGACAGTTCTTCAATGAAACCCTGGACACAGGGTACCCGGCTGACAGGCCCTCTCCCCAGGCAGGAATGCTATGGGCTTACTGTGAAGTTTGATGGATAAGTGTGGTTTGCTGTCCCTCACTGGAGGCCCAAAAGGTCCTGCCATTTGCACTCCAAGGGCCGTAAGTCATTGAGAAATGGGGATCTGGTGGTTTTGTTTTGTTTGAGGCAAAGCCTCACTCTGTCGCCCAGGCTGGAGTCCAGTGGCACGATCCTGGCTTGCTGCAACCTCCGCTTCCCAGGTTCAAGCGATTCTTCTGTCTCAGCCTCCTGAGTAGCTGGGATTATAGGCGCTCGGCTAATTTTTTGTATTTTTAGTAGAGATGGGGTTTCACCATGTTGGCCAGGCTGATCTCGAACTCCTGACCTCAAGTGATTCACCTGCCTCGGCCTCCCAAAGTGCTGGGATTACAGGCGTGAGCCACCATGCCTGGCCAAGAAATGGGGATCTGGTCTGTTAATAATCCAACATAAAACTTCAAACCTCCTTCTCCCATTTCCAACACTGAAAATTCTGAGGGCCTCTGACAGAGGTGAAGGTGATAGGCACCGTTATCTGCAACATAACTGGCTCTTGGTGATTCCAGTTTTCTTTTTTTTTTTTTTTTTTTTTTTTTGAGGCGGAGTGTAGCTCTGTCGCCCAGGCTGGAGTGCAGTGGCTGGATCTCAGCTCACTGCAAGCTCCGCCTCCCGGGTTCACGCCATTCTCCGGCCTCAGCCTCCCGAGTAGCTGGGACTACAGGCGCCCGCCTCCTCGCCCGGCTAGTTTTTTGTATTTTTTAGTAGAGACGGGGTTTCACCGTGTTAACCAGGATGGTCTCGATCTCTTGACCTCGTGATCCGCCCGTCTCAGCCTCCCAAAGTGCTGGGATTACAGGCTTGAGCCACCGCGCCCGGCCTCCAGTTTTCTTACGTTGAATTTTGGATAACTTTTTTTTTTTGTCTGCAGAGGGGAAAAAAAAAAAAAACTAAGTGGGCCGGGCGCGGTGGCTCAACCCTGTAATCCCAGCACTTTGGGAGGCCGAGATGGGCGGATCACGAGGTCAGGAGATCGAGACCATTCTGGCTAACACGGTGAAACCCCGTCTCTACTAAAAAATACAAAAAACTAGCCGGGCGAGGTGGCGGGCGCCTGTAGTCCCAGCTACTCGGGAGGCTGAGGCAGGAGAATGGCGTGAACCCGGGAGGCGGAGCTTGCAGTGAGCTGAGATCCGGCCACTGCACTCCAGCCTGGGTGACAGAGCGAGACTCCGTCTCAAAAAAAAAAAAAAAAAAAAAAAAAAAAAAAACACTAAGTGATTGTGGCTGGGTGCAGTGGCTCATGCCTATAATCCCAGCACTCTGGGAGACCAAAGCAGGTGGATCATCTGAGGTCAAGAGTTCAAGACCAGCCTGACCAACATGGCAAAACCCAGTCTCTACTAACAATACAAAAATTAGCTGGACGTGGTGGCACGCGCCTGTAATTCCAGCTACTCAGGAAGGTGAGACAGGAGAATTGCTTGAACCCAGGAGGCAGAGGTGGCAGTGAGCCGAGATTATGCCACTGCACTCCAGCCTGGGTGACAGAGTGAGACTCCGTCTCAGAAAAATAAAAATAAAAAAAAGTGAATGCAGTTACCCTTCTCTTCTGCTGAGCTTGGGTTTGAGCTAAGATGTAATGGAGGGAAAAACTGATTCTGGCTGGGTGCGGTGGCTCATGCCTGTAATCCTAGCTCTTTGGGTGGCTGAAGTGGATTGTTTGTGCCCAGGGGTGAGACCCTGTCTCCAAAAAATTGTAAAAAGATGGGTGTGATGGTACATACCTGTAGTCCCAGCTATTTAGGAGGCTGAAGTGGGAGGATTCCTCAAGCCCAGGAGTTTAAGGCTGCAATGCCACTATCTGGGTGACAGGAGTGACCCCCAGCTCTACCATCCTGGCCAACATGGTGAAACCCCATCTCTACTAAAAATACAAGAATTAGCCAGGTGTGGCGCCGGGTGCCTGTAGTCCCAGCTACTCAGGAGGCTGAGGCAGGAGAATCACTTGAACCTGGGAGGTGGAGGTTGCAGTAAGCCAACATCGTGCCACTGCACTCCGGCCTGGACGACACAAGCAAAAGCTCCATCAAAAAAGAAAAACGAAAATTGAGGTTTGGCGCAGTGGCTCACTTCTGTAATCCCAGCACTTTGGGAGGCTGAGGTCAGCCAGATCACCTAAGGTCAGGAGTTCAAGACCAGCCTGACCAACATGGTGAAACCCTGTCTCTACTAGAAATACAAAAATAAGCCAGGTGTGGCAGCGGGTGCCTGTAGTCCCAGCTACTCAGGAGGCTGAGGCAGGAGAATCACTTGAACCCGGGAGGCGGAGGTTGCAGTGAGCTAAGATCGCGCCACTGCACTCCAGTCTGGATGACAAGAGCAAAAACTCCATCAAAAAAATAAAAAATTGAGGCTTGGCATGGTGGCTCATCTCTGTAATCACAGCACTTTGGGAGGCCGAGGCCAGCCAGATCACCTTAGGTCAGGAATTCGAGACCAGCCTGGCCAACATGGTAAAATCCGTGCCTACTAAAACTACAGAAATTAGCCAGGTGTGGTGGCGGGGGCTAATCCCAGCTACTACTTGGGAGGCTGAGGCAGGAGAATTGCTTGTGAACCCGGGAGGCAGAGGTTACAGTGAGCTGAGATCGCGCCACTGCACTCCAGTCTGGGCAAAAAGGGTGAGACTCTGTCTCAAAAAAATAATAATTAAAATAAAATAAATTTATTGCACAAGATGCGGGATTCAGGGAGGGTAGAATCAGACCCTTGGTGGCAAGATCCACAGGTGGCTTCCTGAATGCTTACGGAGCTAAAGCACCCAGCCTTCTTGCGCACACCCTTTTCTGCAGGGTAGTTTTTTTGTTTGTTTGTTTGTTTGTTTTGAGATGGAGTCTTGCTCGGTTGCCCAGGCTGGAGTGCAGTGGTGTGATCTCAGCTCACTGCAGGCTCCGCCTCCCGGGTTCACGCCATTCTCCTGCCTCAGCCTCCCGGGTAGCTGGGACTACAGACGCCCGCCACCATGCCCGGCTAACTTTTTTTTTTAGTAGAGATGGGGTTTCACTGTGTTAGCCAGGATGGGGGTGCTTTTTTTTTTTCTTGAGACAATCTCTCGCTCTGTCGCTCAGGCTGGCAGTGGCACGATCTTGGCTCACTGCAACCTCCACCTCCTGAGTTCAAGTGATTCTCCTGCCTCAGCCCCCTGAGAAGCTGGGACTACAGATGTGTGCCACCACGCCCAGGTCTTTTTTTTGGGGGGGGGGCGGGGAGACAGAGTCTCGCTCTGTTGCCCAGGCTGGAGTGCAGTGGCACGGTCTCAGCTCACTGCAAGCTCTGCCTCCCGGGTTCACGCCATTCTGCCTCACCCTCCTGAATAGGTGGGACTACAGACGCCTGCCACCATGCCCGGCTAATTTTTTTGTTTGTTTTTGAGATGGAGTCTTGCTCTGTCACCCAGGCTGGAGTGCAGTGGCGCAATCTCAGCTCACTGTAACCTCCGCCTCCTGGGTTCACACCATTCTCCTGCCTCAGCATCCCGAGTAGCTGGGACTATAGGCGCTCACCACTACGCCCGGCTAATTTTTTGTATTTTTTAGTAGACACGGATTTCACTGTGTTAACCAGGATGGTCTCGATCTCCTGACCTCGTAATCCGCCTGCCTCAGCCTCCCAAAGTGCTGGGATTACAGGCGTGAGCCACCGTGTCCAGCCTTTTTTTGTGTGTGTATTTTTAGTAGAGATGGGATTTCACCGTGTTAGCCAGGATGGTCTTGATCTCCTGACCTCGTGATCCACCTGTCTCGGCCTCCCAAAGTGCTGGGATTACAGGCGTGAGCCACCGTGCCCAGGCGGTAATTTTTGTATTTTTAGTGGAGATGGGGTTTTGCCATGTTGGTCAGGCTAGTCTCGAACTCCTGACCTTGTGATCCACCCACCTCAGCCTCCCAAAGTCCTGGGATTACAGGTGTGAGCCACTGTGCCCGGCCCAGGGTGCTCTTTTGTGAAAGTGTTTTGACTCCTTTATGCCTCATGCCACCTCTGTGAAAGAAAGCTGTCTTCTGCCTGTGTCAGATAAGATCTGCAGTCAGCCTAAAAGCATAGAGCTGGACAGTAAAGTACAGCGCTTCCTCCAGAGTGAATGATTCCTGGGCTGAGGTAGATCCTTGGGGAGTGCAGCTCACACTTTCATTGCAGAACATGGCCTGAAATCTGCAAGTTATGACTAGCACTGAATGAGGGCCAGGTGTGCGAGGCTTGCAGAGTATGGGGTTAACAGCCCCCATTGTTTGCACACAACTCTAGGAGGCACCATCTAGACTATGTGAATGTTACCCCCGGAATCATGCAGTGGCAGTGTCCTGGGCAGCAGAGGAGCCCAAGTTTGACACAAGTGCCCAGCTTATTTATTTATTTATTTATTTAGAGATGGAGTCTCACCATGTTGCCCAGGCTGGAGTGCAGTGGTGCAATCTCAGCTCACTGCAACCTCCACTTCCCAGGTTCAAGTGATTTCTGCCTCGGCCTCCCAAGTAGCTGGGACTACAGGTGTGTGCCTCCATGCCCAGCTAATTTTTTTTTTTTTTTTTTTGAGATGGAGTTTCATTTTGTTGCCCAGGCTGGAGTGCAGTGGCGTGATCTCAGCTCACTGCAACCTCCGCCTACCGGGTTCAAGCGATTCTCCAGTCTCACCCTCCCAAATAGGTGTGATTATAGGCACCCGCCACCAAGCCCAGCTAAGTTTTCTGCATTTTTAGTAGAGACTGTGTTTTACCACGTTGGCCAGGCTGGTGTCAAACTCCTGACCTCAGGTGATCCGCTCGCCTCAGCCTCCCAAAGTGTTGGGATTACAGGCATGAGCCAACGTGCCCGGGTCCTTGTATTTTTTTGTAGATATGGGGCATCTCCCCTTTGTTGCCCAGGCTGATCTCCAACTCGGGCTCCCAAAGTGCTGGGATTATAGGCGTCAGCCACTGTGCCCGGTCAGGTGTGTAGCTGGGATTCTGGAAGGGTGTTTCAGCCTGTTGCCTGAAAGCATTTATGCTGCTGGAGCCCGTGGCTGCCTCTACCAGTCTCCAGGCATCACCATACCAAGAGGTTTATCTGGTGAAGAGGCCCAGCTCTAGTTTCTCAGCCAGGGCCCCACTTCTCCCTACATAGGTCAATTTGATGTTTTTGAAAAGACTGGGTTAGATGATGAGCTCCCCAGCCTGGCTCACCGAGGGTTAGTCCTGTCACCCAATAAAGGCTTTTTGTTTGTTTGAGACGGAGTCTCCCTCTCTTACCAGGCTGGAGTGCAAAGGAGCCATCTCGGCTCACTGCAACCTCCCCCTCCCAGGTTCAAGCGATTCTCCTGCCTCAGCCTCCCGAGTAGCTGGGACTACAGGTGCATGCCACCACACCCAGCTAATTTTTTTTTTGTATTTGTAGTAGAGATGAGGTTTTACCATGTTAGCCAGGATGGTCTCAATCTCCTGACCTCATGATCCGCCCACCTCGGCTTCCCAAAATGCTGGGATTACAGGTGTGAGTGAGCCACTGTGCCCAGCCCAAGGCCTTTTTTTTTTTTTTTTTTTTTTTGAGACAGGGTCTGGCTCTGCCACACAGGCTGGAGTGCAGTAGCGCAATCTCAGCTCACTTTAACCTCTGCCTTCTGGGCTCAAGCCATCCTGTCACCTCAGCCTCCCGAGTAGCTAGTCATATGCAGCAAAGACTGAGGTTTTTCATTTTTTTCAAAAAAAAAAAACCCCCTCGGTCTCTACGTGGGAAGAGACATAACTACAGTCCTTGAACCTTCCCTTACTGATTCTTGTACATAACAGCCTCTTCTCAGGGATAGGCAAGACAGTAAAGCACTGTGTACTGACCAGTTCATTTAATCTTTACAGTAAATCTGGGAGGTGAGCTGGCTTTCACCAGTGAGGGTAATGGAGGACCTATGTCGCTCAGAAACTTGCCAAAAGCAAGCACAACGACCCACACCTATTGCCAAAATTAGAGGAAGCTACAACTTCTAGGGACGACTACTGGAGTTTAAAACAGAATCCAGGCCCTGCCCGAACCCGCAGAAGAATCATTGATAACGGTGGCTCAAGCCTGTAATCCCAGCACTTTGGGAGGCCGAGACGGGTGGATCACGAGGTCAGGAGATCGAGACCATCCTGGCTAATATGGTGAAACCCCGTCTCTACTAAAAAACACAAAAAACTAGCCGGGCGAGGTGGCGGCGCCTGTAGTCCCAGCTACTCGGGAGGCTGAGGCAGGAGAATGGCGTGAACCCGGGAGGCGGAGCTTGCAGTGAGCTGAGATCGGCCACTGCACTCCAGCCTGGGCGACAAAGCGAGACTCCGTCTCAAAAAAAAAAAAGAAAGAATCATTGATAAGTCAGTCACTCCTCTGTGTTTCATCAGTGAAACGTAGATAATCACACGCACCCACTGAGGCCCATAAGAAAGGCCGATGAGAGACAGAAGAAAATCCAAGTGCCTTAAACATCTTGAAGGCCCCTTGTGCTCAACATCCAGTCCCCTGGATGCGGCTGGGGTTCGGAGTTAAAAAGCATTCACTAAGCACTTACTCTGGGACAAGAACATGCATTGCCTCATGAACTCTTCTCTAGAGCCCACAAAGCCAGTTATTGTGATAAGAAGTATTTCACTTGACAGTTCTTTTCAGTGAAATAATAATGCACGTAAAGTGCTTAGCAGTGTCAGTACCTATTATCATTAGACCAAGAAAGACCTGCCTAGGGCAGAGGCACTAGTCTGGTATGGCTGACCAGGGACTCCAGCCTTATGAAACATACAGGCCATACACCTCCCCGATTTCATCGCCAGAGGGCAGCAGCAGGGACTGTCTTCCACACAAAGCCTGATGCAGTTTCCCTGGCGTCCATCGGAGGGCGAGCCAGTAGGGCAGCTGGATCTTGGGGCCAGACCCAGGCAGCGGCCCTTCTCTGACTGGTCCTTTCTTTGCCTTCAGTTTGGTTGAGCCTCCCAGGGCCCTAACCAACCCAGGTAAGTCAGGCTGGAAGCAAATTAATAAATACAATTCCAGGTTTATTAAAAAGCAGGGCTCCCCTGCTGTGCCCTCCTGGCACTAAGGAAATAAATAACCAGAGGGGGCACGGCTAGGGAAAGGGGAAAAAAATCAGATCTCAAGACAGACTCTTTGTACTACCCTTTCTCCATCCCCAACTCCCACCCCCCTATGGCTCTTGGGACATAGCACCTGAGCAGGCACCTCAGTCCGGGTATTGTGTTACCGGCACCAAGGCAAGTCTGCCCTACCCAAGAAGGGAGACAGGCCCTAGGGTCACTTGTTTCCAGCCCTTGATGACCCCAAGACCTGTTCCCCACAGGGGCCAGGGCTGAAGCACCAACTGGAGGCACCTGAGGGTGGTGGCTGGGGGAGGCAGAATGGGGTAACAGAACCTAGGCAGCAGAAGCAGCTGACGGGGGTCCGGCCCCCTCTCCAAGTTCAGCCAGTGCCTGACTGAGGTCATGCCCCATCGTCCTTTCCCCTCAAACCCTGCCTGCACTCAGCTGAGGATCTTCCGGGGCAGTTCAACAGCAGCACGGATGAAGACTGCATCATCCCGCACATAGTTTCGCTTTCGAATGTCCTGGTGAGAGATAAACTTGGGATAACCAAAGCCCAGAGAACTCTCATCCAGGGAGCCCCGCCACGTGCCTGGCTTCTGGAAATTCTTCCAGTTTGGGTCGGGGTGGAAGGTCTCAGTGACGTGCTGTGGTTTAGCCAGCCCAGGGTCGCTCTGATCCAGCAGGGAGAAGGTGACACGGCGGGCAAAGGGCCACTCAAGGAGATTGTCAAAGGCACCAGGCAGCACACGAATGTACAGTGAGAGGTGTGTGCCCTCGCCACTGCCATTGCCATTGAGGAATGCAGACACCTGCAGCTTGTAACCATACTTATGTGTGTAGAAGGCAGGGCTGAAGCACTCAAGGTTGGGCTTGGCCTTGGCCTCCTGTAGCCGCCGTCCATAGCTGCCAATCTTCCAGATGAGCACGCCATCACTGCCCACTGATAGCTCCTCCAGCTCTCGCCGAAGCTCCTGCAGCTCCTGCCGTTGCCGGCTTACCAGCGCACACATCATGGCCAGATGTGGCTTCACACTCTCCTCCACATGCCGTGCCATTGCCAGCTTAGGGCACTGTTGACAAAGCCCCAGGCCATGGGGGAAGGGAGGAGAGTTATCAGTAGGGGAAGGTCCAGAGAAGAGAGGAGAGGAGAGTGGGTACAGGGTAGCAGGCACCCAGCTCTATGTGAGGAAGACAGAGGGTGTTAAGAGGCTGGAGCTGGTCACCAGAGGGAAGGACTGAGGGTTTCAGAGAAGCACAGCAGGGACCACCAAGGCCTAAGTGGCATCAGGAAGCTGAGCCTCTGTCTAGGGCTTCAAGAGCAAAAGGGGGCTGACAGGAGAAGGGGCGTCTCACCCTGTGCTTGCAGCCGGAGTCTTTGAATGGGCAGAGCACCAGGGCAGTGCTACAGCTGTCCTTCAGATGGCCTGGCAGGTCCTCCCGGGCCACAGTGCCCACACCACACTGGTTGGGGCAGGGAACAGGCAGCCTTGGGCACTGGTACTGGTGGCTCTGGGGCCACAGAGGCAGAGAGGCAAGAGTCAATATCCTGACTCCCTGTCACCTGCCCTGCAACCACAGCTCAGGAAGGGCCTCACCTGGATGGTGTCAAAGACGAACTCCTTGGTGCAGTAGGTGCAGGGCTGAGTGCGCTTGGGGCACTCAGAGGTGGCATGCTGGGCCAGCAGCCGCCGCATCATGCGGGCACCACACTTATTCTCACAGTAGACACTCTCTTGGGGGCACATACCCTCATGGCTCTGTGGAAATGTCAGAGGTGCTGAGTTAAGGGATGCCTAGGCCATCAGGTACCCCTCCTCCACATTCAGCCAGACCCCACCCACCTCATAGGCCTCCCCACTGAAGTCACAGCCACAAAACTCGCACTTGAGGCGCCGCTTGGGGCAGTCGTGCTGCAAGTGTGCAGGTAGATCACGGCGGCTCAGTTTCATGGGGCAGCGATTAGGGCAGGGAACGACGTTGAAGCTGCAGGTATTCAGGTGGCCCTGGTGGGAAGGGCTGCAATGAGTGCCTGCCAAGGGTGAGGTGGTGCCAGCCCCTCACGTCAGAGCCTCACCTGTAGATGGCGTAGTGGCCCATTCCAGCGGCAGCCTTCCTCACTGTGGATGCAGCGGATAGGCAGGCCCAATACTTGTACTTCCAGCTCGGGGTCTGGGTAGATCTGGGGGTGAGGATAGGGGAACCGGCCAGGATCAGAGCTGACTGCAGTGCCCAGTTCCCACCTCCAGCCCCAACTGGGCTGGCTCTACCTTGGAGCCTGTAATAGCCTCTTTCGGGCTCTTTGCCCCTCAGAGTCCAGGAATGAAGGGTACAGCAGGCAGCGTCTGCTCTGATGCTGGGTCCTAACATGCCTGCACAGGACGCTTCCTTTGAAGGGGCAGCCAATCAACCTGCTCACTCCCAGGCTGTCCCTGGGGCTCTGCTTCCTTCTCCCTGGTGGCAGGACACTGGCCCTCAGCCACAGGTCTGGCTCGCCACCGGAAGGGGAGGGAGCACTTCTTGCGGGCACAGAGCAGCTCTGTGCACCCCTACAGGCTGGGCATTGTGCCTGTCCTCCAGGGCAAACACGGGCCTCGTTTGGAAACTGGCCTGGTGGGAGGGAACAGGCTACCTTTGTGGGGCGCACCATCCCAAGGCTTTTGGTTGACACTGGCCCTGAGCCCACTGGCTGCCAGCAGCTCTGGCCTCCAAGGGCAACAGACTGTGCTTGGACTTCTTCCTGGCAGTGTGGACTCACCTTGGCATAGTCCAGAGGAAGCTGGTCCTCAGGGCACTTGAAGACGCCTTCACTGAAATGGGGGAGGGGCAGGGTCAAGGCTTGTCATTAGAGGAAAGGGAGGCCTGGCCCCACCCCCTCCACCAAGGCAGCCTCCCTTCCTCACCAGACCGGTTCCCAACCAGCCCAGGTGAGACAAAAGGGCAAGCAGAGGCCTGAGGGGTCTACTTCCCCAGGATCCCAAAAGACCCCAGCCCCTGTCCTGGGAAGGGGGATCTGGGCCTAGAGGAGGCACAGACAGCTGCCTCAGTCAGGACTTGGCCAACAGGTGGCAGCTGGCACCCCCTCCCCCAGGATGGCAGCTGGACTGGGGAAGGAACACGCTGCACAGTTACCCCCTCCCCCTAGGTTAGTTTTCACTGGCTGGGTTGAAAGCTGATTGGGAGGGGGAACAGGGATGGGCTGAGATTAAGTGCCAGGGCTGCCCAGTCCCCAGGAAGGTCCTCTGCCAAGAACCAGGGCAAAGGTCAGCTTGCGGCCACCTTACCCTGCCCTGCTCCTTTGAGGGTGTGTCTCCCAAAGAAAAGGGGAGGAAAGGCATGCTCCCTGGCACCTGTTTACACTCCCACCCAGCCCTTGCCACCTGCCTCTGAGAAGGGGTGGAATGCCCCCATTTTACAGATGAAACAAATAGACTTACAGGTGAAGCAGTACCTGGCTATGTGTGTCTGACTCCACAGCTCAGACAGGCTCTACTACACCACACACACGAGGAAGAGAAGCTGGGGCAAGGGAAAATGTCCAGCAAGCAAAGCTATGACTCTGGGCACTGCTCAGTGGGCTTCTGAAGCCTCGTGACCGTCCCCTCCTGCTAGCTGCCCGCCTTCTCCTGCACCAAACCCCACCTGGCTGTCAGCACCCAAGGAGCCTGTTGGCATGCTTCTGTCGACACGCCCTTGCTGACCCCAGCCAGGGCCAGTCACACATGCCTGGCATGGCTCAGGGAGAGCTAGGGCTCACCCAGCAGGACTCAGGGCCCTGGGGCAGGGCATTCCTGGTAGGTCTGAGTCAGGTAGGTGGAAGGCAGGCAGGGAGCAAGGCAGAACCACAGCCCACATAAGAGCCCAGTTCTAGAGGCACTCTCCAGGACCTGGGCAGTCCATGCCCCAACTGCCCCAAGGATTTCTAGCACCCACCTCCTCCCCTTGACCTCACTACCAATGGCCATACTTCAATGCCAAGGACAATACAAGAGCAGGCACGGAAGGGGTGTGTCTGCCCACAGGGCAACCAGCCTTCCTGGACCAACCTAACAGCTCAGGCAGGAGTGGGGAAAGAGGGGTGGGTCCAGGGGGAGGGGGTCCACTTGGCTGCTTCAGGAATGTGCTGATTTAGTGGTTTAGGAGAAAGGGAGGGGATGGAGGCAAGTCCCTAGGCTTCAGACAGAAGCTTAGCCTGCAGCTTGGGGCCCAGCCAGGGCTGTGGACACCCTCACTTGTGCTTGTACCGTGGCGGGTGAGGAGCACCTCTCTCCTCTTCAGAAGCCTCAGTAGCACAGCCCAGGCGCTGGGGGATGGGAGAGAGGCAGGGCAGAGGCTGCTCCAGGCTGTGCGCTGGAGGCCCAGGCTCCGGGAAGAAGACAGGATGGGGGGAGGGGGTGTGGGAGTGGGAGAGGAAGAGGGGATTTCCGTGAGGGGGAGGGGCAGAGGGGGGCCAAGAAGGTGGTGGAAGGAATCGGGCCTGACAGCCCCCTCCCCCGCTCCTTCCCCGCGGCAGTCAGGGTGGGTCTGCTGTGGAGGGGTGGGAGGGCTCAGCTGGCCTCATCTGGAACCCAGAGGGCCGGGGAAGAGCAGTGGCGGAGACAATGGGGCTGTGTCTGTAGGAGAGTAAATGTGTACACTGCCGGGGGGGGGGAGGGGGCAGTCCTGCAGCTTGTGCGGGAGCATATGTGAGGGCAGGAGCCGGCCCAGGCTGTGGGGAACAGAAAACAAAGGGCCTGCTGAGACTTCCGCCAGTAGGAGCTACGGAGGACCGAGCGAGGGAGGGAGGCACGGACGGAGGGAGCACTGGGGGCACGTGCCCCAGAGGTACTCTCCCTGCCGGGCCCTCGATCCCCTCGGCCCAGCAAACAGCCAGGCAGTGGCCGACCCGGCCTTCCCCTGCGCTCTGGAGCCATGACCTCCGAAGAGTCGGGGCTCCTTCACCCTGCCTCCCACACCCGGGCCTGAGTGGTCCCCTGCGTGGGCAGAAGAGATTCAAGACACCACAGGGCGCCCAGAAACTTGACGGATTCCCAAGAGCCAACGGCTGACCTGCGTCCTGAGGGGACAGCGGCAGTGCAGTAACGATACGAGTGCGTCCCCCTTCTTCACGAGTTATGGACCACCCGCCTTGCTCCAGCCCCCGGGAGAGAGAGGGGAGCTGCCTAGAGGGTCCTTCGGGGGAAGATTCAGTCCTTCCTCCATTGTGTGATCATAAGCAGCCCGGGGTTAAATCCTAGTTAAGCCTTTAAGTAACTGTGTGACCCTGGGCAAGTCGCAGTCTTTCTTTGAATCTCGTCTCATCATCTGTGAAATGGGAGAACAATAGCTACCGTTCCCTGAACGTTCGAAGAATCACAAGAGGTTAGATGGGTGAAATCTCCGGAGACTCAAAGTGCTGCGCGGGAGCGGGTTTTGTCCTCTTCCCCCAGGATTCAAAGTTCAAGGCTAAGGCCGCGCCGGATCTCAAGTGAGGGGGAAGGGCCTCTTCCCCTTCCCACCCCGCGGGAAGGCGCCGAGGTCTTCCGCCCCAGGCCAGGCAGGTGGGACCCGCCCGGACCCCTCGGATTCCTGCGGGAAGCCTCCCTCGGGGCGTGACGTCACCCCTCCCCGTGACGTCACGGGGCGCCCCTGAGGTCACAGGGTCGCAGCGCAGACAAAGGCCCGGCGTGCCCCGGGCCCGAGCCCCTCCCCAGACGGCGCCCCCCGCCCCGCCCCACCCCCGCTGGCCCCTGGTCCCCGGCCTGCACCTGAGGAACTCCTGCAGGCAGGTGTCGCAGAAACGGTGGCCGCAGGTGGAAACCTGCACAGGCTCGCGCATGGGCTTCCCGCACAGTGGGCACAGCAGCCGTCGCTTGGGCTTCTCCAGGAACTTGTAGTCGAAACCAGGCATGGCGGGCGAGCGGCCGGCACGGGCAAGCGGGGCCAGGCACGCGGCGGCCCCACAGCCCGCGCCTTGCTGGAGCCGCGCTCCCGGCTCCGGGCGGCGCCGACTGGCGGTAGCGGCCAGGGCTCCGCTGTGAAGCCCGCCCGCCGGAAGAGGGGGCGGGGCCGCGGCCGCGCGGTCCTAATGCGCGCCCAGCGGCCACGCCCACCCCCGAGTGCAGGCCTTTGGGTCTGGTCACCGCTAGTCTCGCCCGCCCACCGGAGCATGGGCTTTTCTTTTCCCTGGGGGAGAGAGAGCGTGTATCCGCTTCTCGGGCCCTGGGGGAGTGCGGGTTGGAAAAGGGGACGGGCCGCGCTACAAAGGTTTTCTTTTCTAGAGGCAACAGCTCGGCCTCCGGGGCCGTGAGCCGTCCAGAAACCGGGGCCCCAGCTTCCAGGTGCTAGGCAGCCGAAGCCTGGCAACCAGCTCCGGGGAGCCCAGCTGGGGCGGGGAGGCTGGACTGGGCGCTGGGCCAGAGGAACTTCGACCCCAGCCGCAGGCTGCGCCCACATTCCTCCCTTGGCCGCAGCCCTGCCACGGAGGTCGCGCCCAGCCCAGTCCTGGGGTGCCTGGTCGCCACACCCACCCCTGAAGACACCACACTCCAGCAGGCAGCTGATATTTTTATTGGCTTTACTTCCTGTGCTCTGAGAAACCAGTCTGGTCCCCCTAGCTACCCTTTCTCTCAAGTGTTTCTGGAGAAAGGCATGGGGTGACGGACAAACTGCAGCCCGGATCTTTTCTGCAGCAGACACGTAGTGGCTCCTGTCCTCGTGCTGGGGAAAAGAGGCAAGCAGACGTCGAGCAAATCCTGCCTTAGGATGAAAGTGTGGGGGAGATGGCAGCACTCCCGGGGACCGCCCTGCCCCAGGCTATGCAGAAGCTAGGCAGGCCTAATGGTCAGTCCAGGCAGGCCCTGGCTTGCCCTGCTCCAAAGCATGGAGACAGTCCCAGTGAGCACCAAATACTTTTTTTTTTCTTTTTTTTTGAGAGGGAGTCTTGCTCTGTCATCCAGGCTGGAGTGCAGTGGTGCGATCTCGGCTCACTGCAACCTTCGCCTCCAGGGTTCAAGGGATTCTCCTGCCTTAGCCTCCAGAGTAGCTGGGATTACAGGCGCCCGCCACCATGCCTGGTTAATTTTTGTATTTTTAGTAGAGACAGGGTTCACCATGTTGGCCAGGCTGGTCTCAAACTACTGACCTCAAGTGATCCACCCGCCTTGGCCTCCCAAAGTGCTGGAATTACAGGTGAGCCACCGCACCCAGCCTTATTTTCTTCTTCTCTTTTTTTTTTTTTTTTTTTTTTGATGGAGACAGCGGTCTCGCTATGGTCCCCAGGCTGGTCTACAACTCCTGGCCACAAGGGATCCTCCTGGCTTGACCTCCCAAAGCACTGGGTATGCAGGTGTGAGCCACTACCCCCAGCCCAGACTTATTTTCTAACTGGGCTGGGGGAAAGGGCACGGTCTGTGTGGAGCTACAGCTGCCTTCAGCCTTTTTATGGCAAGGCTCTGCTTCCAAAGGCTAGGTCTGCCTTCTAACTGTAGCCAGGCTGGATCCTGGGGACACTGACTGAAGGGAGGAAGAGGTAGGAAAGGCAAAGAGGTGGTGGGAGAACAAAGTGGTTGAGGTTTCCATATCCAAGGCCAAAAGCAGAGCAGGGGTTTTGCCAGCCCGGATACCCGATGATGACCCAATCTAGGAGACGGCTGCAACAGTCATGCCTTGGGCACCTGCACTTTTCAGAACATTCAGAGGAGAAGCAGTATCAGGGTGGTCCAGAGGTGTATCCAGGTGCCTCAGGGGGGGACCGGCTCATCTGTGACTGCTGGAGGGTATCAAAGAGAAACCCTTGCAGCTTCTGAGGGCAGTGCCTCCAGAAATTATCACCCACCTCCCACTCCTACTGGGCCCTGGATTCTGGACCCTGTTAGGCCAGAAAGAGAGGTTCAGCATCAACGGGACTCAGCAGTAGGAGAAAGAATGCATGTGAGCCCCCTGGGGAGCAGTGGAGGCAGCCCTTCCATGAGGCCCAAGCAGCACCCGCCTTGGCCACCCGGGGCAGGAAACTTTGAGCTTTTTAACCGCAGCTTCAGCTATTTTTATCTGAGGGCTAAAGATGCTTTTGGTGATGCGGGAATCTGTGAACATGGGGGGTGGGAGTGTGGGCAGGGGTCAGCTGGGTTGTGTGGTGAGGTGGGAAAAGTTAAAACTCACGGCGAACAGCCAGGAGGGTGTTTCCATGGCAACAGGACACGGAAGTCACCGTGTAAGGGTGTGTCTCATCCAACTGCACTGGCCGAGGGAGTCCGGCATCCTCATCCCTCCTTCCCAGTCGACCTCGGGCCCCTTTGCCCCAGGAGTACACTTCACCCTCTGCCAGGAAGAATCCCCAGGAGGAAAGTGGGAAGTGGGCACAGCCTGAGCAGGATCTCCCCTCCCACATTGCCAGGATGGCCCCAGGGAGGCTCCAGAGTCCAGTGGCCCTCAGCAGCAACCCTCAGCCCGCACTGCTCATGGCACTGCCTGCCCCCGCCATGCTCAGTCCTCACCTGCCCCAATAGCTACGGTGAAGGCATCCCCACAGGCTACCATTGCCATCTTGATGCCCTCAAGGCCTTGGACCTTACAGGGTGCCCGATTGCCTCGGCGAGCATTGGTGCCCAACTGCCCGTGCTGATTGCTGCCAAAAGTGTAGCAATCACCTGAGGCTATGGGGGAGAGGAAGAAAAGGGGTGCTTCAACAGGGTACCAAGGAGACCATGAGTCCCCCTCTGGCCTCCAGAGCCCAAGTCCTGCTCACCAGTCACAGCAGCTGAGTGAGCAGTGCCCAGGTCTACACTCAGCAGGGGCTCCTGGTCCAGGGGTGCAGAGCCTAGTAGTGTGAAGCTCAGGGCCTCCTCCATCTGCTGGTGAGGGACAGGCTCCTCCCCCAGGGAGAGGTGGTCCAGGCCCAACTTGTTGAACCTGAGGGCAGAGCCAGAAGCCAAATCCAACTGACAGACAGTTTGGGCAGGAGCTGGTGCACCAGGAGACAGATCCCACCCTGGGTTGAACCAATAGCACCCTCAACCCCCTCAATTCTGGTCTTTGGTGAGAGGTAGGCAATGATGGATGAAGCACTCACAGCCAAGGAGAGCCGGAGGCAGGTTAGTCACCCTGATGACCTATTCACCTGTTGCTCCCACAGGCCAGGGCTTGGCCAGGCACAGTGAGGATCATGGAAGAGTCAATGCCACATACAACTCGCTGAGCTTCCTGTCCTGGGGGCATGGGCACCTGCTGGGGGCAGCTGTGGGACTCCCTGGTGCCTAGTCCCAGTCTGCCTACGAGAAGAAACCCAGAAGGAGTTAATTTGAGCTTTAGTGGGGGTGACGCCAGGATGAGGAGGGCCCACTGAGGGGAGGGAACAGCATGAGTTCTCTGTTCTCTCAGTCCCAAATGCCTTTCCTAGGCCCCTCTGCTGGTTAAAATCCTCCTTTATTTTTTATTTTTTGAGACCGAGTCTCACTCTGTCGCCAAGGCTGGAATGCAATGGTACGATCGTGGCTCACTGCAACCTCCACCTCCCGGGTTCAAGCGATTCTGCTGCCTCAGCCTCCTGAGTAGCTGGGATTACAGGCATGAGCCACCACGCCCAGCTAATTTTTAAATTTTTAGTAGAGACAGGGTTTCACCATGTTGGCCAGGCTGGTCTCGAACTCCTGACCTCGTGATCCACCTGCCTCAGCCTCCCAAAGTGCTGGGATTTCATGTGTGAACCACCGCGCCGACTCAAAATCCTCCTTCTTATAAAGCTCTGTTCAGATGCTCTCTCTCTCTTCCAGTTGACATTATTGTTCACTGAGTTCCACACCTCTGCACCGGGGTGTAGCCCTGATGCTATCTGTTCTCTGGCATGCTGGCAATGTCATCTTTCTCCTACTAGACTGAGTCCTCCAGGAAGACAGGAACCCATCAGTGTCATCTCTAGTTTCAATGCCCAGCCTGATGCCTGACCCAAAGAGGACCTCAATAAAAACTGGTGGATGAGCCACGCGTGGTGGCTCACGCCTGTAATCGCAGCACTTTGGGAGGCTGAGGCACGTGGATCATGAGGTCAGGAGTTCGAGACCAGCCTGGCGAAGATGGTGAAACCCTGTCTCTACAAAAATACACCAATTCGCTGGGTGCGGTGGTGGGTGCCTGTAATCCCAGCTACTCATGAGGCTGAGGCAGAAGATTTGCTTAAACTTGGTGGTGGAGGTTGCAGTGAGCTGAGATCACGCTACTGCACTCTAGTCTGGGTAACAGAGCGAGACTCCGTCTCAAAATAAAAAAATAGGTGGTTGAATGAAATTTCCTTCATTACCTCAAACACCTGAAGGAAGCCACATCTCCATCTTATCTCAGCACCCAGCACAGCATGTGCACAGTTGGTGTAAAATAAAGGTTTGTTGAATGAATGAAGAGAATTTGAGAGAAAAGAGGGAGAAGAGAATGTGCTGTGGGGTGGAAGGTGGGTATGAAGGGGAGCAAGTCATGGCTGAGGATGCTGTGAGATGGGGCCTAGAGGCTGGAGCTTACCGCCGTCTCCACGGCCCCAAGCAAATAGTTCTCGCTCAGTGGACAGGGCCAGCACGTGAGAAGCCCCACAGGCCACCTGCACCATCTCATAGCCCAGCAAAGCCTCCACAATGGTGGGCTAGAGAGGAGAGGAAGCAAGGAGAAACTGGGCAAAGGGTCTGGGACTAGCCATCTGGCCTCAACACCCCCTGTAGGGACAAAGCTGGAGGATACACATTGTCAGGAGGTGGCTATGTCTTTAACTCCAGCCATACACACTGCCAGGTGGACAACCATTGGGGAAGCCTGGTTTTTCTGTACTTCCCCCGATGTAGGTGGCCCAGGGCAGGTGCATCTGGGAAGCTAGAGGAACCTGTGGCTGCTGGGAACTCCCCTGCCCCCGATCTGGTGTCAGCTCTCAGATGTGGGCTCCCCGCCATCTCCCCACTTCCCCCTCTCCAAAGTACATGTGACACCCACCTGGCTGATGTCAGTGAGGCTGCCATGGCCTAGGCACCCATTGCTGCCGCTGCCAAACGTCATGATGATGCCTCGGTCTGGAGAGAAGGGCAGTGAGGAAGGAGAAGGGAGAGAAGTTAAATAGTCTTTCCAGATAGCCTGGTCCTCTAGTGGGTTGCAGCAGCAAAATAAAGTTGGGGACCAGGGCTGAAAAGACGGGATAGGAAGAGAGAAAAGGTTACGAGTCTCTTCAAACGTATGTGACTTTGGACAAGTGACACCCTCTCTGAGCCTTAGCGTCCCCACTTATCAAATGAGGATAATATAATGACTGCCTTGCCAGGCCCGTCCGTAGGGTAAAGGAGGTTGTGTAAGGAAATCTCCTCAATAGTTACTTGACAGAAGCAATAACTCCATAACTAGTAGACAGAAGCATTCATTAAGTGCGTGGTTTGCAAGAGAAGAGAGAAGGTGCTCTGTGGGGCCTTAGAGCAGGTCCCACAAGGTAGGCCCAACAGCTCACCAGTCAGGCAGGCAGTGAAGAAGTCCCCACAGGCCACATGCTTGATGGTCACGCCCGACTGGCCCTCCAGGAAACGCGAGATGAACTGGGGCTGTGGCTGCTCCACTGCCCCAGGGAGGAGGGTGCCTCCGCCTGCACCTAGGGGTGGGGCCTGCAGGGGCAGGTGGATGGGCAGCGCCTGAGCACCCTAACCCTGCTGTGGATCTATACCTCCACACGTCCAGGCCACCCACTGGCCTGCTCACCTCCCACAGGATGAGACGCCCAGAGCGCGTGACGCCGGCTTTCTGTGTGCGCCCAGCTGCTACCTGGATCACCTCTGTGTTGAGCATTGGCAGTCGCAGGGGAGTGCCCAGCCCACCACCCCAGGCATATACTGATGACAGGGGTGGTGGGATGGCCGGCCTCACAGGTCCCCGGGAGATACCTGCAGGTACAGCACATGGGGACTGTTAAACTGATGGGAATGGTGTGGTGTCCATGGGGACTGGCGGCCTCTTCCCACTTACCTCTGCAGCGGACACTGGTGGTCCTACTCCCTGTGCTGCTGGGGGCCACGGACTTCTCTGCCCTGTAGGACAGATGGGGGCCTAAGGACACAGACCCTCCTGACATTCCTACATGCAGGAAGGGAGGACTTGCCCCACGTTTCCCTCTGCCCGACACCTCCTGTGCTCCCGCTGGGTGCCCACACCCTGCCACCCAGGACCGCTCGCTCTCCCTGCACAGGCCTCCGCATGCGGACACTGCCCACGTCAGTGTGGAGGTTGAGGAGGGCACGGATGCAGAGGGGCTGTGCCATGATGTGGCTGAGTGGTGGCCGCTGGGCAGGCTCCAGGCTGAGTAGACTCAGGACCAGCTGGCGCAGCTCAGGGCTGTACCGGTC
Source organism: Chlorocebus sabaeus (assembly GCF_047675955.1). NCBI lineage: Eukaryota > Metazoa > Chordata > Mammalia > Primates > Cercopithecidae > Chlorocebus > Chlorocebus sabaeus. Next base: position 26,950,232 of record NC_132919.1, on the reverse strand, counting down.
AGAGATGGGCGCAAAGGTGCCGCTCATGATCTTCAGCACCAGTGCTGGCAGGTTCTGTGAAGGCACCAGGTTGGGAAGTTGGGGAAGTGAGGGCAGCACCCCCCAGCTCCAGCGCCTGGTCTCCTGGGATAATAACAGCTTTGCCCTCAAGAGACTTCAGTCTGATGAGGGGACTCCCAGACTAATAGGGGAGTCCAACCTGGCTTTCAGTGATCCCTAGTCTGATAGGGGAGCCGCAGCTATGTCCTCAGAAACCCCAGGATGCTGGGAAAACTCAAGTCTTGCTCTTGGAAGGGTCTCCTGGGAAAGCCACAGCCCTGCCCTCAGGAGCCCTCAGTCTAATGGGAGGCAAAATGTACTCTCAGAAATCCATAGTCTGAGGGACACCCATAGCCCTCCCCTGGGGTAATCTGATAAGGGAGAGACATGACTCAGCTAGAGGAGAAACCTGAGGTGGCTGGAGCTGAGGCCTGCTGGGGCAGGCAGTACATTTCCCAGTTGTCCCCTGGAGGGTGCGTACACTCACCGCAGCCTCAAAAGCCCTCTTGAGGCTGGCCAGCTCATAGAGGACACAGCCCAGGGCCCAGATGTCACTCTTCTGGTTGTAGGGCTTGCCCTCACACAGCTCAGGGGAGATATAGCATGGGGTACCCACCACCTGCAGGAGAGAAGCTGGGATCACAGCCCTGCAGGGAGGGAAGACCAGGGTCTCTGCACATAAGGCCATTTGGGGACAGCTTCTTCTCAAAGCAAGCCAAGGGGCTTCCTCCTGCAGGACCACCCAAACGAGCCAAAGGGCCAAGGGTGTTTTAGCAGGAGAGGAGGAGGCAGGGTTAGGTCCTGGCCCTCAAGACTTCTAGCACCCTGGAGGTCCCCTCCATGCCCAGGCACCGTGTAGGCCTTGCTCTTGCTGCTAAGGATCTTGGAGATGCCGAAATCACCGATCTTCACGACCATGCGGTGTTTGTCAAGAAGGATGTTCTGGGTCTTGAGGTCTCGGTGCAGGATGAAGTGGGTGTGCACATGATGCAGTGCAAGCAGGATCTGCACGAAGAAGTGCAGGATCGTCTCCTCCTCCAGCAGGGAATTGCAGCGCTTTTGGATGAACTCAGCCAGAGTGCCGCCTGTGGCCCAAAGGACTAATCAAGATCCAGGCTTTCTCACACCACGACAACCGTTCTCCTTTTTTTTTTTTTTGAGACGGAGTCTCGCTCTGTTATTCAGGCTGGAGTGCAGCGGTGCGATCTCGGCTCATTGCTGCAAGCTCCGCCTCCCAGGTTCAAGCCATTCTCCTGCCTCAGCCTCCCAAGTAGCTGGGACTACAGGCGCCCGCCACCAAGCCAGGCTAATTTTTTTTTTTTTTTGTATTTTTAGTAGAGATGGGGTTTCCCCGTGTTAGCCAGGATGGTCTCGATCTCCTGACCTCATGATCCACCTGCCTTGGCCTCCCAAAGTGTTGGGATTATAGGCGTGAGCCAACGGGCCTCCTTTTAGGTATGGAACAGGGCACTGGGAACAGAGAGGAGAAGGGGCTAGCCAGGGTCAGATAACTGGGACCGGAACTCTAACCCTTGGCCATGCTCATTCCAAGGAGGGAAGCCAGGTGATCTATGTCTGCCTGTCCCAGAGATAAGAGGCCCCTCCAGCCAGGTCACCATAAGGAGGCTGGCCCACCTGGTGCATATTCCATGGCGATCATGAGGGCTTTGTCTTCCAGGAAGTTCTCGTAGTACTCAATGACATTGGGGTGGTTGAGCAGCTTGAGGACCTGGCACTCATTCTGGGCTGCCTGCCGCTCTTCCTTGGTCATCTGTTCCACTGGAATCTGCTTGATGATCACCAGCTTCTGGTCAGCCTTTCGCAGGCACAGGTGCACAATCCTAGGGATATGGAGGACAGGGACAGGTTACCAGCTGAGCCTCCAGCCACATATCAGGCAGGGCGGTACAGCCTGGTGACTGATGTCTCTTAGAAGAGGGTTCTAGACTAAGAGGTCATCTAACCAAGTGCACAGAACACCGAGCTTGGGAACAGGGAGAACTGATTACAAGCTGTGTGGGATTTCAGTTTTACCACAGGCACTGTGAGGTAAAGTTAGTCTTGATCTCTAAGTTCCCACAGACTGCCTGGGTTCAAATCTGGGCACCTCCTCTTACTAGTTATCTGGTTTAATACACTATGTGACATCATTGTCTGGAAAATAAAATGGGCCTCCCAGGGTTGTTGAGAGGATGAGAAAGTGCATGTAAGGCACTGAGCACAGTGGCCAGCACAAAGAAAATGCTCAATGAATAGAAGCCATTCATATTATTTTATTTTAATTCTGTGGTCAGTCTCCATAAAAGCAGGAACTACAACACTCTTGTTCACCACAGTGACCCCAGTGCATAGCCCAATATTTAGCAGACAACAGGTGGTCAATAAGTAGTTGCTGAATGAGTGGACTATAAGCTGATCCAAGTCTCAAATTTTTACCTCAAGATCAGACTTCTCTGCTGAACCCCGGACTCAGATATTCACTTGAATGACTCATAGTCATCCTAAATTTTAACAAATTCAAAATAAAATTCTTGATTCCTGCCTCCAAACCTTTCCTTGCTCGGTCTCTTCCATCTCGGTAAATGATACCACCATCCTCCAGTTATTAAAATCAGAAACTGCTAAAATCAGAAACCTGAGGCAGGGCCACATGGCTAAGGCCTGTAATCTCAGCACTTTGGGAGGCTAAGGCAGGTGGAGCACTTGAGTCCAGGCATTCAAGACCAGCCTGGGCAACATGGTGTATCTAGTCTCTCAAAAAAAAAAAAAAAAAAAAAAAAAAAAAAAAAAATTAGCTGAGCGTGGTGGCAAGCCTCTGTGGTCCCAGTTGCTCTGCAGGATGAGGTGGGAGGATCACCTGAGCCTGGGACGTTGAAGATACAATTAGCCATGATCGCGCCACTGCACTCCAGACTGGGTGACCACGTGAGACGGTCTCAAAACAAAACAACAAAAAAACAGACACTTGAAAATCACCCTAGGCCGGGTGTGGTAGCTCACGCCTGTAATCCCAGCACTTTGGGAGGCCGAGGCAGATCACTTGCAGTCAGGAGTTTGAGACCAACCTGGCCAACATGGTGAAACCCATCTCTACCCAAAATACAAAAATTAGCTGGGTGTGATGGTAGGCGCCTGTAATCCCAACTACTCGGGAGGCTGAGGCAGCAGAATGGCCTGAACCTGGGAGGCAGAGCTTGCTGTGAGCAGAGATTGCACCACTGCACTCCAGCCTGGAGGACAGAGCAAGACTCTGTCTCAAAAAAAAAAAAAAAAAGAAAAGAAAAGAAAAGAAAAAAGAAAATCACCCTAGAATCTTTCCTCCATCTCACACAAGCACATCAGAAAATCCCATTTCTACCTCCAAAATACTGTAAATCCATCAAATTCTCTGTACCCTCTCTATAGCCCTTGCCCTATAGTCATCATAATTTCTTTTTTTTTTTTTTTAGACAGAGTCTCGCTCTGTCACCCGGGCTGGAGTGCAGTAACCGGATCTCAGCTCACTGCAAGCTCCGCATCCCGGGTTCACGCCATTCTCCTGCCTCAGCCTCCCGAGTAGCTGGGACTACAGGTGCCCGCCACCTCGCCCAGCTAGTTTTTTGTATTTTTTTTTTGTAGTAGAGACAGGGTTTCACCGTGTTAGCCAGGATGGTCTCGATCTCCTGACCTCGTGATCCACCCGTCTCGGCCTCCCAAAGTGCTGGGATTACATGCTTGAGCCACCGCGCCCGGCCTCATCATAATTTCTTGCCTAAAATACTGTACAACTCTCCAAAATGGTCCCTTTCACTCCTGTCACCCTCCAATCTAAATTCTACATGGCAACCAGAATGACATTTTTTTTTTTTTTTTTTTTTTTTTGAGACGGAGTCTTGCTCTGTCGCCCGGGCTGGAGTGCAGTGGCCGGATCTCAGCTCACTGCAAGCTCCGCCTCCCGGGTTCACGCCATTCTCCTGCCTCAGCCTCCCGAGTAGCGGGGACTACAGGCGCCCGCCACCTCGCCCGGCTAGTTTTTTTTTGTGTTTTTAGTAGAGACGGGGTTTCACTGTGTTAGCCAGGATGGTCTCGATCTCCTGGCCTCGTGATCCGCCCGTCTCGAATGACATTTTTTATTTATTTCTTTTTCTTTTTTTAATAGATATGGAGTCTCACTATGTTGGCCAGGTTGATCTTGAACTTGTGGCCTCGAGACATCCTCCTGCCTCAGCCTCTCAAAATGCTGGGATTATAGGCATGAGACACCATGCCCAGTCCCAGAATGTAATTTAAAAATCTTACCATCCTGGCTAACATGGTGAAACCCTGTCTCTACTAAAAATACAAAAAATTAGCCAGGCGTGGTGGCAGGCGCCTGTAGTCCCAGCTACTCAGGAGACTGAGGCAGTAGAATGGCGAGAACCTGGGAGGCGGAGCTTGCAGTGAGCCTAGATTGTGCCACTGCCCTCCAGCCTAGGCGACAGAGCAAGACTCCGTCTCAAAAAAAACAAAAAAACAAAAAACCCCTGAAAACTGGGGCCAGGCATGGTGGCTCACGCCTGTAATCCCAGCACTTTGGGAGGCTGAGGCGGGCAGATCACTAGGTCAGGAGATCGAGACCATCCTGGCTAACATAGTGAAACTCCGTCTCTACTAAAAACTACAAAAAAATTAGCCAGGCATGGTGGCGGGCGCCTGTAGTTACAGCTGCTAGGGAGGCTGAGGCAGAAGAATGGCGTTAACCTGGGAGGTGGAGCTTGCAGTGAGCCAAGATGGTGCCACTGCACTCCAGCCTGGGCAACAGAGTGAGAATTTGTCTTAAAAAAAAAAAAAAAAAAAAAGAGGCTGGGTGCGGTGGCTCACGCCTGTAATCCCAGCACTTTGGGAGGCCAAGGCGGGCAGATCACGAGGTCAGGAGATAGAGACCATCCTGGCTAACACGGTGAAACCCTGTCTCTACTAAAAATACAAAAAAATTAGCCGGGCGTGGTGGCAGGCGCCTGTAGTCCCAGCTACTTGGAGGCTGAGGCAGAATTGCTTGAACCCAGGAGGCAGGGGTTGCAGTGAGCCGAGATGGTGCCATTGCACTCCAGCCTGGGCAACAGAGGGAGACTCTGTCTCAAAAAAAAATAAAATAAAATAAAATAAAATAACAATAACAATAAATAAAAAATTAGCCAGGCATTGTGGCGTGTGCCTGTAGTCCCAGCTACTCAGGAGGCTGAGGCAGTAGAATTGCTTGAACCTGGGCGGCGGAGGTTGCAGTGAACTGAGATCGTGCCACTGAACTCTAGCCTGAGCGACAGTGCAAGTCTCCGTCTCAAAAACAAAAACAAAACAAAACCCTTTGTGGCAAATGAGCCCTTTTACCTCAGGTTATCAGGCCATAATCTAGTCCCCGCCCTCGACAATTACATTTCATACCATTCTCTATCTTGCCCACTACATTCCAACTGTGCTAGTCTTTTTCTCAGTTTCTTCAATGCTCTGTTTTCCCATGTGAGAAATTTCTTTTTTTTTTTTTTTTTGAGACGGAGTCTTGCTCTGTCACCCGGGCTGGAGTGCAGTGGCCGAATGTCAGCTCACTGCAAGCTCCGCCTCCCGGGTTTACGCCATTCTCTTGCCTCAGCCTCCCGAGTAGCTGGGACTACAGGCGCCCGCCACCTCGCCCGGCTAATTTTTTGTATTTTTAGTAGAGACGGGGTTTCACCGTGTTAGCCAGGATGGTCTCATCTCCTGACCTTGTGATCCGCCCATCTCGGCCTCCCAAAGTGCTGGGATTACAGGCTTGAGCCACCGCGCCCGGCCGAGAAATTTCACATATGCTATTTCCTTTGCCTGAAAAGCTCTCACTTCACCTTCAGACTACTGGTTCTCATTCCTCAAGTCTTGGCCTTACATCTCACTTCTGGCCTGGCGCGGTGACTTACGCCTGTAATCCCAGCACTTTGGGAGGCTGGGGTGGACGGATCACCTGAGGTCAGGAATTTGAGACCAGCCTGGCCAACATGGCGAAACCCCGTCTCTACTAAAAATACAAAAAAAATTAGCTGGGCATGGTGGTGCGTGCCTGTAGTCCCAGCTACTCGGGAGGCTGAGGCAGGAGAATCGCTTGAACCGAGAGGCAGAGGTTGCAGTGAGCCGAGATCACGTCACTGCTCTCCAGTCTGGCGACAGAGGGAGGGAGACTCTGTCTCAAAAAAAAAAAAAAAGTCAAAAAAATTTAGTCGGGCGTGGTAGCGCACGCCTGTAATCCTAGCTACTCTGGAGGCTGAGGCACAACGATTGCTTGAACCCGGGAGGTGGTGGCTGCAGTGTGCCGAGATCGCGACACTGAATTCCAGCCTGGGTGACAGAGGGAGACTCTGTCTCAAAAATCAATCAATCGGGCCGGGCGTGGTGGCTCAAGCCTGTAATCCCAGCACTTTCGGAGGCCGAGACGGGCGGATCATGAGGTCAGAAGATCGACACCATCCTGGCTAACATGGTGAAACCCCATCTCTACTTAAAAATACAAAAAACTAGCCGGGTGTGGTGGTGGGCGCCTGTAGTCCCACCTACTCGGGAGGCTGAGGCAGGAGAATGGTGTAAACCCGGGAGGCGGAGCTTGCAGTGAGCTGAGATCTGGCTACTGCACTCCAGCCTGGGCGACAGAGCGAGACTCCGTCTCAAAAAAAAAAAAAAAAAAAAAAAAAAAAAAAAAAAAATCAATCAATCAATCAATCTCCCTTCTCAGAGAATTCTTCCTTGACCATCTCATATAAGTATTCTCCCTGGTAATGTACTCTAGCCTCACAACCTGCTAATAACCCTTCATAACTGCTATAACTTCTTAATTCATAATGTTTTGTTTATTGTATAACTTTCCCATAGTCAGTAAGTTCCAAGAGGGAAAAGACCACGCCTGTTCCGGTTCTAACTGCATACCCAGGGCCCAAAGCCTGACATACATAGCTGGCACTCAGTATTTGTAAAACCAATGAATAAAGAAACTAACAGAACTCAGTGGGCGGGCCATTGGGCTTGTCAGGGGCGTGGCCCACGTAGAGGCGCAGTCTCCCCGCGGGATAGGGACCGGAAGCTTGGGCGGAGCTTCCCAGAGTAGCGCACACACCTTGGGGCGGGTCTAGGCGGGCGGCGACTTCGCGGGCAGAATTGGGGCTTATTTTCCCTATCCTTTAGCAGTTTCCTCCCCCAGAGCCCTGGCTCACCCGAAGGCACCTCTCCCCACCACTCGGATCCGCTCGTACTTCTCCATCTCATTTCTTAGCGTTTCACTTCCGTCTCCCACGCGGCGCGTGCGCGGACCCAGCCACTCTGGGCCCCGCCCCTTCACGGCGAGCGGCTTGCGGGGCGGAGCCAGCCGGCTCGGTGTGGGTTTCGCCACGCGTCCGTATTTGTGGGCCTGCACCACACACCTGCCGCTGCGACACGCCGTCACCTTTCCCCTCACGACCCTGCCCCACGCAGTGTCCAAGGGATAGGGCAAGAAAATAGGGCGGGCCCCGCAATGGCGGGCACGGTACCCGCCCCTCCCAAGCATATACCCAGCCCTTGTAAAGCTTGCTAGACTAAAAGGATGTCGCGTTCCTGAGAGTTGCACCCCACAGGCCGGGCGGGGGTGGGAAGAGAGGATCGACCCCCTTCTTGCCCACGAGTGACGCTATTTCAGGAGAAATCGGGTTCTTCTTGGCACACAAACGATAAACACAACCAAAACGACCGAGGCCAGCGCTCCTGGGAGAAGGCAGCAGAGTTAGTTTCGTGTTTGCCTAGGGAGGGACGAGGGAAATCCCAAATTGTGCAAGTTGATTCACCTGGGGAGGACATGACACGGTCTCAGGCCGTCCCGACTAGTGAGCACCGCGCTGGTCAGGACTCTCAACTCGCTTTTCATACACACGCACTGCAGGAGGGTAATCTGCCCTCAGTGCTCATCTAGGGTGAACCCCATGGGGGAAGATGGGGGCGGAAGTGAATCACTACCTGAAAGCATCAAGGGGAGAAGGAAAGACCGCGGTTTCGCCGAGATGAGCTCAAGACAAAGCCTATAGGCAGAGGGCTGGTTAGTGTGACCAGCTAGCCTCTTTACCGGAAGTGAGGTTAATTCCAGGTTCTCCCGGGCTCCTGCTCTGCTGGAGCTCTGTAAAAACTCAGTATTCGGCCAGGCGCGGTGGCTCACGCCTGTAATTCCAGCACTTTGGGAGGCCGAGGCGGGCAGATCACCTGAGGTCAAGCGTTTGAGACCAGCCTGGCCAACATGGTAAAACCTCATCTCTACTAAAAATACAAAAAGTTGGACATGGTCGCGCTCGCCTGTAATCCCAGCTACTCGGGAGGGTGAGGCAGGAGAATCGCTTGAATCTGGGAGGCGGAGGTTGCAGTGAGCCGAGATCGTGCCACTGCACTCCAGCCTGGGCGACAGAGTGAGACTCCATCTCAAAAAAAAAAAAAAAAAAAAAAGAAAGAAAGAAAGAAAGAAAGAAACCCTGCCCCGGCCTTCGCAAGGGTACCCAAACCCGCCCACGTGGAAGGACTGCTGATGGGCGCTGTCTCAGGCCGGTGTCGGCCGGCGGACAGAGCAGCCCTGTGAGCCAAGGGGAGGGACGAAAGCCGCTCACCCGGGACACCAGTGCTCTCACCTAGAAACCGACTGCGCCTTGATTAACCTAGGAGTCCCACAGGGGTTAATGTGTAACTTGGAGCCATAGGGGAGGAAAACACTCAAACGGCTTGGTCCGTGGGTCCTTGCGCCTCAGGTTTTTGGCTTTTTCCTCCCTCCCGCAGCACCTTTCCCCTCCCTCACTTCTTCCCTCCCCTATTGTATTACCACCCTCGTCTCCCTCCCCGCCCTCACCCCCGCTTCACTTCCCTCGCTAGCTCTCAGCGGCTCCTCCTTTCGCCCAGTTTACCTAAACTTTCCCCGAAAGCAGCCGCCTAGCTCGGAGGCGGGAGAGGGAGCCCGCGCCACAGTGAGGGCAGGCTGCCACCTAGTGGCCAGGAGCCGCAACTGCTGCAAGCTACCGGCCTGGAGAGCGCGGGTCACCCCAGCAGTCCCGGCAAATCCGCGGTCTTGCTTGCCCAGACTCCGGGGAGTCGGGCCGAGGGCCAGGACTGTCTGAGGGAGGACTGTGACAGCCGCCCGGCCCCGGGAGCTTAAGAGCGGGCGGGGACAGGTGGCGATGGGTTACTCAGCAGTTCCCAAGCGCCCACCTCGCGGGCGCGGGAGGGACGGGTAAACCCGGGTATCCGGTCAGAAGACTGCGAGTGGTGCGGTGGGGGCACTGGGTCTGCACCGAGACCACTGTCGGAGGCGGGGCTCCCGAGTCCACCACAGGACCAGGACTTAGGGGGCGTGGGCGTGTCGGGTCCCGTCCAGCTTTTCGCAGAAGGTAGAGGGTGGAGAGAGCTCTCGCGGTACCCGCCCAGGGCGGGGGAGCCGGTGGCCCGGGGAAAAGTGGGGACGCGGGTTAATGAGGCCGGGCGAGCCACGGCAACTGGGACTCCGTCGGCCGTCGGGAGGCGCCAGCGAGGGGTGCCTCGGCGACGACGCCCCCAGCACAGCTCCTAGTTACCCAAAGTCCGCGGGAACCAGCCGGTGACCGAGAGGCCGCGGGGACACCCGGCTAGCGCGGCAGCAGCGCCTGAGGGGCGGGGGCAGGCGGACGGGGCGGGGGCAGGTGGGCGGGGCGGGGGCGCGGGCGTCTGGGGGCGGGGGCAGAGGCCTAGCAGGGAGGGCGAGGAGGAGTCAGGGGGCCTAGAGGGCTTCGCCGAAACTGTGTGGGGCTGGCGCCCGGCGGGAGAGGCGGCCGGACTGGACTGGTCCGAAAGGGACCCAGGTTCCCAGAACAGCCCTAGGAGGCGGCCTCGAGGGCGGACGGCAGGGAGGGCCAGCATGCCCCCACTGCTGCACCCCGCCCTGCCGCTGCTCCTGGGCGCCACGCTGACCTTCCGGGCGCTCCGGCGCGCGCTCAGTCGCCTGCCCCTACCTGTGCACGTGCGCGCCGACCCCCTGCGCACCTGGCGCTGGCACAACCTGCTCGTCTCCTTCGCTCACTCCATTGTGTCGGGGATCTGGGCACTGCTGTGGTAAGCGACTGTGGGGATGAGGTGGCCGGGGGATCCTGAGCAGGGAGCTGGGGTCGGCTCTTGTGTTACTACCCCCATTGCTCATCGGCGGGCTGAGGCCACGCAGTCTCACCTGATCCCGTTTGGTATCCTATCCAACCAGAAGCCGCAGTGGTCCCAGGGGAGGGGGATCGCCCCTGGGAAACTGGAGGCTCTTGGGTTTTGCCCAGCCACTCTTAGCTTCCCAGTCGGCCACTAGGGCGAGCCCAGGCTTCCCCGGGGCTGGGAAGGGTAACCGGGAAGGTGAGGGTCCTTGAGGATGCCAAAATGCAGAGCCTGCTTTCTTCCCTCCTTTCCAGTGTATGGCAGACTCCCGACATGTTGGTGGAGATTGAGACGGCATGGTCACTTTCTGGCTATTTGCTCGTTTGCTTTTCTGCAGGTAGGTCTTGCCCAGGAAGCGGGAGGCCAACTGGGGACAGGGAGAAGGAAGCTGCTTGTTCAGTCCTTCGTGACCTCTTGCCCCATCCCTCCACTAGGGTATTTCATCCATGATACGGTGGACATCGTGGCTAGCGGACAGGCGCGAGCATCTTGGGAATACCTCGTCCATCACATCATGGTAAGAGAGAAGCTGATTATGTGGTATAGGCCTGGTGTCAGCAACCTAGTCTCAGCTCCGTCTTTCTGAACCTGGGAGAAGGCTGTGTTTTCTTACCGCCCACCCCCCCACCTGTGTGCTGCTACTTATTTTTAGGATGCTGAGGTTAGCAGTGTGTGTGCTTGTTCAGAGGCCAGCAACCCATGGTCTCACTGCCTCTTTAGACTGAACATCATCCACAGCCAGAAGCTGTGAGCAGGGATCAAAACCTAATAATGTTGAATGAACAAAACAAAGCACCTTATCCACTATAAACTATTATTCCAGGTGGAAATTTGGGATTTTCCAGCCCTCAATCTGACACCCCCCACCAAAGTGCAGGAAAGCATCTGCATCTGGTTCCCTAACTCCTATTCTCCCTTCTTCCCGCTAGGCCATGGGTGCCTTCTTCTCTGGCATCTTTTGGAGCAGCTTTGTCGGTGGTGGTGTCTTAACACTACTGGTGGAAGTCAGCAACATCTTCCTCACAATTCGAATGATGATGAAAATCAATAATGCCCAGGATCATCTCCTCTATAGGGTTAACAAGTATGTGAACCTGGTCATGTACTTTGTCTTCCGCCTGGCCCCTCAGGTCTACCTCACCCATTTCTTCTTGCGTTATGTGAGGCAGAGGACCCTGGGCACCTTCCTGCTGGGTATCCTGCTCATGCTGGACGTGATGATCATAATCTACTTTTCCCGCCTCCTCCGCTCTGACTTCTGCCCCGAGCGTGTCCCCAGGAAGCAACACAAAGACAAGTTCTTGACTGAGTGAGAGGCACAGAGCCTGGGACAACAAAAACGGACAAGGCCAGAAACAGCTTCACATGGAAACTGGGACTTAGCCCCAAGCCTGGGCGTCCTCTGGGGCCAGCCTCTCCACCTTCCGAGCCTGCGCCCACACTATTGAAAACACTAATGAAAGCACTCCTCTGAAGTCCTTGTCCTTTATTGGGCGAGGGGTGAGAGAAGCAGACAGACCGGTTGGACATAGTAGATAGGTGTGTGAGGACAAAATGCTATCAGAAAGCCAGCCAATCCACACTTCCCTGAAATGGATGCTAATGCCCTTCAAACCTCGGGCACTGGTTTCATACACAGCCTCTTCCAGGGATAAAAGAAGGGGTTCTTGTACTGCTTCTTGTTACCCTCAACCATGGAGGCAAGTTCTGAGTTCTGGTTTTCCTAGGACACTAACTCTAGTCACAAAGATCTCTGGAGTGATCACACATGGTAGAGTGGCAGGGTGACTATTTCAAAAGGATGAGTAGAATAGGAGTCTTGCCCAAGCCCTGTTATGTCAGTGTACTGTGTGTGGCCTCCCAGCCCAACCAGAAATTGACAGAGAGGCACGTATATGTTGAAAAGATATATATATATATTTAGAATTAGGCAGCTGGACTCAGTTTAGATGATCCCAATCTGAAAAACAAAAGGGAGCCTCATTACTGGAGCTGAAACATGAAGATTAAGCTGGAATGTTATTTTCAGAAAGCAAAATGAGGAACATTGAGGATAAGGTTTGTTAAGATAGGGTGCAGTCAGTTAATTATGACTAATCAGCAAAAATCAGGCTTTGGTCGCTAACATATGCATCATTTGCACCCAAGGGGTGAATGATAGGGGGTTTGTAGGAAGGAAACTTACTTTGTTGGCAACATCCAAAGCGTCGTAATCAGGAGCCAGTCGAACATACGCCTTTTTCTCTCCATCAGGCCTGGAGTAGAGAAGGAAGCCTTAGTCCCTGCCACCCTCACTGCCCCCACACCCTCCCCCTTCCTCCTCCAGTCCTCCAGCACTTCAATGGTTCCTCTGTTCATGTCATTCTTTTCCAATGATTATTTTTCCATCAACCCAGAGGACACCATGAAGCCACGAAGCCAATTCTCTTATGGGAAAGACCACAGGCCATGTTAAGACTTAAACCAAGGTAATCTGCTGCACTCTAGTGGCCTTTGAAAATAGAAGTAGGGACCCAGAAAATGAGCACCAACCCCCAATCAAGTCCTAGAAAGTGTTGCCTCAGGTCCATACAAAGGTCTGTAAGGCAGCCTGTAATTCCTGCCTCAAGGCTCACACACTGCTAAATCTACTCCAAGTTTAAGTCAAGGAACCTTTTTCCCCTGCTGAAAGGTCCGGAGGATTTTTTTTTTTTAAAGGGCCCTGCTTGGTTGCTCAGGCTGGAGTACAATGGGGCAAATCATGGGTGACTCCTGGGCTCAAGGGATCCTCCTGCATAACTGGGACTATACGTCTAGTCCTGCATTACCAGGACTATCTAAACATCAAAGAGCTTCATGAAATGCACGTTTTTTTGGCTCCAGCTGCTGGTCCAGCCCGCTCCCCATCCCTTGAGGCCCAACTCACCGAATCAGGGTGTTGACCTTGGCCACATCAATGTCATAGAGCTTCTTCACAGCCTGTTTAATCTGGTGCTTGTTGGCTTTAACATCCACAATGAACACAAGTGTGTTGTTGTCTTCTATCTTCTTCATGGCAGACTCAGTGGTCAGCGGAAACTTGATGATAGCATAGTGGTCAAGCCTAGGAGAGGCAAAATGGGGTCACCTGGCCTGGGCTTTCTTTGGAGCCCAGAGCCAGGAGAGCCTAGGGCATCAGACAACGAGGTACCAATCATTTTGTTCAGACTTTGGTCGTTTTACAGTGTCATCACCTGCACCCTGAAATCTAAGAGCCTGAAGCCCCAACCCCAGGGGCAGAACATTGTACATTTTCTTTCTCTTGAAGGGCTCTTACACCTCAAGTGATTAAAGAATTATCATTGGGCCTGGCGTGGTGGCTCATGGCTGTAATCCCAGCACTTTGTGAGGCTGAGGCAGGCGTATCACGAGGTCAAGAGATCGTGACCATCCTGGCCAACTTAGTGAAGCTCCCTCTCTACTAAAAATACAAAAATTAGCTGGGCGTGGTGGTGCAAGCCTGTAGTCCCAGCTACTCAGGAGGCTGAGGCAGGAGAATTGGGCCAGGAGCAAATTCTTATGCACAGCTGAGATTAAACTTACAGTGGCTTAAGCACAACTGTAACAGCTTTCCCCATTTAAAGTCAGACCCCGGCTGTTTACTCAGACACTACTTTCCTGTTTTGAAACCAAGTCAGGTCTAAACCTCATCACACTCAATCCTAGGTCCAACTTGGTGGGGGAAAAGGCAGGAAGACAGTCTGTGAACTGCTTTCCTATTGAACACAATCCACTCTTTCTGTTAGGAAACAGTAGAAACAGCAAAAACCCATTGGTAGTAACTACTACCATGGCTCTACTCAAATCTGTGCTCCCTAAAAAGTTAGTTATTACCAGTAGCTCAAATACTCCAAGTGCCCAACCTTTTGCCCATCTCCCCCCAACCATTCCTTGAGCAATATGAAAATTGGGAAAATGAATGCAAAGAAGCTTCTATACATCGCAGCAGCCCATAACTGCCAAATACAGATAACAGAATCCCCATTATCATCAAGAATCAATCCATGTTCTCACCCTCAAGGATTGTTCCCTATAGCAGTAGGAACTACGAACAAGGAATCTCTGTATTCTACTTTACAGGCCCCCCAAAATAGTTTTCAAACCGTGACCACATGTGAAGTAATAATTAACCTAACAAATTTTGAGACTCAGGGTTTTTTTTTGAGATGGAGTTTCGCTCTTGTTGACCAGGCTGGAGTGCAATCGTGCGATCTCGGCTCACCACAACCTCCACCTCCCGGGTTCAAGCGATTTTCCTGCCTCTGTCTCCCGCGGGTAGCCGGGATTACAGACATGCGCCACCACGCCCGGCTAATTTTCTATTTTTAGTAGACACGGGGTTTTTCCATGTTACTCAGGCTAGTCTCGAACTCCTGACCTCAAGTGATCCGCTAGCCTCGGCCTCCAAAGTGCTGGGATTACAGACGTGAGCCACCGCACCCGGCCTCTGGGCTGATTTAAAAAGAATTCCTGCCAGTTTTGTAAATACAGCAGAAACAATCTCCTCATACTTCCAATTAGAGAAGCACACTGGACACAATTCGTGTTTGAGAAACCATCACACAGGGTGAGTGATTTCCAAATTACCAATGGAGAATACCCAAATCTTTTCATGGGTAGAGGGGGCAGTACTGACTTGTTTCTCCTGGGGGCGCTCTTCCGAGGATATTTGGGCTGCCTCCGGAGTCGCAGTGTCTTGGGCCGCCGGAAGGTAGGTGACGTGCGGATCTTCTTTTTTTTGTGGCTGTGGACACCTTTCAACACTGCCTTCTTGGCCTTTAAAGCCTTCGCTTTGGCTTCGGCTTTAGGAGGGGCAGGAGCTGGTAGAGAAGAAAAGAAAACGGGGTGCGGGTTAGCAATCGGTTACTTTCGGCCCCAAGAACTGCAGTCGGCGACCCTGGCCACACGTGCATCAGTGGTTCCTTTGAAGACATCACAAGTGTCAGGAGATTAAAACTTCTCCATCACATGCACGATACCAGAGGCGAAAGCGACCAACTCGAAGTCAGTCCAGGGATACGACTATAAAACAAAGTAGCACTGAACGAACGCTTAGTACTTTCCAGAAAATGTCCTAGGAATTTTACACATATCCCATCGCAAAACCAGGCAGCGGAGAGTGGGGCGGGTAATGTAGCCCGGTTAAACATGAACCAGAAGGAAAAATGGTTAAAGCTGAGGGCACTAACTTCTTACAGGCCCGGGGACATGGAGCGCCAACCAACGGATGCGTGTAGCTTCCCAGAGCCGAATGTCTGGCCCTCCCTGGCGGATGATGTCGGCCGGGTTGTCTCCCCAACTCCCTCCACCGGAACTCAGCCCATGAGGCTGGGCACACGCGGCCCAAGTATACTGCAGCGTGACCGAAACGCGGGTAGCAACCCCGGAGCAGAGCCCTCAGGACTTAGCCCAGCAGCCATGCTCCCAATTCGTTCCCTCTGCGGCGCGGCAATCCCTGGCAAACCAGCGGCGGCCCCATCCCCAACACACACCTTCCTTCTTCGCTTTCGGCGCCATCTTGTGAAAAGGGTCCCCGATGCCCGTTCCCACAGGCTTATAGCGCCAAATCTCATCAAAGACTCGCGATGCTTTGTACTTAGAGCTGATTTGGTAATTTGCAGAGTGGCGCCCTCTGGGAACGGTAGTTAGGTTTAATTTCTTCTTCGTGCGTGAACAAACATGCGCCACTCCTCCCCTCAAAGGCACTAAAGCTTCATGGGGGTTGTAGTGTTTTTTTTGTTTTTTGTTTTTTTTTTGAGATGGAGTCTCGCTATGTCACCCAGGCTGGAGTGCAGTGGCGTGATCTCAGCTCACTGAAGCTCCGCCTCCCGGGTTCACGCCATTCTCCTGCCTCAGCATCCCGAGTAGCTGGGACTACAGGTGTCAGCCACTGCGCCCGGCTAATTTTTTGTATTTTTAGTAGAGACAGGATTTCACCGTGATCTCGATCTCCTGACCTCGTGATCCGCCCGCCTTGGCCTCCCAAAGTGTTGGGATTACAGGTGTGAGCCACCGCGCCCGGCCTTTTTTTTTTTTTTTTTTTTTTTTAAGCGCTCTGTCGCCCAGGTCGGAGTGCAGTGGCACGATCTCGGCTCACTTCAAGCTCCGCCTCCCGGGTTCACGCCATTCTCCTGCCTCAGCCTCCCGAGTAGCTGGGACTACAGGCGCATGTCACCATGGGGGTTGTAGTTTTTTTTTTTTTTTTTTTTTTTTTTTTTTTTTTTTTGAGACGGAGTCTGGCTCTGTCGCCCAGGCTGGAGTGCAGTGGCCGGATCTCAGCTCACTGCAAGCTCCGCCTCCCGGGTTTACGCCATTCTCCTGCCTCAGCCTCCGGAGTAGCTGGGACTACAGGCGCCCGCCACCTCGCCCGGCTAGTTTTTTGTATTTTTAGTAGAGACGGGGTTTCACCGTGTTCGCCAGGATGGTCTCGATCTCCTGACCTCGTGATCCGCCCGTCTCGGCCTCCCAAAGTGCTGGGATTACAGGCTTGAGCCACCGCGCCCGGCCTTGTAGTTTTTTTTAAGACACGCGTTTATTTGCTCAGGCAAGCGGACGGCGTAGCCGGCTGTCGCTCGGGTCTGGTCCCGGGAGCTTCCCATCTTGAGCAACTGCCAGTCTCAGGGAAGAGGATTGCCATGCCAGGAGGCAGGAACGCTGCCAAGAGTAAAGAACACATTTAGATTGACTCGGGAGTTAGATGCAGCTAAGTTCTAGAGTATTGGAGCAGGATTTGCTCGGTCGAACTGAGGTCCAGAGAGGAATGTGGTTTATCAGTAACAGTGATTTGGTGGCAGAAAAAATCAAGTCAGGGCCGGGCGCGGTGACTGACGCCTGTAATCCCAGCACTTTGCGAGGCCAAGGTGGGCGAATTGCTTCGAGCCCAGGAGTTCGAGACCAGCCTGGACAACACGGCGAAACCCCGTCTCTACAAAAGAATACAAAAATTCGCCGGGCGTAGTGGTGCGTGCCTGTAGTCCCAGTTCCTTGGGAGGCTGAGGTGGGAGGATCGCTTCATCCCTGGAGGTCGAGGCTGCAGTGAGCCATTCCAGCCTGGGTGGCAGAGTGAGACCCTGTCTCAAAAAAACAAAACAACAACAACAACAACAAAAAAAACCGAGTCACGAGGAGGAAAAGTGTCAGAGGAAGTACAAGGCGGCTACATCTGCCCCTCTTTACCTGCGACACTGATACTGTCAGTTTCACTGCGTTTCCTGATAAACGCAGATACTGTCACTGCACTTGAAGTTCTATGAAAATTCCACACATTTCTACAAGTTTCGCTAGTTCTTCCTGTTAGTAACTTCACTCACAATCCCCTGCCCAAAACTAGTCTTCCCTTCCGTGTCCTGGTCATCTTTACATCCTCAAATTCAGCTCCAGACACAGAGAAAGGTTTCATAACACTCAGGTTTGCATCTCCTAAGGTGTGTGCCTAACCCATCCCCACTTGATACTTTCTGTCTTCCCTCTCCCCTCATAAAACTAGAGATGTCCCCTTTGACGGTGAAATTGATTGTGCACTGCCCCCTCTTCTATCCTGCAGGACTTTGCAAAAAGAAGTTGTCTCTGGGGGATAGATTCCAATGGGGCCAGAACAATGAACACCCATATCAGAGGGGAGTCCCCGCCTCCCAGAGCGGAGACCACCCCAAAGAGCGGAGTTTCCGGGTCCACTTAGCCCTTCTTTAACCTCCCTAGAGGGAGGCAGCTTGATCTTCAGCCCTCCCATCTCACAATCTACACAGCAGCCTTGAAGGAAAAGACGCCAAACTTCAGACGTCTCTCTCCTTGGTGGGCACCTCATTCTAACCCTGGCACCCCCTTAGCACGCTTCCCCTCCACCACCACCACCCCCAACCTCCCAGGGCAGAAGGGCGAGCGGGGGCAGACTCTGTGAGTCACCTCCCAGGCCTGGAGTTGAGGAGGGAAGCGCCGCCTCTCCTTGGGCCCCTTCTCTCCCCCTTTCCCCTCCCTGCTGGTTTCTGGCATCGCCAGATGCTGCGCAGCAGTCTCCGATTCCCTATCACCAATTCGGCTGGGTAAGGGTCCCCCTGAAGGCGGAGCCGGGCATAGAGGTGCAGGGGAGAGCAGCCTGGGGAGTCCCTATCTGGATAGGCTCCAGCCTGGTTGGGGGCGGTCCTGGTGCCCGGTGAAGCGTCAGACGAGGGAGCCTGAGCAGGGCAGCGCAGAGGCGTGGAGAGGAGGGGGAGGCGAGGGCGGGCAGCAAGGCCTGGAGCGGCCAGGAGAGGGGCGGGGGGCGGCCCTTCGCTAGGAATTTCCGGGGATCGTGTTACAGCGTTCGCGGAGTCCCAGCGGAGTGGGACTCGAGGCCCTGCAGCCGGACTGGGCCCCTCGCCCCCTCCTCCAGCGGCCTGCGGGCCTTGGCAGCGCCGCCCTTGCCCATACTGACCCCGTGTGGCGGGGCCACTCCGCGCCCCGGGGCCACTCTGTAATGGTAGGGCAGCCTCAGCCCCGAGATGACGTCGGGTCTCCGCGGTCCCGGGTTATTGTAGGAGCTATTCGGCCCCGCGTAATCGTAGGGTCTGCGCGGGCCCGGCCCACACCAGACGGGACTCCCCGCCCCCAATTGGCGGCGGAGGAGTCTCCTCGCCCCAGAGTCATCTTCGGGACGCCCAGGGCCCGGGTGGTTGTGGGCTCGCCCCGGCCCCGGGTGATTGTTTCATCTCCGTGGCCCGCGGTGGTCGTAGCGTCTCCGAGACCGCGGGCTCCTGTAGGGTCCCCGTGGCCCCGAGTTGTAGTTGGGACACCCCGGCCGCGGGTGATCGTCGGCTCTCCACGCGCCCGGGTCGCTGGCGCGGATCCGGCCTCGGCGCCTTCTCAGGGCGCCCTGCAAGGCCGCAGGCAGGATGAACATTCTGGCGCCCGTGCGGAGGGATCGCGTCCTGGCAGAGCTGCCCCAGGTAGGCGCCGGGGCCACGTCGGGCTTCCGTCTACAGCCCGGGGTGTGGGCGGGGCGGAGGCTGCACTAGACCAGTTAGAGGACTGGGCCTAGCCCTGCCACCCAGCTAGGCCTGCTGCTTCTGGGTGGTCCCTGCACTCCACCCCTACCCGGGCCGCTTGGCTACGGGACAAGGGCCAGGAGTGGGAAGCTCCATTCTCTTTCATCCTTCCCAATAAGTGCCTGAGGAAGGAGGCCGCTTTGCACGTGCACAAAGACTTCCACCCCCGCGTCACCTGCGCCTGCCAGGAACACCGGACAGGCACCGTGGGGTGAGTTAGGGACACCCACAGCAAAGAGAGGAGGTCCCAGGAAACTCTAGTCATAACGAGGGTAAACAACCACCCCCACCCCCTTGGGGCTTCATTTCAGCTCCTACCAGCTATATGGTTATTTCCCCTTTAAGCCCCTGTGACCTCTCCTTTCTTCCCAATAAGGCTGTTGTGAGTTCTATGAGATGGGGTTGGTTAGAAGGGTGGCAGCTGGATTCCTGAGTAGAGACTAAGGTGTCTGAGATGGGAAGGTGGTCACCTGCTCAGATCCTCACATAGCATCCATGGAGCCCCAGGGCAGGGGTCTGGCTGTGCTTACAGGGATGAGTCTTATTGTGGGTTTTTTTTTTTTTTTGAGACGGAGTCTCACTCTGTCGCCCAGGCTGGAGTGCAGTGGCTGGATCTCAGCTCACTGCAAGCTCCGCCTCCCGGGTTTACGCCATTCTCCTGCCTCAGCCTCCCGAGTAGCTGGGACTACAGGCGCCCGCCACCTCGCCCGGCTAGTTTTTTGTATTTTTTAGTAGAGACGGGGTTTCACCGTGTTAGCCAGGATGGTCTCGATCTCCTGACCTCGTGGTCCGCCCGTCTCAGCCTCCCAAAGTGCTGGGATTACAGGCTTGGGCCACCGCGCCCGGCCTTTATTGTGGGTTTTAAAGGTAATACTGATAACAGTTGGCACCATTAATTAAGCATTGGCTGTGTGCCAGGCAGTGTTGGGTACTATCATTATCTTTATTGAAACGTCCATCACTTAAGATATATTCTGATTTCAGAGACATTAAAATGGGGGGGAGGGGGTCTTAGAATATAGGACATTTATCTCATTTTAACGTTCACAACGACCCAATAAAATATATACTAACTTCACCTAAATGTTTAAACTGAGGCTTAGAGAGGCTAAATAATGTGTCCAAAGTCACACAGCTAATCAGTGTGGGAGCTGGGATTCAAATTCACGTTTCTCTGCTGCTGGAGCACAAAACACTCCTCCTCCCCAGCACATCTGTTCAGGCAGCTGCCTGGGACACCTGGTGTCTATAATACCCTCAGCCTGGGTGCAGCTACCTTTCTGGACCTAGTCAGGAGCATTGGAACTCACTAGGGTGAAAGAGCTCGTGCCCACTCCCCTTGCCCACTCTTGTGTCCAGCAGATTTAAGATCTCCAAGATCATTGTGGTGGGGGACCTGTCGGTGGGAAAGACTTGCCTCATTAATAGGTAAGGGGGTGCTGGAGCTGAACTGGGCAGGGTGGGGCGAAACCTAGACAGATGGGCTGGCTCCAGATTGGAGCATCTGGTACCCTCTCAGGTTCTGCAAAGACACCTTTGATAAGAATTATAAGGCCACCATTGGAGTGGACTTCGAGATGGAACGATTTGAGGTGCTGGGTATCCCCTTCAGTTTGCAGCTGTGAGTGCTTCCACACCCCTTCCAGCTATCCCTTCCCCCCAGCACCCACACCCCCCAACATACATACCTGTGCTTCACTCCTCCTTCCTCCCAGTTGGGATACTGCTGGACAGGAGAGGTTCAAATGCATTGCGTCAACCTACTATCGAGGAGCTCAAGGTAAGGGGCTGGGTGAAGCAGGGTAGGTGGGTCTCAGAGTGCACATGGCTTCTCATCTGGAGCTGGAAGAATTGGGGAAATGAGCAGTAGTGTGTTCCCTGTCAACCTGGGGCTGTTTCCACCACTCTTCCAGCCATCATTGTTGTCTTCAACCTGAATGATGTGGCATCTCTGGAACATACCAAGTATGTGAGCATCCTGCAATATAATGGGAGGCTCCGGGAAGAGAGGGTTCAGAACAGAAGGGTGGTCAGGAAGGAGAAGAATGCATGTTGCACCAGAGAGGGGGTAATTGGGCATATGAATGTCGGCAGGAGGGGCCCTGCAGGCTTACTCATCCCTCACTTTCCATCACCCGTGGCAGGCAGTGGCTGGCTGATGCCCTGAAGGAGAATGACCCTTCCAGTGTGCTGCTTTTCCTCGTAGGTTCCAAGAAGGATCTGAGTGTGAGTGTGCCAGTGGGGGGACTTCCCAGCTTGGTGAGGGAATGCCCCCCTCTGATTGTGGCCCTTCCCTCAGACCCCTGCTCAGTATGCGCTGATGGAGAAAGACGCCCTCCAGGTGGCCCAGGAGATGAAGGCTGAGTACTGGGCAGTCTCATCTCTCACTGGTGAGTTGGAGGCTTCAGGGCTCTGCTGTGACACTCTTGCCTGGCTCTCCTCTCACTGCTATACCTCCAGCTGTGCCCTGTGTCCCCAGATCTGGCACTGCCCCTGAGCACCTATCTGCTCCCTGTGTCAGGTGAGAATGTCCGAGAATTCTTCTTCCGCGTGGCAGCGCTGACTTTTGAGGCCAATGTGCTGGCTGAGCTGGAGAGATCGGGGGCCCGACGCATTGGGGATGTTGTCCGTGAGTGCCTGCCTGGTTGAGGGTGGCAGAGGGCACAGTGAGCCTCCAATCCCTGCTTCACATATTTCCCACCTTTCTTCAGGCATCAACAGTGATGACAGCAACCTCTACCTAACTGCCAGCAAGAAGAAGCCCACATGTTGTCCATGAGGGGTGAGGAGACTGTTTAGGGACTGCCCAGTCCTGGGGCACTGCGCCACCCTCATTCCTCCAGAGCTTGACCCCTGAACATTTGCACTGACTTTATCCAGACCAAAGAGCTGCCTCTTGGTGGCAGTATTCCCACAGAGGGGTAGCTGGGACTATGCTAGTCACTTCCTGCTCCAGGCACCGTACCAAAGACTGGATGCCCCCTACTCTTCAGGGGACTGTCCAGGGTGCCCAGCGGTAGTGGGGAAGAGTGTCTCTGTTCTTTTGCTCAGCCTGCTGGGCCCTTTGTGTGTGAGGATGCTTGATTCCAGCCTCTCACTGTGCCTTATGCATTAAAATGTCTTTGTTACGAGCACTTTGGGGCTAGAGTTCTTTGTTGGGGATGATGGATGTGGAATGGGCATGACTGTGGGGCCATCTTGCCACCAGAGCCCCCTGGGGATGCTGTGCTGGCCATCCCTGGCCCCTGGGCAGGTTCAGGTAGGCTGCACTGGGCCCTCACTGGGTGAAGTCTGAATGGCTGGTTTTGAGAGCCCTTTTCCCCTGATCCTTTCCCCACATGTGTCCTACTTGGTGCTTATACCCAAATTTTCACTACTGGAGAATCTTTTTCTTTTTTTCACCCTTTTCTTGCCTTCCCTTTAAGAAATACTTTTCCAGGCTGGGTGCGGTGGCTCATGCCGGTAATCTCAGCACTTTGGGAGGCCAAGGCAGGCGGATCACTTGAATTCAGGAGTTTGAGACCAGCCTGGCTAACATGGTGAAACCCCATCTCCATCAAAATACGAAAATTAGCTGGGCGTGGTGGTGCGTGCCTGTAATTCCAGGTACTTGGTAGGATAAGGCAGGAGAATCGCTTGAACTCAGGAGTTATAACCATTAACTTTTCTTTTTTGTTGTTTTATTTTGTTTTTTTGTTTGGTTTTTTGGTTGTTTATTCCATTGACTTTTGTATGGGGAAAGGTGACCGAGACCCTGCCTCCCTGTTGAAATCTGACCCAGAGTTCCAGAGGAGCTGGAAGCACCTCAGACATCTGGGTCAACAAAGGAGGACTTATGGCCTCCTGTCATCCTAGGAGGCTAAGGGGGTCCAAATTAGAAGGCAGATTCTGGCTCCTAGTTGCCAAGTGCTCTGTCTGTTCCATTCCCGGTTCCATTCTCACCAGGATGGTTGGTTTTTCTGCACTCTTCCCTTATCCTGGCTTCCCCTCCCTCACAGTTCCTAGACTCTCTAGAGCTACCACAGGAAGGAGGGTCTGGGCAGCAGCCCTACCCACTCCGGACTTGGGTCTGGAGGAAAGTGAAGGTGGGGATCAGGCGGAGCAATAGCAGCAGCAGCAGAGCCCCTGGATGATGGTGGAAAAAACAAGGTGTGGACCCCATCCTTTCCCCTCCTCTCCATCCTGGCTTTGGAAGCTGGTGCCAAGAGAAGTGGAGGGGTGTGGTGCATGGAGTGTCAGCGATATGGCCAAAACTTCTTTTCACACTCTCCTGCCATTATTTTTTCCATTTCTGTTCCCTCACAGCACTGGGCTCCTCACCTTTGCCTTGCCTGTTAACAGATGTGTGTGAAGCCAGCACCACAGTCCAGGTGTGGTGTTTGTGCTGCACCGGGTATGGGAGTTCTGTGTTCCGTGTGCATGTTGTGTGTGTGTGGTGAGTAGATTTTCTGTGTTCTGTGATATATACATGCGCAGTGTTGTACCTGAGGGCGTGAGGGGTGTCACTGTGATGAGGTTCCAATGAATGCAGCCTGCCCTGTTCTCCAGACGGGATGAGCTTACGACTCTCTATCCGGAAGTATTGTCTCTAGAATAGGGTGTCCCATGGGGGCCAGGGGCGGGGAACGCTGCGGGGTGGCGCAGGGTCTGGGAGCCGACATCAGGTCCTCAGCCAGGAGTTAGGCCTTGGGAGAGGTCTGTGGGCGGAGAGAGGGGAAGCCTGGGCTCCACCAGAGCGGGAGGGACCTCGAAGCCCGGACGGTGGAGTGGAGATGGCGGCGCCAGGACCTCCCTGGGCTCAGGTGATCCTCCCACCTCAGCCTCCCAAGTAGCTGGGACTACAAGTGCGCGCCACTAAGCTAACTAATTTCTGTATTTTTTGTAGAGATGGGGTTCGCTCGCTCGCCGGCGGGCAGAGGCGGGGCTGCGGCTGGGTTCCCAAGGGTCGGCGGGGCGGGGAGCGGGGCGGGAGTGTGCGGTTTAGAGAATGACCGGGGCGGGGCTAAGAATGGGGCTGGGGGCAAGGCTCGCTGTAACACTAAGAATTGGGGCTACGATCTGGAGGCAGGGTTAAAATCTGGGGCTTGGACTGCAAGCTGGAACCAGAGATGGGTGGTGAAAGCTGGGCCTGTAAGGTTAAGGTCTGAGATAAAGGGGAAATCCTAGGGTTACAGGGGGAACAAAGAGGGGCCTGCGAGGCGCCGGGAGGCCCCGGATGAAGAACGCGGCTGACGCTGAGACCCGGGCTGGGAAGACTACGCAGCCTGGAGCGGAGTGGGGGAGGCGGGCGGGGGCTGCGCCAGCATGAGGCGGGGTTAGGGGCTAGGCGGGGGCGAAGCCGAGACTGGAGTTCACGGCTGGGCGGAGGGCTCGGCCGGGCTGAGGCTCAGGGTTGGACTTCAAGGAAGAGTCCTGTAGAGACGAAGACCTGGGCGGAGAGCGATGTGGGTCAGGACGACACTCACAATTGAAAGATGGACTAAGGAAAAGAGTGAGCCCAAGGTCCGCTCGTGGGATGAGAGCCGGTGCTGTGGTAAGAGGGGCGTGGCAGGGGCTGGGCAGGGGCTGGGCAGGGACTGGGAAGAGGGCGTGGCCGGGCTCGCAGACCCCGAGCGGCGCACGCGGGAGGCTGGCAAACCAACGAGGGAGGCGGGGCCCAGCGCCGGGCCGGGGCGGAGCTAGGGCCGGGGGCGGGCTCGCGTCGAGTCGCGGGCCAATGATTGAGGACTGGGGGCTTGAGGCCCTGCTGGGTCGCCCGTGGGTTGGGCGGGAAGTCTGGCTCCAACCAGAGCTGTAACTCTTGGCTATCGGACTGGGTGGCACCGGGCGCAGGCCGCTGCCCTTGAAGCGCCGGCCTTGGCTGGAGCCCATGGACCAGCGCCCACCCGGACGCCTGGGCGGGAACGGGCGGTTCCATCGACCCTGAGGGTGGACCAGGGAGACTGAGGGTTCCACGCGTGGCATCACAATTACCTCCGCGGGGGCGAGGCCAGAGAGGCATTTCCAAGGAGACGCGGGCGCACTGGCCCTCCCTTGCTTCCTCCTCTTCCCTCCTTCCTTTCCTAGTTTCTTCCCTTCCTTCTCCTTCCCTCCCTTCCCGCCCTACTCCTTTCGGCTGCTCTGGTGCCCACCCCCAGTGCCTCGAGGGCGAGGAGAGCTCCTCGGCCCCGCAGGACAGGGAGGATTCTGTACAGATGAGCATAACCTGTGAGTCTTGAGTTAGGCCTCTGTGCGCCGATAACGCTTCACGGGGAAAGACGCCATAAGCCTCCCACTTTCTTTCACCCTATCACCCTCCTCATTCATTGTGTGTGTTGTCAGTCACTCCTGCTGCAGGACCTCTGAACTGCTGCTGGTCAGAGCTCTCCTGTCCTCTGGAACTAAAGAGCAGGTTGCTTTTCTCAGCTCTGAAGAGAGTTACTAAATTCGTCTCCCCCTTTGTCCCTCCTCCCCTCGTCTCCTTCACAAACAGAGCTGATGGGTGTCTGATTTCTGGGGGATCTAGTCAGTGGAGAGTAAACAGGCTCTGACCCTGCATGTTGTGCTTTTTTTTTTTTTTTTTTTTTTTTTTTTTTTTTGAGACGGAGTCTCACTCTGTTGCCCAGGCTGGAGTGCAGTGGCGCAATCTCGGCTCACTGCAAATTCCGCCTCCCGGGTTCAAGCAATTCTCCTGCCTCAGCCTCCTGAGTAGCCGGGATTACAGGCGAATGCCACCACACCGAGCTATTTTTGTGTGTGTGTGTGTGTTTTTAGTAGAGACGGGGTTTCACCATGTTGGTCAGGCTGGTCTTGAACTCCTGAGTTTGTGATCCGCCGACCTCGGCCTCCCAAAGTGCTGGGATTACAGGCGTGAGCCACCGCGCCCGGCCATGTGTGCCTCTTTCATGGTGGCTCATGAAACAGCAAGGCAGAGGAGTTTTGGTTTCTTACCCTGGCTGAGGCCGCAGCAGCAAGACTTTAGGGTCCAGGGTGGATAAAGGAGGCTGTGGAGTCCGGATTGAGTAAAACCAGAGGGTGAGGAATTGGCTGTGTTGGAGCTGAAAAGCAGGTGTAGTAGGAAGTGACTGCGCCTCAAAAAAACACCTGTCCGGCCGGGCGCGGTGGCTCAAGTCTGTAATCCCAGCACTTTGGAAGGCCGAGACAGGCGGATCACGAGGTCAGGAGATCGAGACCATCCTGGCTAACACGGTGAAACCCCGTCTCTATTAAAAAATACAAAAAACTAGCTGGGCGAGGTGGCGGGCGCCTGTAGTCCCAGCTATTCCGGAGGCTGAGGCAGGAGAATGGCATAAACCCAGGAGGTGGAGCTTGCAGTGAGCGGAGATCCGGCCACTGCACTCCAGCCTGGGTGACAGAGCGAGACTCCATCTCAAAAATAAAATAAAATAAAATAAAAAAAACACCTGTCCTTCCCACTGTCTCACTCTGCCGCCCAGGCTGGAGTGCAGTAGCACGATATTGGCTCACTGCAACCTACACCTCTGGGGTTCAAGAAATTCTCCTGCCTTGGCCTCCAGAGCAGCTGGGACTACAGTTGTGCGCCACCACGCCTGGCTGATTTTTGGATTTTTAGTAGAGATGGGATTTCACTATGTTGGCCGTGCTGGTCTCAAACTCCCGACCTCAAGTGATCCGCCCACCTCAGCCTCCCAAGGTTCTGGGATTACAGGCATGAACCACTGCACCCAGCCTGGTAGGACAGGTTTTGCATATGGAGCTGAATGTGATTTATTATTTTATTTTTATTTATTTATTTATTTTAGACAGAGTCTCGCTCTGCAGCCCAGGCTGGAGTGCAGTGCCTGATCTTGGCTCACTGCAAGCTCCGCCTCCTGGGTTCACACTATTCTCCTGCCTCAGCCTTGTGAGTAGCTGGTATTACAGGTGCCCGCCACCACACTCGGCTAATTTTTTGTATTTTTAGTAGAGACGAGGTTTCACTGTGTTAGCCAGGATGGTCTCGATCTCCTGACCTCGTGATCCACCTGCCTCAACCTCCCGAAGTTCTAGGATTATAGGTGTGAGCCACCGCGCCCAGCTATTTTGTAAGACAGAGTCTCTGTCTCCCAGGCTGGAGTGCTGTGGTGCTCTCAGCTCACTGCAACCTCTGCCTTGCCAGCTCACTCAAGCAGAATGTGGTTTTAAGGCTTGGCTGTGGAGCTTCACATACAGAATGGCCTTTGTTTACAGGGGTGTGTCCCCAGCCAACAGTAAGTAGATAGGGCTGAAAGAGCATAGGCTTTGGAACCAGGAAGACCTGGGTTTGAATCCTACCTCTGCCATCTATTAACATGTATCTTTGGACAACTTACTTATCCTCTCTAAGTCTCTGTTCTCATCCATAGAATGGGGCTGTGGTGGGGATTTAGAATCAAAGGTATATATTTTAGTTGAGACAGGGTCTTCTTACTCTATTGCCCAGGCCACAATGCAATGGCGTGATCACGGCTCACTGCGGCCTTGACCTCCCTGGACTCAGGTGATCCTCCCACCTCAGCCTCCTGAGTAGCTGGGACTACAGGTGTGCACCACTAAGCCAGCTAAATTTTTGTATTTTTTGTAGAGATGGGGTTTTGCCATGTTGCCCAGGCTGGTCTCGAACTCCTGGGCTTGTGATCTTTCCGCCTCAGACTCCCAAAATGATGGGATTACAGATTTATGTCATTTCATTGGTGGATGTTGAAAACATGGAAGTTGATGAAATTATCCAGGACATGCTTTTGTAGAGTCTTCTGCAGAGGTGACCAAGTCTGATAATCACCAATTTAAGGTGTACAGCAAAACAAGAGCAGATAGCAAAGGAGACAGGGAAGAACTAAAGAGCTGGTTAGAGAAGGAAGAGAAAGATGAGGTCTGCCTGGAAGTCCAAGGAACAGTTTGCAGAAGAAGGAGATTCATTGGTCAACAGGGTCAAGTGAGGCTGGGCGCGGTGGCTCACGCCTGTAATCCTAACACTTTGGGAGGCCAAGGAGGGCAGACCATGAGGTCAGGAATTCGAGACCAGCCTGTCCAACATGGTGAAACACCGTCTCTACTAAAAATACAAAAATTAGCCAGGTGCGGTGGCACGCACCTGTAATCCCAGCTACTCAGGAGGCTGAGGCAGGAGAATTGCTTGAACCTGGGAGGCAGAGGGTGCAGTGAGCCGAGATCGCACCACTGCACTCCAGCCTGGGTGACAGAGCGAGACTCCATCTCAAAACAAAACAAACAAAAACAAGAAACAAAACAAAACAAAAAACAGGGTCAAGTGAGATAAGAAGCCCACTGGGTTTGGCTACTGGGAAACTGCTGGTGGCCTTTGCCAAAGCTATTCAGATTGGGGGGCAGATGGCTACCATGTTGCAGGTGGCTGGAAGAGAAGAAAGAGGTGGAGACACTGAGCTCACTGAAGGTAGGGACTTGGCCTCTTTTCTAGTGCTGAGTGAAGTCACCCAACATATGTCCTCTAAATGAATGAGTGAATCAATTTGGATTGAAAGGGGTATATGCAATGGTAGGAGAAACAGGATTGACAGAGTGTTTTGTTTTATGATGTTTATAGCCTGTAAGGGGGGAAAAAAGAAGCCAGTAAAGAAGAAGGTGTCAATTCTGGCTGGGACCTGAATATAGATGCTTTGGGCATGAGAAAGGAGGGACATCCCTTTCCCAGGCAAGCAAAGTTGATGAGGATTGGAGTGTCCACAGATAATGGCAGTGAAATTATCTGCTGAGAGAACCAGTGGTTGCAGGAGTTTCCAGGAAGTGCTTAAAGTCATTCATTCACTCTTTTGTTCATTTAACAAATTTTGAATATTTGCTGTGCTGCGGAAAACAGGAGGAGGAGCTGATCAGAGACTTGTAGGAGGATGACCAAGTGCCACTGAAGGCTTGCTGAAGATGCCAAGCAATCAGTTTCCCTTCCTTAAGCAGACCTGAAGTCCAGTGCCTCAAGGGACAAAGTTAGCTGTGGGAAGGAAAGGCAAAGGGGCAGACTCTGTCTTGTGGCTGCTGATGGGGAGCTGCCACCCCAGTTGGAGGTCTGCTCAGGGTCATCCTCTGTCCAGGCTCCACACACCCTGGGACAGTTTCTGGAGCTGTCCCTCCTTGCCTAGACCCTGGCTGGCTCCTATTCATCACTCTAACTCTAGTGATGCCCCTTCCAAGAAGTCTTCCGTAGTCCCCTGTCCTCCTTTCCAGTCCTGGTAGGTGGCCCTTGTCCTGTGCTACCATTTCCCTGTCAGCATCTGTATCACACTATTGTCATGAACCTCCTGTGTCCCTCTCCCCTCCCCCTCACCCCTCCAACCCCGCAACCCCTCAAGAGCAGGGACTGTTGTTTTATCTCTGCATCTCCAGGATGCAGTGGCGCCTGACATGTGGAACTTCTCGGGGTATGTTTGGTGAATAAATGGCACAAGGAGGGGGCTGCTGCCACCACTGCCACTCTGTGCTCTCTCAGATGTAAACAGGTTACCCAGCTGGGAGAGAGGACATCTGCTGGCTGGTGTGGCGTCCAGCACGGATGTGTCTACCTTCTCTGAAGGTGGGTCCAGGAGACCTTTGACCCAGGGGGGTCCCCATCACCCCTCACCTGGGAAAGCTGATACCTGGTGGAACATTGGTCCTGAGGCAGGGAGGGAGGGAAGTGTTTGGTCCTGAAGCTGCCCCATCCTCAACCCATCCCCTACAGATGCCAGAGGGGACCCCTTTCTCAAGGCCACAATCACCCCATTCATTTGTATAGAACTTTATGGCACGTAAGTATCTTTGACATATGTGAATTGAGTATGCCCAACAACCCTGCAAAATAGGTATGACCACCATCCCATTTTGTGGATAAGGAAACTAAAGGCTCAGAGAAGTAAAGGAATTTGCCCTAGACCACCCAGCTAGTAAGTGACAGACCCACGACTCGGGCTCAGGCCTGACTACAAGTTCAGGGCAATTTGCCACTATGCTGCCCTTTGGCCCAGCTCAGCAGTGCTGAGGAAGGCTGAGGTGGTGGTGAAGTTTCAGGGTCCTGCCACACACTCATGCCTTCCTCATCTTCCTGGGGGATAAAGGGTACAAAAGGGGAGGAGAAAGACACAGATCACCCATGGGTCAGCGGTGTAGTGAGGACCCAGGACTTCACAGCCTTGTGTGGGAAAGGGAAGGAGGGAGAAATGTGAGTAAGCCTCAGTCCAAGCTGCTGCACTGTGAGGCCACTTGGACTCACACCACAGCCTGGGCTCATTGCTGGCTGGTGACCAGTATGAGGTCTCACCCTAGTTCCTCTCCTCGTGGGCGCTGGCAAAGGCACAGTCCTCATGGCCTGTTTGAGGGTAAGCCAGCCACAGCACCCCAGGCCAGTGCCGGCTCCCTCCCTCCCCCAGGGGTGCAGGGGAATCCGAGGTAAGGTCTCTTGTCCTCTGCCTGGTGAGTGAGATTCTGGGCTGTGAGAGGCGCAGAGTTGCCTCATGGGCTTACCTTTGAGAGGGGACAGCCAGTGGTAGATCAGGGCCTTAGGCAGGGTCAGAGGTGAGGCAGTGGTGGTAGACTGGGGAAATTCTCCTGTCTTCAGGACTGGCATTGAGCTGAGCAACAGAGGTGGGGGCCTTTCTCCAGGGCTTTCCCCTAACCCCAAATTCTTACCCCAGCAGCTTCTTCCTGTGCCCTGGGAAAGGGGCTGTGGTCTCTGTGCTGCCTAAAAGGGTGCCTAGGCTGGGGGTGGGTCGTTCAAAAGCCTGGCACTCTAGGCAGTGGGGAGAGTGTGGGAAGGTGCTGCGTAAAGAACAGGGAAAGGATCAAGAAGCGGGCATGGGAAGGGAGGGGAGTGAGAAACGTGTCAGGCGGGAGGAGAAAAGGGGCTTGAAGAAGGGAGGAGGGGGAAGTGGGGAGGGAAGGACGAGACAGAAGCTAAGGAGCATGATGCGGGCCTTAGCTCCTGGCCAGGCTGTGAGAGATCAGAGTGGGCCAGGGCAGGTGTAGGAACTGAGGATGCTGCAGCTCTGCTGCTCCTGGGGCTCCGGGGTGCCATGGCAGGAGGGCCTTCTCCTACCAGGTACCTTGTGGAGCAGGGCTACCACTCATTGTGGGTAGCTGGGTGAAGGGCAGGCAGGAGCCAGTGGAAGCCTCCCACTGGAGGGAGAGGACAGAAGTAACAGGGAATCACAGGACTGCAGGGGGCTTGGTGAGGGTCTCCTGTGTATCAGACATGGAACCAGACATTTTGCCGGGACCTGGGGTTACTCTGGGGCCAAGTTACTACTACTGAAGCAGAAACACTTCTTGGGGTGGGGACAGCTGGTGGTGGCAGGTGAATTTGGTGAGGTTTTAGCTTGAGCTGTGGGAAGACCCA
The DNA here is from genome assembly GCF_047675955.1 of Chlorocebus sabaeus. Taxonomy (NCBI): domain Eukaryota; kingdom Metazoa; phylum Chordata; class Mammalia; order Primates; family Cercopithecidae; genus Chlorocebus; species Chlorocebus sabaeus. The sequence continues at coordinate 26,918,684 of NC_132919.1, read as the reverse complement.
GAGGTCTGCGGCTGCTGCTGATGACCCAGACCCCTGCCCCCTCAGGTGACTGCAAGGAACCTGACAAGTGCTGCTGGAAACACAAGCAGTGCACTGGGCACATCATCTACCCCTTCGCCTCTGACTGTGTCTGCCACAGCCTGCACCTACGCTCTGTCAGCCACTGCAACTGTAATTCTAGGTGAGGGCCCGCACCCTTGGGGGACCCATGGCAGAGCAGGTCCCAACTTTCATTGTGGTGTCCCCTTCAACCTTTGGTTTGCCTCTTCAGCTTTGAATTGGTGCTGCCAGCCCAGTCCCAGCTCTGCACACTTTGCTCTGCTCTAAGAGAAATGGGGAGGTCTGTTGGCGGCCTGGGACAGGCCCAGCAGAAGCCCACTGTCCCTCAGGCTTCTGGCTCTGGGTCCCTGGGGGAGTGATGGGAGCCAGGCTGAGAGTCCCCATGTGTGGCAGGCTGAAGGACTGCTCAGAGGACAGCAGCAGCTCCCGGGGTACGGGCCCAACCTGCTCCCATGTCATCGAGTCCCCTTGCTTTGAGCTCACACCAGAGGAGCAGCATGTGGAGCGATTCTGGTATGGCTGGTGAGCGAGCCCCGGTGGGCTGATGGGGAAGGGGCCTCTACAGGGCACTGCCCCCCCGACTCTGTCAAACTTCCCTCGTCATCCCTCCTCCCAGGTGCAAAAGCTACAGACCTGTCTCTGTGGCGGTGATCCACCATCCCCTCCACCATGAGTGTGGGGCAGATGATCTAAATGAAGAAGAGGAAGAGGAGGAGCAGGAAAGCAAGCCCCCCATCCCAACGCAGGTGGGGCCTGCCACCGCCTCCCCTGACCTAGGCACCACCATGGCCACTGGTACCCCTGACTCCGCAGCGCCCATCACCATCTGGCGCTCTGAGAGCCCCACAGGGAAGGGTCAGGGCAGCAGGGTGATCAAGAAGGTAAAGAAGAAAAAGGAAAAAGAGAAAGACAAGGAGGAGGAGATGGATGAGAAGGCAAAGCTGAAAAAAAAAGCCAAGAAAGGCCAGTTGACTAAGAAGAAAAGCCCGGTTAAATTGGAGCCTTCCCCGCCAGACGTGAGGCGATCATTAAGCCCAAGACAGCTGGCCAGGATGTCCGAGTCCAGCCCAGAAAGCAGGGAAGAGCTGGAGAGCGAGGACAGTTACAATGGCCGGGGGCAGGAGGAACTGTCCAGTGAGGATATTCTGGAATCATCATCGCCCAGGAAGAGAGAGAACACAGTTCAGGCCAAAAAGACAGGGGCAAAGCCCTCACAAGCCAGGAAGGTAAACAAAAGAAAATCTCCCCCAGGATCAAACCCCAACCTCAGTTGAGGCCAGGGTGGTCAGGGTGCAGAATAAATGCCATCGAGCCTGTGGCTGGCCCTCTGCTGCTGTTCTCTCCCTCCAACCTGGCTGTTTCTTACGGGGCAAGGGGTGGGCTCAGGGCTGCGGGGGTTTCTCAAAGGCAATCCAGCTTTCACAAAGGAAGTCCATGGGAAGGCAGGTGGGAGGGAAAGGAAGGGGCACAGCCATATTTCCTCTTACCTGCTAGGACAAGGTGGAAGAGTATATCTGGGTGGGAAGGAGGACTTCCCCTCTCTCCTGGGAGAGACTCTCGGTCTGTGTGAAACCCACTTCTGGGAGAGGCAGTACTGTCTGCAGTGATACCCCCAATAAATGGAACTTTTTAACCCACGCTGTGCCACTGTGCCTGGCCTTTCCCTCCTCTAAGTGGCTCTGCAGAAGGTGCTCGTGGTACTACCAGAGACTGACCTTCCCAGCTGATGGTCCAGGTCCTCCCTTGTAGCCCTTTTGTGCTGAAGGGAGCTGACTTTTGAGTTCCTGGCAGAGCTGGCCCCTTCCCCCAGCTCTTGATGAAGAAAAGCAAGGGGAGGGAGTGTGCCACATCCGGGTAGCAGTGGCCTTTTCTGACTTCTCTGCTGAGCCCCAAGCAGAGGAAAGGGAGCCAGAGGCCCCACTCTCCCAGCACTGACTCACAGAGCTGTGAGATGAAGCCCTTGTGCAGAAACAGGGATGGCAGGTTCAGAACAAAAAATGTAGTGGGGGAGGAACACCTTACTGCTGAGAGTTTGCCAGAGACCAAGGCCCAGCTGGGAAAAGGGAGGAGACGAACAGCAGAGGCTCAAGTAGAGAAACCCAGATGTACTTGTGGCCTTTCTCGAGTATGCCAGAGAAGACCAACAGGTGTGGGTGGATGGGGCAGCTGTGCTGTGGGTGAGCGAGTGGGTGTAATAATACCGGGTAACATTTGTGAGGTACTAGGCATTGGGCCAAGGAGCTTGCACATGCTGCCTTGGTCCTCACAGCAGCTGATGAGGCAGGTATCACTATCTCCATGTTACAGGTAAGAAAGCCAGTTGAAAGCCAGCAGGAGCTGGCACAGGGTCACCGGGCTGGTAAGTAGAGCAGGGATGTGCCCCAGGCAGTCTGATGCAGAAGCTGCCTAGTCTGAATCTTTGCCTCTGATGGAAGTCAGGGGGGTCCCTGGAGCTCCAAACACTGCTTTGAAAGCCATCCCCTCAAAGAGCTGGAGAGTTGGAGAGAGAGGCTTTGGCAAGGGCTCAATAGAAACACTGTTTATTCAAATGACAGGCAGGAAGCGGTGGCGGCAGCAGTGGGGAAAGGGCAGCCAGGCAGGGACTGGGCAGGTTAGTGCTGCTTCCCTGTGTCCCCTGCATTCCTGCTTGGACAGCCACCCGGCTGTTGGCATCAGGGTCAGAAATACTTTCCCTCCTCTCCCTCCTGCCCCAAACTGAATAAATAGCATCCCTCTCCCCACAAGAGCCAGGGGAGACTCATGTGCTGAGTTTTGTGTCCTAGTCACAGCCCAGCGTCTGGTGAGGGCAGAAGTTCAAAATGGCTTGTAGGGAGTAGAATCAAAACTGTTCTACTCATTCTCACCTTCCTCTTCCTTCTCCCTGCCACACTCCCCTCCCAGCCTGGTCCCAGGCCAGGTGGTCGGTGAGGGTCTGGAGTGGGAGAATTGTTGCCTAGCACACACTGAGCTCAAGTTCACAAGGCCATCCAGCCTGTCACCCATCCAGGTTGACCACCAAAGAGAACGTCACTTCACGCCACTTTATGGACAGAAAAGGAGGGGCAGGGAGGGAGGCAGTGGGCGGCCAGGCCTTTCCCAGCCTCAGAGGTAACCAGAGTCCGAGGAGCAGGCCCCCTACCGATCCATCTCGTCCAGGAGTGGGGTGGCATCGCCAGCAATGGACATGGGGGTGCTTTCGATCATGGGACTGGGGGAAGGCCGAGGTGTCAGCCGCTGCTTCTGTTTCCGCCGTTCTGCCTCCTTTTCCTGCAGCCACTGCTCTGCCATTTTCCCCCAGTCGATGGCTGCATGGCTGTTGGACCTGGGAAGGGAAGAAAAATTGAGATTGGGACTTTGCTAAAAGGAATTCTTCCCACCAATCACTGTACTCTTGCAGAAAGGAACCTCATACCTACGGGCAGCAGCCCCTCTGCTGGGGTGAGGCAGATAAAGCAGCAGCTGGCTGCCACACTGCCCACTTCTGTCTTCACTCAGAAGACATGAAGTGTTTCTGGCATATCACATGATCAGGGCCCTCAGAGGATCCAGAGCACCTGCCTACGCTAAGCCTCTCGGCCTCTTGACAACACCTGCCCCTACCACTGACCTGCACTGTGCCACCATCCAGATACTTACTTTGGCTGCTGCTGCCGTTGCCGGGAGCTGGAGGAGGGCTGGGGCTGGGCCTGGGCCGACTGTGGGGTGGTGCTGGCCTGGAGCTGGTGGTACTGAGGGGTGGTGATGGGCTGGCTTGGGGTCGTGTAGGAGTAGCTAGGGGTCATTAGTGGTGTGGCCACTGGCTGCTGGGCTGGCGTTGGGAATACCTGGAGAGGCATGAACAGTTAAATAGGGATGGGTGTGGGGCTTGTCTGGCCTTGCTGTGAATTCTGGGTAAGCGCAAGGGTGGGCTCAGCAAAGCTTTCCAGATGATTCTCCACTGAGTGTGTGCTTCTGACCGGCAGTGGGAAGTCTGCAGGTCGGCACCGAGCACACAGTGGTGCCCACTGATCCCGACCACATCAAGTTTCTAGTGGCCTGCGGGTTCCAAAGATTCCAAAGGCCCGTGGAAACATTATGCCCTCTCTTACTCTCTTCCCCTTCAAATGGGCCTGAGGACAAGGAATATCTGTTGGAGACAGTTACCAAGGCTGTGGCAGCCCCATCTGTGCATGTGAAGCCCCTTGTGGGCAATGTGAGAGTCCAGTCTATGGGCCCCACCCTGCACAGGCAGCCTCCTCCCCAAGTCACATACGTGGTAAGCACTGCTGCCGCCTCCACTGCCGCCATAGCCATACTGGCTGGAGGCCCACTGGGCTGGGGTGGCATTAGGGTTCTGTCCTTGGCCTGTCACCGCAGCAATGGCACTGAACATCTGTGAAGTCATGTTCTGAGGCAGGGCATTCACGGCCCGTGTCAGATCTGTAAGCACACAGAGGAAGGGAGGGGCATGTTAGAGGTGAAAGTCCCTTTAGCTCCACCCTTCCCACCTCCAGTCCCAGGCTCAAGCTCCTCACCTGCAAGGTTGATGTTGGCCGGGGTAGCATTGATAGAGGCAGGTGTCCGGGTCCTGCTGCTGCTGCTAGGGGTGATGCCTGCAGGAAGTGGTTACTTAGTTACATCCCTCCAGAAACCTATTTTTGGTTTCCCAATTCGGGGGGTGGAAGGGGCACTGAAGTATGTGGAGGGAGGAAGGGAAGCTGCATAGGCATAGTGGATGGATAAACCTCCTGATGCTGGGAGGCTGCAGGAGGAGTAAGACAGCTGCAGTGACAACCTACTTCTCACCTGGTCCCTAGGCTGGGACTACTCTTGAGTCAGGTCCTAGGTGTTCCTCTAGCCAGGCCCCTGACGTCAGGAAGAGCAGAACTCACCTGGTACAGGATCCTGGTAGTGATCCTTAAACCATCTAAAGAGTCCATTCACAGTTGGGAAGATCTGGCCCCGGTACCGGAATCCCTCTGGAGTCACTGTTACATATTCTATCCTGGGATTTTAGAAGGAAACGTGTCAGAAACCACTTGGGACTCACCATGAGAGAGCAAACAGAACATGTCCACCATGTGAAGTAGCCATTCTGGGTGCTAGGGGAAAGGAGAGATGACACAGCCAATCCCCAGGCCTGTGAAGGGAGGTGAGCAGCAAATGGCAGAATACAGTCAAGGCCAAGGAGTCGGTGGCCCCGTGTGCAGCATACATGCTGCCGGAGGAAGGCTTGCTGGAGGCTGTGCTACCATACTCGGCTGCAGTATGAAGGCAGGATACCGCCGGTGAAGTGAGACCAAGGTCCCATACTGCCAGGGTTGGAAGGGACCTCCCAGAGCAGCAAATTGCAACTCCCCCAAAACAGGCATCTTTCTGCAGTGGCTGTGGAAGGTGATAGTCTGCCCTTGTTCAACACTTCTGAGAGTAGCAGATAGTAGTTAAGAGGGGCTCTAGGTTAGTTCCAGTTCTAGTTTCAGCTCTGCCATTCACCGCGTATGACACATTGCACCAAGTTACTAAATTTGAATCTCTGCTTCATTTGTCCAATGAGGATCAAAGCACTTAAACCTATGGGGTGGGCGTGAGGATAAATGAGAATGCACAGAGCACGTTCCACAATGCCTATAGCTGGGTTGTGCTCAATAAAGGCCAGCTATCAATGGCAACCACATAATGCTACATAGTACACAGTTCTCATTTCTATTAGGCTGACACCTGCCTCCTAACTCTTCTATTAATTCTGCCACACAAGGAGAGTCAGCTCCTTTCTCCAGAAGCAATCATGCTGCACCTGGTCCTGGTTAGAGGCACGCCCCCCCACCCACCCCCACCCCGCTCAGTTTGCTCAACCGTTCCTCATAGGACACAGTTTTTAGCCCCACTTAGCCCTGGCTGCTGGCCTCTGGAAGCACACTGGTGAGTCAACAGGCTTCTCAAGAAATGAGCACAAAATTCCAGATACGCCCAAGATGGCACACGGTCCAGAGTCTAGGGCTTCCTGTCATCTGGCCACTGAGTGCCTACTAATGCAGCCTGAGCTGTGCATCAGGTGCAGCCAGTACAGGGATAAAAGCAGAAGAGCACAGGGCCTTGGCCAAAGGCCAATGGAAGGATGGGAGCAGGGCTTAGGCAGAGAAGGTGAGTGTGATTACCAGTCTGTATCACAGACATAAAGAGGCAGGTCTAAGGAAACTGGACTTTGTCCTCTAGGTTCAGAGTAAGTGCTAGAGGGATTCAGATAAAGGAATACCTCAGGAAGGCCAGCCTATCAGTCACACAGAAGGGGGCAGAGCAGGAGACAGAGCAGAACAGGAGACAGGCTCTCCTGACCACCGTTTCAGTGCAGGTGGAGTGAGCACATCACAGCAACAGTGAGCCACTGTGTGCAAGCCCTGGTGAGGGTGAGGCAGGCGGTGGTCAGGAGAGACCAGTGTACTGGCCCCCAGTTTCTGCAATCAGATGAAGAGTGTCTGGTGACTCCTGTCACTGTGGGAGGGAGAGGAGGTGAAGGGAACTCCTCTCTCACAGTGTTAAAGAAAGCACCCTTTTTATGTGAATCCTTGCCTTTTTGCCTCTAAATCATCACCCTCTTTTCCCACCTCCAACCTCCACCTCTGTTCTAAACAGATGAGAGGAGAAAGGCAGTCCAGCAGAGCCAGAGAGGGCACTGCTCCAGGCCTCTCCCTCCCTTCTAACTTGCCTATGAACCCCAGTGGCAGCACCTTCTCAGCACTAGTGCTCACCTGGGTTTACCCCGGGGCTGGTATCCCAGTAGGAACTTGCCGGGCAGTTCCTTGCAGGCACAGATGAAATAAGGGATGAAGGTGGGCTTCTCCTTCTTAGTTTTGATGAGCAGCTCCTCTAATTTCTGGGGGTAGAATGAGGGGGAGAGGTTGGGATAGCAGCATGCTTGGTACACAATGTCTGGTGCACACATGATGTACGCTTCCTTTACCGCTTGAGTGTCCCCTACACTGAAGGGAAAAGCGTAGATCCTTAAGTGACTGGAAAGTGTCATCCCTCAGAGAGACCTGGGCTCACCTTGCGGTCCCCACCGCTGCAGTCCTGATAATACTTGTGGTTTAGAAGGTCCCGGGCGAAGGATGCCATGGGCTGGACATAGCGAGCAACAATCTCATCCAAATCTTCAAATTCCTGTGGGAAGAAGGTAAAGGCCTCATGTGTCATATCCAGAGCTGAGACTCTTGGTCCTTCATCGAATCCATCCAGAAGAGAAACCATGGCAGGGGATGGGCTTCTCAGTCCTGCTGAAGCCTTACTCCATAGCAAAGTCCCCTCAATTTATCCATCTGTGTCATGTCCAGATATATTAGCTCACAGGGCATAAAGTCCTTTAAATCCTGGCTTTGATTCTCCCCTAGTGCTTGGGAACAACAGGAAAATTCACCAGATTTCTCTTCACTGAAAACAGAAAAGAGAAACTTGATATATGTGTGTGCGTACACATGTGTATTTTCTTCTCTTCCACCACCAGCTCTCTCTAGGTAGACTATTTTAACGTTTGGAGGACAGGGAATGAGGGGGCAAAATAAACAAAATTGATATCAAATGACTCATTCTGCAAACCACCTCCCATTTTGTTGCTCTGCACAGCTAAAATATCTATGACCCGAGTTACTAATGTCAAGTGAAGGCGCCCTGAACAGTGCCTTTCTGAAAGCAGGAGTGGGATGGGAGGCGGGCAGGTACTGGCTCTCACCTCACTGTTGATCCACAGAGTGGCTCCCAGGCTGAAGGCATTTTCCTTGCCCTCCTCCCGCACATCCACGTGTTGGTAGATGCCATCACTGACTTTCCAGGTCACTGTCAGGTGGTTCTCGCCCTTGCTGCTTGGTCGGATAATCACATCACCCTGGTCCATGGTCTCCATCATCTTTTCTGCTTGCTTGAAATTGATATTATGGAAGGATGGGTGTGCGATCACTCTCTTGATGTATGCTGAAGAGAGCAGAAAAGTAGTACAGACTGGATGATGCAGCTAGGAGCTGGCAGCAACAGGACAAACCAGGCCTTCACTTCTTATTTATTTATTGAGTTGGGCTGCTCTGTCACCTGGGCTGGAGTGCCAGTGGCACAATCATGGCTCATGTAGCCTCAAACTCCTGGGCTCAAGCAATCCTCCTGTCTCAGCCTCTAAAATAGCTGGGAACACTGGTGCACATCACCATGGCTGGCTGATTTTTTTTTTTTTTTTTGAGACAGAGTCTCACTCTGTCACCCATGTTGTAATGCAGTGGTGCAATTTCGGCTCACTGCAACTTCTCCCACCTGGGTTCAAGCAATTCTCCTGCCTCAGTAGCTGTGATTACAGGCGCCCACCACCACGCCTGGCTAGTTTTTGTATTTTTAGTAGAGACGGGGTTTCACCATTTTGGCCAGGCTTGTCTTCAACTCCTGACCTCAAGTGACCCACCTGCCTCAGCCTCCCAAAGTGCTGGGGTTACAGGTGTGAACTACCACGCCTGGCCTTTTTTTTTTTTTTTTTTGGGAGAGAGTCTCACTCTGTCACCCACGTTGTAGTGCAGTGGTGCAATTTCAGCTCACTGCAACTTCTCCCTCCTGAGTTCAAGCAATTCTCCTGCCTCAGTAGCTGTGATTACAGGCGCCCACCACCACACCTGGCTAGTTTTTATATTTTTGGTAGAGACAGGGTTTCACCATTTTGGCCAGGTTGGTCTTGAACTCCTGACCTCAGGTGATCTGCCTGTCTCAGCCTCCAAAGTGCTGGGATTATAGGCATGAGCCACTGCACCCGGCTCCTGGCTAATTTTTTTTTTTTTTTTGAGACAGAGTCTCGCTCTGTCGCCCAGGCTGGAGTGCAGTGGCTGGACCTCGGCTCACTGCAAGCTCTGCCTCCCGGGTTTATGCCATTCTTCTGCCTCAGCCTCCTGAGTGGCTGGGACTACAGGCGCCTGCCACCTCACCTGGCTAGGTTTTTTTTTTTTGTATTTTTTAGTGGAGACGGGGTTTCACCACGTTAGCCAGGATAGTCTCGATCTCCTGACCTCGTGATCTGCCCGTCTCAGCCTCTCAAAGTGCTGGGATTACAGGCTTGAGCCACCATGCCCGGCCTCCTGGCTAATTTTAAAAATATTTTTGTAGAGATGGGCTCTTACTAAGTTACCCATGCTGGTCTTAAACTCCTGGGCTCAAGTGCTCCTCCTGCCTTGGCCTCCCAAAGTGCAGGGCTACAGCCATGAGCCACCCTGTTTGGGCTTAATTTCTGACCCACTACTGGATTGTGAGACTCCTTCACCTTCTCTGGGCCTGGATTAGCTGATATGAAGGACACATTAACCTGGGCTCCTAGGACACTGAAAGAATGAGGCCTTAAGAGTCACAAGGCAAATGCGACCCAAAAGACTCTGGGTTCCAGCCCTACCTATGACTCTTTCATGACATCTCCAGGCCTCAGCACCTCAAAGCTGAGTACCTACTTCCACTTGAGACTGACACATGTGTATCCTGTGGCCTGAATCTCGCACTGGGAGAACTGGCAAGATTCAGGGTGCACAGAGATGGTGGGAGGCACACTCACTGGTCCGCTGCTGCTTCCGCTTCATGTCCTCCTCCTGCTTGTGGTCTGCAGCTTCAGCATCAAAGTCATAGTAGGTGTCCTTGGGCAGCTTCCACTCATTGTTCCTGTCCATGAGGTCTGAGGTGCGGCAGGTCAGGTCTGCACTGAACTTCTCAATGTCAATCTTCATGATGCGGCAGTGAACAGTCATTCCCACCTAGATCCACAGAACATTTGAGCTGGAAGGGACAAAGATGATCTAGCCCGATGCCCTATTTCACACACGAGAAAACCAAAGTCCAGGCAGAAAGGTGTAAGGTGTAAAGTGACTCGCCCAAAGCCAGCCAGCTGCTGAATGGCAGACTGGGAGTTTGGCGTGGAATCCCTGCATTGATGCCTCCACTCTGGGCAGGAAAACCAGCTGGAGCCTGCTGGATCTACCCTGTCCCTGGCACTCTTCTCTTCTCCAATGAAGTTGCCTAGTTACTGCTCCCAAAGTGCCATCAAAGGTTGACTCCCCCAAGCCCCCCACTTTTTTTGAGACAGTCTCACTCGTCTCCCAGGCTAGAGTGCAGTAGCGTGATCTTGGCTCACTGCAACCTCCACACAGGGTTCAAGCAGTGCTCCTGTCTTAGCCTCCCAAGTAGCTGGGATTACAGGCGCATGCAACCACGCCCGGCTAATTTTTTTATTTTCTGTAGAGACGAGGTTTCACCATGTTGGCCAGGCTAGTCTCGAACTCCTGACTTCAAGTGATGATCCACCCACCTTGGCCTCCCGAAGTGTTGGGATTACAGGTGTGAGCTGCTGCGCCTGGCCTGACTTCCCTTTCTGAAGGGGAAGCAAAATAATAGCTGTTTTCTGTAGCTTACCCTTGACATGAGCCCTTCTAAGTAGTATCAAAAGTCAGTCACTCTGCATCACTCTCCTCCTTGTGAAAAATCTCCCCAGCTTCATTTGTTAGAACTATCTTTTCCCAGCCCTCCTAAGTCATAGTTCTCAGGCGTTCACAACACTCAGAACCAGTGAATTTGGCAGAGCTGGTATCAGCTATGTCACTAACTGGGTGATTCTGAAAAAATGTTGAATTTCTATGACAAAAAGACAGTATTTCCATTTCCATCAGCATGTGAGATTAGAGACAACATATGTCGATGTCAGTGCTGGTATCTAGTGGGTGCATAATATATGGCCGGAAAATAGCAGAACAGTAAGGAAGCCTAGAGATTTCCTCCCCATCCACAGACACCATCTCAAGGTTCCTTCTGTTATCTGGTTCTGCCTAGAGGATCCAGAGGCTCCCTGTGCACAGGGGCTGTGCCATGCATTATTTTCCATCCTCTACAGCACTGCTGCCTGGTCTTGGGAGAACAGGCAGAGCCTTTCTGTTTCACAGCATGAAATGCTGGGCCCTGCCCTCTGGACTGAACTGCAGCTTCCCACACAGGAAGAGAGAGCCCTCTCCTAAAGGACTGGGAACTTGCTGAAATTTCACAAAGGCAGTGAACAAAAGCTGCTACTCATTCAAATGCTTCTCACCCTAGCTTCTTTCAACTAGTTATAAATCTTCCCTGAAATGCTTCCCACCAGCAGCCACTGGGAACAGAGCCTAACTTCTGGTGGGGACAGCCCAAAGTTAAAGACAACCTGATCTGGGCAGCTGAAAATTGCACTACGACCTTAGGACAGTCAGCCCTCTACCTTCACTCGTTCTTCTGGCCGCTTTACCACTTTGTCACTGAGGAATTTAGTGGGGATGAAGCCGGTGACACCATTGTCTAGCCGTGTTTTGACACCGATGGCCTGGCCTGGGCACGAACCGCTGTCAAAGTGGTTCCACACCTAAAGAGGGCATGAGGAGAGGAGCTTGATTATCAAGATTCTAGAGATCGCTTATTCAGAAAAGAGCTCCCAGAGGTGTTGTAATTTCTTTTACCACTGACACCTTACAGCATGATCTGAAAACACAATGATGACTTAGTCATCTGCCAAGACAGAATTTGAACATCTACAAAATCCCTTGTCTCATAGCTGATGCTTGGCACCACTGGCCATCAGATGAATCTTTTTCTTTGAGATGGAGTCTTGCTCTGTTGCCCAGGCTGGAGTGCAGCGGTGCAATCTTGGCTCACTGTAACCTCCGCCTCCCGGGTTCAAGCCGATTCTCGTGCCTCAGCCTCCTGAGCAGCTGGGATTACAGGTGTGCACCACCACACCGGGTGGATTTTTATATTTTTAGTAGAGACGGGGTTTCACCATGTTGGCCAGGCTGGTCTTGAACTCCTCACCTCAGGTGATCTGCCCACCTAAGCCTCTGAAAGTGCTGGGATTACAGGTGTGAGCCACCACGCCTAGCCATCTTTTTATTTTTCTTGAGACAGGATCATTCTGCCTAGGCTGAAGTGCAGTGGTGCAATCAGGGTTCACTGCAGCCTCAATCTCCCAGGCTCAAGTGATCCTTCCACCTCGGCCTCTCGAGTAGCTGGAACTATAAGCGCATGCCCCCAAGTCTGGGTAATTCTTTTTTTTTTTTTGAGACAGAGTCTTGCCTGTTGCCCAGGTTGGAGTGCAGTGGCACAATCTTGGCTCACTGCAAGCTCCGATTCCCAGGTTAACACCATTCTCCTGCCTCAGCCTCCTGAGTAGCTGGGACTACAGGCACCCGCCACCACGCCCGGCTAACTTTTTGCATTTTTTAATAGAGAAGGGGTTTCACCGTGTTAGCCAGGATGGTCTCGATCTCCTGACCTCGTGATCTGCCTGCCTCAGCCTCCCAAAATGCTGGGATTACAGGCATGAGCCACCACGCCCAGCTGCCCTTTCCTTTTTAAAAAAAGGAGATGGGGTCTTGCTACGTTGCCCAGGCTGGCCTCGAAATCCTGGGCTCAAGTAATCCTCCCAAGTCAGCCTCCGATGTAGCTGGCACAGGCGTGAACCACTGTATGTACATGCCACCATGCCTGGCTGCCATTTTGTTTTGACCCAGTGACTGTAATAAGTTTGCCTTTTTTTTTTCCCTTTTCTGAGACGAAGTCTCATTCTGTCGCCTAGGCTGCAGTACAGTGGTATGATCTTGGCTCACTGCAACCTCCACCTCTTCGGTTCAAGTGATTCTCCTGTCTCAGCCTCCTGAGTAGCTGAGATTACAGGCATGTGCCACCACAACTGGCTAACTTTTGTATTTTTAGTAGAGACGGGGTTTCACCATCTTGGCCAGGCTGGTCTCGAACCCCTGACCTCAGATGAACCGCCCACCTTAGCCCCTCAAAGTGCTAGGATTATAGGCGTGAGCCACGGTACCCAGCTATGTCAGCCTTCTCAGAAGGGACTTCATGCTAAACCTGTATGTTTCCTATCTGTCTTCCTTCCTTGTGTACTTGTTTGGTAAGAGCATGATCTAGAACGCCCTCATCTCTGATTCCCTTTAGGCACCGAGATCATTCAACCAAGAAAATCCACTGAGCAAGATAACGCTGCAACACACACCTCGCTTAGTTCAGGGAAATTGTCCTGCTGACAGAAGGGGCACTGCCACAGCCCTGTCTCATCATTGCGGATCGCCTGGTCATAGCTCTCACCCTGGGGACGCCTGTGGGCGATGCCAGTGACATTGCAGATGATGAGCTTTCCTGCAAGAAGGAAAGAGGATGGGGAGCAGGCTCAGAGAATGTGGAAAGAACTTATTTCCACCAGCCTTTAAGTGACGGAATATCTGACTTCCTTCCCATCCTTGAAGAGGGAACTCTTCCTGAGCTTTATTTATTTTTTTGAGACGAAGTCTTGCTCTGTTGCCCAAGCTGGAGTACAGTAGCGCCATCTCGGCTCACTGTAACCTCTGCCTCCCAGGTTCAAGGAATCCTCCTGCCTCAGCCTCCAGAGTAGCTGGGATTACAGGTGCCCACCACCACGCCCAGCTAATTTTTGTATTTTTAGTAGAGATGGGGGTTTCACCATGTTGCCCAGGCTGGTCTCGAACTCCTGGCCTCAAGCAGTCTGCCTGCCTTGGCCTCCCAAAGTGCTGGGATTACAGGCATGAGCCACTGTGCCTGGCCGTTCCCCTGATTTGATGATAGAGAAAATAAAGCTATAAGAAGACTAACTGCATGAAGATTCCACAGCACATTGGAAGCACATCTGACCTTAAATTCAGTTTTGATTTCCAGTCCAGGACTCTTCAGTCTTTTAAAATGCTCTCCTGGTCTTCCCCATGTACAACACAAACCTGCCTTAATCTGCTGGAACTGCTGCTTGGTTTGAATGTACATGGTAAACACACCCCCTGCTCCCAATAAAAAAACGACCCCAGAATTTACCAATGTAGAAGGTCTCTGGTGTTTCTTTGGTTAACATATTGAAGATCTCCTCTGTGTTGGGAGAGCGGTAGGCTGTCCGGAGGTCCTTGTATCGACAGCTCAACTCTGCCCGGATGTCATAGAGTGTGATGTGTTTGTCACCATAGCCCTGGGGAAGAAGCCCATCAAGAAGAGCCTTGCAGCTGCCCCCCAACCTGAGCCTCAGGGAGTCCCGTGGAAGGGGCGGGCCTCTCCAGATGGGAGTACGTTTCTGTCAGGGCTTCTTCTCTTCTTTCCATCAACATTTACTAAAGGTGGTTTTCAAACTTAGCCATGAAACACTGTCCTGTAATCAAAATACTCCACGGAACCCCAATGAGTCCACAGATATACGCAAAGCTGTGCTGTTAGAAAGGAGGAAAGGGGGCCTAGACGGAAACTGTAGTACTGACATCCTCCCAACTCCCTCCTGCTCCTCCTGCTCCTTGTAATTATGTAATTAGGCAATCTCAGACTCCCCTAGCTCCTTAACAAGCAGAACAAAAACTTCCTTGAGGAATCCGGTAGAGCAGGGCAGGGAGATGAGAGGGTCAAGTCTGCCATACTAACAGTATCAAGCTTTCTCTGCACACTCACTACCCAAGTCTCCTACTAACCTGGCCACTTGGGATGGGTTTTCCTGCCGGGCCTTCCATGCTGTCCCTTACCTGCCTCTCCAGCTCTTCTGCAAAGGCATCAAGGTCCAGGTCTTTGAGTCGCTCTGGGTTTTCCAATATTTCTTCGAGGGCTCCTGCAGGATTGGCATCCTCAGCTGATTCATCGTATTCCAGGGCATCCACTGCCATCTTCCTAGCCCACTCATAAGTCTCAGGGTGGACGCGGGAACCATCAAGGACTTCAATATATGAGTCAGTGCTGGAGGAAAGGCAGAAAAGGAATAGGATATAGAACGAGAAGCTTCTAGTAACAACCCAAATGTCCACCAATGGGGAACTGGTTAAATAAATTAGGGCACCTCCATACAATGGAATACTATACAGCCATTAACAAGAATGAGGTAGATCTATGTGTGCTGACATGGAAAGATGGCCACAATATATTGATACGTGAAAAATGCACTGCAAAAACACTATGAACCATATGATCCCATTTTTGTAGTAAATGGGTAGTTAGTAAATGCATAGCAAAAATAAAATTTAGAAAAACTGTAGTATACATAAAATTGTTATGGTAGTTATCTCTGGGGGGTGGGATTATGGGGGACTTCCACTTTCTGCATAATATTTCTACATGTTGAATTTTATATGATGAAGTTATATGAGTCTTATAATAAGATAAATCAAGAAAGGGGAAAAAAAACCTTCGAAAATTTGCTGATAGCTATTTTCCCCCATAAAGCCTTCCCAGGCTGGTCTTGCCCGTGCACTCACATGGACCTATGTTATTCGTGGAGTGTTACAGCAAAGCTGAGTGGAAAATGAAGTTTTAGAACTTGAAGCCTATTTCCCCACTGATTTCCATTACTGAATGAGGAGCTATGTGCCCGTGGAAAAGATCCTCCAAAGACTGAGTTGATAACTTCTGGAGAGGAAGAGGTCAATAGTGAAGTCCAAAGTCCAAGTGAATAGAACTTTCTCTTAATAACATCATCTCAAAACATACCAAATCTCTCTCCCCCTTCCTTATCTCTTCATACCCCCAAACTCCTTTTTCATTGCCCCTGCTATTCCCACCCTTATCTGGCCACAACAAACCATAATAAAAAAAAAAGCAAGTTTGTGTTCACTGAACAAAATCTTGTGTTTTCCATGCTTAATTTATAAGCTAAGCTGGTCCTTTTTATGTTTCTCTCACATGAAAAATGTTTCACATAATTGAACCGATCTTTTCCATAGGTCAGGGGCTCTTGACTGAATAAAGTTCCTTACCTTTTCTTTAAAACATTTCCTAAATTAAATGGCTTGTGGCCCTTTGATAGCCCTAACCCCTGAAACCCGAAAACAAAGCCCACAAGGGAATTCCTCCTGCCCCATCCAGGCAGAGGGCATCACCTGTCCCCCAGGGAGGCCGTGTCGATCTTGAGGAAGCCAGCGCAATTCATGAAGACTTTGGGACCCATGTGGCACATGGTGACCAGCTGCGTCCGGCTCTCGAGCCGGGTGTTGTTCTGCTTCAGGATCTGGGGGAGAGAGCTGGACTGAGCCAGGGCAGTAACCAGGCCCCACCTCCCCAGACTGTTCCAGTCTCTATTAAACCCTCGTAACAAAAATTCTGTCCCCACCCAGTATCTAGTTGAGCACTACAGCATGCTATCGACTACTCAAAATTAAAAAACAAACAAAAGTTTTGCTTTAAATGGGAAAATAATAAATGATGTTATACCTACACCAAAGACCTAATGTACGGCTTATAAGTTACAAGTTAACACTAGTTGGCTGGGCGCAGCGGCTCATGCCTGTAATCCCAACACTTTGGGAGGCTGAGGCAAGTGGATCACTTGAGGTCAGGTGTTCGAGACCAGCCTGGTCAACATGGTGAAACCCCATCTCTACTAAAAATACAAAAAATTAGACGGGCGTGGTGGTGCAAGCAGCAGTGAAGGGCACAGCTTTGGCCAACTGGGTCTGAAGTCAGACTCTGACTCTCACTAGCTGAGTGATTTTGGACAAGTCACTAACCTTGGTCTTCCTGAGCTATTAAATTATACTGACAAAGTATATATTCATATTCAATGAAATTGCAAGTTTTAAAATTTCTGAATTCACTCCAATCCTACCTTCAGGAGGTGGGTCCCTTTCCGAGGTCCCAGGCCACAAACATACTGGATCAAGGCCTGGCTGTAAGGGTGGGCAATGGCACGGTTGACATCGACCCCGACCTCATTAACTCGGTTGATAAATTCACAGTACAAGGCGTTGAGCAGCTCCTCTTTCACCACATGCTCCTGTTGACATTAAGCAGGCAGGAGTAAGGTTACTCTGCCTTTCCCTCCACCCGAGTCTGCCTGTCAAATCCTACTCACCTGCAAGGGGTGAAACTTGAGACACAGGATGTCTTCATCGGAACTGCACACCTGGGCAAATTCAATCAGAGGGTCCTGGATGCGCCGGGCCAGGGAGACGGCCTGTCTCAGCACTGGAGGGTAATCCCGGAATTCTGCCTAGAGTCAAATGAGGGTCAGCAGGGCCTTAAAATACCCTCAGCTCCAACATCAAGACGAAATCCAAACCATCCTTGTTTAAATCATTTTCTCTGCTTCTCTGGGATCTTTTTTCCTGGGACCAATTTAATTTCTGGGACTCCCAATCTGAACCGTAACTGCAAAACGGAGAACTTCTGCATGGATAAGTACACAGGTATAATCCTGTGCCCTGATAACCTTTGTCTCCCTATTTAATCTCTTTGGGATTAATAGCACTTGCCTGGGCAGGCCCTAAGGGTGGGGCTCCAGCATTACCTCTGACTTCTTGCTGTTCATATAGAGAATGGCCAACTCATTGTCAACCAGCTCTACACCAATAGATGACAGCTGCTGGCCCTGATCCAACTCATGTACAATGCGTTTCACATCTTCAATCAACATCTGGGCGTCCCTGGTGGGATGAGTGTTGGTCAATGAATACATTTTCTTAGGGATGGACAGTCTCATGACTGCCGTTGGGGCAGGGAGGAAAGGGCTTTGAAGACAATGAGGTAAAACATCACCAGGCACACTCCCTGCACAGGCACAAGCCCCATATGTTATAGGGATAAGCCAGATACAATAATAAGGGATGAATTGGGTCATAGCTTTAAACTAGTTGTGGTCTAATTCCCACCTACCTGTTCTCTCCTGCAACTGTCACCACATGAGGCTTCTTATTCAGGAGAAATTTCTTTAGCGTTTCAATGTCTTGAGCCTGGATTGAAAGAAAATTGAAGCTGAATGGCTCTGAGGATGTGAAGATTTCAGGCAATTCTGTCTCCCTATGTTAGAGATCTTGTAAGAACTGAAAAAGTCTTCAGATATCTGGTCCAAGGTGCTACCAAGGAACCATTCCCACCTCTTCCTGAAAGTTGGCCACCCTGCCTCTGCTTAATAATTCCACTGACTAGAACTGCACTCCAGTGGTACTAGCTGCCACTGGCTAGGTCGCAAGGATGAAGTGAGGAAACCGTTCTTTTTTATTGTAGACCAAAATCTAATACTTAGCCACTGGTTCTAGTTTTGATGAAGCAAAACAAAGAACTAGTAGCTGCTCTCTTTTGGGTGCAGGCCCTCTGCAAAGATCAACATGGTTAAGTATGATTTTCTTCAGCCTAAAAATGTCCAGTTTCTTATGATTTACTTTCCAGTGCCTCACACTCCTGCATGTCCTCCTTCTGTGGCTGTTTCATTTGTGATGTGACTTTTGCTAAAATGTGAGTAGTTAGGACTATTAGATATTCTGATCTCCATTTCAAGATTTTAAGGGCTGGCTGCAGTGGCTCACAACTGCACTTTGGGAGGCTGAGGCAGATGGATCGCTTGAGTCTAGGAGTTTGACACCTGCCTAGGCAATATGGTGAAACCTTGTCTCTACAAAAAATACAAAAATTAGCCAGGCATGGTGGTGCACGCCTCTGGTGGTCCCAGCTACTTGGGAGGCTGAGGCAGGAGGATCACTTGAGCCTGGGAAGCAGAAGTTGCAGTGAGGTGAGTTCTTGCCACTGCACTCCAGCCTGGCGACAAAGCAAGACTCTGTTTCAATAACAACAATAATAATACAATTTAAAAAATAGTTGTTTCTTAAGAAGTTTTTCTTTCAAGAACGGGGCTCTGTCAACAAAACTGAAAGATACCACAGATACCATTAGGATAAACAAAATTCAGAAATATACCAACCAAATGAATTGAAAGTCGTCTTTCCTTGGAAAAAGAGACCCTGAAAGGCTAAAGCAGGGAAAAGGCTGGCTTCACGCCTCAGTGGCTTTCAGCTGCTGGAACAGCCTGACCCAGATGCTGGTAAGAACAGAGGCAGTTAAAGCAACTCCAGAAGCACACAAGGCCTAGGAATTGGCCTCAAGCCAGAAGCAAATTCTGTACCAGATAACTTGAGTGCCATCTACTGCTCATGGAAGTGAGGCATCCCAGGGGACAAGTCAGTGACCAGATCAGAGAATCAGTCTTGCATAGGATTTTGCTTAGACCATAAACACTTATTCCCACTGAATCATAAGACATACTCCAGATGTACACTTAGTAACCTCGTCCTAGCCACTTGCCTTCTTTTCCCGCTCTTCCTCTCTCCACGCAGTTCGCCGTTTGGTAAAATGGGGCAGTCGAAGGAAGTCTGTCACTTCTCCTTCACCATTGACCAGAGCACAGAACACAGGGTGATCTCTGCCAGACGGACAGAAAAACAAGAGTGCAATAATCAGCAATATGAAGTTATAAATGAGAGAAAAATGAAATTTAGGAAGACAGATAAGAGATGGTGCTGGGGAGGCAAAAACAGGCTGTTACCTGGCAGAGGAGAAAGCAATGCCAAGGACTCGAATGCCTTTCCCTTGGTTCTCGTCCATAAAGTCGTCATCTTCTTCCACCTGCTGATCTGGTCGGTAGGGCGCCACTCTCAACCAATTGTAGAGCTTTCGACTACAGGCCTGGGGGAAGAGACACAACGGATATTACATACACTATGACATTATGGTCATCAGGCTCACCAAGTGTGCTACGGAAACACACTCATACACACATGCGAGGGTGTGTGCTTTTTTTTTTTTTTTTTTTGAGACAGAGTCTTGCTCTGTTGCCCAGGCTGGAGTGCAGTGGTGCGATCTCTGCTCACTGCAAGCTCCGCCTCCCAGGTTCACGCCATTCTCCTGCCTCAGCCTCCAGAGCAGCTGGGACTACAGATGCCCGCCACCACGCCCGACTAATTTTTTTGTATTTTTAGTAGAGACGGGGGTTTCACCACATTAGCCAGGATGGTGTAATCCCAGCACTTTGGGAGGCCAAGGCTGGCAGATCACGAGGTCAGAAGAGTGAGACTATCCTGGCTAACACAGTGAAACCATGTTATTTTATACTAAAAATATAACAAATTAGCCAGGCTTGGTGGCGGGCGCCTGTAGTACCAGCTACTTGGGAGGCTGAGGCAGGAGAATGGAATCAACCTAGGAGGCGGAGGTTGTAGTGAGCCAAGATCACGCTACTGCACTCCAGCCTGGGCAACAGAGCAAGATTGTCTCAAAAAAAACACAAAAAAAATCATGAATCTCTGCCCTCACCTTTATGACATATTCCTTGGCTTCAGCCAGCAGCTTGTTCTTGAGTTCTTTGGCCATCTGCACATAAAGGAACTGCTGTAAAGCCCGTTCGATGGCCATGGTGCGCTGCCGGTTCCACTCCTGTACCTGGTGGCTGAACTCATCTCGGTAGTAAAACTGTTTTATCTCTTCAAAATATGTCTGGTCATTGCCATAGCTGAGGAAAGACACAAAGCTATGGTGTCAGGAATGGAGAAAAGGGACACCCAATGTCCACAAACATTCTAAGCAAGCCAGAGACAACAGCTTGCTCAACTATGAAATTGTGGTTCCCCACTCCTGAGGGGCCCTTCCCTCCATCAGACTCCTCACCAGGCCTTCCCCAGAGAGCCTCCAGGCCAGGGTTCTGCTTACCCTTCCACTCCCTTCATATCTATGCTGATGTCAGTGGTGAGGAGTCCCTCGTCTTCAGCCAGGCATATCTTGAGGAACTGGTCATCTCTCAGTTCCTTAACAGGCTTGTTCTTTAAGTACTTGAAGGAATAGGCATAGTGGGCCTCATCCACATCCTACACACATGAAGGGAGAATCATGAGCCTGTGGATGGGCTGGGCCAGGCCCCAGGAGAAAAGACTGCCTTTCTGCTTTCAGGCACACAGCTCAGTGAAGTGGAAGGCAAGAAACTCAGGCCAAAGAAAGAGCTGGGGCACATCTTGGATCAAAGCCCTTCACCCAGCTCACCTTTCTACCTTTCTTGGTGGGGGTTATATTTAGCTTGGCTCTCTCTTGAAAGGTTTGCCTCAGCACCTGCCGGACAAGGGGCTCACGGGCAATCTGCAGGGCTACCATGTAGCGGGCGCCTTCTAGCACAGCTTCTGGAGTAGGGAACTGGCTGTGGGGAAAATGGTGCAGCTACAGGACCAGGCTGTTGTGGCCCTCAGGACCCTCCTCCTGTCAGTCACCTGCTGCACGCCTACCTGCAAACGTAATCCTTGGCCAGCTCCAAGGGCTCTGCGGGAAACTGCTCTGTCTCATGCCGCTGGTAGCTGTCCCGCAGGTTCTCCCCAAACTGCTCGGGAGTAAGCCCAAACTTTTTGGCCAGGCCATCTAAAGCAAACAGAAGAGTGAAGGGTAAGGCAGCAGATGGGCTGATAAACCTCTTGGCTTTCAGAATCTGGAGTTGGAATTCTGGGAACTAGCCTTTGTTATTTTCCTGAGACGGTCTCGCTCTGTTGCCCAGACTAAAGTGCAGTGGTGTGATCATGGCTCATTGAAGCCTTGACCTCCTGGCCTCAGGTGATCCTCCCACTTCAGCTTTCCCGAGTACCTGGGACTACAGGTGTGTCACACCACTCCTGGCTAATTTTTTCTGTATTTTTTGTAGAGTCTTGCTATGTTGACCAGGCTGGCCTCCAACTCCTGGGCTCAAGCGATACTCCCATCCTAACCTTTGAAGTGCTGGGATTACATGCTTGAGTCACTGTGCCCAGCTAGGGCACTAGAATTTAAAGAGGCCAGGAATGAGCAGGACCAGGTGGTCAAAGAACAATGAAAAAACTGATTTTAAACACTTGATGGGCTGTTATAAGGCAGAAGAAACAGACAGACTGGACTCTCTCCCTCTAATCATGAATTTCCCATTACCTCAGGAAATTAGAGAGAGGCTGAACTGTCACTGTGGGGTGGGAATGGGTGTGGAGAGGAAGTGCTTTTGAAGACACGATAACAGGCTAGTTCAGGATTGGATTGGTGATTGACCCAGATAGCCTTTTTTTTTCTACCAACCAGTCTTTTTTTCTGGGTAACTTCCCTTGCTCAGGCTAGAATGCCTAAATCCCAAAGAAGTTAGCTTTTACCTAGCCCAGCACTCTGGCAGATGGTGTACATGTCTCGGCGAGAGGCTTGCTTGAGCTCTGGCCCCCTCTGCTCCTCATCTTCTGCCTCATCCCCTTCACCTGGGAAGAAAACACGGGGAGATTGAGGGTTCTAGTTTCCAATCACTCCCAAGGATCTGACACATTAGGAGAGAAGCCTTAAAGGGCACCCAGCCAAGGGTCTCCTTCAAGATTCCATGGGCCATCAAGTCTCCTGGGTTTTTGAGACACAGCCTCGGTTTGTTGCCCAGGCTGGTGTGCAGTGGCGTGATCTCAGCTCACTGCAACAACCGCCTCTAGCTTCAGGCATGCCTCAGCCTCCTGAGCAGCTGGGATTACCGGTATGTGCCACCTAGCCCTGCTACTTTTGTATTTTTAGTAGAGATGGAGTTTTGCCATGTTGGCCAGGCTGGTCTTGAACTCCTGACCTCAGGTGATCCACCTGCCTTGGCATCCCAAAATGCTGGGATTACATGCATGAGCCATCATGTACAGCCATCAAGTCTCCTGGATTTTCTTTTCCAGCACTAACCTTCTTCATCTCCCTCTTCCCTGACACGCTTCAGCTTCTTGCGGCTAGCTTTGGCGGCGTTCTGCATCTTAGGGATGTCTCGGCCATAATAAAGAAGAAAATGGTTGTAGACATCTTTCAGCTCATCCATTGACTGGACATCCTTGAGCCTGAAAAGGAAGAGACATAAGGTTTCAGTCATCACTGCGGAAAGGATACAATCCAATTTGGCTCTAAGAGGTCCAATTTCCCAAAAGGCAGTATCCCAACTAAAATGGGATCCCAACCAGTTTTTTCCAATTATTATTATTATTGTTATTATTTTTTTGAGACAGAGTTTCACTCTGTTGCCCAGACTGGAGGGAGGATGATCACTTGAACCCGGGAGGTTGAGGCTGCCGTGAACTGTGACCACACCACTGCTCTCCATCACCACTGCTCTCCATCCTAGGCAACAGAGAAAGATACATAGCTGGGTGCGGTGGCTCATGCCTGTAATCCCAGCACTTTAGAAGGCCAAGGCAGAGGGATCACAAGGTCAGGAGACCGAGACCATCCTGGCTAACATGGCGAAACCCCATCTCTACTAAAAATACAAAAATTAGCTGGGTGTGGTGGTGGGTGCCTGTAGTCCCGGCTACTTGGGAGGCTGAGGCAGATGGTGTGAACCAGGGAGGTGGAGCTTGCAGTGAGCTGAGATCATACCACTGCACTCCATCCTGGGCAACAGAGCAAGACTGTCTAAAAAACAAACAAACAAAACAAAAACAAAACCAAGACACATGATAGCCCTAGACCATATCTTACTTATTTATTTTTTTGAGATGGAGTCTCACTCTTGTCACCCAGGATGGAGTGTAATGGCGTGATCTCAGCTCACTGCAACATCCACCTCCTGGGTTTAAGAGATTCTCCGGCCTCAGCCTCCGGAGTAGCTGGGATCACAGGTGTGCACCACCACACCGACTAATTTTTGTATTTTAAGTAGAGACAGGGTTTCACCATGTTGGCCAAGCTGGTTTCAAACCCCTGATGTCAGGTCATCTGCCCACCTCATCCTCCCAAAGTGCTGGGATTACAGGTGTGAGCCCCAATGCCCAGCCCGTTTTCTTTTTTTCTTTTTTTGAGACAGTTTTGCTCTTGTTACCCAGGTTGGAGTGCAATGGCGCGATCTCAGCTCACTACAACCTCCGCCTCCCAGGTTTAGGCGATTCTCCTGCTTCAGCCTCCTATCTGGGATTACAGGTGCCCAGCTAATTTTTTGTATTTTTAGTAGAGACGGGGTTTCACCATGTTGGCCAGGCTGGTCTTGAACTCGTGACCTCAGGTGATCTGCCCACCTCAGCCTCCCCAAGTGTTGGGATTACAGGCATGACGCATACCCGGCCTCCTCTTTCTTTCTTTTTTGAGATGGAGTCTAGCTCTGTCGCCCAGGCTCTGTGGTGCAGTGGCATGATCTCGGCTCCTGCAACCTCTGCATCCCAGGTTCAAGCAATTCTCCTGCCTCAGACTCCCGAGTAACTGGGATTACAGGCGCCCGCCACCATGCCCAGCTAATTTTTGTATTTTCAGTAAATATGGGGTTTCACCATGTTGGCCAGGCTGGTCTTGAACTCCTAACTTCGTGACCTGCCCACCTTGGCCTCCCAAAGTGCCGGGATTACAAGCGTGAGCCACCGGGCCTGGCCCCAGCCCCCTTTTTCTTAAGAGACAGGATCGGCCGGGCAGATCACGAGGTCGGGAGATCGAGACCA
Organism: Chlorocebus sabaeus; assembly: GCF_047675955.1. Classification (NCBI taxonomy): domain Eukaryota; kingdom Metazoa; phylum Chordata; class Mammalia; order Primates; family Cercopithecidae; genus Chlorocebus; species Chlorocebus sabaeus. The sequence continues at coordinate 26,894,442 of NC_132919.1, read as the reverse complement.
TCCTGGCTAACATGGTGAAACCCTGTCTCTACTAAAAATACAAAAAAAAAAAAATTAGGCATGGTGGTGGGCACCTGTAGTCCCAGCTACTCAGGAGGCTGAGGCAGCAGAATGGCATGAACGGGGGGGGGGGGGCTTGCAGTGGGCTGAGATCAAGCCATTGCACTCAGCCTGGGCGACACAGCGAGACTCCATCTCCAAAAAAAATAAATAAATAAATAAAATAATTCCTGGGCTGAAGTGATCCTCTTGCCTCAGCCTCCCAAGTAACTGGGACTATAGGCAGAAGCCACTGTGCCTGTGCCTGGCTTCTTTTTTTTTTTTTTTTTTTTTGAGGCAGAGTCTTGCTCTGTCGCCCAGGCTGGAGTGCAGTGGCACTATCTCGGCTCACTGCAAGCTCCGCCTCCTGGGTTCACGTCATTCTCCTGCCTCAGCCTCCCGAGTAGCTGGGACTACAGGCGCCTGCCACCACGCCTGGCTAATTTTTTTGTATTTTTAGTAGAGATGGGGTTTCACCGTGTTAGCCAGGATGGTCTTGATCTCCTGACCTCATGATCCACCCATCTCGGCCTCCCAAAGTGCTGGGATTACAGGCTTGAGCCACCGCGCCCGGCCTATGCCTGGCTTCTAATTTTTTTTTTTTTTTGAGACAAAGTCTTGCTCTGTTGCCCAGGCTGGAGTACAGTAGCACGATCTCAGCTCACGGCGACCTCTGCCTCCCGGGTTCAAACAATTCTCCTGCTTCAGCCTCCTGAGTAATTGGGATTACAGGCGTGCGCCACTGCTCCCAAATAATTTTTTGTATTTTTAGTAGACATGGGGTTTCACCATGCTGGCCAGGCTGGTCTCGAACTCCTGACCTCAAGTGATCTGCCTGCCTCGGCCTCCCAAAGTGCTGGGATTACAGATGTGAGCCGCTGTGCCTGGGTGACAAGTTGGATTTCTAAGGGATGGGGCCCTGTGCTACATATTCTCCAAGGTTTAACAGTGCTCCTGCAGGGCCAGCCTTGGTCTGAGGGCTTCCCATAATGGAATAAACACCGCATGTTTTACCTCTCCATGTCAGTGGTGTCCAGAGCCCGGATGCCATCGGCAAGAGGTTTGTCAGGGTCAGCAGAGATCTGTTCATACTGATAAGCCTGCATCTTCTCAAACAGCCGTGTTAGGTTCTCTTTACGGATCCGCAGCTGGGTCCACTAAGGTGAAGTAGGGCAGGAATGAGGGCTCGTATTCAGCCATGGAGACCCAAGGCTGCTCTGTTCCTTACCAGAAAACCTCGTTGGGGGGACTAGACAGGCCTGGGAGGTTTGGGTTTGTGGTATCCTGGTAGTAATGGTGCCTACCCTGGCCCATACCTCTTGGGTACCACGGATCCACATTACCTTTTCATCCCACTGCCAGACTCTCCATAGGTCATTGATGTGCAACTCAGGCTCCACATACTCCTTTCGGTAGAAGGCAATAAAAGGCACCTAGGATGGCAAAGAGACTGCAGTCACTCAGAGACAATAGATCTGCTAAGATCCCCTCTGTCAGTAGATAATGACTTTCTGGACAAACAGCTCCAGGAAATTCAACAGTCAGAAGCTTGGCCTCCTTCACAGCCCTTCCAGGGCCTAGTGCTTTCCTCAATAGGAGAAAATAATGCTGCAGACAGGGTAGCATTGTTCTCGTGATCACTAGGGTCTCTGCAGGTCCTAACACTTCTTGAGTCACGGATAGGGGATGGGGAAGGGGGCTCCCATCTCATTTAGTTAACTATCGTTTCCCTTATCCCCTAACTAAATTTCTCACCAATGGGCCACCAGAGCTTGAGGTGTTACCTCAAAATGCTGATTTCGCATGAAGCCCAGGGCCTCTTTGATCTTCTGAATTGTGCTGGGCCCTTTCCGACTGAAGCTGCTGGCTGGCTGCCCTCGGTCTAGGTAATCACAGCTTTCCTAAAGTAGGAAAATAAAGAAATAGCAAAACAATGTCACTTGGTTCGTCTTACCACACAAGACTGCTTAATAACAAAGCATAACTTTTCCAGATGAAATCTAAAAAATTTTTCTCATATACACACATTTGTTGGGACTACATACACAGTTTTCTGTACCAGGCACACAGATGTATGAAATACGGGAGGACTAGCTCCCCATCTTGATGAAGTGTCTTTTGGTTCATGTCAAAACCTAAGGATCTTTTTTGCGTACCTGGAGAGAAATGGTTGGTGTGGCAAAAGCATTCCTGTAGATCCAGTCAGCTTCTTCTTCTAGTTCATCATCTTCAGCCCCCTTGACTGGGATGGAGCGGAGCTGCAGTGGAAAAGACAACAGATGGATTTTATGTCTCACTTAAGAAAAACATATACCTTTTTGGACAGAAACATGTGATCATCAAGTGTACATTTCCATTACTGTTCTGGAAATGCCATACCAGTGTTGTTCTGGCATGAAATAAGCATTGCTTTCTTTTCTTTTTTTTTTTTTTTGAGATGGAGTCTCGCTCTTGTTGCTCAGGCTGGAGTGCAATGGCGCGTTCTACGGTCACCTCAACGTTTGCCTCCGGAGTTCAGCCTCCTGAGTAGCTGGGATCACAGGTACCTGCCACCACGCCCAGCTAATTTTTTTTTTTTTTTTTTTTTGAGATGGAGTCTCACTCTAGTTGCCCAGGCTGGAGTGCAATGGCGCAATCTAGACTCACTATAACCTCCACCTCCCAGGTTCAAGGAATTCTCCTGCCTGAACCTCCCAAGTAACTGGGATTACAGATGCATGCTGCCACGTCCAGCTAATTTTTTTAAATTTTATTTTAGTAGAGACAGGGTTTCACCGTGTTGCCCAGGCTGGCCTCTAACTTCTGAGCTCAGGCAATCCACCCGCCTTGGCCTCCCAAAGTGCTAGGATTACAGGTGTGAGCCACGCAGCTAATTTTTTGTATTTTTAGTACAGATGGGGTTTCCCAATGTTGGTCAGGCTGGTCTCGAACTCCTGACCTCAGGTGATCCACCCACCTTGGCCTCCCAAAGTGCTGGGATTACAGGTGTGAACCACCGCCCCTGGCCATAAACATTTCATAATTTTTTTTTTTTTTTTTTTTTTTTTTTTTTTTGAGACAGGGTCTGTTTTTAGGCTTCAGTGCAGTGGTGCAATGATGGCCTCACTACAGTCATGACCTCCCAAGCTCAAGCAATCTTCCCACCTCAGCCTCCTGAGTGGCTGAGACTACAGGTGTGCACCATCACGACCAGCTAGTTTTTTGCATTTTTTGTAGAGACAAGGTCTTCCTATGTGGCCCAGGCTGGTCTTGGGTTCTTGGACTCAAGCAATCTGCCACCTTGGTCTCTCAAAGTGCTGGGATTATAGGTGTGAGCCACAGCACCCAGCCTGTATTTCACAGATTTCTAAAGAAAACAGTATTTCAAGAACCGTAAGCAAGGTAGAGTCTACCTTCCCTTCTCTAAGAGCTGGATTTCCCAGGCCCCGGGTGAGATGGGGTTCAAAGCCCATGCTGCACACTCAATGCTAGACTTTTGCTAGATTATTTCTTGGCTACAAGGTAAATATGGATTGGTATAAGAGCAGAGGCTGGTGGTTTCTTACCTGGAACCTCTCAGGCAGGTCAGTGGCTCGGATTTCATTGTCCTGATCTGTGAGGTGGCTGCTTTCTAGCTCACTGGGCTCATACATTTCAAAGATGCTCCTACGGCTCACACGCTTCTTGGCGGTCTTCTTGGGGCGCACTCGGATTTCACCCTCAGCCTCATCATCCTCATACTCATACTCTTCCTCCAGTTCCTCATCATACTCATTGTATTTCTCAAATTCATCATAGTCGAAGTCCACACCGAAGATTTCCTGGGCTTCTTGCAGGGCCCTGTGGGTGGCAGCAAGAGGCAGTTGGCTCAGGTTCAGGTGAGAGGAGAGAAATGCAGCCCTTGCATAGATCCTTTACTTGTCCCAAGGGAACTGAGAGGGTTAGGAGGAAGGTAAACAAAATAACCATATTCACTGTGGACGAAAGGCTTCCATTGGGGGATATTTCTGGGCAAATTGTTGTATATGGAAGAACAAAAAGCCCATCTTTGGCACCTTCAAGTGACAGTAATCAAATAGCAACAGAGCAGACGGGTCTACATCTTGCTCAGTGGACCCAGCTTCTGCTAAGGCATTACAGTATTCCCTTAGAGCAAAAGCTTTCAAATTTGTTAATTGTGATGCGGGCATTTTTTCAACAAAATTATATTAAGAATGTCAATATATATAATTGAATAAACATGAAACTGTAGGTGGAAGAGGAATGCTGGAGCCTTGCCCGTGTGGGACTCTACTCCAATCCCACAGTAGCCCTAGAGTGCAGAGACAGCTCCTAGGGTTTCCAGGAGCAGTCTGAAATCACTGCCTGGTAGAGGTTATTTGAGGCAGGGAAGCAAAATGGCTGCAAGCTGGGAATGCCCCATTTTTGGCAAAGGCCTCTGACCTCCTCCTTCCTGACGAGGCCCACTCAATCACTTTATTCCCACGTTGTACCAGACCCCACTCACGCGTCTGTGTATCCAGGAAGCTTTTTCCGCCACTTAGGTTTTTTCAGAGGCTGTCCATCATCATCCACAATGAAGTCATCAATATCTGGGTAGAAAAGGAGGGGTTGGGGCTCAGAGTCAGAGACTGAGCCAGGACTAAATTGCCTTGGTTTCTACTATGTGAGTGGTCAGTGAGCAGGGGAAGGGAAGCTCCTGAAAAGGAACTTCTTTGTGTTAAATGCTGAGGGATGTAGCTAAAGAATGGTTTCCATCCTGTTCCCATGGGCCAGGAAATCCCAACATCCATCCAAACACTGGCTTCCCTGCCCAATATAACGTACCTGACTCCTCATCATCTTCTTCCTCCTCCTCTGGAGGAGCCATGGGGGCCTCCATGGCCTCCTGCCCCTCTTCCCCTTCCCCATCCTGGAAGATTTCCTCTGCAATAGCTTCTTTTTCATGCTCCTCCTTGCCATACTCCTCCTCATCATCGTCCTCGTCATCTGACATTTTTTTGACACGCCGGTACTTTTGCTAGGGGTGGGAAAACCTGCCTTATCAGGATCTGAGGAGTCTCGCATATGGATACCACATCTCCAGTCTCACTCGTTTCTTCCCACCACAATTACTCTGACCAAGGGAGATGGGAAAGAACATGCTGAGTGATGCTCTTGTAGCCTCAAAGCCCGTCCTTGAAACTTGGACAAGACTTTCTCTAACAGGCACCCAGATTTGGGATGCAAATCTAGGCTCTGTAGTACAATGACACCGAACACCGTGCTCTAATGTTCTCCAAACTGTCCTGCGTGTGCCTCCTCACCCAGAGACACTGAAATTTCCAGGACTTTTTCCTTCACCCCCAGGGACAAAGACAAAGAATGATACTTACTCCTCTTTTGACTTTGACACCCAGATTCTCCTCAATGAGGTCAAAATCATCATCCTCCAAGCGGTCATCAAAAGAGGCTGAAGAAATAAAGTGTTGCCCATGGTGATGGGGAGGCCCTTTTCTGCTGGAACCTCCACCCAAGCCTCACTTGAGCCAACAACAGACTACTCACTGCGTTTTCTCTTCTTGTGGCCAACATCATCTTCTGAATCACCAGAGTCACTGCCCTCATCCTCCTCCCCTTCATCTTCATCATCATCGTCATTGATAAAGCCTTTCAGGTTGCCCTGCTCATCCTGATCATCTAGGTTCTCCTCCTCCTCCTCCTCATCTGGAAGACATGCATGTTTGAGGCATGGAGACTGAAAAACAGGCTAGCGGTTCAGGGCCACTTGATTAATGCGATTATCCATTTGCTCTGCACCTAACGACCCGGGTGCCATGTTAACTCTTCTACCTCATGTAAAGATGCAAAACATGGCCATTGACTTAAGAGTAGCAGCATCTGGCCGGGCGCGGTGGCTCAAGCCTGTAATCCCAGCACTTTGGGAGGCCGAGACGGGCGGATCACGAGGTCAGGAGATCGAGACCATCCTGGCTAACCCGGTGAAACCCCGTCTCTACTAAAAAAATACAAAAACTAGCCGGGCGAGGTGGCGGGCGCCTGTAGTCCCAGCTACTCGGGAGGCTGAGGCAGGAGAATGGCGTGAACCCGGGAGGCGGAGCTTGCAGTGAGCAGAGATCCGGCCACTGCACTCCAGCCTGGGCAACAGAGCGAGACTCCGTCTCAAAAAAAAAAAAAAAAAAAAAAAAGAGTAGCAGCATCTGGAAAGAATGTTTTTTTCCCCCTACATTAACCATCTGTCTTTGGGCAGGATGATCTTCCTGGTCACTGTGACTTCTCAAAACCATTACTAGATTATTATGGCCACCAATAACTTTGTTTTACTCAGTTTGTAAACTCAGCAGCTATATTCCTTTATTTTGCCATAATTCCTTTCATAAAACTTGTACGTCCCTTTACCGCTTTCAAGTAATTTCGTGGTTCTACTCTGTTGACAGTTCTAAAGATTGGGCTTGGCCAGAGAAATAGGAAACTAGGTGAATAAATATCAATAATGCTAGGTCTAAAAGCAGAAAGTATTACATATGGACTTATCTATTGGTTTATTATCAACTGCCCCCCCACTAAAGTAAACTCCACAATAGCTGGATCTTTGTTGTTTTATATTTCTAGTTCCAGGCCTAATGCCTGGCATACAGACAGATGGTCAGTTAGTATCTGCTAAGAATGACTGAAAGTTCTCAAGCTGGTACCTCATGTGTGATAACTTCTGTGCTGAGCCTGAGCCTTTCATCAGCAAGAATCCAACTATCCAAAGCTTAGCAATAGTGGGGAGAAGCTTGAGGCTGGGGCCTCCTCACCATCATCTTCCTCTTCCACAAATTTCTTGGTGACTCGGGGTACCACCTCGCCTTCATCATTGTATTCTTCCTCTGACTCCTCAGCCTCGCTTTCCACAAAATCAGACATTGCTACAGCTTCTCACTCTGCCTGAAGACAACTAGGGAAAGAAAAGAGAGAAGGATAAAAAAATGGGACACGTGATTACACAGGGGGCTCTTAAACCTTCCCACAAACAGCCTTTTAGCAACCTGCCACTGCTTTGCCCACTCAACATTCCCACTTGGGGAGAGGAGAGGAAGAATCAGATGGTTCCCACTCTTCCATTATCCATTCCTCCCAGCATTGCTTCTCTCATATGTACTTTTTTTTTTTTTTTTGAGGTGGTGTCCCACTCTTTCACCTAGGCTAGAGTACAGTGGCACAATCTCCATTCACTGCAACCTTCGCCTCCTGGGTTCCAGTGATTCTCCTGCCTTAGCCTCCCAAGTAGCTGGGACTACAAGCACGCGCCACCATGCCCGGCTAATTTTTATACTTTTAGAAGAGACGGGGTTTCAATATGTTGGCCAGGCTAGTCTTGAACTCCTGACCTCAGGTGATCTGCCCACCTCGGCCTCCCAAGGTGTTGGGATTACAGGCACGAGCCACCACACCCAGTCTCGTATGTACTTTTAAAAAGAAGGCGGGCCAGGCACGGTGGCTCACGCCTGTAATCCCAGCACTCTGGGAGGCCAAGGCAGGCAGATCATGAGGTCAGGAGATCGAGACCATCCTGGCTAACACAGTGAAACCCTGTCTCACTAATATACACAAAAAATTAGCCAGGTGTAGTGGTGGGCACCTGTAGTCCCAGCCACTCAGGAGGCTGAGGCAGGAGAATGGTGTGAACCCAGGAGGCGGAGCTTGCAGTGAGCCAAGATCGCGCCACTGCACTCCAGCCTGGGCGACAGAGCGAGACTCTGTCTCAGAAATAAATAAATAAACAAATAAATAAAATAAAAAGAAGGCAAAAGCCAGGCTACTCGGGAGGCTGAGGCAGGAGAATCTCTTGAACCCAGAAGGCAGAGGTTGCAGATTGCACCACTGCATTTCAGCCCAGAGACAGAGCAAGACTCTGTCTAAAAAAAAAAAAAAAAAGCCACTAGGCCAGGCGTGGTAGCTCACTCCTGTAACCTCAGCACTTAGGGAGGCCAAGGCAGGTGGATCACCTGAGGTCAGGAGTTCGAGACCAGGCTGGCCAACATGGTGAAACTCCATCTCTACTAAAAACACAAAAATTATCCGGCGATGGTGGCAGGTGCCTGTAATCCCAGCTACTCTGGAAGCTTAGGCAGGAGAATCATTTGAACCTGAGAGGTGGAGGTTGCAGTAAGCAGAGACTGCACCACTGCACTCCAGCCTCGGCAATAAGAGCAAAACCTGTGAAAGAAAGAAAGAAAGAAAAGAAAGAAAAAGAAAGAAAGAAAGAAAGAAAGAAAGAAAGAAAGAAAGAAAGAAAGAAAGAAAGAAAGAAAGAAAGACAGACAAAGAAAGAAAAAAGAAAAAGAAGGCAATTATACCAGACTTGTATATGTATCATCTCTCTTTCCCAGAGTTTTACCTCACTTACCATTTGAAGACAGGAATGGGCAAATGAGGAAAGAAACTAATGTAGGGACCATTAAGTGGAGATATGGTGGTAGAGTGGGATTATGTGATCTGCTCCTAGGAGGCTTGGAAACAGTAAGTGCCAACTTTATAAAAGGTGCTTTCATGTTTACATACACTATTCATACTTATTAGCAAAATCAAAAGGAAAATCTCTTTTCAACAGATTAAACACACAAACACTTCATGAACTTGAGCCGACTTGTATGAGTATTGGTTGGGAGCATTTGGGTCCAAAAAGGGCTGGGTTATGCCATTCTCCTGCCTCAGCCTCCCGAGTAGCTAGGACTACAGGCGCCCGCCACTGCGCCCGGCCAGTTTTTTTTTTGTATTTTTTAGTAGAGACGGGGTTTCACCGCGTTAGTCAGGATGGTCTCGATCTCCTGACCTCGAGATCCGCCCGTCTCGGCCTCCCAAAGTGCTGGGATTACAGGCTTGAGCCACTGCGCCCGGCCTACATTTTCATATTGCTGCCTTCTTTCCAGTTAAAGATGGCAGTGGGAGGGGAGAGAAGGGTAGCTAATGGCTACCTGAAGGTGCCTTAAGTTCTGTGGCTCTAATTCTCCTGAAAATTGTCCTTACTGAGCTCAATTAATACTATAACCAATGAACTTGAGATTAACTAAACTCAAGAAAACAAAACTGAAGATATAGGAGGGTGGGGGAATGTTCAATTTTCGATTGAGGTTTCAGATGCCACTATTTCCACAAACCTAACTGAACGCCTACTATGTACATATACTCTGCTAAGAGCTGGGGATTTGAAGAGAATTGCTCGTTTTCTTTCTTTTTTTTTTTTGAGATGGAGTTTTGCTCTTGTTGCCCAGGCTGGAGTGCAATGGCGCAATCTCAGTTAACGCAACCTCCACCTCCTGGGTTCAAGCGATTCTCCTGCCTCAGCCTCCTGAGTAGCTGGGATGACAGGCATGCATCACCATGCCAGCTAATTTTGTATTTTTAGTAGAGAGGGGGTTTCCCCTTGTTGGTCAGGCGGGTCTTGAACTCCTGACCTCAGGTGATCCGCCCGCCTTGGCCTCCCAAAGTGCTGGGATTACAGGCGTGAGCCACCACGCCCAGCTGGATTGTTCATTTTCAAGGAGTTGACTGTCTCCTAGAGGGAGAAATATGAAAAGAAGACCATAAAATGGTTTTATGTATTACAATAGACACACAGAACAGGCATAGGAAGAGAACTGGACAATAAACTCACAACACACACACAAAACCCAACCAAAATAATACGAGTCTCTCTTGGGTATTTTAAGCAATTTTTTAAAAAGTACCCTGAGGAATAATGCTTATTTACACACCTACCAAGTGCCAGACACTAACAAATATCCTACTATTTTATGTCCCTATCAAGGTGGAACAAATATTCCATTAATCCCTACACTATCCTATGAGTTACAGCACACTTCTCTCTCAACAGCGGAAGAAACAGACTCAGAGAGATGTAGTCATTTGTTCAAGGTGATAAAACTATCATCTGTTGTAAGTGCTGAGGTCTGTCTGACTCCTCATGGCTGACAGTACTACATTTATCAATAGTTCTCAGGGCATGGTCCAGGGGCCAGTCCCTTTGTTCTCTCAGGAGTGTACAGTGGAGTTTTTCCAGAGGTTATATGACATGTGGTTATCACAACAGACTGAATGCAAAAGCATATGAGAACACAGCTGTATTCTATTAGGGCAGATATTAAAATATTGTATGAGGCCGGGCGCGGTGGCTCACGCCTGTAATCCCAGCACTTTGGGAGGCCGAGGTGGGCGGATCACAAGGTCAGGAGATCGAGACCACGGTGAAACCCTGTCTCTACTAAAAATACAAAAAATTAGCCAGGCGCGGTGGCGGGCGCCTGTAGTCCCAGCTACTCAGGAGGCTGAGGCAGGAGAATGGCGTGAACCCGGGAGGCGGAGCTTGCAGTGAGCCGAGATGGCGCCACTGCACTCCAGCCTGGGCGACAGAGTAAGACTCTGTCTCAAAAAAAAAAAAAAAAAAAAAAAAAAAAAATGTACTAAAAAACAAAAAAAGTCATTCTTACTTAATTTACTTATTTTGAGACAGAGTCTTGCTCTCTCACCCAGGCTGGAGTGCAATGGCATGATCCCGGCTCACTTCAACCTCGGCCTCCTGGGTTCAAGCAATTCTCTTGCCTTAGCCTCCTGAGTAGGTGGGACTACAGGCATTCGCTACCACGTCTGGCTAATTTTTGTATTTTTAGTAGAGATGGTGTTTGGCCATATTGGCCATGCTGGTCTCGAACTCCTGACCTCAAGTGATCCACCTGCCTTGGCCTCCCAAAATGCTGGGACTATAGGCGTGAGCCACCACGCCCAGCCTATTCATTTATTTTTTAAGACGAAGTTTCACCATGTTAGCCAGGCTGGTTTCGAACTCCTGAGCTCAAGTGATCCACCCGCCTCAACCTCCCAAAGTTCTGGGATTACAGGAGTGAGCCACCACACCCAGTCCATTCTTACTAAAATATTTTGTTTTAAAAACTACTATTATTCGGCTGGGTGCTGTGGCTCATGCCTATAACCCCAGCACTTTGGAAGATGGAGGTGGGCCGATCACCTGAGGTCAGGAGTTTGAGACCAGCCTGGCCAACATGCTGAAACTCTATCTCTACTACAAATGAAAAATTAGCTGGGTATGGTGGCAGGTGCCTGTAGTCCCAGCTACTCGGGAGGCTGAAGCAGAACTGCTTGAACCCGGAAGGCAGAGGTTGCAGTGAGCCGAGATGGTGCCACTAGAGTCTAGCCTGGGTGACAGAGTGAGACTCCATCACAAAACAAAACAAAACAAAACAAAACAAAAAAAACTACTGTTATTCGTAAAAAGTATTATTGTTTACTATTTTAAAATAAATTAATAAATATTTTTAAATGTCTTGAGTTTTAATTTCGAATCTGGTAAATATCAAAGGATGTAATTCACATAAACAAAATGTCTTTGGAGTCCTAAATACGTTTTAAGAGTATAAAGGGGTCCTGAGTCCAAAAAGTTGAGGAATGACTGTAAAGACCCTAAAGAGCTGCGGTACAGTAAGCCTAGGGGTTAGGGTGATGATCCCCCATGCCCCAAGATCTCTATCCTTAAGGTCATTTAGCTTGAGCACTGCCGAAAGTGAAAGTCTTAAACTTCTGCCAATTAAATCTGGAGTTCTAATTTTAATTTTGACATTGCTCCCCCTCAGCCCTGAACTGAGCCATTAAAAATAGATATGAGTACAGCAGCCCCCACACATAGCTTGTTTTAATTAGGCTATCAAACCCATACGTTCAATCTTTTAAGGCCTCAACATCTTCAAATTAAACGCCAGCTCCTGCAGACCAGATGCCCCTCAGCCTACTTAACAGAGAAACATACAGCCTACCTGATGAAAACAACAGCTTTTTTCTGTCTCAAGGGCAGCTAGTGCTCCATGCTGCACACAGTTTGGAAAGATAGCTGTGTTCTCTTTCTTCCCATCGCCTAGGTTAGTAATAAAGCACAAGCTATGCTATAGCTGGGGAATGCCTCCAATCTAGCTCAATACCAAGACTTCCAGTTGTAAGAGGTGTGCCAGAAGCAATTCTGACTTGCTGCAACTTGCAGGAGCTAGATGTGCAGACTGCAGTAGCACTGCAGTCTGAGACTGACAAGCAAGAACTAATCTAGAATAAAGACACTAATATATTTACTTGTGTATGATTATTATTAATATACAGTATCTATGATGAGCCTGATGTAGTTTGGATGTTGTATTTAGCACTCATGCTCTTAAAAATTTCCCCATACTTACATTGTAAGTTAAATTTGCAACTGGAATAGGTCTACAAGGGCAGTCGGGGGACGGAGGGAGAGGTTTCTCTAGGCAGAAGCACAGCTGCAGAACAAGATGTGGCTCAAAGGGAGAGGCTGGTGGTTACCATGACATTTGCTGGAAGAGGAATGGAACTGGGATCAGATTGCCACAAGGGAGGCCCTCTGCAGTCCCTCCCTTTGAACAAGAAGTTGTAGGAGGCAATTAAGAGGAGACCAGAGTGAAAAGAGATCTAGTCTGTTAATTCCTTCCACTTTGCAGCTTCAATTAACATTTGCTGGGTTTTTTTTTTTTTAAGAGTCAAGCTCTGTGCTGGGACTTGGGTATATAAAAATGAGTAAAATATTCTTCCGACCCTGGTGGAGTTCACAATCTATCTCAAAAAACTTGTTAATAACGTTATACCAAAGCACAATTAGGGTTATGTTAAGTTACATACCTGGACTATAAGAGCAATGGGAAGGTTGGGAAATATCTGAGAAAAGGTGATGTTTGAATAAAAGAGGATTTAAGAATACAGTCTGGAAAAAGGCAACATGAGCAAACATTTAGGCGTGCTGCTCTGGAGAACAGCCCCAGAAGTCTAGGGCGGAGTTCAAACTACAGGACATTCCACATTGTCTTGTATCCTATATTTTACGAGCAAGGGACTAGGACTATTCCAAAGGTATCCATAAGTGAATGTCCAATTTGGATATGAAACCTAAAAGTTTAATAAGTATTTAGGGTCTACTTAAGCCCTTTTAAATCTGGAATTCAGAACTCTTTGTAATTAAAAAAAAAACCTGAAAACCTAATTACATGAAGTCAAGATGTTAAAATACAGAAAAAGTTAATTTTGTTCATTTTAAAATATTATTCATTCGGCCGGGCGTGGTGGCTCACACCTATAATGCCAGCACTTTGGGAGGCTGAGGTGGGCTGATCACTTGAGGTCAGATGCTTGAGACCAGCCTGGGCAGCATGATGAAACCTGTCTCCACTAAAAATACAAAAATTAGCTGGGCATGGTGCTGCACACCTGTAATCCCAGCTACTTGGGAGGCTGAGGCAGGAGAATCGCTTGAACCTGGGAGACAGAGCTTGCAGTGAGCCGAGATCCTGCCACTGCACTCCAGCCTGGGTGACAGCGAGACTCCATCTCAAAAAAAAAAAAAAAAAAAAAATGTATTTCTTTTCTTTCCACATTTCTTTAGAGAAACAGGGTAAGGGCCAAAGAAGAGCACAACTGAAGTATGTAACCAGATTCAGAACCCCTGCAACACAAGGAGAGATTAACGGTTACTAAACCTCGTGGTACACACATTGGGGAACACACAGTTCCTGCTCTAGCACACAGGGGTTGGCAAACCGTTCCTTTTCTCTATAGGGCCAGATCTGCCACTGTAGCATAGAAGCATACATAACATGTAAACGAATGGAGGCGACCTTAATTGGCTCACAGGCCTTAGTTTGTGACCTATGATTTAGAAGTACAGGTCTTTAGAGAACTGATGATAAGGATAGCATGGGATCCTGTAATAAGACAACCTAACCTGGTTTTAAGGAAGTGACTTTAAACAAAGACCTTAAGAGTAAGGAGGAATTAGTTCAGCAGAGGAGCTGGCTTCTTTGGAGATGGTTTGGGGAGTGATGTCAGAGATGTGTGCTTCTAGCACAACACGTGCACTGTGGCATGTACAGAGAAAGCCCAGGAGAGGAAGAATGGTTCATAAGAGTTGGAGGAGAAGTCATAAGGATCTAGGTGCTGGGAAGCCATTGCTGGGTTTTAAACGTAGAATTGAAATTAATTTACTTGCTAATCCAACAAACACTTATTATTTTCTGAGATGGAGTCCTGCTCTGTCACCCAGACTGGAGTGCAGCAGTGTGATCACATCTCACTGCAGCCTCCACCTCCTGGTCTTAAGCCATAATCTCACTTGAGCCTCCCAAGTAGCTAGGACAAATACATATATATATATATTTTCAAGATAGAGTCTCGCTTCATCACCCAGGCTGGAGTGTAGTGGCGTGATCTTGGCTCACCGCAATCTCTGACTCCTGGGTTCAAGCAATTCTCTTGCCTCGGCCTCCCAAATAGCTGGGATTACAGGTACCCACCACCATGTCCAGCTAATTTTTTCTTTGTATTTTTAACAGAGGTGGGGTTTCACCATGTTGGCCAGCCTGGTCTCGAGTTCCTGACCTCAGGTGATCCGCCCACCTCGGCCTCCCAAAGTGTTGGGATTATAGGCATAAGCCACCATGCCTGGCATAAATATGTATTTAATGAGAGCCTACCACATGCCAGGCACATATAAGACAAGGTCCATGCCCCTAGGATGCCCATATTCTGGTCCAGGAGACACACTGGCAACAAATAAAATAAACCTTGCGCTAAGAGCTAAGAAGGAAATACATATTTTCATCTCATCTAAAGTGAGTTTACTTAGGCTAAGATGTCAACAAATAGAATATGACCTGTAGAACCAGGGGGAGAGATTCCAGTAGAGAAAGTGGGCAAGAATATGGTATATAATAGGTGATGTCCTAAGGCTGATGGCACCAGAGCATGGTGAAGGCAGCAGTCTATGAGAGGTATCCTCAAGCAGGGCGTAAAGGCCGTGGAAAGTCACTGGAGAGTTTTAAGTAGGGAAATGACATGATCTGCTCTGATCCAATTCTGTTACATGTAAAATGAACTGGAGGAAGATCTGAGTGGAAACCAGGGAAAACTGAGGATATCGTTGTGGTAGCCCAAGCAAAAGATGGTGGTGGCTTGGAATAGGGTGGTAGTATATAATAATATAGTAATATAGAGAAGATGGAGAAGAGAAGACAGACTACAAAAACATTCTAGAAGTGGAAGTGACAGGACTTACTAAAAGACTGGGAAACAGGAGTAGTGAAGGAGAAGAACAAAGATGATTCTCATAGGTCTATCTTCGGTAACCCTGCGGATAGGAGTACCACTCAGTAAAATGGGAGGATAAGGTTTGGAATGATAAGAAAACCAAAACTTTCTTTTGGTTATGTTAGCTTTGGGGTGCCTAAGAAATATCCAAATGGAGATAATTAAACAGGCATTTTTGACGTGTGATTCTGGAACACAGAGGAGAAGGCTGGACTAGAGATTTAAACTTTGGAGTTGCCAACTTTCAGGTGGTAATTAAAGCCATGTGGCTGGGTCACCTAAAGGGAAGCATGTAGAGGGCCCAGGATTCCTGTGAGAATTCCAACATATATATATACACATATATTTTGAGATGGAGTCTTGTTTTGTTGCCCATGCTGGAGTGCAGTGGCACAATCTCTGCTCACTGCAAACCTCTGCCTCCTGGGTTCAAGTGATTCTCCTGCCTCAGCCTTCCAAGTAGCTGGGATTACAGGCATGTCGCCATGCCCAGCTAGTTTTTGTATTTTTAGTAGAGATGGGGTTTTACCATGTTTGCCAGGCTGGTCTTGAACTCCTGACCTCAAGTGATCCGCCCGCCTCGACTTCCCAAAGTGCTGGGATTACAGGCGTGAGCCACTGTGACCAGCTCCAACCTTTAGACATCAGATAGAGAGCAAAGGTGGCTAGCAAATGAGACTCAGAAGGAACAGTCAGAGAAATGGAGAAAATCCAAGAATGAAATGTCAATAAAGCCAAGATGAAAGTTTGGAGACAGGAGTAACTACCTTGAATATTGCAGAGACAGAGAAAGATGAGAACAAAGTATCCATTGGATTTGGCAACATAGAAGTCACTGGTGACCTTGATAAGGGCAACTTCAATGGAGTGGGCAAAGTAGATGCGGTGGCACTTGATTACTACTAGAAGCTACCTTAGGAGGATTGCTTGAGCTCAGGAGTTCCAGGTGGCAGTGAGCTATGATGCGGCCACTGCACTCCAACCTGGGCAACAGAGCAAACAGAGCAAGACAATGTCTCAAAAAAAAAAAAAAAGAAAAAAAAAAAAAAAAAAAAGGAGTGGGCAGAAGAGAAGCCAGATTGATATGAAATGAAGATTGAATAAAGGGTAAGAAAGCTGAGTTGATACAGGTAGAAATCAATGAATGGAAATTTTAAAAATTGGCATGGTAGTTTGAGAGGGATGTCAAGGATACCCAGAACATAATTTGTATGCTGATGGGAACAGTTTCATGGAGAGACAGGATTTGGTGACTGATTTTATTGGGAAATAGTGGAGAGGAAGGAAGGCAAGGATTATAGGCAGGATTGATGGTAGTGCCATTTATTAAGATCAAGAAAATAGAAGCAGGGCAAACGTATTTGCCTACAAACATCATGTTTCCACCACTCTAGGTAGGCTTTCAGAGGAAGAACTGTAAAATTCCACTAAGCTTCTCCAGACTGCACCAATTTCTGATGTAATTAAACTCCTGATGAAGTTAAAACCTCTTAGAGTCGCAAGGCTATGCTAATCCAATCTAGCAGCCACACAAGCCAACTGAATAAAAATGTACTTGTACTGGTGAAAGGGACATTACTCATGAAAAAGGGCTCTAAATTCACAGCTGATGGAAGAGCAGTCATGCTTCAGTAATCAAAACACCGAAGACTTACTAACTGGTATCTTTCAGATAAACAGTGGAACCAGACATTTTTCCGAAGAAATTAATCAAATTCAATATTGTTCACATTCCCTAATGCTCATTAATGATGTAGCTTCATACACCCTTGTTACTTCTGATATTACAGTGAATTTCCATGGAAGTATTTCCAGAGATCTTAGGCCTGTGAAATAAGTATCAGTTCTCGCGACAACCCAGGAAAATTAACTTCTCCAGCTGGTTCAAACGAGTGCCTGAGGAGAAAGGCAGAAACCAGAAGACGGAGTTTTGACTTAATAACTCATTTTGATGTTCATGATAGGCCTCTGGCAAACGTTTGAGGAAATGAATCTACGGAGAATGGACGGGCTTTAGGTACTTCTACAACACCTTCGATCTTTAGAAAGGGATGAAGGATGCAACTATCTACAAAAAGTTCTATTTGTATTATTCAGCAACATGTAAAGAGCTGGAATTTGGCATCGCCCTCTAGCCTGATGACCGAGCTGCTGAAAGCTCCATAGGATTCATAACCTCAGAACAAACAACTCGATCACCTGATCCTGGTTCAGAAGCCCCAGGTCCCTTCTATCCCCAATCCTTTCGCGTGGCCCAGTTTTAAAAATCTGCGGAGAGAAGGACTGGATGCCAGGAAGCCTGTTGATTCAACATGCCACCCAATTTACGGGTTCCGGGTGTTACCGGGCTGGGAAAAGCTTTGAGACTCTGAGCAACTGCAGCGCTTTCCTCCCCCTTCCCCCCATAGAGCAGGGAAGGCCAGGCCCCCCCTTCTTCCCACATACGGCTCCCCATTGCCTCTTCCCTTACGGGACCAGGCCCTAGGAGCCCGGTTCCCCACCTGACTCCTGCGAAAAACACGCTCCCCAGTCGGAACTTTACTTGCCTGAAGTCCGCCACTCCTCCGGTGCGCTAAGCCCCCACCGAGGAAAAATGGAGTCGTCGAACCGAGACTGGGAAAAGATAGTACGGACCCACCGCACTGCCCCGCCGCCGCCGCCGCTGCTGCGTCAACGTGCTACGTCATTTCCGGCTCTCTGTCACCGGGAGTGGGTGGGCCATTTCTTGTTGTCTCTCCCGCTCTCGGGAGCTTTCGTCCCGTGGGTGCGAACGGTAACCGAAGCGGCTCAGGAAGGCAGCTGTCACTGAGCCCCTGGAACAGAGCGAGAGTATCGTAAGTAACCAGGCTCAGCCTGTTTCTCAGGCCGCTCTAGCCAGATAAACCATAAAGATCAGACTCGGGCTTCTTCACTTCCTTCTCTCCGTGGTATCGTCTTCAGCTTCCGGTTCCGGGGAGGGGCCGCGTTTTTTTTCGAAGATTTGGGGCTCCGCGATACAGCTAGGATGGCTGTAGTACGTCTACTGTTATTGGGGGGTTTGTGGAGCGCTGTGGGTGCGTCCAGCCTGGCTGTCGTTACTTGCGGCTCCGTGGTAAAGCTACTCAATACGCGCCACAACGTCCGACTGCACTCACACGACGTGCGCTATGGGTCAGGTAATGCTGGGGATCGGGCTCGGGTGGGCTAGGGAGGCCTGGGAGTATCTGGAGGGGCGGGGCCTAAAGAAAATCTGAGGGTGTGGTCTGGGAAGGTTAGGTGTTCCCTGGGAAGGTTCCTCAGGTCTGGAGAGTCGGAGAACTGAGTTGTTCTAAGGCATCTTAATCGCAACACCACCTAATATTTGGTGAACTACAGGCCAGGCACGTTACCTATGTACTTTTTCCGCTTATTAACATTCAGGTAAGATGATACTATTGTTATCCTCATTTCACAGATGAGTTAACAGACGCAGAGAAATTAAATCGTTTATTCAAAGCCTTGCAGCTAGCAAATGTCAAAGTCGGGGTTCTATCCAAATCTATCCAGGTTCAAAGCCTGCTTTAGAGACAGACAAGAAAATTACAGAAAGTGCTGTGTCTGAAATTTTAAAGTTACAGTAAGTACTATATCTGAAACTTTAAACTCCAAGAGCTCACTCGTTGACTACAACCCTTTGTCTTCCAGCTCTTCTGCATCTTACACTTGCTCCTTAATTCCTGTCTTTTGGGCCCCTTCTACCCAAATCTGAACCTCCTTCTTATAAGGAACTTGGAGCAGTGACAGGAATTGCACAGAAACTTTTTTTTTTTAAGCATTTGAAATTAAAATGTTTAATAATAAGTTATTTGAATTCATTCATTCAGCATAGGTCTTAATGAGTTCCTACTATATGACTAGAATTGTACTACCTGCAAGAGATTCGGTAGTGATAATCAGTCAAGAAGATTACAATATAATAAAAACAGACCAAAAAAAGAAAGTCTTATCTGCCTGAAAAAAAAAGATAAGCAAACAAAAAAAGAATGAAGGTCAGCTAGTGAGATGTGAGAGGCATCTAAGATAGCTGGTAGAATTCTATCTTGGATGACTAATGATGCTGTTTGCTGAGGGAGGAAAGAGTTCTGTCAGGTGGGCTAGTCTGGTTCATGATTCCCAAAACCTATCTGATCAGTTAGACTAGGCAAGGACGTGAGTTATCACTGCGATGTCTTAATAATCCTAGCACCCATTCAGTGAACACCTAACATGTTGTCAGGCTTGTTTTTAAATTTGCTTTGGTTTCCAACTTTGGATCTACTGAATTAGAGTGGAAGTGGACAGAGGCTTGGCAGTAGCAATCTGTAGGTTTAAAAAGCTCTTCAGGTGATTCTGATGGACAGCCAGATTTGGGAACCAGGTTCAGTCTGGAGCTCCCAAAAGGGATCTCTGCTGAGCCTGAGATACCACATTAGATACAACATTAAATACAACATCTTGTACAGACTGTGGTTGAAAATGTCAGGGTAGTGGATGAAATTGCCCAGGATGAACTGTGGTTCTCAATCTGGGATCAATATGAATAACTTGAGAAACTTGTTAAAAATACAAATGCTTTTGTCCTGACCTTCAGCAATTTAAGAACTACAGGTGGAAATATATGAAGGCCAGGCATAGAACTTTGGATAATCCCAAGGTGTAAGGATTTGGAGGAGGAAGTGAAGGGTTGAATAGAAAGCAGAAAACGTAGGAGACAAAATGTAGACCATGGTTTAGTAGTGAAGTGTGGCTGTGAGGACCCCAGAGAGCTGTAAGGCAGTAACCAGAAGTAGGAGGGGAGACTTGGTTTGGCTTTTCTGAAAAAGAAAGATATAATAAAGTCATGAGCTGAGTGGAAGGAGACAGTAGAAAGGAGCTGATAGTTGGCTATATTTACCTGTGTAACTGGCACAAGGCATAATGGTATACGTGGTAAAAGTGAAATATCAAAAGTCTTTGGTCAGGCAAGGCCATGGAGCTGAAAGCAAAGCTAGAAGGAACAGGTAAAACTATTGGAGGAAAGTATCTGGGAAATATGAATGCTTTCAAAGACCTGGATAGTGAATGAAGCCTAGGAAAGCGGGTATCCCCGGTGTTTATGAGAGTAGCTCGTTTGGGGAAACCTGACAATTTAAAGCTTTTGGAAGAAATATGATCTTAGTGAGATATGATGCAGAATGGTTAAGAGTATTAGTTCTAGAGTTGGGCTGTCTAGGTTCATTCAGTCCCAGCCTTGTTTCTTAGAGTTGTGTGACCTTGGGTATGCTGGGGATAATAATACCTACTTCAGCAAATAGATGTAGATGTCAAATAAGAATATTCAAACAAAGGACTTAGGTCAGTGCTAGATACCCAGTAAGTCCTCACACACTGTGGTGCTGAGCAGTCTTAGTAACACACATTAGCTATCAGCGATTATTTGTATACCACACCCCCCCGCCCCAGCTTTTTAAATCCTGTAGCTAGATTTTTTCTTTCTTTAAGAGACATGGGAGACCAAGGCAGGAGAATCACTTGAACCAGAGAATTGGAGGTTGCAGTGAGCCGAGATCGTGCCACTGCACTCCAGCCTGGTGACAGAACAGACTCTGTCTCAAAAAAAAGAGAAAGAAATTAAGAAACAGAGTCTTACTCTGTCGTCCAAGCTGAGGTGCAGTGACACAATCACAACTCATTGCAGCCTTGACCTCCTGGGCCCAAGCAATCCTCACATCTCAGCCTCCTGAGTAGCTGGGACTGCAAGTGCACCCCACCACACCTGATTAATTTTTTGCGTCTTTTGTAGAGATGGAGTTTTGTCAGTTGCCTGGGCTTGGTCTTGAAATCCTGGGCTCAAGCGATCTGCCCACCTTGACCTCCCAAAGTGCTGGGATTGACGGTGATCCACAGTACCCAGCCTCTTTTTTTTCTCTTAAATATAAAAAAAATTTTTTTAGGCTGGGTATGGTGGCTCACACCTGTAATTCTAGCACTTTGGGAGCCTGAGGCAGTTGGATTGCTTGAGCCCAGGAATTCGAGACCAGCCTGGGCAACATAGCAAAAACCCATCTCTATAGAAAATAGAAAAATTAGCCGGGTGTGGTGGCAGGCGCCTGAAATCCCAGCTACTTGGGAGGCTGAGGTAGGAGGATCACCTGAGCCTGGGAAGTCAAGGCTGTGGTAAGCTGTGATCATACCACTGCACTCCAGCCTGAGTGACAGAGGGACCCTGTCTCAAAAAAAAAAAAAATATATATATATATATATATATATGTCTTTTTTTTTTTTTTTTTTAGAGACCAGATTTTGCTATGTTACTGAGGCTGGTCTCAAACTCCAGAACTCAAGGGATCCTCCCACCTCAGCCTCCCAAAGTGCTTGGATTACAGGCATGAGCCACTGTGCCAGACCTCCAAGGATACTTTTTTTTTTTGAGACAGAGTCTCTCCTGGCCACTCAGGCTGGAGTGCGGTGGTGTGATCTCAGCTCACTGCAACCTCCGCCTCCCAGATGCAAGCAATTCTTCTGCCTCAGCCTCCCAAGTAGCTGGGATTACAGGCGCGTGCGACCACGCCCAGCTAATTTTTATATTTTTTGTAGACAGGGTTTCACCATGTTGGCCAGGCTGGTCTCGAACTCCTGACCTTGTGTTCTGCCTGCCTCAGCCTCCCGAAGTGCTAGGATTACAGGCGTGTGCCACTGTGCCCTGCTCAAAGAATACTTTTATAATAATTGTGACCACTCGTGGGAGTTGGTCAGATGATGGCCAACTTGGTCAGAGATGCTTGCTTAGATTAAAGTTGGCAATATAAAGTAGTCTCATTTTAATTGTGAAATATAAACTGTTTTTTTTTTTTTTTTTTTTTGAAACGGAGTCTCTGTTGCCCAGGCTGGAGTGCAGTGGTGCAGTCTGGGCTCACTGCAAGCTCCGCCTCCCGGGTTCACGCCATTCTCCTGCCTCAGCCTCCTGAGTAGCTGGGACTACAGGCACCCACCACCACGCCCGGCTAATTTTTTGTATTTTTAATGGAGACGGGGTTTTACCATGGTCTCGATCTTCTGACCTTGTGATCCGCCTGCCTTGGCCCCCCAAAGTGTTGGGATTATAGGCGTGAGCCACCATGCCCGACCGAAAAATAAACATTTTTATCATAATAGTTAATGAACATGAATAATATTACAAACATGTTAAAATTATGTGATTAGACACATTAGGGGCTATCCAGGCTAGTGTCTACAGGTTAGTACTGCTTGTGCCTCAAAAAACTCTACATAAATTTGTGCCTTGGATATCCTTTGATGCAAACTCTTACAATTTTCTGATAGGACATACCGTTAAGTATGCTTTATCATATAATAACTAGTATTATGTAGACACAGTTTTTTTTTGAGACAGAGTCTGGCTCTGTCACCCAGGCTGGAGGGCAGTGGCGCGATCTCAGCTCACTGCAACCCCCGCTTCCCGGGTTCAAGTGATTCTCCTGCTTCAGCCTCCCAAGTAGCCGGGATTACAGGCTGCTGCCACCATGCCCAGCTAATTTTTGTATTTTCAGTAGAGACGGGGTTTCACTGTGTTGGTGGGGCTGGTCTTGAACTCCTGACTTCCTGATCCACCTGCCTCAGCCTCCCAAAGTGCTGGAATTACAAGCGTGAGCCACCACGCCCAGCACAGTTTGTATTTTTTATAAATATTTTAATGTTGTAGAAGAAAAAATATTGCCAAGCATAGCATTTTTCTCCCCACCCCTTCTTGCCTGTTTCATGACACAGGGTACAATATTGGCCATAGGCAATAAGGGTGAGGTTGAGCTCACTTGCCATTTTTTTTTGAGGAATGGGTACCAAATTTATTTGTTGATTTCTTACATTTGAAGTACACTGTCACATCCTTGACCTGAAATTCTTTGCCATAGCCCTTCACTGTGACACAACTGCAACCAACCACTTTACAAAGTTTTCCTTGTCTTGTCAGTTTTCCAGAGGCTTAGCCATTTCTCTGGTTTCTTAAGGTCATCAACCTTAATTGGGTTGATTTTGTGTTCAGCACAAAGAGCCACCCCTAGCTTGATATACATAGGTTCTTCACATTTGGATGCAAGCACACAAAGATGGGCTTGGCCCTTGTCTAAGGCTTTGGCAGCTTTTCAGGTTTCACCTGCTAGGCCTTCATTGCTGAGGGCGGTCTTCAGCCTCTTGTAAAGCAGCATTAATAATCCATTACACCTCCAGCAGCGTGTCTTCCTTGGTCATGGTGGGTTACAGGTGAAGCTGAATCTTGAGCACCCTCGAGCTTCTGTCTCTGAGCATGTTGTCCATGGCAGAGAAAGAGAGTTGTCTTTCTTTTCTTAACTGCAGGTAGTGGGCAGCAGTCAGTAACAGGTGTAACCTCTGTGGATGACAGCAACAGTTACTGGAGGATACGGGGGAAGACTGCCACAGTGTGTGAGAGGGGAACCCCCATCAAGTGTGGCCAGCCCATCCGGTTGACACATGTCAACACTGGCCGAAACCTCCATAGTCACCACTTCACTTCACCTCTTTCTGGAAACCAGGTGAGGTAGCTTTCGATGGATCGTTGCTGCTCTGCATTACTCAGTGGGTGCTTGTTTGATCTCTTGGTTCTTAATTGTTTCTTTTCTAGGTGTAGCTGTTCTCTTTTGTGCAGACCTGGGGAAATGGCTCTGTTTTTGTGTGAGGTTTTTTTGTTTTTATTTTTTTGTTTCTGAGATGAAGTGTCTCTCTGTCACCCAGGCTGCAGTGCAGTGGCATGATCTTGGCTTAGTGCAACCTCTGCCTCCGGCTTCAAGAAAGTCTCCTGCCTTAGTCTCCCGGGTAGCTGGGATTACAGGTGCATGCCACCATGCCTGGCTAATTTTTGTATTTTTTTTTTTTTATTTTTGAGATGGAGTCTCACTCTGTCATCCAGGCTGGAGTGCAATGGCATGGTCTCAGCTCACTGCAACCTCTGCCTCCTGGGTTCAAGCGGTTCTCCCACCTCAACCTCCCGAGTGGCTGGGACTGTAGGCATGTGCCACCACACTTGACTAATTTTTTTTTTTTTGTATTTTTAGTAGAGATGGGGTTTCACTGTGTTGGCCAGGCTGGTCTTGAACTCCTGACCTTGTGATTTGCCCACCTTGGCCTCCCAAAGTGCTAGGATTACGAGCGCGAGCCACTGTTCCTGGCCTAATTTTTGTATTTTTAGTAGAGATGGGTTTTCACCATATTGGTCAGGCTGGTCTCGAACTCCTGACCTCAGGTGATCCACTGGCCTTGGCCTCCTGAAAATGTTGGGATTATAGGCATGAGCCACTGCACCCGCCCGGCTCTGTTTTGTAAGTGTGAAGAAAATCGTTTCTGGTCAAAGTGGAGACAACAACTAAACCAAATCAAGAAATGGGAAGGACAGACAG
The DNA here is from genome assembly GCF_047675955.1 of Chlorocebus sabaeus. NCBI lineage: Eukaryota > Metazoa > Chordata > Mammalia > Primates > Cercopithecidae > Chlorocebus > Chlorocebus sabaeus. Next base: position 26,869,903 of record NC_132919.1, on the reverse strand, counting down.
ACTGGATGTACATTAGCATATCATAAGTTCTGATACCCTGTAATAAAGAAACCCAATGTTTTCCAAATTGTAGTTTTTTTTTTTTTAATGATGCTAACTAGTTACATTAGGAAAATGGATTTGCTATTGTGTCACTTATGTTTTTTGTTTTTATTTATTTATTATTTTTTGAGACGGAGTCTCGCTGTGTCACCCAGGCTGGAGTGCAGTGGCCGGATCTCAGCTCACTGCAAGCTCCGCCTCCCGGGTTTACGCCATTCTCCTGCCTCAGCCGCCCGAGTAGCTGGGACAACAGGTGCCCGCCACCTCGCCCAGCTAGTTTTTTGTACTTTTTAGTAGCAACGGGGTTTCAACCATGTTAGCCAGGATGGTCTCGATCTGACCTCGTGATCCGCCGTCTCGGCCTCCCAAAGTGCTAGGATTACAGGCTTGAGCCACCGTGCCCCACCTGTTTTTTGTTTTTAAACAGGGTCTCACTCTGTCACCCAGGCTGTAGTGCATGGTGTGATCTTGCTCACTGCAGCCTCAGCCTCCTGGGCTCAAGCAGTTCTTCCACCTCAGCCCTCACTACAGGCTCATGCCACCATGCCTGGCTAATTTTCGTATTTTTTTTGTAGATACGGGTTTTTGCCATGTTGCCCAGGCTGGTCTCAAAACTCCTGAGCTCAAGCTATCTGCCCCCTTCAGTGTCCCAAAGTGCTGGGATTACAGGCATAAGCCACTATGCCTGGCCTTGTGCCACTGTTTTAAGCCTTGGGTTATCAGGGGATGTGGACCCCTTAATGACTCCTTCCCTATCCCCACCCCCTGTATACAGTTTTCCTTATTAACATCTTACCTTGGAAGGGTAAATTTGCTACATTTAATGAAGCAATATTGATACAGTTTTATTAACTAAAGTCCATAGTTTTTTCCTGATTCCCTTAGGTTTTTTTTTTTTTTTTTTGAGACAAAGTCTCGCTTTCTCCCAGGCTGGAGTGCAGTGGCACGATCTCGGCTCACTGCAACCTCCGCCTCCCAGGTTCAAGCTATTCTCCTGCCACAGCCTCCTGAGTAACTGGGATTTCAGGCACCTGCCACCACGCCTGGCTGCTTTTTGTATTTTCAGTAGAGACGGGGTTTTGCCAAGTTGTCCAGGCTGGTCTCGAACTCCTGACCTCGTGATCCACCTGCCTTGGCCTCCCAAAGTGCTGGGATTACAGGTGTGAGGTCTCCGTGTCTGGTCCCTTAGTTTTTTACATAATGTTCTTTTTCTGTTCCAAAATACCACATTACATATACTTGCCATGTCTCATTAGGCTGTTGTGGCTGTGACAGTTTTTCAGACTTCCCTAGTTTTTGATGACCTTGACAGCTTTGAGGAGTGCTGGTCAGGTGTATTGTAGATTGCCCTCTATTGGAATTTGTCTGTTTTTCTTGTGATTAGACTGGACTTATAAAGGGTTTGAGAGGAAGATCACTGAGGTAAAGTGCCATTTTTATCCCATCGTATCAGGGGTACATACTGTCTTTATGATTTGTGACTGTTGGTGTTGACCATGATTACCTGGCTGAAGTAGTGTTTGTTGGTTAGGTTTCTCCTGTAAAGTTACTCTCTTCATTTTTCCCCTTTCCATACACTTTTTGGAAGGAAGTCACTATGTGCATTTCACTCTTACAGACTGGAGAGTTACACTCACTCTACCTTAGGGTGGAATATCTACATATTTTATTTGGGATTTTTCCATATGGGGGATTTGTCTCTTTTCCCCAATTTATTTATTCAGTTATTTACATTAGCATAAACTCATGGATAGTTTATACTTTGTTATAATCTAATACTACTATATTTTGTTGCTCAAATTTTTCCAACTTTGGCCATCAGGAATTCTTTCAGCTGGCTTTGTGTCCATTTGACAGTATCCCATTGTGTGTGTGTGTATATATGAGTGCACTTTAAAGTACTTCTTTCCTTTCTGGCACCAAAAGATGCTCCAGGCTTATCTTGTTTATTTCTTGCTCCAGTACTATAATCAGCTATTTCTCCAAGGAGCTCTGCTTCCTTTTATTGGAGAATGATATTAAAACCAAGTTCTAGGCCTTAATGTAAGCTTGTTGCTACTGGAGTGTTTCTTTTAGACTCTCTCACTTGACAGAATAAAGAACTGTAGACCGGGCGCAGTGGCTCACGCCTGTAATCCCAGCACTTTGGGAGGCCGAGGCAGGCGGATCACGAGGTCAGGAGTTCGAGACTAGCCTGGCCAACATGGTGAAACCCGGTATCTACTAAAGTACAAAAATTAGCTGGGCATGGTGGCGGGTGCCTGTAATCCCAGCTACTCGGGAGGCTGGGGTAGGAGAATCGTTTGAACCTGGGAGATGGAGGTTGCAGTGAGCCGAGATTGCACTATTGCACTCCAGCCTGGGTGACAGGGTGAGACTCCATCTCAAAAAAAAAAAAAAAATTAAATAAAAAAAAACTGTATCTGTGTATGCTTAGTCATGTATATATCCATATCTATAAATTTTTATTTGCATAGCTATCTGTATCTATATTAAGTTAAATGAGGTTCCTTTTTTTTTCTTTTCTTAAGATGGGTTCTTTCTATGTTATCCAGGCTGGAGTGCAGTGGCTACTCACAGGTGTGATCATAGTGCACTAGAGCCTCAAACTTCTTGGCTCAAGCAGTCCTCTTGCCTCAACCTTTCAAGTAGCTGGGAATACAGGCATGCCCCACTGTGGCTGGCTAGGGTTCTTATTGATGTATGTATATATGTATTTAGACTCTTGCTCTGTTGCCCAGGCTGGAGTGCAGTGGCGCGATCTCGGCTCACTGCAAGCTCCGCCTCCCGGGTTCACACCATTCTCCTGCCTCAGCCTCCCAAGTAGCTGGGACTATATGTGCCCACCACCACGCCCGGCTAATTTTTTGTATTTTTAGTAGAGATGGAGTTTCACTGTGTTAGCCAGGATGGTCTCCATCTCCTGACCTTGTGATCCGTCTGCCTCAGCCTCCCAAAGTGCTGGGATTACAGGCGTGAGCCACCGGGCCTGGCGGCTGATGTCTTTAGCTGTAATCCATTACCACATAGGTCATCCTAGCCTCCTCCCTGTGCTAATTTGTAAATTCCCACTCCAACAGTAAGATACCTTGTTCCCACCATCTGACATCCATGTATTGAACTTCAGTTCCAGTATACAAATATAGCAGTATCAGAATTACATACTGGTATCCTCCTGGGAAACAGTTTTATCAAGTAGAGTGTATACACACACACACACTCTCACGCTTCTGAAATAATCAGTAATTTTTCAATTGCCATTGTATAGAAACTGAATATTTGGCCTTAAGGATGATGGAATTTAGATGAGGAGTAGAATATAGAGAACTTGCTCTCTCACTGCCTTATTAGAAAGAAAGAAAGAAAGAAAGAAAGAAAGAAAGAGTATAGAGAACTTGCTATATTTTGCTCAGTTAATATTTGCTATCTCATTTAATTCTCACAGTTGCTCTATAAGGTGATATTGTGATCATTTTATAGCGGAGAAAACAAAGGCTCAAAGGATTTACAGAGGAAGGGATCAAGTTGAGATTCAAGGTCACCCTGACTCCCAGAGTCCATTCCCTTTTGAACTTGTCATCAGGTCATTTAAAATCTAGTTAAGAGAATGAAGCAGTAATAAAGTCAAATAATAAGAGATACAAAGTATTTTAAGGGCTGAAAGTGGTGGCTCATGCCTGTACTCCCAGCAATTTAGTAGGCTGAGGTGGGTGGATCACTTGAGGCTGGGAGTTTGAGACCAGCCTGGTCAACATTGTGAAAACCCATCTCTATTAAAAAATACCAAAATTAGCTGGGTGTGGTAGCACATGCCTGTAATCCCTGCTACTCCGGAGGCTGAGGCATGAGAATCGCTAGAACCCAGGAGGTAGAGGTTGCAGACAGCTGAGATTGTGCCACTGCACTCCAGCCTGGGTGACAGAGCGAGATGCTATCTCAAAAAACAAAGTATTTTAAAGCCAGCATGGTGGCTCACACCTATAATCCCAACACCTTGAAAGACCAAGTGGGGAGAATCATTTAAGACCAGGAGTTGGAGACCAGCCAAGGCAACACAGTTGCCTACAAAAGAAACTTTTAACTACCTGGGTGTGGTGGTATAGGCCTGTAGTCTTATAGTCTTAGCTATTCAGGAGGTGAGGCCATAAGACCGCTTGAGGCACTGCACTACAGCCTGGGCAACAGAGCAAGATGCCAACTTTTTGTTTTTTTTTTTTTTTTGAGACAAAGTCTTGCTCTTGTTGCCCAGGCTGGAGTGCAATGGTGCAGTCTTGGCTCACTGCAACCTTCGGCTCATTGCAACCTCTGCCTCCCAGGTTCAAGCGATTCTCCCGCTTCAGCCTCCCGAATAGCTAGGATTACAGGTGCCTGCCACCATGCCTGGATAATTTTTGTATTTTTAGTAGAGATGGGGTTTCACCATGTTGGCCAGGCTGGTCTTGAACTGCTGACCTCAGGCGATCTGCCCGCCTCCCCTTCCCAAAGTGTTGGGATTACAGGAGTGAGCTACTGTGCCTGGCCAAGATCCCAACTCTTACAAAGGAAACAAAAAGAAAGAAATACTGTTTTAACACTGTAATAGAAAATATAAGGCAACTATAGTATTAATTGCAAAATAAGTGTTTGGACCATAACCTTTTTTTTTTCTTTTCTTTGTTTTTGATGCCATAACTCAGATAGGAACCATGGACCATAATCTTACAGCAACGAATTTTTTCCTCTTATGTCCTTTGTGTCTTTCATCTTTTTCTATGGTTCATGGTTTATTTTAAACAACACTGGAATGGCCGGGTGCGGTGGCTCATGCCTGTAATCCCAGCACTTTGGGAGGCCAAGGCGGGTGAATCATCTGAGGTCGGGAGTTCGAGACCAGCCTGACCAACATGGAGAAACCCTGTCTCTACTAAAAATACAAAGTTAGCCAGGTGTGGTGGCATATGCCTGTAATCTCAGCTACTAGGGAGGCTGAGGCAGGAGAATTGCTTGAACCTGGGAGGCGGAGATTGCAGTGAGCCGAGATTGCGCCATTGCACTCCAGCCTGGGCAACAAGAGCAAAAATCCATCTCAAAAAACAAAACAAAACAAAAAAACGAAACACTGGAAAGCAGCTGAATTTTTTTTTTAAATTTTTATTTTTTTCGAGAAGGGGTCTTGCTCTGTCATCCAAGCTGGAGTGCAGTAGTGTGATCACAGCTCATTGCAGCCTTGATCTCCTGGACTCAGGCGATAGCTGTAGTAGCTGGGTACTATAGGCATGTGCCACCATGCCCAGCTAATTTCTTTTCTTTTCTTTTTTTTTTTTGAGACCGGAGTTTCGCTCTTGTTGCCCAGGCTGGAGTGCAATGGCATGATCTCGGCTCACCGCAACCTCTGCCTCTGGGTTCAAGCAATTCTCCTGCCTCAGCCTCCCGAGTAGCTGGGATTACAGGCATGTGCCACCACACCCAGCTAATTTTGTATTTTTAGTAGAGACGGTTTCTCCATGTCGGTCAGGCTGGTCTTGAACTCGTGACCTCAGCTAATTTCTTTTGTATTTTTTTTAGGGATAGGGTTTCACCATGTTGCCTAGGCTGTTCTCAAACTCCTGGGCTCACGTGATCTGCCCCACTCAGCCTCCCAAAGTGCTCGAAATTACAGGCATGAGCCTGGCCCCCTCTGATTTTTTACTTCAGGGTAGCCTTCTTTTTCTTCCCATTGCCTCCCACTCCTTTTCAAGCCCTTGTCAACCATGCTAATATTACTACCTTCTGTGTTTTCCAGGAAGTGAGTGCTTTTGGTGAGGAAGGTGAAGGTGATTATCTGGATGACTGGACAGTACTCTGTAATGGACCCTACTGGGTGAGAGATGGTGAGGTGCGGTTCAAACACTCTTCCACTGAGGTACTGCTATCTGTCACAGGAGAACAATATGGTCGACCTATCAGTGGGCAAAAAGAGGTACATGGCATGGCCCAGCCAAGTCAGAACAACTATTGGAAAGCCATGGAAGGCATCTTCATGAAGCCCAGTGAGTTGTTGAAGGCAGAAGCCCACCATGCAGAGCTATGAATCTAGAGGCTCTGAGCCACTGTTAACGCACAATGTTCATAGACGTCTGTTGCTGCCTCACCTTGGGATCTCTGCCACAAGTTCCTTGGGCAGTGGCCATGTCACCATTGAGATGAAGATACACAACAGAAAATAGCTGTGTTTGGAAACTTCAGCCCTGCACACTTGAACTAGTCACTCTCCCAGACTTGGCGTGGGGTCAGTTCTTTCTGAGTAGAGGACTTGCTGGTAAAGGGGCAGATGTTTTTCATTCATACTGATAAAACAAACTGAGGGGAACATCCCTCTTAGCTGGTAAACTTTTACTCTTCAGGAGCTTGGCATCATGGACTGTTAATGTATGTGATTTTTCCCCTATTTTCTCTCTCCAAAATGATAAAAATAATTTTATTATTAGTCACTGTGTTGTTACTTATTAGGTGTGCTATTTCATTAGCTGCTTAATCCTCGAGTCCTAAGACTCTTTGGAGACGCTATGAACCTCCAATGTGGGCCCTTTTAAGAGCTTTACTTGCATACAAGCCTTTTCTCTTTCTACTTTGACTTCTCTCCAGGCATCTCATCTTTAATAGATCTTTCACTAATTATAGCTAAAAACTCACAGAATACAGCATAATAAACCACCAGTGAGATGTTTGCTTTGTATCTGTTACTGCAAATGAGAAAAATGGGTAGGGGTAGAAAGAAAGAACCAGTATTTATTCACTCGTAAATACTAGGTACCATATTATAGATATTTTTATTTATTTAATTTATTTATTTTTTTTTGGAGACAGAGTCTCGCTCTGTTGCCCAGGCTGGAGTGCAGCAGCGTGATCTCAGCTCACTGCAAGCTCTGCCTCCTGGGTTCACACCATTGTCCTGCCTCAGCCTCCCAAGTAGTTGGGACTTCAGGTGTCCGCCACCACGCCCTGCTAACTTTTTTTTTTTTTTTCTGAGACGGAGTCTCGCTCTGTCCCCCAGGCTGGAGTGCAGTGGCCAGATCTCAGCTCACTGCAAGCTCCGCCTCCCGGGTTTATGCCATTCTGCTGCCTCAGCCTCCCGAGTAGCTGGGGCTACAGGCGCCAGTCACCTCGCCCGGCTAGCTTTTTGTATTTTTTAGTAGAGACGGGGTCTCACCGTGCTAGCCAGGATGGTCTCGATCTCCTGACCTCGCGATCCGCTCATCTCGGCCTCCCAAAGTGCTGGGATTACAGGCTTGAGCCACCGCGCCTGGCCAATTTTTTGTATTTTTAGTAGAGACGGGGTTTCACCATGTTAGCCAGGATGGTTTCGATCTCTTGACCTCGTGATCCGCCTGCCTCGGCTTCCCAAAGTGCTGAGATTACAGGTGTGAGCCACTGCGCCCAGCCTATAGCTCTTACTTCATTTAATTTTTACAGAATTCATATAGGGTAATACGGCATTTTTATCAGTGCAGCAGAAAAGTTGAATAACTGCCTGAATTTTTTTTTTTTTTTTTTGAGACAAGGTCTTTGCTCTGTCACCCAGGCAGGAAGGGCGCAATCACGGCTTATTACAGCCTTGACTTCCTGGGCTCAAGTGATCCTCCTATGTCAGTTTTTGATTTATCTTAGAGATGAGGTCTCACTAGGTTACCCAGGCTGGTCTGGAACTCCTGAGTTCAAGTGATCCTCATGCTGTTGCTTCCCAAAGTGCTGGGATTACAGGGGTGAACTACCATGCCTGGCTTACTGCCTGAATTTTTTTTTTTTTTTTTGAGACGGAGTCTCACTCTGTTGCCCAGACTGGAGTGTGGTGGCGCAATCTCAGCTCACTGCAACCTCCGCCTCCCAGGTTCAAGTGATTCCCCTGCCTCAGCCTCCTGAGTAGCTGGGACTACAGGTGTCCGCCACCACACCTAACTAATTTTTGTCTTTTTGGTAGAGACGGGGTTTCACCATATTGGCCAGGCTGGTCTTGAACTCCTGACCTTGTGATCCGCCCACCTTGGACTCCCAAAGTGCTGGGGTTACAGGCACGAGCCACCGCACCCGGCCTGAATTCTTAAAACTAATAAATCATTTTGGAATAGGAATCCAGCTGTTTCTGACTCAGGTTTTTTTAAGCGCACTACAATTGTGTTTAGCTTTTGGAAAACAAATCCTGGTTTTTGGACAAACGTAGATATATATTTCTCCAGAAAGGTGGATAGAAAACCACTTTTGTCCTCTGCCTACCTGCTTTCCTCCTTTCCTGTGTCAATTACAGAAAATTTGCTCCTGTAGCTTTCAGTCATGATATTGGTGAACAGAGATGGCTGCCATCTGCTGGAATTTCAGTGACTAGCAGGCGTTTTTATTTTTAGAAACTTCCGGGTTTTCTTTTTTTTTTGTTTGCTTTGTTAATGTTGAACATTTAGAGACCCCATTTTTGTGCCAAACATGGCCTGTGACGTTAAAAGACTCGGTCTCTTTTACAAGGATTTGTGGTCTCAATGGAGGCTATGAATTAGTTGAACTCCACTGTTGCCTCAACCATCCCCCCACCCCCAACTCCCTGCCTTTATTCCACTTCACTTGTGTTGATCCCTTAAGATCTCTCCAGAAAGAAATAGACAAATGATAAAATCAACATTTTAGGCTATGAGATGGTTGGGAGTAGGGCTGGTAACAGTCTAGGGAGAAGGAAGTGATAGGAATCTTGACTCAATAAACAGATTGGATAAGATGAACCAGAGTAGGGATATGTGTTGCACGGCACCCCTCCTTGACTTGGACAGAGGTTTTCAGTGAATTGGGCCTTCCCAGAGCATTCAGAGGACATACCATGGGGGAAGGCTGCAGATTACAAGGAAGATGATGCAAATACAGTGTATGACCTTGAAACAGCGTTGGAGCTCTTGGGGAGATGTGAAATCACTGATGAGAGGAATAGATAAGGGAGGAAACCAATCAGAGGAGCAAAAGCAACTTTGGGCAACACACAGGCGAAAGATGAAATGGCGTTTTATCTGAGGGAGCCAAAAAGAGAGGCTCTGAGTAAAATCTTGAAGGATATATGGAGATTAGGATGTGAGAGTGAAGGGGTATGAAAAGAGACATGACCTACTCCATAATACCTATTTTGAAATCCTCAGGATTTCCTTAGCTTGTGCTGTATCAGTAGATCATCATTCAGATACTGATCCTTAGCAGCACAGTAACTCTGAGGGACCTTTGTCCTGTTCTCTCATTTTACAGAGAAGGAAGCAGGCAAAACTATGTATTGTCTATTTTAGGTAATTATGTTTGCTTCCCAGATAAACTATTTTACAGAGAAGGAAGCAGGCAAAACTGACTATGTATTGTCTATTTTAGGTAATTATGTTTGCTTCCCAGATAAACTATTTTTTGCTAAAGGGCAAGAACAATATACACTACTTTCTGCAGTATCTTCCCCATCTCCTCCATCAGGGCCTAGTTCGTGCCATAAGTAGATTGACCAGAACAGTGTTCAAACAGTAAATGAAGTAAACACTCATTGGCCAGGAACCGTGACACGCGTCTTTAGTCCGAGCTACTCAGGAGGCTGAGGCAGGAGGATCCCTTGAGCCTGCAGGAGTTCGAGACCAGATTGGGCAACGGAGCGAGTCCTCGTCTCAAAAAAAAAAAAAAAAACCTCATTAGTTTTATCTGTGGATGGAATGAGGCGGGATTTTTGAAGCCTTTTAATTACCTCCTAGTTTCTGCCTCAGTAATTTTCAAACAGGATCTTGAATAAGATGGGAGTGCTACCATCTGACCAGGGGTGTAACTTACGCAGAACCCTGAGTCCAGGCCTAAGTGGCCAGGCGAACTCCAACTCCCCTCAAAGTGAGCTCAGCGGACCGAAATGAGTCAGCCAGGTCCACCGCCAGCCCAGGGAGTGGGCCCGGACTCCGACCCCCGCGGGTCCCGGAGCCCCGCGATTCCGGTCACCGCGGGGTGCGCCCGGTGCGTGTGTCAGCTCTTGGTGGGCTCCCTTGCGCCCTCCGCCCGGAGCCACGCCCGCTCCTCGCGCACGCAGCCCGTCGGCCCTGCCGGGTCGTGGGGCGGGGCAGGGCTGGGGAGGGAGGCCGTTGGTTGGCTGGCGGGCTGCGGAAGGCGAGGCTCGCGTGCGCACTTACGCGTCCTCGCTCAGCGTTTCTCCTGCGCGCGAGGCTGGTCGGCCCGCGGCGGCGCTGCGCGGATCCGGCGTCGGGGCCCGGCATGGCGGGGGCCTGGGCCAAGCCGGGCCGGACCCGGACCTAAATGCCTCTGCTCTTCTCCGCGCTGTTGGTCTTGCTGCTGGTTGCGCTTAGCGCCCTCTTTCTAGGCCGGTGAGGGGCTCCCAGCTGCGGCGGCGGCGGCGGGAGGGAGGGGGCGGAGAGGAGGAAGAAAGACTGAGGAGGGGGCGCGCGCCTTACTGAGGCGCGGGAGGCAGAGTGGGTAGGGTCGAGGGAGGGGGCGCGCGGCGAGTGGAGGGATCGTGAGGAGGCGCGTGGCCCGAGCTGCCGGGGATGGGCTGCGAGTTGGGGATACTAAGGAAGCGGGCGGGGCCTGAGGAAATGCTGAGGCCAGGAACTGAATAGGAGTGTGAGGAAGGGGCCTGGTTCAGTGGCCTCCCTTTCCCCCTCCATCCTCCCCTGAAAGTCCTCTTAGCCAAGCGCGAAGGGCACCTGCAGCATCGGTCTGGGGAGAACAGCATTCGAGCTGCCGGGTCTGACCTCAAAGTGCCTTCTCGCGGATACCTGTCTGGAGGCTGGGGACAGGAGACAGAGACCGTCTAGGGAGTGTGATGGCACAACTAACAGAGCCGCCTCCGCTTTGACTCCTGCTGGGGCCTTCTCTCTCTGCCTCTAGGATTCCTAACAATTTGAGGGAATTTTTTTTTTTTTTTTTTTGTCTCCAACTTAGAGGGTGGAGTTTCTGGTTTCATCTGGGTGGAGGGGTCAGTCGGGAGCTAGGATCTTGATCAGCGTGGCTGAATGTATATGACAGAGTGGTGCTTTGGAAGAAAGGAGAGTTGCTCAGATCCAGTTTCAGGACACGACCTTTTGCAAGGCTTTGTAAGACCAGCAAGGGGTGAAGGGAACCATCATTGGAAGAAGGTTCTATGAATTAACAGGAATTTTTCTGCAGGTGGCTTGTGGTCCGGTTGGCCACCAAGTGGTGTCAGCGGAAGCTGCAGGCGGAGCTAAAGATTGGCTCCTTCCGCTTTTTTTGGATCCAGAATGTCAGTCTTAAGTTTCAGCAACACCAGCAAACAGTGGTGAGTTCTGGGAAACCCTGGATATGTGTAGCGTTGATCCAACTGAATTTAAACTCTTAATTTCCTTTTTTTAAAAAAAGAAATCCTGGTGGCTTTTCTAGTTAATGACAGCCTTACCATTTCTTTGCCAAGATGATCTTAGAGCTAGTTGGAGAATGCTGGGATTGATGCAGATTGTTCAGTTAAAAATGTTTATAGGACACAGAGTGTCCAGGGCACATAACAAAGATACAGAAGAAAGATAACAGGAAATTGAAGAGTTTACTGTTCTAATTTAAGAGGGGATTCAAGGCAACATGCCTATGAAAGAGAAATTCTAATAATCCAGAGCCTTTCCTGGCTTGTCAAGCTGCTCTTTGCTTTTCAGCAGCTAGCACACAGCTTTCTCCCTCACTGTTTTAGGAAATTGATAACCTGTGGATTTCCAGCAAACTCCTTAGCCATGATCTTCCGTGAGTACCCTGTATTTTCACTTCTCCCCTAGAGGAGTATTTTGGAGTTGGTGTTTGCAGAGTGAGACTCTTCTACCGAGGCCTCACAATCCAAGGAGGAAGGGAGGTTGTTACTGAAGTCTTCCTGTTAGCTTGGGTGCCATTATCTTGTGAGACAGATATTGATAACTACTATGAAACTGATCTCTGTGATTTGAGCTGTGTTTCTAGGAAGGATGAGAAAGTGCATGTGAGGGTGGGGAATAGATTGCTATGGGACGGATGGACATGGTGGCAGTGAGATATTTCTCTTCTGGGCAGACACTATGTGGCATTGTGCTTTGGAGAAGTGCGTATCAGAACGGACCTACAGAAAGTTTCTGGCCTGTCTGCCCCATTCTCCCAGAGTGCTGGGGTGGATCAAAAGGAACTGTCCTTCAGCCCATCCTTATTGAAGATCTTCTGCCAAGTGAGACAACTTCTCCCACTGTCCTGGACTGTACTTTGGCATGGTTGGCTTTGGAGTTATGGGTAGATTTTTCTACTATTTTTAGGACATAATACTAAGAGCTGCCCCTCTTTCTCATCTGGAAGGGAAGGGCAGTTCCTTAACGTTAATTATTGTTCATCCTTGCTTCTTCCTTCCAGCTATTCTCCATTCATGTAGATGCTATAAACATCATGGTTCTCAAGGTGGATACTTCTGAGTCCTTATGGCATATTCAGATCAGTAGAAGCAGATTTCTTTTGGATAGTGATGGGAAAAGGTAAGCACCAGGGAACAGAGGATCTAGCCGTCCCATTCTTGCCTTAGAGTTGCTTCAGGGCCTCCTTATCAAGGTTTTAAGTTCTCATTCTGTGCAGTTTGAGGAGATGCTAAGATTAGACATTTCCACTTGCTTTGTCCCTTGTAGCCAACAGAGCTTGACTGGAGGTAAATGGTGAGGAAAGGGGCCAAGTGCTCTTAATTTTTTTCCTTTCCCAGGCTAATCTGTGAGGTGAGCTTATGTAAGATCAACAGCAAAGTTCTAAAGAGTGGTCAGCTGGTAAGTATGCCATGATCATTCAGATGCCTCATTTCCTCCTGAGCATAAAGTGTGAAGGAGCTTAGGGCTTGCATTCTGGGTTCTGTGACCTTAGGGGGTTCCCTCAAGTCAGTACCCAGTGTTCCAGATCATATTTTGACCTAAAACTTCCAAACCTTCTTATATATACCTTAGAGGCTTATCATCCCCACAGGAGGACACCTGCCTAGTGGAGCTCTCACTGGCCCTGGACCTGTGTCTAAAGGTGGGCATTAGCAGTCGGCATCTCACGGCTATCACTGTGGATGTGTGGACACTCCATGCTGAGCTGCATGAGGGCCTCTTCCAGAGCCAATTGCTGTGCCAGGGCCCAAGCCTAGCATCTAAGCCTGTTCCCTGTTCAGGTAAAGCCCCAGTCATTGAGCTTCTTGACTGCCTTGTTCTCAGGGATTGTTTTGGAAGTAGAAAAAAATAGTGGTCTCACTACTTACTTAGATGTGATTCACTAGTCACCATGAACTTTGACCGTAAGGATAGTTAGAGGAAATAGAGCATTTGCTTGTGCTGAGTGGCAGAACTAACATTAAGTGTGCACCTGTCATGAGTTAGGCTTGTACTATGAGTGTTTTTTTTTTTTCTTTTTTTTTTTTTTAAAAGATGGAGTCTTGCTCTTTTACCAGGCTAGAGTGCAATGACATGATCTTGGCTCACTGCAACCTCTACCTTCCGGGTTCAAGCAATTCTCCTGCCTCAGTCTCCTGAGTAGCTGGGATTACAGGCGCCTGCCACCATGCCTGGCTAATTTTTATCTTTTTTAGCGGAGATGGGGTTTCACCATGTTAGCCAGGATGATCTCGATCTCCTGACCTCGTGATCCACCCACCCCGGCCTCCCAAAGTGCTGGGATTACAGGCGTGAGCCATCATGCCCGGCCTCGTACTATGTGTTTTATATACAGTTGACCATTGAACAATACAGGTTTGAGCTGTGTGGATCCACTTATATGTGGATTTTTTTCAATAAATACAGTTGGCTCTCCATATGTGTGTGTTCTGCATCCACAACCAAATGTGAATGGAAAATGCAATATTTGCAGGATATGAAACTCACTGATATGGAGGGCTGACTTTTTGTATACACGAGTTCCCATAGGGACGACTGCTGGACTTGAGTATGTGCGGACTTTGGTATCTGCAGGGGGTCCTGGAACCGAAGCTCCAAGGACACCAAGGGATGACTGTATATTCTCTCACTAAATCCTCAGCACTTCACAAATAAGGAAACTGAAGCCTAGGAAGGTTAGCTAGGTAACTTGACTAAAGTCATACAGCTAGTTAGTAGTAAAAATGAGGTTTAAATTATTTGGCCCTAAGGTCCACATTCTTTTCATTTACCAACCTGCTCCTTGTACTCCTTAGGTTTTTAGAGACTGGAGAAGTACAGCAGGTGCCTGGATCTCTGGGGTATTCGCCTTGTGGTCCATCCAGCTTAGGCATTTGCTTAGCCTATTTTATGTGGGAGGATTTGGCCATAGAGGCCAGGGCATTTTGGGAGAATTGAGAGTGTTAAGAATTGATGGTTCTCGTGTTATTCATTCGTATTTTCAGAGGTGACAGAGAACTTGGTTGAGCCAACTCTGCCTGGCCTGTTCCTCCTCCAGCAGCTGCCAGACCAGGTCAAGGTTAAGATGGAGAACACAAGCGTGGTATTGTCCATGAATAGTCAAAAGAGGTGAGGTCTCTCCTGACACAGAAGATGGGAGAGTGATAGTGGGAGCTGTATGATGGTATCACTGGAACCAGCCTAGTAGTTGCTGAGCTTGTCTATGGGGAGAAAGGAAGTAGAAATGGTTACATCCATGTAGTGTGGGAAGAATTTAAAAAAAAAAATTATTACCAGTTTTGAGATGGAGTCTTGCCCTGTTGCCCAGGCCTGAGTACAGTGGTCCGATCTTGGCTCACTGCAACCTGCGCCTCCCAAGTTCAAGCGATTCTCCTGCCTCAGCCTCCCAAGTAGCTGGGACTATAGGCGCGTGCCACCACATCCGGCTAATGTTTTGTATTTTAGTAGAGGTGAGGTTTCACTGTGTTGGCCAGGATGGTCTCGTTCTGCTGACCTCGTGATCCCCCTGCCTTGGCCTCCCGAAGTGCTGGGATTACAGGCGTGAGCCACTGCCCCGGCCAAAAAATAATTATTTTTAAAAAATAAAAATAAAATAAGTAGGAATGGCATTCCACATCTTCCTGAGCCAGAATCTTTCTTGGTCCAGGCACCTGACTTGGACTCTGAAGCTGCTGCAGTTCCTGTACCACCGTGATGAGGATCAGCTGCCCCTTCGAAGCTTCACAGCAAACTCTGATATGGCACAGATGAGCACTGAACTCCTGCTGGAAGGTTCATGGGTTGGGGTACTGGTAGTGAGCGAGAATGGGAGGACTAGATACTCTCTTTGCTCATGCCCCATGTGGAATCCTTAATCTAATCTCAGTGTAACTGGGGAGCGGAAGGAGGGAACATACTGAGAGGAAATAGCCCCAGCTCACAAGTTTTGATGACAGTCTGTTTATCCCTTTGCAGGCTTCTGACCCTCTCCCAGTTTTACCTCTTGCCCTTCCAGTGCTCTCCTCTGATCTGTCCTCTGGTCTCTTACAGATGGGTTGTTGCTGTCCCAGAGTCGCCAGCGCATTGTCTGCCTCAGCTCCCTCAAGGCTAGTGTGCAGGTGTGATGATTGTGGTACCAAGAATTGTTCCTTTCTCTACTTTCCCGCTACATTATTTCATTATGAGTTTGTGGAATAAAACCCAAGCCCACAGTTCTGGTCTTCTTATTTCAGGTGACCACCATTGACCTCTCAGCCTCCCTAGTTCTGAACACTTGCATCATTCACTACCGGCACCAGGAATTCTCTCACTGGCTGCACCTGCTAGCACTGGAAACCCAAGGGTCTAGTTCACCTGTTCTTAAGCAAAGGAAAAAAAGGTCAGTCTGATCTTTTTCAGCCACCATCTTATCATTTGGATTCTCTGGGATTCTTTTGGTCCAAAGTGGCATCTTGTGTTAAATATGTATTTGGTTGTTTGACCTCCTCAAATCTGAGTCTCAACAGCAATCCTGTTTAATGTATCTTTCCTATTAGACTAGACTCCTTGATGGCAGAATGTTGTCATCTTTGTTTTTATGTCCTTGGTGCTTAGCATAGTGTTTTATACAAAATAAATGTTTGTTGAACTGAACTTAAATGATAAGGAATGTCTTTGTCTTGTCTGCCTTAGATTGTAAGGTGGCAGTCATGTCTTTGTGTAGTGCTTCTATTGTACTGCAATAAGAACTTAAGGTTATGGTTCAGAAGTGATGCTTCTTGGTTATTTTCGGTTCAAGCATGTGATATTGCTGGTGTTCATTGTATTTGGCCTATGAAAATGACAGTTTTATGTGAGTCAACCTAATATCTTTCTGGGGTTCCTGCAGATTACCGTTAAGAGTAGCAATAAACTGATGAGTTCAGCCTTTTATCTTCTAGGTGTATCCCATCTAAGAATCACAATAAAACTCTAAATTCTCACTCTGATTTTAAGAGCTTCAGAAACTGTTCTATGATAGGAAGCTGCAGTTCTTTTCTTACCACATAATGATGTTTTGTCCCTATGCAGAACCTTCCCCCAAATCCTGGCTCCCATCATCTTTAGCACCTCCATCTCCAATGTCAACATTTCCATTCAACTTGGAGATACACCGCCTTTTGCCTTGGGATTCAATTCTGTCTCTCTGGGTAAGGCTCTCAGATGGAAAAGGAACAAGAATCTGTCCATTAATGGAGCTAGGCCCAATTCATGGCCACAGTGGTTCCATGCAATCCCTCTTTCTCACTTTTGTTCAGATTACCAGCACCTCAGGCCACAAAGCATCCATCAGCGGGGTGTCCTGACTGTAGACCACCTCTGCTGGCGTGTGGGCAGTGACTCCCACATTCAGCGGGCACCACACCCACCCAATATGCATGTTTGGGGTGAGGCGCTTGTTCTGGACTCCTTCACACTACAGGTAGGTGGGGGCTTTGGTGAATAGGGGCCTGCACAGCTTTCCTCATCCTGTCATGCATCAGAGCACTGAGCATCCTTTTGGCAGCAGGAAGTGCATTAGGGAATTACAAAACTGTGTGCCTCCATACTTCTAATGGGATCCGTCTGCTTCTTCTCTAGGGTAGCTATAACCAGCCTCTGGGCCTGTCCAGCACCCAGTCAGATACCCTCTTTCTTGATTGTACCATTCGAGGACTTCAGGTGGAAGCATCAGATACCTGTGCCCAGTGTCTGTCTCGTATCTTATCCCTGATGGGTCCACAATCTGGGAAGTCAGCTGTCTCTAGACACTCTTCATTTGGGGAATCTGTGTCATTACTGTGGAAAGTGGACTTGAAGGTCGAAGACATGAATTTGTTCACCCTTTCAGCCTTGGTTGGTAAGTGGGACAAGGAGTCTATGCTGAAGTGTGCTACTTGGGAGACTGAGGCAGGAGAATCACTTCAACCTGGGAGGCAGAGTTTGCAGTGAGCTGAGATGGTGTCACTGCACTCTATCCTGGGCAAAAGAGCGAGACTCTGTCTCCAAAAAATAAAATAATATAAGTAAATAAATATACTGAAGTGTGTAGTGTGTAACCTAAGCAGATTATATTGGTTTAGTCTGCTCTTTCTCATTTGATGAAGCTGCTGAGCTGGAATTTTTCTTTTTTTTTCTTTTTTTTTTTGAGACAGAGTCTCCCTCTGTAGCCCAGGCTGGAGTGCAGTGGCGCCATCTCGGCTCACTGCAAGCTCCGCCTCCTGGGTTCACGTCATTCTCCTGCCTCAGCCTCCTGAGTAGCTGGGACTACAGGCGCCCGCCACCACGCCTGGCTAATTTTTTGTGTTTTTAGTAGAGACGGGGTTTCACTGTGGTCTCGATCTCCTGACCTCGTGATCCGCCCACCTCAGCCTCCCAAAGTGCTGGGATTACAAGCGTGAGCCACCGCGCCCGGCCTGGAATTTTTCTAAATTAGAGGCATGAGATGCTTGAAAGTCTTGCATAAATATCAGGCTTCTTGATATTTCTTAAGGACTTATGAAAGGCAAGACATAAAAAGACAACCTTAATCTAGTCAAGAGAGATCCATATAGCTTTTTATTTCCTTGTGTGTTTAGTTCTAGAGAATAAATGGTATGTCTCTGTGCAATTTGTAGGAGTTAAGGAACTTGTTTGGCTCTGCCAAATCCAGTTAGGTTAAGAGAGGAAAGGGAAAGTTTCCTTAAAACCTAAGGAATGAACTTAGGGAGGCATGAGGAATAAAGATAATTAAGAGAATAAGTGAGAAAGGCGAGTGAGGACTTTTGTTGCCCTTTGAGAGCTAGGAACCAAGGCTGACATGGTTTCTGGTTGTTAGGTGCTTCAGAGGTACGACTGGACACCCTGACTATCCTGGGCAGTGCAGAGACCTCCACTGTGGGAATTCAAGGACTTGTGTTAGCGCTGGTGAAATCAGTCACGGAAAAGATGCAACCCTGTTGCAAGGCCCCTGACATCCCTACCCCAGTGCTCAGCCTTTCCATGATCTCCATCACCTATCACAGCAGCATCCGCTCTCTGGAGGTAATGTTCCTGTGGAGAGGTGGGGCCAGGCTGGTTTTTCCCTCAGCTTAGACCCTTTCTCTTTTTTTTTTTTCTTGTCTTTTCCCAAAACAGAGTCTCACATGTTGCCCAGACTGGTCTTAAACTGCTGGGCTCAAACAATCCTCCTATCATGTTGTGAAACTGGTTTCATGAGAAGTATGACACCGGATTTTATTTATTTTTTCTAACTCTTATGTTTTTAACTTTTTGTGGAATTTAAAATACATGCAAAACTAGAGAGAATATATAAGCTTTGTATACCGAGGTTCAATAATTACCAATTCATGACCAATTTCTTTTAATTATACTCCCACCAATTTCCCCTGCCTCAGGCTCTGGGATTATTTTGAAGTAGGTAAGTAGGTATCAGACATATATAATTTCCACTATAAATGTTTCACTATGCATCTCTGAAAAATAAGGGGCTTTTTAAAAATAATGATCTGGTGTCATTTTGCTGAAGCCCTCAGCCCATCAAAAGACTGGAAGGAGTCAGACGATAGAGGCAGTGGCAGGTTTTGAGAGGCTTTCCAGTATCTTTATCCTCAGGCTAACAGATGGACATGGGACCCTCTTAGGAGGAGGGTGGGCGTTTTCCTCTTTGTCAGACTTCACCTTTGGAAATGGAAGAGTTTCCTTTTTAGAGACTAGAACTTGAGAATTTTCTGTCCTGGAATTTTACTTTTCTCTGTCCACTTAGCTATTCAGAACTGACTTTGTTTTTATTTTTTATTTTTATTTACTTATTTTTTTTTTGAGATGGAGTTTCGCTGTGTTGCCCAGGCTGGAGTGCAGTGGCGTGATCTCAGCTCACTGCAAGCTCCGCCTCCTGGGTTCACGCCATTCTCCTGCCTCAGCCTCCTGAGCAGCTGGGACT
The DNA here is from genome assembly GCF_047675955.1 of Chlorocebus sabaeus. NCBI lineage: Eukaryota > Metazoa > Chordata > Mammalia > Primates > Cercopithecidae > Chlorocebus > Chlorocebus sabaeus. The sequence continues at coordinate 26,850,625 of NC_132919.1, read as the reverse complement.
ACAGGCGCCCGCCACCACGCCCAGCTAATTTTTTTTTTTTTTTTTTTTTTTTTTTTTTTTTTTTTTTTTTTTTTTTTTTTTTCCTGAGACGGAGTCTCGCTCTGTCGCCCAGGCTGGAGTGCAGTGGCCGGATCTCAGCTCACTGCAAGCTCCGCCTCCCGGGTTCCCGCCATTCTCCTGCCTCAGCCTCCCGAGTAGCTGGGACTACAGGCGCCGCCACCTCGCCCGGCTATTTTTTTGTATTTTTTAGTAGAGACGGGGTTTCACCGTGTTAGCCAGGATGGTCTCGATCTCCTGACCTCGTGATCCACCCGTCTCGGCCTCCCAAAGTGCTGGGATTACAGGCTTGAGCCACCGCGCCCGGCCTGTATTTTTTTAGTAGAGACGGGGTTTCACCATGTTAGCCAGGATAGTCTCGATCTTCAGACCTCGTGATCCATCCGCCTCAGCCTCCCAAAGTGCTGGGATTACAGGCGTGAGCCACCGCGCCCGGCCCCTGACTTTGTTTTTCAAGCTGACAAAGACACTACTCCCTCCTTAACGCATACTTTTACATAAGTCAGCTGCCATATTGACTTGTGTGCTCAGTACTTTATTATGCTATATTTTGAGAATTAAATTGATGCAATCAATTCATGAAACATTTTCAAGTTGATTGTTGCAGTGGTTACTAGACAGTGTAGTTGCCGATAGAAAGGTAACTCATAAGCAGAAACATGAAGGCAGATGATAATATTATTGAGTACCTGCTGTCTATACTGAGTGTAGTATGGTAGATACCAAAGAATGAAAACACATGGTCCCTATTTTCAGACAAGTTAGAATCTAGTTGAGGAGAACTTGAAAAGTGTAAGTGCTCTTAAATGTAAGACACTAACAACTGTTAGCTCAGCACGTTAGTGCTAACAGGAACAAAGCAAGGCAGTAATTAATGTGGTTACTCAGGAACAACTTCTGGGTGGAGATGGTTCTTGAGCCAGGTATGCATGCGTCATAATCTTTTGCCATCTCTACTGTTTTATGACATGGTAATTGACAGATCCTTTTCTTCTGCTCCCTAAAGGTTCAGTGTGGTGCAGGGCTGACCTTACTTTGGAGTCCCCCAGATCACATGTACCTGTACCAGCATATCCTGGCCACTCTACAGTGCCGAGACCTACTAAGAGCCACTGTGTTTCCTGAGACTGTACCATCCCTTGCACTAGAGACTTCAGGAACCATTTCTGAGCTAGAAGGCCGTGCCCCTGAACCATTACCCCCAAAGCGGCTGCTAAACCTAACCCTGGAGGTGAGCACAGCCAAACTCACAGCTTTTGTAGCTGAGGATAAGTTCATTACCCTGGCTGCAGAGAGTGTGTCACTGAGCCGGCATGGAGGTTCCTTGCAGGCATACTGTCCAGAGCTGGCAGCTGGCTTTGATGGCAATAGTATCTTCAACTTCAAGGAGGTGGAGGTGCAGCTGCTGCCTGAGCTGGAAGAGATGATCCTCCACCGGAACCCCTTCCCTGCGCTGCAGACCCTCCGGAACCGTGTTTGGCTTCTCTCCCTCGGCTCAGTCTCAGTGGAGTTTCCTTATCAGTATGACTTTTCTCGAACTCTAGATGAGGCTGTGGGAGTTCAGAAGTGGCTGAAGGGACTGCATCGAGGGACTCATGCTTGGGCCTCTCCAGGCCCTGTCCCGCTCCCACCTGATCTACTCTTAAAGGTTCAGCACTTCTCATGGGTTTTCTTGGATGATATTTTTGAGGTGAAACTTCATGATAACTATGAGCTGATGAAGGATGAAAGTAAGGAGAGTGCCAAAAGACTGCAGCTACTGGATGCCAAAGTGGCCGCCCTTCGGAAGCAGCATGGGGAGTTATTGCCTGCCCGCAAAATTGAGGAGCTCTATGCCTCTTTGGAACGCAAAAACATTGAAATCTACATCCAGCGTTCCCGTCGTCTCTATGGCAACACACCCATGCGCCGGGCACTGCTCACTTGGAGCTTAGCAGGGCTAGAGCTGGTAGCTTTGGCAGATGCCTCTTTCCACGGTCCTGAGCATGTGGTAGAACAGGTTCAAGAGCTTGATCCAGGCAGCCCTTTTCCCCCTGAGGGAGTAGATCTTGTCATTCAGTGGTGTCGAATGCTCAAGTGCAATGTCAAGACCTTTCTGGGTAAGTAGTGTTTCCCTTATTTGCAGACCCCGTGTTTGCCTGCTCAGCTCTAGGGAGCTCTCTGAGTGATTTCAGACGAACTAGGTTATATGGTTATATTGGGAACTGTGCTGTTTTGGATGGGTGGAGTGGGATGGGTGGGCTTCCCTTCCCGTTCTTTGTTCCTAAATTTCACCCTGAAATTGCTTAGCTAACATAAAGGGAAAGCTAACACAGTCATCTTTAAGATTATTGTCTCTTGGATCTCAGTGCTATGCCCTTAACCTTCTGCTCCAGGGTTACTGTCATTTTTCAGCTTGCTGTCAACTGCCTGCGCTTGTTCCCTCAATTGACTTTGTAAATATAGATGGGTAAAATAGTGGTGAGGAAAAAGGCCCAAGAGTGCTCAGACTGCCCCTGAGTAGCCAGTGTGTACCCTTCCTCTGGTAACAGTTCGGATCAGAGACTATCCACGGTACCTGTTTGAGATCCGTGACTGGCGGCTGATGGGTCGACTTGTGGGCACCGAGCAGAGTGGTCAGCCTTGCTCCCGTCGGCGTCAGATCTTGCACTTGGGGCTTCCGTGGGGTAACGTGGCAGTGGAGAGGAACATGCCCCCACTCAAATTCTACCATGACTTCCACTGTGAGTAGAGATGGGGCAGTTGGTTTGGCTGAGGGACATTTGTGATGGGTGAAATAGGAGATGAGCTGAGGCCCTTCTGGAGTGAAGAAGGAAGAGAAGGGTAATGTTGTGAACAAGTTATAGCCTTTGTTCCTCTACCCCAGCGGAAATATTCCAGTACACAGTGGTATGGGGCCCATGCTGGGATCCAGCCTGGACACTGATTGGCCAGTGTGTGGACCTCTTGACCAAGCCCTCAGCTGACCCCAGCCCACCTTTGCCCTGGTGGGACAAGAGCCGTCTTTTGTTCCATGGAGACTGGCACATGGACATTGAACAGGCGAACCTGCACCAGCTGGCCACCGAGGTAAGGGGTGTCTTGATACTTTTTTCCTATCAGGATAATATGGTTGAGGCCTGTATAGCACATGTGGGAAGAGAGAAAGGTGCTGATATGGGAGAAGAGGATGGTTTTTTTACCTATATCTCACCAAGTTCTTGGGGGTGATCATAGGATCCATACAACACAACTGAAAATATGCACTGGGAGTGGAGCCACCTGTCTTTTCATTGGAAACCTGGTCAGTTTGTGTTCAAGGGTGACTTGGATATCAACGTGAGAACAGCCTCTAAGTGAGTGGAGTGAAGGGAGGGTCCTCCACGGGGTGAGGGACTAAGGTTGGAGGGAGGGGGAAGAGCCAAGGGGAAGTGAGTGACCAGGGCACTGAGGGCTGGGGCTCCGTTGTGAGGCAGGTATGACGACTGCTGCTTCCTTCACCTGCCTGACCTCTGCATGACACTGGACCTGCAGTGGCTGTGCCATGGGAACCCCCATGATCACCATAGTGTCACTCTGCGGGCCCCAGAGTTCCTGCCTGAGGTGCCCTTGGGCCAGCTTCATGACTCCTACCGGGCCTTTCGCTCGGAGAACCTCAATCTCTCCATCAAGATGGATCTGACTCGGCACAGTGGAAGTGAGGCTTGGGCCTGGGGTAGTGGGGAGGAAGGGCTGGGAGGGCAGGCATGGACACTGGGGACTTTAGCTTGACCCTCTGGTAGGGGAGGGGAGAAGGGCAAGGGAGAATCTAGGTTAGGACCTTTTTTTTTTTTTTTTGCGGGGAAAGGGTTGGTGTCTTAGACCTTTTTGGCTGCTATAATAATAATACCACAAGTTTGGTAGCTTATAAACAATAAACGTTTATCTCTCACAGTTCTGTAGGCTTGAAAGTCCAAGATCAAAGAACTGACAAATTCAGTGTCAGTGAGGGCCCATTCCTCATAGATGGTGCCTTTTTGCTGTGTCCTAATATGGTGGAAGGAGTCAGTGAGCTCCCTTGGACCACTTTTAAAAGGGCACTAATCCTATTCACGAAGGCTCCACCCTCATGATCTAGTGACCTCCCAGAGGCCCACCTCTTAACATCATCACCTTAGGGGTTAGTATTTCAACATGAATTTTGGGGAGATGCAAACTTTAGACTGTAGCAGTAGGGGAAAGCAGAGAGCTTAGATCCTTGAAAGAAGAGGGAGTGGGGGATGCTGAATGTGAGGCTAGTTGCTGTTTGGATTTTGGATTTTTAAACCTCTACAACCTGCAGCAAGGGAAGGATTTAGCTTTACCTCTGTTTCATCCATAACTAGGAAATGTCTGTCCTTCCCTTTGCAGCAATATCCCAACCCCGAATTCTGCTATATAGTAGTACCCTGCGCTGGATGCAGAACTTCTGGGCAACTTGGACTAGTGTCACAAGGCCTATCTGCAGGGGAAAGCTCTTCAATAACCTGAAACCCAGCAAGAAGAAACTTGGTCAGCACTACAAGCAACTTTCCTATACAGCCCTCTTTCCCCAGCTGCAGGTAAGGCACTGATGTCCCTGCTGACATCTTCACTTTATTTTGCTTCTAGTTTTCTTATTTCTCATACTGAGTCCCTTAATCATCCCTCTCATGCCATTCTTTGTTCAGTGTTATGCTCTCTTGTTGCCAGGTACATTATTGGGCCTCATTTGCCCAGCAACGGGGCATCCAGATTGAGTGCAGTCAGGGCCATGTCTTTACTCGGGGGACTCAGCGGCTTATACCTCAAGGTAAAATCAAAGAGTCCTTTCATTTCTCCTATCCTGTTCCTTGTTGTTTTTCCCTTTCTCAGTTCCATTCCCCTCCTCCATCTCTGTCTTACGCTATCCTCTGGACTGGTCAGCATGGTCTCCGTGTGCCTTTTTCTCAGCAGGCACAGTAATGCGGCGCCTTATCTCTGATTGGAGTGTTACCCAGATGGTGAGTGACCTAAGTCAGGTGACCGTTCACCTGATGGCCTCACCCACTGAAGAGAATGCTGATCACTGTCTTGATCCTTTGGTAACAAAGACCCACCTGCTGAGCTTATCCTCCCTCACCTACCAACGGCATAGCAATCGCACAGCTGAGGAGGTACTGCCTGACACAGTTTCTTTATTACCTTATTTATATTAGTAGGTATCTCAGCCTACTTGGACTGCCATAACAAAATACCAGAGACTGGGAGGCTTATATAACAAAAATTTATTTATCAGTTTTGGAGACTGGGAAGTCCAAGATTAGGGTGCCTGCATGGTTGGGTTCTGGTGAGGGCTGTCTTCTTGGCTTGCCGATGACTGCCTCATCTCTGTCCTCACATGGCAGAGAGGGAGAGAGAGCACAAGTGTGCATGAGTGCTCTGGTTTCTCTTATTGTAAAAACACTAATTCTGTCATGAGTGCCCCACCCTCATGATCTCATGTCATTACCTCCCAAAGGCCCATCTCCAGATACCATTACTTTGGGGGTTAGGACTTCAACATGTGAGTTTGGGGGGAACACAATAAAGTCCATAGGAGTAGGTTGCAGGCGAAGTCCCTGGTAATGTTTCTCATTATATTCCAAGCATGTATGTCATTAGTTTATGACAAACTCACTTGGTTTAGCTGTATCAGCATCCCTCTTTTCGAAAATACCTTTTCTTTCTCTCCTAAAAATAGTATCTTACTCTTTAGGAAATAGAGTAAAATTTTTTCCTAACACTGAAAAAAAATTGGTACGGACTTTTCCCCCAATTAGGGAAGGATTTTAAGTTGAAATTCTCAAGTCATTTAAAATATAGTGGGGGAGGGCTGGGTGCGGTGTCTCATGTCTGTAATCCCAGCACTTTGGGAGGCCGAGGTGGATGGATTGTTTGAAATCATGAGCTCGAGACCAACCTGACCAACATGGTGAAACCCTGTCTCTACTAAAAAAACAAAAAAATTAGCTGGGGATGGTGGCGCATGCCCGTAGTCCCAGCTGCTCGGGAGGCTGAGGCAGGAGAATCTCTTGAAACTGGGAGGTGGAGGTTGCAGATAGCCGAGGTCTCACCACTGCACTCCAAGCTGGGCGACAGAGCAAGATGCTGTCTCCAAAATACAAAAAACAAAACAAAACAAATAAAATACAGTGGGGCCTGGGCTCAGTGGCTCACACCTGTAATCCCAAAACTTTGGGAGGCTGAAGTAGGTGGATTGCTCGAGCTCAGGAGTTTGTGAGACCAGCCTGGGCAACATGTGGAAACCCTCTCTCTACCAAAAATACAAAAAATTATCTGGGTGTGGTGGCATGTGCCTGTGATCCCAGCTACTCGGGAGGCTGAGGTGGGAAGATGGCTGGAGTCTCGGAAATTGAGGCTGCAGTGAGCCGTGATCGTGCCACTGCACTCCAACCTGGGTGACAGAGTGAGACCCCATCTCAAAAATAAATAGGCAAGGTATGTTGATGGCTCATGCCTGTAATCCCAGCACTCTGGGAGGCCAGGGTGGGTGGATCCCTTGAAGTCAAGAGTTCCAGACTAGCCTGGGCAACATGGTGAAACCCTTTCTCTACAAAAAATGCAAAAAAATTAGCTAGGCATGGTGGTGTGCACCTGTCGTCCCAGCTAGTCAGGAGGCTGAGGTGGGAGGATGGTTTGAGCCCAACAGGCAGAGGCTGTGAGCCAGGATTGCACCATTGAGGCTGGGTGCAGTGGCTCACACTGTAATCCCTACACTTTGGGAGGCTGAGGCAGATGGATCACTCGAGGTCAGGAGTTTGAGACCAGACTGGCCAACATGGTGAAACCCTGTCTCTACTAAAAATACAAAAATTAGGCCAGGTGTAGTGGCTCACACCTGTAATCCCATCACTTTGGGATGCCAAGGTGGGCGGATCATTTGAGGACAGGAGTTTGAGACCAGCTTGGCCAATATGGTGAAATCCCATCTCTACTAAAAAATACAAAAATTTGCTGGGTGTGGCGGCGGGTGCCTGTAATCCCAGCTACTCGAGAGGCTGAGGCAGGAGAATCTCTTGAACCCGGAAAGTGGAGGTTGCAGCCAGCCAAGATCGTACCACTGCACTTCAGCCTGGGTGACACAGTGAGACTCTATTTCAAAAAAAATAAAAATAAAAATAAATAAATAAGCCAGGTGTGGTAGCACATACCTGTAATCCCAGGTGCTTGGAGACTGAAGCATGAGAATCACTTGAACCAGGGAGGCGGAGGTTGCAGTTAGCCAAGATCATGCTGCTGCACTCCAGCACGGGTGATGGAGTGTGAGACTGTCTCAAAAAAAAAAAAAAAAAAATCACACCACTGCACTTCAGCCTGGGAGACAGAGCCAGATTCTGTCTCAAATAAATAAACGTATTTTTAAAATAAAGTGAGGCCAGGCACAGTGGCTTGTACCCATAGTTCCAGCTACTTGGGAGACTGAGGCAGGAAGACTGCTTGAAGCCAGGAGTTCAAGACTGGTCTGGGCAAAATAGACTTCCATTTCTCAAAAAAGAATTGTAGAGGAACTCTAAAAACATTTTTTAATAACAAACAAAATACAGGTATAGTTCAAATGTAATATAATACATAAGCCAAGACCACTTAGTTTTTCTTTCTCCAGGGTCTGTCTCCCCACCTTGCCCAGCAAATTTCTTTTCTTTTTTCTTTCTTTTTTTTTTTTTTTGAAACCGTGTTTCTCGTTGTCACCCAGATTGGAGTGCAGTGGTGTGATCTTGGCTCACTGCAACCTCTGCCTCCTAGGTTCAAGTGATTCTCCTGCCTCAGCCTCCTGAGTAGCAGGGTTTACAGGTGCCAGCCACCACGCCCAGCTAATTTTTTGTATTTTTAGTAGAGATGAGGTTTCACCAGATTGACTAGGCTGGTCTCAAACTCCTGATCTCATGATTTGCCCGCTTCGGCCTCCCAAAGTGCTGGGATTACGGGCATGAGCCACTGCACCTGGCCAACACGTTTCTTATTCAACAAACTTTTCTCTTATCACTGCCCTTGTGGAACAGCAGCATTGGGGGCAATTTCCACACTACCTGAAGCCTTGAAGTCCTTTTCCTGTTTCGTAGGAGCTCTCTACTCGTGATGGGGATCCTACCTTTCATACACATCAGCTGCACTTAGTAGATTTACGGATTTCCTGGACAACTACTAATCGAGACATTGCCTTTGGGTTATATGATGGCTACAAAAAGGCAGCTGTACTCAAACGTAATCTCTCTACGGAGGCCCTGAAGGGGTTAAAGATTGATCCACAGATGCCAGCCAAAAAGCCAAAGCGGGGTGTCCCAAGTAGTGCCTCAGCCCCACCTCGTGCTAACACTCCCAGCTTCAGTGGACGGCCTGATAAGGGGTCATCAGGAGGTAAGCTTGGGGAGATGAGACTTCATGGGTTTGGGTTTAGAACATGGATATGGGCTTGGACAAGAGTTTGAAAAGGACTGAGTCATGGCTGCTTCCATCTATGTGCAGAAGTGAAACTATCATTTTTCCTTCTTAGGCCACCTAAGTCTTATATATTAAGTAACAGTGATGTTGGGGCATTAAATGGTCTGGTCCCGTGGCCAGAAAAAAATCAGAAGGGGAGTGATGGAGCCAAAACAAGATGAGTAAGGGAAAGAAAGAAAGTGATAAATGTCACAAGAGAGAAATAAAAGAAAATGGGAGTTAGCCGGGTGCAGTGGCTCACTCCTGTAATCCCAGCACTTTGGGAGGCTGAGGTGGGTGGGTCACTTGAGGTCAGGAGTTCAAGACCAGCCTGGCCAACATGGCAAAACCCCATCTTTAGTAAAATTAATACAAAAAAAATTAGGCAGGGTGGCATGTACCTGTAATCCCAGCTACTTGGGAGGCTAAGGCACGAGAATCGCTTGAACCCAGGAAGTGGAGGTGACAGAGCAGGACTGCATCTCAGAAAAAAAAATGAATGTGGGGCCAGGCGTGGTGGCTCATGCCTGTAATCCCAGCACTTTGGGAGACCGAGGTGGGCGGATCACGAGCAGGAGATCGAGACCATCCTGGCTAACACGGTGAAACCCCATCTCTACTAAAAATACAAAAAAATTAGCCGGGTATGGTGGCGGGCGCCTGTAGTCCCAGCTACTTGGGAGGCTGAGGCAGGAGAATGGCGTGAACCCAGGAGGCGGAGCTGACGGTGAGCCGAGATCACACCACTGCACTCCAGCTGGGGTGACAGAGTAAGACTCTATCGCAAAAAAAAAAAAAAAAAAAAAATGGAGTTACTGCTGACAGGAGTCAATGGGGGAATACCATCAGGGGAGAGTTGATTGAGGAAGTAGCATTTGAGCCAGGCCCTGAAAGCTTAATATGGTTTGAACATATAGAAATGGGGTGGAAGGGCAATCAAGGCGGAGGGAATAACCTGAGTAGGAGTGGAGTTTGAAAACTTAGTGTGTTCAAAGGAGAACCTTGAGTGGAAAAACCCAAGCTCAAAAGTGTTTTTTCTGTTCTCTCACTCAGAAACAATTGACACAGAAGACTTCTGTGACCAAATGTGTGGGAATTTTTCCCCAACCAATAAGCAAGCAATTAATTCTGCAGCGGACACCAGTTGGGTGTCCTTTAATTCAGTTCAATTCTGACACTATCTACCTGGGGACAGCATCAGATGCCAAAGGTTGACGAGTCAGTCTCTAAGCCCCCCGCCCCTTCCTTCATATGCCAGTCACAGGCTCCAGGTTGCTTTATTTGTGCTTCTTACCACCTGGCTATAAACGGGTTCCCACGACCCCCTCCTTGGGTTCAATTAATTTGCTAGAGCAGCTCACAGGACTGAAGGAAACCTGTTTACTGGTTTATTATAAAGGGTATTACAAAGGATACAGATGAAGGGATGCATAATGCGAGGTATGGGAAGTGGCGGGAAGCTTCTGTGCCCTCCCCAGGCAGGCACGCTACGCCCCAGGAACCTGTACGTGTTCAGCTATCCAGAAGCTCTCCAAATCCTGTCCTTTTGGGTTTTTAATGGATACTTCATTATGTAGGCATGATTGATTAAACCACTGGCCATTGGTGATTAACTTAGCCTTCAGCCCCTCTCTTCCCAGGAAGTGTGTGTGTGATGGGGGTGGGGCTGAAAGTTATAACACTTTAATCCTGCCTGAGTCTTTCCAGTGACCAGCCACCATCCTGAAGCTACTTAGGGGCTGCCAGCAACCAGTCAACTCAGCATACAAGAAGACATCACTTTGGAGGCACTAATGATTTTAGATTTTGTATGCCAGGAAACAGGGAGGACCAAATATATATTTCACAGTATCACAGAGAGTAAACAGTCTCTTTTAGTTGACAGAAAGAGTGAGAGAAAGGACTAGAAAGGAAAGCTGGGGTAGATCACCAAAGACCTTTCATATAGGGCTAAGGAGTTTTTGGTCCTTGTACAGTAGGCAGTGGTGAACTACTGAATGTTTTTGAATATGGGTGTGTCATCGTTTTATGAAGACAGATCTGGCAGTAGTGTGTAGGAGGATTGGAGAGGAAGAAACGAGGTGGGGAGACAAATTAGGAAACTATTATGGTGTCTCAATAAGAAGCATTGAGGGCTGGGGCCAGGCACAGTGGCTCACACCTGTAATCCCAGCACTTTGGGAGGCTAAGGGGTGGATCACTTGAGGTCAGGAGTTGGAGACCAGCCTGGCCAACATGGTGAAACCCTGTCTCTAGTAAAAATATAAAAATTAGCCAGGCGTGGTGGTGCGTGCCTATAATCCCAGCTACTCGGGAGGCTGAGATGGTAGAATTGCTTGAACCCGGGGGCAGAGGATGCGGTGAGCCAAGATTGCGCCATTGCACTCCAGCCTGGGCAGTAAGAGTGAAACTCCATCTCAGGAAAAAAAAAACACACACACACAAAAACATTGAGGGCTAGAACTAGGTAGAGGCAGTGGGAATGGAGATAAGATGGATGGAAACATTATTGTGCATATGGGAGAACTGGCCACTGGTTGGAAGGAGGAGTGAAAGGGAGAAAATTATAACAACTTGATTTTGAGCCCGATGACTGGCATGATGGGTCAGAAATAGAGCCTGGGACTAAACAGGTTTGGGGAGGTGTAGGGTTGTTAAGTTCAGATTTGGGCATGCTGAATTTGTGTCACTAGTAGGCTATCAATATAATGTCTAACAAACAGCTGGAAATTAGGGTCTAAAAGCTTAGGGCTATAAAGATAGATATTTCGGAATTTCAGCATAGAGCTAAGAGTTAATGCCAAGGATATTATAATAGTTGCTTACTGTGTGGTAGGTACTCTGCGAAATATTTTTATGTATTATGCCATTAAATTTTCTTTTTTCTTTTTTTTTTTTTTGAAACGGAGTCTTGCTCTGTCACCAGACTGGAGTGCAGTGGCGCAATCTCAGCTCACCGCAATCTCCACTTCCTAGATTCACACTCTTGTCCTACCTCAGCCTCCCGAGTAGCTGGGATTACAGGTGTGCGCCACCACACCTGGCTAATTTTTGTATTTTTAGTAGAGACGGAGTTTCACCATGTTGGCCAGGATGGTCTCAATATCCTGACCTTGTGATCTGCCCACCTCAGCCTCCCAAAGTGCTGGGATTACAGGCGTGAGCCACCGCGCCTGGCCCCATTAAACTTTCATAGCAATCTTATGAGAGAGTTACTCTTTTACAAATAAGGAAATTGCCATGCAGAGAGGCAGACTGCCCAAGGTCACGATACAGGCAGACTAGTTTGATTCTGGAGACTGTGCTCTTAACCATACACTCTGTTAGACAAACCCATTAAGAGAAAGAATAGGAAAGAGAAGGGAACATGCCAAGGATGGATCTGAGGAGCGTAGACCTCGGAGAAGGAAGAGGGCCTGGAGACATAATCAGGGGAAGCAGCAGACCTAGGAGAACATAATATCATTGATGGCAAGAGAGTGGTTTCAAGTGGAAAAGAGTGGTCACATAGCATGTAAAATAATACAAAATGAGAAAAGGAATAAAATGGGGGTAAGGGAGAGATCATAGAGTAATACCTAAGAGAAAAAAGTGTTACCTAGCATTTCTCAGTTTCTGTTGGGAATCTGTTCTTTTAGTAAAATTGAGGGGAGGCCGGGCGAGGTGGCTCACGCCTGTAATCCCAGCACTTTGGGAGGCCGAGGTGGGCGGATCACCTGAGGTCAGGAGTTTGAGACAAGCCTGGCCAACATGGCAAAACCGGTCTCTACTAAAAAAACACAAAATTAGCAGGTATGGTGGCACGCACCTGTAGTCCCAGCTAGGAGAATCGCTTGAACCAGGAGGTGAAGGTTGCCGTGAGCCGAGATCAGGCCACTGCACTCCAGCCTGGGTGACAGAGCAAGACTCCGTCTCCAAAAAAAAAAAAAAAGAAGGGAAAATGAAATAACTCTTGTTTTGCCTTCATGGGTCAAGGGATGGCTGGGCTAGAGTTCTAGGTTTGGGAGGATGTATTCTAAGCCCTTATCTAGCCGGATAAATTGAGAGAAGATGAGTTTGGCTCTGGAAAGGAAAAAGTCTTTCCCTTTGAGACTGTGACCTTTCCCTGCTTCCTATTTCTCTGCCAGGTGCTTACATGTTGCAGAAACTAATTGAAGAGACAGACAGGTTTGTAGTGTTCACAGAAGAGGAATCAGGCATGAGTGACCAGTTGTGTGGCATTGCTGCCTGCCAGACGGATGACATATACAACCGAAACTGCCTTATTGAACTGGTCAACTGTCAGGTACCTTCTCTTTACAAGTTACCTCAACATCAGGCTAGATCATGATCATATTGTTCACCTTCCCCCACCTCTAAATATGAATGGGTAAATAGAGCTCCAAAAAATTTGTCCTTCTCATAGGTATCATAGATAATCACTTCTATGTCCAGACGCCAGTAAAATTTCCTCAGTAAGCCAGAATTAGATCTAGCTGCAGTGGTTGATACAATGTGCTCACTAATCTTCTCATCTTCCTTGGTAGCTTAACTCTGCTTCTGTCTCTGGCATAGATGGTTCTTCGTGGAGCAGAGACAGAAGGCTGTGTCATTGTGTCAGCTGCCAAAGCCCAACTGCTGCAGTGCCAGCACCATCCAGCCTGGTATGGTGATACATTGAAGCAAAAGACATCCTGGACTTGCCTCTTGGATGGCATGCAGTACTTTGCCACCACTGAGAGCAGCCCCACGGAGCAGGATGGCCGACAGCTCTGGTTAGAGGTTAGTGAGTGGATTTGTGAAGGCCCATTATATTCCTGGTTTTCCATAGACTTTCTAATGGCTAGAATATTCTTGACAGTAACCTACTGTTACTAGCTTAGCAGAATAATGAGGCTGATAACACCTTGAATGTGGGCAGTCTCTGGTCTGGAAGCGTGTAGTACTGTTTTTTTTTTTCCCTCATGGTGGTCTATTTCATTGCAAAAGAAATTCTCATTTCCCAGAACTAGTATAAAATAGACTGGAACTTTTTTACTCCTTAAGATTGCTGATCCCTATTAATGTTCACACTAATCAGCAGGCAGCCAAGAAAACAGGCAGTGACTCAGAATTTTCGATAAGTTCACTATCTGCCCATTCTCTGTCCTCTCATGAAAATGACTGATTGGTTATTTCAGCAAGGCAGTGAGGTTGAATGAAAGACTGTCTAGGAGTCAGGTTATGTGAGTTCTAATGATAGCTTTCCCATTATAGTAGCCATGAGCTCTTGGACAAGTCACCTTTAATTGTGAAATGGAATTGATACTTCACCCTCACAAGATTGTTGAAAGGATCCCATAATAAGGTGCTTTGAAAATATAAATCTTTATTCAGGTGGAAAATACTCTTATTTTTTTTTTTTAAGTCAGTATATATGGGGAGGTCTTAAGTGTGTGGCAAGATAATGTGGTTTTGTTTGTTTTTTGAGACAGAGTCTTGCTCTGTAACCCAGGCTGGAGTGCAGTGGCATGAACTCGGCTCACTGCAACCTCTGCCTCCCGGGTTCAAGCCATTTTCCTGCCTCAGCCTCCTGAGTAGCTGGGATTACAGGCGCGCCCCCACCATGACCGCCTAATTTTTGTATTTTTAGTAGAGACGGGGTTTCACCCTGTTGGCCAGGCTGGTCTTGAGCTCCTGACCTCTTGATCCGCCCGCCTCGGCCTCCCAAAGTGTTGGGATTACAGGCTTATGCCCCACCCAGCCGAGATAATGTTTTTGTTAGATGGTGAGATTGTGAGCAGTTGGCAGAAATAAGGGAAGGAGCCTGTCTTTGCATTGCATGGTTGTTAATTTGCTTTTCAGCTTCTTGGTAAAACTGAACCAGATTATTTTACCTGTAACTTCTTTTTCCCCCTCTGTAACTTCTAAGATATAATATCATCAGAATTATTGGAGAGTCTATTGGTTATGAGATATGCCTAGTCAATATTGTGCATTATTACTTATTTAACAGGTGTTAAGTGCCCACATTGTCTTGGGCATGGTACACCCCCAAATGAGTTACAGGATCTAGCTGTATCTGATAAGGACCACAGTGATAAATCAATTTGCAATTCTTAGTGGGGATAAAAGGGTCTCTCTTCTCACCTCCCTGGCTGATGCTTCTTATATCAAGGACCTTAGGGCTTAGTCCAGGCAACCTCAAGTGTAATAAGAGGTAATGAGCATTTAGATCAGATGTCAGGCTGGGTGCGGTGGCTCACGCCTATAATCCCAGCACTTTGGGAGGCCGAGGCAAGTGGATCACGAGGTTAGAAGTTCAAGACTACCCTGGCCAAGATGGTGAAACCCCGTCTCTACTAAAAATACAAAAATTAGCCGGGCGTGGTGGTGGGCGCCTATAATTCCAGCTACTCGGGAGGCTGAGGCAGAGAATTGCTTGAACCCAGGAGGTGGAGGTTGCAGTGAGCCGATATCGTACCACTGCACTCCAGCCTGAGCAACAGAGCAAGACTCCGTCTCAAAAAAAATAAAAATAAAAAGATCAGATGTCAAGCCAAGTAAGGGACTGGTTGTTGGTAGTATGAGAAGTCATGCTGATATATAAGAGCTGTGGTTCATTCAGGCAAGCAGTGCTCTTTATCAGTAGTCTTAGGAGGTAAGCACAGGTGTTAACTACCCATGCAGAAGTAGAATGGATGAGCTGTTGGATCTTTCTGGCATTTTCTGCACCTCTGCTGCTTTTAGGCATGCCTTCTTTGGCATGTGAACTCTTGCCCCCTGCCCCCCACCCCCCTCAGGCTGTGATACTAGTGTTAGAGTGGAACGTCTTTAACATCTTTGGTTTAGGTACGAGGGACTTTGGTCTGGCCTTTCCTATATTTTTTTGAGGCTTGACAGATCCACCATCTGCTGTGGTCTTCCCATCTCACTCATTTTGTTACTCACTCTGACTTCAGCTTGGCAGAGTGAATAAAAATAATTCAATTCCCTTCCCCCATGGCAACATTGTCAGAGTGGTTATCTATCTGAAGATAGAAAACAGCAAGAACACAAATGGAACAAATGCCAAAATGGGTGGGAAAGTAATTTTTTTTTAATGAGATATTTTGCCCAAGACATGATTAGATTTGAACCTTGCTCATTGTTTTTCTGGCTCGAGACCTGTGGGCCTGGCAAAGTGTGCATGTAATGCAGTTGGGTTGGAGAATTTGGGTAAACTGGGGCAAGAGAATGAGACAAGTATGTCCTCTATCCTGGGAGATGGTTCAAGCTATTCCATGCAGTGGAGGTCTAGATAGTAAGTGTAACTACTTGAAATATGGAGATCTGTCACCCAGTTGTCCAGGACAAGCCACTGTTTCCCCAGGAGCTAAAGTTGCCTGCATCTCTGTCTTCAGGTGAAGAATATCGAGGAGCACCGGCAGCGTAGTTTGGACTCTGTGCAGGAGCTGATGGAGAGTGGGCAGGCAGTGGGCGGCATGGTTACCACAACCACAGGTCAGCCCTCCCCCTCCTCTGCATCAAATAATTAGGAACAGATGTGCATCCCAAAGGGACCTCATTTTCCTTCCTATTCTTAACGTCAATGTATGCTGTAGTAGGACCATTTTGTGCTAGGCTAGGTTGAAAGTGGTGTTTCTGGAGTTTCCGAGACATAGCTGGGAGGCTCTCAGATTACCTTTATTGAGAATGTCTTTTTCTTATCTCTTTCCCACCTCTTCCCAGATTGGAACCAGCCAGCTGAGGCACAACAAGCCCAGCAAGTCCAGCGGATCATTTCGCGTTGCAGCTGCCGAATGTACTATATTAGTTACAGCCATGACATTGATCCTGAGCTAGCAACTCAGATTAAGCCACCTGAAGTTCTTGAGAACCAGGAAAAGGAAGATCTCCTAAAGAAGCAGGAAGGTATTCAGGGCTTGAAAGGCTTTTAGGAGAGAACTAGGGAAATTGGTAAAGTAGTTATTTCGTTGGTGATTCTGAGATAGTAGAGTTATTAAAAGTCCACTGTGCACTGGCATTAATGTTTCACTTTGCTCTGCTTTTTGTAAGTTCTGCTATGAGAAAATAATCTCTATTCTTAGAGGGAGCTGGGATGAATGGGCATTCTTTATGATTCTGAAATAAACATATTTCTACCCATGAGCACCTCTCACCCTTTCTGTGGGGTTGACTAGTAGGGTGGTTCCAAATGTGGGTAAAGAGATGGAGTAGATATTTAGGTACAAACTTGAGCCTTTTATTTAGCTGCTAACAATTATCTAGGGGCTGTGGATACCTTCACCCTTATCCACCATGAGCTGGAAATTTCCACCAACCCAGCTCAGTATGCCATGATCCTGGACATTGTCAACAACTTGCTGCTCCACGTAGAACCTAAGCGGAAGGTGAGCATGGGCCCTTGTAGAATGCTGGTTAGCCTCACAGGAACACCCAGACTTTGTGCTTTATTTGGGCTTCTGTAAGAAAAGCCATGCTTCACACTGAAAAAGGGCCTTGTGGTTGATACATTCTCTTAGTCAGCAGTGACCATTGAAATTCCACTTATTTAGGAAAGGCCTGAATGTCTCTCAAACTGTAGGGCTTGTTTGCCTGATTGTTTTCTCCTAGTTATTTCTCTACTGAGTCACCTGGACACCTCTAAAAACATTTACTATTCCCTGCTTCCACCTCCATCCCCATCCTATTGGGCCTGACTTATTGTGAAATCCACATTGCCAAATTTTCTGCATTGACCTACTACTGTTGCTATTAACAGTGACAGATAAAGGTTAGCTTTCTAGAAAAGACCCCCCCATTTCTTTCTCCTTTCTCTATTTCACTTTACTACAAGACTTGTCTACTTAAAAATTGTATTCATTTCCCTTTCCATTCCTTTAGGAGCATAGTGAGAAGAAGCAACGGGTCAGGTTCCAGCTTGAGATCTCTAGCAATCCAGAGGAGCAACGCAGCAGCATACTGCATTTGCAGGAGGCTGTGCGGCAGCATGTGGCCCAAATACGACAGCTTGAGAAGCAGATGTATTCTATCATGAAGGTAGTCACTGCAGATAGATAGTTCGAGGACCAGGAAGTCTCCTAGAACAAGGGTTATCTCTCAGTTTCTATCCTGGTTCCCTAGTCTTTGCAGGATGACAGTAAGAATGAGAATCTGCTTGACCTGAACCAGAAGCTTCAGTTGCAGTTAAACCAGGAGAAGGCCAACCTGCAGCTGGAAAGTGAAGAACTGAATATCCTCATCAGGTGCCCCAGCATTCTTTCCTTGCCCTTTTCCAGTGCCCCAGCTACAGGCAGTTCTCTTTCTTGAGGTCTAGTGTGCATTATCAAAGGCTGATGTAGGAGTAGGTTCAGGCAGCTCTTCCTGAATAAGAAAATGGGTAGTTGGGAAGGATCACTTTTCTTTTTTTTTTTAGAGACAAGGTGGTCTCACTACGTTGACCAGGCTGGTCTGGAACTCCTGGGCTCAAGCAGTCCTTCTGCCTTGGCCTCCCAAAGTGCTGGGATTACAGGCGTGAGCTGGGATTACCACACCCAGCTGAAAGATCACTGTGGTCGCCTTGATACTATGCATCTGAACTGAAAAGATCTTTTTTTTTTTTAATGAACCTGACATAGATATATGAAAATATCTTGAAGTTGATCAGCATACAATTGCAGATAAAATTGTAGGAATTATTAGTGTGAAGTCACTACTTTATCAACAAGCTATAGAGCTGAAAGTTGGGATTTGTGCTTCTATGACCTAGAATGTCAGCAGCAATAAATTCAGTAAAAAAAATTTAGGGACTGGCTAACCCAGAATAGGTTAATTTCTGAGTTTACCTCCTGCATCATTCTAGAGCATTCTATCCCACCCCCTACCCATGTGCTATTTCCCTTACTGGCTTTGGCTCCCCTGTCCACTTATAGGTGTTTTAAGGATTTCCAACTGCAGCGGGCTAACAAGATGGAGCTGCGAAAGCAGCAAGAAGATGTGAGTGTGGTCCGTCGCACTGAGTTTTACTTTGCTCAGGCACGGTGGCGCCTGACAGAGGAAGATGGACAGCTGGGAATTGCTGAATTAGAACTGCAGAGGTTCCTCTACAGCAAGGTATCTGGGGTATATGGTCACACAAAGGCAGCTGTATTGAGAAACATTGACCTAGCGTAGGAGTCTAACTCATAAAAGAGAAATAAAAAGGGGCTAATTATTATATGATTATTAATGATAGTATGATTGGAAACATGAGCAGAGTTTCCTTTGACACATCTGTTTATAATGAATGATACACATACAGCTCTGATGCCATAGGGGAAAGTAACAATGAACAAAGAAATAAAATATTTTTCAAAAAAAAGATACAGGCCATGTGTGGTGGTTCATGCCTATAATCCCATAACTCTGGGAGGCTGAGGTGGGAGGATTGCTTGAAGTCAAGAGTTCAACAAAAATTTTAAAAATTAGCTGGGCATCGTGGTGCATACCTGTGGTCCCAGCTACTTGGTAGGCTGAGGCAGGAGGATTGCTTGAGCCCTGGAGTTCGAGCCTGCAGTGAGCTGTGATCACACCACTGCACTCCAGCCTGGGCAACAGAGTGAGACCCTGTCTCTGAAAAAGAAAATAAATAATTAAAAACATATATGATAGGCCGGGCATGGTGGCTCACACCTATAATCCCAGCACTCTGGAAGGCCGAGGCAGGTGCATCACCTGAGGTCAGGAGTTGAAGACCAGCCAACACGGTGAAACCCCATCTCTACTAATAATACAAAAATTAGCCAGGCGTGGTGGTGCACCCCTGTGGTCCCAGCTACTCGGGAGGCTGAGGCAGGAGAATCGTTTGAACCTGGGAGGTGGATGTTGCAGTGAGCCAAGATCGTGCCACTGCACTTCAGCCTGGGCAACAGAGTAAGACCCTATCTCAAAAAAAATAAGATACAGATACAGATGAGTTTGATCAAATGCTTCTCTTGCTGAGTAAGAAGATGATCCCTAGAAGTATGGTCCAGAGGCAAATAATCTTTCATGTCCAGCTTGGAATAGAATATTCTAATACTGACATTCAGTTTTTCTGCCATTGATGTAAAGAAGGCAGTATTATTTATTAGTTTCTCCTACAAGGGGCATTTGGAAATGAATTAGAACATTTTTTAATGTCACAATGGCTAGATAGTACTATCAGCATTTAGTGTCCTGGACAATAGTGCCCATGAGACACACTGGATTAAAGAGTTTTGACTGTATGAGTTTGAAGGAGATATCAAAGTTGGGATTAGGCATATGTAGAGCCTGAAAACAAACTGGATACATAGCAATTGTCTAGTAGACTTCTGAGAAAGGTTTATTATAGTAGATGGGGCAAAACTGTCTTTATAGGTGAATAAATCTGATGACACAGCAGAACATCTTCTGGAGTTGGGCTGGTTTACTATGAACAACCTCCTCCCCAATGCTGTCTATAAGGCAAGTCTTTTTTTCCCCATTCCTAGTCCATTTGCATATTTTTAGCACAGGGCATTTATAACGGCCGTTCAATATAAATCCACCATGGAAAACAATGTGGTGATCTGAGAGGGTGAAAGCTTGCCCAGCTTAGCAGTACCATTGCTTCTCCTCTCATTCTGCAGAGGATTTGGGGGTTGCTTTATGGCAGGAAGGACATTGGGTTGGGCTATTGTTTACTCTCTATCCTACAGGTAGTACTGCGGCCCCAGAGCTCCTGCCAGTCTGGGCGACAGCTAGCTCTCCGCCTCTTCAGCAAAGTTCGGCCCCCTGTTGGGGGTATCTCTGTTAAGGAGCATTTTGAGGTTAGTAAGCAGTCCCTTGGGGTCCTGGGAACAAAGGACATTCAAAAGCCAGCTGTGTGTTACACGATATTAGGAGTAGGTAAACTGATCATGGTGTCTGAGCTTAATTACTTCTTGAATCTTTCTCCTTTTTAGGTAAATGTGGTGCCTCTCACCATCCAGCTGACACACCAGTTTTTCCATAGAATGATGGGCTTTTTCTTTCCTGGCCGAAGTGTGGAAGATGATGAAGTTGGTGATGAAGAGGATAAGTCCAAACTGGTGACTACTGGTGAGAACTTTTATGGTGGAGCCCCGAAAGAATAGGGTAGCAGCCCCAAAGACAGCTGAGACTTTAGAATGAGGATGGATGACAGCTGGTGCACTTCCTTTTTATAGGAATACCAGTGGTGAAGCCTCGGCAGCTGATTGCAACAGATGATGCAGTACCACTGGGCCCTGGGAAGGGTGTGGCACAGGGTTTGACTCGGAGTTCTGGGGTCAGAAGGTCATTTCGCAAATCTCCAGAGGTACCAAACATGCCCCTGATGATACAAAAATGGGAGAGTTCTGAGGTCCTGTTTGGTGTGATTTGGGATTTCTTCGGTTTCCTCTGAGTCCATTCTAGGGATAAAAGAAGAGGGAGATGTTTGGGGTCCTGAGTTTCTTCTGATGGATTCAGGGCTCATACTCCTTGCCTGCCTTTCTTAGCACCCTGTGGATGACATTGACAAGATGAAAGAGCGAGCTGCCATGAACAACTCCTTCATCTACATAAAGATTCCACAGGTTCCACTGTGTGTCAGCTACAAGGTCTGCACCTTTCAAGTACTTTGTAGAACAGGGTGGGCAGGGAGCCAGATAAGATCAGAGATTCTAGACAGGGAGACAGCTAGGTTGTTTGTGACGCTGAGCTGTGGGTGATATATCTGCTGTTGCCTCTGCTACCCTCAAGAGTCAGCACCATTACGAGACTGAGATTAAGGGGAAACCAGTATCTATAGGTTACTATTGTAGGCCTTGTGCTCAAGTGACTGGCTTGGACTCAAAATGGCAGCTGATGTATTTCCCACCCCTCTTTTTTTCTTTCCCCTCCCCATCCTCTTACAGGGTGAGAAGAACAGTGTGGACTGGGGTGACCTTAACCTGGTGCTGCCCTGTCTGGAGTACCACAACAACACATGGACATGGCTAGACTTTGCCATGGCTGTCAAAAGGGACAGCCGCAAAGCCCTGGTTGCCCAGGTATCCCGCCAGGGCTCATGGCTGTTTGGTTAACGGGGCTGGCAGGCAGATCCTCTTTTGGGGAGCCTTTCGTTTTAGAATCCATGACTAAATATCCTTGGGAAAGGGCAGGTGCATGTGGTGAGTGACTTCTATGCCTGCCCTCTCCATGACCTCACTCAGATTATTAAATTCAATGTTTATTGAGTGTTTCATATATCACCATTGATTTTAGGGAACTGAGAGCTAACACAACCTAAAGTTTAGAAGGAGTTATAATTAGACTGTAAGCTTCTTGAAAGCAGAGACCATTGTATGTGAATTGCCCCATTGTGCCTTGGATGTGTTTAATAAATCTTTATTGTCTTGGTTCATTTTGATTTATTCTGCCTGCCCACTAATATTTACCTTTTCCTTTACTCCTCTCCAATCTGCCAGGTAATCAAAGAGAAGCTAAGACTGAAGCCTGCAACAGGCTCTGAGGTCCGGGGAAAGCTAGAAACTAAATCGGACCTGAACATGCAACAGCAGGAAGAGGAGGAGAAAGCCCGGCTCCTCATTGGTTTAAGTGTGGGCGACAAGAACCCTGGCAAGAAGTCCATCTTTGGCAGGCGCAAATGATTTGGCGATTCGAGTGGCTACAGTACAGGATCTGACTCTGGCTCAGGCTCCAGGGACTTATGGGGTGGGAGGGGCTTCCCTTTATCCACCAGGATTTGTGGGTATCAGAGCCCATAGGCATTGCTGTTCACCACCTGCCCTGTTCACTGCAGGGCATGGTGGACAGTAATGCTGAGTTCCATCTCACGCTGATCAGGTTCAGGGCCAGAGAGACAATAAGAGAGCAAGACCCAGGGAACGGGCCCAGGGCAGGACCCTATTCCTTGGGGTCAAGTGAAAGGGTAGGGGGATAGTCCTGATCAAGTGTGGTAAATTTTTATAAACATATATAAATATATATATTATATATATTTCTAAGTGTAACTGTCCTCCCTCTGTGCCAGGAAACAGGGGAGGGGGCTGATCCTCTGATCCTCACTCCACTGCCATGTATGAAAGAGGTATTGGTGTTCTGAGCGGCGATCAACCCCTCCCCAGTCTCTGTGCTAAGTTCACTTGGGAGGATGGCAGTAGGAGCCAGGGCTGGCCATGGGTCCCCTACCCTTCCCCCTAGGATATGCCCTGGAAAATGGCAAAATGATTTAAAGAGAGAAAAAAAAAATTTTTAATTTGATGCTCATTTTTTGTGTGTGTGTTGAGTGCCTGCATTCAATCTGTATCCCTTCTTCATCAACCCAAGACATCCTGCAGCTGCCACTCTGAGGGTGGCCCCTTCTTCTCTGCCCTGAAGCTGTATTACAGAAATTTCTAGTCCTAGTGTGACTCTGGCCCCATGCTGATGGGTTTCTGCACACTGGAAGAGGCGGGGCTCGTGTCATGCAGCATCAGGGAGAGGAATTGCTTATGTAACTGGGACAGCAGATTTAGCAGAGAGAGGAGGCAGAGGCTGGGGATGGGAGCAGTAAGCTGTCGGCAGGGGCAACACAGCCGGGTGGTTGTTCCTCACAAGGTAGGCTGTGGGGCTCTGGCAGCCTACTGAGGGGAGGAGAGGGAGACATGGGCTTGAGGCCTGGGAAGTTCCTGGTTAGGAGCATGGCAGTGATTACCCAATGTGGGGGTGGGGCAGGGAGGCTGTACTATGAAATCATCACAGCCCAATACTGAGGTGCAGGTGTATTCTTAATGTATCATGGTGAAAATGTCCAACAATTATTTTCCTAGAGGATTTGAATTGTGTCCAGGAAATCCAGGGCTTAGCACAAAGCAAGGGTAACGAGAATTTTGCCTCATGCTCAAAAATGTACCTCTAAGGGTTGAGACTTAAGGGGAGGGAGTGCCTAGTAAGATGGGTGGAACCTGCTATCCCTCAGGAGCAGAAAGTTTAGAGTGGCTCCCTTGGTTCTCAGCAGGGTGGCAACATCCGGGGCCCCTGGGCCCGAGGCTGGAAGAGCCTCTGGTCAGATGTGGGAACCATCAGGTCAGATCTGGAAGAACTCTGGGAACCACGGGGGCATCACTATCTGCACCGGGAGTCCCTAAAGCCAGCCCCACTACTGAAGCCTCTGCCAGAGTGGCCAGTGCCTCAGTTCATCAACCTCTTTCTACCAGAGTTTCCCATTAGGCCCATTAGGGGGCAGCAGCAGCTGAAGGTAAGTCAGTGGAATCCCTGAGTGGGGTCTCAGTCTTTGGGAGAAGTTGGAAATGACCAGTTTCAACTGGCCTGTTCTCCATTTCTCTGCAGATTTTAGGCCTTGTGGCTAAAGGCTCCTTTGGAACTGTCCTGAAGGTGCTAGATTGTACCCAGAAAGCTATATTTGCAGTGAAGGTAGGGGCTTAGGTACCACATTATTCTCTAGTCTCTGTTTCCAGTCTTGATTCCAGAGAGGTTGGGAGGAGTAAACAATTCAATAGCACTATCCTCTATGAGTCATCACTACTCTCCTTTTATAGGTGGTGCCCAAGGTAAAGGTCCTACAGAGGGACACTGTGAGGCAGTGCAAAGAGGAGGTTAGCATCCAGGTATGCACAGAGTCCTGGAAAGGATTGTGGGAAGAGCTAGGCCACAGGTAGGGAAAGTACCTTTCTTGACCACCACCTTTTCCTGGTTCTGCCTCCTCCATCTGCTTCAGCCTAGTTTGACACTAAAGTAGATCCTGGGAAAAGTATCTATCAGCTCTCAACACAGTTTTCTCATGTCCTACCAGGGAAATCTCTTAAGCATGTCTCAGTGTATTCCTTAGTATTTGCTGGTTCTAGGATTACCAGATAGTTCCAATTATTGAGTTCCTCTGAACTGAGAGATGAGGCAGCAGTTCCCCCTCTGCGCATCTGAGTAAAACCTGATTTCTCGGCTGCCTTTATTCTCAATGACCGTGTTCCTCCCTAACTTCCTGTTTGCTTTGTCCCTAGCGACAGATCAACCATCCCTTTGTACACAGCTTGGGGGACAGCTGGCAGGGAAAACGGCACCTTTTCATTAGTGAGTGACTGGACTCTCTCCTCATCCCCCAGGGTCCTTGTGCTATATCCCCACCTGAGATTATCTCTTTGGCTTGTTCTGCCTTTGCTCTGTCCCCCTTCTCATGGCACCTCTCTGTCCCAAAGGGAGGGGGAACAGCAAGTGGTATCATTTTGGGCAGGAGGCCTACAATGCCTTGAGCCCAGGCATTGCAGCTCCCAAACATTGCCTAGACTTCTGGCAATGTATGTAGCTCCACACTGGCTTTGCAGTGTGTAGCTACTGCAGCACAGATCTGTACTCCCTTTGGTCGGCTGTTGGCTGCTTTCCTGAGGCTTCCATCCGTCTCTTTGCTGCCGAATTGGTCCTGGTACTGTGTAAGTGAAACAGTGGTAAAGGAAATGGGGAGGGAAGATTTAAGTTGGGAAGGAGAGTAAAGAATATAAATAATGGAGGTCAAAGAATAGGAGAGGGATGGGATGAGGGCTACTAGGGAAACTGGAAAGGACAGAAAAGCTGCAGCACGCCCCATACTTGTTATCCACAGGTTATCTCCATGACTTGGGCATCATGCATCGAGATGTGAAGGTAGAGTTAAGTGCTTTTTTCCCTTTGAGAAAGAGTCTCAATAAGAAGTCCCAACAAGTCCAAGAAGTTAGGGAGCAGAGAACTGTAGACATTGGGGCCCCCATGGGTGCCAAGGATTTGGGCAAGAGCTCTCTGAGTATAGATTTGAGTGCTGAGTAGGGCATAACCTTTAGCTGCGGTGTATACATGATGAAAGAGAGTTGAAAGGAAGAGGAAGAATTACTTCTCACCTGTGATCTTTCAGATGGAGAATATTCTTCTAGATGAACGAGGTAAGTATTTTTCCTTCCCTAGCCCCAGGATGAGAGGTACTTTGGGAATAAATCCTGGCTGACGAGGGGTGGAACAGTGGTGCAGTTGCCTTACCTTCTTTATAGGCCATCTGAAACTGACAGACTTTGGTCTGTCCCGCCACCTGCCCCAGGGAGCTCGAGCCTACACTATCTGTGGCACTCTTCAGTACATGGGTGAGAGAGGTTAAAGCTGATGGGTAAGTATTGGGCAGGAGGATAGCTAAAGGATGTCAGTGACGAGTGTCTTTGAAATCTGTAGCCCCAGAGGTCCTAAGTGGAGGACCTTACAACCATGCCGCTGATTGGTGGTCCCTGGGTGTCTTGCTTTTCTCTCTGGCAACGGGAAAGGTGAGAGAATACTAGTAGTTTTGGGCAGAGAAAAGCTTTGCCTGTGGTGGGAAGAAGGAAGACCTTAGGAAATCTTGTCTTATTCCTACTAAGGAAGGAACCCCTACCCCCACCCCCACTCCCTACCTCTTAATTCAGTTTCCAGTGGCTGCAGAGAGAGATCATGTGGCCATGTTGGCAAGTGTGACCCACAGTGACTCTGAGATCCCAGCTTCTCTTAACCAGGGCCTCTCACTCCTGCTCCATGAGGTAAGGATGAGTGCTGCTTTCCTTCTTGGCTACCAAACCATTCATGCTCTCCTGCCTTCATTAAAGTGATGTTTCCCCATTCCTCTCATTAATTTTTTTTGGGGGGGGCTCCAACTTTTACTTAACTACCTAACTACTTGCCATCTAAGCTGTACTGAGTCACATTCCTAAGTTCCTGGTCCCCCAAATCTCCTCCCCATCTAGAACAGAGAGGTCCCTTCTGAGAGAGTGGAGCACTGTACACTCATCTGAAAACTCACAAGTACAGCTCCTTATTCCCACCTTTGCCCCAAATTAGCCTCTATTTCTCCCTCTTTTACAAATCATC
The DNA here is from genome assembly GCF_047675955.1 of Chlorocebus sabaeus. NCBI lineage: Eukaryota > Metazoa > Chordata > Mammalia > Primates > Cercopithecidae > Chlorocebus > Chlorocebus sabaeus. Next base: position 26,824,354 of record NC_132919.1, on the reverse strand, counting down.
TACTCTTCAGGGTTCTTATTCCTACCCTCCACAGCTCCACGAACTTCTTTCTTCTTTTCCATCCTTTCTGTTCAGGCCTTTCCTGTCCTAGTCATCATCCTTCATGCTCTATTTTCCCTCAGCTCTTATGCCAGAACCCCCTCCATCGTCTACGTTATCTGCATCACTTCCAGGTCCACCCTTTCTTTCGGGGTGTGGCCTTTGACCCAGAGCTCCTACAGAAGCAGCCAGTGAACTTTGTCACGGAGACACAAGCTACGCAGCCCAGTTCAGCAGAGACCATGCCCTTCGACGACTTTGACTGTGATCTGGAGTCCTTCCTGCTCTACCCTATCCCTGCTTGAGTCTCTCTACTGTAAATTGGGGCCTGGTTGGGAGCCTGAAGATCTCCATCACTGCCCACTCAGTATGATCACCTTGATAATCCAGTTTGTTTTTATTTCGTAGCCTCACCGTTCTGTTCTCCTAGGCTTTAGACCAGAGTTCCAACCTTGGACATTCTGCTACTGGCAGCCACAGCTGGCCCTATTCCTTCCCTATCATACAACCTACCTCTCAATTCAACATCTCAGATCAGGGTGGTGACCTTTTCCTTTTCTTTACTTCTCCAGTGCTCTTACCCTCAGGCTGTCAGCCAGGGCTGCTTCCACTTGTTTCCTTTCTTGAGCAATAATAATACTTCATGGGTTCCCAGGGTGCTATTGATGTGTTTAATGGCTTGTCAGAAGCAATATGAATTTTTATTTTTATTTTTATTTTTGAGACAGAGTCTTACTCTGTTGCCCAGGCTGGAGTGCAGTGGCACAATCTCAGCTCACTGCAACCTCTGCCTCCCGGGTTCAAGTGATTTTCATGCCTCAGTCTCCTGAGTACAGGTGCACACCATTATGCCCAGCTAATTTTTGTATTTTTTAGTAGAGACAGGGCTTCACCATGTTGGCCAGGCTGGTCTCAAACTCCTGACCTCAAGTGATTGGCCTGCCTCGGCCTCCCAAAGTGCTGGAATTATAGGTGTGAGCCACTGCACCAGGCCCCCCCACCTTTTTTTTTTGAGATAGGGTCTCACTCTTGTCACCCAGGTTGGAGTGCAGTGGCACGATCTCAGCTCACTGCAACCTTCACAGGCATGAGCCTCCACAACCAGCCTGTGAATTTTTCAAAAGTCTTAAAAGCTGGCATTTCAACCCCTAAATAATACAGCTAAAAAATATAGTCTGGGAGCTTGAGGCCAGTCTGCAATAAATCTAATTTTTAAAAATTGAAAAGTGAATAAAATAATCTAGTGAGGAAGAAAATAGAAACTGAAACATGGATGGGTTAAATGTCTTCTCTAGGTCTCTAATTGGAACAGTTATCCAAAATAAAACTTCTTTGAAAAGCATAGGATTATTAAACTGATAATTTATCCTAGTCAGCCCATGATTCAGTTTCTGATGGGCAAACCAAGAGATTAAGAGGCATGCATCAACCTTAAGATTTAAAGTTATTTGGGAGGCCAAGGTGGGCAGATCAGTTGAGGTCAAGAGTTTGAGACCAGTGTGGCCAACATGGTGAAACCTTGTCTCTACTAAAAAATACAAAAATTAGCTGGGCGTGGTGTTGCACATCTGTAGTCCCAGGTACTCGGAAGGCTGAGGCAGGAGAATTGCTTGAACCCCGGAGACCAAGGTTGCAGTGAGCTGAGATTGTGCCATTGCACTCCTGGGTGACAGAGGTAGACTCTGTCTCAAAAAAAAAAGAAAAGATTTAAGGTTAGAGACATATCTCAATAACCTTTTCCTTTAGTAAGGAAAATCATCTGGACCTTAATATACAGTTTGGGCCTTTATGACTTCTTTTCATTTTTCTTTATTCACAATTTTCATTTTTGTCCTGAGACTTGAGGGGAAAGTAAGTTTTAATCTAGACCATATTATTCAGTTATATCTAATCTCTCTAGACAAAAGACAGTCTGGAGAGTACTCTGTAGTTCTGTTTATTAATTCTGTCTCTAGATTAAACCAGATTTCCCTATGCATAGCTGGCATTTTATTGGCCTCTGCAGAATTGCTTTTTCTGGATTGGACTTTGGTAATCCATATGAAAATCTCTATGAAATTTAATTGCTGGCCAGGTGTGGTGGCTCACACCTGTAATCCCAGCACTTTGGGAGGCCGAGGTAGGCGGATCACCTGAGGTCAGGAGTTCGAGACCAGCCTGGCCAACATGGTGACACCCTGTCTCTACCAAAAAAATACAAAAATTAGCCGGTCATGGTGGCGCATGTGGTAGTCCCAGCTACTCAGGAGGCTGAGGGGGAAGAATTGCTTGAACCCAGGAGGTGGAGGTTGCAATGAGTAAAGATCGTGCCACTGCATCCAGCCTGAGCAACAGAGTGAGATCCCGTCTCAGGAAAAAAATAAAATAAATTTAATTGCTGTGGATACTGTAAAGGGTGTTTATCATAACAGTTCATAATGTTCTATTTAAGAATGCATGGGAGAAATTTTCTCTGGACCCAGTTTTCCTAATTGCTGTTTGGTTTTTACCTTAAGGACACTAAATATTCAACTGATTGTATTTTTCTGTTTGTACTGATAGTAGACCATTTAGAGCCCAATTTGTGGCCTACCTTCAGCAAGTGTTTATGTATTTTGTATGCTAGTCATGTTCTTGGTTCTGTCCTCCTTTTCTACTTTTCTTTTCCTTATTCTCATTTTTCTAAGTTTTAATCCTTTTATATTACTATAATATCTACATCTTTGTAAGCCTTCTTGTAATAAGGTTGGGATATAAATAAATAAGACAATGTATCCTTTATCCTTTTATCTCATTTGTTTCTCTTTAGACACTTTTATTACTTTTTTAAAGTTGTGATGACCAGAACTACACACTGGATAAAAACTGAATACTAAAAATAGGAATTAATGGTTTCCAAAATAGTTGTTAAGAGCATTCGATTGGAATTTGGGAGATCTGATGCCTGGATCTACCAATAACTGTCCCATCGTCTTTTTTTTTTTTTTTTTTGTGGGGATGGAGTCTTGCTCTGTTGCCCAGGTTGGAGTGCAGTGGCGCGATCTCGGCTCACTGTAGCCTCTGCCTCCTGGGTTCCAGCAATTCTCCTGCCCCAGCCTCCTGGGTAGCTGGGATTACAGGTGCATGCCATCACACCCGGCTAATTTTTGTGTTCTGAGACGGGGTTTCGCCATGTTGGCCAGGCTGGTGTGGAACTCCTGACCTCAGATGATCCACCCGCCTTGGCCTCCCAAAGTGCTGGGATTACAGGCGTGAGCCACCACGCCCAGGCTCTCATCGTCTTTAATAAGTCATTTTAACCTCTCTGGATCTTAGTTTCCTGGTGTGTAAAATAACCACTAGTTCTTAATTGTGGGGTATGGGTTCAGATTTCTGTGATGCTGAAATTTATTTATTTATATAAATAAGATGATATAAATAAATGATATGAATAAATTATTCATATCATTTCTTTTCTTTTCTTTCCCCTTCTCCTTTCCTTTTCCTTTTCTTTAAGAGATGGGATTTCGCCATGTAGCCCAGGCTGGTCTTGAACTCCTGGGCTCTAGTGATCCGCCTGCCTTGGCCTCTCAGAGTGCTAGGATTATAGGCATAAGCCATTGTGCTTGGCCTGTGATGCTGTTTTTTTTTTTTTTTTGAGATTGAGGTTTGCTCTTGTCACCCAGACTGGAGTGCAATGCTGCGATCTCAGCACACTGTAACCTCCACCTCCCGGGTTCAAGTGATTCTTCTGCCTCAGCCTCCCAAGTAGCTGGGATTACAGGCGCCCGCCACCACGCCCAGCTAATTTTTGTATTTTTAGTAGAGATGGGGTGTCACCATGTTGACTAGGCTGGTCTCAAACTCCTGACCTCAGGTGATCCACCCGTCTTGGCCTCCCAAAGTGCTGGGATTACAGGCCTGAGCCACCGCTCGCAGCCCTGTGATGCTTTTTCAAAGGACAGGTGCAGAGGATTTTATAATACTGTGTTAATTAATATTCAGGTCACCCAACATATGGCTTTTGTGGTCACAGCAGCACAATTGGTTAAGGTCCTTAAGAAATGGTTAACATAATGTCACTAGGGTTTAAGGTCCTTAAGAAATGGTTAACATAATGTCACTAGGGTTTAAGGTCCTTAAGAAATGGTTAACATAATGTCACTAGGGTCTCTTTCCTAGGTCATATTGGTTAGAGACCATAATCACATGAATGTAGTTTGAATTATTTCTTACCAAATGGGAACATTTTCAACATACTGTCTTCAGTAGTCCATTACAGCAGTGATTCTCAGGATGCAGTGGAGGGGGTGACAGAAAAATCAAGGTTTTGGCTGGGCATTGTGGCTCACACCTGTAATCCCAGCACTTTGGGAGGTCGAGGTGGGAGGATCACTTCAGGACTTCCAGGACAGCTTGGGCAACACAGTGAGACCTCGTCTGTATAAAAATATAAAAAAAATAACCAGGTGTGATGATGGTCCTGTAGTACCCAGCTACTCAGGAGGCTGAGATGGGAGGATTGCTCGAGCTCAGAAGCTCCAGGTTATGATCATAACCTGAAGCTATGATTTGGCCACTGCACTGCAGTCTGGGTGACAGAGTGAGAGAGAAAGAGAAAGAAAAGAAAGAAAAGAAGAGGGCCAGGCGCAGTGGCTCACCCCTGTAATCCCAGCACTTTGGGAGGCCGAGGCAGGTGGGTCACGAGGTCAAGAGATTGAGACCACCCTGGCCAACATGGTAAAACCCCGTCCCTACTAAAAATACAAAAAATTAGCCAGGCGTGGTGGTGGGCACCTGTAGTCCCAGCTACGTGGGAGGCTGAGGCAGGAGAATCACTTGAACCTGGGAGGCAGAGATTGCAGTGAGCCGAGATTGCGCCAGCGCACTCCAGCCTGGCAACAGAGGGAGACTCTGTCTCAAAAAAAGAAAAAAGAAAAAAGGCCAGGCACGGTGGCCCAGACCTATAATCCTAGCACTTTGGGAAGCCAAGGCGAGTGGATCACGAGGTCAAGATATCGAGACCATCCTGACCAACATGGAGAAACCCCGTCACTACTAAAAATACAAAATTAGCTGGGCGTGATGGCTCATGCCTGTAATCCCAGCTATTCGGGAGGCTGAGGCAGGAGAACTGCTTGAACCTGGGAGGTGAAGGTTGTAGTGAGTCAAGATTGTGCCATTGTACTCCAGCCTGGGCAACAAGAGTGAAACTCCTTCTTAAAAAAGAAAGAAAAGGTTCAGAAAGTATAATTTTGTAATTTGAAAAAGCACTGACTCTTTCATCCAGTTCTGATGTGATTATCTCTGGAAGGAATTCTCTCCTCCTCTTCCCTCCACCTCCATTCAGAGTCACTGACTTATACCTTTTACTTATTCACATGAAATTGACTTAATTTTAATATATACACCTATATACCCACAAAAATTAAAAATTAAAATTAAAAAAAAAATTCCCAGCCTGGCACAGTGGCTCACGTCTGTAAATCCTAGCACTTTGGTAGGCCAAGGCGGGTAGATCACGAGGTCAACAAATCAAGACCAGCCTGCCGACACAATGAATCGCTTGAACCTGGGAGGCAGAGGTTGCAGTGAGCCGAGACCACGCCATTGCACTCCAGCAGCCTGGGTGATAGTGAGACCCCATCTCAAAAAAAAATAATTCCCTTAGGCCTGGTGCAGTGGCTCATGCCTGTAATCCTAGCACTTTGGGAGGCTAAGGTGGGTGGATCACTTGAGGCCAAGAGTTCGAGACCAGCCTGGCCAACATGGCGAAACCCTGTCTCTATTACAAATACAAAAATTAGGCCAGGCGCGGTGGCTTACGCCTGTAATCCCAGCACTTTGGGAGGCCGAGGCGGGCGGATCACAAGGTCAGGAGATCGAGACCATCCTGGCTAACATGATGAAACCCTGTCTCTACTAAAAACTACAAAAAAATTAGCCAGGCGTGGTGGCAGGCGCCTGTAGTCCCAGCTTCTTGGGAGGCTGATGCAGGAGAATGGTGTGAACCCGGGAGGTGGAGCTTGCAGTGAGCCAAGATGGCGCCACTGCACTCTAGCCTGGGCGATAAAGCAAGACTCCGTCTCAAGAAAAAACACACACACACACACAAAAATTAGCTGGGCATGGTGGTGTGTGCCTGTAATCCCAGTACTCAGGAGGCTGAGGCTCAAGAGCAGCTTGGGTCCGGAAGGCAGAGGTTGAAGTGAGCCAAGATCGTGCCACTGCACTCCAGCCTGAGTGACAGAGTGAGACCGTCTCAAAAAAAAAAAAATTTTTTTTTCATTTTTTTTTTTTTTTTTTTTTTTTGAGACGGAGTCTTGCTCTGTAGCCCGGGCTGGACTGCAGTGGCCGGATCTCAGCTCACTGCAAGCTCCGCCTCCCGGTTTTACGCCATTCTCCTGCCTCAGCCTCCGGAGTAGCTGGGACTACAGGCGCCCGCCACCTCGCCCGGCTAGTTTTTTGTATTTTTAGTAGAGACGGGGTTTCACCGTGTTAGCCAGGATGGTCTCGATCTCCTGACCTCGTGATCCGCCCGTCTCGGCCTCCCAAAGTGCTGGGATTACAGGCTTGAGCCACCGCGCCCGGCCTTTTTTCATTTTTTTAAGTGTACAATCTGAAATGATCTTTTACATTTATATGCTCTGATTTTTTTTTTTTTTTTTAATCTAAACGAAACCAGGACCAGGTGCAGTGGCTCATGCCTATAATCACACCACTTTGGGAGGCTGAGGAGGATTACTTGAGCCCAGGAGGTCGAGGCTACAGTGATCAGCTACCTATAATCAGCTTTGGGCAGCGGCAGTATCATAGCCAATAAGGTTTATCTGAGGCACAATTATTACTGATTATTGCTAATTGAAACAGTGAGTTATGATCATGCCACTGTACTCCACAGAGACCTTGCTTCCAAAAAAAGAGGTCAGGCATGGTGGCCCATGCCTTTAATCCCAGCACTTTGGGAGGCTGAGGCAGGTGGATTACTTGAGGTCAGGAGTTCAAGACCAGCCTGGCCAACGTGGTAAAACCCTGTTTCTACTAAAGAAATACAAAAGCCACATGTGGTGGCACGTGCATTTAATCCCAGCCTGGGTGACAGAGCGAGGCGAGATTCCGTCTCAAAAAAAGGAAATCCGATAGCCTTCACTTGTAATAATGGATATTTAATTCTATATTTCATATTATCTTTTGTAAGAATTTAAGATTAGTCAACACCAATCCTATACTCTTCTAGAAAAGTATCTTTGTAGGCCGGGTGCGGTGGCTCAAGTCTGTAATCCCAGCACTTTGGGAGGCCGAGACGGGCAGATCACGAGGTCAGGAGATCGAGACCATCCTGGCTAACATGGTGAAACCCCGTCTCTACTAAAAAATACAAAAAAAAAAAAAAAAAAAACCAAATAGCCGGGCGAGGTGGCGGGCGCCTGTAGTCCCAGCTACTCGGGAGGCTGAGGCAGGAGAATGGCATGAACCCGGGAGGTGGAGCTTGCAGTGAGCCAAGATCCGGCCACTACACTCCAGCCTGGGCGACACTCCATCTCAAAAAAAAAAAAAAAAAAAAGAAAAGTGTCTTTGTAGCTCTACTCATTATTTCTTACCTCTAACCTAAGTTACTTTATTACATATTAATCTGTTCATTTGTGCACTTGCTCATTGATGTAATAAATTAGTAATCTCAATTTGTTGGTTATTTGTTTGATAGAGTCTTCAATGTAGAAATCTTGTCAAAACTTTTTTAAAAAAATTAAATAGGCCAGGTCAGTGTGGCTCACGTCTGTAATCTCAGCACTTTCAGAGGCCAAGGCAAGCAGGCATCTTGAACTCAGGAGTTGAAGACCAGCCTGGGCAACATGGTGAAACCCTGTCTCTACCAAGAACAAAAAATTAGCTGGGCATAGTGGCATGCACCTATGGTCTCAGCTACTCAAGAGGCTGAGGTGGGAGGATCGCTTAAGCCTGGGAGGCAGAGGTTTCAGTGAACCAAGATTAGCCAAACCACTGTGCCCAGCCCACCTAAGTAATTTTTAATTTGCTAGTATCCACATTCAAAAAGTAAAAAGAGGGACCAGGTAGAGTGGCTCATGCCTGTAATCCCAGCACTTTGGGAGGCTGAGGCGGGTGGATCTCCTGAGCTCAGGAATTCAAGACTAGCTTGGCTAACATGGTGAAACCCCATCTCTACTAAAAATACAAAAATTAGCCAGGCATGGTGGCACACGCCTGTAATCCCAACTCCTTGGGAGGCTGAGGCAAGAGGATCGCTTGAGGCCGGGCGCGGTGGCTCAAGCCTGTAATCCCAGCACTTTGGGAGGCCGAGACGGGCGGATCACGAGGTCAGGAGGTCGAGACCCTCCTGGCTAACACGGTGAAACCCCGTCTCTACTAAAAAATACAAAAAAAAAAAAAAAAACTAGCTGGGCGAGGTGGCAGGCGCCTGTAGTCCCAGCTACTCGGGAGGCTGAGGCAGGAGAATGGCGTGAACCCGGGGGGCGGAGCTTGCAGCGAGCTGAGATCCGGCCACTGCACTCCAGCCTGGGCCACAGAGCAAGACTCCATCTCAAAAAAAAAAAAAAAAAAAAGGATCGCTTGAGCCTAGGAGGCGGAGGTTGCAGGTTGCAGGGAGGTGAGATCATGCCACTGCACTCCAGCCTGGGCAACTGTGCCAGACCATGTTTCAAAAAAAAAAAAAAAAAAATTAGATTAAAAAAAAAAAGTTTAAAAAGGCTGGGTGGGGTGGTTCATGACTGTACTCCCAACACTTTTGGAGGCTGAGATGGGAGGATCGCTGGAGCCTAGGAATTCAATACCAGCCTGGGCAATATGGCAAGAGATTGTCTTTATAAAAAATTAGCCAGGTGTGGTGGCACATATCCGTAGTCGCAGCTACTCAGGAGGCTGAGGCAGGAGGATTTCTTGAGCCTAGGAGTTCAAGGCTGCAGTGAGCCATGATAGCACCACTGCACTCCTGCCTGGGTGATAAAGCAAGACCCTGTCTCAAAAAAAAAAAATTTTTTTTAATGTATTTTATTTAACCCAATATTCCTAAAATATTTCAATATATAAACAGTATTTAAAAGATACATTCCTTTTTTTTTTTTTTTTTTTTTTTTTGAGACAGGGTCTTGCTTTGTCGTCCAGGCTGGAGTGCAGTGGGATGATCATAGCTCATAGCAGCCTTGAACTAGGTTCAAGCGATCCCCCAAGCTGGGATTATAGGTGTGTGCCACCACCCCTGGTTTACAAAAAATATTTTTTTTGAGATGGAGTGTAGCTCTGTCACCCAGGCTGGAGTGTAGTGGTACCATCTCAGTTCACTGCAACCTCCACCTCCCAGGTTCAAGTGATTCTCCCTGCCTCAGCCTCCCGAGTAGCTGGGATTACAGGCGTGTGCCACCACACGAGGCTTATTTTTGTATTTTTCGTAGAAATGGGGTTTCGCTGTGTTGGGCAGGCTGGTCTCCAACTCCTGACCTCAGGTGAACCGCCTGCCTTGGCCTCCCAAAGTGTGGGATTATAGGCATGAGCCACCGCACCCGGTCTAAATTTTTTTTTTTTTGTAGACATAGGTCTCACTATATTGCTTAAGCAGGTCTCGAACTCCTGGGTTTAAAGGATCCCCCTGCCTCTGCCTCCTCCGTGCGGGGATTACAGGCAGGAGCCATGGCACCTGGGGCTATTTTGCATTCTTTTTTTCATACGACGTGTTTGAAATCCAGTTTGTACAGTGTTTTACATTTATAGCACATTCCCACTGGGACTAGTCACATTTGAGGTGCTCAAAAGCCACTATGGCTAGGGCTAATGTATTGGACAACACAGTGCTAGGGAGCCCGTCCTGAGGACGCTGCAGTTTATAACATCATAGTTCCTACTCTTTGGACTGCTGCTTTCCCCCAATGTATTAAGACTTGCAGAGTGTAAATAGGGCGCCGTGAGTGTGCAAAGGAACACACACCTTCGCAAACGGCTCACTCTGAATACTTACTTTTCGGCTGTCCTACCTTCAGTAGGCTTCCCGTGCACAAGCAGAAGGCAGGAGCTGGCGGGGCGGGGAGGAAGGGCGGCTCTGCCATTTAACTATCTGTGCGATGCTGAGCAAATTACACACGGTCTCTCTGACTCAGCTCCTTCCTGTTTCAAATGGGTATTATAGTATTTCTCACTACGTAGGTCCTTATGCAGATTAAATGAGCTACTACACGGCATTCGGCACAGCGCCAGGCACACACTCAATGTTCAATACATGTAGGCGGTAAGCCCAGTAAACTGGTAGCCGGCCTGAGCAAGTCCCAGGAAAAGCCCAGAAACTCTGGAGACATTACAGCCCAGGTCGAGAACCACGGCCCAGGCCGTCCTGTACGCGGGCCCACCAAGCCTAGGGAAGCAGCTTGTCACCGTTTCGGCTTCTAGACTCCCTGGCCGGCTCTTTCCCGTCAAGGTTGCGGCTGGAGGGGCCTGAGGGAGACCTGGGGAGCGGCTTACTCTTTCCATCCACGGAGACAACTTGGATGTGAACACCATGAATGTGAGGAGGTCCACTGGAATCAGGAGGGATGAACTCCTGGACTCCCCAGCTACCCGCGGGGTCCTTCCCGGTGTGAGGACACAAGACCTGTCCTGGGCCGGGCCCGCATCCAGCCCAACAGTCGGCGTCTGCGGTGAGGGCTCTGTCAGCGGAAAGCGCGTGACAACCTACGGGCAGGCAGGGCCGGGGGCGTGGTCAACGCGGGCCCCGCCCCCCGCCCCCGGGCCCCAGCGCCGAGCGGACGCGCCCGCCTGAAGCAGCCAATTGGGAAGCGCAGAGCAGGTTCAAACATAGACGGCGGGTGAACATGGCGTCCTCGACTTGGTTTGAGACGTGATCGGCCTGCCTTCTGGCTGAAGATGTGGCGGGTGAAAAAACTGAGCCTTAGCCTGTCGCCTTCGCCCCAGACGGTGAGCGGGAGAGCTCTGGCGGAGAGAGCTGGGCTGGGCTGCTGGCGCGGGGGCACCGGCCGTGTCGACTGTCCTGGAAAGTTGGGTCGAGCCCGGGGTTGGGTGCTTGTGGAGTCTTTGTTCGCCTTGCCGCTCCTGCGCGACTAGAGTGCGAGCCTACTCTTCTAATCGCCTCTTGGGCTTCTTAGGGAGGGAGGAAGGGCGGGCTAGCAGAGCCCAGGCTTCCTCACACTAGCCCTCTTTCTTGGTTTCTTTCTCAGGGAAAACCAGCTATGAGAACGCCTCTCCGCGAACTTATCCTGCAGCCCGGTGCCCTCACCAACTCTGGAAAAAGGCCCCCCGCTTGCTCCTCGCTGACCCCATCACTGTGCAAGCTGGGGCTGCAGGTGAGATTCGCCTGGACAGCTTCTCGACTGGGCTGTTTGCCCAGGGTGAGAGCTCAGGGGAACAGAGGGCCAGGGCTAGAATAATTAATAACGATAATGAAGTCGTCTACGTCACTGACATCCATTTACAGCTATTCAGGCCAACAGAGAGGTGCCCTAGGGTGGTTAAAGGAAATCCACTGAGAACCTGAATCTCTGTTTAGCTGTTAGTTTTTATTACCTCCTCCTCCTCCCTTCGACCTTTATCAAACTACTTAGAAATCCTGCCACTCTGATTAGTGCTCTTCCTCCAACATGGGGTCACTTATGGAAAGGTCAGTCAGCTGTAAGATTGAGGCAATATCCATTCACTCTAGGAGGTAGTCAGAACTCTCCTGGGATCAAGTTACACCACTGGAAGGCAGGGTACTTGGATCACCTTAGTTTAAACTAGCCCCTTGCAGAATTGCCCTCACTGATTTGTACTTTTGTTAAACGTCTTGAGAGATGTAGCCATGTAGAAACTGCATTTCAGTTGCCGTCAAAACTTGTCAAGGAAGAAGCTTGACTCCTGTATAAGATTCCTCAAAGAAAGGCTTTGGGACTAACTGCCTGGAAAAATTGTCTTCCTGAAGAAATTGCTATCCTTTTCTTTCTGATAATGAGAGCTATGCAGTTTACCATATTTTCCCTCTTGCTCTGCCTTCTAGAAAGCTCAAGGCCAAACTGGATCATCACATACAGCTACTGTTACTTGCAAAATAGGAAGTTTTGCTTCCTCTTTTTTGACCATGACTTTGTTATTTCATTAATCATATCTATTCATTTTCATGCATATGAATTATTTTTGGAAGGAGATGGGATATCAGTAAAATAGGTTTGAGGAGGAAAGAGTGTATAAAGACAGATGACATCCTGAGTAACAGTAGGATGATAGCAGTCTTTCTTGAAAGAGTTGCAAAATACCTACTGTCCAATAGAACTTTCTGGGATGAGGGAAATATTTGATAATCTGTGCTGTCCAGCATGGTAACTACTAGTCACATGGTTACCGAGCACTTAAAATGTGGCTGAGGTGACTGAAGAATTGAATTTGTTTGTTTTTGAGATGGGAGTCTTGCTCTGTCACCCAGGCTGGAGTGCAGTGGAGCGATCTTGGCTCACTGCAATCTCTGCCTCCAGGGCTCAAGGGATTCTCCTGCCTCAGGCTCCTGAGTAACTGGGATTACAGGTGCATGCCACCACACCCAGGTAATTTTTTGTATTTTTAGTAGAGATAGGGTTTCACAATGTTGGCCACGCTGGTCTCAAACTCCTGACCTCAAGTGGTCCGCCTGCGTCGGCCTCCCAAAGTGCTGGGATTACAGGTGTGAGCCGCTGCGCCTGGCCTGAAGAATTGAATTTTTAATTAAATTAAATTAAAAATTTTTTTTTTTTGAGATGGAGTTTCGCTCTTGTTGCCCAGGTTGGAGTGCAATGGTGTGATCTCGGCTCACTGCAACCTCTGCCTCCCGGGTTCAAGCAATTCTCCTGTCTCAGCCTCTGGCATGTGCCACCATGCCCAGCTAATTTTTGTATTTTCAGTAAAGATGGGGTTTCTCCACGTTGATCGGGCTGGTCTCGAACTCGTGACCTCAGGTGATCTGCCTGCCTTCGCCTCCCAAAGAGCTGGGATTATAGGCGTGAGCCACTGCGCCTGGCCTGAATTTTTAATTTAAATAGCTACGTGTGACAAGTAGCTATCATATTAGACAGTACAGCTTAAGGTGGAAAATAAATAAGTACTAGGTAGAAATTGAGCTCTATAGAGCTTATAGAATTTATTATGATTATTAATTTTTTTATTTTGAGATGCAGTTTAGCTCTTGTTCCCTAGGCTAGAGTGCAATGGCATGATCTTGGCTCACTGCATCCTCTGCCTCCTGGGTTCAAGCGATTCTCCTGCCTCAGCCTCCCTAGTAGCTGGGATTACAGGCATGTGCCACCACGCCTGGCTAATTTTCGCATTTTTAGTAGAGATGGGGTTTCGCCATATTGACCAGGCTGGTCTCGAATTCCTGACCTCAGGTGATCCACCTGCCTCAGCCTCCCAAAGTGTTGGGATTACAGGCGTGAGCCACAGCGCCTGGCCTGAGCTTATAGAATTTAACCATGATTATTTAATCACAATAGCAGAATACTAGATTGAAATTGAATTCTCCTTCCCTCTTAACTACTGGGCGTACTACCTCCAGATGTAGTCAGCTACTCGATGAAAAGGGTTTTTCCCCAACAAAATAGCCATTATTTTTGTTTTGTAAAAAAAATTTTTTTTTGAGAGTCTCACTCTGTCACCCAGGCTGGAGTACACAGTGGCACAATCTTGGCTCACTGCAACCTCTGCCTCCCGGGTTCAAGCAATTTTCCTCCCTCAGCCTCCCAAGTAGCTGGGATTACAGGTGTGTGCCACCATGCCTGGCAAAGTTTTTCTTTTTTTGAGACAGAGTCTCACTCTGTCACCCAGGCTGGAGTGCAGTGGTGCCATCCAGGCTCACTGCGACCTCTGCCTCCCAGGTTCATGCAATTCTCTTGCCTCAGCCTCCTGAGTAGCTGGGATTACAGGCATGTGTCATTACGCCCAGGTAATTTTTGTATTTTTAGTAGAGACAGGGTTTCACCAGGTTGTTCAGGCTGGTCTCGAACTCCTGACCTCGTGATCTGCCCACCTCAGCCTCCCAAAGTGCTGGGATTATAGGCGTGAGCCACGGTGCCTGGCCTAATTTTTTTTTTTTTTTTTTTTTTGAGACAGGGTCTCACTCCTTCATCCAGGCTGGAGTGCAGTGGTGTGATGTCAACTCACTGCAACCTCCGCCTCCCGGGTTCAAGCAGTTCTCCTGCTTCAGCCTCCCCAGTAGCTGGGATTACAGGCGCGTGCCACCATGCCTGGTTAATTTTTTGTATTTTTAGTAGAGGTGAGGTTTCATCATGTTGGCCAGGCTGGTCTCAAACTCTTGACCTCAAGTGATCTGCCCACCGTGGCCTCCTAAAGTGCTGGGATTATAGGTGTGGGCCACTGCTCCTGGCCTGTTTGTAAATTTTTGATTATTAATAGATTTTAATTATTTGAAGCATTTGAATATATAAATGTATAAGGAAGAAATATTTCTGTTATCTTAGATAACTGTCATATTTGACAATTTTTTCATGCATCTCTTTATGTGTGTCTATTTTGTATATATGCACATACACACACTCATCTTTATATTATCTTTTTGTTTTTTTGAGAAAGAGTCTCGCTGTGTCGCCCAGATTGGAGTGCAGTGGTACGATCTTGGCTCACGACAACCTCTGCTTCCCAGGTTCAAGCGATTCTCCTGCCTCAGCGTCCCGAGTAGCTGGGACTACAGGCGCCCGCCACCACGCCCGGCTGGTTTTTGTATTTTGAGTAGAAATGGGGTTTCACCATATTGGCCCAGCTGGACTCGAACTCCTGACCTTGTGATCCGACCGCCTCATCCTCCCAAAGTGCTGGGATTACAGGTGTGAGCCACTGCACCCTGTTTTTTTTTTTTTTTTTTTTTTTTTGAGACAAGGTCTTGCTCTGTTACCCAGGCGACAGTACAGTGGTGTGATCTTGGCTCACTGCAACCTTGAACTCCTGAGCTCTAGCAATCCTCCCACCTCAGCCTCCTGAATAGCTGGGACTATAGGTGTGAGCTACCATACCTTTTAATAATTTCAAAATTAAAGTAAGATACATGAAATTACAATAAAACATAATAGCATAACAAATTACTATAAAGTACACATCCATGTAACTAATATCCAGGTCAGTAAGTAGGACAGTGCCAGAATATCAGAAGACCTTTTTAACCTAACTTTGGTTTTGTTTTATCCACTGATATAAATGAGAAATTTCATGTTTGATTATTTTTTGTTTTTTGTTTTTTTTTTTTTGAGACAGAGTCTTGCTCTGTTGCCCAGGCTGGAGTACAGTGGCGCAATCTTGTCTCACTGCAAGCTCCGCCTCCCGGGTTCACACCAGTCTCCTGTCTCAGCCTTCCAAGTGTCTGGGACTACAGGTGCCCGCCACCACGGCCGGCTAATTTTTTGTATTTTTAGTAGAGATGGGGTTTCATCGTGTTAGCCAGGATGGTCTCGATCTCCTGACCTTGTGATCCACCCGCCTTGGCCTCCCAAAGTGCTGGGATTACAGGCGTAAGCAACTGCGCCTGGCCTGTTTGATTATTTTTTTAATAAATAATTGGACTTTCTATCTAAAGCTTCCAAAATAGTTTTCTCTTCGTTATAGCACATAAATTTTATAATTATGTGTCTAGCTTGTATCTTTTCTAGTCAGTCCTGCTTAGAAACTGGTGAGCCATTTTAATGTGCAAACTCAGGTCTTTCATTGGGGCAATTTTCTTCTAATATTTGTTAATCAATGCCTTATGTATATATGTTCTCTCCTGGAATTTCTTTTATTTAACTGTTAGGTTTCCTGGGTTTATCTTCTAATTCTTTTAGCTTTTCCTTCAGATTTACATTTCTTTATATTTTTATCTTTGCTTTAAGATATTTCGTCCACTTGTCCAGCCCAGTAATTCTAGTTTCAACTCTGATAATTTACTCTTTCAATTCATTTTACTGACATTTTTTATTTAAAATAATGTTTATTATTTCTAAAAAGTCTTTTTGTGTGTATTTATGTTGTAGTTAAAGCTTAAGTACTCATGTTTTTTGTTGTTCAGATTATCATCTGTGTCCTCCGGCAGCTCTGTTTTGTTAGGGTCTACCTTTTCTTTTATTTATTTATTTATTTATTTTTTGAGACAGGTTTTTGCTCTGTCACCAAGGCTGGAGTGCAGTGGCACGATCTTGGCTCACTACAACCTCTGCCCCCTGAGCTCAAATGATCCTCCCACCTCAGCCTCCTGAGTAGCTGGGACTACATGCACGCATCAGCACCACCATACCCAGCTAATGTTTGTATTTTTAGTAGAGATGAGGTTTGAACTCAAGCGATTCACCTACTTGTGGCCTCCCAAATGCTGGGATTACAGGCATGATCCACTGTACCTGGCCTAAGGTCTGCCTTTACTAACTATCTTCGTGTTTATCCTTTCTCTGGCTATACCAGATCCACTTAAGATCATTCATATTTTCTTTTGTTGTTTATTGAGTCTCAGGTCCAGCAATCGTGCAGTTGGTAGAAGGTACACTTGTCTTTCTCCCTGTGACCCAGCAGTAGGGAGGTTGTCAGTCCCTTGTCAGGGCATCAGGAGGAAGTCTCTCTGCTCTTTAGTCTCCTGTGCTACAAAGTCTAGGTCTCTTCAAATCGCAAGGGCCAAGTTGGTTCAACCCCTGTGTTCAGGATGCCCTTAGCTCTGTGGACTATAAGACTAGGTCACTGGCACAGGTTAGTGTTGCCCTTTCTCCCTGGACTTCATGGATCTCTGTGGTCCATGTGCTTTCTAACTCTGGTTCCCAAATTCTTATCTGTTTCAAGAGGGAGAAGATCTTTTTTTTTTTTTTTTTTCTTTTGAGATGGAGTCTCAAAGAAGTCTCTTTTGCCCAAGCTGTAGTGCAATGGTGCAAACTCGGCTCACTGTAACCTCTGCCTCCTGGGTTTAAGCAATTCTCCTGCCTCAGCCTCCCAAGTAGCTGGGATTACAGGCATGCGCCACCACGCCCAGCTACTTTTGTATTTTTAGTAGAGATGGGGGTTTCACCAGGTTGGTCAGCTGGTCTCAAACTCCTGACCTCAGGTGATCTGCCCGCCTTGGCCTCCCAAAGTGCTGGGATTACAGTTGTTAGCTACTGCGCCCAGCCAAGAGGGAGATCTTGTACCAACTCTAGATTCTGACAGAGCTTGAGCCTTCACTCACACCCTATGGACCCCTCCTACCTGTTCATCTACAAGTGCGTTAAGATTTCAGAATGGAAAGGCGTGGGGTCATGTTCAAGCTGCCATCTGCCCATGATACGGATCTATATTCTCAGCCGTTTTTTTTTTTTTTTTTTTTTTTTTGAGACGGAGTTTCGCTCTTGCTGCCCAGGCTGGAGTGCAATGGCACGATCTTGGCTCATTGCAACCTCTACCTCCCGGGTTCAAGTGATTCTCCTGCCTCAGCCTCCTGAGTAGCTGGGATTACAGGTGCCCGCCACCACACTTGGCTAATTCTTGTATTTTTAGTAGAGACAAGGTTTCACCATGTTGGCCAGGCTGGTCTCGAACTCCTAACCTCAGATGATCCACCCGCCTCGGCCTCCCAAAGTGCTAGGATTACAGGCGTGAGCCACCACGCCCGGCTGTCAGCCTGTTTATAATGTAGGCTGGTTCACTTGGAAGGACCCAAAATGGCTTAGCAGCTTTTCTTTCCCTACTATTGGGTCTCTATATGAGCAACCAAGATTAGCCAAGTTCTTACCTAAGCAGAGGTAGTAAGAATTATTTTCTTTTTTGAGTTTAGACACTATCTTGCACTCGTAATTGTATGTTGGGAACTGAATTGACCGCCTTAGACAACTACTTTTGTTTCCTTTGGCAGGAAGGCAGCAACAACTCATCTCCAGTGGATTTTATAAATGCCAAGAGGACAGACTTCCCTTCAGAACATTTCAGTCATTCCTCAAAGTGGCTGGAAGCCTGTCAGCATGAATCAGATGAGCAGCCTCTAGATCCAGTTCCCCAAACTAGCTCTACTCCTAAAATGTCTGAGGAAGCAGTAGACCCACTGGACAACTATGTGGTTAAAACCATCGTCCTTGTACCATCTCCACTGGGGCAGCAGCAAGACATGACATTTGAGGCCCATTTAGATACCATGGCAGAGACAAACAGCATATCTTTAAATGAACCTTTGAGAACAGGAGATCTGGTGAGAGAGGAGGTGGCACCCTGCATGGAAGACAGGTTTTCAGAAGTTGTTGCTGCTGTATCTGAGAAACTTATCTTTCAGGAATCTCCATCCCATCTCTTAGAGTCTCCACCAAATCCCTCTTCTGAACAACTAAATTGCTCCAAGGAAAGCCTGAGGGACAGTAGGACTGAGGCTGTGCCTGAGGACTTAGTAGTACCTTCTGAAAGTAACGCCTTCTTGCCTTCCTCTTTTCTCTGGCTTTCCCCTTCAACTGCCTTGGCAGCAGATTTCCCTGTCAATCATGTGGACCCAGAGGAGGAAATTGTAGAGCATGGAGCTATGGAGGAAAGAGAAATGAGCTTTCCTACACACCCTAAGGAGTTTGAATCAGAAGATCAAGCACTTGTCTCAAATGTGGAAGATATTCTGTCCACATGCCTGACACCAAATCTAGTAGAAATGGAATCCCAAGCAGCTCCAGGCCCAGCAGTAGAAGATGTTGGTAGGATTCTTGGCTCTGATACAGAGTCTTGGATGTCCCCACTGGCCTGGCTGGAAAAAGGTGTAAATACCTCCGTCATGCTGGAAAATTTCCGCCAAAGCTTATCCATTCCGTCGATGCTTCGGGATGCTGCAATTGGCACTACCCCTTTCTCTACTTGCTCGGTGGGGACTTGGTTTACTCCCTCAGCACCACAGGAAAAGAGTACAAACACATCCCAGACAGGCCTGGTTGGCACCAAGGACAGTACTTCTGAGACAGAGCGGCTCCTGTGTGGGTAAGTGCCCCTATGTTCTTGTGCCTCGTGAGTTCCATTATCCTGGACCTTCCCCTCCCTTCCCTTCCCCTCCCTTTCTTTTTGTCATGTTCTTCTGTTTCTGCTGCAGCCGGCCTCCAGATCTGACTGCCTTGTCTCGACATGACTTGGAAGATAACCTGCTGAGCTCTCTTGTCATTCTGGAGGTTCTTTCCCGCCAGCTTCGGGACTGGAAGAGCCAGCTGGCTGTCCCTTACCCAGAAACCCAGGACAGTAGCACACAGACTGACACATCTCATAGTGGGGTAAGAAGGTTCCTTTCAAAGCTTGAAGGATCCCAGTGGGCTCTCTTCCTTGAAATTTAAGCTGAGAAGCTGCCAGAGGGCAAAGGGGACTCCTATCACAAGCTTATACTTAGAACATTTGTAAAAGCTGAGAATCTGGGCAGGCACAGTGGCTGATGCCTGTAATCCCACTGCTTTGGGAGGCCAAGGTGGGAGGACTGCTTGAGGCCAGGCATTTGAAACCAGCTTGGGCAACATAGCAAGATCCCATCCCTACAAAAGATTTTTTAAAAATCAGCTGGATATGGTTTTGCATGCCTCACTACTCAGGAGGCTGAGGCAGGAGGATCATTTGAGCCCAGGAAGTTAAGGCTGCAGTGAGCTATGATCATGCCACTGCACTTCAGCCTGGGCAAGACAGTGAGACCCTGTCTCTTAAACAAAAAAGCTGAGGATCTGAAAAATCCCCTTAAAGCCATGGGTAGTCACTATACTCCTGGGGTACATCAAAACTTTCCAAAGTAGTGCAAGCAAGGAAAGTTTTAAAGGAATTGGTTTTTAGAACATCATCTTCCACATGTATTCTTTTTCTTCATTTTTTGCATTGGTAGACTTATTTAATATTTTAAGAAAAATTGTGAATAAGCCTAAAACATTTTTTAAAATAATTTTTATTTTTTGTGGTTACAGAGTAGGTAAATATATTCATGGGGTCCATGAGATGTTTTGATACAGGCATGTGATGGGCAATAATCACATCACGGAAAATGCGGTATCTGTATCTGTCCCCTCAAGCATTTATCCTTTGTGTTACAAGCAATCCAATTATACTCTTAGTTGTTTTTTTTTTTTTTTGTTTTTTTTTTTTTGAGACGGAATCTCACTCTGTCACCCAGGCTGGAGTGCAATGGTGTGGTCTTGGCTCACTGCAGCCTCCTCCTCCTGGGTTCAAGCGATTCTCCTGCCTCAGCCTCCTGAGTAGCTGGGAATACAGGGGCATGCTACCACACCCAGCTAATTTTTGTATTTTTAGTAGAGACAGGTTTTCACTGTGTTGGCCAGGCTGGTCTCGATTTCCTGACCTTGTGATCCACCTGCCTCAGCCTCCCAAAGTGCTGGGATTACAGGCATGAGCCACTGCGCCCAGCCTGTTTTTTTTTTTTTTTTTTTGAGACGGAGTTTTGCCCTTGTTGCCCAGGCTGAAGTGCAGTGGTAGGGCGATCTCGGCTCACTGCAACCTCCGCCTACCAGGTTCAAGTGATTCTCCTGCCTCACCCTCCTGAGTAGCTGGGAGTACAGGCATGTGCCACCACACCCAGCTAATTTTGTATTTTTAGTAGAGATGGGGTTTCTCCACGTTGGTCAGGCTGGTCTCGAACTCCTGACCTCAAATTATCCACCCGCCTCGGCCTCCGAAAATGCTGGGATTATAGGCATGAGCCACCACGCCTGGCCTATTTTAGTTATTTTTAAATGTACAAATTACTATTGACTGTAGTCCTCCTGTTGTGCTATCAAATATTAGACCTTATTTATTCTCATTATCCACATGTATTCTTCACTGTTTTTCTTTCCTACTTCTCCATTCTCAAATGCCTGATTGCCTATGCCCACTTTCCTAAAGAAGAACATACTTTCTTTTCTTTTCTTTCTTTTGAGACAGAGTCTTGCTGTCACCCAGGCTGGAGTGCAGTGGTGTGATCTCGGGTCACTACAACTTCTGCCTTCTGGGATCAAGCCATCTTCCCACCTCAGCTTCCCAAAGTGCTGAGATTATAGGCATGAGCTATTGTGCTCAGCCTCCCTTCTTCTGTTTCTACTTATTCCTATTGTTGTTTTTCTGTGTGTTTTTTTTTTTTTGAGACGGAGTCTTGCTCTGTCGCCCAGGCTGGAGTGCAGTGGCGTGATCTTGGCTCATTGCAAGCTCCGCTTCCCGAGTTCCCACCATTCTCCTGCCTCAGCCTCCTGAGTAGCTGGGACTATAGGCGCCTGCCACCGTGCCCAGCTAATTTTTTGTATTTTTAGTAGAGACGGGGTTTCACCGTGTTAGCCAGGATGGTCTTGATCTCCTGACCTCGTGATCTGCCCGCCTCAGCCTCCCAAAGTGCTGGGATTACAGGTGTGAGCCACCACGCCTGGCCCCTATTGTTTATGTGAAGAAGATTTCTCAGTGTTTACATCTATCAGAATGGAAAGGAGTCAGCTGGCATGGTGGCTCACACCTGTAATCCCAGTACTTTGGGAGAGTGAGGTGGGAGGATCACTTGAGCTCAGGAGTTCAAGACCACCCTGGGAAATATGGTGAAACCTCATATCTACAAAAAAATACACAAATTAGCTGGGTGCGGTGGTTTGTGCCTGTAGTCCCAGCTACTCGGAAGGCTGAGGTGGAGGATCACTTGAGGCCGGGAGTTGAAGGCTGCAGTGAACTGAGATCTTGCCACTGCACTCCAGCCTGGGCGACAGAGCCAGACCCTGCCTCAAAAAACAGAGTCATGAATTGTTGCTGAACCATTTCTTATTGCTAGAATTATAGTAATCCACAGATATATGAACTAATAAGAGGAAGGAAGCTCCATCAATTTCATTAATAGGTGATTCCCAATTAAATTTTGCTGAGCATGTTTATTTTATGAGAAATTATTACAGTGACTACTATACAACTGATTAAAAGATTTCTCTATCAAAAGAAAGCTTTTTCACTTTAAAGTCTTCTAGTCAAAGGAGTTGAAAGGAAATTTTAATTTAAATTTAGACAAACTTTTGTTGTTATTGCAGAGATGATGGTTAATAACAGATTTTATTTTTATTTTTTGAGATAGAGTCTCGGTCTGTCACCCAGGCTAGAGTACCATGTTGTGATCGGGGCTCAGTGAAGCCTAAGCTTCCTTGGCTCAGGTGATCCTCCCACCTCAGCCTTCTGGGTAGCTAGGACTGTACGCCACCACACCTAGCTAATTTTTTTGTATTTTTAGTAGAGATGGGGTTTTGCTATGTTGGCCAGGCTGTTCGCAAACCCCTGGGCTCAAGTGATCTGCCAGCCTTTGCTCCCAAAGCACTAGGATTACAGGTGTGAGCCACTGTGCCCAGCTAATAACAGACTTTAAAGCATATAAATATATTACATTAGGATGAAATTGTGAGAAAAATAAATGTTCAAAGAGAAAAAGCAATGACATAATAAAATTTCTGACTGCTAAGAAGAGCTTTTTCTTGTATTTTTAAAAGATAGCAACTAGGTATCATACCATTTTGGTGTATGTAGTATTTATGCCACTGGATATATTTAAGAGTAATCTAATAATTTTATTTTAGGCTGGGTGTGGTGGCTCACACCTGTAATCCCAGCACTTTGGGAGGCCGAGGTGGACGGATCACCTGAGGTCAGGAGTTCGAGACCAGCCTGGTCAACATGGCGAAACCCCGTCTCTACTAAAAATACAAAAATTGGCCAGGCGCAGTGGCTCACGCCTGTAATCCCAGCACTTTGAGAGGCCGAGGCGGGTGGATCACGAGGTCAGAAGATTGAGACCATCCTGGCTAACACTGAAACCCCGTCTCTACTAAAAATTAGCCGGGTGTGGTGGCAGGCTCCTGTAGTCCCAGCTGCTCCAGAGGCTAAGACAGGAGAATGGTGTGAACCCCGGGGGCAGAGCTTGCAGTAAGCCGAGATCGCACCATTGCACTCCAGCCTGGGTGACAGAGCGAGACTCCGTCTCAAAAAAAAAAAAAAAAACAACAACAACAAAAACCAAAAATTAGCCGAGTGTGGTGGCAGGTGCCTGTAATTCCAGCTATTCGGGAGGCTGAGGCATGAGAATCCCTTGAACCCGGGAGGTGGAGGTTGCTGTGAGCCGAGATTGCACCACTGCACTCCAGCCGGGGGGATAGAGTAACACTCTGTCTCAAAAAAAAAAAAAAAATTATTATTATTATTATTATTTTTTGAGACGGAATCTCGCTCTGTCGCCCAGGCTGGAGTGCAGTGGCGCGATCTTGGCTCACTGCAAGCTCCACCTCCTGGGTTCCCACCATTCTCCTGCCTCAGCCTCCCAAGTAGCTGGGACAGCAGGCACCCACCACCACGCCCGGCTAATTTTGTTGTATTTTTAGTAGAGACAGGGTTTCACCATGTTAGCCAGGATGGTCTTGATCTCCTGACCTCCTGATCCACCCGCCTTGGCCTCCCAAAGTGCTGGGATTACAGGCGTGAGCCACCGCGCCCGGCCCAAACAATTATTTTAAATTGTCAATATTGGTAATATGCTGGACATTAAAGTCTTTGTAACAATTTAAACTTAAGGGTACTTAGTTTTTGCAGGAAATACGAGAGGAAAGTAGCTAAAAGACCACTGTTGGCCCAATGTGGTGGCTCACGCTTGTAATCCCAGCACTTTGGTAGGCTGAGGCTGGCAGATCACTTGAGGCCAAGAGTTTGAGACCAGCCTGGCTAACGTAGTGAAACCCCATCTCTATTAAAAATACAAAAAGTTAGCTAGGTATGGTAGCGCACTCCTGTAATCCCAGCTACTTGGGTGGCTGAGGCATGAGAATCCCTTGAACCCAGGAGGTGGAGGTTGCAGTGAGCTGAGATCACACCAGTGTACTCCAGCCTGGGCAACAGATTGAGACTGTCTCAAACAACAACAACAATAACAACAATGTTCTAGAGGACTCTGTTACAACACAGGCCTAGGAAGGAAGGGAATGGTGGCAGGTGAAGGAATTGATAGCACTTCACCATTGTGGCTGTTGAGATAATAGGTGGCTGCTGCTAAGAAGAGATGGTCCCCAAATGTGCAAAGACCTCCTTTGAGTTGAAATATCCTCAAAGTAGTGACTTTAACATTTGCCAAAAATCCTGGAAATCATAAGCTCCATGTTCCTCCAGCTGCTCAATTTCTCTCCTGTTTTCTTATCTTTGTATCCTTTCCTCTGGTTCTTGACCTTGTTTCCCCTCCCTGAATCTGCCTTGCATCCTCTTCCCCTGAAGCTTGCCAGGTCCCTTTGTAGGCCACTGAAGCAGAACCAAAGAGGGGAAATGACATACCTTTAGCCATTCTCCATCACCATGCCATGTCCTTGCTGCCTGGCTGCCTCCTTCACATTAATCTCATCACCTGCCTGACTGTCCAGCTGAGCACTATGTGAGCCCTATCCAAGCTCATGTGCTACTCTGTGCCTTACTGCACGATGCAGCAGTGAATGATAACTGCTTTGCTGGGGAAGGGAGCCATGAACTCCAAGAAATCAGCACTGCTGCTCCAGTAGTAATTTTTTCCCCAGATGATGGCTGCCTTGCCTCAGTAATGAAGACTCCCACTTTTCTCTTAGAACTTATCTTCCAGGGTTCTACTGCCTTTGAGATCATACTTACTTACTCTATGCATACTATGAGTTTTATCTATTTGACCCAGGATAATGAGCAGACAATTAAGGAAGTAAAAATGATGAATAAATACCTAAGAAGGTTAGCATTATTGGCATTAAAAAATGCAAATTGAACAGTGAGATGCCATTTTCTTGTGACTCAATAGCAAATAATAAAATAGGTAAAGCTGGTAAGCATACTCTGTTTATCTGTAGGATATAAATTGGTTTATCCTTTTTTTTCTTTCTTTCTTTCTTTTTTTTTTTTTTGAGAGAGGGTCTCACTCTTACCCATACTGGAGTGCAGTGGCATGAACATGGCTCACTGCAGCCTCTACCTCCTGGGCTCAAGGGATCCTCCCACCTCAATCCAGCTGAGTAGCTGGGAATACAGGCACGTGCCACCATGCCTGCCTGGCTAATGAAAAAAAATTTTTTTTTTTAAAGAGATGGGGTTTCACTATGTTGCCCAGGCTGGTCTTGAACTCCTGGACCTAAGTGATCCTCCTGCCTCAGCCTCTGAAGGTGCTGGGATTATAG
Organism: Chlorocebus sabaeus; assembly: GCF_047675955.1. NCBI lineage: Eukaryota > Metazoa > Chordata > Mammalia > Primates > Cercopithecidae > Chlorocebus > Chlorocebus sabaeus. The sequence goes on along the minus strand of NC_132919.1, from coordinate 26,799,260 downwards.
GCATGAGTCACTGTGCCTGACTAAACAAAGAAATTTTTTATCTACCTGTGGATTTTTCTTTCTGACTTGGCTTCACTGAATTGAATTGTGAACTTTGCTCCTACTTTTAATAGGAAAGGTGGCTGGGTGTGGGAGGAGCACTTTGGAAGTCCGAGGCAGAAGGACTGTCTGAGGCCAGGAGTTTGAGACCAGCCTGGGCAACATAGCAAGACCTCATCTCTACAGAAAATAAAAAATAAATAAAATAGGAAAGGCTCCTATAACTCACTGGGTGGGAGGAAGAATGAGGTGCTGGCAGTACATGTTGCCTACTCAAAAGGAACAACTTGGCTGGTCACGGTGACTCACCCCTGTAATCCCAGCACTCTGGCCACCAGCCAGGCCAACATGGTGAAACCTCGACTCTACTAAAACTACACATATTAGTTGGGTGTGATAGTGCATGCCTGTAATCCCAGCTACTTGGGAGGCTGAGGCATGAGAACTGCTTGAACCTGGGAGATGGAAGTTGCAGTGAGTTGAGATTGTGCCACTGCACTCCAGTCTGGATGACAGAGCAAGACTCTGTCTCAAAAACAAACAAAACAAGGAACAACTCTGTTTTTCTGGCTAGATAACTAATAAACTGCAGCATCTTAAGGAGAGCCATGAGATGGGACAGGCCCTACAGCAGGCCAGAAATGTCATGGTAAGTGTTGATTGACCTTACACCACCACTGGGTCTCCTGTGAAGATCAAGAATGGAGAATCCTGGGTGGTTAGTAGATGGTGATACTAAGCTGTGGTGGTGAAGGAAGGTTTCCAAACCTTTGTAAAGTACATCTCCTTATGGGGAGCTTGGAATTTGGGGTTAGTGGTTTTCTTCCCCAGTGCCCCTGTTGCCTGCTTAGTGACTATTTGATCTCACCTACCCATTTTTTTCTCTACAGCAATCATGGCTGCTTGTCTCTAAAGAGCTGATATCCTTGCTTCACTTATTCCTGTTGCATTTAGAAGAAGATAAAACTACTGTGAGTCAGGAGGTAAGCAGCATGAAGATGGAGGTAGAGGCCTGTGGTGGGACTAAAAGCCATAAAGAGGAACCAGGCACATCAACTGATTCTTATTGTATAGTCTCGGCATACAGAAATCTTGGTCTCTTGCTGTTTTGATTTACTGAAGAAATTGAGGGCAAAGCTCCAGAGCCTCAAAGCAGAAAGGGAGGAGGCAAGGCACAGAGAGGAAATGGCTCTCAGAGGCAAGGATGTGGTAAGGTGCCAGGCATTTGTTCTTGTATGTGGGAGGTTTCCACCTCAGGGTTCCTGTAGGAACACAAATGCACTTTAGACACAGATGGGTGGCCTAAGAACTGCCTGCCCTGGGGAGTAAAGAACTGATGTATTGAGGTGTCAGATGGTTACAGCTTTTTGTGCTGGCTCCCCTGTTGCCCACTGTGTCCTTGCAACCTCTTCCCTCAATAGGCAGAGACAGTGCTGGAGGCTTTCTGTGCACATGCCAGCCAGCGCATCAGTCAGCTGGAACAGGACCTAGCATCCATGCAGGAATTCAGAGGCCTTCTGAAGGACACCCAGACCCAACTGGTAATTTAAGGGCATTTTCTTTCCTGGGGTCTGTGCTGACAGACTGGGAGGGTGGACCTGTATCCAAAGGGAAGGGGCTCCCGCCTAGGCAATCTTTCTTTTGTAGGTAGGGCTTCATACCAAGCAAGAAGAGCTGGTTCAGCAGACAGTGAGTCTTACTTCTACCTTGCAACAAGACTGGAGGTCCATGCAACTGGATGTGAGTATTTGGGGCCATCATAATTAATTCCTTACTCACATCAAGTCCTGTTAGGAGCTTTGCCTCAAGTGTGCTCTACTGACCTGCTTGCTTCCCCTGGTAGTATACAACATGGACAGCTTTGCTGAGTCGGTCTCGACAACTCACAGAGAAACTCACAGTCAAGAGCCGGCAGGCCCTGCAGGAACGTGATGCAGCAATTGAGGAAAAGCAGGAGGTACAGACCAGGAGTGGGGACTGCTTAGGCTTGGTTTCCTTTCTAATGTGTGATATCATTAGCCTCTTACCCTGGATCTGTTTTCTTTTCACCCTGTGGGTTTGGAGGCCAGCCAGGTCCCTTAGCTGTAAGATGGCCTTAAGCCCAGTTTTTTCCTTTGCCCTTCAGCATCTTTACTTTAGCAACTTTTCTCCTGTCTCTACTTTTTCCTGAGGATCAACCTTATTTTCTGCAATGTTGATGCCCAGGAGCAAGGTAGTTTTCTGTCTTGTTCAGAAAGAGAAGCTGGACCAAGTCCTGGGATTATTGATTCAGGAGGAACTACAGGAGGAAAACCATCTTTTCTTCCTAGGTTTCCAGGGAGCTGGAACAAGTCTCTGCCCAGTTAGAGGAGTGCAAAGGCCAAATAGAACAACTGGAGTTGGAAAACAGTCGTCTAGCAACAGGTGTTTGTGTGTGTGTGTGTGTGTATGCACGCATGTAAGCAGTTGAGCCCTGTTAAGGCGTGGAGTGTGGCACTAGAGCAAGGAAGTACTCAGGAGCACTTTCTTTGGAGCAGAGGTTTGGGCAGTTTCTGGCCTGGTAACTGCATAGTGTCATTAGGATACTTTTGTTCTAGATCTCCGGGCTCAGTTGCAGATTCTGGCCAACTTGGACAACCAGCTAAAAGAGCTACAGAGTCAGCATGCCCATTGTGCCCAGGACCTGGCTGTGAAGGATGAGTTACTCTGCCAACTTATCCAGAGCAATGAGGAGCAGGCTGCTCAGTGAGTTCCTAACAGGGTATTGTGGCAGTAGGCATCCAGGAATTAGGACCAAATGGGATCTAATATATGGTCTCTGACAGATGGCAAAAGGAAGAGATGGCACTAAAACACATGCAGGCAGAACTGCAGCAGCAACAAGCTGTCCTGGCCAAAGAGGTGCGGGACCTGAAAGAGACCTTGGAGGTAAGGAATATGGCTTGGGCCAAGGGAGCTGGTAAACCTCAAGAGTGTGATTCTTGCCTGATAGTGTTGAGGTAAGGTTTGAGACCATGAACTAGAAAAAGCCTCTGTCCCTAGGGCACTAAAATTCTCCCTCCCTGTCTTGCTGCTTCTCTTGTCTTCCCAGTTTGCAGACCAGGAGAATCAGGTTGCTCACCTGGAACTGGGTCAGGTTGAGTGTCAATTGAAAACCACACTGGAAGTGCTCCGGGAGCGCAGCTTGCAGTGTGAGAACCTCAAGGACACTGTAGAGAACCTAACGTAAGTTGTCTAACTTTCTGTACTTCCCCCCAAGTGCTTATTTTTTTTTGTCAGGAACACTTCTAGAAGCCAAAATCTCCAAGAAGAGAACTGTGAGTGTTGAGCCTCTTGTTTCTCTCCTTTAATGCGGCTCTGTGGGGATTTGGGAGAGGCGTTCAGAGAAGGTAATTTGGTCTTTGGTCATCTTCCCTGTTCCTTATTTCAGGGCTAAACTGGCCAGCACCATAGTAGATAACCAGGAGCAAGACCTGGAGAAAACACGGCAGTACTCTCAAAAGCTAGGGGTGCTGACTGAGCAACTACAGAGCCTGACTGTCTTCCTACAGACAAAACTAAAGGAGAAGGTAGGATCCCGGGGTTCCTTCTCTTCTCTTCCAATTGTATCTTTATTTTACAGAATAGTCTTCGTAAAACATTACTCTTTTTCTAACTGTGACCTTATATGACTTGCAGTTACCTATAGGACCTCATTAGCCTGTTGCTTAAACCTTTTTTCCCTTGTCTTCTACCTCCTATTTTGAACACTTTGCCCCAGCTAGACTGCCTGTATGCTACACATATGTCCCCATTTTTATCTCCAGAACCCAGACTCTGGCTGTTCCCACATTCATTCTCTTCTTTCTTCAAACTGGAAATGCCTATTCTATTAAAATCCTCCCTTCCAACCTGGGCAACATGGTGAAAACCATCTCTACAAAAACTACAGAAATTAGCCCAGGTGTAGTGTTGTGCACCTGTAGTCCCAGCTATCCAGGAGGCTGAGGTGGGAGGATCACCTGAGCCTGGGAAGTTGAGGCTTGCAGTGAGCCATGATCATACCTGGTTAATTTTTTGTATCACTGCACTCCAAACTGGGTGAGAGTGAAACCCTTTCCCCCACCAAAAAAGAAATCTTCCCTGGTTCACCTTCTTTGAAATGTTCCCAAATCAAATCATGTGGACCTGGCGATCTTTTCTTCTGCCATATTTCTCATGAACTTACTCTTCTTTTGTATTTGTATTAATTTTCCTTGGATACCTGGTCTCTTCAATCAGACTATGTTTCAAGAAAGCAGAAATACAGCCTTCTTTGGCCTCCCCGCAGTGTGCACTAAACAATAAGTGGTTGATATCATTCAGAATACACAGGTAATTAGCTTATTCAGCAGATAAAGCCACAACAAATATCCTAAAATCTGGCAATTGCTTATGACCTGATCCTCTTTCCCAACTGGGTGCCGAGCACAGGAAATGCCAACAAATCTACAGTTTAGCATGGAAGACAACCAGATGTAAACTTGTCATTTTGACTTATGATCATGGTAGAGGTCTGCATGGACCACTGTGAGAGATAGAGAGGGGAGGACCACTTCAACCTTTGAGAATTAGGATCCCTTCTCAAAGCAGCTGACCTTGGGTACAGTCTTGAGGTTTAGAAGTTTGTAGGGTAGGGGTGGGTATTTAGGAAGGCCCACTAGGCAGAGGGAATGGTGTATGAAAGTTTCATCTGACGACATATGAGAGTCATATGTAGAAAGTCATGCACATTGTACATGATGTGTTCTTTTTTGTAGTGTCTACCTTATAAAACCTGGGTTAGGTGCTGGGACTAGAGGATGAACAAGGCAAGATGCCGCTCATATGGAATGCAGCAAGTCTGAGGAATGGGAAGCAGCTCTTCATGGCTGCAGCGTGAGAACCATGTGGGGCAAGGCAGGAGACAACACTGGAGAAGTAGGCAGAAGGCAGATTTTGAAGGCTTGAAATAATGGCAGTTTTATAGGCGGTAGAAAGGAAAGGATGGAGTGAATGGATTCAATAGATATTTAGGAAGCAGACGCAGTAGAACCTGGTGACCAATTTGATGTAAGAGGCAGAAGAGTGAATGATGATCCTTAGATTGCTAGGAAAGAGGGCCCAGTGGGTTAGCTGTGTTAGTGTGTGGAGACGGGTTAGTGACACCTCCAGATCATCGCCATGCTCAGGGAGCACTTCACCTATGTGTCAGGAGGGATAGCAATAGGAAGCACTTCATTTCCCCACAACTCAGACGCCCAGATGGGAGGGCAGAGGACCAAGGCTGAAAGGAGTGGAGAGCCTGAGAGAGAGATGAGACTGAGGGGAGGTAATGGTGACACAGGCTAACCAGTTGGTGGGAGAGACCTAGACCGGGGGGGCAGAGAAGGCGGGAGAACTGGAGAGAGGGCCTAGCCTAGGAGGAAAGGGAGCAGGCTGAGCAGGAAATGCTCTGGGTAGGAGATGCAGACTCCAAGGAAATATCCAAAAGAAGAGGAGGATTTGGGATTGGAAAAGCTGAGGTTCAGGTGGGAGAGCTGAGGAGGGATAGAACAGAAGGGTTGAGCCATGGGGTTTCAAGTATGCGGAAAGGAGCGAAGATGTTAGGAAAGGGTCGAAAGGGCACATCCTGGAGTCCCAGGTAGCAGGACGAGGATGGCAGGGGAAGAGCCAAGGAGACAAAGCAGAGATGCTGAGCGGCTCCTGCCTTGCCTGGCCTTACCTGTGCACAGCCAGTTAGCTGCTGCAGCCACAAGCACAGCTCCTCCAGAACTGAGGCCAGCAAGCTTTTCCTATAAATGACCATATAATAAGTACTTTTGGCTTTTTGGGCCATATCGTCTCTGTCTCAACTACTCAACTCTGCCTTTGTAGTTCAAGAGCAGCCATAGATGATATGTAAATTAATGGGTCTGGCTGCGTTCCAATAAAATTTTATTTACAAAAATAGTTGGCAGGCTAGATTTGACCTGTAGGCCACAATTTGCTAGTGTTCCCTCTCCCTGCTCTAGAATAGTAAATACAGGAGTAGGAACAGACTTTTGATAGGGTGGCACAGGGAAAATGGTGAACTCAGCTTCATACAGATTTGACTGTGGAACCTTCTGGTAGATTCTTCACAGGCAGTTAGCCTTTTGAGTCTGCAGACTGGGAAAAAATCCAGTTGAGAGAGGGATGGAAGTCATTCATGTGGAAAGGAAGTTTGAAGTAGATGTTTTTGTGGCGCTCCCAAGGCAAGGCCACCCCGGGAATGAATTAGAGTAAATTTAGGGCCAAGGACTGAACCCAGAGGATCCAACAGTTAAGGAAGGACCTGTGGATAGAGAAGAAATAACCAGAAAGGTGTGAGGCCTGCCTTTAAAGGAGAGAGACTCATGTCCTGCAAGCTAAGAAAAGAAAGTTTCTAAAAGAACAATGTGGTCATCAGTATCAAATAGGTCAGCTAAAACAAGAGCTTCAATGTATGCATTGCATTTGAAAGTAAGGCTGCCATTGGTGAACCAAATGACAAGAATTTAGGCGGAATGACAAGGGAGAAGCCTGAGTGTAGTGGGCTGGGGAGTTAATAGATGGTGAGAATTATAAACAAGAAGTATAAGCCGGGCGCGGTGGCTCACGCCTGTAATTCCAGCACTTTGGGAGGCCAAGGCGGGTGGATCACGAGGTCAGGAGATCGAGACCATCCTAGCTAACACAGTGAAACCCCATCTCTACTAAAAATACAAAAATTAGCTGGGCGTGGTGGCGGGCCCCTGTAGTCCCAGCTACTCGGGAGGCTGAGGCAGGAGAATGGTGTGAACCCAGGAGGCGGCGGAGCTTGTAGTGAGCAGGTATGGCGCCACTGCACTCCAGCCTGGGCCGCAAAGCAAAACTACGTCTCAAAAAAGAAAAAGAAGTATAGGCTCCTTCTTTTCTTTTTTCTTTTCTTTTTTCTTTTCTTTTCTTTCTTTCGCAGTAGCTAAAAGGGGATTTAAGGTAAGAAGAAGGGTTTTGTTTAGGTTTATTTTTAAAATACTGCTGTTTTTGTGGGAGAGGCTGAAGAATATAAACATGTTCAGGGAAAGGCACTAATGGAGAAGTTGAAGATAGATAATTGAGATAATAGGTGGAACAGCATTTTGGAGGAGATGGCTGGGAGTTACCTAGAAGCCCAGGAGTTCACTAGACCTGAACAGCAGCTATTTTTTCTTCTTTGTCCTTAGACTGAACAAGAGACCCTTCTGCTGAGTACAGCCTGTGCTCCCACCCAGGAACACCCTCTGCCTAATGACAGCACCTTCCTGGGAAGCATCTTGATAGCGGTGGCAGATGAAGGTTAAAGGCCCTGGGATTTGAGGGCGGGAAAGTTGTAACCCTGCTCCCGATATCTTCAGCCGTTGAAGATGTCCACCAGCGGGCTTGTCTGTCTTACCCTGGCTTCCATTATGATAGACCCCTCCCTGGATGACCAGAGGGGCCCTCTCCCATTATTGGTTTTTCTCTTAGAGCCAGAATCAACTCCTGTGCCCTTGCTTGGAAGTGACAAGAGTGCTTTCACCCGAGTAGCATCAATGGTTTCCCTTCAGCCTGCAGGTTAGGAGGGGCTCCAGGGATCCTGCCTCATTTCTAGAAAATCTGGTGGTGATGAGTAAAGACAAAAGCAGTGAGAAGTGCTTTGCTCTAAAAACCTCAATTCTACTTGGGCTCATTTTATTTCTGCCTTCTGGGATCTGTAATGTTCCAGACATTCAAATCCTGTGGGTGGGGAACACGGATAAGAGTTGTGGAAATGATGGCTATACACTCCTTCCTTCCATGGCTGGAAGGCTAGACCTCTATCTGGGACTTTCTCTTTCAGAGACCCCAGGTATGGAGGAGAGCCTGGCAGAAATGAGTATTATGACTATTGAGCTTCAGAGTCTTTGTTCCCTGCTACAAGAGTCTAAAGAAGAAGCCATCAGGACTCTGCAGCGAAAAATGTGAGTGGGATGCAGTTTTGGTGACAGAGGGACAGTGAGACAGCCTCTTAAGCCAAGGGTTGAACTGGCCCCTGAGAGGACAAGAATGTTGCTGAATTCTTCCTTTCTTTAGTTGTGAGCTGCAGGCTAGGCTACAAGCCCAGGAAGAACAGCATCAGGAAGCCCAGAAGGCAAAGGAAGCAGACATAGAGAAGCTGAACCAGGCCTTGTGCTTGCGCTACAAGGTGAAGGAGGGACCTAGAAGTGGGGCAATGAAGAACTGGGGCAGCTCTACTGGCCCACTGGGAGCCATTATCTCTCCAGGAATCTGGGTGGTGGGGATTTTCCAACCACTGCCCTAGTTTTGCCCTTCCTGGGGTCAGACATTTCACATTTCAGCTATGGGCTGACCTATCTTCCCAGGCAGACCCAGGAGAGAAGTCAGGAACTCTAGCAGAACTCTCCCAACACTGAAATGTGCCTTGCCTGGCTTGGACCTGGAGGAGGAATTGGAGTGATATCAACTGGTCTCATGTGGGCTGAGCATGGGTCAGGCACTCTCTCCTATCTCCTGGCAATGGCTGTGAAGAGACCAGCTCTCCGTGTGTCTTCTCACCTTCCTTTCCCTCACAGAATGAAAAGGAGCTCCAGGAAGTGATACAGCAGCAGAATGAGAAGATCCTAGAACAGATAGACAAGAGTGGCGAGCTCATAGTATGTTCACCATCATGCCCAGGCCTTTGCTTTCTGTGTTACTGGTCAGCCAGGATCCCAAATATGAGAAATGGTTTACTTTTGTTCACCACACGTTGTCTATCCTTATGTCCTATTGGACACCTCTCCATTCTTATTCCCAGAGCCTTAGAGAGGAGGTGACCCACCTTACCCGCTCACTTCGGCGTGCGGAGACAGAGACCAAAGTGCTCCAGGAGGCCCTGGAAGGCCAGCTGGACTCCAGCTGCCAGCCTGTGGCCACCAATTGGATCCAGGAGAAAGTGTGGCTCTCTCAGGAGGTGACTCAGAGTTAGGAGCTGGACAGCAGGTGGGGACCCCAGGCTGTACCCCTGTTGATCTGGACATATTTCTAGGTGGACAAACTGAGAGTGATGTTCCTGGAGATGAAAAATGAGAAGGAAAAACTCATGATCAAGTTCCAGAGCCATGTAAGAATGTCCATGCCATTCCAGGGCCATTACCTACCATCATTAGCAAATGCCCTGCCATGTTTCCCCTGTCCTACCAAGCTTGCTCTTTTATGCATAGGACTTATAAAATCTGTTTGCTTTCTAGAGAAATATCCTAGAGGAGAACCTTCGGCGCTCTGACAAGGAGTTAGAAAAACTAGATGACATTGTTCAGCATATTTATAAGGTACAGGCAGGAAGGAGGTGATATAACTAATGTACCTGGTACAAGGCCTGGCCCCAGGAGGTACTAATGAGCACAGCTCTCGTTCCCAGCCTTTACTGAGAGCTGGGCCTGAATCACTATTGCAGGCTTCTCTGTGGTGTCTGTTTTCTCCCCTCTAATTCAGCGGCTGCCTCCTGGGGCTGGGAGCCCTGGGCCTTAGGCCTGTGGTCCTGAGCTGCTTTTTCTGCCTCTCTTCCCAGACCCTGCTCTCTATTCCAGAGGTGGTGAGGGGATGCAAAGAGCTACAGGGATTGCTGGAATTTCTGAGCTAAGAAACTGAAGGCCAGAATCTGCTTCACCCCTTTTTACCTGCAATACCCCTTTACCCTAATACCAAGACCAACTGGCATAGAGCCAACTGAGATAAAGGCTATTTAAATAAAGTGTATTTAATGTATTTCTCCAAGCTTACGGAATCTTACTTTTTGGGTGAGAGGGGGCGGATGATGAAGTAAGGGAAGAGGCAGCCTGGGCCTCCTGCCTGGGTACCCTCCATAGATCCCTCTTCACCTCCTGGTGCATCCAAAACCAAGGCTGCCTGCCCTTCCTCCCTTCCCCTGCTTTCACCAAAATTCTGGGCACTGGACTGCTTGTTCCCTGGCTCACCGCCTGGAGGAAGCAGAAAGGCTTCATTCTCTTACTTTCCCCAGCCCCCTCGGGGGTACACTCTGGCAAATATGGGGGTGAGGACAGAGCAGCTCAGTTCATTACTTCCTGCCCTGAACTTGGGCACCTTGATGATGCCTCTGCCCCACCTACTCAACCTGTTGTTACTGTTTCGGTGCCTCCTCTTCACCAGACCAAGCTTAATCCCCAACATCCAGCAAGTGCCCGGCACGTGGTAAAGGGATAGTGGCAGAAATGGACGCAAGGTCATGGCTAGGCTCCACGAGGTGGGAGGGCAGTCCCTGACAGTCACGGATGTCTGGCGGGGCGCTCTCTCCACCTCGCCGCCCCGCCTCTGAGGGCGTGGCCTTGCCCCGGACGCCAGTCCTGGGGAGGGGGTGTGGTCAGGGCGGGGCGTGCCAGCCCCACCCCCGGAGGAGTCACGTAGCTCTGCGGCATCCGCAGCCTCATTTACCAGAGGGCGCCAGGGCTGCAGTCGCATTTGTTTGCCGATCAGAACCCGAGCTGTGCTTGTGGCTACGGCTGCTAACTGGCTGCGCACAGGTAAGGCCAGGCGAGGCAGGAGCCACTCAACATCTCCGCTTCGTCTCCTTGGCTCTTCCCCTGCCATCCTCGTCCTGCTACCTGGGACTCCAGGATGTGCCCTTTCGACCCTTTCCTAACATCTTCGCTCCTTTCCGCATACTTGAAACCCCATGGCTCAACCTTTCCTGTTCTATCCCTCCTCAGCTCTCCCACCTGAACCTCAGCTTTTCCAATCCCAAATCCTCCTCTACTTGTTGGATATTTCCTTGGAGTCTGCATCTCCTACCCAGAGCATTTCCTGCTCAGCCTGCTCCCTCTCCTCCTAGGCTAGGTCCTCTCTAAAGTTCTCCTGCCTTCTCTGCCCAGTAGTTTAGGTCTCTCCTGCTAACTGGTTAGCCTGCGTCACCATTACCTCCCCTCAGTCTCATCTCTCTCTCAGGCTCTCCACTCCTTTCAGCCTTGGTCCTCTGCCCTCCCGTCTGGGTGTCTGAGTTGTGGAGAATTGAAGTCTTCCTATTGCTATCCCTCCCGCCACGCAGGTGAAGTGCTCGCTGGGCACAGAGATGACCCGGAGGTGTCACTAACCCCAGTCTCCACACACTAATGCAGCTGACCTGCTGGGCCCTCTTTCCTATAACACTGCAGCCCCACTGGGTGCCAACCTCCGGTACTGGGTGGGAGTAGGCAATAGGCATAGGCAGGCAGGTTTGGAGTACAGAAAAGGAGAAGCTGCAGGAGCCTATGACTGGTACTTGTGCCACTCCTACTCCCTACCTGTTCTTCCAACCTTTTCCTCTAGAAGCTGAGAGAAGAGGGTGGCAATAAGTACTTTTGCCTCATTCTGAAGCCTTGGAAGTAAGTACACTTTCCCTAGGGGTCCTGTGGAGGATGAGAAAAGGGAAGCTGGAAAAGCCAGGGCTTCTGCCTACCTCAACAAGGGGCTAAGTTCAGTGAAAGAAGGGTTGGCATCCTCGATTGGGCAGCAGATTCATCAGAAGACCTGTGGCTTCAGGGTTGCTCACCTCCCCACCCCCACCCTGCATCTTTCCCCAGGGCTGGGAAGGGTGCCTACCAGGGACAAAAGGAGATGTGGGAACTGGAGCCCTAAGCTTGCTAGCTGTCAGAAGGATTGGTGCCACTTGATGCCCAGGACTCATGCCAAGGACTGCTGCCCTGTTCCCAGCCCCTTGCTTGATGGGGGAGGCCATTTGGCCCATCTGGCCAGGAGAGGCAGCAGAGGAGGTAGTGGGTGAGGTCTGGCTTTTTTATCTTGTCTCCACTCCAGGGAGCTGTCACCATGCCTCACTCGTACCCAGCCCTTTCTGCTGAGCAGAAGAAGGAATTGTCTGACATTGCCCTCCGGATTGTAGCCCCGGGCAAAGGCATTCTGGCTGCGGATGAGTCTGTAGGTAAGTGGACATCTGTAGCCAGGTAGGGTACAGGTGGCTAGGGGACCCTGGGGATGTTCTCACTGCCTTTCTTTGTTTGCCCCCAGGCAGCATGGCCAAGCGGCTGAGCCAAATTGGGGTGGAGAACACAGAGGAGAACCGCCGGCTGTACCGCCAGGTCCTGTTCAGTGCTGATGATCGTGTGAAAAAGTGCATTGGAGGTGTTATTTTCTTTCATGAGACCCTCTACCAGAAAGATGATAATGGTGTTCCCTTCGTCCGAACCATCCAAGATAAGGGCATCGTCGTGGGCATCAAGGTGCAGCCCCCGGCCCTGCTCTGAATGGAAGCTGGGTGTGAAAATAAGCTTGTGTAGAAGGGGTAGCAAGGAGAATCCTGCCTGGATTCGACCCTCTGCTTGTTCTTCCCCTACAGGTTGACAAGGGTGTGGTGCCTCTAGCTGGGACTGATGGAGAAACCACCACTCAAGGTATAGGATGGGTGGGCTTGAGGACCAAAGAGGTGTTAGATAGTTGATGCTGGTAAAAGAGGGGCAGAGTAATGAGGTTAGCATTGTGCTTGCAGGACTGGATGGGCTCTCAGAACGCTGTGCCCAGTATAAGAAGGATGGTGCTGACTTTGCCAAGTGGCGCTGTGTGCTGAAAATCAGTGAGCGCACGCCCTCTGCACTTGCCATTCTGGAGAATGCCAACGTGCTGGCCTGTTATGCCAGTATCTGCCAGCAGGTGTGTGTTGGGAGGGCGGTGAGCTAGGTGCCCTGTATACCTGGTGGGGAGAGAGTTACAGGGCTTTCTTCATCTCCCCTACTGCCCCTCCCAAGCATCTCTGCTCTTGCCTGCAGAATGGCATTGTGCCTATTGTGGAACCTGAAATATTGCCTGATGGAGACCATGACCTCAAACGTTGTCAGTATGTTACAGAGAAGGTGAGTCCACACCTGGGCACACAAACATACTGCAGGGACAGCTCGGCAGGACTGTGTGTTCCCCAGAGCCCCCAGCTTAGATCCAGGCACACTTTCCCCTAGCACTTTTTCACTTGATCCTGGCACAGGCCTGTGATCTGAGCCTTTACTGAGCCCTCACAGTCTGTGCCCATCTACCCCTAGATAGGGAGCATCAAGCAGTAACCAGTGGGGGCCCAGACCCTTAGTAAACCTCCTCTAATCCCCACCCAGGTCTTGGCTGCTGTGTACAAGGCCCTGAGTGACCATCATGTGTACCTGGAGGGGACCCTGCTCAAGCCCAACATGGTGACCCCTGGCCATGCCTGTCCCATCAAGTATACCCCAGAGGAGATTGCCATGGCAACTGTCACTGCCCTGCGTCGCACTGTGCCCCCAGCTGTCCCAGGTACTACCCAGCTCCCTAACCTGCTCCTATCCCTAAGGCCCATCTTCAGGTCCTTTTTGTGGCCTTCAGGGGTTCCCTATCCTGGAAAAATTGGGAGTGACCAGTCAGTTTGTCTTCTTTCCTCCACACTAGGAGTGACCTTCCTGTCTGGGGGTCAGAGCGAAGAGGAGGCATCACTCAACCTCAATGCCATCAACCGCTGCCCGCTTCCCCGGCCCTGGGCGCTTACCTTCTCCTATGGGCGTGCCCTGCAAGCCTCTGCACTCAATGCCTGGCGAGGGCAACGGGACAATGCTGGGGCTGCCACTGAGGAGTTCATCAAGCGGGCTGAGGTTGGGAGCTACAGTTGGTGGTGGGTGGGGCAGCACCCAGAGGCTATAGCCTGGGCAGGGCTTGGCACCTGTGGGCTGGCTCAGCCTGCTTACTCCATGCTCCCTTTTGCAGGTAAATGGGCTTGCAGCCCAGGGCAAGTACGAAGGCAGTGGAGAAGATGGTGGAGCAGCAGCACAGTCCCTCTACATTGCCAACCATGCCTACTGAGTATCCACTCCATATCACAGCCCTTGGCCCAGCCATCTGCACCCACTTTTGCTTGTAGTCATGGCCAGGGCCAAATAGTTATGCAGAGCAGAGATGCCTTCACCTGGCACCAACCTGTCTTCCTTTCTCTTCTCCCTCCCCCTCTCTCATTGCTGCACCTGGGACCATAGGATGGGAGGATAGGGAGCCCCTCATGACTGAGGGCAGAAGAAATTGCTAGAAGTCAGAGCAGGATGGCTGGGTCTCCCCCTACCTCTGCCAGCTCCCACAATTTTCCCATGATGGGGTAGCTTCTCCTTGGGCTCTCCTTCTTGCTTGCCCTGTCTCCTGGGATCAGAGAGTAGTACAGAAGCCCTGACTCATGCCTTGAGTACATACCATACAGCAAATAAATGGTAGCAAAACATGCTACTTTGCCTGTCTGTTTTACACATCAAATTCCCACCTCCCAGTTTCTGATCTCTGCTAATTCTATCTCTGGGCCCTCTGACTCTGGGGGTGGAGAGGGTAGTATTTGAGTTTTACTGGGCTTCAAGTTTATGGAGGAAGGCACATGCAGTCCCCATCCCCAGCTCAGGCTCTTGCTCTCTTGATGTCCAAGTCTGGAGTGGGGCAATGAGGAAGATTGCAAGTCTTCTAGGGACTGCCACATCAGTGGCACTGGGCTGCAGCTACAGAAGGATGGAGTGAGGCCAGACTGGTAACTCCTGAAGGCAGATTTGTGCAAGGCTTAAAGCAGGGAGGCAGCAGGACAGGCTGGGATAAGAGTGGGTGGGAGAGTCTCTCCCATCTCGCAGTGTTGAGCCCAACTGGGACCTGATACGTTCCACTAGGGGGAGCCACACCAGTAAGCGCTAGCGAGCACCTGGACTCCCGCCCAAAGAGGAAAACCCAGGCTCTGCGGGCTGCCAGGGCTGAGCAGGGCATCTAGGAGGTTGCCAAGGGCTATGGCCCATTCTCATTTGGGGTAGAAGCGGGCACAAAGGGAGCCAATTTGAGGGTCTGGGTAAGGACAGCTCTGGTGAGGCCTCATGCTGAACTTTGACCACTGGGCTAGGTTGTGAGGTAGGCTGAGAACCTGGGTATAGGCAGATAAAAAGATGAGATAACAAGCTGCGTGTGCTCTGTGTCAACTGGGGAGGCTACAAATGCTCCATCCTGTGTGGCCTGACATAATAACAGAAATAGCTTGCACATAGCACCAACCATGTTCTAATCACTTTATATGTATTCACACATTTCATACAACTCTATAAAGAAGGTACTATTACTATCATCCCTATTTTAATAGAGAAAACAGGCGCAGAGAGGCACAGAACGATCTTCTCACGATCACTCACCTTATAAGTGATGAAGCCAGGATTTGAACCGCAGTGATCAGCATCTAGAGTCCAGGCTCATGACTTCAAGATTTTTAAGTGAAGTATCCTGAGTTTTCCAAGTTGGAAATGAATTAAAACGTATTTTAAGATAGCGAGAGAGCCAATTGTGCTAAAACATAGTAGCTTGCTACCTCCGTGTTTGAGGCTTGAGGAGAGGGCACCCCAAGAGGAGCTCTACGATAAGGATACTAAGACCGTGACAGCTGACGTTTGAGGGCTTTCCATGTGCCAGGCTCCTTACAAGAACGGCCTCATTTATCTAAATATCACCATTTTCAGATAAGACAATTGAGCCTCGGAGCTGCCTGTAGTTGCCCAGCTAATATTTAGGGACTGCAGAGGTTGCGCTCTTGATTGAGGGACTAGAAGTGTGTTCTACAAGGAAGCGGGGGACTTCGTTCCAACAGCGCCGAAACCCGAGCGCCCCAACCGCAGCCCCTCCGCGGCTGGGTGACTTCCTTTTAGACCCCAGCGAAGCTCCCAGCGGAACCCGCCCACCCCGCCGGCTAGTCTGGAGTAGCGCTCGCGATTGGCCCCGATCACCGCCGCGGTCCCGCCCCCTCGTTGCCGAGGTTCCGATTGGGTGAGGCTCACGAAGCTCCGCCCCCCGGCGGCCGGAGCAGCCGGAAGCTAGCATGGCGGTCGCCGGGTCCGCGGCTACAGACCTAGGTGCGGTGGGCTTCGGGTGGGAGCCTGCAGCTAGCTGACGGCAAGGGAGGAATAGCAGGGGTGGGGATTGTGTTGTGCGAGAGGTCCCGCGGACGGGGGGCTCGGGGGTCTCTTCAGAAGGGATTCCCTTCAGGCTTGGGCCGGGTCCCTTCGAACGGAGATCCCAATGAACGCGGGCCCGTAGAGGCCGGTGGTTGGGGCTTCTCCGCGTCGGAGATGGGGCCGGTACCCTAGCCCGTTTCCAACGCCTCAGTCGGTTCCCCATGCCCTCAGAGGTGGTCCGGGGCAAGCGCGCCGCCCTCTTCTTCGCTGCGGTGGCCATCGTGCTGGGGCTGCCTCTCTGGTGGAAGACCACGGAGACCTACCGGGCTTCGTTGCCTTACTCCCAGATCAGTGGACTGAATGCCCTGCAGGTGAGACTGCCGTGCGGGAGGGTCGGGGGACAGCCTCCCGGTAAGGTGGAGACTCAGTGACGGCCCTGATGCTCCTTCCTATAGCTCCGCCTCATGGTGCCTGTCACTGTCGTGTTTACGCGGGAGTCAGTGCCCCTGGACGACCAGGAGAAGCTGCCCTTCACCGTTGTGCATGAAAGAGAGATTCCTCTGAAATGTGAGTTCCTGGGGGTCAGGGCTGCCTTTCACGTGTGAGCTCAGTTCAGAGCTAAGTTGGGTGGGAGGAGCGTGGGTGTACCATAAAGGCAGTTAAAAACTATTAAAAGACCTCTCTGAATGAACAGTGTGTTTGGTCAGAAAAAAACTACTTTTAAATTCACGGTCACTAAATAGCAATTTTACTCATAAGATAGTTAGGCTACCTAATCGGAAGCAGTTGATGCCCATCAGGGTATAGGGGAGGAGGTGGGATGTAGTGGAAAGAACACAGAGTTTGAAATTAAATTGGATTTGCATATAGGCCCTATTTAGTTTATTTGTTTATTAGTTTTTGAGACGGAGCCTCGCTCTGTCGCCCAGGCTGGAGTGCAGTGGTGCCATCTCGGCGCACTGCAACCTCCGCCTCCCGGGTTCAAGCGATTCTCCTGCCTCAGCCACCGGAATAGCTGGGATTACCGGCGCGCGACACCACGCCCAACTAATTTTTGTATTTTTAGTAGAGATGGAGTTTTGCCATGTTGGCCATGCTGCTCTCGAACTCGTGACTTCAGGTGATCCGCCCGCCTCAGCCTCCCAGAGTGTTGGGATTACAGGCGTGAGCCACCGTGCCCAGCCCCTATTCAGTTTAACATTGAACACTTTACTGGGGTACTTTTTTTAGGTACCAGAAATTTAGGAATTAATAAGAAATTGATAATGGTTTCAAGACATTCATAGGTAGGGGAGAAAGATAAAATAAATTACAGTAGAAGTATACAAGAAACAGGGATTGCACTTAATAAAGAGTATTAACCAACTGGGAGGAAAGAAAGGCAGAGAAAGTTTTGAGAGATATAATTCTTAAGTCAGATTTTTAAAGGATGTGTGGGAATTCAGGTTAAATGGGAAAGGGAGGGAGAGAATTTCAGGCAGAGTGAATAGCATGAGATAGTATAAGGATAGCTAATAGTTGTTGCTCATTGTGTGCCAGAAACTAGGTGAAGCACTTTATATGTGTTGCCTCATTTAATCCTTTCTAATGATATGATCCCCATTTTATAAATGAAGAAACTGAGGCTTAGAGAATTTAACTTGTCCAAGATCACACAACTAGTAAGAGATGGAACTGGGATTTATATCCAGGCCTGACTGATTCCAGTGTTCAGGCTTTTAACCAACAAACTATACTCCTGTGTGAAAGTGTGGAGGGGTGAATCAGCATATTGGGGTACCTATGAGCAGTTTTGCCTTACTGGAATGTGTAGTGAAAGACTGGGAATGACTGGAGATTTGGGCTGAGTCTAGAGCATGAGGCACCTGTGTGCCATTTACTTTTTAGTTCTTTAGCCTTGGTGAAAACATTTTTTTTTTTTTTTTTTGAGAACGGGTCTCTCTTTGCTGCCCAGGCTGGAGTATGGTGGCACGATCAGGGCCCACTGCAGCCTTGATCTATTGGGCTCAAGCGATCCTCCCACCTCAGCCCACCTGCCTCAGTAGCTGGGACTACAGCCACACACAATCACACCCAGCTGATTTGTTTTGGTATTTTTACTAGAGACAGGGTTTTGCCATGTTGCCCAGGCTGGTCTCGAGCTCCTGGGCTCAAGTGATTGGCCTCCCAAAGTGCTGGGATTACAAGTGAGAGTCACCACACCTGGCTGGTTAAAACGTTAAAAAAAAAAAAAAATCATATTTTGTATGGTTCAGCCTCTGTACACACACAAACTTCTTGTTTTCTTTCTTTTTTTTTTTTTTTGAGATGGAGTTTCGCTCTTGTTGCCCAGGTTGGAGTGCAGTGGCACAATCTTGGCTCACTGCAACGTCTGCCTCCTGGGTTCAAACGATTCTCCTACCTCAGCCTCTGGAGTAGCTGGGATTACAGGCGCCTGCCACCACGCCCAGCTAATTTTTTGTATTTTTAGTCGATACAGGGTTTCACCATGTTGGCTAGGCTAGGCTGGTCTCGAACTCCTGACCTCAGGTGATCCATCTGCCTCAGCCTCCCGAAGTGCTGGGATTACAGGTGTGAGCCACCACGCACAGCCACACTTCTTGTTTTCTAAACAAAAATTGGACTATCCCTCACTAGTTTGAAATTTGATTGTTTTCAGTTTATCATGGATTTCTTCATATTTGATGACACAGTGTTCAGTAATATGGGTATAGTGTAAACGTATAGTATAGGCAACGCATTTAAAGGGTGACCAAGAGTATGGAATTTGGGATCAGAGAGCTGGATTCAAGCCTCATTCTGCCACTTATTTGTGTAAATTTGACTAAGGGAGTAAGGTTGTTAACTTCTCTAAACCTTGGTTTCCTCATCTGTTAGCCAGAAGTAGTAATAGGGTTGTTCATTTATTCAACAAGTATTTATTGTGTACCTATGTCAGATACAGTGATAGTTACTAGAGATATAGCAATGAAAAAAACAGACAAGAAGACAATAAAAAAGACAAAGCCGGATGTGGTGGCTCACGCCTGTAATCCCAGCACTTTGGGAGGCCAAGGCAGGCAGATCACTTGAGATCAGGAGTTCAAGACCAGCCCGGCTAACATGGTGAAACCCTCTCTCTACTAAAAATACAAAAATTAGCCAGGCATGGTGGTGAGTGCCTGTAATCCCAGCTACTTGGGAGGCTGAGGCAGGAGAATCGCTTGAACCTGTGGGGCGGAAGTAGCAGTGAGTCAAGATCCCACCACTGCATTCTAGCCTTGGTGACACAGACTACATCTCAAAAAAAAACAAAGAAAAAAAAAGAAAAAAGACAAGTAAGTCAAATGTATGTTAGATGGTGACAGAAGAAAAATAGAGGAGGACAGGAGGAGAGGGAATTTTCTTGAGGAATGGGAGGGGATTGCAGTTTTAGATTGGGTGGACAAGGGAGGTCTCATTGAAAAGATGACATTTGAGTAAATACCTAAAAGGCAAGGGAATAGACTGTGCAGATACCTGGGGGAAGAGCATCTTGGCAGAGGGAAAAGCAAGTCTAAGGTCCTGAGTTAAGAGCAAGTGTTGTGCCTTTCAGGAGCAGTGAGAATCTCCTTGTGGCTTCACTGGGTTGAATGAGGAAGAGAGAAAGAGGAAATGAAATAAAACCAGAACAGTAGAAGGGGGCTGAATCACTTAGGGCCTGGTAGGTCATTGTGAGAATTTGCATTCTAGGCTTTTATTCTAGATAAGAAGGGAAGCCATCGAAGGTTTTTTGTTTCTTTTTTAAACGTGACTACCATTATCATACCTAAGTTAGCAGTGATTCCTTAATATCACCTAATTCTCAGTCTGTATTTAGATCTCTCCAGTTATCTCCAAGGTATCCTTTCACAGATGGTTTATTCCATCAGGATCAATAAGTTGCATTTGTCTTTTTGTCACTTTTATTTTATGTCAGCTCCCCCCGCCCTACCCCCATACATTTCTTTCACACCATTGATTTGTTGGAGAAACCAGGTCATTTGTTTTATAGAACATCTCACATTTGGGATTTGGGAAGTAGCTTCCTCACAGTTTAATTTAACTCATTCCTCTAGCATCCATATTTCTTATAAACTGTTAGTTAGATCTAGAGGTTTGATTAAAGCCAGGTTCAATTTTTTGGATGAGAATACATTATAGGTGGTGCAGTGTACTTCCTATTGTGTTGTATCCTGTAGCACTTAATGGCTAGCCCTGTTCCATTTTGGGTGATGCAAAGATTATGTAGTGAGTTCAGGTATTGTCAGCCTGATCTCTATATTTTAGAGTTTCTCATCAACCTTTTACATGATATTTTTAGCATCTATTTGATCATGAATCCATTTCATTAGCAGTCACAAGATAGTGCTTTTTAAAATTTTTATGTTTTTTAGAGACAAGGTCTCACTCTGTCATGCAGACTACAGTTCAGTGGCTCAATCATTGCTTACTGCAGCCTTGAAATCCTAGGCTCAATCAGTCCTCTCACCTCAGCCTCCCAAGTAGCTAGGACTACTGGTGTGTGGCCAGGCACAGTGGCTCATGTCTGTAATCCCAGAACTTTGGGAGGCCAAGGCGGGGGATCATTTGAGGTCAGGAGTTTCAGACCAGCCTGGCAATGTAGTGAAACCTCGTCTCCACTAAAAATACAAAAATTTGCTGGGTGTGGTGGTGTGCGCCTGTAGTCCCAGCTACTCCAGAGTCCAAGACAGGAGAATTGCTTGAACCTAGGAGGCGGAGGTTGCATTGAGCCAAGATTGTGCTACTGCATTCCAGCCTGGGAGACAGAGCAAGACTCTGTCTCAAAAAAAAAAAAAAAAAAGGTAGGCCGGGTGCGGTGGCTCATGCCTGTAATCCCAGCACTTTGGGAAGCTGAGGCGGGCAAATCACTTGAGGTCAGGAGTTCAAGACCAGCCTGCTCAACATGGGAAAACCCTGTCTCTACTAAAAATACAAAAATTAGCTGGGTATGGTGGCACATGCCTGTAATCCCAGCTACTTGGGAGGCTGAGGTAGAAGAATTGCTTGAAACAGAGAGGCGGATGTTGCAGTGAGCCAGGATCCCGCTGCTGTTCTCCAGTCTGGGCAACAGAGCCAGAGCCAGAAAAAAAAAAAAAAAAAAAAAAAAAAAAGAAAGTAGAGAAGGGGTTCTTTCTTTTTTTTTTTTTTTTTTGTTTTTGAGGTAGGGTCTGACACTCAGGCTGAAGTGCAGTGGCCCAATCATAGCTCACTGTAACCTTGAACTCCTGGGTTCAAGTGGTCCTCTTACCTCAGGCTCACAAGTAGCTGGGACTATAAGAATGTGCCACTGTGCCCAGCTAATTTTTTATTTTATTTTATTTATTTATTTTTTGAGACAGGGTCTCACTCTGTCACACAGGCTGGAGTGCAGTGGTGCGATCTCAGCTCATTGCATCCTCCGCCTCCGGGGTTCAAGTGATTCTCCTGCCTCAGCCTCCTGAGTAGCTGGGATTATAGGCGCACAGCCACCATGCCCGGCTAATTTTTGTAATTTTAGTAGAGATGGGGTTTCACCATGTTGGCCAGGCTGGTCTTGAACTCCTGGCCTTAAGCAGTCTGCCTGCCTTGGCCTCCTCAAGTGCTGGGATTACAAGCGTGAGCCACTGCACCTGTCCCCAGCTAATTTTTAAATTTTTTTGTAGAGACGGGGTCTCACTATGTTCCCTGAGCTGGTCTCAAACTCCTGGGCTTAACCAGTTTTCCCACCTTGGACCCTAAAGTGCTGGAATTACAGGCATCAGCCACCACACCCGGCCAAATTAGTGACTTTTAGAATTCTGTCATTTCTTCTTCCTGGAAGAAATATATGACCTGGAATTCTTTTATAAAGAAAAGAGGAACTTTTTCAATAAATTTTAGGTTTAGCTTGTCAAGTTTCAGAAGGCACAAAAATCCCTTTGGGATTGCCTTACACATATAGATTAATTTGGGGAGAGTTGGCATCTTTATAATATTTAGTCTTTATAATATGACATCTTTATAATATTCATCTAGGGGCCTTGTATGCTTTTCCATTTTATTCAGATATTTTATGTCCTTCAGTAAAGTCTTTGAAGTTTTCTTCTTATAGTTTTATACATTTATTCCTGGGTATTTTTATACTTTCATTGTTAATGTGATTGAGGTTTTAAAAGATGTTTCTAATTGGATATTGCTGGTATTTATGCAGGTATTGATTCTTGCATATTCTTGTATCTAGTCATCTTATTGAACAGTTACTAGTTCTAATAGTTTTTCAGTTGGTTCTCTTTGATTTTCTTGGGAAATAATTATGCTGCTTCAAAGCGGCCATTTTATTTGTTTCTTTCCGATAGTTACAAGTTTTCTTTCTCTTTCTTCACATATTACATTGGTAAAGAACTTCAGAAAGAACAATACTGAATAACAATGAGAATAGAGGAGATAGCAGGCATCCTTGTTTTATTACTAACTTTATAGAATTGTGTTTAATGTTTTGTCATTAACTGTGTAGTTTTTTGTTTTTAATTTTTTTTGAGACAAGGTCTGGTTCTATTGCCGTGGCTAGAGTGCAGTGGTGCGATCTCAGGTCACTGCAACCTCTGCCTCCCAGGCTCAAGTCATCCTCCCACCTCAACCTCCTAAGTAGTTGGGACTACAGGTGTGCACTACCATACCTGGCTTTTTTTTGTTTGTTTTTTTTCAAGATGGAGTTTTGCTCTTGTTGCCCAGGCTGGAGTGCAATGGTGTGATCTTGGCTCACTGCAGCCTCCACCTTCTGGGTTCAAGCGATTCTCCTGCCTAAGCTTCCCGAGTAGCTACCACCACACCCAGCTAATTTTTTGTATTTTTAGTAGAGATGGGGTTTCATCATGTTGGCCAGGCTGGTCTCGAACTCCTGACATCAGGTGATCCACCCGCCTTGGCCTCCCAAAGTGCTGGGATTACAGGTGTGAGCCACCATGTCTGGCACATACCTGGCTAATTTTTGTATTTTTGTAGAGATGGGGTTTCGTCATGTTGCCCAGGCTGATCTCCATCATGAGATCAAGGGATCCGCCCGCCTCAACCTCCCCAAAGTGCTGGGATTACAAGAATGAGCCGCCGTGCCCAGCCTGTGTGTTTTGTTTTTTATCAGGAACGTTCACTGAATTTAATTATTTTGGGGCAGTGATTGGAATGGCCATATGGTTTTTCTCCTTTTGCCTATTAATGTAATGACTATTGAAATAGATTTTCCAGTGGGAAGACACTTCAAGCTGAAGGACCAGTGTGTGCAGAGGTGAAGGCAAGAGCTGGGGCAGATGGGAGAAATGGGTGTCATGTGTTTGATATCATCTATGCAGAAATCATTAGAGTTGGCTGCAGCTGTTTGGTCTTTTTCTGTAAACAGCCATCTTGCTGTCCTCAGATGCTGGACAGTGTTAGGTCTGGGAAGGTGAGCAGAGGCCTGATGCTTGCCCTTTTCATCGTGCTACTTCTTAACCCTCCCAGACAAAATGAAAATCAAATGCCGTTTCCAGAAGGCCTATCGGAGGGCTTTGGACCATGAGGAGGAGGCCCTGTCATCGGGCAGTGTACAAGGTATGGGAAGGGATGAGCACACCATTTTAATGTGAAGCTCTCTTTTTCCTTCTGATCTCTAAGTGCATAGTTCCCATACTTTGACTTCCCTCCAAAACCTCTCTGGGAATGCTGAGAATGAGGAACTGTGGGATTCAGCCCAGTCCACTGAGGGACCAGAGAGGTTGATTGGCTTACCCAAGCCTGACCACTGTGTCAGCTGAATGTGAGTGAAGGGGTAGGTTAGGCATTCTGTGGGGCGGGGGGGAGATGGAATGGTGTTTTGCTCTTGGTGTACCACCTGTTCTTGTCCCCAGAGGCAGAAGTCATGTTAGATGAGCCTCAGGAGCAAGCGGAGGGCTCCCTGACTGTGTATGTGATCTCTGAACACTCCTCACTTCTTCCCCAGGTAGGGTAACAGAGAGGCTGCAACTTTGCCTTATCCCTTCAGCTCGTGGACTCCTGGGTCACCTCCTTCTTGCATCATTGCTACCCATTTCTTCCATTTGCTACAGAAAAGTCTCCATTTTTTTTTTTTTTTTTTTTGAGATGGATTCTTGCTCTGTTGCCCAGGCTGGAGTGCAGTGGCAGGATCTCGGCTCACTGCAGTCTCCGCCTCCCAGGTTCAAGTGATTCTCCTGCCTCAACCTCCTGAATGCCTGGGATTACAGGCATGTGCCAGTATGCCTGGCTAATTTTTATATTTTTTGTAGAGATGGGGTTTCACCATGTTAGTCAGGCTGGTCTCAAACTCCTGACCTTGTGATCCACCTGCCTCAGCCTCCCAAAGTGCTGAGATTACAGGCGTGAGCTGCACCCAGCCTCTACATATTTTTAATAAAGAATGCTGGCTGGGTCTGGTGGCTCACACTGTAATCCCAGGACTTTGGGAGGCTGAGGCGGGCAGTTTGCTTGAACTCAGGGGTTCAAGACCAGCCTAGGCAACATGGCAAAACCCCATCTCTACAAAAAATAAAAAAAAATAGCTGGATGTGGTAGTCCCAGTTACTTTTGGAGGCTGAGGTGGGGGGATCGCTTGAGCCTGGGAGGTGGAGGTTGCAGTGAGCTAATATCATGCCACTGCACTCCCCATCTCTACTAACAATACACGAATTGGCCGGCCATGGTGGCGCGTACCTGTAATCCCAGCACTTTGGGGGGCTGAGGTGGGTGGATCACCTGAGGTCAGGAGTTCGAGACTAGCCTGGTCAACATGGTGAAACCCCATTTCTACGAAAAACACAAAAATTAGCCGGGCATGGTGGTGGGTGCCTGTAGTTCCAGCTACTCGGGAGGCTGAGGCAGGAGAATCACTTGAACCCAGGAGGCGGAGGTTGCAGTGAGCCAAGATAGTGCCACTGCACTCCAGCCTGGGCGACAGAGTGAGACTCTGTCTCAAAACAAATTTATAATCAAACATTTAATTTTTATAAAAAGACTAAAGAAAATGTTAATGAACATCCCCATCCCCACCCCCAACTCACAAACTGCAGTGCAGTAGCACAGTGTGTACTTCCATGGTTATATTCCATGCCCTTTCAGCCCAAGGCAACCAGATTTTGTGTATGTAATTTTCTTGCTTTTCCTTAGAGTTTGATCACATATGTTGTATCTCTGTAAACAGTGTATTTAATTTTACATTTTTGAATTTATATAAATGGTGGAATATAGCACATGTTCCTCTGCCACTTTCATTTTGTTCAACATTTATAGTTGAGAGAATCATCCATAATTATATAGTTGAATCTATGTATCATTGTATAAACATAAACGTAATTTATCCATTCTACTGCTCATGGACATTTGGATTATTTCTATGTTTTACTGCTAGAAATAATGCTATTGTGAATACTTGTTTCTTTGCCACGTGCCATTTTTATATCAGACTCTCCAGTTGTCAGTTTATTCTGCTTTTCTTGCTCAGTATGCCATCTCTGAGTTTCCATTTCACCATTTGACCAGCCCCCAAAGAGTTAGATGCTGCCTGGACCCACGTCTACTGGGAAAGAGAAGGGAATGGAAACAAATGAAAACAGTCAACATATACTCATAGCTCAGAAATGCTGAATTAATAGCTCATGAATCTCAAGAGAGGTGCAAACCTGTTGGTCACTGGCAAAGGGGCAGATTCGGAATAACAGGAGCCAGGGTGCTTTTCGGCTTTCTTTTCTGAGCCATGGGCATTCTGTCCCTTGCTCACCCCCACAGGACATGATGAGCTACATTGGGCCCAAGAGGACAGCAGTGGTACGGGGGATAATGCACCGGGAGGCCTTTAACATCATTGGCCGCCGCATAGTCCAGGTGGCCCAGGCCATGTCTTTGACTGAGGACGTGCTTGCTGCTGCTCTGGCTGACCACCTTCCAGAGGACAAGTGGAGCGCTGAGAAGAGGCGGCCTCTCAAGTCCAGCTTGGGTAGGGCACCAGGCTTTGCTACAGGAAGGGAGAGGAAATGAATTACGTGGGGCAGGAGGGAAATCTGCAGGCCAGCTTCTTTCTCCTTTCTTCTCTAGTCTTATTTTTTTTCTTATTTATTTTATGTTATTATTATTACTATTTTATTTATTTATTTATTTTTGAGACGGAGTCTTGCTCTGTTGCCTGGGCTGGAGTGCAGTGGCTCAATATAGGCTCACTGCAAGCTCCACCTCCCGGGTTCACGCCATTCTCCTGCCTCAGCCTCCTAGGTAGCTTGGACTACAGGCTCCCGGCTAATTTTTTTGTATTTTTAGTAGAGACAGGGTTTCACTGTGTTAGCCAGGATGGTCTTGATCTCCTGACCTCATGGTCTGCCACCTCGACCTCCCAAAGTGCTGGGATTACAGGCATGAGCCACCGCACCTGGCCTATTTTTTGTTTGTTTGAGACAGAGTCTTGGTCTGTTGCCTAGACTGGAGTGCAGTGGCGTGATCTTGGCTCACCACAACCTCTGCTTGAGCCCTCTTGGGCTCACTCCTCAGCTTCCTGAGTAGGTGAGGCGCATGCCATCATGTCTGGCTAATTTTTTAATTTTAATTTTTATTTTATTTATTTTTATTTATTTATTTATTTTTGAGACGGAGTCTCGCTCTGTCGCCCAGGCTGGAGTGCAGTGACTGGATCTCAGCTCACTGCAAGCTCCGCCTCCCGGGTTTACACCATTCTCCTGCCTCAGCCTCCCGAGTAGCTGGGACTACTCGGAGAGGCGCCTGCCACCTCGCCCGGCTAGTTTTTTGTATTTTTTAGTAGAGACGGGGTTTCACCGGGTTAGCCAGGATGGTCTCGATCTCCTGACCTTGTGATCTGCCTGTCTCGGCCTCCCAAAGTGCTGGGATTACAGGCTTGAGCCATCGCACCCGGCCTATTTTTATTTTTTATTTTTTGAGATGGAGCCTCCTGTCATCCAGGCTGGAGTGCAGTGACGCGATCTTGTCTCACTGCAACCTCTGCATCCTGGGTTCAAGCGATTCCCCTGCCCCAGCCCCCTGAACAGTTGGGATTACAGGCGCCCACTACCACGCCCAGCTAATTTTTGTATCTTTAGTAGAGACGGGGTTTCACCATGTTGACCAGGCTGGTCTTGAACTCCTGACCTCAAGTGATCTGCCTGCCTCGGCCTCCCAAGGCGCTGGGATTACAGTGTGAGCCACCACGCCCGACCGACACTTGTATTTTTAGTAGAGATGGGGTTTCTCCATGATGGCCAGGCTGGTCTTGAACTCCTGACCTCAAGTGATCCGTCTGCCTCAGTCTCCCAAGGTGCCGGGATTACAGACGTGAGCCACAGTGCCCAGCAGCTTTTTCTTACTCAGTGTTCCTCAACCCAGTTTTGGCCTCCTTTTGGTTCCATAATGGAAAGCAGCCCCATTCCAGAGGAGAAGCAAGTTCAGCTCAGCCGGGAGTACAGGCGACCCCTCTTCACAAGAGTCTCTGACTTCCCTGACTTCTCTTTCTGTAGGCTATGAGATCACCTTCAGTTTACTCAACCCAGACCCCAAGTCCCATGACGTCCACTGGGACATTGAGGGAGCTGTGCGGCGCTATGTGCAACCTTTCCTGAATGCCCTCAGTGCCGCTGGCAACTTCTCTGTGGACTCTCAGGTGAGACCGGGAGCAAGTTGAGGAGTCCTTTTCAGCGTCCATACATATTTACAAGTGCAGTCCATTCCTCCATCTCTTAGAGCTTGCTGATTTGCTAGGAATTTCCTGTGTGTTTATGTATGTGAGTGTCATAAGGGCGGGTACTGGGGGTGTGTGTGTGCCCTCATCTGTGTCCATCCATCCATTGAGGGCAGATTCTAGTGTCTCTACCTCCTTGGCATTCGGTTGAGGGAATTTGTCCGTGCTTGTTAACAAACCACCTTCCTATGGCTCCCTCTAGACCTGTACTCACCAGTTGTGCTTAGATGTTAATGATGTTAATGCCATGACCCATCCTTTTTTTTTTTTTTTTTTTTTTTTGAGACAGAGTCTTGTTCTATTGCCAGGCTGCTGGAGTGCAGTGGCATGATCTCAGCTCACTGCAACCTCCGCCTCCCAGGTTCAAGTGATTCTCCTGACTCAGCCTCCTGAGTAGCTGGGATTACAGGTGTGTGCCACCATGCCCAGCTGATTTTGTATTTTTAGTAGGAACGGGGTTTCATCATGTTGGCCAGGATGGTGTCGATCTTTTGACCTCGTGATCCGCCTGCCTTGGCCTCCCAAAGTGAGAGGCCTGAGCAACGGAGCCCAGCAGAGCCATTCTTAAGGAATTTAGTTTTTAGGAAAAAAGCTTCCTGAAATTTGTTATTGTGGTAACAATAAAGATGTGAAGGGCTGGGTGCGGTGGCTCATGCCTGTAATCCCAGCACTTTGGGAGGCTGAGGCAGGCAGATCACAAGGTTAGGAGATTGAGACCATGCTGGCCAACATGATGAAACCTCATCTCTACAAACATGTAAAAATTAGCTGGGCATGGTGACGCGCACCTGTAGTCCCAGCTTCTCGGGAGGCTGAGGCAGGAGAATCGCTTGAACCCAGGAGGCGGAGTTTGCAGTGAGCCGAGATCATACCACTGCACTCCAGCCTGGCAACAGAGTGAGACTCCGTCTCCAAAAAAAAAAAAAAATGTGAAGAATGTAGCTTTCTGTATCATGCTGTGTCCTTGTAGAGAAAACACGTGGGAGAAATTTTTATCAGGTCTTCCTAGTGGGAGTAATTGCTTCTGAATAACTGGCTTGATTTGATCTTGTAGACACTGAATTATGCTGTTCTTTGTTTCTCTCTTAGTGTAGACTGTTAGGAAACCTGGTAAAATACGTGGTTTTTAAAGCATGTATTTAGTTTATTCACTTTACCCTTGGCTTTGCTATTTTCTTCTACAACTATTTTCTCTCAGCCCTGGTTTTGTCTCTTATATGTTGCCTTGTCCTGATTGTATCTTTTTTAAGGCTCCTCAAATCTTTTTTGGGAGAAAGTAGAATATAAATCTAAACAAAGTAACCACTCCCTCTTTCCTCTACAGATTCTTTACTATGCAATGTTGGGAGTGAACCCCCGCTTTGACTCAGCTTCCTCCAGCTACTATTTGGACATGCACAACCTCCCCCATGTCATCAATCCAGTGGAGTCCCGGCTGGGTGAGCACCTAAGGATGAGGGTCTTTCTTTTCTGCCAGGCTAGGGAGGGACCCTAACGGCTCAGCTGGGTGGGGGACGGGAGTTGGAGGTGGATTATATACAGTGACGGTTCCCAGGTTGGGTTGGTCTGAGGAGACTGCGGAGATTGAGGCTCCTTTTTTCCTCTTTTTGAGACAAGGCCTTGCTCTGTTGCCCAGTCTAAAGTGCAGTGGCACAGTCATGGCTCACTGCAGCCTCCAACTCCTGGACTCAAGTGGTCCTCCCACTTCAGCCTCTTGAGTAGCTAGAACTATAGGCATGTGCCACTACACTTGGCTAATTTTCAAAAATTTTTTTAGAGACAGGATCTCACTGTGTTGCCCATGCTGGTCTTGAACTCCCCTCGAGTGATCTTCCCACTCCAGCTCCCTAAAATGCTTGGATTATAGGCATGAGCCACCATGCCTGAGCCTTAGGTGATGCTTTTTCATGATGCTCTGTTGATATCTCCATCTTCACACCTATCATATCCAAAAGCATTTATTAAACATGATTCCCAGCACTTTTTACAAATGAATGGCTAGACTGGGTCTATCTCCCTAAAAGCCATCTAGGAGAGAGGTTGTCACACACATAGGAAAGACAACAGCAAAAGTACTTGAGGGCAGGATTTGAATCAACAGTTCTGCTGATTGAGGTTGAATAACCTTGAAGCTAGTATTATAGTTTCATTTTTCGGGTGGAAACTAAGAAGAGGAAGTGTGACTAAGAACTGTAACACAGGCAAACCAAAGTAAGTATATCTAATTGTGGAATCTCAGACACCAGAGGCAGGCTAGTGTGGCCTGAGGATTGTTAGGGGGTGGCATGTGAGGCCTTAGAAAATTCCTCCGTTCATTTATTCATTCAGCAAACATTGACTGACAGTGCTGAGTAGAGAAGAGAAGGGCATTTCAGGCAAGGGAAACTGTGAGCTTAGATGCAGAAAAGTGAGAGAGCATAGACATTCAGGAAGCTCAGAGTAGTTTAGTGTGGCTGAAATGTGAATGAGTGACCAAAGATGAAGCTGGTAAGGCAGACAGGAGCCAGATCATAAAGGACCATGTTAAGGAGTTTGAACTTTAACCTAATGTGGGTGGCTAGCCATTGAAAGATATTAAGCAGGGAACTGACATAAGGTCAGATTTCTGGTTTGCATAAAACTATCTGTAGTAATATGGGTACATTGTGGGAGTGGCCAAGAAAGCTGTCTTAGACAGTCAAGGGGCCTTTGAGGAGGGAAAATCCAGGGGTGTTTTGGAGCTAAGGATTGTGTTTCCATCTGTGTGGCACATCTCGGGAGAGCATTCTGAAGCCCTTTACTAGAGACACCCTGGACAGGAGGATATCCTAGTGATTGTTAGTTGGGGAATCAGTCCCAGAGTGAGTGACCAGCAAGTTAGAGGGTGACCTGGGACTAAGGTCCAGGTCCAGCATGTTTTGATATTCTGCTTTCCCTTGTCTTTACACCACAGGATCCAGTGCTGCCTCCTTGTACCCTGTGCTCAACTTTCTACTCTACGTGCCTGAGCTTGCACACTCACCGCTGTACATTCAGGACAAGGATGGCGCTCCAGTGGCCACCAATGCCTTCCACAGTCCTCGCTGGGGTGGCATTATGGTAATTGTCACACTACGCAGACCCCAGAGCCCATGCTTCTAGGACAGGCAGGTGTCCCTGAAACTGTGTTCCTTCTGTTTTCCTTCTGGTGTCTTCCATGGCCCAGCCTGTGAGAGGGGCAGGCACCAGGGAGGTGAGGGTGCCATGTGCTCATGCCCCTCTTCTGCGGGCCTCACTTTTGTTTCTGTTAGTGTTTTCTTTTTTTTTTTTTTTTTTTTTTTTTTTTCTTTTTTTTGAGACGGAGTCTCGCTCTGTCGCCCAAGCTGGACTGCAGTGGCCGGATCTCAGCTCACTGCAAGCTCCGCCTCCCGGGTTTACGCCATTCTCCTGCCTCAGCCTCCCGAGTAGCTGGGACTACAGGCGCTCGCCACCTTGCCCGGCTAGATTTTTGTATTTTCTAGTAGAGACGGGGTTTCACCGTGTTAGCCAGGATGGTCTCGATCTCCTGACCTTGTGATCCGCCCGTCTCGGCCTCCCAAAGTGCTGGGATTACAGGCTTGAGCCACCGCGCCCGGCCTCTGCTAGTGTTTTCTATACTATGACCCTTTGCCCTTACCTGGGATCATTCTGTGTCCATCTTAGATCTTGGCCTTATTTGTGGGAGTCTTGCAAGGTTGGGAACCTTGTCTCCCTTGTTAGACTGGAAGTTTCTCATGGGGGAGAATTCTAAAATGGTATAAGAAAAGAATATGTTCTACAGGACTTTCAAGGGATTAATTGGGATAATGTATTTAATGCTCCCTGTAGTAGGTACTCAAAAAATATTAGCTATACCATGAGGTTTGTAGCTTCTAAAGAGCAGAGACTATGTCTTCCTTTTCTCTCCAGAGTGCCTAGGGCAGAGCTATACATGGGCCTGGTATGATGTTATGGCAATCTCATTCCCCCTTTCAGGTATATAATGTCGACCCCAAAACCTATAATGCCTCAGTGCTGCCAGTGAGAGTCAAGGTGGACATGGTGCGAGTGATGGAGGTGTTCCTGGCACAGTTGCGGTGAGGTCCTGGATGATCCACTTGGGGACATAGTTTCCTTGGCTGTAGAGGGGAGTTGCAAAGTGGAATCAAGTTTTACCTGGCAGGGATATCTTGGCTGTGCCTACAGCCCCAGGGATGTCTAAGGGATATCTAAGGGATATTTCTAGGGATCCCATCATCCTTTTTCTAAGGACTAGTAGGTAACAAAACTCTTTTTTTTTTTTTGAGACGGAGTCTCACTCTGTCGCCCAGACTGGAGTGCAATGGCGCGATCTTGGCTCACTGCACCCTCCGCTTCCCGGGTTCAAGCAGTTCTCTGCCTCAACCTCCCGAGTAGGTGGGACTACAGGCGCCTGCCACCACACCCGACTAATTTTTTGTATTTTTAGTAGAGAGACGGGGTTTCACCATCTTGGCCAGGCTGGTCTTGAACTCCTGACCTCATGATCCACCCACCTTGGCCTCCCAAAGTACTGGGATTACAGGCGTGAGCCACTGTGCCTGGCCAACAAAACCAGTTTAAGAAAAATAGACTCATGAATGTCAGGTCCATGGAGTATGATTAGGGCTGCTTGAGAAAATAACTGTTAATTCTTGTGCTGCCTGATGGATTGAGAGTGACTGTCTGAGGCTCTATGTTGAGGATTCTAAGGCTGTATCTGGGCTCATTAGGAAAGAGTGTTCTTCTGATTGACTAGCGGTGTCTGTCACGGATGCAGGCTTAGAGAAGCACAGCACATGTGCCTTGGCAAAGGCAGTCCTGGATCATCCCTTAATGCTAAGTCCCATTGGCCCCATTTGTTCAAAGAGAGGGTAGAGAAGGTGAAAGGATTAAACTAAGTTAGTGTTATCAGAAGTATTTTAGCCATGGAACCTTTTTTAAAAAAACAAGATCTTGGAAGTCTAATGTAGAAACAGGTAAAAGCAGAAACACCGGTTGAAGCAGGGTTTGGGGCCAATTTGCTTGGTGTTGCCACTTATGCCCCCAAGACCCTGAGGTACTTCCCTTTAACCCCTATGGTTCTGGGTAAGATTGAAAATCACTGGTTTAGGACAGATATTTGAGAAATCTTAGCCATCATCTCCCACCCTGTGGTCTCAGCCACCTTGATCTTATTCCGATGTTCCTACAGGTTGCTCTTTGGGATTGCTCAGCCCCAGGTGCCTCCAAAATGTCTGCTTTCAGGGCCTAAGAGTGTAGGGCTAATGACCTGGGAGCTAGACCGGCTGCTCTGGGCTCGGTCAGTGGAGAATCTGGCCACAGCCACCACCACCCTCACCTCCCTGGCACAGCTTCTGGGCAAGATCAGCAACATTGTCATTAAGGACGATGTGGCATCTGAGGTAAGCGGGCAGGGGATGGATTCTGCAGCTTGGGACTGGAGTAGTCAGAGAGGGCCAGAGTGTGGTGAGACCAGAGAGCCTGTGAAGTCCACGGTATGTGTGGGCTTGCTATCTTTAGTGTCCCAGCCTTCCTCTAGACAGCAGTACCAGCCCCCCAGCAGGAGTGCAGATGACAGTGCGAGGTTTCAAGCTGACCCTAGGAAAATAAACCATATCCCTTTAGACAGACTTCCATAGATCCTGGATGAACTCCAGGCATCTTCCTCGATAGATGGAAAGCACAGTAAGGCCCAGCACCCTTTCCACCAATGCCTAGGACTTACTGGTATACCCTCTTGTCCCTTCTGCTTCCTAGGTATACAGGGCTGTAGCTGCAGTCCAGAAGTCGGCAGAAGAGTTGGCCTCTGGGCACCTGGCATCTGCCTTTGTCGCCAGCCAGGAAGCTGTGACGTCCTCTGAGCGTGCCTTTTTTGACCCGTCACTCCTCCACCTCCTTTATTTCCCTGATGACCAGAAATTTGCCATCTACATCCCACTCTTCCTGCCTATGGCTGTGCCCATCCTCCTGTCCCTGGTCAAGATCTTCCTGGAGACCCACAAGTCCTGGAAAAAGCCTGAGAAGACAGACTGAGCAGGGCAGCTCCTCCATAGGAAGCCTTCCTTTTTGGCCAAGGTGGGCGGTGTTAGATTGAGAGGCACGTACATGGGGCCTGCCGGAATGACTTAAATATTTGTCTCCAGTCTCCACTAGTGGCTCTCCAGCAACCAAAGTACAACACTCCAAGATGGGTTCATCTTTTCTTCCTTTCCCATTCCCCTGGCTCAGTCCTCCTCCACCACCAGGGGCCCCCAAAGGCACATCATCCGGGTCTCCTTATCTTGTTTGATAAGGCTGCTCCCTGTCTCCCTCTGTGGCATGGACTGTTTGTTCTTTTGCCCTATTTCTCAACATAGCACACTCATGCACTGAGAGGAGGGAGCATTATGGGAAAGTCCCTCCCTTCCACTCTCCTCTCTAACCCCTGTGGGAGAGCCCTAGTCCCTGCCGTCATGAAGGTGTCAGGCATTGGTTACCTCTGGGACCTTCTCCCTCACTCCCCTCCCTCCTAGCTAGCTTTGTCTGTCAGGTACAGTCTGGTGGAAGTCCAGGAGGCAGCAGCTCAGGACGTGGTGTTGGGGGTGTGTGTGTGTGTGTGTGTGTGTGTGTGTGTGTGTGAGTCAGAGGTTCCAGAAGGTTCCAGATTTGGAATCAAAGAGTCCTGAATTCAAATCCTTATTTTTGCACTTATTGTCTGGAGAGCTTTGGATAAGCTGTTGAATATCTCTGAGCCTCAGTTTTTCATTCATTCAAATGGCACCGATGATGTCTCCCTTACAAGGTGGTTGTGAGGATTAAATGTGATCAGCATGTAACGTGTCTAGTGTATATTAGGCTCTTAATAAACACTGGCTGAATATGAATTGGAATGATACAAAGTCTGAGCTCTACTCTTTCTGCATTCACTGGTAAGTAACAGTTTCCTGGTGTTTGTCCTCCTGTGCCCACAGGTCCACTTTGCTTCCACGTGGCCATGGGCCTTTCCTAGCTGGATTGCCCAAGGCTGTTAGCATCTGCTTTTTACCTGAGATACTAATTCATCAGGTCAAAAAAAAAAAGACTGGAGTCTCGCTCTGTCGTCCAGGCTGGAGTGCAGTGGCCGGATCTCAGCTCACTGCAAGCTCCGCCTCCCAGGTTTACGCCATTCTCCTACCTCAGCCTCCCGAGTAGCTGGGACTACAGGCGCCCGCCACCTCGCCCGGCTAGTTTTTTGTATTTTTAGTAGAGACCAGGTTTCACCGTGTTAGCCAGGATAGTCTCGATCTCCTGACCTCATGATCCGCCCGTCTCGGCCTCCCAAAGTGCTGGGATTACAGGCTTGAGCCACCGCGCCCGGCCCTATATATATATCTAGAGCACCAGCTGCAGGGAGCCTTCTGCCAGGTGCTGGGGTCCTACAGAGAACAAAGTAGGCAGGATCAGTGCTTTCACAGAGCTGAGCTTTCATGAGGAAGAGCAGACAAATAAAAATAATTTCACATAATGCATTGGAAAGACAAAAACAGGCTGGTCAGATGGTGACTGAGGGGGAAGGACTTCAGACTGGGTGTGAGGGAGGCAACTTTGAGCAGATGATATTTGAACTGTGACTAGGAGAAAAAAGGCCATCTGGGGAAGAGCATCCAAGCAGAGACCCCGAGCCTGGAACTCACGAGCAGAAAGGCTGGAACACAGTGAGTAAGCGGAGAGGTAGTCAGGACCCCACTAGTACCAGTACAAGAAAGTGTTAGAAAAACAGAATGAAGCCCAGGGCAGGATCCCCCGACTCCCATCCCCCACGTCCGTGGCCTTTCGGCAGGGGTGGGCCGGGGGGCGGGCGGGATCAGCGCAGCGCCCACCCCAGGGGCGGGGCCTGGGCGGGGCGGTACCTGGAGCCCCGGCCGGGGGCGGGGCTGTGGACGCTCCCCCTTCCTCCGGCTCCAGCCGGCGCAGGCAGCGGCGGCAGCAGCAGGCGAGCCGCGGCCCGGCGAGGCCATGAAGGTGAAGAAGGGCGGCGGTGGGGCCGGGACGGGGGCGGAGCCCGCTCCCGGGCCCTCGGGCCCGAGCGTGGCCCCCATACCAGAGCCGCCGGTGGAATCTGAATCTGGGTCCGAGTCGGAGCCGGACGCAGGCCCAGGGCCCAGGCCGGGGCCGCTGCAGAGGAAGCAGCCGATCGGGCCGGAGGACGTGCTGGGGCTGCAGCGGATCACGGGTGGTGAGCACCCGCGAGGGAGCGCCGCTCGCTGGCGGGAAGGGCAGAGGGTGCGAGGGGCCCTCCCGGCGCACCGAGCCCCAGCCCCCGCCCCCTTTCCCGCCTCCCCTCCCCCACCGAGTCTCCCACTCCTGTGTCCCCTACTCTCCCTTCTGCCGCCAAGCCTGAGATCTCTGTGTACCCCCTTCCCTTGATCTCTCTCTCTGTGCGCTTTTCTTCTCCCTTTCAAGATTTATTCCTTCCTTTTCCAGGGGTCCGTCCCCTTTTCCCAGCGTGGAGGTGCATGCGGCAGCAGCTGCAACTGTAGCCCTGCCTCTGTGGAGTCTTCAGAGCGCTTTGAGGCCCGCCCCTGCACTAATGAGGAGAGGGGCTGAGTGCAGCTTGTCCTCAGCCCCCACACTGGAGGCTAGGTGGAGGCTGAATTACTTGGGAGGCATTCAGACTCGTCATGTCTCCCCAACCATTAATACGCTCACCCTGATCCTCCAGGAAGACTTGGGCCATTTTCTTCCCCAGGAAAGAAACTGATCAGGCAGCTTCAGGGTGTTGACTGTGGTTCCTCTCATGGGGAGTGGCTTAACGTCCCCCCAAGCCTGGACTAGCGCCCGCCCTATTCTAGGGGCTCTGTCATCAAGGGAGGCTTGGTCTCCACTGTGGTTAAGAGTTTCTGAGCTGGACTGCCTGGGCTGGAGTTCCAACTTTGCATATAATTGGCTGTGTGAACTTGGGCAAGTAACCTGACCTCTCAGCATGTCTTTTCATCTGTAAAGTGGGGATAATGGTATTTATCTCGTAAGGTTATTGTGAAGATAAGTCCTCTGATTCTGTACAGTGCCTGGCATCTATGCATGCTGTGTACATTGGGCTCTTTGATCAGTAGTATTTTGGGCCCTACAGGGCTGCTCATGGCTGCTGCCTGGGGTCAAACAACTTGGCTTTCAGGGCAGGGGAGGGGGTCATCATAGGCAGGGAACGAGGGCTAGGAAACCTCATAGCAGAGGCCTTGGCTGAGCCTCAAGGGATGAAGAGACAGTGGCTCTCCACCTTGGCCACATTCACCAGCAACCTGCCCTGGCCCCCTTTGTGAGAATAATTGTTGGGGGGCCTCTCTGTGGGTATGGAGTGCATATATTGGAGTGGACCTGAGCCCTAGAGCTTCCAAAGCAGCTGAACACAGGGCTCCCAGACAGAGCTGTGGAGGGGAGGCAGCCTTGAGCCTGTGCTCCTGGGTCCCTGGGGGCCAACTCCTCTATCCTTACTGAGTTAGGCAGCAGCCATTCTTGGCTGGGCCCCCAGAGTACTGAGCTCCCTTGCCCAAGCAGGCGTCGATGGAGGGAGGGAGACTGGACCAGGCTGATGTTGAAGCCAGTTGGGCTACAATTTGCAGCAGCAGCATTTAGGATTCAGCTTAGCTCTGGGGCAGAACTGTCTCAGAGGAAGTCCAGAGGTCAGATTGAGCCCTGAGTAACTTGGGGGGTTGATTTTGCAAGTAGAGGGAGCTTCCAGCTCATGTACCACCATTTGTCTCCTAATTTGGAGGAAATTCATAGCCCTTAGAGATGGGGAATCTGTGGAGGGTGAGTAGAGGAAAGGGCTTCATGGGAACCCCTTCCTGTGCAGGAGTTGAGAACAGAGTTCCAGGGATTTCCACCCTGGCACCTCTTGCTGGTCTCTTCTGACCCTAATCACGTAGGTCCGAGGTTTGCTGTTCCCAGATTACTGGGCCCTGAATCCAGCTTAGGAAGCTATTTGTGGCTGAGAGGAATAGAGCAGTTGTGTTCTGAGCCCTTGGCCACTCTGCTCCTTATTCTGACCTGACCCTGGGTCCCAGGCCTCATCCTTTCTAGAAGGGAAGGAGTGGCCATGGTGTTCTGAGCCATAGACATCCCTGTTCCTCACTTCTTCTAAGGACAGAGAGGTTGATAGATTGAGTTTGCAGTAGAAGAGACTGAGGTCAGACTGCAGAAAGTTGTTCCCAAATGAGAGAGCTCCAAAAGTTGGAGAATGGGAGAAGAGAAGGCCTTACAGGGATCTGGGAGTTGGGCACTGGGATCCTGCTCCCCACTCTGCCGCTCTATTCCCTATGCTCTGTACCTTCTTTCTATGTCTTTATACTGGTGCTTACTTTCTGTGAAAATAGGGTGAATGGCGTGAGATAGGGGTTGCCCACTTCCAATCTCTCCCCACCCCACACGTGGGCTGTAGTAGACTCTTCCCCAAGCTGTATAAAGTCCATGCTGGGCCCCAGGTACCAGACAGCTGCCAGGAGGGCTTCCTGGAGGGGACTGTGTCAGGCTTGGGGAAGAAGCAGGCCTGGGGAAGAGAAAATGACTTTATATTCACTTCCTCTTCCTGCCCCAGAGGAATAGGTGGCCCAGGGGCCTGGAGGGTGATTTCCAGGCCTCTGTGGGCCACCAGGGGAGGATGTGATGCTGTGTAGGCTGACAGCATCAGAGTCCCTCCCTGCACTTCTCAGTTCTCTTTGTTGCCAGGGTCTCCCTGAACACTTGAAGTTGCTGCTGCAAGAGCTGTGAGGGTTAGATCGGGCCCTGTAGGTCCCTGAGCTTCCTCAGGCAGGGCCTCCCACTGTTCTTGGTTCCCCTTGTGGGCCTGAGGACTCCCTTTAGCCCTTCCACACCCGCTGCTGCACCTGCCACACTCGCTTCCTGGCCTAGCCTGTGTTATTCTCTATAGGGGTCCGGGACTACTTTCTCCATGGTGGTGGCTCAGAGCCAGGGCCGCCTAAATGACCTCTAAGGGGATTCCCTCTGCTTGCTAAGACTTCCTCCCATTTGGAGATCAACAAAGGATGAGAGCAAAGTTGGCCTCCTCCCCCTGCCATATCCCAGGCTCTGGGCTTGAGTCAGCAGAGCTTTGGTTAAGCTGCTTAAGGGAGCTGGGCTGGTGTAAGCTTCTTACTGAGAGGAGGGGGTTGGGAGGGGAGGAGGAACAGGGAAGGGGTTGTTCACCTGCCCCAGCACCACCCATATCAGGGAAAGTCCCCTCAACATCAGCCTCACCTGATACATCTAGATGTCATGCCAGGGGCAGCTGTGGGGCGAGGGTAGGAGTATCCTCCAGAGAAGGACTGTGACTCTCCCAAGACAGAGCTGTGTAGCCCCCTTTACAGTGTGGTTCTCAAAGGCAGGGTAACAGAGAAGTTGATAGATTGAGTTTGCAGTAGAAGAGACAGGTCAGACTGCAGGAAGTTGTTCCCATATGAGAGGAGAGGCTCCCACCATGCTGGAAACCCAATTCTCCCAAAGTCACCTAGCCAGCCTTGGCAGAGCAGAGGCCAGAATGAGGACCCTCAACTCCAGGGTGAGAGGGAGAGTGTCCGGGAGGTGGCCTTGTCCTCTACCCTTCTCTGCCCTTTCCTTCCCTGGCCCCCAGAGGCCACCAGGATGGCACGCCTTATCCCCTGTTAGATCCCCATGGTGGAGTTATGTCTCTTCCACACTGGGGGTATACCCCAAGGGCAGGGGTTCAGGTCCCTCTTTCCAGAGGGTAGTGATCCCAGGGATGAGAAGATGGTAGCTACTCTGGGGTCCCACACAAGCTGACCTGGCAGCAGGGGCTTTGGGGCCCCTTCCTTGCTCAGCTGCCTGTCTCCCGTAGACTACCTGTGCTCCCCCGAGGAGAATATCTACAAGATCGACTTCGTCAGGTTTAAGATTCGGGACATGGACTCAGGCACTGTCCTCTTTGAAATCAAGAAGCCCTCAGCCTCAGGTGAGTGGGCTGATTGGGCCATTGATGGCGAGGCAGATATGAGCTGCGGAGTGGGCTGCCCAGGGACTCCTTGGGCCACAGAGGAGTCCACAGAGCTGGGGCTTGGACCCCAGCATTCTCAGGAGTCTGCAGGCAGGGGGGCCCTTTCTTTTCCTTCCCATATGTTTCTGAGGCTGGACATCTTGTGAGGTCAGCCCTGCCCCTTCGGTCCCTGCCAGCCTGCCCTCTGCAGGGCTCTCTGGGAACTGCAGTCCTATGGGTCCCAGGCCTCAGCATCCTGTGGCCCCGGAACCACAGTGGCAATTGGGAACCTGCAGATCTAGAACCACTAGGTGGCACTATCTGGCCAATGGTCTGAACCCTCAATGTGCCCCAGAATTTCTTGGGGAGTTTTTGAAAAATCAGATAGATAGGGGCCCAGGGGTGGAACCCTGGGTGGACAAGGGCCCAGCCTGAAGCCCACTGAGCCCCAGTTGGGGTACATTGCAGAGCGGTTGCCCATCAACCGGCGGGACCTGGACCCCAATGCTGGGCGCTTTGTCCGCTACCAGTTCACACCTGCCTTCCTCCGCCTGAGGCAGGTGGGAGCCACGTGAGTCGCTGGGCTGGGGGTGGTGGTGGGGGTGAGGGAGAGGGTGTGAGGGGGCCCTTCTCAGCCTCTTGTAGGGGTGGCCTGTCCTGAGCCTGGCTGGCTAGCTGACTTCAAGGACAGACTCAACCCTGCCTCCTTCCCTTGCTCAGGGTGGAGTTCACAGTGGGAGACAAGCCTGTCAACAACTTCCGCATGATCGAGAGGCACTACTTCCGCAACCAGCTACTCAAAAGCTTTGACTTCCACTTTGGCTTCTGCATCCCCAGCAGCAAGAACACCTGCGAGCACATCTACGACTTCCCCCCTCTCTCCGAGGAGCTGAGTGCGTGGCAGGGCCTTCTAGGAGTGGGGAAGTGGGGGGCGTGTAGAGACTGAGCTGTGGGAGGGAGGGGGACTTGTGGGTCTGACCCCATTTCTCCCCACCCTGGAGCTCTTCTGTGTCTGCCACCATTCCCGTATCATCTGTAGAGAAAGAGGCCGGGGATATCTCAGGTTGTTTGGCTGTCCCTGTACCCCTGTTCTGAAGCCTCTGCAGTGGCCGGACTCAGGCTCCTGACCTTTGCCCGGCCTGGTGGGCCTCTCTTGCAGTCAGCGAGATGATCCGTCACCCGTATGAGACCCAGTCTGACAGCTTCTACTTCGTGGATGACCGGCTGGTGATGCACAATAAAGCAGACTATTCCTACAGCGGGACGCCCTGACCCCATGGCTGCTCTGACCCCAGGAGGCTCCGGTTCTGGGCTCGGAGCTGTGACCTCCCCAACACTCACCCCTCAACCCCAAGTCCTCTGCTTGGGGAGTGCTCCAGGAGCCCCGGACCCTGAGTCAATGTTGGGAGGAAGGGTACCTGGTGTCCCCAGTCAAGCCGGTGAAGCCCATGGGGCTGCTACATGGGGTGGGGTCGTAGGGAGGCTGTTTGCCTCCATGTCTAGGAAGGCCTGTGAGAGGAGCAGTTGGGACTTCCGGACAACTTAGCTGGGCCCTACTTGGACCCAAGTTTCAGAATAGTGTTCGCCTATCAAGGCTGTGACTAGATCAGGCAGGGATCCATTTCCTGTCCCCTGCCCGCTACCTTCAGGCCATTTAGAGTTGTAATTTTGCAAAGATCCACGGTGGGCTCCAGCTGCCAAGCCACCCAAGGGAGTCTGGGCCCTAGGCCCAGCCCCATCTCTCCCCATGAGGGGCCAAGACACTGCCTGAGGTGTGGGAGGGACTAGCTGAGATTGCAGCCCATGGTAGGAGCTGGACCAACTGTATATAGTTTTCAATAAACTTTTTCCTTTTCTGTTCTCTGGTGTGGCCAGCCTGTGTGTATGGGCAAAGAAGGGAGCAGGGATAGGCAGGAATGTGCTTAAGGCAGTAGAAATTTCTCCTACCTCTCACCTTCCAGTGCACTCTCACCCCTTAGTCTTCCTGTCCCGTGATTCTCTGTACCCTGACACCATCTAGAGTCAGCATTTAGAACATGATGGAGCTGGAGAGGATCTTTCTTGTGATGAAGGAGATCCAGACCCTGAGAGGGGAAGCTCTTGGCCCAAAGTCAGAGCTAACCCTGGCAGAACAGAGGCTGAAACAAAGACCCTGAACTCCAGGGTGCGAGGGACCCTGGGTTGTGCTTTTAGCCCTCATCATAGAAGGTGGCAGGACTTTGGCTAAGGCCTGGAGCCATCTCCTTGCCCTCAGCTGCCTTGGGGAGCCCCCATGCCTGGGCAGCCCTGCACATAACACTGCCCTCAGCCTCCACCCCCATCCCAGACTCAGAGAAGGGGGCTGCTTAATGGAGGAGATTCAGAAACTGAGGTGGGCAGAGAGCACACCCTACAGTTTCAGGCCTCCTTCAGATATGCCCAGAGCCGACGCACCCTCTGGGCTGAGGAGCTCTGGCCCTAGGAGGCCCAGAAGTGCTGGAATTCAGCTTGATTTTGTGAAGCCCTTGCTGGGGGCAGGAGATGGAGCTAGGATCTGCACTGAATTCTGGGAATTCTGAAATGAGTGAGACACAAGGAACACATACTCATCCCTAGGGGATAAAAAAGGACTGGGACATGGAGAGGAAGAATCAGAGTCATTCTGTATGGAGGGTTCTGGGAAGGATTTTTATAGGAGGTGGCACTGGAGCAGGTGCTTGTGATGGGAATTGATGGGGAAGAGTGCTTAGGCACAGGGAACAGCATAAGCAAAGGCTCAGAGGCAAGATTTGTCAGGTGTGTTTGTTTGTTTATTGGAATGGGGTCTCCCTATGCTGCTCCCTATGCTGCTCAAACTCCTAGGCTCAAGGGATTCTCCTGCCTTGGCCTCCCAAAGTGCTAGGATTATGGGCATAAGCCTAGGTGTGTTCAAGAGTCAATATGATACGAAAGGAAGACAGATCAGCAGAGTCTTAGCAGCAGGGCTTCCGAGAAGTGGGGAGCCCCTGAGGAGGATTAAATGGGCATGACATGGTCAAATTATCTCTGGCTGCTGAGTGAAGGGCAGATTGGAAATAATGAGACTGACAATAGTAGCCAAGATTTACTGAGGGCCAGGCTCGGTGCTTTGCATGTATTAACTCATAAACATGGTCATTTCTGAGGAAGGCACTATTATGATGCCCATTTTACAGAAAATGTAGGTCCAGAGAGGTTAATGTACCCAGCCAACATTGCACAGTTATGAAGTGGCAGAGCCAGGACTTGAATTCAGGCAGTCTGGCTCCATGTACTACCATACTAAAGGCAGGGGGCAGTGAGGATGAGGAGGATGCTGCAGGAGTCTGGTGAGAGAGAAAGAGAACCTGAATTAGGCCAGTATCCTCAAAGATGGAGAGAAGCAGATGAAACTTACATTTTTAAGAGATGAAATCCTCAGGCGTGGTGGCTGATTGGATGAGTGGGTTGGAGAGAGGGAGGAGGCAAGGCTGACTGCCTGGTGTGTGGCCTGGGTGCTGAGGTGGCTAGGGGTGCCATCTCTGGGCTTAGGAATGCAGGTTGGATCAGGGTGGATGCTAGCAGGAGAGGGTGACTTCAGACTGGGACATGCTGTGGCATGGAGGAAATTACCAGAAAACAGTAAAGGCGGGCCCTAAGACCAGGAGGGGAATAAGGGCTGGAGGTGGTGATTGTTGAGGCCATCAGCCACAAGATGATTGCTGAAGCTATGATGGTGGCTGAGATCATGGGGTCCTCCACTGACACTCTTGGTATTTAGGAATGCCAAATGTCCTGCAATTACTGGAACTCTCCCAAACAATGCTATTATAATACGAATCCCCATCCCCCAATTGAGGGTGCCTGAATGAGAATGTATCACCTTAGGGAAGGCTGGTGTTTGAGAGCAGGGTGGAAGGAAATGAACCACTAGAGAGAAGGAGTGAGCCTCCAGGGAGGTGGGAGCAGAACCATGTTTTGGAGGAAAATTTCATCACAAAGCAAGTGGTCAGGAACTATCAGTTGCCACAAAGGTAAAGAAGGAGAATGAGGACAAGAATGTGGAGGGGAGGGATTTGTTTGCAGATGAGGCTGCATAGCTATGAAAGAAAGTACAGTATAGGGGTGGTTTTGCTGTTGTAGTTTATGGGGTTACAAGTCTGCAGAGAAGCTATAGCAAGGAAGAGGACCTTTTCCCAACACCCTGATAATAGTTCTACTCACTGCAGATGCCAAGTAGAACTGGGTTGAGGTTCTAGATTGGGCCTGCTGCACTTCCACCTTCAGAGAGAGAGGAGGGTCCCTATTCTGAGGTTATCATCTCTGAAGCAGGCACCCAGTTGACACTCACCTTGAAAAGAGGCCTGTGTTCCTCAGGCTTGGAGGAGTCTAGGCTGGGAAAAGCCTTGGTCCCTGCCTTCTTTTAAGGCTTCATGCCTCTGGCACTAGTCCTATTGCAAATGGTACATCTTGCTGCATTTAGTTCCTGGCACTGTCCCTAGGAACCTTGAGGCTGCCTGGGAGGAAGACAGGGTGGAGGTGGGGCTAGTCTTGGCTCTGATGTTGATGAGTTGTTGACCTTGAAGGGGCAATTCCCTTTTGTCTCTGAAATGGGCCAGTCATTTTTGCTTTGACTCTTTTTTTTTTTTTTTTTTTTTTTTTTGAGACAGAGTTCTGCTCTGTCATCCAGGCTGGAGTGCAGTGGTGCAATCTCAGCTCACTGCAAGCTCTGCCTCCCGGGTTCACACCATTCTCCTGCCTCAGCCTCCCAAGTAGCTGGGACTACAGGCGCCCGCCACCACGCCCAGCTGATTTTT
The DNA here is from genome assembly GCF_047675955.1 of Chlorocebus sabaeus. NCBI lineage: Eukaryota > Metazoa > Chordata > Mammalia > Primates > Cercopithecidae > Chlorocebus > Chlorocebus sabaeus. The sequence continues at coordinate 26,754,914 of NC_132919.1, read as the reverse complement.
TGTATTTTTAGTAGAGACGGGGTTTCACCGTGTTTGCCAGAATGGTCTCGATCTCCTGACCTCGTGATCTGCCCGCCTCAGCCTCCCAAAGTGCTGGGATTACAGGCGTGAGCCACCGCGCCCGGCCTTTTTTTTTTTTTTTTTTTGAGGAGTCATGCTCTGTCGCCCAGGGTGGAGTGCAATAACATGATCTCGGCTCACTGCAACCTCTGCCTCTCGGTTTCAAGTGATTCTTCTGCCCCAGCCTCCCAAGTAGCTGGGATTACAGGCACTCGCCATCATGCCCAGCTAATTTTTGTATTGTTTTACAGACAGGGTTTCACCATATTGGCCAGGCTGGTCTTGAACTCCTGACCTAGGTGATCTGCCCGCCTCGGCCTCTTAAAGTGCTGGGATTACAGGCCTGAGCCACCGTGCCTGGCCTGCTTTGACTCTTTAGGGGTGTCATGAGGATCCCGCCCCTGGATAGAGCAGTAAAGCCCAAATACTACAGGGAAACCCACAGCTCATGCGCTGGGCTGGCCTGCAAGGTGCTCACTGGGACTGCCAAACCAGTGGTTAAAATATTGAGATCTGGCCGGGCGCGGTGGCTCACGCCTGTAATCCCAGCACTTTGGGAGGCCGAGGCAGGTGGATCACGAGGTCAGAAGATCGAGAGCACGGTGAAACCCTGTCTCTACTAAAAATACAAAAAATTAGCTGGACGGGGTAGTGGGCTCCTGTAGTCCCAGCTACTCGGGAGGCTGAGGCAGGAGAATGGTATGAACCCGGGAGATGGAGCTTGCAGTGAGCTGAGATCATGCCACTGCACTCCAGCCTGGGTGACAGAGCGACACTCCGTCTCAAAAAAAAAAAAAAAAAAACAAAAACCAAAACCTGAGATCTTCCCTTCCAGCTGTTAAAGAGCTGCTGTCCCAGGCTGCCCTAGCCGGGCCACTCCCCTAAGAGTCACCCTCCACTTCCTCACCATCTGGCAATTAAAGCAAGGACACTACCCTTCTTTTTTTTGAGTCAGGATCTCATTCTGTTGTCCAGGTTGGAGTCCAGTGGCACAATCATGGCTCACTGCAGCCTCAAACTCCTGGGCCCAAGCAACCCTCCTACCTCATCTCCCAAGTAGCTGAGACTACAGAAGCTACATGTGCCACCACACCTAGCTAATTTTTGTAGAGATAGGGTTTTGCCATGATGCCCAGGCTGGTCTCGAACTCCTGGGCTCAAGCAATCCTCCCGCCTTTGCCTCTCAAGGTGCTGGGATTATAGACCCAGCCCCTTGCTTTACTTTTCTACGTGCCACAGACTCTCTTGTCAGTCTGCTACAGCCTATGGACAACAAAAGGATTTTTGGAACATAAAATATATTGTTATCCTGTTTATTTATTTATTTATTTATTGGGACGGAGTCTCGCTCTGTCACCAGGCTGGACTACAGTGGCACAATCTTGGCTCACTGCAACCTCCTCCTCCCAGGTTCAAGTGATTCTACTGCTTCAGCCCCCCGAGTAGCTGGGACTACAGGTGCACGCCACCATGCCCAGCTAATTTTTGTATTTTTAGTAGAGACGGAGTTTCACCATGCTGGCCAGGATGGCCTCAATCTCTTGACCTTGTGATCCTCCTGCCTCAGCCTCCCAAAGTCCTGGGATTACAGACGTGAGCCACCGTGCCAGGCCTATCCTATTTATTTTATGTATTAAAAACTATATACAATTGGCCATGGGTTCTGCATCTGTGAATTCAGCCAACTGTGCATCAAAAATGTCTGTACTGAATATGCGTAGACCTTTGTCTTGTCATTAGTCCTTAAATAATACAGTATAACAACGATTGACATAGCATTTACATTGTATTAGGTATTATAAGTAATCTAGAGATGATTTAGAGAATATGGGAGGATGTGTGTAGGTTATATGCAAATACTCCACCATTTTATATCAGGGACTTACTTGCACATTCATGGATTTTTGGAATTTGTGGGAGGTCCTGGAACCACTGTGAGATGACTGTGGGTGTGTGCGTGTATCTACAATCATGCACTAGATATCAATGTGTCTGTCATGACAGGCTGCATATATGTCGGTGGTCACATAAGATTATAATACTGTGTGTATATATATATGTTTTTTGAGACAGAGTCTTACTCTGTCTCTCAGGCTGGAGTGCAGTGGTGTGATCTTGGCTCACTGCAACCTCTGCCTCCTAGATTCAAGAGATTCTCCTGTCTCAGCCTTCTGAGTAGCTGGGATTACAGGTGTGTGCCACCACACCCAGCTAATTTTTTGTATTTTTAGTAGAGATGGGGTTTCGCCATGTTGGTCAGGCTGGTCTCAAACTCCTGACCTCAAGTGATGTGCCCGCCTTGACCTCACAAAGTCTTGGGATTACAGGTGTGATCCACTGTGCCCAGCCAATACTGCATTTTTTTACTGTACCTTTTCTATGTGTTGTAGAAACACACATAGGCATTGTGTTACAACTGCCTACAGTATTCAGCACACTCCTGTGCCATACAGGTTTTTAGCCTCGGAGCAATAGGCTATCCCACAGAGCCTAGGTTTGCAGCAGCCTCTACCATCTAGGTTCGTGGGAGTAAACTCTATGATGTTTGCACAATGACAAAATTGCCTAAGGACACATTTCTCAGAACGTATGTCTGTTGTTAAGCAACAGATTACTGTATGTGTGTGTATGTGTATGCATGTGTATGTATTTGTACATTTTTTGTACTATCTATAATACAATTACAAAATATCTGTGATTTCTAATGACAAAGTCACAGGTATTGCCAATGCTAGTGTGATTTGTTGCTGACATTCATAATGGAGGGAAATGCTAGATTTCAGGTAAGGATGAGAGAAAATGAAGTTGTAACTTTTTCATGCAAGTTCCTGGACCTGGGAATTCTAATCCATTTGAGATCTCTCACGTTTAGAATCCCTGAGCAAAAGGATTAATTCCCTCCAAATAGCTGACTTGAAGACCCTGCATCCATTTAGAGAAGCTGTTGCTCACCCTGGCCAGGTGTGGTGGCTCATGCCTGTAACTCTAGCACTTAGTGAGGCCAGGGAGGGGGTGTTGCTTGAGCCTGGGAGTTTGAGACCAGCCTGGGCAACATAGTGAGACCCTACATCTACAAAAACTACAAACGTTAGGTGGGTGCAGTGGCCCACGCCTGTAATCCCAGCACCTAACAGAGGCTGGGGTGGGAGGATCACTTGAGCTCAGGAGTTCAAAACTAGCCTGGGTAACATGGCGAGACCCCATATCTACTTAGAAAAATAAAATTAAAAAGATGGTTGCTCTTTCTAATAATGGTTAAATGCTTGGTGTGGGGTGGCCAGCAGGGGGCAGCATATGAGCGGGAGCGCGGGGCTCATTTCAGGGTGGAACTAAGGCCCAGTTAAAGTCTGAGGGCCTGGTTACACACACACACACACACACACACACACACACTCTCTCTCTCTCTCTCTCTCTCTCTCTCTCTCTCTCTCACTCATTCACACACAAAACTAGACCCAAGTCCTACCTGCTTGCTACCTGTCTTCTTGCATTAGGGGCCAGTTCACACACAGGTGTGCTGAATGGGCCCACTGGACAGAGATTTGACAGAGGGCCCCCCTGGAGGAGATGGCCTAGCCTGGGATATAAGGTAGGTTTGTCTGAGCTCCCAGAGTCTCAGTCAGGACCTGAGGCAAGCAAATGGGTCCCAGTAGGATTCTCCCAGGAAACATTTGCCCTGTGTTTGGGGGCCTAGGTGTCATCAAGACACAGGCCCAGGGTTGGACAGAGCTGGCGTGCAACATTGCCTGAGGTCTTGGCAAAGAGCTTGCACCTGCTTCCTACACAGCCAGGGCCAGGCTGGGGCAGGTGGGCCTTCCTCTTTGGTGTACCCCCTGGCCATGCCTTCCCCACTCCCTATCCTACCTCAGCCCTCCAGCCCTGCATTTAGCCTTCCAGCCTCTGCTGGGGAGGGTGCTGGGTAGGTGGGGTTCTATTATGGGGTCTTTTGCAGACCTGTCCTCTCGGAGATAGGTGTTGGCTGGCCCCTTGGGCCCGGCCCCAAGAAGAGCTTTGTTTTTTTGTTGTTGTTGTTGGAGACAGAGTCTCGCTCTGTCACCCAAGCTGGAGTGCAGTGGCGCAATCTCAGCTCACTGCAACCTCCACCTCCCAGGTTCAAGCGATTCTCCTGCCTCAGCTCCTGAGTAACTGGGATTAAAGGTGCCTACCACCACACTTGGCTAATTTTTGTATTTTTAGCAGAGGTGGGGTTTTACCATGTTGCCCAGTCTGGTCTCTAACTCCTGATATCAAGTGATCCACCCATCTCAGCCTCCCAAAGTGCTGGGATTACAGGCATGAGCCACTGCGCCTAGCCACCAAGAAGAGCTTTCTTTTCTTTTCTTTTCGTTTCTTTTCTTTTCTGTTCTGTTCTTTTTCTCTTTTCTTTTCTTTCCTTTTCTTTTCCTTTCTTTTCTTTCTTTTCTGTTTTTTTTTTTTTTTTTTTTTTTTTTTTTTGAGACAGAGTCTCACTCTGTTGCCCAGGCTGGAGTGCAGTGGTGCAATCTCGGCTCACTGCAACCTCTGCCTCCCGGGTTCAAGCGATTCTCCTGCCTCAGCCTCCTTCCCTAGTACCTGGGATTACAGGTGCCTGCCACCACGCCCAGCTAATTTTTGTATTTTTAGTAGGGACGAGATTTCACCATGTTGCCCAGGCTGGTCTCGAACTCCCGACCTCAGGTAATCTGCCTGCTGGGGCCTCCCAAAGTGCTGGGATTACAGGCGGGAGCCACCGCGCCCGGCCTTCATCCAAGAAGAACTTTCTAAGCAGAGGTCTCTCCTTGTGGCTTCTCTGGGAGCTGGGGTTCATGTGTGTGCTTTTGGCTCCCACATCTGCCCCATCTCTTTTGAGACAGTGCTGCAGTGACACCAACCCTACCTGGAGGTGACACCTAGGGGGTGAGTCTGACGTGGGAGTGAGTGAACCCCTGACCCTCCGGAGACCACTCTGCAGGACCAGCAGTGCACACAGCACCAGGACATGTTCCACTTTGTCACCTGTGGAACTCAGCAGTGCACACAGCACCAGGACATGTTCCACTTTGTCACCTGTGGAACTCAGGGCCTCAAACCGCTTGGCATCTCTTTCAGCCAGGAACAGATTGGAAACAGAAAGGCACAGCCTGGACAGGGCAGCGACTCCTTCTTGCGTGAGGAGATGGGGGTGCAAAGAGGGAGTGGGCAGGCCTCAGAGGCAAGGCGTCTGGGGGAGGGCATCCCCTCCATTCCTCTGGCCAGGGCAGCCTCTTCCCTGCATCTCTTTGGAAGTTCTCCTGGGAAGAGACCCTGCCCACCTGCTCCTCAGCCTCCCCAGTGGGTCAAGAAGTCTTCCTAGATGCCTCACTCTTTGGATTAGAAACTTCCCAGTTCTGGGTGAGGGTGGGAGGGAAGTCACAGGCCCAGGGAATCTGCCATCAGAGTGGCCTGGCCGTTTTGCTTAGGGAGAGGCGGCCAGAAATGAAGGCTTGGTAGTGAGACCAGAAGGCACTTGCTTTATTGTTCCAGGACAGGTCGGGACAATGACAAGCCATTGAGGGATCTGCTTATGCCTCCTCTGAGCCTGGGGCCAACCTCTGGAAGTTCTTGTTACCCCCAGGCCCAGGGTGGGCTGAGGTTCCCCCTTGGTGGGGTCAGGCTCATGGCAGGCACCTGGGCTACACCCCACAGCGCCACGGGTATCCCTTGTGCTTCCCGGGCACCCTAGGTCTGCCAAGCAGTCAAAGCGGGGGTGCTTTGCATGAGTGCTTCCCTGCTACCCTGTGCCAGGCTTTTTTCCTGAATACCTAGGTTGCCTGAGACAGTTGGAAGTAACTAACAGGTGTTCCTCAACTTATGATGGGGCTACATCCGTAGAAACCCATCATGAGTGGGAAACATCATAAGTCAAAAGTGGTTTTTGACTTCCGGTGGTTTCAATTTGCGATGTGTTTATCAGACATAACCCTATCCTAAGTTGAGGAACGTCCTGAATGTGTATTGCTTTTGCACCATCCTAAAGTTGAAAAAGTGTAAGTTGAACCTTCGTAAGTAGAGTTAAGCCGGGACCTAAACTATGTGAACTTTTCTTTCTGGAGGGGGAGTGAGATTGTGGTGACCTGGAGGCGGCCCTTCCTGCACCCGGGACTGGGGAAAAAGGACATGTTCAAGTTTCCGAGGGCAAGGGCTTTTCCAAACACTGCTTCAGAATTGGGCTCAGTTTGGTCCCCGGGTAGATGTTGCCCCTCCCATGTGTCACCCTGGGGGAAGCTGGACACAGCATGTACTAAGGATGGGTAGAGACTGGCTGAGTGGGTGCTGCCAATTAGCAGCTCCTGGGGGAGTCCACAGACAACCCAGGGAGGAGCTCTCTATCTCCACCTTCTTGCTGGGCTGTTGGGACGAAGATGGGGGAATAAATACAGGGGGCTTCTGGGAAAGAAAGTGATGAGGGGGCCAGGCCTCCAGAGCATGTGGGTGTCAGAATGGGGGTCTGGGGGAATCTTTGGCCTGGCACAGGGCCTGAGCTTTTGGTAAGCAAAGCCCTCAGCTCTCAGTTGCCCCAGAAACGAAGTCGGGCTCTCAGTGATGGAGTGCTGGTTCCTCTGGCTGTAAGGTATGTGGGTGGGTGTACATCTGAATAACTCTGTGTGTGTGTGTGTGTGTGCGCGCGCGCACGAGGGCTTGAGTGTGGATGAGCATGAGCTAGGAACAGTGCATTTTCTTCTTGCCCAGACACTTGCTCTTTGGGGGCCCTGGGTGAGGAACTGGGCCACCGCATGGCAGAAATGTGTGAGGGGCAGCACCCCAGGTGGTGTCCTCTGTGCCCCCAGCTACCAGCTAACACGTAGGTTGGCTTAGTGGCACAGGGGACAGGAGTATTTTCCTTCCTTGACCTTTAAGGTGAGCCCGATGTGGGCGGCCAGCCAGGACTTCCAGACCAGGCAAACGTTGGAGCTGATGATGCTGGGCACAGCTCATGCCAGGGCCATGGGCTTGGAGCTGGGGCTGAGGTACACAGAGGGGCCTGCAGAGGCCGGAGGGGGTGTAGGCTCCAGCTCCATAAAGGCAGAGTAGAGGGTGGTGAGGTGCAGGTCACCCAGTGCCCCGGAGCCCCCACTGCCTGGGGATGCCAAGTCACCTGCCCCACTGCCTGTCTCTGTCAGACAGGGCCCAGGGGGGAAGCTGTGGGGTGGTGGCTGGGGTGGCTGCATCGAAGATGATGTCGGGGATGAGGTCACCAGTACTAGGGGGTCGAGGGCCAAGCTGTCATCCTTCAACTGTTCCCACAGGTTTCCTAGTTGGGGGAGATGGGGAAGGAGAGAACAAGTGTCAGTGGGAGGCACCGGAGAAGTCCTGTCTGTCCCCTCTTACCCGTCAGTTTTCACATGCTGCAGAGAGCAGGGGTCAGGGTGACATGTGCTGGGAACAGACCCCAGCACTAGCTTTGTGACCCCAGGCAGTTGCTGAACCTCTCAGCCTCAGATTCCTCCTCCCATGTAGCCCAATCTGAAAGCCATCGATCTAGAAGACCTCTGTGGTTCTTTTTAGGGGTGGGCATTGCGGAGGGGTTGATGCCTGCTGGCAGCATGGATGCCAATGTTGTGCACTCGGGAGTGAACCCTGACTCCTGCCTAGTCTCCCACAGAAGGTAGATTTGCAGCCCAGCTCAAGGAGCTTCCAGCAGTGTACTCTGGACCTAATGGGATGGATGGGCATGGCTCCCTGGGTCTCCTCCACTGCAGGGCCCAGGGAATGGGAGCAGAGCCAGGATGCACACCTGAGTCCAAGGAGCAAACAGTGCTGCCACCTATGCCATGGGACCCGCATCATGGCTGGCGAGGGCCTGGGGCTCCTGCACTGGGTATTCAGGCTGCAAGCTCTGGAGAGAGAGGGCCTGACTAAACCCTGGATTGGACTTGGCTGCCTAGGTTCCAGTCCCAACTCTCCCTCTTTCTAGCTAAGTGACCTAGAGTAAGTTCTCAAGCCTCTGTGTGCTTCCATGAAGCAGGTTTAATAATCCCTCCCATCCTCTAGGCCCAGATGAGAAAGCACTTAGAGAGCAGCCAGCCTGATGCCTTATGCCTAGCAGGGGCTCAAGTAAATGTTTTTCATGTCCCACATATCTGTAGCTTCCTCTGAGGCTGATTGAGCCCTGCTCCCCACTTCTGGACCGGGCTGAAGATCTATGGGCACTTTTCTTTTTCTTTTTTTTTTTTTTTAGTAGAGACGGGGTTTTACCGGGTTAGCCAGGATGGTCTCGATCTCCTGACCTCGTGATCCGCCCGTCTTGGCCTCCCAAAGTGCTGGGATTACAGGCTTGAGCCACCGCGCCCAGCCCTATGGGCACTTTTGTAATAATAGCTTCCCAAACTTGGGCTGTCTCCCCATCAGGTTGGGAGCTCTCTGAGGACAGGCTGCCTCCATCAGCTTGTGAATATTCCCCACCCCTGTGCATACAGAGAGTCTGAGGCCTGGATCATCACCCTGTTCCAAACCTTCTGTGGTGAGTACCGGGGCCTGGGGTGCACTGGAATTTAGATGGGAATGGGTGGGCTTGGCCATCTGCAGAGATGGAGCAGACAAGATGGAGTGGAATGGGTAGAACCCCCCTCAAACTCCTATCTCCAAATCTCTCCAGGGCTTGCCCATCTCTGAGGCCTTCCATTCCTCTAGTGTAGAGTCTCTCTCCTTCTGCTTTAGAAGATGAACTCTGATAAAATGCAAATGCATCTGAGAATGTTCAGACTACTGGTCACTCACAATCGAGTATGAAATAGAACATGGAGCCCTTTGTAGTCTATCCAGAGCTGAGAGTGGTTTTTTGTTTGTTTGTTTCTGAGGCAGAATCTCACGCTGTCACCCACGCTGGAGTGCAGTGGCGCGATCTCGGCTCACTGCAACCTCAGCCTCCTGGGTTCAAGTGATTCTCTAGTCTCAGCCTTCCGAGTAGCTGGGATTACAGGTGCGTGCCACTGTGCCAGGCTAATTTTCATATTTTAAAATGGAGACAGGGTTTTGCCATGTTGGCCAGGCTGGTCTCAAATGCCTGACCTCAGGTAATCTGCCCACCTCAGCCTCCCAGAGTGCTGGGATTCTAGGCATGAGCCACCGTGCCTGGCCAAGAGCGGTTTGATGATGAGGTCAGTCGGACCATGTTTGGAGCACCAGGAGGAGGGAGACAGGGGCAAGGACATCCCTCTTTCCCTATTCTCTGGATGGCAGAGAGCAAGTGGGCAGCTCTCCCTGCCAGGTCCAGCCTCCTCTGCTTCAGTTGACCAGAAACCCAGCCACTTGCAGGCTGCAGCCTGGAGGCTTGGAGAGGATAAGTCCCACTGCCAGGTGGCCGTCTCCAGTCCTGTACCACCTTCCCTTTCCCACCCCCAGCTCACCCTGGAAGTCGAAGTCAGTGAGTGAGGGATTGATGGCATCCAGGTCAGTGCCAAGGTCTCCATCTGGCAGCAGGGTGTCGTGCACAGTCCTGGCTGGGGAAGGCTCGGCCAGTAGCTTGGCACTGTGACTGGGTGGGGTGTGGGCAGGCAGAGGCGAGTCCTGGGGGGTGCCTGGCTGGGCCCGCAGCTCAAGGTGCCCGTCCGGCTGTGGGAACAATGGCTGCGGGGGTCCAGGAGGGGCCAGGCCTGGTGAGAGGTGCAAGTATGTCTGCCCGTAGCAGGAGGGTGCGTGCCCCACAAGTAGGTCCTGCAGGGGGTTCTTGCCAGGAATGGGGCCTGGAGCTGGGTGGAGTGAGTGCAGTGGCGGGGAGAGGCCAGCTGGGGGTGCCAGGGGCCGGACAGGGCCTGAGCCTGCCAGCCCAGGGGGTGGACAGCCCAGGAGCGGGGAGCCCAGCTTTTCTCTCTTGTCTCCAATGAGGCTGTCCAGCTCTTCTGAAAGGCCCAAGAGAGAAAGAACACCATGAGACCTCCCTCCTCCACAGCCTTCCCCAGCCTGGAACCGTCACTCAGGGCCTTGCCTCATTCTCCGATTCTCCTTTTTTTAGCTCATAGGTACCCTGGGCCCTTCCTTGCGTGGCCCGGCCAGCCTCACCTGGCTTGGCCATGCTTTTGCGCACAGCAATGGGATCTTTCCTCTTCCACTTCTGCAGTTCCTCTTGCATCTTGTCGATCTTGGCCGGATTGAGGGCCCACAGGCAGCCCTTGCGGGAGGAACTTCCCGATTTGTTCTCCACCTTCTCGAAGCACTTGTTGAGGGATAGGTTGTGCCGGACAGAATTCTTCCAGCCATCAGGCGCTGTCTGCCAGAGCAGAGCAAGACAAGCATTCATGCTGGACTCAGGGAGCCAGAGCGGACTTCAGGTCTGGGTTCTAAAACACTCCTGTGCCTCCTCTGGGCACAGAGCTGCCGCCCACTCTGGGGCTTGTTGTCCTCCTCAGCACCCAGCCCTTGCTTGGTACCCTTCGGTGGTAGGGGAGGGATGAACAGGATCCCTGACCCCAAGTTATTTTCATCTCAAATCTGCCTTCATCCCACCCTCATCCCTGCCTGACCCCTCAGAGGACTGTCGAGGTGATTCGGAAAGCCAGGGCTGGTAGGTGCTACAGAGGCCTTCTGGCCCACAACACCCTCCCATCTGAAGCTCAGCCATCCCCAGTGGGTCTCCAGGCCTGTGCCTGGACCCCTCTGTGGAAGGGGGACTCACTACTCTAAGGTCTTGTGGCTGGCTTTAGAGAGGGGAATTTGGGGAAGAACGCTCCTCTCCCGGGTATGCCTTATCCCCTCTGGGACTAACTTGGGAGAAAAGAAAGATGGGCGAGGTTTGTGAGTGGGTGTGTGTGGTATGTGCATTGCACGTGTGTTTGTGTGTCTATGTGGGTTTGGTATATGAAGGGACAGTGCATATGAGCATGTGCACGCATCCCTAAGTGTGTCTTCCTGGCATAAGCAACGTCTCCTGGCTACGGGTCCATGAATTCCTCGAGTGTGAGGATGGCCGTGTGTGAGAAAGTCTCTCTGGGTGTGACGGTGGGTAGCCATGATTGTATGATGTGTGGGTGTGACCTGTTTGCATGAGTGTGCCCGGGGGGCGTGTCCTGGTGGGGAGGCCAGCCCTCAGGCGGTGGGGGGGATGCTCGTGCCAACAGAATAAACACCCATTAGGAGGCCTGGTCATGCCACCAGTGCGGTAATTGTGCCCAGGGAGGGTTGTAAAAACCATTAGGCTGACTCAGTTGGGTGAGAGGCGGTGGCGGGAGTGCCAGTGGGCCCCTGCCCGCCCACCTCCAGCTCTCTTCCAGGCTCTGTGACAGCCCTGAGCTCAGCGGGGGCTGACTGTGGGTAGGGCACTCGCCAGAGCTCTGGCCGGTGGGGCTCCTTCGCCCTCATTACCTGACCCCTCCCCCTTTCAGCCCAAAGTTTCTGCTTAATGAGGGGCAGCCACTCCCTCCTCCCCAGCTCACTTGCCCCAGGGAGCAGCCAAGCTGAATCATGCCCAGCAGAACTGGGTCCTGATGCCAGTGTCACTCCAAGTGGCTGGCAGGACCTGGTGCAGCCTATCTTGAGGGCAGCTGGCCTGGGGCAGGGAGCTGGTTGAGATGACCCCCAAGGCTCCCAGGGTCACCAGGGAGGATTCTTGAGCCACCAGACCAGCCAACTTGGGATTCACCTTTGACTCCCACCACAGTCTCCACTAGGAGTTAAGGCCACGTTGCCCCATGGGCAGAGTTAATGGGCACTGGGGCCTTTTATGGCCCCATAAATCTGTGACTTTGGGATGCCAGGGCAGCCCCCACCCCAGTCACTTCCTGTTTGGAAGAGGGATGGTCAGCACTAACAATTATGTCCAGTGGCTGGACACTTCTCCAGTCCCATGTCCCTGACTCATGGTGCTATGGGACGCCCGCAGCAGCTGCCTTGGGCATGAGTGCTGGCCACTCCAGGGTCCAGTCTATCCTCACCCAGAAAAATGATCTTCAAATGGGAAGTGAGAGATGGAAAGAGGTGGGGAATCTTTGAACTAAGGAATTTCCTTAGGTGGGTCAGAGGGGAATTGTCAGAGTCAGAAGGAATCTATGTGCCAACTAATCTGACCCATTTTACAGACTGGGAAACTGAGGTTCAGAGAAGAAAGGGCCTAGCCTTGTATCACACAGGGAGGCAGTGACAGAGCTCAGCCTCCAACTCTGTCCCCCAGCTAAGGGCCCTGCCCAGGTCACCCCATAGAACCTGTCTCACAATCTGGGACCCATCCCATCCTCACAGATGCTTTCTCTCTGAGATCAAATGTAAACTCAGGAGTGAGGGAGTGATGCAAGTGGCTAACAACAACAACTAGAACCAAAGGGAACAAAAAGCAGTTAGACCTCTTCACTCCTCAGCCCCATAAAACAGGGATTACACAGCTCCCAGGAAAAATAATTAAGTGAGGAAGATGGGATGTGGGGAGGGGCTGGGGGCCCGGCCAGGAGCTGGTGGGGAGGGAAGGCTGAGAGGACTGGGCTTTTCCCTCTCTCTGTCTTGGCCCCTTGAAACCCTAGAAGACCCTCCAAAAGCTTTAGGGGTTAGGGAGAGTTCAGCCCCTGACCTGTTGGGGTATTGGGGGCTGCCCTGAATTCAGGCTTTGATGCTTCTTGAATTCCAGGGACGACTCGCCTCCCTCCCTCTTTCCCTTCCAGAACCTCTGGTGGATCAACACACTTTTCCACTCCTGGCCAGACCACTCCAGCCATCTTGCCCACTCCCCATCTGACGGTAGCCCAGCGGGATAAACTTGTTTGAACATCAAGTCTCAAATTATCCCCAGGCAGGACCATAGATGGTGGGGGCAGGAATCACCCCCTGGCAGGTGGAGCTGAGTTCTGGATTACTTGGGTCTCAGCAACTGCCCATTGCCTGGGTGACGGATGAGCTTTGTGTCTACTAGGGCTTGGAGAAGGCACTCTTCACACGCAATCTCCGGTCTCCCCCACACCCACCCCAGGAGAAGGGGGTCTGTGCTGGAGGGTCTAGGGGGCGTGCAGAGAGGGGTGTGCAAAGCCAAACAGCTTGATCCAGTAACTGATTGCATCTACTGTGTGACCTTGGGAGAATGGACCACCCTGTCTGATGTCTTTGTCCACCTTGGGAGAAGAGCCCCTGTCCTGCCTCTAGAGAGGGAGGTGGGTAAGGCTTCCAGAAGCCCCTTCTGTGAATGATAGAAATGAGATTCTGCCCAAGGGGTTGGGGGAGAGTCAGGTGAGCCAGCCTGGGACACTCAAAGACTGGGAAGCCCACACCCCACTTTCTGGCAGAACTGCAGCTGAGCCTGCCACCCACAGAGGCAGATCTAATCTCACCTTGGAAGGCAATGGCTTCTTCAGCCCTGATCTCCCAGCCACCGTGGCTGACCAGCTTCTCCAGCCCCACAGCGTCCCAGGGGTCGGGGTAGCAATAGTGTCTCATTTCTTCTCCAACTTTCTCTTCCCACTTGGGGTAGGTGGATGCTCCCTGACGCCCATCGGTGCTAACATGTCCACCTTCCCCAGCAGAAGGTCTGACTCCAGCCTGCTGTGCAACCTTGGATGAGCCGCTTGGGCTCTCTGTTCCCCACATGGAGCCCCTTTTGTAGGAACTCTGTCCTTCTGAGGTGGAGACAAGGGAAAGCATGGTGGGGGTAAGCCCTCTCCTGGCTTTCGTTCTAATTCTTCTCCCGCCTCCAGACTGAATCCTCTGGCTCAGAGAGTCCTGGCTTGTCCAGGACTTGGGGGTGATGGGATGGGGAGGAATCTTGGGCTCACCTTGAAGTAAGGAAAGTGCTCCGTCATAAAATTGTAGATCTCGCTGACGGGAAGGCTTCCAGTTTTACTGTTCTTAAGGGCCATGAAGATGAGGATGCTGAAGACAGAGAAAGTCCCTGAGAGTCTGAATCTCTGACTGGGTCCCGAGCCCACCCCGAGCCCCCCACCACTGGCGAAAGGCTCTATGGGGTTGGAGTTGAAAGGGGAGGGAATGAGAAGGTGTCCATTAAAGTGGACATGGAAGTCAGGAATTACAGACGCGTGAGGGTCTTGCGGAATCTGAGAAACCTGGGTGGCCATCCTGGCCTAGTTACTCTCTGGCTGTGTGACATTGGGTGAATGCCGTACCCTCTCTGAGCCTCAGTTTCCTCAACTTTGAAGTAAAGAAAGTAATAGCTACCTCAGAGTTGTGAGGATGAAGGATGGTGCCTGTCACATAGAAGGCACTCATTAAACGGAAGCTGTCATTACTAGTCAGTCGTTAGCCAATTGCATAAACGTTGGAGAGTAGGGAGGGAACTAAGGCTTCTTGAGCTTCTGCAATGTACCAAGCACGGTACCTACATTCTCTTACTTAATCCTTCCAACAGCCTGAACTGCTGCCCCAAACCCTGACAAGTTTTTTCTTTTCATCTTATAAGTCTTATATTTTTATTTCTTTTTTATTATACTTTAAGTTCTGGGATACATGTACAGAAGGTGCAGGTTTGTTACATAGGTATACCCGTGCCATGGTGGTTTGCTACACCTGTCAACCCGTCGTCCACATTAGGTATTTCTCCTAACATTGTCCCTCCCCCAGCCCCCCACCCCCAACCTGACATTTTTTTTTAAGAGGAATAAATAGAATACATAGAGGCTCAGAAAGATTAGGTAACTTCCCTGAGGTTTCACACTAGTCAGTCCCAGAGCTGGTCTTGAACTCATTTCTGCTGGACTCCAAGGCCTGCATATGTGTCTTTCAGTGAATGACCCTGCCTTTCACAAAGCCCTTCTCTGCACTCCTGGCTGATGTTTAAGTTCCTCTCCCTTCCCCTCAGCTCACACTAGCTGATGACCCGATCCCATGTACCACCTGATGCATATTTGGTCAAGTGTCACTGTTGGTTGGAATGAATGAAAGGACAGATGGAAGGGTCTCCCAGACAGGCTGGGTCTGCTGACACTTAAGAGGCCAGCCCCAGAGAAGTCCCACCAGGTCTGGCAGATGGTGGATAGCTGAGTCACATCTGCAGGCCTCACCCCTATTTCCTTCCAGTAGAGCTTTGAGTGGGGGGCTTCCCTCTGTTTCTGGGGAGGGACAGGGAAGGCAGCAAGCATCTCCCCTAAATTATCAGACCCAGGCCCTGGGCTCTAGGAGGTGAGACCTTGGCAGGCTCACTCCAGGGCACCAGCATCCGCTGAGTCAAGTCACAGACATGACTCCCCAGGCTTAGACAAAGGATCAGAGGTGATCCAGTCTATGCCCCTGCCTCCATGCAGGAACCCTCTCTCCAGCATCTTCTGGAAGCCCACTGGTATGATTTCCACCCACTGCCATTACTGGTAGACCCAGAGGATTCCATGCCTCAGTGTTTCCAAGGGCCCTCTCACTACCCTGCTCCTGCCACCCCTGGAGTGTGAGAAATGTACCTGTAGGAATAGATGGGTTTTGGGAAGAGAGGCTGGTGCCCATCGGTGCTGGCCTGGGGTGCCATTCGCTGGTACGGATAGTGTGAGGAGCCCAGGTAGGGTACGGGATAGCTGCTGCCACCTGGCGAGTACTGAGGAGGTCAAAAGGGGCAGAGTGATTGCCATGGTACCCAACCTTTCCCAGGAGGGCTCCCCTCCCCCATTTATATACATCCAGAGAAGGAGCTCAGGCCAGATTCTTCCCTCCTGAGTCATGGGCCCCATCACCCCCAGTGCAGAGCTCTCTGAGGGGCTGTGAGGAGATCCACACCCTGTAATTCAGGATCTCAGAGGTCTTAAAGCCCCCTTCCTCCAGCTCCTTCCTCTCAGCCCCTTAGATGCTCTGGTTGCCATGGTGACGGGATCCTGCAGGGAGAGTATGAAGTGAAGCCCTCGGCCCCTGCACCCTTCCAGGAAGGTGCTCCTCGTGCCCGTGCATCTCCTGGAGCAACTGGGCCGGAAGTGGGATGTCCAGCCTGGGTGTTTGCTGGGCACTGCCACGTTTTATGAGTTTCAGTGGCTCTTTGAAAGGGCCGGTCATGGTGGTGGGCAGGTGGGGGTAGGAGGTGGTTTTACAGCAAAGGGAGTGGCTGTGGTGCCACGGATGGTGTTTTATGGGGGATGGTGGTAGGAGACTCTGACTCCCCCAGCTGCTCCAGGCTGAAGAGCTCTTTCCAGGTCACCCAAGAGACATTTAGTGCCTGAGTCACCCTCTGTCCAGGTTCCATAAAGCCCTGGGTGCGGCCATCTTGTTGAGAGGGGGTGCAGACTGCAGAGAGCATCAAAGCGGGGCCAGGCATGGTGAGGTCATTTAAGGTCTGGTGACCCCTTAGTTCTTCTGTGGCTCAATCTTTGTCCCTGCCTCAGGGGCATTCTCTACCCTGGGTCAGACCATGAGCCTCAGGATAACTTTGGCCGTTCCACCCAGGCCCCTCACGGCAGAGAGGATGTCCTCTCATGCCTTCTCTTTGCTTCCCTCTATCTCTTTCTTTTCCCTGCAAAGCTGGCAGTCTGACCCAACCCCTCTCCCTTGCCTTCCTCCCTGGCTTGGCTGAGATCAGGGCCAGTGCCAGACAGCCGGGTGTAGAACCTGCTCCACAGGCAGGGCCTGTCTCAGTGCCAGGCTGCAGGTGGATGGAGCTGGGTGCTGGGCAGCCACTTGCTCTGTCTTGCCTGGTGACTCCTGGGAGCTGCCTGGCTGCTCTGGGGCTCTTTTCTTTCTCCTTTAAAACTCCTCCATCCCATGCCAGTGTGGGGCAATTACTTGGCATCCTGTACACTTGGGAGGAGCTGAAGCTGGGAAAAGAGGAAAGGGCTGAAGATGATGGGGACTTGGAGTCCTCTGGGTGGGAAGGTCCCCTAAGCCCACACTGGGTGCCCACGCTCTCTAGGCTAATAGAAGTTGGAGACCAAGGTCACATAGCAAGATGGTGGCTGACTATACAGAAGCCCTTGTTCCTCACCCTGCTCAGCCTGTGTTTCACACCACACCCTCCTCTTCTCTTTGCCCCTCTCCCTGTCTGGGGCAGCTCTCCTCCTTCCCCTGTTTCTGGCTCACATCACAGCCCTGCCTCCATCTCAGCCCCACACTCTTATCTGAGGCCTCTCAGGCCTTGCCAGGGACTCAGACGAGCCCACCTCTGGAGGGGTGCAATTGCCTCTCTTCCCATTAACTACTCCTGCCACCTGCTGTGTCCCAGCCTAAGGTTCAGGGCCCTGCTGTCCTTACCTGCCTATCCTGGTGTACCCACACCATCACATAGACACCCACACACCACATACACACACACAATATCCTGACACCTGGGGGAAGCAGGCCCACTTGCCCCAGACCCACCTGCTGGAAGGGGGGCTGGGAGGAGCAGTACATATGCTGCAAGGGAGGCTGGTAGCAGAACATCCCAGCACCACTCTCCAAAACTGGGGGCTTGACCTTGACCTCTGAACCCTGCTGGAAGAGAAAGCAGATGACTAGATTAGGCCTTATTTTCTCCCTTCCTCTTTCCTGTGTCTTGAACCTTTATATAAAAGGAACCCCTACTCTGCCTCTCCCAAAGCTTATTCCTGGAGAACAATAGAGAACAGAGAAGGGCAGGGATTTTCTCAAGGGAACTCAGCAATTTAGTGGTAGAGCCGGGGCTGGAACTGACAGCAGTCCCTACGCCTCCCCTCACTGCAGGGGAGAGGCTGAGGCTGGGCTATCCCGAGAAGTCTTGTGCTGGGGTAAGGACAGGGATCTTCTGGAATAGCACAAGGGTGCAGTGCTGACCTCATTTGACACGCCTGGCTCAGAGTCCTCAGACCCTCTAAGTAGGTGTGCAAAGGACACCAGGAAAAGGTCACAGCTCCAGAACTCTCCCTGAGGATCCATGGTGAGGGGAGCATGGGTAATGGCCAGATAGGCTGGTCCAGCTGTGGCCCTGGGTCCCTTCTGTTTCCTCCTCTGTACAGCCCCAGGAAGCCCCAGCAGGATCTCTGGATGGGGCTGGTAGCTCCTCTCTGCTCTGACTCCTGGCCATCCCTGACACAGAGCTTTGCTTCCTGGTCCAGGGGGTCTACACAGTTGCTGACCTGTGTGAGCCCTGTGGACGCTCTCACGCTGGGCATGGGGAGCCTGCAGCTGCTGCTAGGCATGGTGGCCGGACTCTGCCTTCCCACGCGTGAGAGGCCAGCACAGAGTCCCAGGGCCTAGTGCAGAGTTCTCCCGTGAGTAGGGACAGGAGGGTGTGCAGCTAGGCCCTGGAAGGTGGATAAGACCTGGAGGAGGTGGACTGTGCTTCCTGGGGTTACCAGGGGCCTTAGGAAATCAGATCTGGGCCCAGAGGGGCAAATCAGCTGTGACCTCTCTCTGGGTGTGCCCTGGGGTTGTTGATGCAGAGATTGCCATAATCATAGAATCTCAGGCCTAGAAGGGCCAAGAGTACTTGTGTCCAACCCCTTCATTTGACAGATGATGGGGCTGAGCCCAAAGAGGGGAAGCAATATGCCCAAGGTCACCCAGCAAGTCGACCAGATAGCTGTGTGTCTTTGGAGCTTTTCTCCATGTGTGGGAGGGTGAGGGTGTGAACTCAATCTCAGCCTCACCGTTTGCAGGCTAGGAGACACCTTGGGCAAGTCACTTGGCCTCTATGAGCCTTAGTTTCCTCGTCTGCAACGTGAGAATGGTGGGAATTTTCTAGAGTGTTGTTAAGGGGATTAAGTGGGAGCACTTGAAAGAAAGCACCTGGCAGAACGATTGGGAGGTATTATTGAGTGGAGGTTTGGGGGCAGTAGCTGAGATGATGGTGCCCTATCTATAGGCTGTGGTCATGTTTAAGGGGCCTGAGAAGAAGCGGTCAAAGGGCCAGAATAAAGTCCTGTTTTGGCCACACCTGGTAGGCACCCAACCACCTTCTCCATCTTCCTTCCAAGCCTTTGTTGGGGTGGCTCGGGGCTGGAATGGGGGCCTGTTTGAAAGCAAGAGGTGGGGGGGCTGGTGGGCATGTGGAGTAGGCACTGCTGAGCCTGCGCCCACTCAGAAACCTCCAAACCAGAGCTGGGGAACAGGGAGCAAGTTCCCTTTAGCTTTTCTCTTCCCTAAGCAACAATCCCATGAGACAGGTAATGTTGACCTTACTTTTCAGATGAGGCTCAGAGAGGTTAAGACTTGCCCAAGGTAACACACCTTATGGAGGTCAGGCTATGGAAGGACATGTTAACCTTTCAAGGTATTTCCAGGAATATACCCAGGCCCCACTCTGGGCAAAGAATGGGGCCGGGAAGGGTCCCTCCAGACTTAAAGTCCTCTCTCAACTCTGTATGCTAAGGCTGGGGAGGGAAAAATTGTGTCCTATGGCTCCTCCCCAAACCCTTTCTCTTGGTCTCTGGAATGTGTTTTTCTTGTCACATTTGCATATGGGCGTGTAGGTCTGGCTGGAGATTCTTGACACTTAAACAAACAGAGAGAAGTCACACACTGGAATCCTGACTCAGGAGCCTCTGAAAGCTGCCAGTTTCTTTAGCTTGGCCTGCCTTCCCCCACCCACTCCCCTCCATGCTGGCCAGGCCAACACCCCCACCCCAGTTGACCAGGAGGTCCCAACTCTCTGGTCTTGAGTGGCAAAGTCTGCAAAGAGAAGGTGGGACTTTGGTCTCAGAGGACTGACTCTTTCTAGGCTGCTAGGAACCGGGACAGCGGGGAGATAGGACTCTCGCTGGCCACTAGTACTCACCAGGACTTGGGGGCCATGCTCCTGGCTGGGGTAGGGGAGCCCGTTACACCAGGCCTCTGCTGAGAAGCCAGGCAGGAAGGCCTCGGCCTCCGCCACGTCCACTGGGATCTCCTCGAAGGCCTCCAGCGGCCCCGGGGTCTTAAAGGAGTGTCCATTGAGGGCCAGGGTGGTCTCGGCCTCCAGGAAGACGTCCTCATGGAAAGGCCGCTTGTACGGGTGGAAGGGCACATGGCTGCCCTTGAGGAATCGCCCGGGGCTGCTTGCTGGGGCCTCCTCAAAGCCAAAGCCAGGATACTTGTCTGAGGGTGAGAGCCGGAAGGGGCCGGGGCCTGGGCCGGCTGGGCAGTGGCCCTGGACTTGCTCGGGGCCTGGTGACGCAATGCGGGGACTGTGTGGGGGTAGTGAGGGTGTCCTCTCTGGAGGGCCGTCGGGCACAAATGACGAGCAGCTGAAGCCGGCATGCTTCTGGGTAGACAGAGAGTAGCGAGCCTGTGAGTGGAGGCTGAACCAGGCCTGGGGACTGGCTGGGACCCTACTCTGTTCTGGGGTAAAGGGGTCTATGGCTGAGCTCTGGGAAGCCCCTAAATGGTGGAGAAGACATAGTCGGCCCTTGGGAGCCCCGATTTCATGAAGGCACCCTGCCGTGAAACCTGGGGTACCCCAAATCTGATGGGGCTCACAGCCCTGCCCTGGGACAGGCCAAGACTGAAGGGATGAGGAGTGACCCCTCTGGATCTCGGGGTCACTGAGGACTTGTTTGCTGGTGGAGGGGACAAGACAGACCCTGGGAGGTCCCTGGGGGCAGTAAGGTGACTGGTCCACCTGCTGCCTGGGCAGCTGCAGGCCTTGGCCTAAACCCAGGCCCGGATGCCAGGTACTTACACTCTGTGGGGCAGGGGAGCCTGGGAGGCCCGGCGCCTGCATGAGGTCCCCTTGGCGCTCGCCCTCCAGTCTGGTGGGGCCCGGCAGCGTGACGTCAGACTGCGGCGGGGGCAGTGACACCATCACCCAGTCCTGGCCTCAAAGAAAGCCGCCTGCCATGAGAGTGACGACCAGCATCCAGGGGTGACCAACCCAGGTTCGCCACCTCCACCCCAACCCAGTCCTTGGGCTGGGACTCTGCCTCCAGCCAGCCATGTGATGAAAGAGAGAGAGGGATCCAGAGAGAGAGAGAGAGAGAGACACAGAGACAGAGAGAGAGACAGCAGAGAGAGCAGACCTCTATGGAGAAAGGGCAAAGTAAGCCAGGTAGGAGCCTCAGGAGGGGCTTGGCTGATCTCAGGCTGTAGCGGCAGAGACTGAACCAGTGATACCCTGGCTCCCAGCTGGGCCCTGCCTCTGGCTCCTCAGGATCGGTCTCCTGTGTCTACAGCAAAGGGCCTGGCAAGGTGACCGCAGCAGGTGGTCTCCATTCAGTGACTGGGCAAGTTGGTGGTCCTGAGGGGAGAGTGAGCTGGTGTGTGGGTCAGACTCATGCTTGGGGTGGGAGCAACCGCCTCCATGCAGGTGAGTCAGCCCTCAGCAGAGGCTGGTCCTGCAGTGACCCATCAGCCTGGCTGACGTGACCACAGTGTGTAACTGGGGAGCCAAAGGTCCCTGGTTGCCTGGCGGCCCTGTGAGCCTAGCGGGCCCTGAGGATGTCACCACCCACACTGCAGCACCTGGCAAGTGCTGTTCCACCTGTGTCCTCCAAACTCTAACCTGTGACTTTGTGCAGGCCACTGCCCCTTTCCGAACTTCAGTTTCCCCATGAAGACCTAGGAGCTTGGGTACATGATATCGGAGGGCTTTTTCTGCTCAGACCTTCTCCAATCCTAGGGGGATCCTGTCCCTAACACAGTGGGGTGGTTAAGAGGACTCAGACCTCAAAGCCGGGGTTAGCCCTTCCTCTCAAGCTGTGCCAGCAAAGCTCTCTGAACTTCGGTATCATCATCTAACTGGGAGAGTGACAGGCCCTACCTCACACAGATGTTGTGAGTGTCAAACAAAATCATGCGCAGAAAGCATTCCGCACAGTGCCTGGTGCACAGTCGGTGCCCCATAAATGCCAGTTCTCATTATGACTATTATTGTGAGTGTGGCTCTCCTTTTTTTTTTTTTTTTTTGAGATAGAGTCTCTCTCTGTTACCCAGGCTGGAGTGCAGTGGCGTCATTTTGGCTCACTGCAACCACCGCCTCCCGGGTTCAAGCAATTCTCCTGCCTCAGCCTCAAGAGTAGCTGGGATTACAGGCTTGTACCACCACACCTGGCTATTTTTTGTATTTTTGTTTTTATTTTTATTTATTTGTTTTTTTTGGAGATGGAGTCTCCCTCTGTTGCCCAGGCTGGAGTGCAGTGGCATGCTGTCAGTTCACTGCAACCTCCACCTCCTGAGTTCAAGTGATTCTCCTGCCTCAGCCTCAAGAGTAGCTGGGACTACAGGCACACGCCACCATGCCTGGCTAATTTGTGTATTTTCAGTAGAGAAGGGATTTCACTATTTTGGCCAGGCTGGCCTCCAAATCCTGACCTCAGATGATCTGCCTGCCTCGGCCTCCCAAAGTGCTGGGATTACAGTCTAGCCACCATGCCCGGCCTCTCACTCTTACTGTCCTCAGCTTTTTGCCTTCCTTTACCACCTGCAAGAGCAATTCCTCTTGAATGTACTTCTCTTTGCCCAAGTGGTCTCTGATAAAAGCTACAGTTTGCTGAGGGTCTGCTCTGGGCTGGCCACTGTGTGAACTATTTGGATGGTTTTCTCGTTGGTCTATCAGAATAACCCTGTAAGGAAGGAGCATTATTGACCCCACCTTCCAGATGAGGATGCTGAAGCTTAGCCGAGTTACATGACTTGCCCAAGTCACCCAGGGGCAAGAACTCTGGTCTGCCTGACTGTGGACTCTGCACTCTGCTTATGGTTTCTTCACTGGGTGGGTGTCAGAGTTGGGGTAGGCTAAGCTGGGAGGCAAGACAGCAAGAAAAGCATGAGGTGTACACTCACCCCTTCTACCCAAGACCCCCTGAAGTCGGAGCAGGGCAGCTGTGCTGTTCCCAGGCCATGTTCTTTCCAGAGCTCTGGGAGGGAGAGGTGGCCTCACTGACCCCGTGATACCCAGGCGGGGGTTGGCACATCTTTGCTGAATAAACCATCAATAAACCTCATTTGACAGAGCGGGTAACAGGGAAAAGGAGGGGAGGCAATTTGCCCAAAGTCCCACAGGATTTGCCCAAAGATCCCATGGGGGATCAGTGGTGGAGGGGCTGGAAGCCGGGGTCCAGGTGGGGGCCTGATGGGAGACTCTCCCGCCCCTTCAAGAGTCCCCACCACCTCTTCTTGACGTCCTGGCGCCTGCTCACTCCGCAATGCTAAATGTGGCGTGACCGGGAAAGCGCCGAGCTGGCCGTAACGGGACACCACAGCGGAGCAGGCATGGGGCCCGAGGTGCGGGGCAGCCCACCTCCCGCTCCGCATCACTGCCTCCTGCTCCCTGGACAGCTCCTCCTGGACAGCTCGGGCCTGCCTGGCGGCCACACCTCACCTTGGCCCAGAGCTGCCTTCTTGGGAGGTGGTGCAGCGGGCTTGACACCTTCCCAAGGCATCCTCCAGCTCCAAATGGGAGGCTGGGGGCCCTTCCTCCCTACCAGATGTCAGGCTTTGTAACCTGGGCAGGGTGGCCACTCTCCTCCCTGCAGGTGGGGTCGCACAATGGTTTAGAGCAAGGATTTGGAGTCAAGCCCAGCTGAATTCCAGCCCCAACTCTGTCACTTTCTGACTGTGTGACTTTGAACAAACTGTGTAGCTCTCTGTGCCTCACTTTCTGCAGCTGGGAAATGGGGCACACGGACCCACCTCACAGGGTCATTGTGAGGATGGTGTGCACAAGGTGCTGGCACAGGGAAAATGCTCAAGGACACGTGTCATAAATCTGGCCTCTGTTGGCCAAGTGTGGCTGGGCCCAGGGGCCTTTGGCCCCAGGCTCTACAGCTTCTCTGATGCTCTCGCTGCCTCAGGCCTGGCAGCCCTGGGGCGACTGGCTGATGACCAAGCCCCAGGTGGCAGCTGCCCCTGCTAGCCCTCCCTACCTGCCTGCCTTCACTCAGCCCGGCTTAGACTCCAGCACTGCTGCCCTGCAGATGTGAACCTGGGGAGGCCTCTCTGAGCTCCAGCTCAGGCGTGCACCACCTCCTGAGGGTCTGGCCTGCCCAGAATGATCCCCACAGTGTCGGCCTCGCCCCATTCTTGCACCTGTTCCCTATTCCCCAGGACATCATCTCCAGCTCCAGCCGAGTTCCTGCATGTCAGAGGCCTTAACAGAGGCTTCAGTTCACAGCCATGACTTTCACAGCCTGGCTTGGCCAAACCATCCCGCTACCTCTTCCAATCCCCTGGGGCCAGGATGAGAACCAGGGAAGTTATGCAGAGTTCAGAGGCCCACCCCTTAATTTGCATGAAGGATGCAGAGGTTCCTACTGGTCTTCAGGGATTCCTCTGGGCAGGTTTTGTAAGTGGGGACTCCTGTTTTGGTGACCATGATGCCCCTTGGTTGCAGCTAAAGCTCTATTCTACAGGTGAGGCCCAGGGAACAGGTAAAGTGACTTTCCTAAGGCCACACGGCCCAGCAGAGAGGGGGTCTTCGGGGGCTGGTCAGAAGGCCTCTGACTGGTGTTTATGAGGGGCTCCTGTGCAGCACTAGGAAAGGCTCACTGCAGGAACCTGGATGAGGCTGCCTTGGTCCTGACCCTTCCCTGGAGTAACTGGCAGAGCCCCTGAAGCTGGATGACCTGGAGTCAGGGCTGGATTTGAATCACAGGAACTGTGGGACTTTGGCTGGGCATGATGCTTAACTTCCTTCCCCATGCCTCAGTTTCCTCATCTGTAAAATAGGACTAATAAATACATTCCTCTCTGGAGGATTAATAAAATATTGCTTGTAAATAGCTTAACACACAGTACACATTAATAATGATAGCTATTATTAATAATTAGCAGTGGGACAGAGTTTATTTAAGGCCTGAGTTATGGGCTGAGTGTGGGGGAGCATCAGGAAGGGAACTCCCCTTTCCTGCCTTCTCCTGCCTCCTACCTCCAGGTCCTTGACATTGTCCTCTCCCATTGGCAGAGGCTAAACTTCCCTCTTCCTGACTCTCTGGCCTCAGAGGTCATTTCCGCCATTCCCATGTGGTAGAGCTAGTGTCTGTAGAAACTCCTGGGGACTTACATGGAGAGGAAGGGGGTTGACTCTGTTGTTTTGGATCTCTCGGGAGGTCTCTCTGCTGGCCCCAGTGTCCTGGGGCTGACATCTGCATTCAGAAGGGATCTTTCATAGAAGTCTAATCTTTGTCCTGCCTGTTCCAGTTTCAGGGAGCATTGGAACTGGATAGAATGTGTGTGCAAGTATCAGCAAATTCCAGCACAGGAGGCCCAGTCAACTCTCCTGCCTTCTCAGATTCCAGGAGCTCCTCCAGATCACTCTCATGACCTGCCCCTTAATATGGGTACCCACAAACCACAATCCACAGCCACCTGCTTCCTGGCCGAGGCTCTCACTGGCAGACTGCCCTGGCGTCCCTTCGTCGCAGCTCCACATCTGCAGTGCACTCTAAAGTTTCCTCTGCACTTTTTTTTTTTTTTTTGATACAAGGTCTTGCTGTTGCCCAGGCTGGAGTGCAGTGGCATGACCATCACTCACTGCAGCCTCGACCTCCTGGGCTCAAGTGATCCTCCCGCCTCAGCCTCCCAAAGTGCGGAGATTACCGCGCCTAGCCTCTCTGCACTTTTGTATCTTTTGTCTCATGTTATCCTCCCTTTGCCCCGGAGGATAGGGGGCAGTGGTGTGCAGAGCCAGTTGGTAGGGGCTCATGAGAGTCAATTGTGCCCATTTCTTCCCAACTCCATGTCCAGTGAAATTGGTGGAGATCAGCCACAGTGGGAGTATTTGCCCATGGAAATTAGCAAATCCTACAAATCAGAGCCTTTTTAAACATTATGATTTATTTACTTTTGAAAGCTGATTGGTTATCATTTACCAACACACCACTGGCAGGGGAGCAAGGTCATTAAGCCCATTTTTTAGGGGAGAAAACTGAGACCCAGAGAGAAGAAATGACCTGCACAGGGCTACACAGCTGACGGAAAACCACATCTGACTCTCAGGTCTTGAGAGCCACGACCATACCCCCAGACACTGCCTCTCCAGGGTGCACCCCTGGCAAAACCTTGACCAAAGACCTTTCAGCATCTGGACTTTCTGGCCACCTTCTGCCTGCCATGATCCTTGGGGAGTGGGAATGGAAGAGGTGGTCTTGATCTGCCCTGGCATCAGAGAGAAGAAAGAAACGGCCCTTCAACATGAGTAGAGGGGATGGCGAGTGGGAAATTCCCTAGAAAGCCTGACAACAGGATCAATAATCATCAAGGATCCACACTCATCGTTACTGCATTCCTGCTCTGTGCCCTTCTCACAAACAGCCGGCCTGCGCCCCCTCTACCCATCAACATCTCCCCACCTATCAGAGAGCCTTCTCTTGGCTCCTTAGGACTCAGGCAGATGAGGCTGTTTAGGCGTAGGGGCCAGGGGACACTGCTGGCTGTGTGACGTTGGATAACTCACATCCCCTTTCTGTACTTCAGTCCCTTTATAAGTCAAATGAGCCCCTGGGACCACTAGTATCTAAAGATGCTGAGGCTAATCCTGTGGAGGTGTGTACCTGGTGGAAGAGTGTACCCTGTGGAGGCATGTACCCTGTGGAAGTATGTACCCTGTGGAGGCGTGTACCCTGTGGAAGTATGTACCCTGTGGAGGTGTGTATCCTGTGGAAGTGTGTATCCTGTGGAGATGTGTACTCTGTGGAGGTGTGTACCCTATGGAGTATGGATCCTGTGGAAGTGTGTATCCTGTGGAAGTGTATATCCTGTGGAGATGTGTACCCTGTGGAGGTGTGTACCCTATGGAGGTATGGATCCTGTGGAGGTGTGTATCCTGTGGAGATGTGTACTCTGTGGAGGTGTGTACTCTGTGGAGGTATGGATCCTGTGGAGGTGTATATCCTGTGGAGGTGTGTACCCTGTGGAGGTATGGATCCTGTGGAGGTGTGTACCTTATGGAGGTGTGTATCCTGTGGAGGTGTGTACCTGGTGGAAGAGTGTACCCTGTGGAGGTGTGTACCCTGTGGAAGTGTGTATCCTGTGGATATGTGTACTCTGTGGAGGTGTACCCTGTGGAGGTGTGTACCCTGTGGAGGTGTGTACCCTGTGGAAGTGTGTACCCTGTGGAGGTGTGTATCCTGTGGAAGTGTATATCCTGTGGAGATGTGTACCCTGTGGAGGTGTGTACCCTATGGAGGTATGGATCCTGTGGAGGTGTGTATCCTGTGGAAGTGTGTATCCTGTGGAGATGTATACACTGTGGAGGTGTGTACTCTGTGGAGGTATGGATCCTGTGGAGGTGTGTATCCTGTGGAAGTGTATATCCTGTGGAGATGTGTACCCTGTGGAGGTGTGTACCCTATGGAGGTATGGATCCTGTGGAGGTGAGTATCCTGTGGAAGTGTGTATCCTGTGGAGATGTATACACTGTGGAGGTGTGTACTCTGTGGAGGTATGGATCCTGTGGAGGTGTGTATCCTGTGGAAGTGTGTATCCTGTGGAGCTGTGTACCCTGTGGAGGTGTGTACCCTGTGGAGGTATGGATCCTGTGGAGGTGTCTACCTTATGGAGGTGTGCATCCTGTGGAGGTGTGTACCCTGTGGAGGTATCGATCCTGTGGAGGTGTGTACCTTATGGAGGTGTGTATCCTGTGGATGTATGAATCCTGTGGAGGTGTGTACCCTGTGGAGGTGTGTACCCTGTGGAAGTGTGTACCCTGTGGAGGTGTGTACCGTATGGAGGTATGGATCCTGTGGAGGTGTGTATCCTGTGGAGGTGTGTACCGTGTGGAGGTGTGTACCCTGTGGAGATATGTACTCTGTGGAGGTGTGTACCCTGTGGAGTTATGGATCCTGTGGAGGTGTATATCCTGTGGAGGTGTGTACCCTGTGAAGGTATGGATCCTGTAGAGGTGTCTATCCTGCGGAGGAGTGTACCCTGTGGAGGTGTCTACCCTGTGGAGGTGTGTATTCTGTGGAGGTGTGTACCCTGTACCTTGTGGAGGTGTGTACCCTGCACGCTGTGGAGGTATGTACCCTGTAGAGGTATGGATCCTGTAGAAATGTGTATCCTTTGGAGGTGTGTACCCTGTGGAGGTGTGTATCCTGTGGAAGTGTGTACCCTGTGGAGGTGTGTACCCTGTGGAGGTGTGTACCCTGTGGCAGTATGGATCCTGTAGAAGTGTGTATCCTTTGGAGGTGTGTACCCTGTGGAGGTGTGTACCCTGTGGAGGTGTGGATCCTGTGGAGGTGTGTACCCTGTGGAAGTATGGATCCTGTGGAGGTGTTTACCCCTGTGGAAATGTGTATACTTGTGGAGGGGTGTATATCTGTTGAGGAGGATATAACCATGGAAATGTGTACCCTGTGAAGGTATGACCACTGTAGAGATATGTTCACCTGTGGAAGTGTGTACCGTGTGGAGGTGTGTACACATGTGAAGATATGTATATCTGTGGAGGTATATACACCTGGGGAGGGGTGTTCACCTGTGGAGGTATGTACCCTATGGAGGTGCACACACTGTGGAGGGGCGTACACCTGTGGAAGTGTGTATACTTGTGGAGGGGTGTGTGCCTGTTGAGGAGTGTACACCTGTGGAGGTATATTCACCAGTGGAAGTGTATAGCCTGTGGAGGTGTGTACACCTGTGGAAGTGTATATTTGTGGAGAGGTGTATACCTGTTGAGGAGTGTACACCTGTGAAGATGTGTAGCCTGTGGAGGTGTGAACCCTGTGAAGGTATGTTCACCTGTGGAAGTGTGTATCCTGTAGAAGTGTGTACTGCATGGAGGGGTGTACCTCTGTGAAGGGGTGTACACTTGTGGAAGTATGTTCACCTATGGAAGGGTGTACCCTGTAGAAGTGTGTTCACCTGTGGAGGTATGCTCACCTGTGGAAGTGTGTACACTTTTGGAAATGTGCACACCTGTGGAGGGGTGTACCCTGTGGATATGTGTACACCTATGGAGAGGTGTACTCTGTGGAGGTGTGTACCCTGTGGAAGTATGTGCTCTGTACTCTGTGGAAGTGTGCACCTCATAGAGGTGTGTACCCTGTGGAGATATGTACCCTGTAAAGGTGTATCTGGCCCACAGAGCTGTCAGCTGGGACCTCACCCCTCTTCTGCCTTTATGTGGGGCCCCCTTGAGGACATCCTCAAGGAGATCAGGAAGAGCTGGCTGAGTTTTTACACTCCAGGAGGGAGGAGCTGTATTATCATCCCATTTTATAGATGAGGAAACTGAGACTCAGAGAGGTTAACCTGACTTGCCCAAGTTCACTCAGCTAGTAAATTATGCACCCCAGGATTCCGACCTAGGCTTCAAAGCCAGCATGTTGAACCATTACCAAGGCCCCACCTTGGAAACGCCTCAGCCTCCCTGCTCATGCCTGAAAGGTGGGTAGGGGCGACATTGGAGGTTTCCTTGGGAGGGTCTGTGCCTGCCTCCCCTGTGGGCAGCTGAATCACAGGGACAGGTAGGCCTGGGGCACCAAGGGTCATCCCCAGGCTCTCTTCACGCTCCCTGCTGCCTTCCATCTGGCTGCCTCCTACCCACTCTTTATGAGAGAGGTGGAGACAGCTCGGTTCCACCTTAATGGTTTCTGTTACTGGCTGCGGCAGCATGCTTTATGAGGGGTGGGGCCCGGCTGGGTGCTGGCCTGTAGCCCCACCCAGGGCTCCACCCGACAGGCTGCTGGGAGGGGTCCCCTGGAGCAGCTCAGCAATTATGGGGGTGGCAGGGAAGGGCCTGAGGGCTGTGCCTGAGGCTTGGGCACCCCAGGAAACTCGGGGTCTGGGAATGCCAAGAAAGAGGGGGTTTCTAACTCCTTTCTCCCCATCAATGTTGGAAGTTCTGAGGGCAAAATTCTGGCCTCTCTGGCTCTTAACCCAGCATCAGTTTCGGAAAATGTGTTGCGTGCCCCTGCCTTGAGATCTGACTCAAGTGCAGAGCAGGCAGGGACAGAATGGGTAGGGAGGGGAGTGGGGAGAACAAAGAATGAAAAGCTACCATGTCCCCCAGGTGACGCTTTCCTACATGTGAGCCACTGACACCTGCAGCTGAGTCATTCCAGTCCCCAAATCAGGCCTCTCCTAAAGCCCCTTCAGCATTCCCGTGTGCCTCTGGAAGCAGGCTGGTCCCAGAGCATTGCCTAGTACGCCCATCCTGGAAAAGCACTTGAGCCCTGGACCGATCTCTAACCCTTACTTATTGTAATCTTAGTCCTCTTGTCCTGTCCTTCCTGCCGTTCACCAAGCCACCCACCTGAGCCTGTTTAAGGGCAATAGACTCATCCCTTCTCCAGGGAGGGTCCCAGCTTTGCTTCAGATGCCTGACTCCAACAGCGTCCAGTCTCCCACTCTCCTTTGCCCAGCACCCCTTCCTTTTCGCCATCCCTGGCTGCCTCTGGGGGCAGCTTCCTGTCTCTCCAGCCCCTTTCTAGCCTCTGCCACCCAGCCGTGGCCCCAAAGAAGCCAAATCCAAGGACTCACAGTGGGCTCTGGGTCATGGCCACCATCACCGCTTCGGGGAGTCATCCAGCCTGCAGCTCCCCAGGAGCCTCCATCGAAGTATAAATACTCCCACATTCCTGGACCGGCCCCCTGCCTGAGGGCTGAGGCGGGGCTGTCTCCCCAGGCCAGGCAGGCAGGTCACATGCCCCATAAATGCCACAGGACCACAGGCCCTTCCTAGCAGCCCTGGGGAGGCCAACAGGAGCCTGACCTCTCTGGATGGATGGGTGGATGGATAGATGTATTTATGTATGTACAGATGAACAGTTGGATGAATGGACAGATCATCAGATGGAAAGATTGATGGACGGACAATGATGGATGGAAAGCTAGACAGATGGACAAATCAACAGACAGATGGATGAATGCTTTATTTTTTATTTTAAGTATTTTTATTTCTGTGAGTATCTGTAGTGTAAAGGATGAATATTTAGAGGGATAGATGGTTGGAGGTCCTTGACCTACCTGTGAATGTTTATTCTGTTTTTTTTTGTTTTTGTTTTTGTTTTGAGACGAAGTCTCACTCTGTTACCCAGGCTGGAGTGCAGTGGCACGATCTTGGCTCACTGCAACCTCTACCTCCTGGGTTCAAGCGATTCTCCTGCCTCAGCCTCCCAAGTAGCTGGGATTACAGATGGGCACCACCAAGCCTGGTTAACTTTTGTATTTTTAATAGAGACTAAAAATGGGATTTTGCCATGTTGGCCAAGCTGGGGATGCTTATTTTGTAGATGGAAAGAAAGGAATGTTTGGTTTCAAGGAAACAAGAAATGCTACCTCCCAAAGCTTCCATTCATTCCTTTCTGAGACATACCTACTAGGACCGCTTCTCTCCTCTGCTGGACTGAGAGATCAGCCCTATTGGGTTTTTCCTACTCCTTAGATGCTCCTTGCCAGAGACCTCCCACCTAAGCATCCTCAGCCCCCAGGGATCTTTTGCTCTTACTCTTGGGTGTCATTTATGGTCTGCCTCTTCCACCCTCTTGCCTCCCTGCCTACTCTGGAGTCCAGGCTCTGAGGCTGTAAGCCTACCCCAACATCTTGCTCCCAGAAGCAAGGTCAGCAAGCTTGCCCTGCCAAGGTTAGTGGGGGAGGGCAATTCCCAGTTCCGAGTACATAAAACCCTTAGACAGGCAGTTTAAGGAGAAGGTTCTCCCACCTCCATCTTCCCCAGGTTCTAGAGATGGGGTCTTGCTTCGTTGCCCAGGCTGGTCTCAAACTCCTGGGGTCTCGCCTCAGCCTCTGGAGTATATGAGACCAAAAGTGCATGCCATGGTGCTCACCTATTCCCAGGGATTTTTGAAGCCATGGCTGAGTCTGATGGTGAGAACTGGCCTGACCTGTGACTTGGAGATGGACAGGGTGACCTAGAACCACTGAGGGCTTGACTGGAAAGCTGGGCTTTTGAGAAGGAGGAACTTGCTACCTGCTTGATCCTTCCAGGGGCCAGTGTGCAGAAAGAAGTGATCTGAGGCCTTAGACATTGGTTTCTAGAGAAGAAGGTTCCCTGAAATCCTCAGTCTGCCCAGCTGTGATAGGGGCCAAAGAATGGCTGATGAGGTGGGGCATGAGTAAAGGACCAGGAGGCTTTTGCACAGATTATGAAGCCTGGCCTTCATCCCTCCTACAACAAGCTTCCTCCAGCTACACTGGCTGAAGGGGATGGAGAAATGGGCTGAGGGATGGGATGAAGTGGTTGATCTCTAAGCACTCATTAGCTCTGGGTCTTTGTGGCCCGGAAGTCCCACCTCTGTAATGAAGTCACCCAGGACTGAGCCTGATGGTCCCACCCCCAGCCTCCTGTGGGCTACATAGGTAATTGGCTTTGGAGTTGATGGGCTGTGGCAGTGATTGGCAGCAAAGGATTTGATCTCTGAGACCAACAGACATGTTGGAGCTTGGTCTCACCTCCCCCGTAACCTGGCGTTATCATCTCTGGAAGCCTTCACTGAGCCCAGATCCCGGCTTCCCTGCAGAATCCCCCTTTTCCCTCACAGTGAGGCCTCCTGACCAAGGACTGCAGAAGGGTCCTCTCCCAGCTCTGCTCTCAGTGTGGGCTAGTCATGGGAATAAACTTCGTTCCCTCTTTTATAAAACGGGGTCCTCATCTTTGCCTTACATACTTCACCTGGCTGTCCTGGGGACCGAGTGAGAACCAGAATGTCAAAATCCTCAGAAGTTAAACCAGCACCAGCTTGTCTGGTGCCCCTGCCTCCTCCCCAGGGGTCCTAGACCTGTAGAATTTCAGGAGTGGGATGGGGCTGAGTGAGATCTTTTTACCTTTAACCATCCGCCCTTCCTAGGGGTGTGCCCCAGGGGGATGGTCAAGAGGGCCCTTGTCTTGCTGGTGCGCTCCCTCTTTGCCCGCCCACCTGAGTGGGGGCAAAGAAATGGCCCAGGATTCCACTGTCTGTTGGGCCAGGGGCCTCTCACACTCTGTACATATCATTATCAGAACTGCTCATTAATACCAATCTATTATTAGGGATATTAATTCTGCCACCACTACTAATAATACAGATTTAGTACAAGACAAATACAAACTGGTGCACCTCCTCCCTCAACGCCATCTGGCACAGGGGACAGGCAGGTGGTTATCTCCTTGAACTTAATAAGCCTCGGAGTGAGAAGTGCACTGGGAGGCCCTCCCACCCAAGCCCCTCTTTATTTGACAGATGGGAAAACTGAGGTCCCACCAGTGGGAGAGATTGCTCCCTGCTATGTAGGCGTCTGTGCACTGCTCCTTCCTCCAGGCTCCGGGGCTATGGGAAGCAGCTCTGAGCACCTAATCATGTCCCTGAAGAAGGGGCAGGCTCTGGGGGTGTTTTCCTGAGCCCATCCAGCTCCTTGGCTCCAGCTGCCATCTTTCTTCCTTGACCACCCTCAGAGCATCCTGGGTTTGGCATTGCCACCCCAAATAATTTTTTCTCCAAAACCCTTCCCACTTCAGGCAGATTGGACATGCTCATGGGAAGGCACAGAGAAGCAGAGCCACCTCTATAAAGCTACATGCTCTTGGTGCCCAGTGTAGGCTCCAGGAACCCTCTCCAGAGGAAGCCGGGGACACTGCCCCCACTGACAGTGAGGACTGCTGCGGTCGCCCCGGGCCTGCGTGGAGGAGGGGTGCTAAGTGCAGAGTCTGATAATTGGGTTTTCTGATCACAGCGGTGTATGTGTGTGTATGTGTGTGTGTGTGTGTGTCCTTCCTCATGTACATCCTATGCCTTCCGAGACTGATGGGCCGGTGCAGTCTGGGACATGGCTGTGGAATTTACAAGTGTAGGTGGGGCCTCCAACTGTCTCCAGGCAATCTGGTTCCAGGGATGCACCCATTCTCATTCTGTGTGTGTGTGTGCGTGCTTGTGTGTCTATGTGTGTGTGTCTCTGTGTGTGTCTCTCTGTATGTATATATGTGTGCGTGTGTGCATGTGTGTATCTCTGTGTGTGTGTCTGGGTGTGTCTCTGTGTGTATGTGTCTCTGTGTGTGTCTCTGTGTCTGTGTGTGTGTGTGTGTCTGTGCTGTAGTTTGTCAGAGGCAGTGGGGGAAGCCCTGAGGGCCCCAGAGAGTGTATGAAGGCAGGATTTGGAACTGACTGACCATGCATCCTCCTGTGAGCATGGGGTGGAGGGCAAGGCTCAGACCTTGTAGTGGGCTCTCTGTTGCATCCTGGAAGGGGATGGGAGGGTCTTGAGGAGTGCCTTCCCCTGGAAGCTTCTAGAGTAGCTTTGAGAGCACAGGTTCCCTTTTCCCCATGACTCACAGGCTGGCTCTTCAGTCAAGTTCCTCAAGAGATCACGATTCAGCGAATTCTCTCCCTGGCCCCATTAATCTGAGCTGACTAAGCAAGGGCCACGGGTAGGGTAGAGACCCGGGGATGCGCACTACTAATCAACCCTAAAAATCCCTGCTCCTGCTTCCATGACCGCCCTTCCTTGGCCCTCCATGCCTAATAGGATCAGTTACACTCCCGGCCCCCTGAGAAAGGCTGCCCTGGCCCCATTTCGGGGCTCTCTGATAGTGTCTCTCCATCCTCCCTTCCCTGCCACATGCCCGCAGTGTGGAGGTCTGTCTGGACACTAGGTCTCCACTTGTCTTTTGCATCTGAACTCATTTTTGCTGTTTGGCGAGCATCCAGCCTTTACGGCCCAGATGGGATGAGGGAGCTAAGGGTTGCTCCAGGGATGATCTCATCCTGCCCGTTTTGTCCATTGGCATGGCTCTGGGCTTTTCCTCAACATTCAGAGAACCTGGAGGACACCCCAGAACCTGGCGGGGATGCTGGTGAGAGGTGTTGGACTCCAAGGGAACCTGTGACATAGGGGGAGATACATCTTGAGGAATGGAGTAGGAGGGGGAGATGGGGATAGGAGTGTGGTTGGAGGTGGGAGTGACGAGGTGAGGTAAGGAGGAAGGAGCAGGATGGGCTGGTGGTGATGGAGGCAAGTTTGGGGATGAGGATGAGTAGGAAGGGGACTAGGCTGGGATTGAAGATGGGAATGGAGGTAGGTTGTGATGGGGAAAGAGACAGCGACAGGTGGAAAGGTCAGGGCTGAGGTTGGAGTTGGGCACAGAGAGGCAGGGAGGGGCAGGGGATGGAGATGAATAAGCTGGAAAGACCCAATGTATTCTGGAACCATGTGGTTGGTGTTTTTGGGAGGCCCTCTCCCAGAGGTCATCTTGTCTTGCCCCAGCTCCTGGAGGCCATCTCATCCTTCCCCAGCTCCTGGGCATGTTGCCAGCCCAACCCCACCCATCCCAGATCAATGGTTGCCTCTCCACTCAGGAAACCACCTTCTGTGGTCACATAGTCCAGTCAAACTCAACCTAAAACGCTGAGAACTTTCTCTGAAGTCTATCAATCCTGGCTTCCTGACCTCCCCTCTTCCAGCCACAGCGGGGATGGCAGGCTGTGATTTGGAAGGACAGAGGGGAGGGCATACCTGCAGGACCTCAGTCCCCTCCATCCTTCTGTTATGGGTGGATGGGGAGGCAGGCAGAAGTGGACTGCAACTTCATTAGAATGTGGAGTCGGAGAGAATAAGAGGGGCAGCGAGAGCGGGGCCTTTCTCTCCCTGCCAGTGCCCAAGCAAGCAGGGCATTTCAATGTGACTTAGAACAGTCTCTGCTTTTGTGCCTGGGCCCTGTGCAGGCAATGGGGGTTCTGCTGATCCCTGAAACCCAGGTGTCAACTCAAGCCTGAAAGGGGGAGGTTAGACATCAGGAAGGACTTCCTGGCTAGAGAAGATGAAGAGTCCAAGGAAAGAGGTGATATGTTGCTTTCTTAGAGGCCAGATGGGACTCTCCGGAGGATGAGGGAAAGGAAGGCTTTCCCTAGGCAGCGGAGGGCACATGACAGAAGGCTCGTGTCACCAGTGGGCTTTCCCCCTTGTCTTTAACTTTCCTAAGGCTTCTAGTGATGAAGCCTTTTCACGATGAAGACGGCTGTTGGTTGGAGGTAATGTGGTGTCAGTGCGTGGATGAGACAAAGCTGGGGAGCAGGGAGGGGTCCTAAGCCCCCTAATTTTTCTCTAGCTTCCCAGGACCCACTGGTCCAGAGGATTCTGGGGCTCCCTGAGCCCCTGGGAAATAAAGTCCTCTGAGAACTCCCTGGCATTCCCGGGAGAACAGGTTCCTGGCTCTGGGAGGGAGTGAGGCGCCGGGCCTGGGGGGGCAGCGTGCCTCGGCAGGCCCTGGAGCCGGGAGCTGAGCTCGCAAAGGCAGCGCGGGCGGGGCTGGGCGGGGAGCAGGGAAGACATGTGCCTCTCCCTGTAGCTCTTTTGCCTCTGAGGATCCCCAACCTGGGGCAGCCCTCACCCCCTCTGCCCCTCTTCAGGACTCAGCCTGGCTCTGTCCCTGCCTGGCTAACCGTGGACCCCTCACAGAGCCACAAGAGAAAGGAACCAGGATAGGAGGTGCTCCCCCTTCCCCCATCCACCGGGGGTGCCCTTCTATTGCCTATGTCTTGTGGTCAGGGAATGAGCAAGATGGTAAAAGGGTCTGAGCCAAGCCCGATGGGGACAGGACTGCAGTGCAATGCTGCCCTGGGATCCGAGGAACTGGGTTCCCCGGTGCGGGAGGAAGAAGGTTACGGGGCAAGCAGAGCTAGACCCTGCAGCGGTAAAGATTTCGGAGAGGCTCCAGGAGGGACTTCATGACTGTGAGGAAACTGGCCAGATTTTCTCCTTCAGGGATTAGGAAAACTAGGAGGGGCAGCCCTGCCTGAGGTGGGCAATGAGTGGCATAGGGGCAGGGGATGGATAGGGTGACTTCCCAAGAGGAGCCCCTCCACCCGGGTCCCTTCCCGCTGACCAGTTGTGCATTGCCACAAAGCACATCCAAACATATCCCCCATGCCTGTAGGTGCCAAGAGAAGAGGCAAACACACCCACTTGTTAGAGTCTACTCTTCATCCAACAGGCTTCTTTGGATATTTAGGGAGGGCCTGGGGGACTCCACGGGGAATGCCAGAACCTTATCTGAGCAGGTAGTGGGTGGGGAGGAGTCGGGGGAGCTGGCAGGCGCTTCCTGCTGCTTCAGCCATTTCCCTAAGGGCCTTCACTCTTCACACCCCCAACTCTAGTCCCCCAAAGGCCTAAGGGCTCCCTGCCTGGCCCAGTTCTGCTCACCAGGACTCTGCCTTAGGGGTCTTGCAGGAGAGAAATGGAGTTGGGGATAGAAGGCGACCAGCATCCACTCCTAGCCACAGCACCTGTTTGCCACCTGTCTGCTTCGCCACAAGGTGCACCATCTCCTTCCTTTCTGCAACCCAAGTCTCTGCATGGGCCCAGGCATCTAGACCCCAGCCCAGGCTGCGTGGAGATGTTGAGCAATTCCTTGATCTGCACAAACCTTGGTGCCCCCAGCTCCCAGAGCTGGGCTCTCCCTTCTTCACTTGGAAAACCACTAGACGGAGAACATGGCCCCTGCCTTTCAGCTCTAGTTTTCCAGAACTAGCACTTCTGAATCCTTATTACCCCCCAGCACAGGGTGAGTGAGCACCTCTCCAACACACAGAGACACACACAAAATCCAGCACACACCAGAATGAGACCTACACCACAGCAAGAGGGGTGAAAGTTGGACAACCTAGAAAAGGAACTGGAGGGGGGCGTCAGGAAGGGGTGCCCCTTGGCCTCCAGGCACTCACCCGAATTCTGAGACTCCCTTGAGCTGCAGTGAGAATGTGGGGAGCACCCAGGTGCTCCCAGTCACTCCTGAGCCCCATTAAAAAGGCAAACCCCCTCCCCATGCCCCAGCCCGGCCCTGCTGGCCTCCACGGCTGACTTGGGCCGGGGCTCCTCTTACCTGCTCAGTGAAGCAGGTCGGCGTGGGGGCCCAGGTCTGGGGGGCCAGGAGCTCTGTCCGTCTGTCAGTCCGTCAGCTCGGCCGTCCTGGGTCTGTGCTGACATCAGGTGAGGGGAGGCAGCTGCCAGGTGAGCCAATAATTATGATATCAGCTTCCCCTTGCCCGGAGGGGCTGCTGCCAAAACGGGGAGAAGAGAAAGGTGACTAAGAAGCTAGTTTGCTCCTTGGCTCTTGTTTGACAGGTACCGGCTCCCGTGCCCGCCCCAGCCGCGCCCCGGTCCCCCCAACCCCTCCCTCCTCCTGAGCTGGCCCGGGCCCCCTCCCCTGTCCCTGCCAGCAGGCACAGCCTGTGGCTTGTGGAGGTGGGGGTTGTCCCGTGGCCCCCGCCTGCACTCCAGAAGGGGGATGTTGCCCCGCCGCCCCCCACAGGTGGGGCACAGGCCTGTCGGAGCATGCATATGTGTCAGGAGAGCCTGGTCGCCACATGTATGCTCATGGAGCCCACTCATGAGGTTTTGGGGAACAGCGCTGGGTGGCCCCCAGGGTTCTCTGAGGCACAGCGTGGACAGGTTGGGTCCTTCAAGGGCCGAGCATTAGCACAGATTTGCTGGGAATGGCCAGCCATCTGTCTGTCTCCCCACAGCTCCTGCAGCACCTCGAGGGTGTCTCCTTGTGGGTGGGGGCATGTGCACCCATTTGAGCATGTGCCGGTGACTCCCATCTCCCTCTTCTTCAGGGGGAGATACATGCAAGTTGTCTGCATCTCCCCCTGGGTCTGTACATCTGTCTCCTGGGTGGGCGTGTGTCTGCATGTCTTCCCCTGTGTCTCTGTCTCTGTGTCCCTGAACCCAGGCCTGTGTGTTGTCCGTGTGTTGACACGCTTATGTCTGTGCACACGTCTCTGCTGTGGGTCAGCAGTCTAGCCCTGTGTGAGCATGTGGGTGTCTGTGGGGGTGGAGATGGGGACTCCCTGGTTCTGTGTCTTCATCTCGTGGCCACTCTTCACGGTTTGGAGGATAGACTGAGTGGCTGTTGCCCTGGTCTCTGGCCCCTTAGAGTCCATGTTGAGGGTGAAGCCTCCCTGGTCCCAGCTGGACTCAGTCCTGGAGCCTGTCCCTGCTCCCTGACAGCTCTCTCTGCTGCTCCCCCAGACCCTGTCCTCACCTCCTTCTCTCTGCTTCCTTTCCATCTTCTTTGCCCTCCACCCCCTCGTCTCTTGTCCCTGGTCATTCTTTCCTTCCTCCATCTCCCTGACCATTGCACTGGCCTCTAAGCCCACTTGTGTCTCTTCCTGGAGCCAAAGGCTCTAGGGACCTAGTACCAGCACTGCTGCCCAGCAAGGTCTGGGATTTGGCTTCTGGCCTGAGGGTATGGACAAGTCAGCTCTTCCCCAGTGACTATCTCATTCCAAGGAGAGAGGTAATATCAACCTTGACCGGGGGAGAGTGGTGGTCATCTGGTACAAGTGTGGAGCATACTAAAACATTTAGAGAATTCTTAGTCGAGGCAGAAAATGTTCCATACTAAATATCCATTTCAGAAAAGAGGGTGCAGAGGCAGACAGCAAGGAACCCATTTGTAAGTGATGGTTAGCTGTGTGATCTTCCATACTCCCCACTCTGAGCCTCAGTTTCCTCATTTGTTAACAAAGGAGTGATACTCACCCACAGGGTGGTTGTGAGGATTTAATAAGTTTGTATGTCTAAAGTTCTCAGCATAACCCCAAGTGGCCCCTTTCTCTTCACCAAGGCCAGTGGTGTCGGGAAAGAAATGAGGACATGCTGGCATGCCCACTCGGGTATAAGAATTGTGTTCTGGGGTTAGGACAGGCACCCTGACTCAATCCACCTTTCTCTGGGACTCACAGTAGCATTCAAAGCTCTGCTCCCTTAACCCTAATAGTCAATGGAGTTTCACAGTGAAAGGGCAGCTATCAAGACCTGGGTGTTTGCTAATTGCTTCTGTCTGATATACACAGAGCTAATTGTTATTTCTAGACTCACAGGTATTTCTGTATGGATACTCTGGGCACAGAAAACCACAAAAGTTGTAAGTTGAAGGCTGCCATGGTTGCTATCAGTGAACATTATTCCGGAAGCCCCAACCAGTACAATAAGAAAAAGAAATAAGGCATTAATATAAGGAGGAAGGATGCAAAACCTTCAAGAATTACAAATGTTATGTTTATTTAGGAAATCGAAGAGAATCAATTAAAAGACTATTACAACAAATGAGAGAATGTAGTAAGATAGCAGAATATACCAGTGTATAAAAATCAAAACCATTTCTATACAACTAAAACAACCAATTAAAATAGGAGATAGCTGGGCGTGGTGGTTCACACCTGCAATCTCAGCACTTTGGGAGGCTGAGGCGGGTGGATCTCTTAAGCTCAGGAGTTCGAGACCAGCCTGGGCGACATAGCAACACCGTCTCTACGAATAATACAGAAATTAACTGGGTGGGGTGGCACGCGACTGTAGTCCCAGCTACTTGGAAGGCTGAGGTGGGAGGATTGTTTGAGTCAGTGATTCAGAGGTTGCAGTGAGCTGAGAGGTTTCAGTGAGCCACTGCATTCTAGCTTGGGGGACAGAGTGAGACCCTGTCTCAAAAAGAAAAAAAAAGGAGACAAAAAGATTTAGCTCACAAAAGTAACAATACAAAATATCCAGGAACAAACTTAATAAGAAATACAAGAAATCTACATGAAGAAAACAATAAATTTTTACTGACAAACATAAAATAAGACCTGAATAAATATAAAGGCATATCATGTTCCTGAACTAGAAGGCTAAAAAAAAAAAAAAAAAGAAAAACAGAAAGAAAAAAGGTTGGGCATGATGGCTAATGCCTGTAATCCCAGCACTTCAGGAGGTGGGAGGATCGCCTGATCCCAGGAGTTTTGACACCAGCCTGGGCTACATGCTGAGACCCTGTCTCTAAAACAGCAACAAGAAGAAGACTAAATTGTAAGGATGTCAATTCTCCTCTAAAGACAAGCTGAATGCAACTCAAATCAAAAGTCTAAGGGATTTTTTGCCCCCCAAATATGATGAGTTGATTCTGTAGTTTGGGGGAAGGGTAAATCTATGATAATAGCTTGGAGCTTTTTGAGAAAGAAGACTAACAGGGGTAACTTGCCCTGTCAGTTTTCAAAATGTTCAATAAGGCTTCCACAATTAAAACTGCAACTTTGATACAGAAATAAATAAATTAATGGAAGATAATAGAGTCCAGAATAAACTTGGATATTTGTGAGAAATGGGCATATGATAACAAGGTATTTTAAAATAGGTATATAATAGTAGGGTATTTTACTTTATTTTTCTGAGATAGGATCTGTCTCTGTTGCCCAGGTTGGAGTGTAGTGGCATGATCATAACTTGCTGCAGCCTCCACGTCCTGGACTCAAGCGATCCTCTCACTTCAGCCTCCCCAGTAGCTGGGACTACAGCTATACCATGCTCAGCTAGTTAAACAAAAAAATTTTTTTTGTAGAGATGGGGTGTTGCTCTGTTGCCCAGGCTGGTCTCCAACTCCCAAAGCACTAGTATTATAGGCTTGAGCCAGGACATCTGGACTGCAAAGTATTTTAAAGTAGCAAGTAAAAAATTTAATAAATGGAGTTTGGACAATGAACTTTCCATTGGAAAGAAATAAAGTTAAATCCTACTTCATACTATACATTTAAAAATCCAGATGCATTAACAATCTAATGTAAAAATGAAAATCATACAAACAAATAGAAAAAATGTAGGAAACATTTTTATGATTATGGAGTAGAAGAAGGCATTTTTAAACATGACATCAAATGCAGAAGCCATAAATGAATATATTGACAGATTTGACTAAATAAAAATTGTAAATTTCTTTAGAGCAAAATATAACGTGAACAAAGTTAAAAGACATAACATAGCCTGGAAGAAAGTGTTGAAACATATGTAACAGATAAAGGGTCAATATTCACAATATATAAGGAGCTCCTCTAAATAAATAATAAGATGATTTCACAGAAAAATCAGCAAATGACACAAGCAATTCACAGGTAAAATATAAATGGCCAAGAAACAAGTGAAAAGATTTTCAACTTCATTAAAAATCAAGAAAATGCAAATTAATTCAGGGGCCAAGGGTCTCAGGGAGGCCCTGATGGGATGCCCAGGAGAGATTGGAGTTGCCGCCGCCCACAGTGAGACTGCTTCTGGCAGATGAGATGAACTTCTTTCTCTTCCAAGTCAGGATCCACCTCTGCCCCAGGAATGGGTGCGGGCTCTGGCTCTGGCTCCCTCTTTCCTTTGGGAAGCATGACTTCCTCATTGCATGCAGTCTGGGAGTTGAAACAGGAACCTTGGGATTGCCACAGACCTTGGACTGAAAGGGGATTTGTGAGGTGTTTCTCCTCTGTCTCTATATAGGACCATCCTGTCCTTCTCTCACCATGCCAGCCCTTCAGAATTCTCTCCTAGGCCCAGAAAGTCTGTCCTGGTGTCTAGCCTCAACTCCAGCTTCTGCAGTATTGGGAAAGGACTTCTGTCTGGAGTTTTGGTCCCACACTCCAGCACCCTCATTTCAGGTCTTCAGGTGGAGCTGAGCTGGGCTCTGGCCTGGAGGAGCTGCAGCTAGGTGCTTAGACAGGCTGGGGCCAGAGGAAGCTCTGTCCATCGATGACTGGAGGTTAGAAGCAGTACACTGTATGCTGCTGAGCTGTGCCCAAGGCTGGGCTGCTTTGAGCCAGAAAACAGCCCTGGCTGGGGATGGAAATCCCTGGGGCCAATGTCTGCTATGCTTCAGTCTGGGGAAAGACCCTAGGGATGCTAGGAAGAAGGAACAGCATGTGCCCACCCTTGGGAGCCCCAGTATGATGGAGGAGGGGGACCCCTCCCTGAACCCTGCATCTGGATTGGCCATCTTCTGTCCGCTTCTGCTCATGCAGGTTGGACTT
The DNA here is from genome assembly GCF_047675955.1 of Chlorocebus sabaeus. NCBI lineage: Eukaryota > Metazoa > Chordata > Mammalia > Primates > Cercopithecidae > Chlorocebus > Chlorocebus sabaeus. Next base: position 26,712,381 of record NC_132919.1, on the reverse strand, counting down.
GCTTTTCCAAAGTGAGTTCCCAAGATTTGAGCCTGCTGCTTTCCAAGTCTCACTCCACTGGTGTGCAAGACCCTGAAGAACATCCACAGAGGAACAGGGCAAAGCTGCCACGAGGCCCTGAGGCCCAGAGACCCCACGTCAAAGAAGGGGTGGGGAGATCTGGGGTTAATTAGGGTGAGCTTCCTGGGGAAGAGCAGGCAGCTCATTGGCTGTGGCTGATGGAGAAGCACCCAGAGCTGTGAAGGGCATGTAGCGGGGCAGCTGGGCTGAGGTCTGAGCCTGTTCTGGTTGGCTGACCCCCTGGGAAATCCAGGGAGTTTCCAATCTGAGAGCTTGCGGGGGGGCTGGGGTGGAGGAACACAGTCCTGCTGGGTGGGGAGGGCTTCTCACCTCTTGTCTTAATCCCTCCTGCTGTGGAGGTGGGAGAAGCAATGCTGGGGTGTGTGTGTTTTCACTGGTGTCAGTGTCTGTGTAAGTGTGTACCTCTGCATGAGTGTGTACATATTTACATTTGTGTTCTCACTCTCACGTGTCACCGTGGGTGCGCATGAAGTCTGTGGAGCTGTAACGTGCTACTGGGTATGTCCGTACCAGAATCTGTGTCTAAGTGTGGGCATCCACATGCAGTGAGAACACTCAGGTCTGGCGTGGGGTGCAGAGGCGTCTGAGCAACTGTGTGTGTACAAGTGGCTGTGGCTGTGTATGTCTGTGTGTCTTTCTGGGAGTGGTCCTGTGTGTCTTTCAGGCTGTGAGAGCCTATAATGTGCGCATGAGTGTTTGTGTGTGAATGTGTGTAACTGTGTGTACACAGGTATCCATGTCTGTGCATGTGTCTATGGGTTCTGTGGGTACCCAAGGATCTGTGACTCCGTGTACACACATCTGTGGGTCTTTCCACCCACCCTTCAGAGCACTCTTCTGAGTCTCCGTCACACTCTTTCCAACCAGGCTGCTCTGTTCCCTTCTTCGCCTCCTCCTCTGCACACCCCCTTCCCCTTCCCTTGCCAAACTGGGGTGGAGGCTGTAGGGGCCTGCTCTCTAGGCTGGTACCTCACCAGAGCTTCACCCACCCAGTTCTACCCGACCGCTGACCCAGCACTCCCGAGCTTCCTCCACCCTTCCCTCCCTCCTTCAGAAAAAGCAGCCTCCCCTCCAAGCCTGTGAGGAGACAGGAAGTCATGGCCTGCGCCCCCAAGGGGACTAGTCTGGGGCCAAGGACCTTAACCCCTAGAGCTGCACTTTGGCTGGGGCCCCGGTCCAGGCGAACTCAGAGAGTGGTGTGGACAGCCCTGCCCCTGCCTCCACAAGCTCCCTAACAAGCTCCGCCTATCCCTGGGTCCTCTGGTTGCCATAGAGAGCTGGTGCTGGCTGGCAGGAGGAAGGAGTAGGGAAACAGGGACACTCCCAGGACCTCAGGGGACAGGGATAGGGGAACACTTGGCTCAGAAATCTGGGCCTCTCTGCTGAGCTTAAGGTGACATTGGCCAAGACAGGTCAAGACGTTTCTCAAAGTAACGCAGCACTCCACGTATGGCAATCCAGAAAGAGGCTTGGAGGGGAGCGTGTCCAGCTTCCCTCTGGGAGCAAGAAGCTCCTGTATGCTTCCCAGACATTCCTCCTTAATGCACTGTTCACTGTGCCAGGCTCTGTGTAGGAACTGGGGACACAGCTCCAAACAGGCAGATTGTCCTCACGTTGCTTCCAGCCTCGTCGATCTTAGCAATGGGACGCTCACTACCGCAGAAGTTGTTGAGTCCCAGTACCACACAAGTCCGGCTGGTAGGAGACACCCAAAGTTCACTGCTAACTTCCTGGAAGCCATCAGTGAAAGGGTGTGGGTGCCTGCGCAGGAGGCCGCAGACCTAGTCCCAGCAGGGCCCGTCTACCTGCTGCAGCCTGGAGTGTGTGTGGAGGAGCTGAGCTGCTGGGCTGCCTGTGCAAACCTGACCCAGCTGGCAGGCCCTTCCTTCAAAGACTGGCCCAGGCCATGCCGCTTTATTGCCCAGTTAATGATGGTGATTAGGCCGACAGGTGCCACCTGCTGCCTGTCCACCCTCCTGCCTGCTAAAGAGGGTGTTTTCTGAGCACCTAGGGGAGGCTTGGCCGCAGAGCCCTGCCAGGGCATCCACCACAGCCGAACTCTCGACCCTCAGGCTGGCTGGTGTCCCTCTCCTTCCCGGAGAATGCAGGGCCAGCCCGGTGCTCACTTTCTGGGACTGCTGTGTGATCTCAGTCCACACCTGTCCCTCTCTGAGCCGGAGTGAAGGGGAAGTGTGCCGAGAACAGTGGGCAGGGCATGTGCACCCTGAGAAGCATGCTCTCGTTTTCCCCAGCCAGGGTCCAGAAGGAAGTAACTTGCAGATGGAGCTGGGCTGCTCCTTAGGGTGCCACCACATTGTGGGTAGGCCACTGGGGGAGCCCCACCATTCTGGGGCCGACTTGTTTCCAATGCAGGGGACTGTCGCCTGGGGCTTTTGTGGGTGGGAGGGGGTCCTCCTGTGGGTCTGAGTGGGAGCCGTGATTTATGGCTGTGCTTCATGAGTGAGGAATGCCAGCCCGGGGGGCCAGGGTGGGGCTGGAGCCACCCGCCTGACACTCCTGGCTCTCTGGGATGCCTGGCATGTCCTGTCAGGACCCCCTGTCCCCTGGGGACACCCATGTACTCCCCCACACAGTGCCCCCTCCTATCTGCACTCCCAACCCCCAGCTCCGGGAGGATCCAGTGAAAGCCTGGCCCAGGGGGATCCAGTATGAAATCCTTTCTGGTTTTCTCTCTTCACAGCCCAGCCCCCTTTTTCATTTGGGCATGAAGGTGATGGGAAAGATCTCTTTTCTGTCCCACTGGAGCAGGATGGGATGGGGTGAGACTCTAGGAAACTTCTGTTTGGATGAATTCAAGGTGGACACGCCACTGTCCACAGTAGGAGAGACCTAGCGTCCACACAAAGATGAACTTCCAGCAGGGAAGGGCTGTGTGGCCCGAAGAAGGAATGATGGATGTGGTATCATTCTTCCCCATCCCTACCCCCACCTTGCTAGATAAATGAAAACTCTGGAGTCCATGAGAGTGTGGGGTGGGGGAGTGTGGGGAGGCCGGGTGGAGGCGGGGCGGGGGAGGTGGAATCATCCACAGTTGTCTGGTCCTGGACTCTGAAGGCCATGCCAGTTTCCAGCCTGTTCCTGTGCTGCAGGATGAGGGGCCATCCTCTGGGCACCCAGCACAGGTCAGCCTGCCTCCTCTGGCCTCGTGGGACCGGTTTTTCCAGCTGGAGGAAGGGTCGATGAGGAATTGGCAGGGGCAGAGGGTTTTATGTAAATACCCAGGGAGTGCTCTGGGAACGGGGAGGCAGGTTTTCCCAAAGACACGCAGGGACTGGCAGCTCCCAATTAGCCGGGCCCAGTGATGTCAGTGCTGCTCTCCTAGGTGGCTGCGCCCACTCTGATCGGCCTTGGCAGGGATGCCCGACCATTACCTTCCCCTCTGGGTGGGGGGGTGCCAAGGGGGCTGCATACAGGACAGAGGCCAGGCCCCCTCCCTCTGAACCCCCCAATCTGGGGTCTGAACCACATTGGGGACTAGCCCCGGAGAGTGCCACGAAAAACCATCCCAGACTTTATTGAAAAAGACTTTAATGTGGTTAATATTTGAACCTCCACCAAAACACCGGAAGGCTGGGGAGCCCTCAGTATGTTGGGCCAGTCCCAGAGGCTGTTCCCATGGCAGCTGCTGGCAGGCCCTCCTCCCAGGCCACCCAAGCCTGAGTTCCAATAAATACAGTGCAAATAAGTCTGGTCACTAAACTGGGGAGACCAAGACCTGGGGCACCAGAGAGGACACATTGTATTGTCTGTGAACACACACGTGCATTATCCAGCATACACACCTAGGATCATGTGCATTGCACACAGCCCCCCTCAGATAGCCTCACATCACACACCCCTCCCATCCATGCAGGCGCACCCATACGCGCGCGCACACACACACACACACACGCGCACGCACACACCTTTTCTTCTGGCACATAGGAAATTGAGCATACACACCTTCCTTACAGACACACAAAAGAAAGGCACACATGTGCCTTTCTCTCAGCCATTGGCCTGGAGCTGGGAGCTTGGGGTGTCCCCTCCCGGCTCAGAGGAGTGGGAACGGGGTAGGTCTTCCTGGGCATGGCCGATGGGCTGCGCCGCAGCCTAGGGGCTTGGCATGGTGGTGTTGGCCGGGCTGGGCAGGCACTGGGCTGTGGTGTTGTTGGACTGAGCCCAGGAGGGGAAGGAGTGCAGGCTGAAGATGGTGATGCTCCAGCTGTTGATGGCCAGTGTGATGACCAGGACTCCAATGATGTTGAGCACGAATCCCGCCCGGGCCTGGTGTGAGGAAAGTCCATTTGGCTAAGCAGGGGCTGGGCCGGACTGCCCCCAAGTCCCCAGGTATTTGGGGGTGCACAGGAGCCCTCCCACCAGCAAAATTCTCTCTGGGAAGTTCTCCCTTTTGTCCAACCTGTAGCATAGCCAATGCCTTTGCCCCTTCCTTTACTCCCAGTGCTAACAGGGAAAAGGGGCACTCCTCCTGAGCTTCCAGGGCCCTGGGCTTGTTCTCTCTGAGCTCATCTCCCTGAGTGTGGGTGCCTGGCATCTTGGAGCCTTCCCCATATTCCCCACCCGCTTCCCTCCCTCTCACATAGCCTGGGGCTGGCAGGGCCTGAAGATGCCACCACTGAGAGGTCATGTCCCAACCTCCCCCACTGCACCTTCATCCCAGATGAGGGCCCGCTCAACTCTGAGACTCTCAGTGGCTTTAAGCTGCTTTGTGATTCACTAAGATGGAAAGTCAGAGCAGGAAGGAGGGATGAGGCATTCAGGCCTCCCTGCCACTCACCATATCCAACACTTTGATTCCCCCGAAAGAGAAGACGATGGCATTGGGTGGGGTGGCCACAGGCAGCATGAAGGCCAGGGAGGAGGCCAGAGTGCAGGGGAGCATGACGTAGAGAGGGTGGAGGCAGATGGCCTGGGCCTGGAGTGGGAGGCAGTGGGGCAGAGCTGACCTTGGTCCCCATCCTGGAGGGAGAGGCATGGCCCCCAACCAATTCTCTTGCTTCTCTGGGGGACAACCCCTGCACCCCAGTACACTCTCTGGTCATGAGCCCACCACTTCTCCCAGAAGGCACTGGGTGACCTGGGAAGGGCCTCTTGACCTCTCTGGAGGGAATGAGTGTGCTGCCCTGCCTTGTGGGGTGTGGTGAGGGGAGGGGCCCATAAAACAGATCTCAAAGGGGCTCCGGGGGTGTCATCAAAGGCTGTAGGAACACGTCTGGGGAGGAAGGGGCTTGGGACGCTTCGGGGAGCAATTTCACCCCGTCACCTCAGGAATGATCAGAACAGGGACTGGGGTGGGGACTTGGGTGAGGCCACGAGGATCCCCATCAGGATACTCCAGAGGTGACGTCACGAGGGACGGGGTGAGTCAGGGGCCAAAGTGCCTTGGGGCCCAAGGTGGCTCAAGAGCCTGGAGAAGGATGGAAACTCAGGGGTCCTCTTCAGGAAAAGGAAAAGAGGAGGTGCAAAGACAGGATACTCTGCCCAGCAGGCAGAAGCCCCGGTGGGGCAGGCAGGAGGACTACCTGGAGGAGGTGTTTCTGAGGGCCAGCTCACCATGGAGGCTAGGATGGGCAGGAAGATCGTAGTAGTGGCCACGTTGCTAGTGCACTCAGTGAAGGTGGCCACCAGGAGGGAGAGGATGACCACAATGGCTGGAGGTGGCACACTCTGCAGTGGGGTCAGCTTGTTTCCCAGCCACTCTGACAGGCCCGATCGCTGTGGGCAGAGGAGGATGGTGTGTGAGAGGCAAGGCTGCCTGGGCCCCCAAGTCCTCTGCTGAGGCTCTATGAGGCTCCTGCTCCTGCTCACACCTCCCTGGTATTCAGAGTCAAAGACAGCTCTAAAGGGATGTTAGGATCCAGCTAAGACCAAGGGGCGCCCTTCCCTGCTCTTGAAGAACAGCTGGGTGTGGGAAGAAGGGGCAGATGAGAAATTAGGAAAGGGGGCCAAAGGGCCTTCTTGGGAAACTTGGAGCTTGGTGGGAGCAAAAATCTTTGACCGCACTTAGTCTTGCCTTTCTGATCTCTCTCAGGAGGTCCCTTGACAACCTTAGCCCTCTTCCTGCCCTTTCCAGTCCAGTGGCTTGGGGCAGAGAGGACCTTGCTCCTCGCAGGGAGGGAAAGTTGGGGGAGGACCCTGATAGAGGCTGGAAGAGGCTAATGGGAGGATAGGGACAGTCCACAGGGTCAGAAGAGCTCCGAGGTCTTGCCTTGCCACGTCTGGAATGCCAGGCTGTAAGCTGGGACTTAACCTTGCTCAGTGGGGCCAGTGCCTAGCACAGCACTGGGCACAGTCAGTGGGTGAACATGCCACAGACCCAGGAGTACCCTGCACCAATCCCTGACCTGGGCAGCTGCCTCCTGTTTGAGCCAGAACACTGAGGCCCAGGGATGCCGTGTCAGGGATTTCCCTCTTTTGGATGGAGGCTCTGGGGAAAGATGTTCTGGTCCCCAGAGCCTGGGTGGGTGTGATCATGGTGCCCCCTGGTGGCTGCAGTGGGCAGACCGCATCAACATAAACCCCAGTTACTTCAGTGCAGAAGCTATTGCATGCTCTGTCTGGCAGGGGGCAAGCGGCGTGCTCTGTCTGGCAGGGATGGCATTTGTCTCTGAGAACAGGCCCCGCCCCACCAGAGAATCCTGCCTTCCCTTGGACTTTGAGAACTGAACTAAGGAGAGGTCCCTAGGGCTTGTGTTTCTTCCTCCCACATGGGGGCTCTAGGTCTCCCCAGCTGCTGCAAAGGCTCTGCCCACCCGAGAGGCTCCTACATGGGAACCAGGTCTCCCCTCTGTGGGACAGAAGCAGGGCCCCCTCTCTTCCTGCCACAGTCTCCCTCACACAAGCTAAGGAGGGGGCTGGGGGCCTCTCACCTCACTGCCCTTGGCCAGGGCATAGCCACCACCCAGCAATAACACGATATTCCACGGCATCTTCTGGTTCACTGTCTTCCAATCGAGGAGGCCAAGAGGGGCCTTCAGCTTCCCTGGGTTTTCTACTCCCCAAGCAGAGAAGGATGGGTCACCAAAGAACAAACAGGCCTTTCCCCTCTCCATTTGGGGGCTCCCTGTGTGGGTCCCTTTTGGAGCTTAATGCATGTAGGAGGGGACTCTCAGTTCTGCAACATCTCATCTTTGTCCCTGAGTCTCTGTGCCCTTGGCAAGTCGTTCCAGCCTTTCTGGGCTTTGCCTACTCCTGCCAAGTGTGGTGGAAGGTACATTACATACTTGAAGGCAGGGGCTGCCTGGAGACCCTTCCCTGCCCCAGTCCAGGTGCTTACCTGGGTCCTGGGTCAGCCCTGGGAACTTGGAGGGTATGATGAACATAATTATGCCGATAAAGATGGCCACTGTCCCATCGGACACCATGCTGTTGGTGGGGGGACAGGGAAGGCTGGGTTAGCAGCCTGGGGTTGTTCAGGGCCACAAGGTGGAGGGTGGTGGAGAGGAGCCCCTCCCATAGACAAGCCTGGGGAAACTTCATCCCCCACCGAGTGTTACCTCCTGTTCTGCAATAGGGGCCCTATACCCTTTCCTCCTCCCTAAGCATGTAAGTCCCAGATGTGTCCTCCTCCCATCCCCTGCAACTCTCACCTCTCCCCCGTGGCATTGGGAAAAGCGAGGTTGCCCCAGCCAAGAAAAAACCCCGGCTCCCGGGTGAACCAGAGTAGCACCAGAATGACGAACAGGACACTGATGGCCTTTTCTGCAAAGGTCATGGGGCCCAGCAGCCTGTGCTCGGTCTGGATGACGCCGTAGGCTGCTTGGTGTTGCTCCTGCATTTTCTCCCCAGTGCCAAAGTTCTTCCGGAAGCTGCAGGCAGAGGGACGGGGCAGTTTGTGGGGGGCCTGCTCCAGGCAGGGAGCAAGGGGCTCTGAGTGCCTATGATCTAAAGGCTGAGGCCCAGAGAGGGCATCTCAGGGTCACTACACTCAGGCCCCGGCTCCACCTGAGGTTCTGGAGGAAGAGCAGAAGACTTTTAGGGGTCATAGTTCTTGCTTATTCCCCATGCTTGGCCCTGCTCCTTTGAGCCCCTTTTCTTCCAGGGATTCTATGGTGCTGAACCCTCCCTTGCCCAGGGTGAGAAAGACCGAGCAGCTCAAACCCTGGGACTTCTTCCAGCCCTGGCTCACAGCTCTCCTCCTCCAACAGCCTTTGGGAACTCCTCCCTTCCCTCCTTTGCCTGCTCTGGGTATCCCCTGCCAGCCTGAGTCCCACTTGCCTTGTCCTCAGAGGCACAATAGGCTGCAGTCCACTTCCTTCTGCTGCTGACTTAACTTGTGTTGACATTCAACTTTCCACTTGGGTAAATCTCAACCTCCCTGCTGGTCACGCTTCACACATCTTTGACTCCCCCATGGTGTCTGGTACTGTGCTGACCTCTTCTGCTACCACCTTGCCTTGTACCAGCCCCCAACTTTAATCCAGCTTCCTTATATTTGCCCAAGTGATTTTTCCAAAGTGCAGGAGCAATGCTTAAAAACTTTCAAGGGCTCTCCACTGCCTGGGCAGGAAGGGCAAATTATAATTAATACCACGGTAACACTCTTACCATCACTCCTATCCCATACTCATGGCAGACATCACTAATCAATCACAGACTTGATACTAACTGAGCCTTAGCAGGGTCTCCCATGATTTTCCAACTCAGAGTTCCAAACAGTGACTACCAGGAACCTGGTGGAAGTAGGAATGAAATCTATTTATTACTCTTGGCTTCAAGGACAAGATCCAAACGCTTGGGTGGCACACAAGAGCTTCTAGAACCTTCCCCTGCCTACTTCTCCAGCTTCATGACCTGATGCTCCTTTTTGCTGTTTGTGTTTTAGTCCTGCAGAACTAGAGTTCCCTCAAGCACATCATGTCCATTCTTGCCTCTGTGCTTTGTGCAAACTGCTCCTGCTGCCTGGAATGTCTTCACCCATTCTCTACCTGGTTGACTTCTAGTCCTTCAAGATTCAGCCCAGGCATGATCTCCTCCATGGTGTTCTGGAATCTTCACTCACCTGCGCTGAACTAGGCACTGTGTTCTCTGTGCTCCTGCAGCATCTGGGCTTCCCTCTGTCATGGCCCCCACCATATCATCATCCACCTGATGGGCTACAAGGACAGGGACTGTGCCTAGTGCCTTCTAGTATTCTCAGTGCCTTACACATGACCCAGTATACAGTAGGAACACAGCAGGTGCTTTTGTAACTAACCATGCTCAGTGTGTGCTCCTTAAGCACCTATCAAAGGACAGTGGAGCATTATGGGAAGGGGCATCAAGTGACTGGCTTGCAGTCCCAGCACTGACAATCTAGTTGCAAACCACTCCTGAAGCCTCAGCTTGCGTGTCTGTGAAATGGGATAATACTCTCTACCCAGTAATTTCCTCAAATGGGGGTCCAAGTGCACAGAGGGGACTTGGCAGGGAGAAGCCTTCTCACTGGGATAGTGATAATATCATTTTCCACATCCGGACCCAACTGGAAGCTCCCAGGGCTGAGGGCAGGGACCTGGGCTTCTCTTACCGACTTTACCACTTACTTGAAGCCCAGGAAGAGGATCTGTAGCCACAGCCAGGCCAGCAGCAGCAAGATGACCATGGTGGGGAAGGCGAAGCTGAACCAGGAGGCGAAGTTCACCACGTTGCTGTTTTGGGGGAAGAGCCTGAAGGAGGAACATGGGCTGCCGTATGACATTGCCCCGAGAACTGCCCAGCCCCATTCACCTCCCAGTGAGTGTGCAGATCCCCCAAGGTGGCCCATCCCTTATCACTCACGAGTTGATCTGGCCTTGCAGCACCAGGTTGGGTGCGGTGCCGGTCAGCGTGGCGATGCCCCCGATGCTGGCGGAGTAGCACACACACAGGCTCATGCACTGGGTGAGGCGGAGATGCTCCTGGCGGAGATGCTCCTGGCTGAGATGTGCCCTCCCCTCCGAAGGAGCAGATGTGACAGGGAGGGCCTGCCCATTATCTGGGAACAGGGGAGAGCCCAGGTGGGGGCAGGTACGGGGCCAGCTCTGGGGAATGTGGCCAGGGCTGCGAGGGCCTCAAAGGCACCTTGTCTGTGAACAGCCCAGACCAGGGCTGGAAGGAGGACAGAGGATGTCTGCAGGCCTGAGCGGCCCAGCAATCCCCAGAGTCTCAGGCTGGGAGCGGCCTCAGAATCTCTCTGATCTTTGATTACCCAAACCGCACAGGAAGAATGGATCCTAGACCTTGGACTGTCCAGCTAGACTCCCGTTCTCTTCTTGCTATGGTGACCAAGCATCTTGGCTTGCCCAGGGTTGAGGGGATTCCCAACACAGGGAACTTGCCATTTTAAAAAAAGGAAAAACAAATTGGTCACTGTCCTTCTTGCATCTCTTTCTTCTCTCCCCAAAGGCTCCAAGATGACCAGCCCTCGAAACGGACAGACCCTCAGACTCTCTCCAAGAACCAAGGAGTTGGGGCGGGGTCTAGCCTCATTTTTCTCACCAGGTTTGGTTGCCTCCTTCTGGGGACTTGGTTCCTGGAGCTCGAAGGTCGGGTTGTTGCTGCCCTCCTCGAGGTTACTGCTGGCTTGTGAGCTGTGCAGCTGGTCCAGGACGGCATGTGCGATGGGCACCATCATGGCCGAGGTGGCCGTGTTGCTGATCCACATGGACAGGAAGGCCGTGACCAGCATGAAGCCCAGCATTAGCCTAGGGACGGGCAGACAGACACACTGCTGTTGCAGCTTCCCTTCAGGAACTGGGTGCCCAGAACATCTCCTTATCAGGTTCTCCCATGCTGGTTTGCAGGAACTCACAGGGCAGGCCGCACCCCAACGATGAGGAGGACCCGGAGGGCGATGCGTTTGTGCAGGTTCCAGTGTTCCACTGCGATGGCCACCAGCAGCCCCCCGATGAAGAGGATGTTGGAGTCCTTAAGATACTCGATGGCAACCTGGCAGGCAGAGACATGGCTGAGCGGGGGGAAGACCCTGGAGTCTCCCACGGTGCCCCCGAGCTTATGGGATTCAGTCACTGACATTCCCACAGACTGCCATTCCCCTGGGCTTTTGAAACTGGATGGAAATGGTCTCTGAATAATCTGCCATTTAAAAAAAATTAAATTTAACTTTTTGGAGACAGGGTCTAGCTCTGTTGCCCAGGCTGGAGGTGCAGCGGCACAATCACAGCTCACTGCAATCTCCACCTCCTTGGCTCAAACCATCCTCCCACCTCAGCCTCCTAAGTAGCTGGGACTACAGGCATGCACCACCATGCGCGACTAATTTTTGTATTTTTTGTAGAGATGAGGTTTTACCTTGTTGGCCAGGCTGGTCTCGAACTCGTGAGCTCAAGTGGTCCACCTGCCTTGGCCCCCTAAAGTGCTAGGATTACAAGCATGAGCCACCACGCCCGGCCTGGATTATCTACCATTTAATATCAACCAGGTTCCCCTCTTCTTGCCAAACTCACTTTATCTCCCCTCGGGAATAATTAATTGGGAGATAATCTACTGTGATTCCATTCATGTTTCAAGCCGTGGACTGGGAGATAGATATTTTAGTGCTGTTTCTCAAAACTAGACAGTGGTTCTCAAAGTATGGTCGCTGGGCCAGCATCATCACCATCTACGGGAACTCGTTAGAAATAAAATGCTTAGGCCCTACCCCACATCTACTGAATCAGAAACTCTGGACCCAGCCATTTGTGTTTTAACCAGCCCTCCAGGTGACCCCAACGCTGTTCAAGTTCAAGAGCCACTGAACTAGAAGTATATGAGTGTGTTAGCTGGCCTTCAAGGCCCCTTTTCTGTGTCACCAGGCCTTCCACCTCCCATCTAAGGCTGGCTCATCACTCCCACTTTGAATGAACTCTCAGCACTAATTCTGCACCCCTCCCCACCCCAGCCTGCAGCCTTCTAGCTGATTTCCTCCTCATGCAGACGCAGGAACCCCTAATCCATGTGCCCTGCCTATGATGAGGCTTCCTTAGTCAACAAGGTCTGAGGGAACCCACCCCCTGGCCTCCCGCATTGCCCAGACGCTTTCTCCTATGGATGGGGGCTCACCTCAGAGGCATCCACGATGCCCATCATAGGGAACAGGATGATGGGGAAGAGGGCGGTGACAGCCAGGGGCAGGGCTTCCGTGCACCAGAAGAGCGCCATGAGAATGATGGCATACGCACAGTAGGCCTCCTGCAGGTGGGAGGGAAGCAGCAGAGCTGTCAGAGGGCCTGTGTCCCAGAGCCATGCTACCTCCTGTCCCTCAGACAAACCAGGCCATTTGTAACTGCCTTGGGAGAGCCTGTGACACCCATAGCCATCGATTCCCAAGCCCAAGGTCTCATTTCAAAATGTAAATAAAAAACAACGCAAAGCACTCAATATCACCTTGTCTTTGACCTTGGGGAGCCCAGACATTATAAGCCAGCCACTTCAGAAAGTCTGGAGTTGGTTACCAGTCCTCATCCAGACCAAAGGGATTGCAGGGGACCCAGTTGAGGATCCCAAGATGAGATGGGGGCTGCCAGAAGAAGGAGCGGGACCTGGGGAACGTGGACCTTTGCCTGGCACCCTGGCTTTCCCTGGCTCTTATCACAAGCAGCAAGAGTATGTTTGTTTGTTGGACATTTAGCGTTTGTTCCCTCTGCTAGGAGTGAGCTCTCCATCAGACAGAGTCGGTTTTGTGGCATCTGGATCCTTGGAGCTCAGGACCCAGCAGGTTTTGGAGCAAATCTTGTCTGAATGAATGAATCACTGGAGAGTTTTGGGAATGGTGGAGAGTCTCTTTTCTAGCAATCCTGGTCTGTCTGCTGCATTACACAACTCCAGAGGAGCAATTTACATTTATAGGCTATGTAAAGTTTCCAAGATGCTTGTGTTGTGCAGGGAATTGTGGGGCAACACTGAGTCTCGTGGGTCTTTGGGTACCAGAAGTCCCCCTTTCCTACATGAAACCTCTAAGTCTAGAGAAGCCTGACCTCAGGCCTGGAAGGGGACCTGGGGCAGGAATGGAGGCTCACCCTCCTTATAGAGCCTCTCCCAGGGCTGGGGAATCATTAGCCAGGAGAGGGCACCCGTATCCCCTCTCCAGGGGCCGGGCACCTGCCCACTCTTTGTTTGCCAAAGGAAGAGGCCACATGCTGGGGTTTGTTGGACAGTGGGGCTGGGGGGCCCCTCCTCCCTTACCCATCCCAATTGCCCCGTCCTTGTCCAATTGCCCCGTCCTTGTCCTCTCCACCTCATACAGGCTAGGCTCACACTCTTAGTACCCTAAAGCTTGGGAAGGGTCCCTGAGGTGGGAGTAGGTGGTGGCCTGGGGGAGGAGGCAGCTGCTATTCAGCAATTCTTAGGAACTTAGTATTGTCATTTTTGTGCTTACATGAAAACATAACAGCCATTAAGGTGGGTGTGGTGGTCCCACCTTATGGATGAGCTCAGAGGGTAAATGGCTTGCTCAAGGTCACAGAACTATCACAAAAAGCGGCAGAGCCTGGATAGAACTCAGATAAGGGATTGGGATTGGGTAACCTTCAAGCGCTACCTAAGAGCACTCCCCTTTTAGTCTATGTGAATGTTGCCCCAACAATTGTGCAGTGCCCAGCTGCCCAGCTGCACATAGCCCCACCAAATCTGTTGGAAGCCAAGCTCTCTTTCCACCAAACCTCTGCTATCCCTCTTCATCCTGGCCATAAACTCATCAGCCCCAGGAGTGGGGCCATTTTGACCCTCAACCAGAGAAGCCCAGCCCCCACCTCCCCCCACAGGATTCTGCTGGTGCCAGTGTTTCCTCACCCGCAATGGCTGAATGGCCAGTTACCCTCCTCCTGGACTAAGGGCAGGCCAGCCCTCCTGGACCCTGGTGTCCTCCACCCTGTCCACCCAGAACTCTCTGGCCAGAGACAAGGGGCGGGGCTGGGATGGCACTCACTCTGCTGATTCAGGAAGAAGTTTCTGTACAAGTATTGGAGGGTGACTGTGTGCCAGGCATCATATTCTATGTGCTTCAAACACTTTTACAAGTTGCATTTAGTTGCTCTCAGAGGTAATAACTGTTGTTCCCATTTCACAGTTGAAAAAAGAAAGGAGTGAATAGAGTTCAAAAATGCCTCAAAGTCACATATATAGTAAGTGGAGAAGCCAGGCTATCTGCTTCCCGGGCCCCAGCTTTCACCTGTTACCCTGAGCATGATCACTTGCATTTGAGGGTGTCCTCAGCCTCAGGCTCCCTGTGACCAGTGGAGTGTAGGGAGAAGCAGCTGGGGCTCTGAATCCAGAGCTATCTTCCCCAGGGCCTGCCACTTCCTGTGGCTGGGCTCTGTTAAGTCATGTCACTTTGAGACCCCGTTTCCATACTCCAAAGGGAGTTGTTAATAATCAGACCAGGTTGGGCATGGTGGCTCACGCCTGTAATCCCAGCACTTTGGGAGGCCGTGGCGGGCAGATCAACTTGAGTAAAGGAGTTCGAGACCAGCCTGGGCAACATGGCAAAAACCAGTCTCTACTAAAAATACAAAGAATTAGCTGGGTGAGGTGGTGAGCACCTGTAGTCCCGGCTACTTGGGAGGCTGAGGTGGCAAAATCACCTGAACCCAGGAGGTTGAGGCTGGAGTGACCTAAGATCATGTCACTGCACTACTCCAGTCTGGGCAACCGGAGTGAGACCTTGTATTAAAAAAAAAAAAAAAAAAAAAAAAGTCAGACACACCTCCATGTGCTCCAGTGTGTGTGATACATGGCTCCCTCCCCTGTATGCCTGTGTCTGTGATGGGTCCCTCTCTATCTCTGGATCAAAACACAAGACCTGTTCCAAAGTTCCATCCAGAAGCTTTTGTTAACCCCGGTGGCTTTGGCCCTGCGTCCCTGTCCCGACTTCTGGGCAGCCTGTCAAGCTGGAGCACAATTTGCTGACTTGTTCTTCCTGCATCATGAGATTCTTAACTGGGGCATGGAATTCCAAGGATCCGTGAAGTTAAATGGGAAAACTATTTTATCTATTCACTAACATCAAACTAAGGTTGTGAACATAAAATCATAGTGCTATTAATGGTATTATTGGTGACTTGGTCACAGATACTTGATTGTGACTATCAGCTATTAGACACTGATCCAGATAAGTTGTCACAGTTATCTCAGAATATATTTCGACATTCTGTTTACCTCCATCCTTATTTGGAAATTTTGGTAATTATTATACCAACTTTAGATCTTACCTAATGTACCAGCAAGGAAACACATCTATTTCTGGGCTGCAATTTATTTTTCCATATTTTGATACCTGTATTTCAAAATAATTGGTTTATTTGTGATCCCACGCCTTTTATTTTGTACATTTTATTTCTTATTTTTTCTAATTAAAAAAATTTTTTTTAGAGACAGGGTTTCTCTCTGTTGCCCAGACTGGAGTTCATGGTGTGAGCATAGCTCACTGCAGCCTCCAACTGCTGGGCACAGGCAATTCTCCCGCCTTAGATTCCCAAATAGCTGGGACTACAGGCATGCGCCACAATGCCCAGCTAATTTCCTTTTTTTTTTTTTTTTTTGTATTTTTTGTAGAGATGGGTCTTGCTTTGTTGCCCAGGCTGGTCTCAAACTGCTGGCTTTAAGTGATCCTCCCACCTCAGTCTCCCAAGATGCTGGGATTACAGGTGTGAGCCACTGTGCCTGGCCTGTGCATTTCAAAGTAATTTTCTGAAAAGGGCAGAACCAAGACTCAGGGAGGGTTGGGGTTTGAGACTGAGGAGTTGTCAGTGTTCTGAGAGGCCCCCCGGGTCAGGTACTCTTGGGCACTCCCTGAAGGCAGAGCCCTAGGGGTCTTTTCTTCTTAGGCACACAGTATATCCAATTACAAGGTCAGTGTTCCCAGCTCTAGAAGTGGGACTTTGGGGATCAGCCTTATCTTTCCAGCTCACTCAATGCTCTCTGCCTTGCAGCCCAGCTCTATGGAACCTAGGACAGCCAAGCTCAACTGGCAGCCTACGGCATGGGACTCAGCTGGTTTACACGCTGGCCACTGGCTGCTCCCCAGGACTGCTGCACTGCACAAGTCCAGGTCACCATTCTCATATGGAGTTATGCAAGGCATAGCTTGCACTGCAGTCCCTGGTGGCCCCTCCTGGAGCTCAGAAACTAGCAGGGAAGAGTTTTCTTCTGGTGGCAATGCTCTTCTTTCTGCCTCTGGCCTTGCCTCCTCCTTCCCCAGGTCAGCAGGGTGGTTGTTCCCTAGCTCTGTTTCTTGACGGTAGCAGCTACTCTCCTCTCAGGATCTGTATATGGGCTCCTGAGGACAGGGGCGTAGCCTCTTTCTCCTCTGTGATCTAGCTTGTAGCTCTTTTGCAGGTGCTGGCCTGGTCTGTAAAGCCTCCTTTCCCACTGGTGTCATCCCCACCCCCAAGGAAGTCACCCTGTTCAGATCCTTACTCTTCTCCACCCAGCAGTCAATCCCCGTGATTAGAAGCCCACTGCGGGCAGGCCCTTGGCCTCCTGCCTGTTCATCAGCCACTCATTCCACAAATACCCTCTCTGGGCCATGCACCCAGTCCTGCTGGTTCTGCCCCTTGAGTGCTCCCATTTATTTCTCTGTAGCTCTGGAACACTAGCCTGGTCCAAGTTTCAGCAAGACCTCTGCAAAAGCCTCCTTATTCATCTCCCAGCTTCCTCTCTTGACCCTGAAATCCTTTCTCCTTGCTGCAGCCAGAGTGATCTCAAAGCACAAATCTGTTTAATTTGTACTCCCCCTCCCTCAGCACACACACACTCATCTCAAAACAGCTCACATCCCTTTGGTGGCTTCCTAGTGCTTTCAGGAACCTAAGTTCAGGGTTGGTCTGTGCCTCATATCTTAACACTCTCCCTCTTACTCTCTCTGCTCTGGCCATACCAGCCCTCTGTGGGTTCCTCAAATACTGCATCCTCCCTCTGGCCACAGGGCCTCTGCCCACAATTTCCTTTCTCTGGACCTCTCTTCCCTCCCTACTTTGCTTAGTTGATATCTACTGGTTCTTGAGATCTCAGCTCAAATATTGATTTTTCAGGCTGGCTTCCAGGCGGGGATATAGTTCCCATTTTTCACACTCCAAGTCCCTGTACGTCTTCTGCATAGCACTCATCATAGTCTGCAATTAAACATTTAGTTTTAGGGACTAAATGATGAGTATCAATCTTTGTTGTCAGACTCTACCCTTCAGGGAGCAGGGTGCAAGTCTGTTTCTGCTCACCCCCGCGGGGTGCCTGGCATCTATTTAGCAGAGTTGACACTGAATGAATGGGTGAATGAACATGGGCCCTAGGGGTGGAGGCATCAGTCAGGCCCAGCGCTGGCCCTCAGGGGTCTGAGTGCCTGTGTGGGCTGGACTGAAGGGCAGGCTGAAGAGAGAGACCCCCAGAGGGGCTTC
Source organism: Chlorocebus sabaeus (assembly GCF_047675955.1). Lineage (NCBI taxonomy): Eukaryota > Metazoa > Chordata > Mammalia > Primates > Cercopithecidae > Chlorocebus > Chlorocebus sabaeus. The sequence continues at coordinate 26,694,931 of NC_132919.1, read as the reverse complement.
CAAACCCTAAGCCTGGCAGCTTGCTTCTTCTTTAGTGGGAAAGCACATGTCCAGGGCACAGGGTGCTGAGTGCTGAGGCCCTGCTTTACTGCTGTGTGTCCTTGGGCAAGTTACTTAACCTCTCTTAGCTTTTCTGGTAAGAAACATCAAGCATTAACCGCTATAAACACATTTATCTCCATTATGCAGTTTCCTCCTCTGGAAATGGGGATAAGAGAAACATCCACCTAGCTGGGTTACTGTAAGGATGAAGAGACCTAACAAATGTAGGAATACAGTTTTTAAACAAAAATTTTTTCTTTTTAAGAGACAGGGTCTCACTCTGTTGCCCAGACTGGAGTGCAGTGACGTGATCACAGCTCACTGCATCCTCGACCTCCTGGGCTCAAGTGATCCTCCTGCCTCAGCCTTCTGAGTATCTGGGACTACAGGCGTGTGCCACCATACCCAGCTAATTAAAACAAAATTTTTTTTGTAGAGATGAGAGTCTCGCTGTATTGCCCAGGCTGGTCTTGAGCTCCTGGGCTCAAGCAATCCTCTCTCCTCCGCCTTCCAGGACACTGGGATTCTAGGTGTGAGCCACCGTGCCTGGCCAGGAATAAGTTTTCAAGCATTGTAGCCTGTGAGCACGTAGCAGGGTTGGTGCTGGAGAGAAACGTGCTCCTGGGCTTCTGGAGAACCAGAGAGGATACATGAGGCACAAATGGAAGTGAAGGTGCCAAGGAGTCCAGGGCAGACTCTGGACCCAGGGTGTGTGGCAGGTGTGGGACCTGTGGGCATCATGGCCTCTGTCAGGCAGCAGCACATGTGCCCACAGTCTCAGAGGTGTCACACCTTATTTCTCTGGTGACTGAAGGTTAACCCAAGGGTGGGGACGGGCTGGCACATGGGGGACACTCCCACTGCCCCTCTGCCCCTAGCAAGTGGGCATGCTGCTGGCAGTGAGCACTCCCGGGTCTCAGGAGCAAGGCGAGGCACTGGGTGGCGGCCTGCCAAGCACCTGTAAAGCAGAGACCAGAAGAATGGAGCTCAGAGGAGAAGGGGCCCCATCCCTGAGCCTCCCTTTGTCTGGGCTGAGGAAGGCTTCCAGAGAGGGAACCTTGAGCGGGTACTAAGGAGTGAGTAGGAGTTCAGTTAGTGGGCAAAGGGGGTTGGGGTGAGGGAGTAAATGTAGAACAGAATGAGACATAAAAGATCAGGATGCATTCTTGGAAAGAGCCTTGCCTGTCCTGAGAGGGTCTAGGGCTTTGTCTGGAAGACAGGGGAGAAAAAGGGAGAAGGTCTCAAAGAGTTTTAAGCAGAGAGAGAGTGGCATGGTCACACTTGTGGTTTAATAAAAGATTACACAAATACTACCACATGTGGTTAAAAAATGTGTGTGCAAATGTTTGTATACATCCAGGGAAATTTCTGATATAGGGGTTTGTACTTTTTTTTTTGGTACCAGGATGCCCTTGGCAGCCTGATGAAGCATTCTAGTGTCTTATAGAATAAGATTTTTAAATGCACTAAATAAAATACGTAAGACTACAAAGGAAACCAATTTTATTGAAATACAGGTATTGTATTTCAATACATGGAGTTTGGAGCCAAACAGGTGTGGGTTCAAATCCATTCAGCAGCATGTACTGCCATGTGACCTGACCGAGCCTCTTCGGTGGTGGCTCACACCTGTAATCCCAGCGCAGTGGCTCACACCTGTAATCCCAGCACTTTGGGAGGCTGAGGCGGGAGGATTTCTTGAGCCCAGGAGTTCAAGACCAGCCTGGGCAACATGGCAAAACCCTCTCTCTACTAAAAATACTGAAAACAAAAACAAAAACAAAAAACAAAACTTAGCTGGGCATGGTGGCATGTGCCTGTAATCACAGCTACTTGGGAGGCTGAAGTGGGGGAACCACCTGAACCCGGGAGGCAGAGGTTACAGTGAGCTGAGATTGCACCATTGCACTCCAGCCTGGGTGACAGAGTGAGACCCTGTCTCAAAATAATAATAATAATGATGATTATTATTAATTTTTAAAACCTAAACGAATAAATAAATACAGCTATTAAAATATGAACAAGTGCTGGGTCCAGTGGTGTGTGGCTACTTGGAAGGCTGAGGCAGGAGGATTGCTTGAGCCCAGGAATTTGAGGCCAGCCTGGCAACACAGTGAGACTCCATCTCACAAACAAACCAAAACATGAGAGAGTGTGGAGAGATGGAAGTCTTTTCCAGGAAGAATAGGCAGATGCCAAATGCCTAATACCTTTGAGGCCTGAATATACCAAGGGGACAATGGCCAGTTCATATGTAAAAATATGTTTCACAACGTCTGTAATACCAGCCGAGAAGTCGAAAGACAACTTCTACAGCAGTAAGCCCTAAACACTCAGGATTTGCTCGATGACTGCCAATGCCCCTGATTTTTGCCCCAAACTCTTTACTCCTACTTCCAACTCAGGACCAACCCCAGAAAGCCAAATATGCTCCCCTAACCAGTCACCTGGGGTGCTGCTTCTAGTTAGCCGCCTATGGCTTCCCTGTGCCCAGCAGTGTGCACTGGAAGCCTTTCCTTTTGGCCATTCTAAAGCTTTCCCACTCCACGCCTGCCTCAGGCTGCACGTGATGGCGGTGGCTCTTCCTACCCTTCGCTTGTTCTCATTCAGGTGTCCTTCATTGATTTGCACACCTTGATGTGAATGACTTTGTTGCATCAGCTTCTGTTTTAGGAGGCCAAAGGAACAATGAATTTCTGAGTGCTGGAGAAAACAAAAGTTGGGGGAAGAGTCCTGGTATCACAGCCTGGGCCAGGGCCAGCCCTGCCTGTATGCACTAAAGAGCAAAACGCAAGCCGGCGCCGTAATGAACATGGCATTCCCATGCTCCTCTAGGAATCTGAGCCTTGCGACAACCCTGAGCCTTGCTGCTGGATTACATCCAGGAAACTTTACTGTTGAAGAGGGTGACTTACTTTCCCATTCCTGGCCTTCACCTAGCAGGTGCCGATAAATAGGGACACGATTTAGTAATCTGGGCAAAATCCAAGTTGGGGACTCTACCCCAGGAATCCCCGTGGCCTTTGAGGCTGGGTCCTTCTTCTAAACCGACTTCCCGGCATCCCAGAGGCTAGAAAAGCAATCTCCACACAGTCGCAGGTATGGCTATTCCTAGGCACACAGCTCACCAATCTGGTGGGTGACCAGACATGCCTTCCTATTCTATAGGTGGGAACATCTAAGGCCCTCCTAAGCACAAGAGCCCATTTGAACAGAGCGATGGAGAAGAAGTGAGGCATATACACAGGACTCCAGACCAGTCTGTGTTTTCCAGGGGCCCAGGAATTCAGACAAGAGGCAGAGGGCGAAGGGAACATGTGTTTATCAAGCCCTGGGTATCAGGCACTCTACATATATGTGTGTTATCTCAGCTCATCTTCACAACACCCCTTAGAGATGACAGGGTTTGAAGAGGCTCGGTCAGGTCACATGGCAGTACATGCTGCTGAATGGATTTGAACCCACACCTGTTTGGCTCCAAAATCCACGTTTTGTTCACTGGACTCTGCTATCTCAACTGAGGGCCAAGAAGTCTCAAAAGGTAGAGGTGGGGCCCAGAACAGAGGTCCAAATTCCTTGTATCGTTTTCATGCCCGAAGTGAATCATCCAAGTCCCTGCCTTTGAGGTTCAGGAACAGCTTGCACTAACAGTATTTTAATTACACAGGTTTTTGTTTTTTTTTTTTTTGACAAGGACTTGTTCTGTCACCCATGCTGGAGTACAGTGGCATGATCACTGCTCACTGCAGCCTCAACCTCCCTGGCTCAAGTGATTCTCCCACCTTGGTTCTCCAAAGTAACAGGGACTACAGGCACACGCCACCATGCCCAGCTAATGTTTTTTATCTTTTTTTTCTTTTTGAGACAGAATCTCTCTCTGCTGCCCAGGCTGGAGTGCAGTGGCGTGATCTCGGCTTACTGCAGTCTCTGCCTCCTGGGTTCAAGCAATTCTCTTGCCTCAGCCTCCCGAGTAGCTGGAATTACAGGCATGTGCCACCACGCCCAGCTAATTTTGTATTTTTAGTAGAAATGGGGTTTCATCATGTTGGCCAGGTTGGTCTTGAACTCCTGACTTCAGGTGATCCACCTGCCTTGGCCCCCAAAGTCCTGGGATTGCAGGCGTGAGCCATCGCGTCCAACCAACTTTTTTGATCTTTAGTAGAGACAAGTCTCCCTATGTTGCCCAAGTTTGTCTTGAACTCCTGAACTCGAGCGACCCTCCTGCACTGGGCTCCCGAAGTGCAAGTGCAAGAATTACAGGTGTGAGCCACCACTCCCAGCCTTAATTACACAGATTTTAAAGTTCAAACACATGTAATGTTTATGCATTCTAAAAGGGCCAGCGATTCAGATGAAGAAATTCTGCCTTCTGGCCTTACAATAAATGCAATATTGACTTCAGCTGAGTTCTGTCCTGGCCACTAGAAGACTGTTTTTACAGATGCCTTTGGGTCCCGGGAGGTGTTTGCGTTTTGACTCTAACTTACTAGCTGAATGACCCCTGAGTCGTAAGTTATTCACCCCTTAACGCTCACAGCACAAATCCCTACTCCTCCCTCTAGTCTTGTAGGCTGACGTTGGCTGACCTCAACCCTCTTCTCTAAACTTGACTTAAACAATCTAGTGAGGCCTTTTAAGGGAGGGAGAGCAGGAAGACCTCTTAAGGCCTCACTCGAGCCCCCGAACCACACTGGACTTGCTTAATCCCTTCAACTTGCCAAGCTCACCCAATCCACAGGCCTTTGGACTTGCTGCGTATTCTGCCTGGATGGCTCTTTACCCAGAGCTGCACTTGGCTGACTTTTTAGAGAAGTTATTTTTGAGACAGGAGTCTTGCTCTGTTGCCCAGGCTGGAGTGCAGTGGCACCATATGGCTCACTGCAGCCTCAACCTCCTGGGCTCAAGTGATCCTCCTGCCTCAGCCTCCCAAGTAGGTGGGACCACAGGCACACACCACCACACCTGGCTAATTTTTTTAGTGAGGAGACAGGGTCTTGCCATGTTGCCCAGGCTGGTCTTGAACTCCTGAACTCAAGTGATCCACCCACCTTGACCTCCCAGAGTGTTGAAACACCCTCCTCAGGAGGCCTTCCCTGACCCCATCTAGAGCAGCCCTCCCCAGTCCGTGGTCACAGCCTGCTGCATTGTTTCTGCTTTTTGTTTATCTCCCCACTCCTCCCACTTTCTCTTCCCAACATACCCAAACAATATTGGTCACACAGTACTGAGTTCTGTGTTCACTAACAAGATGCATGGATGGATGAACGAATGAATGGATGTATGGTTTCCATGTCTGGCTGCAGGGTTGGGAGAGCAGGAAGACCCCAGGCCCTCCTGTTCCCCATCTGCTGGGACCACCAGAGAATGGCTAGCATTTCAAGGTTCTGTTGCCACCCCTCCAACACACCCTACTATTCCCGGCCCCTACATCTTTCCTTCTGTGTTTCCCTTCACCTGTTCTGCTGATGCCTCTGACTGTTGAAACCCCATCAACCTTCAAGGCCCAACTCAAATGTCACCTTCTTCAGATTCTCCCTTGACTCAGTTGGAAGAATCTCCCTTCTCTGAGCTCTGCAGCCTTCCGGCTGAAACTCTGTGTGGTGTAAACACCTATCTCCTCCTATAGACCATAAGCAACTTGAGGATGGAACATCTGTATTCCTTTTGGTAACCCCTGACACAGAGCAAGAGCTCAACAGACATGCTGGACTGAAGTATGGTGGGAGGATTGACTGACAGCTGGATGGACATAAGAAAGGATGGCCTGGGAGGTGGGTCACAGTGGGAGCACCACCGATCTCCCAGGGAGCCTCAGGCAGAGACTCCAAGACCAGGTTCCAGTTCAAACTTTTTTCCTAGCTGGGACTTTAAGCAAATTGCTTCCCCACACTGGCCCTCAGTTTACATGTCTGTAAAATGCAGATAGTAGTAGTAACCTCATGGTAACATGTAAGCTTTTTTTTTTTTGAGACTGAGTCTCGCTCTGTCACCCAGGCTGAAGGGCAGTGGCACGATCTCAGCTCACTGCAACCTCTGCCTCCTGGATTCAAGCGATTCTCCTGCCTCAGCCTCCTGAGTAGCTGGGATTACAGGTATGTGCCACCACGCCCAGCTGATTTTTGTATTTTTAGCAGAGATGGGGTTTCTCCACATTGGCCAGGCTAGTCTCGAACTCCTGACCTCAAGTGATCTGCCCACCTTGGGTGCCTGCCTCCAAAAGTGCTGGGATTACAGGCATGAGCCACCGTGCCTGGTCCAACACATAGGCTTTTGAAAGAAATAAATGATCTAACAATGCTTTGAAGTGCATGGCAAAATGCCGAGCACATAAAATATACTCAACAAATGTCCATATTATTATTATGGACACAAATTTGAGCCTAGGCTGGGGCTCCTTCTTCTCCCTTTGGAGGCCAGGGTCACGGGGCTAAGCTCGGGGACTCATTACAGAGAGTAGAGATTCAACAGGGATGCAGGACACGATCCATTTTGTGTACATTCCTTCCTTTCTTCATTCAAAAAGTTGGGGGTGGCTGGGCATGGGGGCTCACGCCTGTAATCCCGGCACTTTGGGAGGCCAAGGCAGGCAGATCATGAGGTCAGGAGATCAAGACCATCCTGGCTAACATGGTGAAACCCCGTCTCTACTAAAAATACAAAAAAATTACCTGGGCATGGTGGCGGGCGCCTGTAGTCCCAGCTACTAGGGAGGCTGAGGCAGGAGAATGGCGTGAACTCGAGAGGCGGAGCTTATGGTGAGCTGAGATCGCACCACTGCACTCCAGCCTGGATGACAGAGTGCGACTCAGTCTCAAAAAGAAAAAAAATTTTTTTTTTTTTTAAATTTGTTTTTTGAGATAGAGTCTCGCTCTGTCACCCAGACTGGAATGCAATGGCATGATCTCAGCCCACTGCAACCTCCTCCTCCCGGGTTCAAGCGTTTCTCCTGCCTCAGCCTCCCAAGTAGCTGGGACTACAGGCATGCACCACCATGCTTGGCTAATTTTTGTGTTTTTTATAGAGATGAGGTTTCATCATGTTGGCCAGGCTGGTCTCAAACTCCTGCCTTCAAGTAGTCTACCTGCCTTGGCCTCCCAAAGTGTTGGGATTACAGGCATGAGCCACTGTGCCCAGCCAAACAAGTATTTTTTGAACATCTACTTTGTGCCAGGCACTGGGGATTCTGCATGGGACAAGACAAAGTCCCTGTCCTCACGGAGCCGACATTCTAGTGCAGGAAGCTAGAGAAGAAGTGAAAAATAAGCAGATAGATAATTTCAGAGAGTAAACACCCTATAAACGAAAGAACAGGGCTTTTCCCCAAGAATGACTGGGGTTGATCAGAGAAGGCTTTTCTGAGGAGGCAGATTTAAACTGAAACCTACAAACGGGAAGGAGGCATCTGGGAGAACAGTCCAGAGCAATGTGAGGAGCAGAAAAAAAGCTGGTGAGGGTGGGTGAGAGTGAATGAGAGGTGGGAGACAGGGGGAGGGAGCCTGAGGTGTCCAGGGCGAGCCTTGGTGACTCCTGGCCGCTTGAAGAGGTTTTATCCTAAGTTTGACAGGAAGCCAGTGTAGGATTTTTTGTTTGTTTGTTTGTTTTTTCAAATTAAGGTGGGGTCTCACTTTGTTGCCCAGGCTGGTCTCAAACTCCTGGGCTCAAGCAATCCTCCCACCTCAGCCTCACGAAGCGCTGGGATTATAGGTGTGAGCCACCGTGACTGGCCAATGTAGGGTTTTGAGCAGAGTGGGACACATGGGAAATGACCAGGGAGACAGTGGATCCAGGGACGGGGAGTGACTCCATTCTGAGTATTTTGGGGTATCAAGTGAGCAGGACCTTCTGCTACACGTGGAAAGGAGGGAAGGAGAAGAATCAAGAATGCCCTCGAGTTTTTGGCTGTTGCAGCAAGGTAGATGGTTGAAGCATTTCTTGATGCCTAAGCCAACTGGAGAAGGGCAGGAAGCGTTTTAATTTGGACGTGGAAAAGTGTGTCCTGCTTATCCTGCTTACAAAGAAAATATTCAATCAGGGAGATGGCTGCTGTTCATTAGATAATACAGGTTTAGAAGTTAGGGCTGGGGTTACAGATTGAAAACTCATCAGCTTAGAGATGCTTTTTAAAGCACGAGATGGCATAAGATCAGCTAGGGGAAGTGGGGACCCTGGAAAACCTCAGAGTCAGATGGAGAAGAAACCTCAGGGTCAGGAAAGTGGAAAGGGGCAGGGCTGGGCAGGAACCAGGAGAAGATTTCACCAAAGCCAAGAGAAGACAGCATGGCAAAGATAGGGTGACAGCTGTGACAAACACTGCTGAGGGATTGAGGAATGTGAGAGTGGCCCAGGGTTTGGTCACAAGGAAGTTGATGGGGTCTGAGTCTTGGAGATGGGAGCTGACAAAAGAGAAAGTGTGCTTGTGGTATAGACAGTGTCTTGAGGTTTCCTGTTATGAGAGAGAGCAGAGAAAGAGGCATTATCTGGAAGGAGTGTGGGCTTGAAAGAGAGCTCTTGTTTGTTTGTTTACGATGAGAGATATTACAGCACCTCCCTATGTGGATGGGGGAGATCGGGCAGAGAGGAATATATTTATCTTGTAGGAGAGTGAGGGGACAATGGCAGCAGCAAAGTCCTTGAGAGGGGCTGGCCTCTCCTAGACAGGACCAGAGTCAGGATGGGGCCGGCAGCATCTGTGAGCCAGAGGCAGGTAGCAGGGCCAGATACGGTACAGAGAAGGCAGGGGCTCCTAACATCCCGGTCTCACCAAGAGGCATGGCTTCTAGCACCAGCTCAGGATTTCCTGTGTGACCTGGGCAAGATACTGAATCTTTCTGGGCTGTGCTTCCCCAGGGTGAAGGGAATTGGGAAGAAATCCAATCCCCGTCTGACTTCCCTCCTGGGGTTAACACACTTGCCCCAGACTGTCGGAAAACCCATCTGATGGGTCCCTAGCACTGAGATGCCACCAGCTTTGGCCTGAGATGAAGGTCATCTCAAAGGTCAGCTGGGCCTTGTTACTGAGCAGGTATCAGGCGCCCAGGGGCTGTGCCACTACCACCCCCAGTCTCTCACCCCTTAGGGATACCATGAACAAAAAAGTCTGACTCAATTTCTCTATGACAAAGGAAGAAAATGGCTCGATGGGCAGTTCTAGGGGTGTGGGGTGGGGCAGGAGGCAGCAGGGTGGCGAGAAGACAGGCTTTGGCACCAGATCACACCCCCAACTCTGAACCTCCCAGCTGTGTGATTTGCCAGAGGCCGACTGACTGAAGATTGAACTTCAAGGCCTTCCTCCTGGACCCTTCCCAAACCCCCAAGCTAATATCAGATGAATACTTTTGTGTTCTTTTGCTTACAGACTGGGGCCAAAGGTGTATAATATACAAGTTCCATGAAACTCAGATCTGCCCTGGGACTTTGACTAAGTGACTTCACCTCACCTTCCCCATCTGTCAAATGGGACAGTCAGGCCTGACCTCTTAAGATGGCAGAAAGGGTTACTGGGTGCCTAGGACAGGGCAGGCATTGGGGGCTCAATTTAATGAGAGATGAAGTTATGACTTCTTCGGGGGGTGGAGGAGGAGGGAGTGACGCCTGGTTGTGCCCAGCTCCCCCTCCATCTGGGGCACAGTTTTTGTGCTGTCTACCTGCAGGGGTCCCCTCTTCCAACTCCCACCCCTCCTCCTCCGCAGACTTAGCCCTTGAATACACAGGTGAACTCTTCCTCTTCCTGTTTATGCTCTTAAAGACGCAGACTGCCTGCAGCCAGCTTTCTCCTATTCTCCTTCCATCCCTCTTCACTGTGCTGCTGCTCACCCGGCCTTCCCCTCCCCACAGCCATCCCGTCTCAGCCCCCATGGAGCCCAGTCCAGGGCTAGGTGGGCACACAGTAGGCAGATCAGCTCCATCTGCCCCTCCTGCATCTCCTTGATGGAACTGGTTTCCTGTTTCCTAGGGCAGTAGGCTGCAAACCCACCTAAGCAATTCACACTGGGCTCCTACAACTGGGTGCCAAGCAAAAGCCCCTTTTGACCTCCTAGCCTCAGTCCTCAGGAGGAGCAGGGGGCGATAACCTCACTTCCAGGGCAGCGGCAGCGAAGAAGTTATGCTGGAACCTAAGGATGCCCGATCCCGGCCCAGACAGTCCCTCCCCTGCCCCCTGGAGTTATTTGTGCTCAGAACACCAAGTCCTTACCTTACTGGGGACGAGGATGGGCAGAGGCAGCAGGAGAATGGGCAGGAAGAACACGATCAGGTAGGAACGATAGGCCCACAGGGCCTGCCAGCAGGTGGCCATGGTATGGACCAGTGAGGGCTGCCACAGCCACCACCTCCAGGAGTTGGGGAACAGAAGGACCAAAGACGCAGCCCAGCAGGAAGGTGGCCTGAGCAGGCTTATATAAAGCCAGCTGAGCGTTAACCATTGACCCACTCTGGCAATCAGAGTGTTTTTGGAGTCAGGGAGGTGAGAGTAAGGAGGAGGGACCCACAGGTGGAGTAAAGATCAGGAAGGGAGAGGGAGAGGGAGGGAGGAAAGAACAAGGATTAAAAAACTTCAGGTTCCTTCAAGAAGTTAAGCCCAGCGTTAACTCCTTCTGTTCTTGGAAGCTGCTGAGGGTGGCACTGAAGGAGCTGGAGAAGGAAGGAGGGTCCCCCAGCCACCCTCCACAGGCAGTCCCCAAGCCCCCTCCCTTGGCCCGGCCTTTCCTTTCTCCTTCTGTTCTCCAAAGCCAGGTTCTCAGCTGAGCACTTTATGTGAGAGCCTGGGTGGGGTGGCCCTGCCCTGCCCACAGAGATGCCCTAGGAACTTCCAGTCTAAGATTGACAGCAGCCAAGGCCTGGAGCAAGTCCTCCTCCTCCTTCTTCCAGGTATCGAGGACCATCAAAGTCCCTGGTCCTGACTATGTCTTGTGTGACACTGATCTGCTGGTTTAACCTGTCAGAATAGCCACTTCCTCATTCTGCAGTAATATCTTGCTATTGCGAGGCTCAAATTAGACAACTTATATACGTTGAGCTTTGATGCGTGGCAGGTGTACAATGAAGGTTAGTTTCTTTCAGGCTCTTCCTAGTCCCCTCGCCCCCCAGCAAAGATTGTTTCTTATTTTGGAACATACTAGATCTCTCATTCCATCCATCCATCCATCCATCCATCCATCCATCCATCCATCCACCAAGCAAGTATTTAGCACCAATTATGTATTCAGCCCTGTGCTCAGTGCTAAAGATACAGAGATTAAAATGCTGCTGCTGCTGCTGCTCCTGCTGCTGCTGCTGCTGCTGCTGGTGGTGGTGGTAAAAACTGACATTTGCTCAGCACTTAGTACAAGGCAGTTACTGTACTGCATCAACTCGGTAACTACACCATGGGTTAGGTGTTACTATTCCATTTAACAGATGGGGGAACTGAGGACATGGAGCCAGCCAGAATTCACACATGCATTAAGGGTACCCTGAGGGAGGTCCAAACCAGGGTAGAAGTTCTGGGTGAAGGGCACCAGGCAAGGGCTCCTGGAAGAGATGGCATCCAAGTGAAGGCTTAAGAGCTCAGTCTTATTTGTCACGAGGTGATAGGGGAAGGAGCACAAGGAGAGGGAAGAGTGAACGAAGGCCTGGAGGGTGATGTGTGCATGTGCGTGCGTGCGTGCGTGCGTGCGTGCGTGCGTGCGTGTGTGTGTGTGTGTGTTGAACAGAACAGGTTGTAGTTTGGAAGAAACTATGGGTCTTAATCTCTGGCCAGACCCTCAGTCTCTTGGTACCCTCACCCCTCCTCACCCTGACTGCACGCAGTTGAAGGTCAATGCATGTTTCTGAGGTTATCACAGTATGATGATATGTGGTCAGGATAAGGAGGCGCGGTATCAGGAGAATGTTTTAGGCGGCGAACACAGTCAGGGAAGAGATGCAGAAGTGTGGGGATGTTTAGAGAACACAAAGTTCTGCGTGGTTGGAATGTGGGTTTGCGGGGGACAGGATTAAGAGCTGATAACTAGGCCGGGCGCGGTGGCTCAAGCCTGTAATCCCAGCACTTTGGGAGGCCGAGACGGGCGGATCACGAGGTCAGGAGATCGAGACCATCCTGGCTAACACGGTGAAACCCCATCTCTACTAAAAAATACAAAAAACTAGCCAGGCGTGGTGGCGGCGCCTGTAGTCCCAGCTACTCGGGAGGCTGAGGCAGGAGAATGGCGTAAACCCGGGAGGCGGAGCTTGCAGTGAGCTGAGATCCGGCCACTGCACTCCAGCCTGGGCGACAGAGCCAGACTCCGTCTCAAAAAAAAAAAAAAAAAGAGCTGATAACTATAGTTCTAGGTGTACTAGAGCATGGCGTGGGCTGTTATGCCACCGAGACACTCCTGGAGCCAGTGGAGCTTTTATGAGAAAGGCCCTGGTGCTTTCTGCAGGGCGGTCCTAGAGGTCAGAGGGACCCAGGTTGAGGGCTCCTGGAGCGAGGCCAGGCTGGGTAGGATGCTACAGTAACACAGGACAGGATAGCCACCCCAGTCCCCCTTCAGGCCTGGCTCCTTCACTGCCACACAGTGACCTGCCACCTGCCACCAGGGCAAAGTAAGCAAGAGCCAGGAAGGACAGGGAGAGACAAACGGTTTCGGACACTCAGGACAATGCCCCGATTTTATCTCACCTTGGAGGAAGTGTCTCCCATGGCCTGAGGCTCTTAAGGAGTCAGAAGAAAAACGAGGCCAGCTTCACCCTCAGGAACAACATTCACCACGTGTAAAATCTGCATCCCGGTTTTATCTAACTCTCCACACCAATCCTGTGATGTAGGCTCAGGGCAGTGAGGTTACTTGTCTAGAGTCACACACCTTGTGAGTAACACAGAGAATGCAGATTTGCTTCCAGGAAGGCTGTGCCCTTGGCTCAGCCCTCCATTCTCTGGCCTCCTTTGATGGAGCTGGAACAAAATTCGGTGTTTCCAAGTGGGATGGCTACTATTTTACTGAGACCCTCTGACTTCCCCCTACAGCTCTCTTCTAAGACATAGGCTTTCAGGACCTTCTTTGACTCTTTTTTTTTGACCCAGTGTTGGGGGGCTATTGCATCACCAGCAGCCAGGCCCCATCAGTGATCAATTCATCTCAAAGGGGTGTCCCAGGGCCAGTGGGAAGCCTCCAGCTGTCATATTCATTACAAAAGCTTCCCCTTTGCCTGGCAGTCACATCTAGGGCCCCACACTGCCAGGTCTTATTCAATATTCCGGTTTGCCCCATCCCCTTCTCCTTTAACTAATGGAGCAGATAACTGTGACTTTTTCTGTGGCTCCTAATGAACTGTGAGTAACATATGGTAGTTGCCTGGCTGGCTTCTTCAGTCTTTGTTGGGGCCTTCCCTGTGACGGGTCTCTGTACTATCTCAGGAAGGCGTCACTACCAGGAAACACCTACCCTGCACTTTGTCCATTGCCTCTCCTGGACACAGCCATCAGAGATTGGCTGCAAGTCCTTCGGGGAGAGGAAATGGTCTCTGGCTTACAAGAGGCAGCTTGTCCTCAGAAGCAGGTGGCTGATAAGCTGGAGATAGAGCTGGGGCTGGGTCACAAAGGTGGCTTTTAGGAAGTTTATATCTGAACATGTGAGGCAGGCTTTAAGACAGGGGCTCTTGAGGCAACCCAGCATTGTGCAGGCTGGGCCTGGGGCCCACAGTGGCACAACTCCAGGGATCCTAGAAAGGCGGGATGGCTGGACATATGAGGGAGCATCAGGAATTGTTTCTTTTTTTTTTTTTTTTTTGAGACGGAGTCTCGCTCTGTCGCCAAGGCTGGAGAGCAGTGGTGCAATCTCGGTTCACTGCAAGCTCCGCCTCTCGGTTTATTTACGCCATTCTCCTGCCTCAGCTTCTCAAGTAGCTGGGACTACAGGCGGCAGCCACCAAGCCCGGCTAAGTTTTTGTATTTTTAGTAGAGACAGGTTGTCACCATGTTAGCCAGGACGGTCTCGATTTCCTGACCTCGTGATCCGCCCGCCTCGGCCTCCCAAAGTGCTGGGATTACAGGCGTGAGGCGCCGCACCCAGCCAGGAATGATTTCTAAGACCTGAGACCGCCCAACCTAGAGGAGAGAAGATAGGGTACGGGCGGTGACAGTCATCAAATCCTTGATTGAGGAAGAAGAGATGTTCTTAAGGATCATCTTAAGAACATCTTAAGAGAGGATCACAGGATAGCGGGCTAGGGAGGCACGTGGGGCTGTTTGAAAGAAGACCACTCTCCCTTGAAAAGAAGCGCCCTCCTGGGTGGCTGGCGCACCCTGAGTCAGTAGGGAGGTGGACTCGGGGTTGGGCATCCTATTTATAGCTCTGAGAATCCGGGACCCCAAATCTGACTCCAGGTGCTCTGACCGTTCCCTTCATCTTCCATAGTCTCTCCAAATGGGTCCACAGTTTTTTTTTTTTTTTTTTTTTTTTTTTTTTTTTTTTTTGAGACAGAGTCTTGTTCTGTGGCCCAGGCTGAAGTGCAGTGGCGCGATCTCTGCTTACTGTGACCTCCGCCTCCTGGGTTCAAGCGATTCTCCTGCCTCAGCCTCCTGAGTAGCTAGGACTACAGACACGTGCCACCATGCCCAGCTAATTTTTTTGTATTTATAGTAGAGATGGGGTTTCACCGTGTTAGCCAAGATGGTCTCAATCTCCTGACCTCGTGATCTGCCCGTCTCAGTCTCCCAAAGTGCTGGGATTACAAGCGGGAACCACCGTGCCCGGCCACAAAATTTGTTTTATACGTGTTCAAATCCACCCCCCTCTGCAACTTGCAAGGTGCTCAAAAGGTGCCTAAATGTCCCTATAAGATCCAGTTCTCTCTTTCCTCTTCCACCTCAGCCCTCACCACTCCTGCCTGCAGTCAACAATATGCCAGACTCAATTGTTTTCAGATCCTCATTTGGGTCCTGCAGTTTGGAAAATCTCCAGGCAGTTCCCACGCTCTTGCTTCTTGTAAGCATATTGTCCCTGACTCCTCCTCCTTACTCTACTGGTTCGGTCTTGTTTACCTTTCAAGCCCTAAGACCGAACTTTCTTTGTGAACTCTCATCACAGACAGGATCAGGTCCCCTGCAAAGTGCCCTGGATATCACAGCACATGTCATGCTGCATTGCATTCTCCTGATAACCCATCTTTGTCCTCCAGCAAGACTACAGGCTCCCCCCAGGCACAGACTGTCTGTATGGACCTGGCACAGAGCTGGTACTCAACAAGTACATGTTGAAAGAATGGATGGATGGGTGGATGGGATGCCCATAAGATAATTTGTAAGGTTTATGGCAGAGAGCCAAGCCCTCCTTCCAGCATGTTCTGGAGCTAGTCCCTGGAGCTTCAGGCAGGACATATAGGGGCCATTGGTCAGACCACCAGGCAAAGAAGTGAATGGGTTTTCATTACCATCAAGACCGTGATGAGGAGATAGGGAGTAACCCTTCCAGAGCCAGCTCTGTCCATCGGCTGTGGCTGTTGGAGGCTGGGCAGGGACCCAGGGAGTATTCTGATCCTAAAAGAGATCCAAGGCTCATTTATACACAATCAGTCCAAGAACCACCTTCTTGTATCACCAAGTAGCAAGGCTCATTCTTTCTCCTTCTAAGTCTCCAGTCCCAGTTCTCTTTAACAATTGTGATAAAACTCACATAATGTAAAAGGACCATCTTAACCATTTTTAAGTGTACAGCTCAATGCTGCTAAGTATACGTACACTGTTGTGCAACCAACTTCAGAACTTTTCATCTTGCAAAACTGAAACTCTACACTCATTAAACAACTCACTTCCTCCTTCCCCCAGTCTCTGGCAACCTCTTTTTTACTTCATGTTTCCTTGAGTTTGACTAGTCTCAATACCTCATAGAAATGAAATCATATGGTTATTTGTCTTTTGTGAAAGGTGTATTTCACTTAGCATAATGTTCTTAAGGTTCATCTATTTTGTGTTATGTGTCAACATTTTTATGGCTGAATAACATCCCATTCTATGTATAGCCCACATTTTGTTTATCTGTTCATCTGTCGATAGACATTTGGGTTGCTTTTACCTTTCAGCTATTGTGAATAACCCTGCTATGAACGTGGGTGTACAAATATCTCTTTGAGACCTTCCTTTCAATTCTTTTGGATATATACTGAGAAGCAGTATTGCTGGATCATCTGGTAACTCTGTTTTGTTTTTATTAAGGAAATGCCATGCTGTCTGCCACAGCAGCGGCACCATCTTACATTTCCACCAACAGTGCACAAGCGTTCCGATTTCCTCACAGCCTCACCAATACCCATATTTTTGTTTTGTCTTTTTAAAAACAGCAGCCATCCTAGTGGGTGTGTGGTGTTTCATTGTGGTTCTGTGCTTGCTTCGGCAGCACACATATTAAAATTGGAATGATGCAGAGAAGATATTTCGTTGTGGTTTAGATTTACATTTCCTTAGTGATTAGTGGTGTTGAGCAACTTTTCATATACTTGTCCATTTGTATATCTTCTTTGGAGAAATGTCTATTGAAATCATCTGCCAATTTTTTAATTGGGTTACTTGTTTTTTGTTGTTGTTGGATTGTAAGAGTTCTTTATATATTCTGGATATTAACCCCTTCTCAGACGTATGGTTTACAAATATTTTCTCCCATTCTGTAGGTTGCCTTTTTATTCTCTTGATTGTGTCCTTAGATGACACATGCCCAGCTCTTTTGAGAACTCTTTCTCTCTCTGTTTTCTATTTAAACTTTCGTTTGATATTTATTTTAAGCTGATTTCACCCAGCTCAATATTGTGAGGAGGCCCCAGAGAGAGGAGGAGGTGGTAAGATTAATGCTGGCTTCCAATCTTTGGGCCCCTGAACCTGCTTCCATTCATTCCTTATCTACCCATGTATTCATTCATTCAGCAAACATACAGTTTTGGAATCAAACAGATCTGGCTTTGAATGCAATGTTTCTGAGTCTCAGTTATCTCTCTGTAAAGCAGGGGAAAACTGGACATGTAGTCGAAAGAGAAGATTTGATGCTAGAAACATCAAACTAGAAACACTATGCAAAGGGCCTGCCCGGGGTGGACACTTCATAAACAGTAGCGATTGTCTTTTCTCAGTGGCCAGCAGTGGGCAGATGGAGCCCTTCTCCAGGGTCCCTTAAATCTCAGGGTCAAGAGAGTTCAGCTGCAGTTTATTTTCCCAAGAGATTAAGTGCTGTTGACAAATCAAAGCAGTACTCTGACCAAGCCTCTCGCCACAGGGGCAGTGACAGTGACAAAGTCTCCCTCCTGTCATATGTTCTGACTCTGAAGGCAAGGAGGCAGGGAAAACACTCTGCCTGGCAGGGAGCCACGGGAGCCCATGTTTGTGATGAGTTTCTGTGAAAGACCTTGCACCGAAAACAGCAGTGCCCTGGGTCGCGTGGCGGTAAGGTAAGCTGAGCTGCTCTGCAGTGTCTGAACCGTAGAGCTCTCTAACTAGGAGAGCAACTGGAAGGCTGCCTGGAAGAGGAGCGACGCTTCATTGGTCCTTCCCTTCCTGCCAAAGAATCCTCCTCTCCTGGAAGCCTAGGAGCAGCTTCAAAGCAGATGAGGTGGGGAGGGGGTCCTGGGGTTCTGGACCCCACTTCTAACCCTGGCTCTGCTCCCCACTGCCTGTGCCACCTGTTTCTGGTCTTTCTGAGTCTCAGCTCCTCACCTGTAGAATGAGCATAGGAAAAATACCTGGAAGGTGCGTGGTTTATGTGAGAAGATTCATGAAGAGTGCCTGGCACGCGGTCAGCCCTGAGCAAAAGTTGGTTTCCTCCTCCTCTCCTTCTTCCTCAGCCTCTGCTTGCAACTCCACTCTCTAACTTCCACAGGCACAGGTGTGCACCCCCCTGGCTCAGCATCCTCGGGGCTCCCACGCTCTCCCCTCCCTGGCTGCACAGAGCCTGACTTCCGGCTTGTGTTGCCTGCCTCCTTTTCCCTCCAGGAGGAGAACTTTCTCATCCCTCAGGAGCAGCTCCCACCTGCCACCCTTGCCTGATATTGCGGCCCATCTTGATGACACTGTTCCCAAGCCCCTTTGAGGACATACTACTCTGGTTTTTGGCGCAGACTGTACTTACTTTTGGTGGTAAGCATTTGTCCCTGGCATGCCCCCAGCTGGGCTGGGAGTCTGGAGAGCAGAACTAGGATCTAAATCACGTACCTTGGGTGGGTAGCTCAATGCAGACCGCCACGTGTGCAGCGCCGCGTGTGCCCAGTGCTCTTCTTGGAACAGGGGTCTGAACAATGGTGGTGGCTGACAGATCGACCACACATGACTGACAGATGGACCCCCGGTCCCCTTTTCAAGCATACAGTACTCCACCCTTCCCCCACCACGTACACACATACTTACCTCCTTCCTTCACCAAGATGTCATAGCGGAACCTCTTACCATTTAATTTGCAAAGCCTACAGGTCCCTAGGACAGAAGGGCATCCATGCTCTCTGTCTGTCCCCAACCTTGATACCCTGAACACTCTGTATGTGTGCCCTTAAGGAAGATACCCTGACAGTTCCCATCCCTGAGTGCTGGGGAGTAGAGCTGGAAAAGAGGCTAGAGATGATCCAGGTCAATTTGTTCATTTCATGCTGAGGAAACTGAGGCTCGGAGAAGTTGGGAGACTTTTGAAGGTCACACACATTTGGCACATCCTGGCCTAGAACTCAGGGGTCTCCCTCTATTAATTTTACTTTAACAATTTGTCAACATTAGTGAGTCCCCACTGTGGACCAAGCCCCAGCTAAGCATTTTCACACTCATTCTTGCATTGAACTCGGATCATATTGTTTGAAATTGATACTATTATTATTGAACAGAGGGGGAAACTCAGGCCTCAGACTGGCCCAAGGCTCATGGCTAGTAAGTGGCCAAGTGAGGACTTGAACCCAGATCCTTCAACTGCTAGTTCAGCGCTCTTTCTGGCAACCTTGAGCCCCTCTTTGGCAATACCAAAAGGCTGCTGAGGGAGCTGGCACCCATGTCCCACTGAGAGGAAAGGGTCAAGGTTAAGGCCCATTGAGATGCCGGGTGGCACAGATGATGGCAAGGGCCCTGAACAGCGGCTTTCTGGCAAAATGTGGCCCTGTTTTGCATAACGTGCAAATAAGATCTCATATTCCTCAGGAATTCTGCACAACAGCTCCAAGGCTCAGGGTAGGCAGAGTCCCTGCTGAGCAAGGCTTCCTAGCCCTGGCTGGACTCATATCTCCTCCTAGATGCCCCTTGCAATGCCAGTAGCTTCCACACCCAATCCTACGGCTAATACTTTTACCTTCTTTGGGCTTTGGTCTCTTGGCCTCAAATGGGATGATGATGGTGTATATAAAGGTATTTCTTAGTCCGGGCATGGTGGCTCATGCCTATAATCCCAGCACTTTGGGAGGCTGAAATGGGTGGCTCACTTGAGGCCAGGAGTTTGAGACCAGCCTGGTCAACATGGTGAAACCCTCTCTCTGCTAAAAATACAAAAAAATTAGCCGGGCATGGTGGCACACGCCTATAATCCCAGCTACTTGGGAGGCTGAGGCAGGAGAATCACTTGAACCTGGGAGGTGGAGGTTGCAGTGAGCCGAGATCACACCACCTGCACTCCAGCCTGGGCAACAGAGTGAGACTCTGACTCAAAAAAAAGGTATTTCTTTCTCCACTGAAACACCACTTTAGGGAGGTCAAGGCTCCATTAAAATATCTTTAGCCTCCACTTATGCTTCACAATAACAACAGTTGTGGCTTGTGGTTAATTACCTACAACATTCTAGAACTTAGTTATATCCCTGCAATATCCTGTTTTATGGATAGGAAAATTGAAGCACAGAGAGGTTAAGCCAACTGCCCTAGGTCACACAGCTAGTAAGTGGCAGAGCTGTGATATAATCTCAGGATCATTCAATACCAATTCCAGGGCTGTTTCCATGACATCACAATACCTTTTTGTTTGCAATTCAAAGTCCTTCCTCCATAATCTGCCTCAACTTCCCTTTCTAACCCCAATATCAATCAGACAGGCCCACTTACTTGTCCCCTCTGGGTTTACTACCTGGGGTAGTCTCCACTATCTCTCCAGTGGCCTAAGTGTATACTTATTTTGGAGCCGTTTGCATGAGTGCTTAGGTACATGTATGTATACGTATGTAGGGTTTGTGATATATATATGTGTATATATGTATGGTGCATATGTATTTGTTTGTAATATGTGTGTTCGTGTGAATGGATTTATGAACGTTAGTGTGTATGGTGGACTCATGCATGCACATATTAGCATGCTTCAGTTTATGACCGGCATGGGCAACACAGTGAAACCCCGTCTCTACTAAAATTACAAAAATTAGCTGGGCATGGTGGTGCACGCCTGTAATCCCAGCTACTTGGGAGGCTGAGGCAGGATAATTGCTTGAATCCAGGAGGTGGAGGTTGCAGTGAGTTGAGGTCGTGCCACTGCACTCCAGCCTGGGTGACAGGACAAGACTCTGTCTCAAAAAAAAAAAAAAGCTTCCATCTATACATATACTGTGTATTTCAGTGTTTCAGTGACTGGGGGAGGATTTGACAAGTACTTTACGAAGTGTTAATATCATTATACCTAATAAGAAAGAAAAAAATCCCGACAGCTTGCAATTGGCCCACAGGGTAACCAACTGTCCCGGGTTCCCCAGGACTCTCCCAGTTTTAGCGCTGAAAGTCCTGCATCTTGGGTAAGCCCTTGGTCCCAGATAGACTGGAGTGGTCCCCCTACTGGCCTGGCAACCAACAGCTAGGCTGTCATGTTCTTTGCTGAACATGACAAAATATCACAGAATATTGACATCAGATGAGACTGCTCTGTGACCATGATAGAACAAGGCAAGATCGAGGACACTGTGACACTCAAAATGACCAAGCATCCTTCTCCCTTGATGAACATGAGTGACTACTGCTTTTTTTTTTTTTTTTTTTTTTTTTTAACTGATGACAACTCTAGCCCTGCTCGGATCCTCCTACCTCCTAGATAAAAATTATTACGATGCCCAATCATCAAATTGCCCTTGCTTCCTGACAGTGCTCAACCCAGAACAGATTCTTGCTTCCTTAAATACTCTCCAAAGTCTACTACCCAGCACAATTCCAAACAAGCCCATCCTCACTGCCTCTTACTAAGACATCCCACAGTCCCCCACGGTTTGTGCTCCTTCACTGCAGTGAGTTAAGAAACCTAACTTTGTTCAATTATAGGTGCGCTCCTGGTGCTATTTAGTGACTGGGCTTTATCACTGAGTGGGAGTCTATCAAAATCTCTGATGAGCAGAATGTATCCATTCAACCATCATTTGCTAAACAAACATTTTCTGAGTGGCCAGGTGCAGTGGCCCATGCCTGTAATCCCAGCACTTTGGGGGGCCGAGGCAGGTGGATCACTTGAGATCAGGAGTTTGAGACCAGCCTGGCCAACATGGTGAAACCCTGTCTCTACCAAAAATACAAAATTAGCTGGGCGTGGTGGTGCGCACCTGTAGTCCCAACTATTCGGGAGGCTGAGGCAGGAGAATTGTTTGAATCCGGAAGGTGGAGGTTGCAGTGAGCTAAGATTGTGCCACTTCACTCCAGCCTGGGAGACAGAATGAGACTCTGTCTCAAAAATAACCCCCAAAAGACAAACAAACAAAACACATTTACTGAGCACTTAACTATGTGTCAGGGTGTCAGGCACTATGCTGGGCACTGGGGACAAACCTATGGGAGTTTACAGTTTGGTGACAGAGACAGACTATTAAATAATGACAAAAATAAATATGCAGTTAAAGACCATGCTAAGTGTTGGGATCCATATTTAGTGAGTCACGGGATGTTTAACAACACCTAACCCAGCCCCACTGATCAAAGAAGTACCTCATTCAAATCTGGATTCCCTCAACCCCCACAAAAAACGTCTGGATTCCCCCAATCCTCTAAGAGCCAGCCTTCCAAAGAGCCTCTTGGGTTGTTAAAATTCTACCTGCAGCCGAAGACCTATTTGGAGTTGGAGGCACAGAGAGGCAGAAATTCTCTGTTTCTCCTCTCAGATTTCTTCCTTTAAATGAGTTCATTGGGCCGGTCCTGGTGGCTCACGCTTATAATCCCAGCACTTTGGGAGGCTGAAGTAGGTGGATCACCTGAGGTCAGGAGTTTGAGACCAGCCTGGCCAACATGATGAAACCCCATCTCTACTAAAAATACAAAAAATAAAAATAAAAAATTAGCCAGGTGTAGTGGCAGGCACCTATAATCCCAGCTACTCGGGAGGCTGAGGCAGGAGAATCACTTGAACCCGGGAGGCAGAAGTTGCAGTGAGCTGAGATAGAGCCATTGCACTCCAGCCTGGGTGACAGAGTAAGACTCCGTCTCAAAAAACAAAACAAACAAACAAACCAAAAGAGTTCATTGGAGCCCTGGGTCGTAACTCTTATCCTAGGAGACGTTTAAGGTCTTAGTAGCGGTTGGAGATTGGGAAAGTGGGTCTTTGGTAAAGTAAGCCAAATTGGGAGCCATGTCAGCCTGGTTAACATGGTGAAATCCCGTCTCTGCTGAAAATACAAAAATTAGCCGGGCGTGGTGGCGTGTGCCTGTAATCCCAGCTACTTGGGAGGCTGAGGCAGGAGAATCACTTGAACCCGGGAGGCGGAGGTTGCAGTGAGCCGAGATAGCGCCATTACACTCCAGTTTGGGCAACAAGAGCGAAACTCCGTCTCAGAAAAACAAAAACCAAAACCACCGAACAAGATACAGGCCCTGGGTCAAACTGATGCCTGGAACGCGATGTCGTTTCTCAGAGCCACACGCAGGTGGCATGGGCCACCACAAGATTCCCTGCTCCGGCGCAGCTTGAGGGTGGGGTGGGGCGTGGCCAGGGACGGGTGGGACAGCGCAGCCCAGCCTCCCCGCCTAACAGGTGAGCGGTATCTCTAAGCCGCTGCTACCATGCCAGCCCCAATCAGGGTGCCCTGAACAAAGGCGTCAACTCTCCTGACCAAGCATGAACTTGTGCCGCCCAGATTGGAGGCGTTTGTGGCTTTTAAGTTATCTTGGGGCCACATCTTTATATTCCACCTTTAGTCTGCCCTTGCCTGAACTTATCCATTCTGTGTAGTCTCATAGGCCCTGAAAGTCCTTTTTGAAACAAATAAGTAAACAAACTGAAATGCAAGACTTAAACTGTACCTAATAACAAATATTTTATACTTCTCTAAGACTAAAGACTCGTGAACAAAGTTGAGACAGTAACTTGCTGGGAAGAAAAATATGTGGAACAGCCAAAGCAAAGTATATATAAAATATGAAAAACTCCTACAAATCACCGAAAGTCCAATAGAAAAAAGGATTTGAGGCCGGGTGCGGTGGCTCACGCCTGTAATCCCAGCACTTTGGGGGGCCAAGGCGGGCAGATCATGAGGTCAGGAGATCGAGATCATCCTGGCTAACATGGTGAAACCCCGTCTCTACTAAAAATACAAAAAATTAGCCGGACGTGGTGGCGGGCGCCTGTAGTCCCAGCTACTCGGGAGGCTGAGGCAGAATGACGTGAACGCAGGAGGCGGAACTTGCAGTGAGCTGAGATCTCGCCACTGCACTCCAGCCTGGATGACAGAGCGAGACTCCGTCTCAAAAAAAAAAAAAAAAAAAAAAAAAAAAGAAAGAAAAGAAAAAAGGATTTGAACAAGCAATCTGCAGAAGACATTAAATGGCCAATAAACATAAAAAAACTACTGAATGTCAGCAATAGTCAAATAAAGCATTATTTGCCTATCGGATTAGAAAAAAATTTAAAGAATTGGTGATTGCAGGGGGAAACGGTCTAACTTTTGAGTGGGACTATAAATTTGTATGACTCTTCTGGAAGCAATTTAACAGTAACTGTCTCAAAAAATAAAAAATGAAACAAAAAATAAAAACAAAAACAAAACAGTAACTATCCCAATTTTATTTTTATTTTTGGAGACAGAGTTTCGCTCTGTTGCTCAGGCTGGAGTGCAGGCGCGATTGTGGCTCACTGCGACCTCTGCTTCCCAGATTCAAGCGATTTTCCTGTCTCAGCCTCCTGAGTAGCTGGGATTACAGGTGTGCACCACCACACCCAGCTCTTTTTTTTTTTTTTTTTTTTTTTTTGTATTTTTAGTAGAGACAGGGTTTCACCACGTTGGCCAGGCTGGTCTTGAATTCCTGACTTCAAGTGACCCACCTGCCTTGGCCTCCCAAAGTGCTAGGATTATAGGCGTGAGCCACCATGCCCGGCCAGTTAGCATTCCTAATAGGAAATAACATATTTTACTGTAACTAGTTTTAGCAGAAAATAATTGATTAAGTCTTCTGAAAAATCCCCGAGACAGCCAGAGTTCAGGCTTAGAGCCTCTGCTACCATTAACAATACTCTAACCAGACCACAAGGCTTCTCTACCACAGATCCCACTGCTGCAATTGTCTACACCAACAGTGCTGAGCATTAGGTACCAGACCTCCTTTATGGTTACTCCTGAGAAGCTGTATTGTCAGTATTCTCCAGAGAAACAGACTATAAACACACACACACACACACACACACACACACGTCTATTTATACAAATGTATACATGTATAAAGAGATGTGTTATGGGAATTGGCTCATGCAACTATGGAGGCTGAGAAGTGCCACCATCTGTCATCTATGAGCTGGCAAACCGGGAAGGTGAGAGCTAAACTCTGACCTTTTTCCTCACTTGCCCAGATTCTTATCTAAGGGACCTGAGGAGTTATGCCCTACAAACCATAAAATCTCATCAGATGGGTTTTATTTAACCCTACGTAATGTAGTATGCTTTCCAATGTGACTGTGGCAAAATATCACATAACAGAAATAGAAGGAAATCAAAATATTTTATGTGAAAATATGTTTCTTTGCTTTTTTTTTTTTTTTTGACAGAATCTTACTTTGTCTCCCAGGGTGGAGTGCAGTGGCTCTGTCTGGGCTCACTGCAACCTCTGCCTCCTGGGTTCAAGCAATTCTTCTGCCTCAGCCTCCCGAGTAGCTAGGACTACAGGCATGCGCCACCACACCCAAGTAATTTTTGTATTTTTAGTAGAGACAGCGTTTCACCATGTTGGCCAGGCTGGTCTCGAACTCCTGACCTCAAATGATCTGCCTCCCTTGGCCTCCCAAAGTGCTGGGATTACAGGCGTGAACCACGGCGTCCAGCCTATCCCATATGTATTGACTGATGTTTTACATCTCCCTAAAATTTATAAAATCAAGTTGTAACCCAACTACTTTGGACACATGTTGGGAGGAACTCTTGAGACTGTGCCTTAGGCCTTGGTCACTCATACTTGACTCAGAATAAATCTCCTTAAATATTTTATAGCATTTGATTCTTTTCATTGACCAAAGCCAGCGTGTAATTTAGTTTGAACCCCAAGGCCTGGGAACCAGGAGACCTGATGATGTAACTTCCAGTCCAAGTAGGGATGCCTGATGAGAGGGGGTGGATGTTGGGAGGCTCTGGTGTAAGTCCAAGAGTCTGGCAGGACTGAGAACTGGGAACTCTGATATCCCAGGGCAGGAGAAGATGGATGTCCCAGTTCAAGAAGAGAGAAAGAGAATTTGCTGTTTGTGATATTGTGAAATATATATTTGGTTTTGTCCCTGTTTCCTGGCCCACAGCTTCTAAAACCCTTGCAATCTCCACAGTGATAACAGGATCTTCTGTGTCCTAATGAGGTGGCTGACGACTCCCAGGTAGCTTCAGGATAGGGGCTGGTCACCAGAAAAACCAAGGCATGATTAGAGGGTTGGAACTTTCAGTCCCACCCCCAACCTCTCAGGAGTGGAGATGGGTTAAAGCTTGAGTTGGTCACCAATGGCCATGATTTAATCAATTATGCTTATACAATGAAGCTTCCATAAAAACCCAAAAGGAATTGGTTTGGAGAGCTTCCAAATAGCTGAACACGTGAAGGTGCTTGGAGGGTAGTGGGCCTGGAGACAGCATGAAAGCTCCGTGCTCTTCCCTCATGCCTTGCCCTATGCATCTCTTCCATGTGGCTGCTCATCTGTATGCTTTGTGAATCCCTTTTTATTTAACTTAATTTAATTTTAATTTTATTTTATTGAGGCAGGGCCTTGCTCTGTTGCCCAGGCTGGAGTGCAGTGGTATGATCTTGACTCACTGCATCCCTAACCTCCTGGCCTCAAGTGATCCTTCCACCTCAGCCTCATGGGTAGCTGGAACCACAGGTGTGTGCCTCTATGCCTGGCTACTTTTTAAATTTTTTGTAGAGATGGGGTTTTGCCATATTGCCCAGGGTGGTTTTAAACCCCTGAGACTGGTCTGATCCTCCTGCCTTGGCCTCCCAAAGTTCTGAGATTCCAGGCATGAGCCATTGCACCTGGCTGTGATATTCTTTAGAGTAAATGGGTATCCAATGATGACTACTTAAATAAATAAATAAGTAAATAAATGGGCAATTGTAAGTATTTTCCTGAGCTCTGTGAGAGCTATCTTATCAAATTAATTGAACCTGAGGAGGAGATGGTAGAAACCCCAGTTTATATCTGATTGGTCAGATGTTGTTGTTGTTTTGTTTTGTTTTGTTACACCTTTACTCTGCCCTGTTGTTCTACTCAAGGCCTCAACAGATTGGATGACACTCACACTGGTGAGGGCAATCTTGTTTACTCAGTCTGCTGATTCAAATGCTAATCTCTTCTAGAAACACCATTACAAACACATCCAGAAATAATGTTTTATTAGCTCTCTGGGCATCCCTTAGTCCAATCAACTTAACACATAAAGTTAATCATCACTGAAGCCAACTGTCTCTGTAGCTGCAGTTTCTGATGAATGACACATGGTTCCTGTGTCTTCATGTTGCCCTCTTTTTAAAGTCTTGTATGGTTATTTCTAATAGTAGAGGCTCCACACAAGCTAGAAGACCTAGAAGACATGGATAAATTTCTGGACACATATACCCTCCTAAGACTGAACCAGGAAAAATTGATTCCCTGAACAGACCAATAATGAGCTCTGAAATTAATCAGTCATAAATAGCCTACCAACCAAAAGAAGCCCAGGACCTGACGGATTCACAGCTGAATCCTACCAGCTGTACAAAGAAGAGCTGGTACCGCCGGGCGTGGTGGCTCACGCCTGTAATCCCAGCTCTCAGGGAGGCAGAGGGGGGAGGATAGCTTGAGCCCAGGAGTTCGAGACCTCCCTGGGTAATATAGCGAGACCCCGTTCTCCACAAAAAGGAAAAAAAAGAAAAGAAAAAAAAAGAAGAGCTGGTACAATTCCTATCGAAACTATTCCAAAAAACTGAGGAAGAGGGATTTCTCCCCAAATCATCCTATGAGGCGAGCCACCATCATCCTGATACCAAAACCTGACAGAGACACAACAACAACAAAAAGAAAGCTTTAGGCCAATATCCTTGAATACTGATGCCAAATTTCTCAACAAAATACTTGCAAATCAGATCCAGCAGCATATCGAAAAGCTAATCCATCACGATCAAGTAAGCTTCATCCCTGGGATACAAGATTGGTTCAGCATCATAAGAAAATCAATAAATACGATTCATCACATAAACAGAACTAAAGACAAAAACCAATCTATATGTTTGTTTTTGTACCAGTTCCATGCCATTTTGGTTACTGTAGCCCTGTAGTATAGTTTTAAGTCAGGTAACGTGATGCCTCTAACTTTGTTCTTTTCACTTAGAATTGCCTTGGCTATCAGGATCTTTTTTTGGTTCCCCATGAATTTTAAGATACTTTTTTCTAGTTCTGTGAAGAAGGTCATTGGTAGTTTGATAGGAATAGCATTGAATCTGTAATTGCTTTGGGAAGTATGCCCATTTTAATGATATTGATTCTTCCTATGCATAAGCATGAAATGTTTTTCCATGCAGATATGCAGATATCTGCCAGGTGCAGAACTAGCTAGGCATATGCAGAAGATTGAAACTGGACCCCTTCCTTACACCATAAGCAAAAACAAACTCAAGATGAATTAAAGCCCTAAACCCCGGAAGACTACCCAAGCAATACCATTCTGGACATAGAAACAGGCAAAGAGTTCATGATGAAAACACCAAAAGCAATTGCAACAAGAGCAAAAATTGACAAATGGAATCTAATTGAACTTAAGAGCTTCTGCACAGCAAAAGAAACTATCAATAGAGTAAACAAACAACCCACAGAATGGGAGAAAATATTAACAAACTATGCATGTGACAAAGGTCTAATATCCAGCATCTATAAAGAACTTAAAACAAATTTACAAAAAAAACCCCAAACAACTCCATTAAAAAGTGGGCAAAGGACATGAATAGACACTTTTCAAAAGAAGACATACATGCGACCAACGAGCATATGAAGAAAACCTCAATATCACTGATCATTAGAGAAATGTAAATGAAAACCGCAGTGAGATACCATCTCACACCAGTCAGAATGGCTATTATTAAAAAGTCAAAAAATAACAGATGCTGGTGAAGTGTCGGAGAAAAGGGAACACTTATACACTCTTAATGGGAGTGTAAATTAGTTCAACCTTTATGGAAAGCAGTGTGGTGATTCCTCAAAGTGCTAAAAACGGAATTACTATTTGACCCAGCAATCCCATTACTAGGCATATACCCGGAGGAATAGAAGTCATTCTACCATAAAGACACATGCACGAGAATGTTCACTGAAGCACTGTTCACAATAGCAAAGACATGGAATCAACCTGAATGCCCATCAGTGACAGACTGGATAAAGGAAACATGGTGTATATATACTATGGAATACTATGCAGCCATAACAAGAATGAGATCATGTCTTTTGTGGGAACATGGATGGAGCTGGAGGCCATTATCCTTAGCAAACTAATGCAGGAACAGAAAACCAAATGCACATGTTTTCACTTGTAAGTGAGAGCTAAATGATGAGAACTTATGGACACAAAGAGGGGAACAACAGACACTAAGGCCTACTTGAGGGTGGAGGATGGGGGTAGGGAGGGAATCAGAAAAAATAACTATTGGGTGCAAGGCTTAGTACCTGTGTGACAAAATAATCTGTACAACAAACTCATGTGACATATTGTTACCTATATAACAACTCCTCGTTACCTATATAACAAGCTTGCACATGTACCCTTGAACCTAAATAAAAGTTAAAAAAATAGTATAGAGCCTCAGTCACATGCCTGAGTTCTAGCAGCAAGGGAACACAAATTCTAGCTCCTCTCTTGGTAAGATGGAACTGTATAATGTAAGGAATGCCCCCCAAATAGGAAAGCTATTCAAAAGATCCAAGTTTTCCCCAAACAGAAAATCTATTCAAAAGATACACAAACCATGATGCATGTTCACTGCACTCCTCCCCTTGGCTGCCCAACATTTGCTTTCATATTTAAATTCCCAAGACAATAACAACAAACTCTTCTAACTCATAATTTATTTATCCTGTGTACAAATGAAAATGAACTTACTCATCCCCACAAAGGAGGACATTCGAAAGCCCCATGACTTACTGCATCCAGCTCCAAGACTAGGATCTCTTGGTAATGTCCCATTTTCTTTTAATTCTGTCATAGTCCTGCCTTGGTATTCTGCAAATAGATTGTAAAGTTAACCAACGCAAAATAAATATTTTTATAAAATAGGGGAAAATTCATAAAAAATGTCAACACAGCAAAGAAGAAAATATGGGCGCATACTATAGTCCTCATTTGTGCAACTGGTCACTAGGCCAGAGTTGATGTTTGTAATTTCCTCCTTCCACTACTCATTCCATGCTCTCTTAGCTCACAACCAGCAGCTCAGCCCAGCAACTCAGCCCAGCAGCTCTTCATCTGGTGGTGTGACCCAAACCTTTATTTCTGAAGGATCGGGGCCCTTGGTGTCCTTATGAGTTTGCTTTCTATTAACTTTTAACCCCCAAACATGATAGTATTAGGAGCCATCTGCAAGATACTCCTCTAGATTCTAAGTAGCTCTTTTTTTGCTCCCATTGTACAGCAGCAACCCTATTTCTTCTATTTCACATTTTTGAAAATCAGGATCGATAATCAATAATGATCCAATCTTTTGCTCTCATCTTTTTCCTGATGATTCAATGGTAGAAAAGCCCAAAAAGTCTAGGAGACAGTGTCAACTTCCAGTTCAATGGAACCGTTCTTGTGTTCCCTGGTGGAAGCATGGGAACATGCTTTCTTCCTCTTTTTTTCAGTATTCTTTTTCTGACTTCTTAATTTAAGACCTATCTTATTATCAACTCCCTGCTTTTCTAATATAGGCATTTAAAGCTGTAAATTTCCTCTAGAGGACCATGTTGGCTTCATCCCACATGTTTTAAAAAATCTGGTAAAATTTGTTGAGCTTCGATAGACCATGGACCAGAATATGATCTATCTGGGTGGACATTCTAGTTGCATTTGAAAAGAATGTGTATTTTGCAGTTGCTGTAAGTAGCATTTCATAAATGTCAATTAGGTCAAGTTTGTTGTTAGAATTGTTCAAATCATCTATATGTTTTCTGGTTTATTATCTACTTGATCCATCAATTATTGAGAGAGGTATAAAAATATCCAACTATGGTTGTGAATTTTGCTTATTTCTCCCTTTAGTTCTGTCAGTTTTTCTTCATATATATACTTTTTGGTTTTTTATTTTTTTTTTAGACAGAGTCTTGGTCTGCAGTGGCATAATCTCAGCTCACTGCAACCTCCGCCTCCTGAGTTCAAGCAATTCTCCTGCCTCAGCCTCTCGAGTAGCTAGGACTACAGGCAAGCATCACCAGGCCTGGCTAATTTTTGTATTTTTAGTAGAGACGAGGTTTCATCATATTAGCCGGCCTGGTCTTGAACTCCTGACCTCAAGTCGTTGGCCTGCCCCACTGTGCCTGGCCTTTTCATATATTTTGAATCTTTGTTATAGGTGCAAACATGTTTAACATTGGTATAGCTTTCTGAAGGATTGACTGTTTTGTCGTTATGGTCATTTCCCTTTTTATTTCTGGTAATACTCATTGCCTTTTCTTTTATAAAATAATTGAAATCAGGTGTGGTGGCTCATGTCTGTAATCCCATCACTTTGGGACCAGCTCAGATTGGTCCAGGAGTTCAAAACCAGCCTGAGCAACATAGCAAGACCCTGTCTCAATTATTTTATTTATTTATTTATTTACTTTAAAATATATATATATTGTAGAGACAGGGTCTCACTCTGCCTCCCAGGCTGGTCTTCAAATCCTGACCTCAAGCAACCCTTCTACCTCAGCCTCCCAAAATGTTGGGATTACAGGTGCGAACCACTGTGTCTGGCCAATACTCCTTGTCTTGAAGTCTGCCTTACCTGATATTAAAATAGTTACACTAGCTTTCTTATGCTTCCAGTTAGCTGTTATATCCTTTTTCCATCCTTTTACTTTCAATTGATCTGTGTCTTTACATTTAAAGTACATCTCTTATAGATAACAAATAGTTGGGTATTTTTCCCCCAGTCTGTAAATTTCTTGCCTTTTAATTGAATGGTTTAGTCCATTTATACTTAATGTAATTATTGAAATGGTTGTATTTACCTTTAACATCTTGCAATTTGTTTTTTATTTATCCCATCTATTTGTACATCAATTCTCCTTCCTTTCCTTTTTTAGGTTAACTGATTATATTTTTAGTACTCTATTTTATTTATTTCCTCTATTGGCTTTTTAGTTATGCCTCTTTGTTTTTATTTTTAGTGGTTGTGCTAGTTATTAAAATATGCAGCCTATGTAGAATTACAATAATATAATTCTGTTTACTTCTCTTTCTTCTGTAACACTGTTGTCATATATCTTATTTATATATACATTGTAAACCCCAAAATACAATGTTATTTTTTGTTTAACATTATGCTAGGTGAATGAAGCCAGTCACAAAAGACCACAAGTTGTATGATTCCATTTTTATGAGATGCACAGAATAGGAAAATCTATAGCAACAGAAAATAGTTCAGTGGTTGCCTAGAGCTGTGGAGGAGATGTTGGGGGAAAGGGGAGTTGATTACCAACAAGTACAGGTTTTGTTTTGTTTGTTTGTTTGTTTTGGTGGGTGTCTTAGCTCTGGCTGCTATAACAAAATACCATAGACTGGGTGGCTTAAATAACAGAAACTTATTTTCTCAGTTTTGGCGGCTGAAAGTTCAAGATCAGGGTGCCAGCATGGTTAAATTCTGGTGAGGGCTCTCTTCCTGGCTTGAAGATGGCCATTTTCTTTCTTTCCTTCCTTTTTTTTTTATCCCCCATGACACAGCTCTAGGAGGCCCTGAGAACATGTGCCCCATGGCCACTTTCACACTGTGTCTTTGCATAGTGGAAAAAGAGCAAGAACAAGCTCTCCAGTGTCTCTTCTTATAAGGCACTAATCCTATCCTGATGCTTCTACCCTCATGAGCTCATCTAAACCTAATTACCTGTCAAAGACTCCATCTCCACATATAGTAGTCCGCCCTTATTTGCAGACCCCCAGGGCATGATTGAAACCACAGATAGTATTAAACCATATGTATACTACATTTTTCTTATACTTATGAGAACATTTAATTTATAAATTAGGCACAGTAAGATATTAACAAAAATAACTAATAATAAAATTAAACAATTATAACAATATGCCAGCATCACTACTCTTGCAGTTTGTGGAGCCATTATTCAGTAAAATAAGGGTTACCTGAACACAAGCACCGTGATTTTACAGCAGCCTATCTGATAACCAAGATGGCTAAGTGACTAATGGGCAGGTAGCATACACAGCATTGATATGCTGGACAAGGAATGAGTCATGTCCCAGGTGGGATGGAGCAGGATGGCGTGAGATTTCATCGCCACCGTGTCCGGCTAGTTTAGAATGGTACTCAATTTAAAACTTATGAATTCTTCGAGATGAGCTTGGGCAACATGGCATAACACTGTGTCTACAAATAATACAAAAAATTAGCTGGGTGTGGTGGCATGTGCCTGTAGTCCCAGCTACCTGGGAGGCTGAGGATCACCTGAGCCCAGGAGATTGAGGCTGTGGTGACCCATGATCATGCCACTCTACTCCAGTCTGGGCGACAGACTGAGATCCTGTTTCAAAACAAAACAAAACAAAACAAAACAAAAACCTTATGAATTGTTTATGTCTGGAATTCTCCATGTAATATTTTCAGCCATGGTTAACTATGGGTAACTAAAACTGCAGAAAGTAAAACTACTTTCTGTGCCATTACACTGTAAGAGGAAACTACTGTACCATGATACTGAGGGTTAGGGCTTCAACATACAAATTTCAGGGGAACACAATTTAGTTCATAGCAGTGGGTGATGAAAATGTTCTCAAATTGATTGTGATGATGGTTGCACAACTATGTGAAAATACTAAAAACCATTTAATTGTACATTTAAATAGGGAAACTATAGGGTGTGTGAGTTATAGCTCAACAAAGCTGTTATTTTTTTTTTTTAAATAGTTATACTTTACAAAAATTGTGAAAAGAGACCACTGCTCCGGAGGCCATCACCATGCAGAGCCGGGGCAGAAGCCGCGCTTGAGAGGTAGGAGGAGGAGGGGAGATAGGAATAGATTCCCACATGGCGGTTACCCTGTGTATAAGAGTGTGAGGGCTGGGAGAGATGGCTCAAGCCTGTAATCCCAGCATTTTGGGAGGCCAAGGTGGGAGGATCCCTTGAGCTCAGGAGTTTGAGGCTGTAGTGAACTGTGACTATGCCGCTGCACTCCAGCCTGGGCAACAGAGGGAGATTTTGTCCAAAAAAAAAAAAAAAAAATGGTGTGTGTCTCACTGCACCTTCAATGGCATTGAGTAGATTGTCAGTATTTAAACAGACCCTATCATGCATGAATACAAGCTAATGGTCCTTGGTTCAGGAGGTGTCGGGAAGTCTACTCTGACAGTTTAGTTGATTCAGGGAATTTTTGTTGAAAAATATGACCCAATGATGGAAGATTCCTGCAGAAAGCAAACTGAAGCAGATTGCCAACAGTACATGCTCAAAATCTTGGATATAGCAGGGACAGAGCAACTTAGAGCAATGAGGGATTTGTGTATGAAGAATAGCCAACGGTTTGCATTAGTATATTCTTTTTTTTTTTTTTTTTTTTTTAAAGACAGGTCTCACTTTGTTGCCCAGGCTGGAGTGCAGTGGTGCCATTACAGCTCACTGTAGTATCTACCTCCCTAGCTCACACAATCCTCCCACCTCAGCCTCTCAAATAGCTGGGATTACAGGAGTGCACCACCATGTCCGGCTAGTTCTTTATTTTTTGTAGAGAAGGAGTCTCACTATATTGCCTAGGCTGGTCTCACACTCTTGGGCTCAAGTGATCTTCCCACCTTGGCCTCTGAAAGCATTAGGATTACAGGTGTGAGCCACCGTGCCTGGCCTGCACTAGTATATTCTTTTTTTTTTTGAGACGGAATCTCGCTCTGTCACCCAGGCTGGAGTGCAGTGGCGCAATCTGGGCTCACTACAAGCTCCGCCTTCCAGATTCACGCTATTCTCCTGCCTCAGCCTCCCAAGTAGTTGGGACTACAGGCACCTGCCACCATGCCCAGCTAATATTTTGTATTTTTAGTGCAGACGGGGTTTCACCGTGTTAGCCAGGATGGTTGCGATCTCCTGACCTCATGATCTGCCCGCCTCAGAGTTCCAAAGTGCTGGGAATATAGGCGTGAGCCATCGTGTCTGGCCGCACTAGTATATTCTCAAACAGCTCAGTCCATGTTTAATGACTTGCAGGACCTGAAGGAATAGATTTTATAGGTCAAGGACACAGAGGATGTTCAATGACTTTGGTTGGGAATAAATGTGACCTGGAGATGAGTGAGTAGTTGGCAAAGAACAGGCAGACAGTGGTATAATTGTGCCTTTTTAGAATCTTTTGCAAGGTCAAAGTTAAACTTTTTCTTTTTTTTTTTTAAATACAGAGTCTCACTCTGTCGCCCAGGCTGGAGTGCAGTGGCACCATCTCGGCTGAGTGCAATCTCCGCCTCCCAGGCTCAAGTGAGGTTCAAGCAATTCTCATGCATCAGCCTCTCGAGTAGCTGGGATTACAGGTGCCCACCACCACACCTGGCTAATTTTTGTATTTTTAGTAAAGACAGGGTTTCACCATGTTGGCCAGGCTGGCCTGGAACTCCTGGCCTCCAGTGACCTACCTGCCTTGGCCACCTAAAGCGCTGGGATTACAGGCGTGAGCTATCATGTCTGGCTCAAAGTTAAACTTTAATGAGATATTTTGTGACCTGGTCACAGATAAATAGAAAAACACCAGTGGAAAAGAAGAAGCTTAAAAAGAAATCATGTTTGCTGCTCCAGGTCCATGGTCAGCAGCAGCTCTGAGCCAGATTACAGGAATGAACTTGTTGCCTCCTTGGAAAGTGCCAGCATTCCAGACTTCAAAACATCAATCTGAGGAAGCTTCTCCTGTTTTATATATTATGTGAAGAAATTTAGGTCTTATATTGGTTTGCAGAAGTTCCATGAAGAAAAAAATGTTCTGTGTGTATTTCTTGGAAAATAAGACAATATTTTTCCTTTGCAATAGCAGTTATAACACATGTGAAAATAAATATACTTGACTCTAATATGAGTATAGTAAAGAGCATGGATGCACTTCAAATGGTAGATATTGCTACTATAATTAAAGTGTTTCATATTGACCTTTTTTTTTTTTATCATGATTCATCCCTGTCAAGCACTAAAAAGTTGTACCATTATGTTTTATATCTGTTATGATATAAATGATGAATTTTCCCCTCAAACTCATTGCAGTGATAACTTTTTTGAGTCACTGACTTCACTTTATATTTTAAGTTTTATGAAATACCATCTGTGATTATATTCAAATTAAAATTGTTTTCATATAAGGCTTTGGAAAAAATGGTCTTTTATAGGAAGAAAACTGGGATAATTGATTTCTATGGCTTTCAAAGCTAAAACATAATATACCAAACAAACTCTAATATTGCTTCTTGTGTTTTACTTTCAGATTAAATTACTGCTTTTATGGATAACTGAATTTTAATATATTAAAAAGAGATTAAGAAAAGAAAAAATAATTTCTGTATTTGCCTACAAATTTGCCATTTCCAAAGTCTTTCATTTATTTTTGTAGATCTGAATAATGTAGTATAATTTATCTTCAGTGTGAATAACTTTACCACTTCTTGAGGTGCAGTCTCCAAGTGACAAATTATCTCAGTTTTTAACTGAAAATGTCACTATGTCACCTTCATTGTTAAAAGATAATTTTGTTGGATATATAATTTTGGGTTGACAGTTTTTTCCCCACTTTTAGCACTTTAAAAATGTAGTTCCAAGCTGGGTATGGTGGAGCATGCCTGTAGTCCCAGCTACTTAGGAGGCTGAGGCAGTAGGATCACTTGAGCCCAGGAGTTCAAGGCTGTAGTACACTATGATTGTGTCTGTGAATAGCCACTGTACTCCAGCCTGGGTAACATAATAAGACCCTCTCTCTTGAAAAAAAAAAAAAAATTAGTTCCATTGTTTGCTGGCCTTAATTATTACTTATGAGATGTCAACCATCTTTTATATCATTTTCCCCTAGTACATAAAGTGTCTCTTGGCTGGGCACGGTGGCTCACGCCTATAATTCCAGCACTTTGGGAGGCTGAGACAGGTGGATCACCTGAGGCCAGTTCAAGACCAGCCTGGCCAACATGGAGAAACTCTGTCTCCACTAAAGATACAAAAAATTAGCCAGACATGGTGGTGGGCACCTGTAATCCCATCTACAAGGGAGGCTGAGACAGGAGAATTGCTTGAACTCACGAGGTAGAGGCTGCAGTGAGCTGAGATTACACCATTGTACTCTAGCCTGGGCAGCAAGATCGAAATTCCATCTCAAATAAATAAATAAATAAATAAAGTGTCTCTCTTTTTTTGTTGCCTTTCCGCACTTTACTTTTCCCAACATCTTAGTGTGAAAATTTTCAAATATAAAAAGAAGTTGAAATAATGGAACAGTGAATATATGATACGTATCCATCTAGATTCTACTTTTTACTATATTTGCTTTAACACACATCTATTCACCCTTTACTCCATTTTATTCTTTGGATGCAAATCAAAGTTGTACATCCAGTGGTGTGCTGATAAACATTTAACAAGTGGATCCCTGAAAAAAAAGTCTTGTTTTGTAGTATTCGCCAATTACTATTGTGTAAATACTCCCATTGTGTCTGATTCCAAGCTATCAATGTGATACCACTGAATACAGAGCTGGGAAGAGATGCTCAATAGCACACCATTTTGAAGGCTATTCATATGCAAAAGAATGAAGTTGGACCATTTTATACCATATACAAAAATTAACTCAAAGTGTGTCAAAGACCTAAGTAAGTGTAAGGTCTAAAACAATACAATTGCTAGAAGTACACATAGGGCAAAAGCTTCATGACATTAGATTTAACAATGATTTCTTGGATATGATACCAAAGAGACAGGCAGCAAAAGAAAAAATAGACAAATCAAACTTAAATAAAATTAAAATAGGCCAGGCACAGTGGCTCACACCTGTAATCCTAGCACTTTGGGAGGCTAAAGCAGGCAGATAGTCCATCAACTCAAGAGGTTGTGACCAGCTTGGGTAACATGGTGAAACTCTGTCTACAAAAAACACAAAAAATTAGCTGGGTGTGGTGGCACATGCCTGTAGTCCCAGTTACTCAGGAGGCTGAGGTGGGAGGATCACCAGAGCCTGGGAAGTTGAGGCTGCAGTTAGCTGTGGTTGTGCCACCGCACTCCAGCCTGGGCAACAGAGACCCAGTCTCAAAAAAATACATCAATAAATAAAGCAAAATAAAAATAAAAAATAAAAATAAAAGCATTTTGTGCATCAAAGACACTGTCAACAGAGTAAGAGGCAACCCACGGAATGGGAGAAAGTGTTTGCAAATCAAATACCTGATAAAAAATTAATACCTAGGCCTGGCACAGTGGCTCATGCCTATAATCCCAGCACTTTGGGAGGTCGAGGGGGGTGGATCACTTGAAGTGAGGAGTTCAAGACCAGTCTGGCCAACATGGTGAAACCCCATCTCCACCAAAAATATAAAAATTAGCCGGGAGTGGTGGCACATGCCAGTAATCTTAGCTACTTGGGAGGCTGAGGAAGGAGAATTGCTCGAACCTGGGAGACGGAGGTTGGAGTGAGCTGAGATTGCACCACTGCCCTCCAGCCTGGGTGACAGAGTCTTGCTCTGTTTCAAAATAATGATAATAATAATAATAATAATAATAATAATAATATCTAGAATATATAGAGAACTCCTGAAACACAGCAATAAAAAATCAAACAACCTGACTTAAAAATGGGCAAAGGATTTAAGTAGACATTTCTCCAAAGAAGATATACAAGCAGCCAATAAGCACACGAAAATCTGCTCAACATTACTAGTTATTGGAGAAATGCAAATCAAAACTATGAGAGATCACTGTGAAAGAAAAAAATCAGGCTTAAAAGTTAGTTTTATTCAGAGTCTCACTGAGGATTGCAACCGGGAGAGTCAGAGAGTTTTTGTCAGACCACTTCAAAGCAGCGTTTCAGCCCACAGCCTAAATATATCAGGTAGGGAGGCTCTGCCTGTGCTCAGAAGTTACATCAAATGTGCTCAGAAGTTACGTTACAGCAAAATCTCACCAAAGTTTGACATAATCATTAATCCTGTTTGACACTATCATATGTACAAGAAAAGGCAAGGGCTAGGATCTCTGAACTTACTTTTTCTAAAAATGCAGTGATTCAGGGAAGAGATGTGGGAGCCTGGGCTCTGTTCTGCTTGTCGTCTTCGAGGTGTTCTTCCAGAGGGCCGCGCTCAGTCGCTGGGTCAAAGGTTTCTGAAGTTGGGCTGACAAGCAGAAGGAGAAATCATGGCTTCTCAAGGCAGGAGCTGATCAGAGGCAAACATTTGCCACTTTGTCTCACACCATCTTATGCCCATTAGGATGACTGCTATTTAAAAAACAGAAAATAAGCTGGGCATGGTGGCTCACACCTGTAATCCCAGTATTTTCGGAGGCTGAGGCTGGTGGATCACTAGATCAGGAGTTTGAGACCAGCCTGGCCAATATGGTGAAACTCTGTCTCTATTAAAAAGACAAAAATTAGATGGGCGTGGTGGCGTGTGCCTGTAGTCCCAGCTACTGGAGAGGCTGAGGCAGAAGAATCACTTGAACCCGAAGCAGAGGTTGCAGTGAGCCGAGATTGTACCACTGCACTCCAGCCTGGGCAAAAGAGAGAGACTCTGTCTCAAAAAAAGAAAGAAAGAAAGAAAGAAAGAAAGAAAGAAAGAAAGAAAGAAAGAAAGAAAGAAAGGAAGAAAGGAAGGAAGGAAGGAAGGAAGGAAGGAGAAAAGAAAAGAAAAGAAAAAAGAAAAGGAAAAGAAAAGAAAAGAAAGGAAAAGAAAAGAAAAGAAAAGAAAAGAACGAACAGAAAATAGGCTGGGCATGGTGGCTCACACCTGTAATTCCAGCACTTTGGGAGGCCGAGGCAGCAGATCACTTGAGGCCAGGAATTCAAGACCAGTCTGGTCAAAATGGTGAAACCCTGTCTCTACTAAAAATACAAATATCAGCTGAGTGTGGTGGCAGGTGCCTATAATCCCAGCTACTTGGGAGGCTGAGGCAGGAAAATTAGAGAATCGCCTGAACCCCTGAACCCGGGAGGTGGAGGTTGCAGTGAGCTGAGATAGTGCCACTGCACTCCAGCCTGGGTTACAGAGCAAGATACTGTCTCAAAAAAAAAAAAAAAAAAAAAAAAAAAAAAAAAAAAAAAAAAAAGAGAGAGAGAGAGAGAAAGAAAGAAAAAGAAAATAACGAGTGTGTAATGAGTGTTAGCAAGGATGTGGAGAAATTAGAGCCCTTCTGTACTGCTGGTGGGAACATAAAATGGTGCAGCTGCTGTGGAAAACAGTATGGTGGTTCCTCAAAAAATTAAAAATGTACTCAGGAGGTTGAGGCAGGAGGATCACTTGAGGCCAGGAGTTGGAGGCTGCAGTGAACTATGATTGTTCCACTGAGCACCAGCCTAAACCACAGAGCAAGACTCCATCTCAAAAAAGAAAAAGTTTAAAAATAGAATTACCATATTTTCTAGCCATTTCACTTCTGGGTTTTCATCAGAATAACTGAAAGCAGGGTTTCAAAGAGATACTTGTATACCCGTGTTCATAGCAGCATTACTCACACTAGCTAAAACATGGAAGAAAGTCCATAGGTAGATGAATGGATAAGCAAAATGTGATATATCCATACAATGCAATATTAGCCTTAAAAAGGAAGGAAATTCTGCAATATGCTACGATAAGAATGAATCTTGAAGATACTACGCAGAGTGAAATAAGTCAGTCAATCACAAAAGGACAAATACTGTATTATTCCACTTATATGAGGTACTTAGACTAGTCAAAATCATAGAGACAAAAAGTAGAATGGTGATTGCCAGGGGCCGTGGGAGAGGGGAATGGAAAGTTACTGTTTAATGCTTATAGAATTTCAGTTTTACAAATTGAGTAGAATTATAGAGATGGATAGTGGTGATGGTTGCACAACATTATGAATGTGTATAATACCACTGAGCTGTACACTTAAACATACTTAAGATGGTAAATTTTATGTTATGCATAATTTACTGTAATAAAAATTAAAATAAAATAGTATACCCTAATAATAGTATTCTCACAGTACAGATACAATTGATAGATGTAAATAACCTCAAAATCACAGATTAGGATGGGCACGGTGGCTCACACCTATAATCCCAGCAGTACTTTGGGAGACTGAGGCAGGAGGATCACTTGAACCTAGGAGTTGGACACCAGCCTGGGCAACATAGTGAGACCCTGTCTCTATAAAAAATATTTTAAAATTAGCTGAGTGTGGTGGCATGCTTTTAGTCCCAGCTACTTGGGAGGCTGAGGTGGGAGGCTTGTTTGACCCTGGGAGATTGAGGCTGCACTTAGCCATGGTTGTGCCACTGCACTCCAGCCTGGGTGACAAAGAGAGAACTTGTCTCAAAAAAAAGCATAGATGATAGTAAAATATCATAAAATAATTAAGAAGTGGTGATTTTGAGTATTCATTACCTTTGTTTTTAATATTATTTTTAGATGTGTGTAATTTAATTTTTAATAATAGCTCCAGTTAATAACCGGCCCTTTATAAAAAATGTTTGCTAACCCCTTCTATAGAGTTTCTACATTGGAAGTTTTGAAAGTTTTCTGTTTTTGACTTCTGACCTAATTGTGCTATAGTTAGATAATATTATCCGTACACTTTTTTTTTTTTTTTTTTTTTGAGACGGAGTCTCACTCCGTCGCCCAGGCTGGAGTGCGGTGGCCGGATCTCAGCTCACTGCAAGCTCCGCCTCCCGGGTTTACGCCATTCTCCTGGCTCAGCCTCCGGGTAGCTGGGACTACAGGTGCCGGACACCGCGCCCGGCTAGTTTTTTGTATTTTTTTTAGTAGAGACGGGGTTTCACCGCGTTAGCCAGGATGGTCTCGACCTCCTGACCTCGTGATCCGCCCGTCTCGGCCTCCCAAAGTGCTGGGATTACAGGCTTGAGCCACCGCGCCCGGCCTGGTGTACTATTGATTTTTTAAATTGTTGAGGTGAACTTTGTTGCCTCATACATGGCCAATTGTCATAAATTATCCATATATACTTAAGAAAAATATGTACTTTTGAATTTTTTATAGTGTTCTAGATATAATGTATATGAAATCAAGTTTAAGTTGCTCACATTTTTCATTTTTTTGTGAATTTTATATTTGCTTGATCTATAACTTACTGAGAAATGTGTGGTAAAGTCTCCTATAAGGATGGAAATTAATCTGTGTCAAATATCCTTGTTTGTCAGTTTGTCCTTATAGTTGTATTTGCTTGTCATATATTTTTCTGTCCTTCAAGTTCAAGCTGAAGATGTGTTTACATCATAGACATTTAAATACCCAAATATTCTGAAAAGCTTAAAAAAAGGTAGTTTCCTGTCCACCCCGTTTCACTCCCTTAGTTACCTTCCTCAACATCAGCCATTTCCAACCCTTTCCACCATTTATTTTGACACGTATATTATCTTTGTTTCTAATTGTGTATGTGTGTGTGTGTGTGTGTGTATATATATACACACACATATATATATATATATACACACACACACCCACTTCACGTTGGAGCAGTGTGACTCATGAGGCACGTGGACATAATTGAGGGTTATAGTAACCATGCCCTCTGCTGGTGAGTGTGATCCACAAAAAGGAAGTAAATCGACTGGGTGCGTTGGCTCACGCCTGTAATCCCAGCACTTTGGGAGGATGAGGCAGGCGGATCACGAGGTCAAGAGATGGGAGACCATCCTGGCCAACATGGTGAAACCTCGTTTCTACCAAAAGTACAAAAATTAGCGGGGCGTGGTAGTGCACCTGTAATCCCAGCTACTCAGGAGACTGAGGCAGGAGAATCACTCGAGCCTGGGAGGTGGAGGTTGCAGTGAGTTGAGATTGCACCACTGCACTCCAGCCTGGGCAACAGAGTGAGACTCTGTCTCAAAAAAAAAAAAAAAAAAAAAAAAAAGAAGAAGAAGAAGGAAGTCAAGGAGAAAGGCATGAAACCCAACTCAGGAAAAAGGAAAAGAGTATTACAAGTAGACAACTAAGGAAGACCCTAGCAGTGCAGCAGGTCCAGAGATCAACTAGCCTAGATTGAAGAAGATTCGAGGTCTCCATGACGGAGGGAAATAAAGCTCTCCAAGAAATGATATGAAAGTGATGGATCACCTGATGTGACTAAACTTTTGGAAAATTGTACCAAGAGGCTTTTTTTTTTAAAAGGCCAGGAATTCAAGACCAGTCTGGCCAAAATGGTGAAACTGTATTTTGGCCAAAATGGTGAAATGTTTTTAACGTTTTATTTGTTCATTTTAATTTTAGACACAGGGTCTCACTTTGTTGCCCAGGGTAGTCTCAAACTCCTTAGCTCAAGCAATTCTCCCACCTCAGTCTCCTGAGTAGCTGGGATTACAGGTTCGAGCTGCCGGATCTGGCTCTCAAGAGGCCCTTAGATGGTGTGAGAAGGGTTAGTGATACGTACAAAGGAAACCAAGCTAATGAAAACACTAGGCAATTATTAACTTTAGGAAAAAGCCAAAACTAAGAGAGGAATCATAATAATCATATATATTACCTAACTATGAATATTTGCATGAACATTCTAAGGTAAACACTGAATCTTGATTTAATTTAAAATTATAATCTTATTTGATTTAAGAGAGCTAAATCTTTCCAGTATAGTTATATTATATTTAAATTATACTCTAATAGGAAGTTGATAGCTAAAGTCCAAAATTGATGAATAAAATATAAATGTGGCCGGGTGTGGTGGCTCACGCCTGTAATCCCAGCACTTTGGGAGGCCGAGGTAGGCGGATCACCTGAGGTCAGGAGTAGTAGACCAGCCTGGCCAACATGGTAAAACCCTCTTTCCACAGAAGTACCAAAAAAAAAAAAAAAAAAAAAATTAGCCAGGCATGATGGCGGGTGCCTGTAATTCCAGCTACTCGGGAGGCTGAGGTAGGAGAATCCCTTGAACCCGGGAGGCATAGGTTGCGGTGAGCCGAGATCACACCATTGCACTCCAGTCTGGACAACAAGAGCAAAACTCCATCTCAAACAAACAAACAAACAAACAAAACAAAAATGAATTCGAGGTTGGAAATAATTTTTCTTCGGAATTTTGAAGTTATTGCTTCATTGTCTTTCTGCTTCAAGTATCTCTTTTGGGAATTGTAAAGTCATTCTGTCTCCTGATCTTATTGTGAAGGCTTTTTGGTTTTCATTTTGGAAACTTAAAGATTATCTCTTTGTCTTGAAGACCCTACAATGTGACAATAATATGCATTGGAGTGGGTCTATTTTAACAATTATGCTGAACATTCTGTGGGTTCTGTCAATCTACAAGCTCACATCCTCCAATTCTAAGACATTTTCTTGAATAATTTCATTGATGTGTTCTTCCCTTTAATTTTTCTGTTCTCTCTTTTTGGATTATTTAGATTCTGGGCTTCCTGGACTGTCTCTCTCTTTTTCCTGTCTTTTCTTTTTGCTTTAGTATTTTAGGGATTTCTTCAACTTTCTCTTGAGTTTTTCATTTCTACTACCACTTTTTTTGTTGTTGTTATTTTAATGCTTTTTAAAAATAGCATCCTATTCTTGTTTCATAGATGTAATATTTTCTCTTATCTCTCCAATGACATTAACAATAGGTTATTTGTTTTGTTTTGTTGAGACATGTTGCCCAGGCTGGTCTTGAACTCCTGGGCTCAAGGGATCCTCCCACTTCAGCCCTCATGAGTAGCTGGAACTACAGGTGTGCACCAC
Source organism: Chlorocebus sabaeus (assembly GCF_047675955.1). Lineage (NCBI taxonomy): Eukaryota > Metazoa > Chordata > Mammalia > Primates > Cercopithecidae > Chlorocebus > Chlorocebus sabaeus. Next base: position 26,650,494 of record NC_132919.1, on the reverse strand, counting down.
TGTGCCTAATAATAGGGTTGTTTGGAAATTTGGAGTTTTTTTTTCTTGTATAGTTTCTGTTTCTTCTGAGAGCTTTTCCTGTTTGCTTTAGTCCCTCCCTGCAATGTTAGAGGCTTATCTCAGGTCCAGGCTTATCTCATAATCATAATCCATGGTCATTTTGTTATGATTAAGAGTAGCGGGTGGCCAGGTGCGGTGGCTCACACCTGTAATCCCCGCACTTTGGGAGGCCAAGGCGGGCAGATCACCTGAGGTTGGGAGTTCGAGACCAGCCTGACCAACATGGAGAAACCCTGTCTCTACTGAAAATACAAAATTAGCCGGGCATGGTGTCTCATGCCTGTAATCCCAGCTACTCAGGAGGCCGAGGCAGGAGAATTGCTTGGACCTGGGAGGCGGAGGTTGTGGTGAGCTGAGATTGCACCATTGCGCTGCAGCCTGGGCAACAAGAGCAAAACTCTGTCTCAAAAAAAAAAAAAAGAGAAGAGTTGGGGAAAAATTAGATACTCCGAGTCAATGAAGTCACAAAGAGTTTCATTGGGGTGACCTGGATTGGTCATTTGTATGGAAAACCAAAGTTTCTATATCTTTGGATCTTTTCTCTGTGGCTGTTCATAGTCCTCAGAAAAGACTCTTCTAATCTTCCAGTTAAAGGATATAGGTTTTACTTCTAGCGTTCTGGGAGCCCAGTGGGAGAAAAGGGTTCGGGGAAGTCTTAGCTTTCAGTATGTCTACAGTCACATAATCCCACCTTCCAGTGTGGTCTTCAGCTGTGCTCATCAGCCTCACTTCAGGCAAAGACCTTTCGTTATTCCTTCTTTCAAGAAGAATCCCCCAATCATCTGCTAGGGTTAGGAGAGGCAGTACTGCCATGGTGTGGAATACTGGAGAGGATTTGGCATCTAACTGCTTCTCAGCTTTTACCTAATCCTCCTTATTTTAAATTCCACTCTGATACCATCTCCAGTTTTAGAGTTGCCTGTAGTTGCCAATTACTAGGTATTTTGAGGATTCTATGGTGAGAATGTGGTTGGTGTCCCACTGCTGTCTTAGAATTCTGCTTCTGTATGTTGTTAAGTCATTTGGCCAATATGTTCATATCTTCCAAACTGTTATTGTTGTTGTCTTCCCTTCCCCAACGCTTCTCCCATCCATTAACTTTTTAAAAATAAATATTTAAAAATACATATTGAGGCCAGGTGCGGTGGCTCCTGCCTGTAATCCTAGCACTTTGGGAGGCTGAGACAGGCAAGACTTGAGGTCAGGAGTTCGAGTCCAGCCTAGCCAACATGGAGAAACCCCGTCTCTACTAAAAATACAAAATTAGCCAGGTGTGGTGGTGGGCACAGATACTTGGGAGGCTGAGGCAGGAGAATTGCTTGAACCCGGGTGGTGGAGGTTGCAGTGAGCTGAGATTGTACCACTGCACTCCAGCCTGGGTGATAGATCAAGACTCGGTCTCAAAAAAAAAAAAAAAAAATATATATATATATATATACACACACACACACACACACACACAAAATATATATATATTTATATATAATATATATTTTTATATTATATATATATTTATATATAATATATATTTTTATATTATATATACACAACTTTAAATTGGGGCTTTTGGTTGGAAGTGAGATATATTAGTTGCAAATGCATCTTAACTTGGAAGATTAGTTGATTTTGCATCTTAATTTGGAAGTATCTTACTTTTCAAATTTAATTCTTCCTCTCTCTCTTTGCTTTGGAGGTTATAAACTCTATTTCCCCTCTTTTAGAGTATTAATCATTTGACATGCATACTTTATCTAAAATCTAAAATTATTCAAGTTCTCTACCATTCTCCTCATGCCAATCATCCCCTTCTGCCTTATATAGTCCATTATCTTGTTTCTATCTATTTTTTATCATTTCCCTCAAGTTAAACAATATTATTATATTTTTCTGTGCAGTTGATGTTTGATATACCTACTCGTTTATCAGTTTATTGGCACACGACTCCTTCTTTCATCCCAAATCTTTTTTTCCAGGATCACTTATTATCCTACATGGGACGTATGAATTGAATGATTTGTGTCTCTCATGAATTCTGGAAACGCCTCAGCCAATACCTCTGCAAAGAGCTGGGCATGGGCAACATAGCAACACTCTGTCTCTAAACATTTTTTTAAAAGGTCTATTTCCATTCTCTCCAGACGCTCCTCCTAGAATTCAGAGTAGACCTATGTTAGACTTCATACTTTATTCTGTCCTCTAGGTTTTACACCTCTATTTTATCTGCCTCTGTGCTGAATTCTGAGTATTTCTTCAGCTCTGTCTTTTTTTTTTTTTTTTTTTTTGAGACGGAGTCTCGCTCTGTCGCCCAGGCTGGAGTGCAGTGGCCGGATCTCAGCTCACTGCAAGCTTCGCCTCCCGGGTTTACGCCATTCTCCTGCCTCAGCCTCCTGAGTAGCTGGGACTACAGGCGCCCGCCATCTCGCCTGGCTAGTTTTTTTTTGTATTTTTTAGTAGAGACGGGGTTTCACCAGGTTAGCCAGGATGGTCTCGATCTCCTGACCTCGTGATCCACCCATCTCGGCCTCCCAAAGTGCTGGGATTACAGGCTTGAGCCACCGTGCCCGGCCCAGCTCTGTCTTCAGTTCTTCATTTCACTAATTCACTCTTCATCTGTGTCCAGTAGACGCAGATGATGTTTAGCCTGTCCTCTGAATTTGGTTTACTTTTATAAAAAAGGAAAAAACACAACAAAGCCAAATTTATCTATCTATGTATCTATTTGAGACAAGTAGGAGAGAATGGGATGGAGGAGAGTATATGGCTAAGGGAATTTTTTAAAAGATGAGATTGAATTAACTTGCTTAAATGCTGACAGGAAGGACCTGAGAGAGAGAGAGAGAGAGAGAGAGAGAGAGAGAGAGAGTGTCCAGGTTTTCCCATTCTTCCATGTGGAGTAGATATGTTCCATTAGCAACTGTTGGATCTTCTATTGTTAGGCATGGTTCCTAATTGTGGTCCACAGCATCTATTCTACTTGATTTAAGCAGAAAGAAGTTTATTGGTAGATATCAAGTGGCTCAAAGAGGGCTGGGCATGGTGGCTTATGCCTGTAATCTCAGCACTAATCCCAGCTCTTTGGGAAGTCAAGGTGGGAGGATCGCTTGAGCCCAGGAGTTGAAGATGTGGCAAGACACCATCTCTCCAAAAAATAAAAATGTTAGCTGGGTGTGGAGGGGTGTGCCTGTAGTCTCAACTACTTTGGAGGCTGAGGCAGGAGGATCTCTTGAGTTCAGGAGGTCAAGGTTGCAGTGAGCTGTGATCATGCCACTGTGCTCCAGCCTGGGTGACAGAGCAAGACTTTGTCTCAAAAACATAAAAAAACAAAAACAAAAACAAAAAAACAGTGAAATCACTGACAAAAAGCACAAAAATGTAAAAACCATGGCACTAAATAGACCTTGAAGGACATATTTACATTATGAGCTGAAACAAGATGACAAAGTGTTGCTTTGTTTGGCCTCAGCTGGGAATGTGTATTGGATAACTCAAATTTGACCCTAAATGACCCAAAAATGCTGAGAAAGTGCCAAGAGTATTAATTTTGAGTCACACATAAATTTTAGCAAGTAGGAGCATTTGCAAATACAAAATCTCCATGTAATGAGACTGTGCTAATATTGGAAACCATTTGGGAAAAAGGGCTCTATTTCTGCTGGGGGTCGGGCTGAGAGGACAGGACCTAAGCTGGACGCTGCCTAGTTGTAGTTCCTTCATTCCTGCTGTATGATATCCCATTGTGTGAATATCCACAATTTATTTATCTGTTCTACCGGTGATAGACATTTGGGTTGTTTCTAGATACTTGGCTGTCTTAGCCAATACTTGATATTTTCTGTTTTTTACAAAATTTTTTTAGCAATTCAGATGTAGTAGTATTGGACTGTGGCTTCAATTTGTACTTCTGGTGATAAATGAGATTGCATAATTATTTATGTTTTTTAGCCATTTGAATGTTTTCTTTTGTGAAGTGTCTGTTCAAGTCCTTTGCCCATTTGTAAAAATTGAGTTTTCCATCCTTTTCATACTGATTTTTAGTTCTTTATTTATCCTGAATATTAGTTCTTTGTCAGTTAAATGTACTACAAAAATCTCCTATTCTATGGCTTGCATTTTCACTCTTTTAAGGATCCCTTGTGAATAATAAAATTTCTTTTTGTGTCCTGTTGAAATAATCTTTGCTTACTCAAAGGCTATTAAGATATACTCCTGTTTTCTTCTAAAAAGTTTTATTATGCCTGGCGTGGTGGCTCACACCTGTAATCCCAGCACTTTGGGAGGCCAAGATGGGCGGATCACCTGAGGTCAGGAGTTCAAGACCAGCCTGGCCAACATGGCGAAACCCCATCTCTACTAAAAATACAAAAATTAGCCAGGTGTGACAGTGTGTGCCTGTAGTCCCAGCTACTCAGGAGGCTGAGGCAGGAGAATAGCTTGAACCCAGGAGGTGGAGGTTACAGTGAGTTGAGATCCGCCACAGCACTCCAGCCTGGGCAACAGAGTGAGACTCTGTCTCAAGGAAAAAAAAAAAAAAGCTTTATTATGTTACCATTTACAATTTATCTAGAATTGATTTCTCTATAGGTGTAATGTAGAAGTCAATATTTTTTTTCTGAATGGACTATGGACTTTCAATTAACCCAGCACTACTTATTAAAAACACCTCTGTGATGGTAATTGTTTTCTGAGAAGGAGTCTCGCTCTGTTGCCAGGCTGAACTGTAGTGGCATGATCTTGGCTCGCTGCAGCCTCCGCTTCCCAGGTTCAAAAAATTCTCCTGCCTCAGCCTCCTGAGTAGCTGGGACCACAGGCGCATGCCACCACACCCAGCTAATTTTTGTATTTTTAGTAGAGATGGGGTTTTCACCATGTTGGCCAGGTTGGTCTTGATCTCTTGACCTCATGATCCACCTGCCTCGGCCTCCCAAAGTGCTGGGATTATAGGTGTGAGCCACTGTGCTCAGCGAATTTTTATATCAACTTAACTGGGCTAAGGGCAGCCCAGATAGCTGGGTGTGTTTATGAAGGTGTTTCCAGAATAGATTAGCATTTGAATTGAAATACCGCGTAAAGAAGATCACCCTCACCAATGTGGGCAGGCGTCATCCAAGCCATTGAGGGCCTGAAAAGAACAAAATGCTGAGGAAGGGTAAATTCAGTTTCTCTATTCGAGCTGGGACATTCATCTTCTCCTGTTCTTGGACATCAGTGCTCCTGGTTCTCATACCTTCATACTCAACCCGAATTACACCCTCAGATTTCCTGATTGTCCAGCTTGCAGGTGGCAGATCATGGGACTTGATGGTTTCCATAATCATTTGGGCCAATTCCTATAATAAATCTCTCTTTCTCTCCATACACACACACACACACACACACACACACACACACAACTTATATTTATATTTATGTATCTTTTATTGGTTCGGTTTCTTTGGAAACCCCTGACTAATACAACCATCTTGAGGATGGGAATTGTAAGAGATGTTACTATGACTTATGAAGAGGATCTCTGAAAAACTAGAATTACTTTTGACACTTTTGGTTTTTAGACTGTTCTTTGTCCACAACATGGTCCCAAAATGAGTTCAGGAGAAGCACCAAAGTTTATTTTGCAATATTCTTTATCTCTAGGTAGAGTACTAAATACATGGGGTTTTTCTGTTTGTTTGTTTTTGAGATGGGGTCTTGCTCTGTCACCTAGGCTTGAGTGCAGTGATGCAATCTCGGCTCACTGCAACCTCTGCCTCCCGGGTTCAAGTGATTCTCCTGCCTCAGCCTCCCGAGTAGCTGAGATTACAAGCACTTGTCACCATGCCTGGCTAATTTTGTATTTTCAGTAGAGATGGGGTTTCACCATGTCATCCAGGCTGGTCTCGAACTCCTGACCTCAGGTGATCTGCCTGCCTCGGCCTCCCAAAGTGCTGGGATTACAGGTTTCAGCCACCATGTCCGGCCTTAAATACATGTTTTTAAGATTTGGGTCAGGTGCAGTGGCTCATATGTGTAACCCCAGCACTTTAGGAGGCTGAGGCAGGAGGATCACATTAGGCCAAGAGTTCAAGACCCGCCTGGGCAACATGGCAAGATGCTGTCTCTACAAAAAAAGAAAAAAAAAAAAAAAACTAAAAAATTAGCTAAGCATGGTGGCACACACCTGTGGTCCCAGCTACACAGAAGCTGAGGCAGGAGAATTGCTTGCGCCCAGGAGTTTGAGGCTATACTAAACTAGCAGAGCACCACTGCACTCCAACCTAGATGGACAGATCAAGATCCCGTCTCTAACAAAAACAAATGTATTAAAAAAAAATTTTTTTTAAGAGATTGGGTATTGATTGCCATGTTGCCCAGGCTGGCCTTGAACTCCTGGGCTCAGGAAATCCTCCCACCTCAGCCTCCCAAAGTGCTGGGATTACAGGCATGAGCTACCACGTCCAGCCTATTTTTAAAATGTTAAGTAGCAATAGAATTCAGCAATATACAAAATAATTATACACCATGACTAAGAGAGGTTAATTCTAGGCATGCAAGGTTATTTCAATATTTGAAAACCAAACAATGTAATTTCTTCGGCAACACTGAGGATATAAGATAAACACACAAAAAGCAATTGTGTGTCTATATAAATTGATCCTTGAACAGCACAAATTTTTTTTTTTTTGGAGATGAAGTTTTGCTCTTGTTGCCCAGGCTGGAGTGCAATGGCGCGATCTCGGCTCACTGTAACCTTTGCCTCCTGGGTTCAAGCAATTCTCCTGCCTCAGCCTCCCAAGTAGCTAGGATTACAGGTATGTGCCGCAACGCCCGGCGAATTTTGTATTTTTAGTAGAGACAGGGTTTCTCTCTGTTGGTCAGGCTGATCTCAAACTCCCAACATCAGGTAATCTGCCCACCTCTGCCTCCCAAAGTGCTGGGATTACAGGCATGAGCCACTGTGCTCGGCTGTGAACAGCACAATTTTAACTGCATGGCTTCTCTTGTATGCAGATTTTTCTCTATAAATATTTTGATGAAATATACACAAATCTATTTTAAAAGTTAACATTTATCAAAGCAGGTACACACTCACAGATAATACATGGTGCCATTGCCATTTGCGGTCAAGAGAAATGTAAACAAATGTAAGGATGCAGTTTTAAATCATAACTGCATAAAATTAACTGTAGTACAGACTATACTACTATAATTATTTCCACCTCCTGTTGCTATTGTGATGAGCTCAAGTGTTGTGAGTATCTGCTTACAAACCATATGGTGCTAACCATCTCCATGTGAGCAGTTTGTGTCTTCAGTAAATTGCATATTGCAGTAAAAAGTAATCTCCTGCAGTTCTCATGTATCCTTCCTTCCTTCCCTCCTTCCCTCCTTCCCTCCTTCCCTCCTTCCTTCCTTCCTTCCTTCCTTCCTTCCTTCCTTCCTTCCTTCCTTCCTTCCTTCCTTCCTTCCTTCCTTTCTGACAGAGTCTCGTTCGGCTCCCCAGGATGGAGTGCAGTGGTGCGATCTTGGCTCAGTGCAAACTCTGTGTCCCGGGTTCAAGCGATTCTCCTGTCTCAGCTTCCTGAGTAGCTGGAATTACAGACGTGTGTCACTACACCTGGCTAATTTCTGTATTTTTAGTAGAGACGGGGTTTCACCATGTTGGCCAGGCTGGTCTCAAACTCCTGACCTCAGGTAATTCACCCGCCTCGGCCTCCCAACGTGCTAGGATTACAGGCATGAGCCACCTTGCCTGACCCAGCTAATTTTTAAAAAAGTGTTGGGATGAGCCACTTCAACCAGCCTTCTTCTTCCTCTTCTTCTTCCTCCTCTTCTCCTTCTCCGCCTCCTCCTCCTTCTCCTTCTCCTCCTCTTTCTTCTTCTTCTTCCTCTTCTTTCTTCTTTCTTCTTCTTCTTTCCTCCTCCTCCTCCCTTATTCTTATTCTTCTCTTCTTTTCTTTTTTTTTTTTCCTGGAGAATAAGGTACAGTCTGACTTCTGGGGATGCCCAATACATGGGAGTTAAGCGTGGCAGGTGGTGGCTGGCTGGCTGATGGGGGTCTAGGGAAGAAGTGCTGGCAGTCAACTCTGGAGGGAGTGAGAGGCCTTGAGTGACCAGAGAAACCCCAGCAAAGGGGTGTGTGCTGGGAAGGAAGTTCCTGGTGGGAGGCGTGTGAAATGTTGACAGGCTAGCACTTTAATAGCGTGTACCTTTTGTCCTAGTGTAAAGTCCCACAGGGCTGGGGGTCTGGTTCCTTGAAGGGATGCCACCAGCACAGTCTGATCCTTGCAACATCCTAGAGCAGTCCTGGTGGTGTGCTTCTACATAGGTGACTTGGAACGTGGCTTGCTAGATAGAACTGCTCATTCACAGGACTCGAGTTTACAAGACTCATCATTATATAAGTCAACCCACCAAAAATCAAATCCGTGTCATGACAAGTCTTTGGGAAATATGCCTGCTTAATACTGGCTCACTTTCCAGATGTGTATAGCTGGGTCCCTATCTGCAGGTTGGGAACTTTTTCCGTGTCGGAGAGCACTGTGGTACCAGGCGTGGCCACCAGGAGGGAAACGAGCAGCCTGGGCCAGGTCTGGAGGAAGTCCATGAGGACCCAAGAAGCGAAGGAAAAGGGAGGCAGCTGGGGTTCCCAGTTAGCAAAAAGCACAGAAGCCTCCCGAGCTGTGGACATTGGAATTCATCTTGCTGCTGAAGCCTGGTCCCTGGCATTATCTGTGGGGTGGTGAGCACTGAACCCACGTATACTCCATAAATCCCAGCCTGTCCTCAGGTGAGGTTGGCTCTGAACACTATGCCCACTCCCCAGGTAGCCCCAGGGCCTGCTACTGCCCCTGCCTGGAAGGTCCTATGCCTACACCACCTGCCTGTTTGCTGGAGAAACTCTTTCCTACTCAACCTTCTAGACTCACCTTGGATACTCCCCGCTCCCAGAACCCTGTTCCCCGTCCGGAGCAGGCACTGACATAGAGCCCTGTAGTTCCCCCATTGGAGTACTAGACTGTTACTTCTCTGAGGAGAATATGTCTTGCCTCATCTAGCAGTGACTGTCACACTATGAATAATAGCTGGATGACTGAGAAAGTGATATTTTAAGACAGCGACAGGCATGGTGGCTCACTCACCTGGTGGCTGTACTGAGCCACCGAGGGTGCCCCGCCCGACAGGATGTTATATGTATTATATGCTGTATAATATATAAGACAGCCACACTCTGGCTGCACAGCTGCCTTCAGGATTACCTGCCACAGGGCTCTGCTGCTCAGAAGCAAATCATGAACAGACTCTGCCAGAGCCTGACCACAGTTACCCTGCACGGTGCACTAAATCTTCCCCATCCTGGCTTCCTTCATCTTCAGAATTTGCCCGAGGTATGACATAAAGATGTCAGCATGGATATCAACGTTTTCCCCTGATAACAATCAGTTCACCTTCTGATAGCAGCATTTCACTCTGCCTGCCCCACTGGCTGCAGCCTTGCAGGAACTGTCGTCAGGATGCTTCCCTCCTTGCCAAGGGGCACGCATGCAATGCAGGACGGCCGGCCAGCCTCTCTAGTTCCCAGAACTGCCATCTGGGGTCGAGTGATGGAACAGGGTTAGAGTGCATGCCTCCTGATAGCAACATCCCGTAAAATGTGTTGGGTGGTTCCTGCTACCTGGATTCCCAGAATGATCCTCTTTCCTGTCCTACTTGTGTCCTGGTTGTTCAACATTCTTCGTATTCTGAGAGCTACCATTCAAATAAATTCCTCCAAAAAAAAAAAAAAAAAAAAAAAACCGCCATAATTTGTTGCTATTCTCCTTGTAAGTAGAGAACATTAAGTTCGGGCGAAATCAGATGGGCTAAATCTAAGATGGTGACGTGACATCTAAGGAATAAATGCATAGGCCGGAAAATGGGTCCAAAACCACCTGCACGTGGGCCACACGGTGAAGTGAATGCAGGAGCAGAGCCGGGAGAGAGCTGGAGGGTCCCGGGAACGATACTACATGCAGGAGCCACCAAGGCAGTGAGAGTGCCCTCTTCTCCCCAGTTATGGCTTCATTAATTGGGGCACAGAACCTGGACAAGTCAGGTGAAGCTCACGCTATGACTGCAAGAAAGGCCATGATGGAGAGAAATCTGGGAATTCCATCAAAGGAAGGATGGTTGAGGGAGCAGAGTTGGTCAGCCTGGAGCAGAGAAGCCATGCCGTCTTTTTTCCTTCTCCTTTTTGTTTTTTTTAAGACAGTGTTTCGCTTTATCACCCAGGCTCAAGTGCAGTGGCGAGATCTTGGCTCACTACGGCCTCGACTTTCTGGGCTCAAGCCATCCTCCTGCCTTAGCATCCTGAGTAGCTGGGATTACAGGTGTGCACTACCACGCCTGAATAACTTTTGTATTTTTAATAGAGATGGGGTTTCACCATGTTGGCCAGGCTGGTCTTGAACTCCTGACCTCAAGTGGTCCTCCTGCCTCAGCCTCCCAAAGTGCTGGGATTGCAGGCATGAGCCACTGTGCCTGGCCTGATGCTGTCTTAAAATTTCACTTTTTCAGTTATCCGGGTATTATTCATAGCATGACAGGCACTGCTAGATGAGGCAAGACATATTCTCCTCAGAGAAGTAAGAGTCTAGTACTCTTAGGGAAGTACAGGACTCTGTGTCAGTGCCTGCACCGGACGGGGAACAGGCTTCTGGGAGCAGGGAGTATCCAAGGTGAGTCTAGAAGGTTGAGTAAGAAAGAGTTTCTCCAGCAAACAGGCAGGTGGCGTGGGCATGGGGCCTTCTAGGCGGGGGCAGTAGCAGGCCCTGGGACTAGTTGGGCAGTGGGCATAGTGTCTGGCATGGAGTGGGGACAAAGTGTGAGGGAGCTGGCACCAGACTGGAAAGAGCCTCAGATATCATGCCAAGGGAACGATGGAAGGTTTTTAAGTAGTTGGCTAAGAAAATGAGATGCATTTTAATAGATTACCATGGAGAAATATTTGGAAGCAGAGCAAGTCTAGAATATACGAGACAAGACCAGGTACGGTGGCTGACATCTGTAATCTCAGCATTTTGGAAGGCCGAGGTGGGTGGATCACTTGAGGTCAGGAGTTTGAGACCAGCCTGGCTAACACAGTGAAATCCCATCTCTACCAAAAATACAAAAGATTAGCTGGGTGTGGTGGCACGTGCCTATAATCCCAGCTACTCAGGAAGCTGAGGCATGAGAATCACTTAAACCTGGGTGATTTTCTCTAAACCGTAGGTTGCAGAGAGCCAAGATCATGCCATTGCATATCGCATCAGTGCATGCCAGTGCACGCCTGGGCATGCCAATATCATGCCAGTGCATGCCTGGGCAACAGAGCAAGACTCTATTAAAAAAACAAATAAAATAGAATATAGGAGGCAAGTTAGGGGTTAGTTGGAATAGTCCAAGGGGGGTCTGGGATGGTGAAGTGACAGTGGGGACAGGGAATCAAACTTTAAAAAGTTGAATAGATCTTCCCAGGGACCTGCATACACGTGCCAGCCCATCAAGTGCCCTGGTGACCATCAGAGGTCACCAAAGGAGAAGAAAAATGAAGATGTGCGGGTGGGTGGCTGGGGAGTCTGTAAGGATATTTATGAAAACTTTGAGCAACTTGCTCACAAGGACTGTCTTGCCTGCTATTGTATCTGAGGTGCCTGTAGAAGTGAAAGCTCGTGTCTGCCTGACTGCATGCAAATCACCCGGAATAGTAAATTCCATTCCAGGTAATTTACCCTAGAATGAATTATCAAGTTCTTTCTTTCCCTTTGATCTCCATTTCCCAGATGCCTCCTATTTCGGGCCACTCTGGTCGATACATTTTTCTACTACGAGCAGTGCTTTAATTTTTATATGCTGTGAAAGTCAAGGATACAAAAGTTGAGCAATAGATTTACATATCATATGATGGAATCCACTCTTAGAGCTCAAAAATGCTATAAAATCCCTATTTATAATATAAATTTCATGAGTAGTTTTTACACTAAGTATTATTCAGCGTGCACATGATTTTTTAGTAAATCTTCAGATTATTTCTATAACAAGCCAATGTTATTTTAAAAAGCAAAAAGGGGCCAGGTGCAGTAGCTCATGCCTATAATCCCAGCACTTTGGGAGGCTGAGGCAGGTGGGTCACTTGAGGCCAGGAGTTCGAGACCAGCCAGGCCAACATAGCAAAACCCTGTCTCTATTGAAAATACAAAAAAATCAGCTGGGCATGGTGGCACTCACCTATAATCCCACCTACTCAGGAGATTGAGGCAGGAGAATTGCTGGAATCCAGGAGACAGAAGTTGTAGGCACCGAGATCCGCCACTGCACTCCAGCCTAGGCAACAGAGTGAGATTCCGTCTCAGAAAAAAAAATTTAATTTAATTAAAAAAAATACAAAAATTAGCTGGGCATGGTGGCGCACACCTATAATCCCAGCTACTCGGGAGGCTGCGGCAAGAGAATCACTTGATCTCGGGAGGTGGAGGTTGCAGTGAGCTGAGATCCCGCCACTTCACTCTAGCCTGGGTGACGGAGCAAAACTCCATCTCAAAAAGAAAAAAAAGAGAGAGACAGCACGAGATTGAAAAGCCTTAAAGTGCTCTTAGAATGCAATGCATGGACTTGTTTGAAGTCTAATTCAAATACACTACACCAGTCATAAAAAGATGTTCTGTTGAAACAGTTACTGAGCACCCAGTATCAGATAGTGTCAAAGAATTGTTAACTTTTAAGGTGTGGTAACAGCACTGCTTTTATGTAAGAAAATGTCTATACATTAATATTTTAGAGATGCATGCTAAAGTATGTAGCAGTGAAATGACACTGTACCATGACATTTGGAATGCCTTAAAATACTTGAGCAAAGGGAAAAATAGATGAATCTGTAGCAATATTTTGATAACTGTTGAACAAAAGTGATGAGTATATGACAGCTCATTGCATGACTCTGTTTTGCATATGTTTGATTTTTTTTTTTTTTTTTTTTTTGAGGCAGAGTCTAGATCTGCTGCTCAGGCTGGAGTGCAGTGGCACAATCACGCTCACTGCAACCTAGAACTCCTGGGCTCAAACGATGCTCCCACATCAGCCTCCTAAATTGCTGGGATTACAGGGGTGAGCAACCACACCCAGCTAATTGTTTTGTTTATTTTTGTAGAGACAAGGTTTCGCCATGTTGCTCAGACTGGTCTCAAACTCCTGGGCTCAAGTGATCTGCCCACCTCAGCTTCCCAAAGTGCTGGGATTACAGATTTGAGCCAATGAGCCTGGCCTAAAATTTTTAATAATCATAAAAGGTAGGCCGGGCGTGGTGGTTCACGTCTGTAATCCCAGCACTTTGGGGGGCTGAGGTTGATGGATCACTAGAGGTCAGGCCAACATGGAGAAACCCCACCTCTACTAAAAATATTTTTAAAATTAGCCAGGCGTGGTGGCACGCACCTGTAGTCCCAGTTACTGGGGAGGCTGAGGCAGGAGAATTGCTTAAACCCAAGAGGTGGAGGTTGCAGTGAGCCGAGATTGTGCCACTGCACTTCAGCCTAGGCAACAGAGTGAGACTCTGTCTCAAAACAAAACGAAACAAATAAATAAAAGTTAAAGATAGAGTAAACAGTAGCAACAATAAAAGTTTAAGTTTCTAGGGTAGTTTCTTATCACTCAATTCTCATTTTCTCATCTTGGGACACAGAAGAAATTTATTTTCAGGTTGGGAACAAGGACTTGCTGATATTGATTTAAAAACTTTTTTTTAAGAGACGGTCTCACTCTGTCACCCAGGCTACAATGCAGTGGCATGATCATAGCTCACTGCAGCCTTGGACTCTTGAGCTCAAGGGATCCTCCCACCTCAGCCTCCCAAAACCCTGGGATTACAGGTATGAGCCACTGCGCTCAGACCCTGATGCTGATTTTTCAGCAGGAATTTTGTAGACGATTGATGAGTAGGAGACTGTGATGTGGGTGTTGATTAGTTTTAGTGACTTGAAAATTTTCAAGAGGAAAGTGAACGCAGCTTTCTTTGCTTGAGAAGGGATTCAGTAATGGGCTGGCTGTCCATCAGCTCTCCGTGCCTGGGAGGCAGCAGAGGGCAGGAGCAAGAAGTCTAGCTTTCCATGCAGGCTGACTGGGGTTCCAGTCCTGTCTTTGACTCTTAATTAGCCACAGGACCCTTGATAAGTCCCTCAATCTCTGTAAGCCTCCGTATCCCCTCTATAAATAGGGAATGTAAGGTTTTATAAGGATAAGTCGAGATATTTCAATGCTTAGTCCATAAATGCTCATTAACCATTAGCTACTCTTATTATTCTTGTTGCATTTGGGTCACTTATATTTCTTGGTTGTTAATTTTTTTTTTTTTGTAATATGACTTGCAGTTTCCTAAAAATAAGTATACAGGGCAAAGTGAGAGGATATACCACTATCCAGAAGCTGGATAACTGCTCACATCCATTTTTATGGTTCTCTTTAATTCATAGGGATCAGCCCGCTCTCACCACACAACCTCTAGGATCCCCAGGGGAGATCGTGAGTGATCCTTGCACTCATAATTAACATTCTTATACAACTGGAGAGTGATTCAAGTCTATGTTTTGAAAACAGAGGAAGTAAAGTAAAGAAAATAAACATTTAAAAAGAGATTCAAATATACATTTTGAAAACAAAGAAAATTATAGCAAACAGGTAAAGTAGATATTTGAAAGGAGATTCGGATACACACATTCAAAAAGAAAAAGGAGGACAGAGTATTTGTTCACTGTTGTTCATTTTTAGAGCATCTGACATAGTGAACTTTTTCTTTTCTAATTTAAAAGTAAACTTTAATGTCGAAAATACAAACTTGGGGAGGGCAGAAAGACCACACACAAGGCTGCCACTTCACTCTTGGAGAGTTGTACAGCAGAAGCAGAGGCGCTCCCCACTTCCCAGATGGTGGGGTGGCCAGGCAGAGGCGCTCCTCCCTTCCCAGACTGCTGGGCGGCCAGGCCAGGGAGGGGCACTCCTCACTTCCCAGAGGGTAGGGCAGCCAAGCAGAGGCGCTAGATAGCGGGACGGCCAGGCAGAGGCGCTCCCCACTTCCCAGACTATGGGGCGGCCGGGCAGAGGTGCTCCTCGCTTTTTTTTGGAAACAGGGTCTCTCTGTCACTCAGGCTGGAGTGTAGTGGCGTGATCATGGCTCACTGAGGCCTCAACTTCACTTTCCCGGGCTCAAGTGATCCTCCCATCTCAATCTCCTGAGTAGCTGGAACTACAGGCACATACCACTATGCTTGGCTAACTTTTTCTTTTTTAAATTAGAGATGAGGTCTTGCTTTGTTGCCCAGGCTGGCCTTGAACTCCTGGCCTCAAGTGATCCTTCCCTCTGCCTCCCAATTAGCTGGGACTATAGGTGTGAGCCACTGCACCTGGGCATAATGTGCTTTTATGAGAGGTCCATCTTCCTCTCTCTGAGGATGCGCAATCCACGTGTTTATACTTCATTAGGCCATGAAGACACTGTAAGAGGCCAGGCACAGTGACTCACACCTGTAATTCCAGCACTTTGGGAGGCCGAGGCAGGCGGATCACTAGCCTGGCCAATACGGTGAAGCCCTGTCTCTACTAAAAATACAAAAATTCGCCTTGTGTGGTGGCAGGCGCCTGTAATTTCAGCTACTTGGGAGGCTGAGGCAGGAGAATTGTTCAAACCTGGAAGGCAGAGGTTGCAGTGAGCCAAGATGGCTCAAGCCTGGTTGACAGAGTGAGGCCCTGTCTCAAAAAAAGAAAGAAAAAAAAGAAAAAGGAAAAGAAAAAGAAAAGAAACAATGAAACAGAGAAAAAAAAAAAAAGGCACTGTAAGAGACTCTGGGACTGGGAGCAGTGGCTCATGCCTGTAATCCCAGCACTTTGGGAGGCCAAAGTGGGCAGATCACAAGGTCAGGAGTTTGAGACCAGCCTGGCCAACATGATGAAACCCTATCTCTACTAAAAATACAAAAAGTCAGCCAGGTGTGGTGGCATGCACCTGTAATCCCAGCTACTCGGGAGGCTGAGGCAGAAGAATCGTTTGAACCCAGGAGGTGGAGGTTGCAGTGAGCTGAGATCATGCCATTGCACTCCAGCCTGGGTGACAGAGCAAAACTCTGTCTTGGGGAAAACAAACAAACAAACAAACAAACAAAAAACGGCAACAAAAAAGAAAAGCTAAAATGGAGAAGGTACCACAGGACAGCCTCAAGTGAGGCAGGGGGCTGTGAGGCTGTTCCAGTTTAGCCTCCCACAGGGGACTTAGGAGCATTAGAGTTAAGCATGAAAAAGTCAATTCTGGGCCCATGGAGGGTAGCTGGCTACCTGGACAGGTTAACACCTGGGGAGTGCGTCTGCTGCTGTCATCCACCTAACCAGATAGGGCTGGGCAGGGTTGCACCTTTTGCCTTCTCACTACCCCTGACTGGGTTTCAGCCTCAGATATGGTTCCCTGAGATTGCACTGGCCATAGAGATTAGGCCTGCCTGTCCCTAATGCACCCCAGTTCCACCTTTGAGAGAAGAGCTACTGTCACCCCAGAATGTGTTGCATCTTGCTTGTTGGAGTCTCTAAGGATGACCTTATCAAGAGGCACCTTTGCTTCATTCCTCAGTATTAAATGTACAATTGATCCTGACTTAACCCATTGTGATCTGACTTCTATTTTTTTCCTTTTTTTTTTTTTTTAAATCTCACCTGCTGAAGCTTCTGGAGTGAGTACTGTTGAGTTTCAATTGTCAACGTTTCCCTAGACCTCTCTTTCTATAGTACCTGGCATGCCACCACTCTCATCTGCAATTCTCTCCTTTTGGCTTAATGCTCCCTTCTGCTGCTTCTCTTCTTCCTCTCTGCCTGCTCCGACTTCCTCCCTTCATCCTGAAATGCTTGTGCTCTTTACTGACTCCTGCCTAGGCTCTCTGTCCCTTGTCACATCCTCTCAGGATGGTCTGCTACTCCCAGGCTCCATCACACATATGCCAATGACTCCCAGCACCGCCCATCCTTGTTAGCGCTGGGTACAGCTGCCCTTTGGAGCCCCCTCCACCAGGACATCACACAGGCACCTCAATCTCAGTAAGATCCAAATTGAACTCCTGAAGGTGAGGCACGGTGACTCACACCTGTAATCCCAGCACTTTGAGAGGCCAAGGCGGGTGGATCACTTGAGGTCAGGAGTTTGAGACCAGCCTGGTCAACATAGTGAAACCCTGTCTTTACTAAAAATACAAAAATTAGCTGGGTGTGGTGGTGTGCACCCGTAGTTCCAGCTACTTGGGAGACTGAGGCAGGAAAATCCCTTGAACCCGGGAGGCAGAAGTTGCAGTGAGCTGAGATCACACCACTGCACTCTAGCCTAGGCGACATAGAGAGACTCCATCTCAAAACAAAACAAAACAAAAACAAAAAAAACCCAACCAACTGAACTCCTTAGAGGCATCACCTGGCCCCTGCCGACTTCTTGACTTCTTCAACCTCACACTGTCTCCTCATGGCTATAAAATATAGCAGTACCAGACTGTGGTGGGCTGGCCACTAAGGTGTTTCTTATCACTAATTTAATAAGCCTAAAATGGGAGAAAACAGAATGCTTTTCAGATGCTTTGAATAGTAGCTTGGTGTCATGTCACAGTGATTCCATTGCTTTATGTTCAGAAAGCCTTGGTCCACGCCCTATAAGAAACCTGGGATCCTCTTCCCAGGCAGCAGCACAGCACAGGAAAGGGGCTGCAAGCTCAACAGCCTATATAGGACCAGGCATCCTCTATGAGTGGAGGTGGGTAGTGGGGGAGTGGTGAAGTGGAGAATATATCCCCCAGCTAAAGGGAGGGGACAGTCCCTTACCAACTTCAGCAAGGTATCGCCTGATGTGAATGTTGCCGTCATTTCTGAATTTTCAAAGGAATGCGAAAACCTGGATTTTTCCCATGAATCTTCCAATTGTTAGATGTTGGCAACTAATTCAAAATTTAAAATACACGATGTGAGCCGATTATTTTTTTGAAAACAAGCGTGAATCAAACAAAACACATCTGTGGGCCATATCCAACCCCCGGGTCACATGTCTGTGAACTATTGAGAGTACAAAGTGTGGAGGTTTTGGAGTCAGACAGACATGGACTGAATATCAGCTCTGCTACCCTTTAGCTGTGTGTCTCTGGGCGAGCCATACAACCTAATTCCTCATCTGTAAAGCGGGGATCACAATACTTACCTCACTGAATTATAATGAGGATAAGAGATCATATATGTAAAGTGGCTGGCACACAGCAGTTCCCTAATTAAAAACCAACTATTACTGATCAGTACTATTGACAGACCTACAAAAAGAATGTGTGTGTACATGGTCAGCATAGGAAAGTAAGGTACAGGAACACCACGAAGGAAGTGCCACAACATTTCAGTCCCTAGAGGGCAGTTCTCAGCGGTGGCTTCCCTTGTGTCTGCTCTCGCTACCCCAAACCGTCCTCTGTCCCTCAGCTCTGATTTGTGCCTCACCTAGCACCTTCCTGATCCCTGCTTCCAATTTCTATTTCCCTGGCACTGGAAATAGGCAGCCCTAGATAAACGATGTGGCCATTACAGCCTATGAATAGATACCCCGTGTTAGAAAACAGCCTTCTGATTTGCACCCCTGTCTTGCTTGAGTTTAGTTCTCTGGTGCACTAAAAAAAAGCCAGGTGCTCCAGGGCTTCACAGCTGGGCTTCTGAGCCTGGGACTGGAGGGAGGGCCTGACCAGAAGATATCCTTCCTGAGACCAAATGGAATCCCTAGACATTACCCTCTATGTCACCCCCAAACTGTGTCAGCCAGGAGGCGCTCCTGCAGGGTCTCCTAGAGATCAAGAGACCCGGGCCACTTTTCTTATTTGAGAATCCAGAGAAACTAAAAATAAAGACTGGCCAAGACAGGTTTTCATAGCATATTTTATTAAATATTTGTGTTTAATAAATTAACACATTGTAACACAATATAATGCTACTTAACTGTATTAGTCACAGCATAATTACAGAATTAATATATAAATATATATTTATACATACACATATACATTTTCTTGCCCCATGGGTCTCCATGAGTAAATATATTCATAGAGAAATATAGAAATTGGGACACCTGCTAAAACTGTGTGACTTTTTTTTTTTTTTTTTTGAGACAGAGTCTCACTCTGTTGCCCAGACTGGAGTGCAGTGGCATGACCTCGGCTCACCGCAATGTCTGCCTCCTGGATTCAAGCAATTTTCCTGCCTCAGCCTCCAAAATAGCTGGGACTACAGGCATGGGCCACCAAGCCTGGTTAATTTTTGTATTTTTAGTAGAGACAATGTTTCACCATATTGGCCAGGCTGGTCTCAAACTCCTGGCCTCAAGTGATCTGCCTGCCTTGGCCTCCCAAAGTGCTGGAATTACAGGTGTGAGCCACCACACCCAGCCAAAACTGTGTGAAATATGCTCTTCTTTCTTTGAAAGCATTGGTGGGGAGTTAACACAGGCAAGACTTAAGGGGTTATAATCCTTGACAGAAGGGAAGAAGGCAGAAATGAAATAATATAATTCACCCAAAAGATAAGAGAGGAGAAGTAAAGAAACAAAACAGGTAGGAAAAGTAAAAAGGATTTGGCAAGGTTGGGTGTGGTGGTTCACGCCTATAATCCTAGCACTTTGAGAGGCTGAGGTGGGATGATTCCATGAGGCCAGGAGGTCAAGACCACCCTGGGAAACATAGTGAGACACCATCTCAAAAAAAAAAAAAAAAAAAAATTAAATAAAAAGAAAAGATTTAGCAAGATGGTAGACTTAACCACAACTATATCAATAATTACATTAAATGTAACTGGACTAAACACTCCAACTAAAAGACAAAGATCAATCTAAGGAGTGAGTCTCTAGGACTGAATGTCTAAAATTGAAATCCTTTGTGAACATGAGGCCTTGGCTCAATTGCCTTCAGGGTGTCCTATGATGACTTCAGTACCCCCGACACAATAGGTGTCCTTACTGTCTCTCAGAAGTTGCCTTTCCCACTGTACAGAAAATGCTTTATCATGTCTTCTCTCTGTTGTCCTGGAGACTCCTTTTTACCATCTCATGCTTCAAAATTCAGCTCCTCTGTTAATCCATTGACTTTCTCTTGATGACACACACACACACCTTCTCTCTGAAATTATCATCCTACTGCATGCTTTTATTATTGTTATTTGAGATTTGTTGTGCTGCTTCCCACTAACCTGAGGACTCATAGAAGGAAGGAATTATGTAAATTCTTGTCTGTAATCTCAGCACCTAGCAGTGGGCCTGGCAGGCAATAGATGCTAAATGAATAGATGGATAGATGTGAAGGCTGTATCAAAAGGAAAGTGTTGCCGGGCGCGGTGGCTCAAGCCTGTAATCCCAGCACTTTGGGAGGCCGAGACGGGCGGATCACGAGGTCAGGAGATTGAGACCATCCTGGCTAACACGGTGAAACCCCGTCTCTACTAAAAAATACAAAAAACTACCCGGGCGTGGTGGCGGCGCCTGTAGTCCCAGCTACTCGGGAGGCTGAGGCAGGAGAATGGCGTAAACCCGGGAGGCGGAGCTTGCAGTGAGCTGAGATCCGGCCACTGCACTCCAGCCTGGGCGACAGAGCCAGACTCCGTCTCAAAAAAAAAAAAAAAAAAAAAAGGAAAGTGTTTAAAATGAAACCAAGGGCAGGAGGCCAAAGACAGAAGTTGTTTTGGGAAATCTACCCCATGCGGTAATGACATCTTCACGCACTTAATGCACCTTCAGCCCTGCACTTCTCTGAATTCTGGGTAGCATTCCTCTGTAAGGCCCAACTCTTCTCACCTAGGACAGCCTCACTTCTGTCTGGTGAAATCCCTCCTACCTTCAGGCTCAGTTCAACAGCAATCATCATCTCTGGCACCTGGACACAGCCACATAAAGCTCATGGCCATATATATTTTCTCATTTGACCCAAACATCTATCCCGTAGGTAGATATTATTACTTCATTTTTCACAGACAAGAAAACAGAGGCCCAGAAATTATTTCATTGACGAGAAAATTGAGGCCAGACAGGGACTTGATCAAAGTCTCACAGTGATGGGGACATAGTTGCAGCTTCTACTCGGTGCTGTGAACACCCTTAGTTGTGACAAGGATGCTGCTTTGACTTTTAGGGTTGCTATGTGAGAAGCAACATTTCAAAAAGGAAAATAGCTTTTCTCTCATGTTGTCGCCTTCCTTCCTCTCAGTATCTAAAATCATGAAGAGCTCTTCGGAAGCTGTAAGTGGCTTCTTGCAAAAATGAGGCATAGATTTTGGGTGGAGGCTGTGATAAGGCTGCCGTTTGGATGAAGAATCCATGTTGCAATCTTCTCTCTCACAGTGGTTATATAGACAGCCTCTCATAGGCATTATCCAACTGGGAGCAAAGAAACCCTTATGACTTCCAGGCACTTCCCCAAAGCCTCTCAAAACTTACTGAGCACATATCCTGGGGTTGGGCAACACAGTTTTCAGTGCTGTTACTTACCACTCCCAAGCCCATTGCAGACGTCAAGAATGGATCACAGGACTCCTTTCCACCAAGCTGGAAAAACAGCCCATCTCAATGCAGCAATCCAGATGGATGCACTCAATTGACTGGAGTTGATGTACGTCATCAAAGTTATTTAACATTTTATCTTATTGCATGTCAAACCCAGGGTTAGGGAATACAGAGGTGAAAAAAAATTTTCTCTGCCCTCAAGTCTGGAGGCAGGACATGGGTAGGGGTTAAAAGGAGACAAACCTGGGAACACATGTTTATAACCAGGTGAAGTTTAAAACCAGGGTTAAATGTATGAACCCAGTATTGTGGAAGTACATATTAGCCAATGACTAATTCTGTCTAGAAGTGAGACACAGAGGTGGGTTTTGAAGGATGAAAAATAGCTGAATAGGCCGCCAAAGTATGGAGGGTATTACTGGCAAAGAGACTAACATATACTAAGGCTTAGGATAACAGAAAGCACTAGAACAGGTAGGTGTAAGGAAAAGAAAACCTGTACCCAGAGTGAGAAAAACCATTTCCCTTCATCTCTCTAAGCTGTAGTTACATCATCTGTACAATAGTAATACCTGGCCGGGCTTAGTAGCTCACACCTGTAATCCCAGCACTTTGGGAGGCCGAGGTGGGCAGATCACTTGAGGTCAGGAGTTCAACACCATCCTGACCAACATGATGAAACTCTGTCTCTACTAAAAATACAAAATTAGCCAGGTGTCCCAGCACATGCCTGTAATCCCAGCTACTCGGGAGGCTGAGGCAGGAGAATCGCTTGAACCCGGGAGGCAGAGATTGCAGTGAGCTGAGATCATGCCATTGCACTCCAGACTGGGCAACAAGAGGGAAACTCCATCTCAAAAAAAAAAAAAAAAAATTGTAATACCTATCTCATAAGGTTGTAGACAAGATTTAGTAAGATAATGTATGTAATGCCCTCAGTACGGTGCTGCCTGGTTCAGTAAAAGTCAGCTCCTAGTGATGTCTCCAGAACACCAAGGAGCATGAAGCTGATATTTGGCAATCAAGCCAGAATACATTTCAAGGAGAGGAGT
This sequence comes from Chlorocebus sabaeus, assembly GCF_047675955.1. Classification (NCBI taxonomy): domain Eukaryota; kingdom Metazoa; phylum Chordata; class Mammalia; order Primates; family Cercopithecidae; genus Chlorocebus; species Chlorocebus sabaeus. The sequence goes on along the minus strand of NC_132919.1, from coordinate 26,627,862 downwards.
ATCATCAGATTTTTAAAATTTTTACATTTTCCATGATTAAAACATATGTTTATATTTGTTTATATCAGAAGGGTTGAAAACATTTTAAACAGAAGAAAAGAAAATCTTCCCTAACCCTACCACGCAGAGAGGACTTCTGTTAATACATTGGTGCCATGGTTTCCAGTCTTTACTCAGTGCAATTCTTTCCTATGCCTATGACCATACCACATAAACAAGCTCTCTGTTTTTTCTACATACAAATTATTATGTAAGCAGTTTTCTGTATTATTATAATCTCTTTGAACATATCATTTTAATGACTCATATTCGTGGAGTGGATAGACTATAATTTACTCAGCCATTTTGCTACTGTTGGACACGTAAGTTGTTTACCTTTTTTTTTTTTTTTTTACTCTTGTCAATATAACTTTATGGAGAATATCTTAGCACATAAGGCTTTTTTTCTGTACTTGAGAGTATTTCCTTTGGATAGAGACTTACATGTAGAATTAGAGACTTCAAGGGTCTTGATTAAAGGCTACCAAATTTTTTCCTGAAAGGGTGTATTTACACTCCTTCAACAGTGTTTGTTTCACTGTAGCCTTACCAGCTTTGAGCATTCTCATTTTAAACAAAATCATTGCTAATGTGTTGGCTGCAAAGAACAAGATCAAAGGCACAGTGTTTTTCTCACTATTTGGAAGCTAGAGAAGAGCTCATTTGTGTGTCTCACATGCATGTTCCATGTTACAACCTCTCAGTGCTTAGTTTTCATCTGTTTACTGAGGGAGGGATCTTCAGGTTATTATCACATATAGTTAAAATAGTAACCCTTTGTCTTATTTTATTTTATTTTATTTTATTTTTTGAGATGGAGTTTCGTTTTTGTTGCCCAGGCTGGAAGGCAATGGCGCGATCTCAGCTCACCACAACCTCCACCTGCCGGGTTCAAGCAACTCTCCCGCCTTAGCCTCCTGAGTAGCTGGGATTACAGGAATGTACCACCACGCCCGGCTAATTTTGTATTTTTAGTAGAGATGGGGTTTCTCCATGTTGAGGCTGGTCTCGAACTCCTGACCTCAGGTGATCCACCTGCCTTGGCCTAAGTGCTGGGATTACAGGCGTGAGCCACTGCGCCCAGCCATATTTTTTTTTTTTTTTTTTTTTTTGAGACGGAGTCTTGCTCTGTAGCCCGGACTGGAGTGCAGTGACCAGATCTTGGCTCACTGCAAGCTCCGCCTCCCGGGTTCAGGCCATTCTCCTGCCTCAGCCTCCGGAGTAGCTGGGACTACAGGCGCCCGCCACCTCGCCCGGCTAGTTTTTTGTATTTTTAGTAGAGACGGGGTTTCACCGTGTTAGCCAGGATGGTCTCGATCTCCTGACCTCGTGATCCGCCCGTCTCGGCCTCCCAAAGTGCTGGGATTACAGGCTTGAGCCACCGCGCCCGGCCGCGCCCAGCCATATTTTAAAAGAAAGATTTTTTCTACTTTGTTCATCATTTGCCTTTGAATTAAGGCTTTATGTTCTGGTGGAAATAAGTCTACAGATTTTTCCTTTGTGATAGCTTCTTCTTTCCTGTAGAAATTTGACAGGCAGGACTTTTTAGCTCTCTCTGAGGTCCCTCTGGACCTCAGTTTCCTTGTCTTTTAAATGGTTGGATGGGTGGAGATGTGATTTCTCAGCTTCCTTCTAAGTGTAGATTCTTGGGCTCTGGACTCCACAGTGTGGCTCAACATGGCTACATGCTCTGGGGCTCCAACTGCGGAATCTCCTCTCCTTGAGACTGAGAGGAGTTCATTCAATGATCGTCTTTTGAGCATCTACCACATGCCAGGCACTATTCTAGGTGCTGGGGATATGGTACTGATGAAAACAAAGTCCCTGCCATCATGACCTCTGTCAGGCCTCTGAGCCCAAGCCAAGCCATCGCATCCCCTGTGACTTGCACATATAGGCCCATCTGGCCTGAAGTAACTGAAGAATCACAAAAGAAGTGCAAATGCCCTGCCTCACCTTAACTGATGACATTCCACCACAAAAGAAGTGAAAATGGCCGGTCCTTGCCTTAACCGATGATATTATCTTGTGAAATTCCTTTTCCTGGCTCATCCTGGCTCAAAAAGCTCCCCCATTGAGCACCTTGTGACCCCCACTCCTGCCCGCCAGAGAACAACCCCCCTTTGACTGTAATTTTCCTTTCCCTACCCAAATCCTATAAAACGGCCCCACCCTTATCTCCCTTCACTGACTCTCTTTTGGGAAGGAATCAACCCACCTGCACCCAGGTGATTAAAAAGCTTTATTGCTCACACAAATCCTGTTTGGTGGTCTCTTCACACGGACGCGCATGACATTTTGGTGCCATGACTCGGATCGGGGGATCTCCCTTGGGAGATCAATCCCCTGTCCTCCTGCTCTTTGCTCCATGAGAAAGATCCACCTACGACCTCTAGTCCTCAGACCAACCAGTCCAAGGAACATCTCACCAATATTAAATCGGGTAAGCGGCCTCTTTTTACTTTCTTCTCCAGCCTCTCTCACTATCACTCGACTTCTTTCTCCTTTCAATCTTGGCGCCACCCTTCAATCTCTCCCTTCTCTTAATTTCAATTCCTTTCATTTTCTGGTAGAGACAAAGGAGACACGTTTTATCTGTGGACCCAAAACTCTGGCGCCGGTCACGGACTGGGGAAGGCAGCCTTCCCTTGGTGTTTAATCATTGCAGGGTTGCGTCTCTGATTACTCACCCACGTTTCAGAGGTATCTGACCACACCACAGGGACGCCTGCCTTGGTCCTTCACCCTTAGCGGCAAGCTCTGCTTTTCTGGGGGAGAGGCAAGCACCCTGATCCCTTCTCTCCTGTTTCTATCCGTTCTGTGCTTTTCTGGGGGAGGGGTAAGCACCCCGACCCCTTCTCTCACTGTTTCTATCCCTTCTCTGCTTTTCTGGGGGAGGGGCAAGCACCCCGACCCCTTCTCTCCCTGTTTCTATCCCTTCTCTGCTTTTCTGGGGGAGGGGCAAGCACCCCGACTCCTTCTCTCCCTGTTTCTATCCCTTCTCTGCTTTTCTGGGGGAGGGGCAAGAACCCCGACCTTTTATTTTTGTGCCCCCTCTTATTTTTGCACCCCGTTTTATTTTTGTGCTCCGATCTCTTATTTTTGCACCCCAATACCTTATTTCTGCTCCCCAATCCCTTTCCTGCTTTTCTGGAGGGCAAGAACCCCCAAACTCCTTCTCTCTGTGTCTCTACTCTCTCTTTTCTCTGGGCTTGCCTCCTTCACCATGGGCAACCTTCCACCCTCCATTCTTCCTTCTTTTCTGTAGCCTGTGTTCTCAAGAACTTAAAACCTCTTCAACTCACACTTGATCTAAAACCTAAATACCTTATTTTCTTCTACAATGCCGCTTGACTCCAATACAAACTCGACAGTAGTTCCAAATAGCCAGAAAACGGCACTTTCGATTTTTCCATCCTACAAGATCTAAATATTTCTTGTCGTAAAATGGGCAAACGGTCTGAGGTGCCTGACGTCCAGGCATTCTTTTACACATTGGTCCCTCCCTAGTCTCTGTTCCCAATGCAACTCGTCCCAAATCTTCCTTCTTTCCCTCCTGCCTGTCCCCTCAGTCCCAACCCCAAGCATTGTTGAGTCTTTCTAATCTTCCTTTTCTACAGACCAATCCGACCTCTCCCCTCCTCGCCTGGCCAAGCTAGGTCCCAATTTTCCTCAGCCTCTGTTCCCCCACCCTGTAATCCTTTTATCACCTCCCCTCCTCACACCCAGTCTGGCTTCTAGTTTAGTTCCAAGACTAGCCCTCCCCTACCTGCCCAGTAATTTCCTCTTAAAAAAGTGGCTAGAGCAAAAGGCATAGTCAAGGTTAATGTACCTTTTTCTTTATCTGACCTGTTCCAAATCAGTTAGCATTTAGGCTCTTTTTCATCAAATATGAAAAACTTTAGCCCAGTTCATGGCCTGTTTAGCAGCAACCCTGAGATGCTTTTCAGCCCTAGACCCTGAAAAGTCAGAAAGCCGTCTTATTCTTAATATGCATTTTATTTTATTACCCAATCTGATCCCGACATTAAATAAACCCCCCAAATTAAATTCTGGCCCTCAAACCCCACAACAGAACTTAATGAATCTCGCCTTCAAGGTGTACAATAATAGAGTAGAGGCAGCCAAGTAGCAACTTATTTCTGAGTTGCAATTCCTTGCCTCCACTGTGAGACAAACCCCAGCCACATCTCCAGCACACAACTCCGAATGCCTGAACCGCAGCTGCCTGGGGTTCCTCCAGAACCTCGTCCCCCAGGAGCTTGCTACAAGTGCCGGAAATCTGGCCACTGGGCCAAGGAATGCCCGTAGCCCGGGATTCCTCCTAAGCCGTGTCCCATCTGTGCAGGACTCCACCAGAAATCGGACTGTCCAACTCGCCCAGCAGCCACTCCCAGAGCCCCTGGAGCTCTGGCCCAAGGCTCTCTGACTGGCTCCTTTCCAGACCTTCTCGGCTTAGCGGCTGAAGATTGATGCTGCCCCATCACCTCAGAAGCCTCCTGGACCATCACAGATGCTTTGGGTAACTCTTACAGTGGAAGGTACCTCTGTCCCCTTCTTAATCAATACGGAGGCTACTCACTCCACATTACCTTCTTTTCAAGGGCCTGTTTTCCTTGCCTCCATAACTGTTGTGGGTTTTGACGGCCAGGCTGCTAAACCTCTTAAAACTCCCCACTCTGGTGCCAACTTGGACAACATTCTTTTATACACTCCTTTTTAGTTATCCCCACCTGCCCAACTCCCTTATTAGGTCAAGACATTTTAACTAAATTATCTGCTTCCCTGACTATTCCTAGGCTACAGCCACACCTCATTGCTGCCTTTTCCCCCAGTTCAAAGCCTCCTTCGCATCCTCCTCTTGTATCTCTCCCCACCTTAACCCACAAGTATAGGATACTTCTCCTTGGCAACTGATCATGCACCCCTTACCATCTCATTAAACCCAATCACCCTTACCCCACCCCACTCAACGCCAATATCCCACCCCACAGCATGCTTTAAAAGGATTAAAGTCTGTTATCACTTGCCTGCTACAGCATGGCCTTTTAAAGCCTGTAAACTCCCCTTACAATTCTCCCATTTTACCTGTCCTAAAACAGACAAGGTTTACATGTTAGTTCAAGATTTGCACCTTATCAACCAAACTGTCTTGCCTATCCACCCCGTAGCGCCAAACCCATATCCTCTCCTATCCTCAATACCTTCCTCCACAACCCATTATTCTGTTCTGGATCTCAAACATACTTTCTTTACTATTCCTTCACATCCTTCATCCCAGCATCTCTTCACTTTCACTTAGACTGACCCTGACACCCATCAGGCTCAGCAAATTACCTAGGCTGTACTGCTGCAAGGCCTCACGGACAGCCCCCATTACTTCAGTCAAGCCCAAATTTCTTCCTCATCTGTTATCTATCTCGGCATAATTCTCATAAATACACACTTACTCTCCCTGCTGATCATGTCCGGCTAATCTCCCAAACCCCAATCCCTTCTACAAAACAACTCCTTTCCTTCCTAGGCATGGTTAGTGCGGTCAGAATTCTTACACAAGAGCTGGGACCGCGTCCTATAGCCTTTCTGTCCAAATGACGTTACTGTTTTAGCTGAGCCCTCATGTCTGCACGCAGCGGCTGCCACTGCTTTAATACTGTTAGAGGCCCTAAAAATCACAAACTGTGCTCAACTCTCTACAGTTCTCATAACTTCCAAAATCTATTTTCTTCACCCAACCAATGCTCAGGAGAATGCGTATGCTGATAAGTTAGCTAAAAAAGCAGCTAGCATTCCAACTTCTATCCCTCAAGGCAGTTTTCCTCCTTCACATCGGCCACTCCCACCTACTCCCCCGCTGAAACTTCCACCTATCAATTTCTTCCCACACAAGGCAAATAGTTCTTTGACCAAGGAAAATATCTCCTTCCAGCCTCACAGGCCCATTCTATTCTGTCGTCATTTCATAACCTCTTCCATCGAAGTTACAAGCCGCTAGCCCGTCTCTTAGAACCTCTCATTTCCTTTCCATCCTAGAAATCTATCCTCAAGGAGAGCACGTCTCAGTGTTCCATCCGCTATTCTACTACCCCTCAGGGATTGTTCAGGCCCCCCTCAGGGATTGTTCAGGCCCCCTCCCTTTCCTACACATCAGGCTGGAGGATTTGCCCCTGCCCTGGACTGGCAAATTGACTTTACTCACATGCCCCGAGTCAGAAAACTAAAATATCTCTTAGTCTGGGTAGACACTTTCACTGAATGGGTAGAGGCCTTTCCCATGGGGTCTGAGAAAGCCACTGCAGTCATTTCAGACATAATTCCTCGGTTTGGCCTTCCTACCTCTGTACAGTCTGATAACGAACCAACCTTTAATAGTCAAATCACCCAAGCAGTTTCTCAGGCTCTTAGTATTCAGTGAAACCTTTATGTCCTTTACTGTCCTCAATCTTCAGGAAAGGTAGAACAGACTAATAGTCTTTTAAAAACACACCTCACCAAGCTCAGTCACCAACTTAAGAAGGACTAGACAATACTTTTACCACTCTCCTTTCTCAGAATTCAGGCCTGTCCTTGGAATGCTACAGGTTCCAGCTCATTTGAACTCCTGTGTGGACACTCACTTAGGTCCCAGTCTCATTCCAGACACCAGACCAACTTAGACTGCACCCCAAAAAACTTTCATCCCTACGGTCTTCTGTCTAGTCACACTCCTATTCACTGTTCTCAACTACTCATAAATGCCCTGCTCATGTTTACACTGCGGGTTTACACTGTTTCTCCAAGCCATCACAGCTGATATCTCCTAGTGCTGTCCCAAACCGCCACTCTAAATTCCCTCTTAAAGTAAATAAATAATCTTTGCTGGCAAGGTTACGCTGAACCTCCTTGGGCACTCTCTAATTAGATGTCCTAGGGTCCTCCCAATTCTTAGTCCTTCAACACCTGTTTTTTTTCCTTCTCTTACCTTGTGTCTTCCGTTTAGTTTTTCAATTCATACAAAACCGCATCCAGGCCGTTTTGTATGTCATTCAATATGACAAAAGTTTCTTCTAACGACCCCACAATATCACCCCTTACCCCAAAATCTTCCTTCAGCTTCATCTCTCCCACTCTAGGTTCCCAGGCCACCCCTAATCCCGCTTGAAGCAGCCCTGAGAAACAGCGCCCATTCTCTCTCCATACCACCAAAAAATTTTCGCCGCCCCAACACTTCGACACTATTTTGTTTTATTTTTCTTATTAATATAAGAAGACAGGAATGTCAGGCCTCTGAGCCCAAGCCAAGCCATCGCATCCCCTGTGACTTGCACATATAGGCCCATCTGGCCTGAAGTAACTGAAGAATCACAAAAGAAGTGCAAATGCCTTGCCTCGCCTTAACTGATGATACTCCACCACAAAAGAAGTGAAAATGGCCAGTCCTCGCCTTAACCGATGATATTATCTTGTGAAATTCCTTTTCCTGGCTCATCCTGGCTCAAAAAGCTCCCCCACTGAGCACCTTGTGACCCCCACTCCTGCCCACCAGAGAACAACCCCCCTTTGACTGTAATTTTCCTTTCCCTACCCAAATCCTATAAAACGGCCCCACCCTTATCTCCCTTTGCTGGGTCTCTTTTTGGACTCAGCCTGCCTGCACCCAGGTGATTAAAAAGCTTTATTGCTCACACAAAGCCTGTTTGGTGGTCTCTTCACATGGACGCTCATGACAACCTCTAGTAAAGAGAGATAGACAACAAAGAAACTGTAAAGGTAAACTGAGGCTGGAGCCGAACCGGGAATGAAGACACAAGGCAAATGGCAGTAAGAATAGCCTTTTATTAGGGCTTGTGGGCGAGGTTCCTGGGTCCAAAGGCGTGGGCCGAGGAAGTCGCACTGAGGGAGGAGGGTAGGGGCTTCTTATAGCCTGAGAGGTAGGGAAGCTGGTTGTGCAAACAGGGCCTGGGGGATCTTGAAACTACTAGGGCAGGAGTTGAGGAAGGGTCATGAGGAAGGGGTCTTTGGAAACCCCAGTGGTGAGTTGGCGGGAACTAGAATGTGCTGTCAGAGCAGGCGTGTAATGATAGGTTTTAGTCCCTGTCGGTGTTCAAGGGAGATAGGGAACTGGGGTCTAGAGGGGAACTTGGAAGGGTCTTTTAGCCCGATGCGGACTGGAGTGTGGTGCTGGGCAATGATCAGGATGGAGGTGTCCCACACCTTAGGGTTAATGGGGACTGGAAACGGGAGTGGGGGGTCAGCCTGGCGGGGTTTGTCAGGTGAGAGGAGGGGGAAGAGGAATGCGAGGTGTGGGGAGGGGTTGGGTCAGAAGTGAACTGAGGCCCCTAGCTTGGAGAGGAGATCTCGTCCTAACAAGGGGACTGGGCACGAAGGAATGATAAGAAATGAGTGCGAGAAGAGGGAGCCATCCAGGCGGCAAGACAGAGGAGGAGTCTGGTGGTAGGTGGAGGGAGTGCCAACAATTCCCATGACCGTGACAGTGGAGGGGTGGCTGGGGCCACTAAAGGAAGGCAAAACAGAGTAGGTAGCCTCCGTGTCCATAAGGAAGGATATGGACTTACCTGCTACCTGGAGCATAACCGTGGGCTCGGCGAGAGTGAGAGGGGTCCCCGAGTCTGGGCCTCTTCAATCTTCGTCGGTGTCGAGGAGCTGGAAGGCGCCTCCAATACCTGGAGGAGGGTCGTCACGTGGAGGCGCAGCGACCCTCCTTAGGTCGGGGCAGTCTGACTTCCAGTGGCCCATCTGCCAACAGTTCGGACAGGGGTGAGTTGGCTCCTTTGGGTTAGGGCACTGCCTGGCCCAGTGGCCGTCATTACCTCACTTGAATCAGGCACCAGATAGCGCTCAGGGAGTACCTCCTTTCTGGGAGCTCCTGGAGCCAGCCGGCCTCAGGGCTGCTACCAAGGCCTGGGTTTGGAGTTGTACCTTCTGTTTTAGCCTGGCCTGTCATTGGGCCTCAGCTGCTTCCTCCCTGGAGTTGTAGACCTTGAAGTCCAGTTTGACTAAATCCTGGATGGGAGTTTGAGGGACTTCTTCCCCCTTTTTAAATTTTTTTTTGGATATTGGGGCCGACTGAGAAATGAAATATGAGGACAAGACGGTTCCTCCTGTGGGGGAGGCAGGGTCAAGGCGGGTGTACTGAATAAGTGCCTCAGTCAGCCAGTTAAGAAAAACGGCCGGATTTTCATCTGCACCTTGAACTATCTCTTTTAGTTTGTTAAAGTTGACTGATTTGTTAGAGGCTGCCTGCATGCCGGCAAGAAGGCACTGACTGAACCATCATGTCTCGGCGGCAGCAGCCTGCCTGCCCTACCTGGTAGTCCTAGTCGGGCTCAGCCGAGGGCACTGCCACAGTGCTAACTGGCATGGCGTGGTCAGTTAAATGAACCTGGTCAACGTGCTGCCTGGCTGCTGCTAGGATATGCTCCCATTCCTCAGGGGACAGGGTTGAGGTCATAACGACATGGGGATCATGCCAGGTGAGGTCATCACCTGGCACAGGTATCTGAACTCTTTGAAATACCGAGTGGGGTTGGCTGAGAAACAGCCTACATGCTTTTCAATCTTAGACAGGTCTGCCAGCGAAAACAGCACATGGACCTGGACTACTCCTTCAGCGCCTGCCACCTCTCGCCAAGGGACACAGGAGGTCTGTCCTGGACCGAGTATGGGCTGAGACAGGCGAGGAAAGGGAGGAGGTGGAGGTAGGAGAGGCAGGATCTGTCAGATTTGGGGGGGACACAGAAGGGGTAGAGGGAAGGGGTGGCGCAGATGAGGATGGGGACAACAAGGGGTTAGGGTAAAGAGGGGGTTGAGTGGGAGACCGAAGAGGAGGCAGGGAAAGAGTGTCAGGAGGCTCAGAGAAGGAGGAAGAGTTGTCCTTCTCCTTGGCTGATGGAGTAGATTTCTCGAGCAGGACCTGGGCCAATGAACATCGGGCATAGAGGTCTGGGCGAGAACGCAAGTCCTAGAAGGCCTGAATATAGGGTATCTCGGACCATTTGTCTAGTCTCTTACAGAAGCTGGTCAGATCTGTGAGAATGTTAAAGTCCAGAGTGCCTTCTGCAGGCTACTGAGACTGATTATCTAATTTATACTGTGGTCACGCCACTGTGCAGAAGAAAATGAGCCGCTTTTGTTTTAGGTCTTGGCTGAGATCTAAAAGTCTGGAAATCAGCCAAGAGGCACTTCAGAGGGGATTTTTGGTTTGGCTTGGACTGGGTAGTTCCCATGGTCTTAAGGCGGGCAGTCTGGAGGCAATGGGAGTGTCCTCTCACTGCCACACGGAGTGTGGGGTATGGTGGCTTCCGGGGAGGTTGGACATCTCCTAGTCCCCGGTGCCGAAGTCACAGTTGACCGGAGAGAGCCCCTGATGTGGCCACGCATTTTGGACAGGGACTCCTGGAGGGAGCCTTCAGGATGGGGGGAAAACTTACCCAGCAGTGATTGATTGAGTCCTAAATTTGGTGAGACGGCTCCAGGCTTGAGGAGGGGATCCTGGCTCGGGGAGAGGAGAGCCTGCTCGACCTAACAGGGGTCCGGGGAGGGGGTCTCCTCCCGGGTTTCGGCACCAAATGTAAAAGTAAACAGGCTGGAGCCGAACCGGAACGAAGACACAAGGCAAATGGCAGTGAGAATAGCCTTTTATTAGGGCTTGCGGGCGAGGTTCCTTGGTCCAAAGGCGTGGGCCGAGGAAGTCACGCTGAGGGAGGAGGGTAGGGGCTTCTTATAGCCTGAGAGGTAGGGAAGCTGGTTGTGCAAACAGGGCTTGGGGGGTCTTGAAACTACTAGCGCAGGAGTTGAGTAAGGGTCATGGGGAAGGGGTCTTTGGAAACTGTCAACCGAAACTGCTGTTTACGAACTTGTGGAATGCAGGTGAGCTGCAGGTCATGGGGGAGTGTGACTGCCCAACTGGAACTCTGACACATGTAAGTCTGCGGATGTGTACAAGGGTGAAGGGAGTCTTTAACAAAAGGCCTGCTATGCTGGGTAACGCCGCCATGTTGGGTCTAGATTCCTGCCTAACACAAACTAGAAAGTTCTAATTCAGATGGTGATAAATACTAAGGAAAAAAATGAAACAGGGTAGAGGATTAAGGAGTGCCAGGAGACAAAAAAGGAGGGAAGTTGCTTATATAGGAGGGTCAGGTGACATTTTAGCAGAGACTTGAAGGAAGTGAGGGAGCTGACCAGGCGGATATCCAGGAGAAGAGCATTCTAGGTAGAAGGAACGGCAAGTGTAAAGGCCCTAAGGCAGGAGGCCAGCAAGGCTTGAGCACAGGGAGTGAGGAGGACAGAGCAGGGAAGAGGGACAGAGAAGAGGCAGTTGGCCTTAGGGCCCTCAAAAGGACTTGGCTGTCACTGAGTGAAATGGAAAGCACAGGATGGTTTTGAGCAGGCCAGTGACCTGATTGCAGTTGTTTTCAAGGAGTTAGAAAAGACCTCTACCCTAGTGGGTACTGCAGGCTCTGGCTCTGGGTGAGCCACACCCTGTCCCATTCGCTGATGAGGGACCTTGGCCTCTCCTAGTCTTAGTTCTTTATCTAAGAAATGATTCCAAGGATTTAGCCAAGTACCCCTCCCTCACTGCAGCTGACCTAACTGGGTCAAGCTTTTGTGTAAGTGGTAGGGAGGAGTTGGAAGCAGTGGGAGTAGAGGGGAGCCAATCTAGAGGCTTGAATGTTTAATGTGGAATTTCCTCTCTCTAGGGGACCACAGGTGGGGGGCAGCTTGCAGGGGGAGGTTATTCAGTTGGCTAGTATCTAGCCAGCACCTACTTATCCTGAGTCTCAGACTCCTGGCTCACGGGAGGTGGGGTAGCTAACAAGCTCCAACAAGCCCAGGCATAGTTACAGTGGGCAGAAATGGAGCCATCTGTCCTCCAAAGAATCAGGCCTGTCAGGACCTGCCTCCAGAAAATCACTCAGCTGCTCCGTTCTCAGGGAAGGTGGCCTTTCGTGATTCTGCTCCTCCCACCTCCAGCACCTGAATTAGCACCCTTGGAGTTTGAAACTATTTTCCACGGTTGGAATTTTATATCAATTAGTAGGATTCTTTGATTATTTTCCCTCTCCCACCATTCTAGAAACTAATGGGCCTGGTGAGGGCTTTGTCTATTTCCTTTACTGTTGTGGTCCTGGAGTCCCCCAGCACAGTGCCTGGCACGTAAGGGGCACTCAGTAAATGAGGTGAATGAATGAAAGATAGGGGAATAAGGCAAGTAATGCTGTTCCTTTTTACAGGCAATAAAACAGAGGCCCAGACAGGGTCTGACCTCAGCAGCAGAGCAGGTGACTGCCTTCTGGCCTAATTCCTATAATGGGAGCCACCCAGGAGCATACGTTCACACCCAAGGGCCTCCCAGGCCCTCCCCCATCTTCTCCTCTAAGGGAACTGCAGAGCTAGGCCCTGCCTTACCCCAGAAACAAGACTAGTTTCTCAGGAAAAGATCCTAGGGCAGGAATGGAGCAAGTGACAGTTCGGTTTTTATTTTATTTTATTTTTATTTTTATATTTTTTGAGACAGGGTCTTGCTCTGTCACCCAGGCTGGAGTGCAGTGGCGAGATCTCTGCTCACTGCCACCTCTGCCTCCTGGGCTCAATCGATCCTCCCACCTCAGCCTCCCGGGTAGCTGGGACTATAGGCATCCACTACTACGCCCGGCTAATTTTTGTGTATTTTTTGTAGAGACAGGGTTTTACCATGTTGCCCAGGTTGGCATCGAACTCCTGAGCTCAAGTGATCCATGAGCCTCAGCCTCCCAAAGTGCTGGGATTACAGGTGTGAGTCACCACTCCCAGACGTGACAGTCTGTTAATAACAGTAATAGCACTTTGAATATACCAGACACTGTTTTTCCACAACTTTTCGAGACAAGTTTTGTTAGCAACTTCATTTTACAGATGAAAAAACAGGCTCAGGGTGGTAAGTGGCATGCCCAAGGTAGTGGCAGAGCCTAGGTGTTCCAATCCAGGCAGCTGGGTTCAGCTGCACTCCGATCCTCTCCAGCTGCCTCTCTGTTACAGCGCAGAACATCAGCAGCATCAGGGGTCATGTGCACTTCCAGCTCCGCCTTGAGTACCCGATGACCTGGTTTCCTCATAGGTAGATAGCGAAGGTTAATATTGGCTAGCCTGTAGAGTTATCGGGAGACCAACTCACAAAAAGCGTTTAATACTGTGCTCAGCACATAGTAAGTGGTCAATACATGTTAATTATTGATATTCTTGTTATTTGTGGTGTGTCTGGGCCGGGAGGGAGGGCTGCAGGGCGCTGTCTATGCACACCTCACAGGTGAGGTCATCCAGCGGGCTGGGGGTGCCGGGCCCCTCGCCGACCCACGCCCAGCCAGGTGCACCCCCGCGAGAGTCCGGTGGCCTCAGGTCCCAGGCCCCTCCCCGCCGGACATTTAAGGAGGGACGCTGGGCGCAGGCGCAGAGAGCGCAAGACCCGCGCCACACGTCGCCAGTCCCAGGCAGCCAGTCGCGCGCGCGCGCGCGCGCGCCCCGCCGCCCGCCTGGCTACAGCCTCGCTGCGCACACACATGGAGGGGAGCGCGAGTCCCCCGGACAAGCCCCGCGCCCGTCCCGCGGCTGCTGTGCTGTGCCGGGGCCCGGTAGAGCCGCTGGTCTTCCTGGCCAACTTTGCCTTGGTCCTGCAGGGCCCGCTCACCACGCAGTATCTGTGGCACCGCTTCAGTGCCGACCTCGGCTACAATGGCACCCGCCAAAGGGGGGGCTGCAGCAACCGCAGCGCGGACCCCACCATGCAGGTAGCGGGGCGGCGAGGAGCCTGGCAGGGAGAGGGCCCTGGGCTGGAGCGTGGCGGCAGCGGAGGGGTGGGGCCTGCATAATGGTAGTAGGGGGTAACTGGAGGGAGGGTGCATTTTGGATGGTGGGCGGGATCAGAGCAAAGCGGCCTGACCGAGAACCTCAGCGTGGGAAATGCGAAAAGTTGAGCTAAAGCCTGGCCTTGCAGTTTAACAAAAGCTGGGGAAAGGAAAGGGAATGGGGCCTTGGTCCATGTCCTTCCTCCTCTTCACTGGCAGATTCTGAAAGTTGTGCTAAGATTCTCTGAGGTTTAGGGCGCCAAAGAAAGTCCTCATCCCTGTAGCTCCCGGGATGGCGAGGATTTGGGGATTGGGCAACCCAGAGTGAGGAACCGCACCCTGGTCATTGTGCCCCTACAGGAAGTGGAGACCCTTACTTCCCACTGGACCCTCTACATGAACGTGGGCGGCTTCCTGGTGGGGCTCTTCTCGTCCACCCTGCTGGGAGCTTGGAGCGACAGTGTGGGCCGCCGCCCGCTGCTAGTGCTGGCCTCGCTGGGCCTGCTGCTCCAGGCCCTAGTGTCCATCTTTGTGGTGCAGCTACAGCTCCACGTCGGCTACTTCGTGTTGGGTCGCATCCTTTGTGCCCTCCTCGGCGACTTCGGTGGCCTTCTGGCTGCTAGCTTTGCGTCCGTGGCAGATGTCAGCTCCAGCCGCAGCCGCACCTTCCGGATGGCCCTGCTGGAAGCCAGCATCGGGGTGGCTGGGATGCTGGCAAGCCTCCTTGGGGGCCACTGGCTCCGGGCCCAGGGTTATGCCAACCCCTTCTGGCTGGCCTTAGCCTTGCTGATAGCCATGACACTCTATGCAGCTTTCTGCTTTGGTGAGACCTTAAAGGAGCCAAAGTCCACCCGGCTCTTCACGTTCCGTCACCACCGATCCATTGTCCAGCTCTATGTGGCTCCAGCCCCAGAGAAGTCCAGGAAGCATTTAGCCCTGTACTCACTGGCCATCTTCGTGGTGATCACTGTGCACTTTGGGGCCCAGGACATCTTGACCCTGTATGAACTGAGCACACCCCTCTGCTGGGACTCCAGACTAATCGGCTATGGTTCTGCAGCTCAGCATCTCCCCTACCTCACCAGCCTGCTGGTCCTGAAGCTCCTGCAGCACTGCCTGGCCGATGCCTGGGTGGCTGAGATCGGCCTGGCCTTCAACATCCTGGGGATGGTGGTCTTTGCCTTTGCCACCATCACGCCTCTCATGTTCACAGGTAAAGTGTGTGGGCTCAGGGACAGCTTGTCCCAGAGGCACTGGGTAAGAACCGGGGGCCAGCCACTCACTGCCCCCAGATGTGGTTCATTCCTGTGTCTTTGGAAACATTGTTATGCCTGCACTGGAGGACAGACAACTAAGAAATCCCTCAAAAATGCCATCTTTGATACACGGAAAATACAGACCTTCAGTAGCTAAAGTAATTAATCCACCATTATCAACCATTAATATTGTTAGTAATCTAGAGCAAAAGACAAAAGTGTGGCTCATACACTAATTGCTTTACCCCTTGGCCTCCCACAGCCTATTCATATGTTCTTAAACAAAGTCCATGCCATTAATGCCTTGGTACTCACTTCTCTGATAAGAATCAAATACTCTTGGTCAGCTTCTTTGGGTTTTTTAAAAACCTGTCTTCTCGGACCACAGATATGAAATTCCTGTTTCAGTTCCTCTTCTCCTCTTCCTCCTTGTCCTTTCCCTCCTTACTTCCTCCCTTTCTTTTTTTGGTAGGAGAGGGTCAACAGGCCAGTAAATGGGGAAGTTAACTTTTTAAAATTTTTATTTGATTGATTTATTTAGAGACAGGGTCTCACTTTGTCACCCAGGCTAGAGTGCAGTGGCATGATCATGGCTCACTGCAGCCTCATCCCCTGGGCCCAAGTGATTCTCCCAACCTGGCCTCTCTAGTAACTGGGACCACTGGCGCACATTACCACACCTTGCTAATTTTTGTATTTTTTTTATAGAGATGGGGTCCTCACCATGTTGCCCAGTCCTGGTCTCTAACTCCTGAGCTCAAGGATCTGCCTGCCTTAGCCTCCCAAAGTGTTGGGATTACAGGCATGAGCCACTGTGCCCAGCTTTAGTTAACTTTTTTTAAAGGGACAGATTTATTTTGATAGAGCCCTAAAACGTGCTGTGTATAGTCAACAATACAATAATCACAGATTTCTTTTTTTTTTTTTTTTTTTTTTTTGAGACGGAGTCTTGCTGTATCGCCCAGGCTGGAGTGCAGTGGCCGGATCTCAGCTCACTGCAAGCTCCGCCTCCCGGGTTTTTACGCCATTCTCCTGCCTCAGCCTCCCGAGTAGCCGGGACTACAGGCGCCCGCCACCTCGCCCAGCTAGTTTTTTGTATTTTTTAGTAGAGACGGGGTTTCGCCGTGTTAGCCAGGATGGTCTCGAACTCCTGACCTCGTGATCCGCCCGTCTCGGCCTCCCAAAGTGCTGGGATTACAGGCTTGAGCCACCGCGCCCGGCCAATAATCACAGATTTCTTAACTCAACTGCTTGTCTGACAATTAAGCCGAAGGGAGCCTTTCCCTCCTGCTGATGGCCCTGGGGGATGCAGAGATGATGAAGATGCTGTCATTGCTCTGGGTCAGGGAGAGGTCTCAACAGAGTGGGATTTGAGGGGCTTGACCCTGGGTGCCTCATCGTATACCGTCTTTGGAGGATCCACTGTCCTGTAGGAGTTTGCAGTTTTGCTGAGGAGTCAGCAATCACAGAGGGAGAGAAATGGTTATGAAGAAAACAGGAAGCCTGTAAGTAACTGAATGCAAAGGGAAAAGGAACTCATATTTGCTGTGTCCCTATGCCGTACTCTTCATAGATGTTACCTTTTTGCCTTATGTATTGGTTCCCTGAGATTGCTGTAATGAAATACCACAAACTTGGGGGCTTAACACAACAGAAATATATTCTCTCACAGTTCTGGAGGCCAGAAGTCCAAAGTCAGTACCACTGGGCTGAACGGAAGGAGTCAGCAGGAAGTGCTCCCTTGCAAGGTGCTGGGAGAGAACGTGTTTCTCTTTTCTTTCAGCTTCTGGGGCTGCTGGCATTCCTTGGCTTGGGGCGGCCATCACCAGTCTCTGCCTCTGTGCTCACATTGCCTCTCCTCCTCTTTGTGCCTTCTCCATTCTGTTGGTGCCAAATCTCCGTCTGCTTTCCTCTTATAAAGATGTGTGATGGCATTTAGGGCCCAACCTGCTAATCCAGGATAACCCCACTCTCTCAGGAGGCTTAACTTCATCACACCTGCATAGACCCATTTTCCAAATAAGGTAGTATTTACAGGTTCCAGGGCTATGAACCTGATGCCATTGGGCACCATTATTCAGCCTCCTATGACTCAGAACCATCCTGTGATGAAGGCCTTATTATCTTCCTCATACAGGGAGTCAGGCTCAGAGAGGTTAAGTACCCCAGGCCACACAGATAGTATGTAATGGCATCAGGTTTTGAATTCAGGGCTGACTCCAAAGTTCATGCTTGTTTTCTGTGCCCTGCCATATCCCTACTAAGTGCCAAATGAATGGGTGATGTCTGCTGTGACCACAAGAGGTTCAGACAAGAAAGCAATCAGTGGGAATTAGCATTCATGAGAGCTAGACGGTGGCCAAGCCCAGACAAGGGCAGTCTCCCTTCCTCCTTGACTACTGTCTCCCTACCCTCACCATCAAGGAAGTTCTTCCTGGGTCTAACCTAAACCCCATATAGGGTATGGATAGGAGATCTGCTGCCTTTCCCTTGGACACCCCTCTCCCCAGCCCTATTTTCCTGATGAGTGTTTATTTCTCCACAGGATATGGGTTGCTCTTCCTGTCATTGGTCATCACACCTGTCATCCGGGCTAAACTCTCCAAGCTGGTGAGAGAGACAGAGCAGGGTGAGTGTCAGGACCCACCTATATCTGGTTCCTCATGGCCAGTGCTGCCCGAAACGGGCTGATGGGCAGCCATGGCTGGGGGAACAGCTTGCCTTCCCGCCTCTCACCCTGGAGAAGTAAGTGGCCAAGACAAACACACTTCTGTGAAATTGCCCACGACAGGCAGAGGATCATGCCGCCTTGGATTTTCAAACCACAGAGCTGGGATCTGCAGTCAGCAGAGCACAGTGATGTTCTTTCTGGATAACCAGAGCAGAGGATTTACTCTCTGCAGACCTCAGCTTTTCCGTCTGTAAGATGGGTGTGATGATGCCAGAGTTCCCTGTTTCTCTGGGGTCAGCGTGTACAAGCCCAGAAGTGAACAACTTTGTGACATGGGTTTCATTTTCCACAGTTGACAGATGAAGAAACAGAGGCCCAGGGGGTTAAATCGGCTCACTCAAGGTTACTCAGTAAATAGTGGAGCTAGGATGCAAACTCACGTCTGTGTTTTAAAGCAGCTGGTCTCAGGATCTGGGTTTTAGTCCGAGCCCTGCCATAGGCCTGTTTCTTCATCTGTGATGTGAGTGGTTTGCTCTTGATGACATCACAGGCCCCTCTAGATGTGACAGAATTTAATCTCAACTTCTGTTGGGTTGTTGCACATTTTGTAAACTGTGGGTCCTCCTGGTGTATCTACACAGAACAGCATCTCCAGCCTCTGGGTCTTCATGCCCCAGTCGGGAAACATTCATCTTTCTCCATCTGTCCTGGAATGAGGATCTGATGATGACAGAGACCCTGGTGCCATACAGAGCCCACTGTGGGTTCTGGTGTCCCCAGAATCCATGTGCCTTCATTCATTCACCTAAACTTTTTTTCCCAGCACTTTCTTTGTGCCCAGAGATGTCAGGGAAACACGAGAAAAGAACAGCCCTTACTAACTAGCTACTTCCAGGGGGCCAGGCCCAGTGACGGGTGATTCCATGTGAACTGAATGTTGCTGACAATCTAGGAAATAGGTATTATCCTTATTTAGCAGGAGGAACAGGAACCCAAAGGATAAAAAGCTATTCAGTGGTGACACAGCTATGAATATTGGAACTGATCAGACCTGCAGTTAATCCCAAACAGATGATTCCAAAGAGGATAAACCAGAAAAAAGCCATTTCCATCAAGCTTTCATCAGACAATATCACACGTACTTTTTTTTTTCATGTGCTATGTTCTGTCAGATCACATGTACTTTTAGTGTGGATTTAACAGCAGCCATTTATTTAGTAGCCCCTCTGTGCCAGCTGCTGTTCACATACAACCTTATTGAATCCTTGTCACAGTACATGATGTAGCAGGATTTACTGGTGAGGAAGGGGAGACACAGGTTAAGTGACTGCTTCCGGTCACACAGCTCTGAGGTGGTGGTGCCAGAATTTGAACATGGCCCTTTCGGACTCCGGAGTATGGTATTTATTTCTTCACAGGTGCTCTCTTTTCTGCTGTGGCCTGTGTGAATAACCTGGCCATGCTGACGGCCTCCGGCATCTTCAACTCACTCTACCCAGCCACTCTGAACTTTATGAAGGGGTTCCCCTTCCTCCTGGGAGCTGGCCTCCTGCTCATCCCGGCCGTTCTGATTGGGTAATGCAGGTCCCTGACCCGTGCTCATAATGGAGCCCTTTCTCATAAAAGTGCCCTCCTCCCAACTAGAAATGGCAGCTTCATTCCTGGAATCCTCCCCCTCTGGGTGTCTTGTCCCAGGTTGCCCCTCTCCTTGCACATGGCTGCCTAATCCTCCAGGAGCCATTTTCCAAGGGCAAGGTGGCAAGCTAGGTGGAGGAAGGATCAGGCTAACATTGCTACTTGGCAAGGCTGTGTTCTCTCTCCCAGTTCCCCTATTTCCCTCCATTCCCATTTTTTAGATGGAACTATGGCAACAGAACTGTGTTAAAGGGAAGGCCAGAGAGCCTTGTCAGCTAGTTGAACTTTTTCCTGTATGATATTAAGAATTTCATGGCTGGGCGTGGGGACTCCTGCCTGTAATCCCGATCCTGTGGCAGGCTGAGGCAGGAGGACCACTTGAGTCCAAGAATTCAAGATCAGCCTGGACAACATAGCAAGACCTTGTCTGTATAAAAAATTTTAAAAATCAGCCAGGCATGGTGGTATGCACCAGTAGTCCCAGCTACTAAGGAGGCTGAGGCAGGAGGATCACTTGAGCCCAGGAGTTCAAGGGTACAGTCAGCTATGATTGTGTCACTGGCCTCCAGCCTGGACAACAGAGCAAAACCCTATCTCTTAAAAAAAAAAAGAAAAGTTATTTTCCAGAGCCATGTCCCTGGACATTGTCCTCTAGCTCTTAGCTTCTCAGCTTGGGGAAGGAGGAGGTTCAGGAGAGCTACCTGGACCAGCCCACCCAAGTAAATCCTGCATCACTTCTCCAGACAAGCCTTGAAGGTACCCCATGTGAAATCCAAACCCTCTCTCTGGTCTCTCACAGGATGCTGGAAAAGGCTGTTCCTCACCCTGAGTTCCAGCAGTTTCCCCAGAGCCCCTGATCTGCCTGGACCAGAAGACAGAGGGCAAGAGGAGCAAAGTGAACACCAAACAACTGAAGGTCTACAGCTGGAGCCCAGCCCACAGCAGCACCAGCAGCTGCTTTCTAAGGGCAGTGCTCTCTTTGGACGAGGTGGTCAAGACAGACCAAGGCACCACCCCATCCATAGCTGAGCCAGCCTCTGACTAGGATCTAGAATCATAACCCACACAGGCCCACTGCAGGACAGGTGGCAGGGGAGCTATTCGGGACAGGAGTCAGTTCTTCCTTTCTGCCATCCATCACTTATAACTCCCCAGACCAGAGGAGAGGTCCTGAGGTGACACTTTAGGGACCAGAGGCAGCACAAGGGCTGGCATCTCTCCTTCCAGCCCAAACTGCACAGTCCCAGGCAGGTTCCTGACATGTGTAGCAGTCACCAGCCACTCCTTAACAATGAATGTGGTACCTGGTTAGTGCCAGCCTTGGGAAGGAGGGAGGGAGGTGAGAGGGGCTTGGTGATCTCCAGAGGAGGAGCGCTGCCTTCACTGTGGTTGGGGAATTGATCCTTGGCTATGGCCTACCCACTCCCTGGGCTGAAGAGTGCCAATCATTATAAATCAGCTTCAGCAAACTGAAACAAACCTTCTGGTGCCGTGGGCTTTGGGGCCCTCTGTTTTCCTGCTCCCAGTCTGCCTGCCATATGTCAGACAACAGAAGCTGCTGGGCTGGGCAGGAGCCCTGAGCTGCTTGGTGGACTGATACCAAGTGGGGCCAGCCAGGGCTTCTACTGACTCGCTGTGCAACCTTAAACAAGCCCCACTAGGAAGGGCTAGATCAGCGATGCCCCGAATTGTTGAATCGTGGTAATCACATTTGGACGGACAAGTTAGGAAACTTGGCTGATGCTCTGAGATCTTTCCCACCTCCTCATACATTCTACAATAAGATGCCTCTCTTCATGGGCCTGGGGAAAGGATGAATGAGTGTGGCTGGACTTTTGACCTTTAATGTCCCTGAGCAGTTCTTGGCCCTTAGGGAGAAGTGGGGGGAGGATCTGGCTGACTCAGCCCCAACCGAGGGGTAGCAGCTGCAGCCCAGCCAAGCAGAACACCCTGGCCCTACAGACCTGTGTCTGAGTAGGCTTTGGAGGAAAGGCCACTTCTGAGTCCTCTATCTCAGGAGAAGCCAGGCCTAGGTGCTTGACCTGGTGATCTGAGCTGTGTTTGTCCTAGTGCGGGTGGCAGTCACCTCTGAGCACACTGGCCTTGGCTTAGGGGAGGCTTGTGACTTCAGCTGTTCCGTCTGGGGCTGGATGCTGGACTCTGATTCCCCCAGAGAGACAGAAGATTGGGCAGAGGTCAACCAGAAGGCCACACAGGGCTGTGGACAGCAGTGGAGGGTATACCAAACAGAAAAAACACAGGAAACTCTCTGAAGCCTGCCCATGGGGACCTCAGGAGGGAGTGGGACTGATTGGAGACAAGAAGCCAGAAATCATCCCCTGGAGACACTCAGACTCTGTATTGTTGTTGACTCTGTCCTGTGAGGGCAGTGTCCAGGCTGCCCTGCTTGTCACGTCCATGCCCTCACCCTGGCCCCAGTGAGCACTTGCGCTGCATGAGGAAAGGAAGATCAGATGGGGTCCAAAGCAAAGCATCGAGGCTGGGACTGGCCAAGACAGACTCTGGCAGGGAGGGGAGTGGAAGGAAGGAGCCCCAAACCTGGAGTGAGAACTTTGACTTTCTGACGATGCGGCTGAGAGCTAGGAGTCGCCTGGCCAGCACAGCCAAGAGTGGGGCTGGGGGCGCAGCCAGCCTTAAGGTGTCAACACCTGGCCCTCACTGGGGAAGAGCCTTCAGCAGTCCCCGTGGCCTGCAGCCTGGGTTTATTGGACGGTACTTTCTTGCCCTCTGAACCCAGTGGAGGAGGGGGCAATGGGACATTCCTGCTCAGTTATTTCAGTATGGCCTCTGGGTCAGCTTTTTGTTGCAAAATCCTATCCCCCGCTGCTAGATTCTTTGAAGCAAGGGAGAAGCAATAGCCCAGCCTCAGAATGATTCTCGGGAGAGCAATTCCACGGCCAGTGGACTGGGTGCCAGGAGGTCTAGGTCTGGATCTGGGGCTGCCACTAATGACAGGAAACTGGGCTTATCTTCAACCTTTCTGAGCCTGTGTCATTATCTGTAAAATGGGGATGATAATACCAGGTAGAGTTGCTCTGACGACTGGAGACCAAGGAGCGGAGTGTGTGGGAAATGGCAAAGATTCGTGAGAGCTTCATGCTTTAGAGATTTGCTACCCTTAACCACCAGCATCAGCTCACCTGGGAATCTGTAAGAAACGCAGAGTCTCAGGCCCCACCCCAGATCTCCTGATTTTAAATCACCTGGGAATCTGTAAGAAACGCAGAGTCTAGGCCCCACCCCAGATCTCCTGATTTTAACAACGTTCCCAGGTGACTTGGATGCATGTTAAAGTTGGAGAAGCTGCCATAGGTGACAACCTTTTGCCTTTTCAGGACTTTGCCTCTTTCCACAGAGCTGCAGGTTCTGTCCAGGCTGCTTTTACTGCCATGGGGGCTGCCTGGTCCCTGAGCAAGCAGTGGGTAGCCCTGGATAGCTGAGGGGCTGGGGTAGCCAGCTGGGCCAGACCAGGAAGGAGCCTGAGGCACAGCACCAAGGCGTGGGGTAGGGTGGGCTTTGAGGCACGGCTTCCCCATGCCCAGACCCAGGCCCAAACAGGAGGCTCCTGTGCACCAGTAAGTGCAGCAAAGCTGGCTGCAGCGACAAGGAAGTCAGAGGGAGGGCCGGTTTACCTCAACCCTCGCCCTGGATGTGGCAAAAGATACCACACTGAAGGAAGCTGTAGGGGATCTGGGACCTAGTCAGGCTGGCTAACGGCACTGAGTGATTACAGGGCAAGGCCACAGAGCGGCAGGAAGTTGTAAGTGCAGGGGCCAGGCACAGTCTGAGTGGAGAGCCATGATCGCACTCATCCCTGGCTGGCTCTTGGGCCCAGGCCCTTGCTCAGACTACAGTGCCCAGGCCTGCCTGGGCATTGCCTTAATTCCTGTCTGAGGCTGCCTTCCTTCATCCTCAAACTGGCTGCTATCAGAGCAGAAGGGAATGCAGAACCACCCCCACCCCAACTCCAATGTTTCCAGAACTGAGCAGGGACCCTCCCCATGACAGACAGATAACCCAATGGCAGGGCATGGGGGAGTTCTAACCTCCCGAGCCCAAGTCTGACTTCCCTTCCCTCTCCAGATACTGAGGAAAGTGGGTTGGAGGTGGGCCATGAGGGTGGGGGACAGGGAGAGGGAGGGCCATTTGCTAAGAAGAGTCCAGGTTGTCTCAGCCCAGGTAGGCCGGTTTGAGGAGCTGTTCCTTCAGAAAGGACGATGGAAGTGGAAGTCACAGCAGGGCTGGGAACTGGGGACTGGTTAGGTCGGACCCATGGGTGCAGCACCCTCCAAACTGGTGTCAGAGCCTGCAGATGAGTCCCGGGAGGAGCGGCCCTGTAGGAAGCGGATGATCTTCTCAATGGTGGCCTCCTGGTATTCGTGGGACCACCTGTGGGCACAGGAGCCATGTGGGTCAGACAGCTGGGCAGAGGGAGCTGCTAGTCAGCTGTTTGCTCACACACTGCCTGTCATGGTGAGCTGTACCCTACCCCCCTGGTCCCAGGGCCCCGGGGCTCACTTAATGCCGTTGAAAGTAAGCACAGCCTGCATGTCCTCAGGCAGGACCTGGGGCTCAGGCCACTCGAAGCCATCAATGACGGGCACAATGTTCTTGCCACAGCTTAAAGCAGTCACAATCTCCTGGAGAAAGAAAGGAAAGGAGGAAGATACTCCTGTATCCATTTAGGGACCCTTGTAGCCAGGCAGGTGCTGGGAGGGCCACTAGCCCGAGGCTGGGTCCAGGGCAGGACACCAGTTCTGAAGTCCACCTTGATGTCTCCCTTAACCCTTGTAGTATAATAAAAAATAAATATTTTGTCTCTGCCCAGGGTTCCTGGCACAGAGCCCCTAAAACCCTTGGAATCTCTTGAGTGATGAGTGTCTTTGTATGCTAAAGAGATGATTTCCCACTGGGGGCCTGGGAGCGCTATGGGGGTAGCCTAGATAGCTTCAGGAAGCGGCTGTGGAACTTTCAGCCCCACCTTCCAACCTCCAGAGGGGTGCTGGAGATTGAGTTCAATCACCAATGGCCAGTGATTTAATCAATCATGCCTACACAATGGAACCTCCATAAAAACCCCTAAACAAGGGGTTTTGAAGAGCCTCCAGGTTGATAAATGGGTGTAGGTGCTGGGAAGGTGGTAGAAGGCATGGCATCCACACCTCTACTCTCCACACATAGAGATCCTATGTATCTCTTCCATTTGGCTATTCTTGAGCTGTGTCCTTTGTAAGTGGAATTTGTAAGTGAAATTAAATAATTCAGCTGGGCATGGTGGGTCACGCCTGTAATCCCAACACTTTGGGAGCCTGAGGCAGGAGGATCACTTGAGCCCAGGATTTTGAGATTAATAATATTATTTATTATTATTATTCAAGCTTTGTTAAATCAAACCTAAAGCTCTTGGAACTTTAAATTATTCTGAGCCTTGACAGGAATTGGTCTATGCAGCCTGAGTCACGAGGCATGCAGCTGCAACTTCCACCTATTTTTTTTTTTTTTTTTTTTACTTCTACCTATTTTTTTTTTTTTTTTTTTTTTTCTGTAATTACTTAGGAAGACCAAATGGCACCAGAGATAAGACCCCCTTAGATCCCCACTCAGATCACCACCCCTCCTCAGGGGGTAATAAAGTCATCTTCCTTGGAATGTAGCAATCTATAGCCAATCAAAGCATTGTAACATATGCACTGGTCTTATATGGAAAATGTTGGAATCCTGCTAAAATTCCTCTGTCTGCCTGTGGAAGTGAAACCTTAACTTCTCCAATTTGGAGTACTCACCCCATTCCTTTGGAGTCAATGCTTCCTGGGTGGCTATTCTCAAACTTTGCACTCAAAGAAACTCTATACTTAGTCTTATTTTCTGAATCTCATTATTTAAGGTTGACATAATAAGCAACTAATAGTAAGTAAAGTGCTTTCCTCAGTTCTGAGTCATTCTAGCAAGTTGAACCTCGGGGTGTCATGGGAACCCCTCAATTTGTAGCCAAATCAAACAGAAATGTGGTAGCCTGGGGACCTGGGCCTCGTGACTGACATTTCAGAATTGAATTGAATTGTGGGATACCCAGCTGGTGTTGGAAAGTTGGAGAATTAGTGGTTAGTGTGGGAAAAACCCCAAACAATTTGGTGTCAGAAGAAAAACATCACAATCCTGCATACAGGTTGATCCATCATGCGCCCTGCCAATTGTACTCCTTACTTATTTCTCAAATCCACCATTTTCCCCCTGCCTCCACCCACTACCACTCTCCTCCAATCCCTATTATCTTTAAGCCCCCACCAGGTCTTTCCTCATCCACCCTTGTCTTCTCTAATTCACTCTCCACATTGCCCTTTCATGTAGCTAATATTTGCAAAATGCACATCTGACAAATCAGATCCTGTCACTCCCTACTTAAAACTCTTCAAGACTTTGCATGGTCTTAGAATAAAGTCCAAACTCCTTCATGTGGCCTGTGAGGCCCTATGTGGTTGGCCACAGTCCACTTCTCAAACTCTACCCCTGCTCTGTCCTCCCAGTCACACAAAATAAGCTTCCTTGTCCTTCCCCCTTGATAATGCCCATTCATTTTTCTGATCTGAGCTCAATCAACTCTTACACAGGGCAGTTGTCTCCCACTGCCCTGACCAAATCAGTTCTCCTATTATAGGCTCTGCAGAACATATTATGGTTGCAAATTTTAATTAATTAATGGATAAACTACTATTTGTCTTCTCTGCCAGACATGAGGAGGGATCATATCTATTTTTCACTGACTTTATATCTTAGCATCTTTTACAGAGCCCTTACAGTTAGCCCTTGCTAAATATTTAATGGATGGATGAATGAATGAATGAGAAAACATAGCACAGCAGTTAGGGCTGCACTCTGGAATCATCAAATCAGGGTTCACATTGAGTCTCTGACACAGGCTCTACGACCTGAGGCAAAAATGATAGGTATTTAAAGTTTCCGTTTTCTCTCTCTTTTTTTTTTTTTTGGTGGAGGGCAGGGAACAGGATCTCACTTTGTTGCCCAGGCTGGAGGGCAGTGGCGCCATCAAGGCTCACTGCAGCCTCAACCTCCTGGGCTCAAGCCATCCTCCCACCTCAGCCTCCCAAGTAGCTGGGACCACAGGCGTGTGCTACCATGTCTGGCTAATTTTTTGTATTTTTTAGTAGAGATGGGGTTTCACCATGTTGCCCAGGCTGGTCTCAAACTCCTGGCCTCAAGTGATCCTCCCACCTTAGCATCCCGAAGTGTTGGGATCACAGGCGTGGGCCGCCACATCTGTTCCTTTGTTTTCTAATATATAAAGCAGAGTTAATGATAGATTTTTCCATGGAATAAGCGCAACATTCCATGGCAAGTAATTAGAACAGCGCTTAGCATACAGTGTATGCTTAATACGTAATAGGTGTTATTATTTCCTCTTCCATAAAGTGGAGATAATAAAACCTACCCCAAAGCATTGTTTTAAGGAATTATTTGCTATTAATGGGGTTCCGTAAGTGCTTATTGAATGTTTTTCTTCCTCTTAATAGGGAACCAAAGGGATTTTACTTACTTAAGTGCAGTTCACTTGTGGTTTTCCATATTGATTACCCGCTAATGTGACTTCAGGGAAAGGACTTTTAAAACCAGAGGCAATTAAGCACCAGAAACAACCAAAGAGGGATGACGGCGCCTCTGGGGCTGGTCCAAGGCAAAGGCTCTTCCTGCCTCTTTGCCATCTGCTGGGACGACAAGGGGTGCCAAGCATTCTTGGGAAGTGGAGCCTTCCTGGGGAAAGAACATATGTAACTTTGCCCTTGACTGGCTTCCTGGGGAGCCTCTCCATTTTACAGATGGAGAGAAAAAAGCCCAGAGAGGAAGGGATTTCCTCCTAAGCCACATGTACGCCCAGCCCATGAAGGACCAGTCCTCTGACTCAAGCCTCGAGAGTCCAAGTCCAGGCTGTTTCAACCAAGCCCTGCTGCCTCTCTGCTGAGCACTGGAATGAATCCTGACCCTGCAGCAATTTATTTGGAAATCTTTTTTTTTTTTTTTTTTTTTTTGAGACGGAGTCTCGCTTTGTCGCCCAGGCTGGAGTGCAGTGGCCAGATCTCCGCTCACTGCAAGCTCCGCCTCCTGGGTTCGCACAATTCTCCTGCCTCAGCCTCCCGAGCAGCTGGGACTACAGGTGCCCGCCACCTCGCCCGGCTTATTTTTTTGTATTTTTAGTAGAGATGGGGTTTCACCGTGTTAGCCAGGATGGTCTCGATCTCCTGACCTCGTGATCCGCCCATCTCGGCCTCCCAAAGTGCTGGGATTACAGGCTTGAGCCACCGCGCCCGGCCTTATTTGGAAATCTTTAGACATTTGTTTCATCCAGAATTATACAAAACCAAAGACAGTACAAACTGTTTATTGCACAGATTCAGAGGCTGGCCAAGAAAGGGATAATAGCGGCCGGGTACGGTGGCTCATGCCTGTAATCCCGGTACTTGGGGAGGCCGAGGCAGGCAGATCACAAGGTCAGGAGATCGAGACCATCCTGGCCAACATGGTGAAACCCGGTCTCTACTAAAATATATATATATCTAAATTAGCTGGACATAGTGGCGTGTGCCTGTAGTCCCAGCTACTCAGGAGGCTGAGGCAGGGCAATTGCTTGAACCCGGGAGGTGGAGGTTGCAGTGAGCCGAGATCGTGCCACAGCACTCTAGACTGGTGACAGAGCGAGAGTCTGTCTCAAAAAAAATGAATAAATAAAAGAGAGGGATAATGGTTTGTTCAGGATCACCTAGCTGGTTGAGAATGAAAGCAATTAGAGTCAAGTCCTTTGGCTGGGCATGGTGGCTCATGCCTCTAATCCCAGAACTTTGGGAGGCCGAGGCAAGCACTGAACTCCAGACTTGAGCTCAGGAGTTTGAGACTAGCCTGGGTGACATAGTGAAACCCTATCTCTACTGGAAAAAAAAAAAAAGAAAAAAAATGGAGTCAAGTCTTCTAACCTGGTAAATCTACTAGATAAGTATGGCTCTCTCAGGCATGGCATCTCAGCTTCATCAGTATCACTTGTCTGCTTAATCATTGATTCAATTGTTCTATAAACTCCTCTACAACCCCTCTCTCTTTCTCTCTCCCTCTCTCTCTTTTTTTTTTTTTTTTGGTGCAATCGCATAGAGCCTCCTTTGTACCATGCATGGTTTTAAGCACCAGGGACACACATGAACAAGGCAAGGTCTGAAGTCTCATGGAGCTCACAGACACTCTTCTCTTTCTCTCAAAATGCTACCTGCCACCTGCTCTGGGTCATCAGCCATGTTCTTACTGGAAGCTCACCTGGCCCAGTGCC
The DNA here is from genome assembly GCF_047675955.1 of Chlorocebus sabaeus. Taxonomy (NCBI): domain Eukaryota; kingdom Metazoa; phylum Chordata; class Mammalia; order Primates; family Cercopithecidae; genus Chlorocebus; species Chlorocebus sabaeus. The sequence goes on along the minus strand of NC_132919.1, from coordinate 26,599,092 downwards.
CCTCCCCAAACCAGGCCTAGTACTCAGCCCCTCCTATGTGGCCTCTGGGGCTTGACTCCACACTCCATGTGGACTGCATTTCAGTGTCAGAGCCTTCATTCTAAAACCCACTGCCCTGGCATCTTCTCCTTCATGGGCTCCTTGTTTTCCAGTGCCTTAAGCACAGGTCTTCTCCTGCCTTTAAACACTCCTTAACCTGGTTTCCATAGTTCTTATCCAGCCAACGGTGTGCTGGTAACTTTATAATAACTAGCTATTCACGGGGGAGAAAATCCACCAGCCAATCAACCAAACAGACAAAACTCTGATTTGTAGTGGTTCCCAATTTCCTTGGTGTAAATACTCCCACCATGGCTGATGTCAAGTTACCAACATGACATCACTGGATGTGGAGTTGTGAAGAGATACAGATGATCATCTCTGGTGTTGACTGAATCCAGCCCTACCCCATCACCTCCCCTCACACCCCCTCAGATGTGTGCCATAGAATGCAGTGTGGATCTTGGGAAAGCTATGAGCTTTGGAGTCAGATAGATGGAATCTGAAGCCTAGCTTTTCTGATTTCTACACTGGCAGTGCATCCAGAGGAAAATTATTCTACTTTTCTGAGCTTCGGTTTCTTCATCTGTGATATGGAGAAAGCAGTACCCATGATGTATATGGACTTTCAGCACTGTTCTCCTTCCTGCCTTTATTCCTTTGCTTTATTCCTATTTCCTTTGTTCTCCTTCCTACCTTTATTCCATGCTGTTACCCTGGCTTGGGATGCCTTCTCTTCCACTTATCTAGACTCTTAAGATTCTTCTCAAGACCTGTTTCCTCCATGAAGTCCTCCCTGATTATTCCAGTCCTCTGAGGACTAAACTCTGATTTTTTTTTTTTTTAAATCTTGCCCAAATTCCTACCTAAGGGGCCTAGGGAGTCATGCCCTACAAACCATAAAGTCTTATCGGAGGGGTTTTAATTTTAAACCTATATAGCGTGGTCTGCTTTCTAACCTGACTCTAATATAACATCATATAATAAGGGAGGAAATAACCATTTTAACCCCAAATATATTTCCCTGCCATATCTTGAAATTGCGCCACGAGTTTGTCTCCTGTGGGAAAAAGCCACATTCTGTAGAGAATCCCCTTCCCCCCATTGTTTTTTTTCTTTTCAGACTCAGGAGATAATCACAAAGAGCCAGGCACCCTTTTAAGTCCGATAAGAAATATTTTATAACCTACTCCCTCTGAAGTCTGCCCTGAGAACTTCCTCTGCACAAATAAAACTTGGTCTCCACAACGCTTTATCTTAACCTACACATTTCCTTTCTATTGATCCCAGGTCTTCAGATAAACTCAACTAATTATCAACCAGAAAAATTTTAAATTTACCAAAAGCCTGGAAGCCCCCGCTTTGAGCTGTCCTGCCTTTCTGAACCAAACCAACGTACATCTTAAATGTATTGATTAATGTCTCGTGTCTCCCAAAAATGTATAAAACCAAACTGTGCCCTGACCACCTTGGGCACATGTTTTAAAGGTCTCCTGAGGGCTATGTCATGGGCCATGGTCACTCATATTTGGCTTAGAGTAAATCTCTTCAAATATTTTACAGAGTTTGACTCTTTTCGTTGACATAGTGTTGCTCTCTCCCTTCTCCCAACCCCTGTGGCAAGCAAGAGGTTTGCTTACCTGGCTCAGCATTTACACCAACTTGTATGCGATCTAGTCATTTTGAGACAGCATCCCAGTCTGTTGCCCAAGCTGCAGTGCAGTGGCGCCATCTCCGCCTTCTGGGCCCAAGTGAGTCCCCTGCCTCAGTTTCCCGAGTAGCTGGGATTACAGGTGTGCGCCACCATGCCTGGCTGATTTTTGTATTTTTTTAGTAGAGACAAGTTTTCACCGTGTTTCCCAGGCTGGTCTCAAACCCCGGACCTCAAGTGATTCTCCCGCCTCAGCCTCCCAAAATGCTGGGATTACAGGTGTGAACCATTGTGCCTGGCCCTGTGGGCATATTCTTGTCTCTGAGCTGACTGCTTGTCTCATCCTGTCTCTCAGATGACTACTGCATCCCTCAGCCCCAACTCCAATTCCTACTGACAGATTAATGATTAATAACCTGAAGATGCAATGTGAATCTATCCATCCATCCATTCTATAAGTATTCAGTAAGTTCCTACAATGTGTCAGGCACTGAACATACAATCATGAATTAAACAGAGGTAGTAGTTATAATAATTATATTAATAATAATAATAATAGCTACCACTATTGAGCAGTTACTATGTGCCAGCCATTCTGCTAAGCACTTCACAAATTTTAGCTTTTTTAATCCTTATAACAATGTTCTAGACAGTTAGATACTATTATTATAATACGCTCTTTCCAGTAATAAATACAAAGCTTATTGGGGTTGAGTAACTTGCCCAAGGCCAGAGCCAGGATTCAAACTCTCAGTTTTGAGCTCTCAACTATTCCCTTCTGCCTGTCGCTATGCTCTCGTGTCTCTTATGGAAGTTATTTTTCAAAGCATTTTTATCTCGCTCTGATTCTCACAACAGTTCTACAGGGTGAGTGGAACAGGTAAGTTACCCCATTTTGCAGATAAGAAAACTGAGGCTCAGGGAGCCAAAGCCTAGTCTCTTGTCCCTTGTAGCTTGCTAAAGTCCTATTATAGTCAGAGCTGTGGTTCCTGACTTCCAGCTGGGTCAGGGAGGTGCTTCAGGGCTAAGTGTGCTGGGATGTGCAGATAAGAAGGACTAGAAGACAACCCTATCTTCTGGACCATGGGCCAATGCTGGGACCTTAGAGGCATAGGTGGGCACCTACCTTATGCACCCAATCCTTGCAGTCATGGTCCTGCATGCACTTGTCCAGTGCTCCAGGTGACAGCACCAGCACAAAGTTGCGGGCACCCATGACACTCTGGATGAGTTTGTCTTCGAACTTGCCTGCTTCCAGCTTCTCCACATCAATGAAGACACTGAAGCCGTGCAGCTGCAGGTGCACCTTCAGGAGGCTGTAAGTAGGTCCTGTGTCAGTGCCACAGCCTTGTCCAAAGGCCCTGCCACTGCCTGCCTGCCCCTCCTCACCTGGCCAGCTGGGAACCTGAGTTCCGGCGGTAGCTGATGAAGACATCTGGGGTGTCCCCACTGGGTTTGCCACCAGTACAGGGCAGCGGGGAGTGTAGCATTTCTAAAGTGGGCAACAGGCAGCATGGTGAGGGTGGCCCCTCTGCATCACTCACTGTCAGGTATATCATCCCTCTACCCAGCCCTCTCAGCCCAGCCTGGGAAGGGTGGCCTCTCCCAAAAAGGAGAAATGGGGCCTACAGAAGGAAGGTCATGTTCTTGTTGGGTTACTCTTAGGAGGCAGGCACTGCGTTCTAGGGACATTGATATGCATGCACTTCCGGCCCTGCCCTCTCTCTGGAACTCCAGACCTGCACAGCCAGCTGCCCACAATCACTCCAAATTCAACACACTCCAAATCTCCCGCTCATTCCTTCTTCCCTATTTCCCACCAAAGCCAAACACCCGGGTATCAGCCTCAACTCCTGCCTCTCATTTAATTTATTCAACAAATACTTCCTAAGCACTCGCTGTGTGCCAGAACTATCTTCAGTGCTTGAGATTCGGCAGTGAATAAAACAGATAGTACTCTGCCCCTCTGGAGCAATGCTCAGTGCTCAGCATAGGCACCACATTTTGAGGATTCCACCTACTAAACATCCAGGACTCCAGCCTCCGGGCCCTTCCCTGGCTCAGGTTTCCAGTGCCAACCTCCTCAATGGCCTCCCTAAACCCAGCTAGAATTTTCCAGTCTAGGCCAGGCGCAGTGGCCCATACCTGTAATACCAGCACTTTGGGGTACCAAGGTGGGTGGATCACTCGAGGCCAGGAGTTCGAGACCAGCCTGGCCAATATGGTGAGACCCCATCTTCACAAAAGATACAAAAAATTAGCCGGGCATGGTGGCACATGTCTGTAATCCAGCTACTTGGGAGGCTGAGGCACGAGAATCACTTGAACCTGGGAGGCAGAGGTTGCAGTGAGGCAAGAACGCACCACCGCACTTTAGCCTGGGCAACAGAGTGAGACTCTGTCTAAAAAAAGAAAAGAAAAGAATTGCCCAGTGTAGTCCATTTGCCACAGCTACCAGAAGATCTTTCTAAAATCCAAATCTGAGCATGTCACTCCTCCCACTTAAAAACTATGCATGGCTCACCATATGAACTATTTTTTTAAGCTATTTTTGCCCTAGGATTTTCCTGTTGTTTAAAAATGCAATCTTGTGCTGGGTGCGGTGGCCCACACCCGTAATCTCAACACTTTGGGAGGCTAAGTTGGGAGGATTGCTTGAGACAAGGAGTTTGAGAACAGCCTGGGCAACATGGTGAAACCCTGTCTCTACAAAAAATACAAAAATTAGCCGGGTATGGTGTTGCGCGCCTGTGGTCCCAGCTACTTGGGAGGTGAGGTGGGAGAATTGCTCGAGCCCGGGAGGTTGAGGCTTCAGTGGGTTGTGATTGCGCCACTGCACTCCAGCCTGGGTGACAGAATGAGACCTTGTCTCAAATTAATTAATTAATTAATTAAAATAAAAATGAAATCTTGAAGTTTTAATGGGAGCGGCCATGTAAAAATAATAAAAGCCAACCTGCATTAGTTGAAGCATAAGAATGCAGTCAAAGCTCAGTCCCTTGTGTTTTGTGGGTGCTTAGTCTGTAATTGCTGAATGAATGGATAAAATGAAAAGAATTCATCTTCTTATAATATTTAGACACAACCCTCATAGACAACATTTGTTTGTTTATGAAGCAGAAAGGCAAGGCTCAAGTCCCAGTTTTGCCATCTAATGACTTTTATGACTGTGGGAAATGTATTTGAATTCTTTAAATGTTATTGTCATTATCTTTAAAATGAACACCTATGATGGAAATATTCTATATCTTTAATGATGATGGTGGGGGTTGGGGGAGGTCACACAGATGTATTTTAAAACTCCTCAAACTGACACTTTTTTTCTTTTTTGAGATAGGGTCTCACTCCTGCTGCCCAGGCTGGCTGGAGTATAGTGGCCTGATCACAGTTCACTGCAGCCTTAACTTCCTGGGCTCAGGTGATCCTCTGACCTCAGCCTTCCAAGTAGCTGGGACTACATGTATGCGCCATAACACCCAGTTAATTTTTTGTATTTTTTTGTGCTTTTAGTAGAGACGGGCTTTTACCTTGTTGCCCAAGCTGGTTTCAAACTCCTGGACTTGAGCGATCTGCCTGTCTTGGCCTCGCAAAGTGCTAGAATTATAGGCATGAGCCACAGTGCCCGGCCCTCAAACTGGACACTTATTCCTCTTTTTATTCTTTCAAGAGTTCTTTAAGGTTGATTTTAAAAACTGAACACTCACTGCATAGAATCAATGTAGAGACTGACGAGATAATATCTTAAAAACTAACAGAGTACCTTGTAATTGACAATAAAGATTAACTAAGTGGTAAATTAGTAAGTTTAAAATAAATTAGCAAATAAGGAGGGTGGCTAGAGGCCTAGAATTCACTCTAAACCACCTCTAGACCCAAATTTTGTAAGCTGTTGGCCAATAGGATAACACACATACGCACACACCCTTCCCACCTATACCCCACTGCATGGACTCTCCATCAGCCGCTGCCTCTGCCTGGGCTGCCCTTCCTGTTGCCACCCCTCCCCGCCAGTGCCTCTCTCAAGACATGGTGAGGCATCCTGTCCTCTCTGAAATTTAGACCTGGGTGGATGGGGTGGGCCGGGTTTCCTCTGTGCTCCCACTGGAGACCTAGGTAGCTTTCTGCAGGGGCCGTCTGCCTGTTTAATACCTCCCTCCCTTCCTCCCACCGCCTACCCACCTAAGATTGGGAACTTCTTGAGGCAAAGTGCAACGTATTCATCTTTACATCCTCAGAGCCCAGTGTGACCCACGTTTGTGCTCAAGCAATCCACGGTGAGGCTGGAAGTCTCCACCCTGTGTCTTCCCTCACCCTTCTAGGGCCGTGGCTGGGGCTGGGGCTGGGGCTGGGGCGGGGTCCCGGGTGGGAGGGCTGACCTCTGGCCGCCGTGAGGATGCGGGCGCGGTGCACGCCCAGGCGGACGCCGCAGTCCTCCAGCAGCTGCTGCTCAGACACGCGGTGCAGCAGGGAGCGGTCCAGGCCGCAGCTGACCAGGCCGTAGGTGTACTGGCGGAAGCGCGGGTCCAGGCTGCCCAGCCAGTCGGCCAGGTTGCTGCGGTCGCACGTAGAATAGTTGGCGAAGGTCCTGAGCTCGGTGAGCTCCCTAAAGAACCTGCACCCCACGGAGGAGAAGACGCTGAGGTCCAGACTCAGATGGGCTGTGGACCGAGGGGGCGCTTATTTAGACCTAGCTGGGGTCCGGCGGACAGGAGGCTCCGTACCTCTTGCGGGTGATGCCAGATTTCATGCCCAGGTCGGTCTGGAGTTCCTCCTCCGTGAGCCGCAGAAGCAGGTCGCCATCCACCTGCTGCTCCTGGGAGAGGAGTCGGGTGTCAGGAAGGGCTCCGATACTTAGCCCTTGGACCTCGAGCACAAGATGCAAGGGAAGGAACTGGCGATGGCGTGGAGGAGGCGGATGGGACCTAGGTCAGAGCCGAGTGACCCCAAGGGTGGCTGCGTACAGGCTCCCCACCCCTAAAAGCCACCCCAGCGCCACAGGAGTGCGAGGCCGGGAGGGAACACCGTCTCTGTGCACAGGGCGCCCGCTCTGACTTGGGGGAGGTGCACCCCCCACGACTCTACCCGGAAGCTCTCGCAGTACTTGGAGAAGCCAATCTGCTGCAGCCACGTCTGGACCTCGGCCTCCTTCCAGCTGGGCACGGAGGGCAGGATGGGCCGTGGCACCTCCTCGCCCAGCAGGCGCAGCGCGCGCTTGGCCAGCGCAGACTTAGTGCCGTTGGTAGAGTAGGAAACCAGGCGTTTCAGGCTCTGGATGGCGCCGATGTCGCTGAATACCTAGGGAGGGAGTGGGGAGAGGGCTCTAGGTTCCACCAGCTCTCCAGGTGCCCCAACACGTGCCCAGTCCCTCTCCTTGTCTCTTCTGACAACCCAAAGTCTCTCCATCTGCCCTGGCCCCGCCTGCAGCCACTAAGTCATGGGGTCTTGCGGATTCCCCCTCCTGAAGTTCTCTCAGTTCTTGACCAGGTCCTGACTCTGGATGGGTTGGGGGCGGAGGGGCGGATCCCTCCTTCATATCCTTCTTATAGCATCTACAGGCCCTGAAATAAAGTTGAGCTCTCAGCATGGCCCTAGGCAGGGCACACTGCAGCTGCCCATCACTCCCAGTTCACCTCACCTTCCACCAACTTACACTTCACACACACACACACATGCACTCACATTCCAAGGCTTTCACACCTCTGGGTCTTGGCCCACTATGTTTCCAAATCCTTAGTTCTTCCAGCCTGCTTGTGGGAATCCTCCCAATCCACGGAAATCCTACTTATCCACCAGAATCCAAATCGATTAGCACCTCCTTCATGCAGCCTGCTTTGATTTCCCCACATCCTGGCCCACAACTCCAATGAAGGCTTATATACCACACTCTGAATGCCACTGTCACTGGTTGACAATGCAACTTCCACTGGAGTATAAGCTGAGGACATGTGTTAGTCACTACTGGAACCCTGTATCTGACACAATGAAGGACACAGAGTGGGACTCAAGATGTCTTTGTTGAACTGGACTCACTTGGCCTCGATGGGAAAGGGGTGACAGGCTGGTGATCCTGATTGCTGCCCAGATCTAATCCTTGGGGTCCTCACTCCCTACTTCCTTTAAGACCCTTCTCCCTAAGCAGAATGACCTGCCTTATAGAGCAAGTCCTCCCTGACCCAGCTCTGGAGAGCAGAGAGAAGAATCAGAAGTACCTAGAACACTGGATGTTGAAAGAGGCCCCAGAGACCCCCCTAACATAGCAGTCTCCTTTTTTTTTTTTTCTTTTTTGAGACGGAGCCTTGCTCTGTAGCCCAGGCTAGAGTGCAGTGGTGCGATCCGGCTCACTGCAACCTCTGCCTCACAGGTTCATGTGATTCTTCTGCCTCAGCCTCCCGAGTAGCTGGGATTACAGGTACCTGCCACCATGCCCAGCTAATTTTTGTATTTTTAGTAGAGACGGAGTTTCACCATGTTGTCCAGGCTGGTCTTGAACTCCTGACCTCAAGTGATCCACCTGCCTCGGCCTCCCAAAGTGCTGGGATTACAGGCGTGAACCACCTCATCCAACCAGCAGTCTCCTTTTTATCTGTAGGCAAACACATGATGGGTGACAATCATCTGTAAGATACACACCTTTGAGCACCCCCCGATGACAGCTGGGGTACAGACAAGGTGGGCCATGGGGTATGCACCACATCCCTGTGCACCAGCTATCACCAACCTCCAAGGCTCCACAGAAAAATGCAAAGAAGAGTGACATTGTAGGGAGAATCTTCAACCTGTAATATTTTAAAAACAAAGCCCAGCTGGGGATGTGGTGCGTGCTTGTAGTCCCAGCTACTTGGGAGGCTGAGGCAGAGAGGATCACTTGGAGCCTGAGAGTTTGATGCCAGCCTAGGCAATATAGTAGAACTCTGTTTCCAAAAAGTACAATCCACAAACTTTCGGTGCTAAAACTATCATTATCCCACATCCAGGGTAAGAACTGCCGCTGTGGTTCAATTTATTGAATTTTTCACAAGATAAAAATGAGGCCCAGATAGAGGCCCAGAGAGGGGAAGCCAGGTGCTCAAGGTCACACAGCAAATTAAAGCAGTGGGCAAAGGTCACTGGTAGATTAGATCCTGGACATGAGGACCCCTTGGGACTCTGGTGGGGGTTATCTGGCTGACACACTGATGTCCTGTCCCAAGCCCCAAGCCTCTGTCTCTAGCGGCCATCTTCCCAGACTCCAGACTCAAAAGGCTAAACTACCCACTGAAGCTCCCCAGCTGGGCATCTCTCAAGCATCTCAAACTCCATATGTCCTGCAGAAGTCACTTTCTTCCCCTTCCCCACTTCCACTTGTCTGTCACCCAGTTCACCTTATTCATTGCCTATGTTCAGGGCCAGCAGTCATCCTCAGCTCCTCTCTCTCCTTCTCTCAGTCACCAAGTGCTCACTCCATCTCTTAAACAACTCTTGAATCTGCTCTCTGCCACTGGCGTCGCTATCTCCCCCTTCTCCCAACGCCCACCCCTTCAAGTCATACATAGTCTTTTATTAGGTTGCCTTGCCTCCACCCTCACCCTTGCCAAGCCCCTTTCCACACAGCAGCTAGGATGATCTTTGTAAAACACAAGTGTTCCCTTGCTTAAAAACTTCTTAGTGTCTTCCTCTTGCCCCCAAACCCAAGTTCAAACTTTGGGACTTGCCTTCAAGATCAAAATGACTGGCTCCCCGCCCCCCGCCGTCTTTGTCTTGCTTCACCTAATTCTGATGTGTATTTCAAGACCCGGTTGAATGTGACTTCCTCTGGGAAACCTTCCCAAAGGCTCTCTAACCCCTGATCCACCCAACCCCACATCTGCACCCACCTTGGTCTTGCCTTGCAGGCTCTTGATGGCAGCCTCCGCGCAGAGATAGAAAGCCCCGATGCACTGCGCCTCCAAGCGGTTAGAGTCGAGCAACGGCACAAGGCGCTGCAGGTCATCGGGCCCGCGGCCCTGGCTTGTGTCGCTGGCGTCCACCAGACAGCGGGCGAAGCGGCCAGGGTCCAGCGAGGCCACAAGCGGCTCCACGAGCGCCAGCGTGCCCGAGCGTTCCACCTCGCGCTCCACCTCCTTGTTAGTCGCCAACACCGCTACTGCGAGGCAGGCGTGCAGCCGAAGCAGCTCGTCCTCCTTGGAGAAGGCGAGCGGGAAGAGCCACTCTGCTGCGCGCTTCTCCACCATGCGCCGCTGCACCGCCTGGCCCCCATGCAGCGCGCAGTTGCCCAGCGCCAGCGCGCAGTGGCGCAGTAGCGCGGGGTCCGTGCGGCGGCACCAATACAGCACCGCGTCCAGGCCGCCGGCCGCCACCAGCTTCTGGCACGTCTCCTCCGAGTGCTTGAACATGTGCTCCAAGATGCCTGCCACGCTCCGCGCCAGCTCTACGGGTTCGCGCTCCTTCGCCAGGTTCAGGATCACGCCCAGCCCGATGCGCGCCACGCGGTCCCTGCCCAGTGAAAGTGGAAGGGGACGGTGGAATTGCCGCAGCTTGTGGAGCTTGGCTTGCCTGTTTGGGGCCTGGTCACTAACCCTCTCTGGGCCTCACTGGCCTCATATAGGGGATAGGATTCCCCTCCCTGCTCCCCACCCTCACCTCCTCCCCTGGGAGGACCCCACTTCTCGGATTCTAAGGGTGTTCTATCCTGGCCACAGCCATTCTCCCCCTCATTCCTCCCCTTGAGAGGCAGTATGTGTGGTGGCTAACAGCCTCAGCTCAGGAGCAGATCCCCTGGGTCCTGGTTTCTTCTCAGCCCGTTTTCTAACTAGGATAAAGGAGACCTTTGGGCAGCTTCCTTTATCTCTCTACCTTGCTTTCCTTATCTCATAAATAGAAAATACAAATACCTGCCTCATAGGATTATTATCAGGACTAATGAGATAAGCCATATAGAGTGCTTGGCACAATGCCTGGCACATGGTAAAAACTCAACAAATATTAACTTGTCCTAATTTGAAGTGTCACTTGAAGCACACCACTCTTAGCCTTGCCTTTTCCTCATTCCATGGCCCATGACTGGGGCACATGTATTCATTCATTCAACAGATGTTTCCTGAGGACCTGCCCTGGGCCAGGCACTGCACTATGGGCTGAGGTTTAACTGAGACTGGCTGGAGCTTATCCTCAGAGCGATGGAGGAGGACATAGACAAGAAAACAATGAGTGAACCAGACTGTAGTGATAGGGCCTTGGCGCTAGCAAAACAGGATGATGTGATGGAGTGTGCCTGGAGGAGGGGTATGTGTGAAGAGGTGACATCTGAGAGCTTAATGTGGAGAATCCCTGCATGCAAATATCTGGGAGGAGCATAACAGGTAGAGAGAGGAGCAAGGATGAAGGCCTGAGGGCAGAGGAGCTGATGTGTTTGAGGAATAGAAAGAATGCCAGAGGTATTGCAATGTCTAAAACCAACAAGGGAAAATATAAAACCAGGCTGGGCAAGGTGGCTCATGCCTGTAGAGTGCTTGGCACAATGCCTGGCACATGGAGGCCAAGGTGGGAGGTTCACTTGAGACCAGCCTGGACAATAAAGTGAGACCCTGTGTCAAAAGAAAAAAATAAAAAAGAGAGACAGAAAGAAAACAAAAAGAAAAGAAAAAATCAATGAGGGGTTTATATGTAGAATATATCAGCAAATATTCAAATCAAGAAGAAAAAGGCAATACATTCAAAAGAAAATGGGCAAAGGACATAAACAGGCAATTGACAAGAGGAAATCCAAAATTTGAACAAGCAGATAAACAGATGCTCTAACTCATTAGTAATCAGAGAAATGAAAATTAAAACAATAGCTATCACTACCTGAAATGTTCTTCAACAAAATCCTCTTCATGGTTCATCATTTCAATGTCTGCTCAAATGTTACTTCCTTCCAATCATCCAATCTAAAGGCTTTTCCCCATCACTTTCTAATTCATTACCCTATTTTATTGTCTTCAGGGCATTTAATACCTGATATTATATTAATAGTCTACTTGTTTGTTAGTTCCATAGAGCAGAAACTTTATCTGTCATTTTCTCTCTCCTTCCTTCCTTCCTTCCTTCCTTCCTTCCTTCCTTCCTTCCTTCCTTCCTTCCTTCCTTCCTTCCTTCTTTCTTTTCTTTCCTTCTTTCCCTCTTTCCCTCTTTCTCTCTTTCTCTCTTTCTTTCTTGAGACGGAGTCTCGGAGTCTCGCTCTGTCGCTGGGGCTGGAATGCAATGGCCGGATCTCGGCTTACTGCAAGCTCCGCCTCCCGGGTTCACGCCATTCTCCTGCCTCAGCCTCCTGAGTAGCTGGGACTACAGGCGCCCGCCACCTTGCCCGGCTAGTTTTTTGTATTTTTTAGTAGAGATGGGGTTTCACCGTGTTAGCCAGGATGGTCTTGATCTCCTGACCTCGTGATCCGCCCGTCTCGGCCTCCTAAAGTGCTGGGATTACAGGCTTGAGCCACCGCGCCCAGCCCATTTTCTTTCTTAAAATGATCTAAATGGAGAAAATTACCCTTTCCTAGAGTTTCTTCACCTAAATCATTTTATTTTATTTCAAAGGTCATTTCCACTCTCCTTTGTCCCTGACCACGCTCCACACACATACCTTGAATAAAATGTTCACTGGCAGAAAACAAACAAACAGAAAACCAGCTACCACTTTACACCTGTTAGATGGGCAAAATTAGAAGTTGAACAGTACAGGCAACCTTTGCCAAAGAGATTATCGTATAGATAGACAAGAGCACTTAGACAAGGATGTTCACTGCAGTGTCATTTGTAGTGTGAGGAAGTTGGAGGCAATCAGTAGCAAGCCTGGGGAGAGTCAGGTCACATAGGCAGGTGCCCACTCTGTAGGATTTGGGGGGAGGTCCAAGTGACTGAGCGGGTGATAACACAGCAACATGAACCAGGACAACATAGCCTGGGCAAGGTAGCAAACCCCTATCTCTACGAAATCAAAAAATTAGCCAGGTATGGTGGCAGAGGCCTGTAGTCCCAGCTACCTGAGAGGCTGAGGCAGGATGATAGTTTGAGCCCAGTAGGTTGAGGCTACAGTGAGTCATGATTGGGCCACTGCACTCCAGCCTGGGCATCAGAGCGAGACCCTGTCTCAACCAACCAACCAAACAAAAAAAAAACCAAAAGAAAACCCCCAACAAAACCCAATACTGAGTGGGAAAAAGTAAGAAATAGAATGTGCTATATGACAGCACCATTTATATACATTAAAAATACATGTACACAAAACCAAGAATAAAGATTTAAAGATTTTAGCAGAACACAGATAGAAAGATACACATTAGATATACTGAATGGTTCCCTATGGAGTAAGGGCAAGAGAATAGTGGGGGCACTAGTCAGGAGGAGAAGGAGAGATTGCATTTCAGGCACAGGTATATGCAAAGAGTTGGAGGTGTTGGAGAGCCGGTGCACTTGGGGAGCTGCCCACACTTTCATGGCTGAGGCAGAAAATTCAAGGGGAGAGTGAAAAGAGATTGGACCTGGAGGCCTTTTGAAGCACCTCAAGGCATTTGTACTCTATTTTGATGTCAAAGAGAAGCCACTGCAGGGAGGAGAGTAGCCTGGCCATGTTTGGGTTTTAGAAAATTCAGTCTGGCTATGGTGGAGAGGACAGATCCAATAGAGAGAACTTGGAGGCCCGTTGAGCAGGTGGGAGAGTTGCCACATCCTGGTAGAGCTTCAGGCTTCCTGCCTTACTGACCTCCACAAATGATGTCCTCCACAGATGGCTGGGCACAGTGGCTCATGCCTGTAATCCCAGCACTTTGGGAGGCCAAGGCAGGAGGATCACTTGAGGTCAGGAGTTTGAGACCAGCCTTGCCAACATGGTGAAACCCCATCTCTACTAAAATTACAAAAATAAGCCAGGTGTAGTGGTGTGCGCTTGTAATCCCAGCTACTCAGGAGGCTAAGGCAGGAGAATCACTTGAACCCGGGAGGCAGAGGTTGTAGTGAGCTGAGGCTGCACCAGTGCTCTATAGCCTGGGTGACATAGTGAGACTCCATCTAAAAAAAAAAAAAAAAAGGTGATGTCCTCCACAGGTGACATTACTGCCAAAGAGATAGAGGCCCAGTCAGCAATGGAGTCCTTGCCCAGAGGGCACCACAGTGACCATAGTGCATGTGATTTTGTGTCCACTGCAGAACCTAGCTGAGTCTGGAACATGCCATAAGGCCGGCACAGATTTGCTGAGTTGACCCCATAGCTTCTCGGCAGCCTATCTTCAAAGAAACAGATGGGTCCTAATCATTCATAGAGGCTGCTGGAACTACAGTTATTTCTTCCTCTTGTATTTTTTTTTTTTTTCAATTTGAGATGGGGTCTCACTTTGTCACCTGGGCTGGAGTGCAGTGGCATGATCACAGCTCACTGCAGCCTTGGCCATCTAGGTTCAACTGATCCTCCCAACTCAGTTACCTGAGTAGCTGGGACTACAGACATGTACCACCATGTCTGGCTGATTTTTATTTTGTTTTGTTTTATTTTACTTTGTAGGATTGTTTGACAGGATCCCATTATGTTGCCCAGGCTTGTCTCAAACTCCCAGGATTGCTGGGTTCAAGCAATCCTCCCACTTTGGCCTCCCAAAGCGCTGGGAATACAGGTGTGAGCCACCTCGCCTGGCCCAATTATTCCTTTTACCAGTGAGAAAACCAAAACTCAGAGAGGTTACATGACATGCCCAGAGTCACACAGCTTCTGAGAGGCACAGCTGAGATTTGAAACCAGATCTGCCTGTCTCCAGAGTTCAAGATCCTTCACCTTCACTTTGCATTTCCACACATCTGACTACATAAATGCCTAGAATATAAGAGCCAGGATGTGCTTAAGAAATATATAATGTGGCCAGGCATGGTGGCTCACGCCTGTAATCCCAACACTTTGGGAGGCCGAGGTGGGCAGATCACTTGAGGTCAGGAGTTCGAGACCAGCCTGGCCAACATGGTGAAACTCTATCTCTATTAAAAATACAAAAACTAACTGGGTGTGGTAGCAGGTGCCTGTAATCCCAGCTACTCGGGAGGCTGAGGCATCAGAATCACTTGAGCCTGGGAGGCAGAGGTTGCAGTGAGCCAAGATCGTGCCACTGCAATCCAGCCTGGGTGACAGAGGGAGACTCCATCTCAAAAAATAAAAAACAGGCTGGGCGCGGTGGCTCACACCTGTAATCCCAGCACTTTGGGAGGCTGAGGCGGGTGGATCACAAGGTCAGGAGATCGAGACCATCCCATCCCGGCTCACACAGTGAAACCCCCTCTCTACTAAAAATACTAAAACTAGCCGGGCGAGGTGGCGGGCACCTGTAGTCCCAGCTACTCGGGAGGCTGAGGCAGGAGAATGGCGTGAACCCGGGAGGCAGAGCTTGCAGTGAGCTGAGATTGCGCCACTGTACTCCAGCCTGGGCGACAGAGCGAGACTCCGTCTCAAAAAAAAAAAAAAAAAAAAAAAAAAAAAAAAAAAAAAAAAATAAATAAATAAAATTAAATAAATAAATAAAAAAATAAAAAACAAAATAAGAAAATTATTTAATCTGGCTGAATGCAGTGGCTCATGTCTGTAATTTCAGTACTTCGGGAGCCCAAGGCAGTAGGATTGCTTGAGTCCTGGAGTTTGAGACCAGCCTGGGCAACATAGCAAGACCCAGTTTCTACAAAAAACAAAAAAGATGAGAAAGAAATCATCTAATCCAACATCCTTATTTTCTTTTCTTTCTTTCTTTTTTTTCTTTTTTCTTTCTTTTTTTTTTTTTTTTTTTTTGACAGGATCTCACTCTGTCACCTAGGCTGGAGTGCAGTGGCGTGATCTCAGCTCACTGCAACCTCCACCTCCTAGGTTCAACTGATTCTCATGTCTCAGCCTCCCAAGTAGCTGGGATTATGGAAATGTACCACCACGCCTGGCTCTTTTTTTTTTTTTTTTTTTTTTTTTTTTTTTTGTATTTTTAGTAGAGACAGAGTTTTACCATGTTGGCCAGGCAATCTCGAACTCCTGACCTCAAACGATTCGCCCGCCTTGGCCTCCCAAAGTGCTGAGATTATAGGCTTGAGCCACCGCGCCCGGCCAGCCAATACCCTCATATTCAGAGTACTTACCTAAGGCCCAGTGAAGGGAAGGACTTGCTCAGGAACATATCAATTCAGAGCCAGGAGTTTATTTTGAGTCTCCTGATGCCCCAGCCCTCACCTTTCCCTATGAACCTGGCACCTTTACAGAGTGGAACTGTGCTGCACTCTTGTGATAACTACTCACCCAGCTCCCAGTTCTTCTGTGGTCTGAGAGGCTGTGGGTCTGGTGAAATGGGCACATATTTTAGAATTACACAGGTCTGGATTCAAATTCCAGCTCCAAAGGAGGGAAAGATTGTATATATATATTGCAAACATGTCTATATAATATACATGCAAATGCCTGTATATGCAAAGACTCTCTCTGGAAGGATATACAAGAAACTTCTTACAGTGATTTATCTCCAGAGAGGGGGTCTGGTTGAGAAGAACTTTTTTAAAACAATTTTAATTTAATTTTTAAAAATTGAGACAGGGCTCTCACTATGTTGCCCAGGCTGGTTTCAGTCAAACTCCTGGGCTCAAGCAATCCTCCTGCCTCAGCCTCCTAAAGTTCTGAGATTACAGGCATGAGCCACCATGCCTGGTCAAGAAGAACTTTTAACTGTATACCTTTTTTGTGCTTTTCCACTTTTTTGAATTTATATGCAATGGCTTTCATGATTTTTTTTTTTTTTAGATGGAGTCTCACTCTTGCCCAGGCTGGAGTGCAGTGGCATGATCTCGGCTCACTGCAATCTCCACTTCCCTGGTTCAAACAATTCCCCTGCCTCAACCTCCTGAGTAGCTAGGATTACAGGTGCACGTCATCACACCTGGCTAATTTTTTTGTATTTTTAGTAGAGATGGGGTTTCACCATGTTGGCCAGACTGGTCTCGAACTCCTGACCTCAGGCAATCCACCCACCTGGGCCTCCCAAAGTGCTGGGATTACAGGCATGAGACACTGCTCCCGGCAGCCTTTCTGTGATTTTAAAAACCTGTCTCCTCCATTTATTCATTGCATATTCCTGGGAAAGCCATTTAACTACTCTGAGGATAGCTTCATTAAGATCCCCTGAAGGGGGTGGACTGTAAGGGCTAGCAGTCATATGGGGCCCTCACTGGGTGTTGTGGGGCCAGATTTTAAGAACCATATTCTGTTGAACTTCTGGTAGTTGGAAGTCAGGAAAACTGTGACCTAGGCTCCTTGACAATGGGTGCAATAGCATCCTGAGAAGAAAGCAAGAGGGAAGTGGCAAAAAGGGGTGGGCGCACTGATGGAAGAGTTTTTTTTTTTTTTTTTTTTTTTTAACAAGGTCTAGCTCTGTCGCTGAGGCTGGAATGCAGTGGCATGATCTCAGCTCATTGTGACCTCCGCCTCCTGGGCTCAAGCAATCCTCCCACCTCAGCCTCCTGAGTAGCTGGGACTACAGGTGCATGCCATCACGCCCGGCTAATTTGTATATTTTTTGTAGAGATGGGTTTTTGCCATGTTGCCCAGGCTGATCTTGAACTCCTGGTCTCAAGTGATCCACCCACCCAAAGGCATGAGCCACCATGCTTGCCCAGAAGAGCCTTCTTTGAGATGAGGAAGTGGGGGCTTGGTTGGTGAAGGAGAAAAAAGTTTCATAAACACATTCTCACTGTGTCACTTCCCTTCTCTTCCTTCCAGCTCCATTCTCATGCAGCCTACAGGGGGTGCAGGGATACTGCCCTTCTTTTTTCTTTTGAGATGCAGTCTCACTCTGTTGCCAAGGCTGGAGGGCAGTGGCGCAATCTCAGCTCACTGCAGCCTCTGCCCCCCGAGTTCCAGCAGTTCTCCTGCCTCAGCCTTCAGAGTAGCTGGGGTTACAGGCACACACCACGCACCACCACGCCTGGCTAATTTTTGTGTTTCACCTGACCTCAGTGATCTGCCTGCCTTGGCCTCCCAAAGTGCTAGGATTATAGGCGTGAGCCATTGCACCACTACACCTGGTTGGGACAGTGCCTTTTTTTTTTTGAGACGGAGTCTTGCTCTGTCACCCATTGCTCTGTCACCCAGGGTGGGATGGAGTGCAATGGCACGATCTCAGCTCCCTGCAACCTCCACCTCCCGGGTTCAAGCGATTCTTCTGCCTCAGTCTCCCCAGTAGTTGGGATTACAGATGCCCGCCACCATGCCCAGCTAATTTTTGTATTTTTTAGTAGAGATGGGGTTTCACCCCGTCAGGCTGGGTGGTCAGGCTGGTGGTCAGGCTGGTCTCAAACTCCTGACCTCAGGTGATCCACCCGTCTGGGCCTCCCAAAGTGCTGGGATTACAGGCGTGAGCCAAGGCGCCTGGCGGCGACCCTGCTTTTCTTTGGAGGCATTGTGATAGCAACCAGCCACGTTGTGCTCTGTCCTTGGTCCTGAAGATACCAGCGTGATGTTTCTTGGTACCAGGGACACTGGTTAGTGACTCTTCTCTCAGTAACTCTGAACCAGGTGAGAATTGTCATTTTTAACCTTGAAATATAACAGTACTGTTTGCATCTTGCAGCCCTCCTCTCCTTGGGGTGCTGGCTGTACTCACTCTCCAGGGATTGTAGTTATAGCTACCTGACTCCACATCGCAAGCCTGCAGGGCACACCTACCAGTCTCGACCCCACCACACCCAGTGAGCACACACATATTTTATTTGCTATCCCCTCCAAATTCATGGCCTATCCCAATCATGGCATCGGATGTCAGATGGGAGGTTAATGGCTTGCCAAATAAGCAGAACCCTATCTTGGTTTCCCAACCTAAATTGCTTAATTCATGCATTTTTGACAGTTGTGTCATTTCCAGCAATCACAAGGTAATTTTTTTCTTTTTGAAAATGGCAAGGAAAACACCCCCAACCCACTCCCTTCACACTTGTGAGAGCTGCATGAGCTGAAAGTGACTCTTCCAAAAACTCTTCTAAGCTTGAGAAGCTCGAGACTTCACCATGAGACTGGATTGTGACAGCTTGGTCTGCTCTGGCATCAGAAGGGAGGGAAAGTGAGTCCTTGGAGGTCTTCATACTCCAGGAGAGATCCCAAGAGACATGCAAGAGTGGCAACGAGGCCTCTGTTTGACCCTCTTGCAGCGTCTTGGTGCTAAGTGGGGTAGAGGGAGAGAACACACACTCCGCCTGGTCCCTGCCGGGCTCCACACCCCGATGTCCTCTTCCCCCACCCATGCCTCACAGCAGAAAACTGTTTCCCATCAGGAGCCGCAGAATGAGATCATATCTGGCCTGTTACAAGAACCAGAATGACTGATGGAGCAGAAGTTGGATTGGGGAGGCAAGAAGGGAGTAAGCAGCCTCAGGCCAGCTCGCATTGCAGCCTGGGGAGGAGAGAAAGGAGAGTTCTCCCTCCCTCTTTTCTGAGCATTGTGTTTCCCTTCTTCTCCCATTGGGAGGGGGATGGGATGTCGGGGAAAGAAGGTGTCCTAGAAGGGAACCCAAGCCGGTGGGCAGGAGAGCTGTGGGCTTGGGAGACGGGGGAGAGGAAGAATTGGCAATAGGATGCCATCTCCATCCATAGAGCCAGGGACGGACTCCTATCCTCTAACTCCATTCCTCACTCCACTAGCCCTGGGAGCAAATCTTAGTTCACTGTGACCCACTGGGCAAGTCACTAAACTTTCCTAAGCCTCAGTTTCCTTATCTGTGAAACGGACATGCTGATCCTAACAGAGATGTAGTGCAGGCAGGCAGAGAGGTGAGGGAGGCAAAGGCACGGCGCGAGGCACACGGGAACCCAGGCGCTTGACCGTCCACACCACGCGGCGCTCTCCCAACCCCGGCCCGGCGCGCTCACCGGTTCTCAGCCACCAGGATCTGCTCCAGCAGGCGCGCGGCCTGCACACGCGTCTCCAGCTCCGGCGCCTGCAGCAGCCGCAACAGCAGGTCGAGGCCGCCGTCCAGGCGGATGGCGTCGCACAGACCCTGGGCTACCTCGCGGCCCACGGCCGGCAGCAGCCAGGCCTCCTCCACCAGTTGGAAGACCTCGGCCAGGCCGGCGCCCACGGCCCGCGCGCCGCCCGCCTGCTTTAGCGCGGACAAGGCCTGCTGCAGCTCCGGCAGCGCGCGCTCCAGGGCGTCCTGCACCTCGGTGCCTGCCCCGGGCGATACTTCGCGGGGCCCGCGGCCGCCCGCAGCCCACCATGGGCCCGTGCCACCGCCCCCATCCGGCCCCGGCACCGCCAGCCGCTCGGCGCCCGGCCGTGGGCCCGACATGGCGAAGAAGCGACACAGCTTGTAGGCGGAGAGGAGCAGCGTCAGAACCATGGGCGCGGGGCCGCGGGGGACATCCCCGGCCTGGAGGCGGGGGCCGCGCGGAGAGACCCCGGTTTTGGGAAAAGAGGGACCCGAGAGGGGTCGGGGGAAGAAGATGGAGGGGGAGGAATAGAGAGAAGGGTACCAGGCAAGGGTGCCGGTCAGAAGTTTGAGGGAGGAGTGAGGGCAGGATCGGGGGTGCAGCGGTTGGCAAAGGTGATGCAGGCCAAGATGCAGGGAGTGGGCGAAACGAGAGAGCGAGGAGGCGAGGGATGGCTCCGGACGCCGGAGGGTAGAGGAGGCGGCGGCTGGAACAAAGCGTTGCCCGAGCAGAGGCTCGGCTGAGCTGGGAGATGCTCGGCAGCAGCCACGCCCCGGAACCGCAGCGGACCCGGGGCTCATGCCCCGCCTCTGGGTCCAGCGGGGCTCCTCCAGCCTCCTGCGCAGCTCCACCCCCACGTCGTCCCCAGCCACGCCCACGCCCCTGGCCAGCCTTCCCCAGCCCCTCAGTCGCAGCCGCCTCCTCCTGCGCTGGACTTGGAGGAAGGGGGTCGAAAATGAGATGACAGTCTCCGTTCTCCACCCCCTCTTCCCCGCCCCGTGTGACACCGGTACGTGGGAGCAACACCGCTGCGTGCCCCCTCCCTACTAAGTGGTTAAAACAATCATCGTAACTCTTAAGGCCCTTTTATGCCTGTTTCTCAGCGAAACCTCACAACATGCCTCTGGGGTGGGAATCGGTGTTCCATTCCACAGCTGACTCCACTGAAGCCCATGAGGAAGAGATTGGCCAAAATCACAGTCCCCTCTGAGTACAGAACAGAAAAATCAGCTAAAATCTCAGGATCACTTTTTTTTCAGGTGATGGGAGGATTTCAGAAGCTCTGTGGACACCTGAAATTGGGCACAAAATCAGGTGTTTCACACCAGTGGGCATTTTCCAGGTAGAGGGATCATATTTCTCTTGAGAGTCTAAAAGTGTGTTGAACAAGCCCACTCTTTACAGATGGGAAGACTGAGGCTGGGGACAGGGAGTGGCCTGCTCAGAAAAGACTCAGAAATCAAATCTAGTTCAGTGGGTTGATATTTACCCAAAATTCCAGCCTGGGGAGATTGATGCATCCAAGAGAAGAACCCAGAAATGAAACTTTGTTCTTTTATGCTAAAAAAGAAAATTCCCCAGAGTGCTTACAAACTCTCCTCTCACTCCCTTTTTCCTGCCCTAAATAAACAATGGCGAATGAGCACCCAGCCAGGGATGTGTCTGATCAAACGATCATGGATCAATAGCTATGTTTGGAGAAGGAATTTGTGACTGCTCCAGCTACTGGGCATTTTGTCTGTTCCAGTTCATGTAATCTCCCAATACCCCATGAGGCAAGGGGGTTAATCCCATTTTACTGAAACTGAACTAAGACTCAGAGAGATAAAGCTGTTGCCCAATGAGCCTTCTTTCTGGCCTCCAGATCCGCGGTGCTAATTCCCCATCTGATGACCTAATGATTCTGAGCTTGGCAAAGGTCTTATCTCCCAGCTCTCCCAGGCCCAGTGTTCCAGGAATGTGACCTTTGCTGCAGCAGCCGCTGGAGGGGGCAGAGGGGATGGGCTGGAGGTTGAGCAAACAGAGCAGCAGAAAAGGCAGTTCCTCTTCTTCAGTCCCCTCCCTCCCTGTCTCTGCCTCTCCCTCCCTGTCTCTGCCTCTCCCTCCCTTCCTCAGGCATCAGAGCGGAGACTTCAGGGAGATCAGAGCCCAGCTTGCCAGGCACTGAGCTAGAAGTCCCACCATGGCACCCCTGAGACCCCTTCTCATGCTGGCCCTGCTGGCATGGGTTGCTGTGGCTGACCAAGGTACAGGGGGGTGTTGGTGGTCATCTGGGTCAATGTAGGGAGGGCGAGGGTGGCCCGGGCTTGGCGGCACCTACTGACACCCCTTCCTCAAAGAGTCATGCAAAGGCCGCTGCACTGAGGGCTTCAATGCTGACAAGAAGTGCCAGTGTGATGAGCTCTGCTCTTACTACCAGAGCTGCTGCACAGACTATACGGCTGAGTGCAAGCCCCAAGGTGTGTTCAGAGCCCAGGTGGGTGGGCTGGGGTGCCCCTTGCAGCTGGAGACTCACTACCATCCACTCTCTGCAGTGACTCGTGGGGATGTGTTCACTATGCCGGAGGATGAGTATGCGATCTATGACGACGGTGAGGAGAAAAACAATGCCACCATCCACGAACAGCCGGAGGGCTCCTCCCCGAGCCCTGACCTCCAGGCCCAGCCTGAAGGGAATCCTGAGCAGGCAACTGTTCTGAACCCTGAGGAAGAATCCCCTACACCTGAGGTGGGCATCTCTAAGCCCAAGGGGACGGACTCAAGGCCCGAGACCCTTCCTCCAGGGACCCCTGAGCTCCCAGCAGAGGAGGAGCTATGCAGTGGGAAACCCTTCGACGCCTTCACCGACCTCAAGAACGGTTCCCTCTTTGCCTTCCGAGGTGAATCCAGGGCAGGTACTGGGG
The DNA here is from genome assembly GCF_047675955.1 of Chlorocebus sabaeus. NCBI lineage: Eukaryota > Metazoa > Chordata > Mammalia > Primates > Cercopithecidae > Chlorocebus > Chlorocebus sabaeus. The sequence goes on along the minus strand of NC_132919.1, from coordinate 26,576,561 downwards.
ATGGGGGTCTGCCCCAGGAGCGTCCCCGCTCTCACACCACCTCCTCCACTCTAGGGCAGTACTGCTATGAACTGGATGAAAAGGCAGTGAGGCCTGGGTACCCCAAGCTCATCCGAGATGTCTGGGGCATCGAGGGCCCCATTGATGCCGCCTTCACCCGCATCAACTGTCAGGGGAAGACCTACCTCTTCAAGGTGCCAGCAGCTGTGGACCAGGGTAGAAAGCATCTAGGGAGGGTTTGAGAGCTATTGCTCCCAGGGACAGGGTGGACAGGGAGGCTGGACCCAGGGCGCTGCAGGACCTGGTGGGTGCTCTGTGAGCACAGGGCAGCCCCAAGACTCCAGGTCCTGGGCAGTGAACCTGAACCTGGGAACAGCTGCCTTAGGGCAAGGGACTCTGCCTCTGTGCCTAGCCAGCAGCCTCCATACCCCTTTTCACTTTCCCCACCTCTTAGGGTAGTCAGTACTGGCGCTTTGAGGATGGTGTCCTGGACCCTGATTACCCCCGAAATATCTCTGATGGCTTCGATGGCATCCCAGACAATGTGGACGCAGCATTGGCCCTCCCTGCCCATAGCTACAGTGGCAGGGAGCGGGTCTACTTCTTCAAGGGTACTCAGGGGGTGGGTGGGAGACTGAGCAGGCAGTGAAGCAGTCTTGGATTCCTTTCACACTTCACTGGGGACAGGCCTCAGCATGTGCCCACCCCATACCCCCACCTCATGCTGGGAGATCCTAACTTCAACAGCCTCTGGGATCTCCAGTCTGGCTCTGGCCCAGCCCTCCTAATGCCCACCACCCCGCTCCCCAGGGAAACAGTACTGGGAGTACCAGTTCCAGCACCAGCCCAGTCAGGAGGAGTGTGAAGGTAGCTCCCTGTCGGCTGTGTTTGAGCACTTTGCCGTGATGCAGCGGGACAGCTGGGAGGACATCTTCGAGCTTCTTTTCTGGGGCAGAACCTCTGGTATGGAGAGAGGGCAAGTCTTTCTTCTCCCTCAAAAGGGCTGAAACCCCTGGGTAGTGGTAGAGCCAGGTTGGCTGGAGGGGGCTGTGGTTTTGGAGCTATTGATCAAAGTCTATTTGCTCAGGCCAGACTTTGCTTCTGTTGAACTTTTGGGGGAAGCTCGGCTCTACCTGGACCCCACACCTTGGACTTTGCCTAGCACAGCCGAGGGCACAGCCAGCAGAGGGAGGGGCTATGGCTGAGGAGTTTAGGGGGCCTGGGGGGGTGGGGTCTATACACCAGTGATATGGTGGAGGGAGCACAGAGTGAAGGGCATTGGACTGAGAATCAAAGGCCTGGCTCTGCCATTTGCTGCTGTGTGTCTTTGGGCAAGATGCAGCAGATGAACTCTAATGACCTTGCTGGAGGGGGCAAGATTCGGACCCCTAAGACCTCTCATTCATCCCTTCCCTGCCACAGCTGGTATGAGACAGCCCCAGTTCATTAGCCGGGACTGGCATGGTGTGCCAGGGCAAGTGGACGCAGCCATGGCTGGCCGCATCTACGTCTCAGGCATGGCACCCCACCCCTCCTTGGCCAAGAAGCAAAAGTTTAGGCGTCGCAACCGCAAAGGCTACCGTTCAGACCGAGGCCACAGCCGTGGCCGCAACCAGAACTCCCGCCGGCCATCCCGCACCATGTGGCTGTCCTTGTTCTCCAGTGAGGAGAGTAACTTGGGAGCCAACAACTATGATGACTACAGGATGGACTGGCTTGTGCCTGCCACCTGTGAACCCATCCAGAGTGTCTTCTTCTTCTCTGGAGGTAGGAGCCCTTGCCACCCCTGAAGCTGCTCTAGCTTGGGTTTTCCTTGCTGTCCCTGGTCCATAAGGGCTGAATACAGCCCGCAGGTAGTGACCACAGAAAGCCGGGCCAGAAGTCCTTAGCTGTATCGTAGATGTTCACTTTCCCTTCTGAGACTTTCTTAAGGGAAGAGTGGGCAGGGCCAGGCTGGGCCTCACGCACCCTCTGCTTTCCTCTCTTCCAGACAAGTACTACCGAGTCAACCTCCGCACACGGCGAGTGGACGCTGTGGACCCTCCCTACCCACGCTCCATCGCCCAGTACTGGCTGGGCTGCCCAGCTCCTGGCCATCTGTAGGAGGCAGAGCCCACAAGGCTGGGCCCGCTGTAGCTCCCTCCTCCAATCTCCTTCCCCCAGCCCAATAAAGGTCCCTGAGTTTAAGACTACTGTCCTGACTGGGGTGGATACATCCCTGCCTGGGTAAAGGAGAGGAAGCTGGGCTGTCAGAATGGGTTGGTGAAGGGGGCAGAGAAGGGCCTCGCTGTGTTCAACCCATGTTGGGCTCAGGACTTCTCTGTGAACCAAAGTATGGGACTGGGGAAGGCCTCCTGAGAGCTACTCTTCCTCTTGAGCTAAGTAACCCCCAGCAACCCACCAGCAGCTAAGCAGGCACTTGAACCCCTCTGATGGTGACACAGTTACCAGGCCAGCTTCCTTGGGTGAGGCTTGCTTTGCCCCTTGGAGTTGACTAGGGTCTTGGAGGAGAGGCAAGAGGTGGTGAGGTTCTGGCTCAGCTTTTTGGTCCATCCTGATCTGAAATCATAGTAGCTCCAGCTCCTGAGCACTTGGGGAAGCAGTCACTGTGCTTCCCCAAACCCACCCCTAGAGTGAGACTTTCTTGAGGTCTCTGTCTAGGGTCTAGGATGGGGAGCAGCAAGACCAGGAGAGATAGTGAAGGGGAGAAACTGAAAGGAAATTCAAAAGCACACACTTCTCGTGGAAAAGTGGCCCAGGAGCCCAGGAGTTTGAGGCTGCAATGAGCTATTATTGTACCACTGCACTCCAACCTGGGCAAGAGAGTGAGACTCTGTCTCTAAAAACAGCACAAAACAAAAAAAGGAGGGAATTTTTGGCTGGGCATGGTGGCTCATGCCTGTAATTCGAGCACTTTGGGAAGCCAAGGTGGGAGGATTGCTGGAACCCAGAAGTTGGAGACCAGCCTAGGCAATATAGCAAGACACCATCTCTACAAAAAATAAATAAATAAGTTAGCTGGGCAACTTATGGGTGGTGTGTGCCTGTAGTCCCAGCTACTTAGGAGGCTGAGGTGGGAGGATTGCTTGAGCCTGGGAGGTTGAGGCTGCAGTGAGCAGAAATCACACCACTGTACTCCAGCCTGGGCAACAGAGTGAGAAAAACAAAATTTAGGCCAGGCACAGTGGCTCACGCCTGTAATCCCAGCACTTTGGAAAGCCAAGGTGGGTGGATCATGAGGTTAGGAGTTCAAGACCAGCCTGGCCAACATGGTGAAACCCCGTCTCTACTAAAAAAAATTAGCCAGGTGTGGTGGTGGGCACCTGTAATCCCAGCTACTCTAGAGGAAGAGGCAGGAGAATTGCTTGAACCCAGGAGGTGGAGGTTGCAGTGAGCCAAGATCGCGCCACTGCACTCCAGGCTGGGTGACAAAGCAAGACTGCATCTTGGGGGAAAAAAAAACCAAACAAACAAACTTTTAAAAATTTAAGGAAAAAGTGGTTCAGAATATGTCCAAGAAAGAGAATACTATACACATAGTATTGTGTATAGTATTTATCATCTTTCTTAGAACCCCTCAACTGCACCTGTGGAACCTCCTCTGGTTCCAGGTTCCGAACCCCAGGAAGTCCATCTGGCTCTTGAAGGGCCAGAGAGAGAAAGGGTTAGATGCAGGCAAAGTTCTAAAGCAGACCTGAGGGTAACCTGGTGACGACATCTGTTCCCCAGTCCCGCTGACAGCAGCTGGCTCCCATTCATCCTGTTGTCACCTTACCACCCTTCTCATCCTGTCCCACTTCACCAGCCCAGTCCCCAGTTGTAGGAGAGGTCTCCACCCCCTCTCCCCTGAAGGCAGCCAGGTTCAGAGCACTAAGGGCTCCAGAAGGGGCAGCCAGTGCCTGGGAGCACTGGAGAGATGGTTTTCTTTGGCTTCCTGGAAGGACCCCTGGGAGGATTTTCATGAAGTATAGGATTTCAGGTACAGACTGCCAGAGTTTGTGGTTTGAGGAGGGATGCTGGGTCCAGCTTCCTTTGTGAGGCCCTGGAGGGGCAGGTGGTACACAATTTACCCCACCCATACCCTCATAAGCCCAACCCAGCCTCCAGTCTTCCCCACTGAGACTTCTCTGCTTTGCTTGAGCTGGACTCTAAACCTCTCCCCTCCTGGAGGCGGGGCCAGCTACCCTGAGCAGGATAAAACCCAAATGGAGGGGTCTGGTGTGGGCACAGCCCTGGCATGGCCCTCTAGCACCTTACCCTTTGCCAGCTCCATGGCCAGCCCTGTGGATGCGTCCTCAGCAGGTGATCTGACGGGGGAAGTGTGGGCAGGGTGAGGACGCAGGGCACGGTGGGATGAGGGAAGGTTGAAGAGGGATGGGAGTAGGGACTTCAGGGTTGAGTGAGGGCTTTGAAGCTGGGTGGAGGCTCTTTCAGCAAGTCCCGGCTTGACCCCCACCGTGGCCCACAGACGGTGGCAGTGGGTTGGGTTCCCATCAGAAAAAGCGGACCACCTTCAGCAAAGGGCAGCTGCTGGAGCTGGAGAGGGCGTTTGCAGCATGGCCCTACCCCGACATCAGCACCCGTGAGCACCTGGCCCAGGTCACTCGCCTTCCTGAGGCCAAGATACAGGTGAGCTGCGACCCCTTCTCACACAGCCAACATCTGGGCTTGGCCCACAGCCCCTTCGCTGGGTAGCTTGCCTTCAGGTTGTTTCCCATGTCCCTGGGTGGAGGGGATGCTGGGGCCAGAAGACTCCTTCTTCTTCCCTAGCAGGTGTGGTTCCAGAACCGCCGGGCCAAAAGAATCAAGAACAGGAAGTCAAGAAGTCTAAGCCCCCGGCCTGAGTCCCACCAGAGCTCCTGTTCTCTTCCAGACACCTTCCAGCAGCCCTGGGATCCCCAAATACCAGGCCAACCTCCACTCTCCAGCAGCACACCTCAGTGTACCTCAGTGTGTCAATACACCTCCTGTCCAGCTCCTGGCTTAAGTCCAGGGCAGGGCTGGGAAGGGGCTAAAGCTGTAGCCCCACGGGGACCAGGTGGGGCTTCAGAGGTCCACCCTTTCTTAGAGCGAGCTACTCCCCAGACTTCACTAGGCAGCCTGTCTGACCTCATCTATGCCTCGGCCATTGTCACCAATGTGGACCACGCCTAGTCTTGGTCCAGAACTTGCAAGACCCCTCCTCTGACTCCTGTAGCCCACCCTGCCCCTCCTGGGACTGAACACATCAAAAGTGGATCCCCCGGCCCCACCTTTTAAGCAAAGGAGTTCCCTATCGGAAAGGAATTTAGCTCAGGCATCCCTCCCTTCCACTGGCCTCCAGGCCAGCCTAGATGCAGGTCCTGTGCAGACTGGGGCCTAGCTCCTGCCACCCCACACCTGACCCCTTTGGGGCATATGCTCATGGTTGTGGCAGGAGGTACCTTTAGAAGGATGAGATGAGGGCAATGTTTTCCTTCACTCTTGCCAGTCCTGGTCCCCAGTTCTCACCAGCCGATGACCTCCTCCCTCCGAAGGGGCAGGCTCCTGTCTCCTGAGGTCTCTCCAGGCCATTACCTTGCTAACTGCTAAGTGAGGTAGGAGAGGAGAATGCTGCTCCTCATCTAGACTGCTGGAGTCACCTTCTTTATGGGTCAGGGCCACCTCTCCTGACCGTCGACCACGTGGACAAATTAATCAGAACTATGGATGTGAAGACGGAGTGGCATTAAAGTAATAAAGCAAAGACAGGAAGCTGGGGCTTATGTTGATTTAATTTTCACAAAGATCAGATTGGCTGCCCTCTGACGTGAGGCCGCAGAGACAACCTGACAGATCTGGGATGAGGCGGGTGCAGCAGCACTGGGTTTGGGTATCACCGTCATCTGTAATACCAACTAATCTCCAAATAAAACCCAAACTCTGTACCTTAATCTGGATTGTTGTGCTCTGCAAATGAACGGGAACGAGGGCCGTTTGCCATGGAAATTTATCTCTATCACCTAATCCCTAAATAGCGCCAGGTTCCACACAGATTCTTGGTGGGAGGTATTACCCAGGCTTCTGCTGGGATTAGAGGGATAGTTAATTGAAGGGTTTAGGGCTCTGACTGACAAGACCCTGGGGGAGATGAGAGCCTCTGCTGGCAGCCCCTGCTCCTGGTCCCACTGAGTCTAGGACATTCCAGTTACCTCCACCTCCGGAGCTGCTCTGCTTCGGAGAGAAAACCATGGTGTTTGTGGTCTGCAATGGATTCAAATCCTGACTCTGCTATGTAACCGTGGCAACTCTGGAACTCTATGTGACTAAAAAATGGGGATACTTGTTTGCTCTCTGTTTGAGGTATAAGAAATAATGTAGGTAAAGGGCTTTACATGGTATGTGACACATTGTAAAAACTCAGTAAATGCTAGTTTCCTCTCCAGACAGGCCCTAAGAAACTGGGAAGGCCCCAAACTTTTTGTTCTTCCCACCTCCTGCCAAGCAGTCCCTGGACCCAGAGTGCATTAGAGAAAGCATGGCATAGTGAGGCAGGAGTGGCTAGGAGATGAGAGAGCTCCCTTCTACAAGCTGAGAACTGGAGGACAGGGCATTTGGTTCTCCCCCTGCCCCCTGCTTCTTTACTGAGACAAGGTCTCACTCTGTCATCCAGGCTAGAGTGCAATAGCATGATCTTGGCTTACTCAGCTTACTGCAACCTCTGCCTCCCGGGCTCAAGGGATCCTCCCACCTTAGCCTCCTAAGTAGCTGGGACTACAGGCGTGTGCTACCATGTCAGCTAATGTTTGAATTTTTTTGTAGAGATGGGCTTTCGCCATGTTGCCCAGGCTGGTCTTGAACTCCTGAGCTCAAGCAATCCTCCTACCTTGGTCTCCCAAAGTGCTGGGATTACAGGCACGTACCACTACGCCTGGCTAATTTTTTTGTATTTTTAGTAAAGATGGGGTTTTGCTATGTTGGCCATACTGGTCTTGAACTCCCAACCTCAAGTGATCCACCCGCCTCAGCCTCCCAAAATGCTAGGATTACAGGTGTTAGCCACTTCACCCGGCCCAGTGTAGCTTTTTAACACAAATTTTATACAGTTCAGGTTACTGGAAACACTGCAAAGTGCCACCTAGTTTGTCTTCTCACAGCTGACACTTCTTCCAACTAACAGAAACTGGCAAACATTGTAGAGGAAGTGTCCACTGAGCAAATGAGTATATAATTTATTAAAACAGAAAAGTGCTTTGGAAAAAAAAAAAAAGAGAGAACAGGAGTACATACAGTGAACCAAAAAGAGTGTACCATGAGGAGCAGACCCTGAACAGTTAGAACTATTAGAACTATGGAAATCACTGTGCTTTGTGTTGTCACAGGAGTTAAAATAGAAATACCCTGGATACAATAAATATTTACTGGATAAATAACTAAGCCTGATACCCTTTTCAGTGCGTTATACGGACCCTATCATCACACCACTAATCTAAGTTCTCAGAAGTTAAACATTACAAGACTTCAGGACAACATAGGCGACTTCGGCTCCATTTAACACAGGAAGGACCATAGCTGGTCATTTAATATCTACGAGTCTGTCTTATCTTCTGGAAAAGGGGCCTAATACCATTTCCTTTAGGAAAAAGGTAGCTGCCTTGCTTCCAGTTCTACCATCCTACAGCAACCCATCTTTCTCTTATTTGATGTCTCTGATCAGCTCCTCTTCCAGCACAAACTGGAGAAAGGGGATCCTTTCTGTTTTCTTGGAGGCTTCTGAACTCAATTACAGGTCTGCATTAAAAATGTCTGGAGAAAGCTGGTGATCAGTTTGTACATATGAACAAGTTCAAGGCAGTATGGTCTACTTCTGGGAAGGCCTGGATTCCATTTGCTCCTGAAGGAAAAACCCTAGTCCCAGCAGTGTCTAGAATGGACTGGAGAAGGCAGATGGGTACCGGATTCAGGAAGAGGTACTGATAGACCAAGACCAGTTCTTTCCATTTTAAAGATATGTTATCTCAATCTCCTCCAATGTTCCCTTTGGAAATTCACAGAACATAGGGCTCCCCACAGAAATAGCAGCTGGCCTGGGCTGGTCTTCTGACTAACTGGAGCTGAATACAAAAAGTCTGATGGGTTGACTGAGTCAGAGACTGGCAATTGGACCCTGAAGCCCCCAAAGTCTTCTCTAGACTTGAAGATGAAGCACCAGTTACAGTTCTCCCAGCTCGCCTTCCATTGCCCGCACCATGACATACAGCTCAGCCAGACCCACCACGGAGGCGACGATCAATGCAGCTAGCACCCGCTGGAGATGGGGAGAACCAGGCTTAAGGGATGCAGGCCAGCACCCAGCTCTGTACCCGAGCACCCTGAATGAGGATGGAGAGCCCCCAATCCCCTTCTAAGTTGAGGGAGGGGAAGAAAAGAGAATGTGGCTTCTCCTGGGTTTATTACCTAATTCCCTGTGACTGCTGGAAAGCTCTAATGCTCCCCTTGTTCATGGCATAAATATCTGTTCAATTCCTAACCTGTGCAAGGCACTTTCACATACGTCCTCCCTTACCCATTAACACCCCTACCTGGGGCACCCTGCCCTGCCAAGTGCCTACTCACCGAGGCCATTTCTGTGAAGATATATTGGCTTCCAAGGTAAGTGCAGACGAAGGCAGCTACCACCGTGACAATGAAATTGAAGATGGTGATGACTAGAGCCTTCAATGATCTCACTTTAGGGAGGAGCCAGAGAGGGAAACTTTAGTTCAACATTCTCTAGGAGGCGCTCTTATCTCATGGCTGTCTCCCCCACCAACTGGGTTCCAGTCAAACAAGCCTGAGTGTCATGACCCATCTCAGGAAGAGGCTTTAGAAGCCTGATCTCCTAGTACCTCACCTTGCTTTCCCAGGTCGCTGAGAGTCCCACCATGTCTTGAATCCTGGGAAAAAGACAAAGCAGATGATTCAGAATAGAAGCAGCTCAGAGAGCATCCATTGTCAGTCTGGGCTCAGCCCTCTCTGTTCCCCAACACATTAACTGCCTTCTCCAGGGACTTTTTTGTCTGGAACCACTTTGACTCTTTTCTGGACCACAGAGCAAGCATTTTGGAGAGAGGACACAGGCTGCCAGTACCCATCCACTCTCCTGTTCCAGGGTAGGAGCGTGCCATAGAATAGTAGGGAGCCCTGTCAGAAGACAGGCTCCAATGGCTGGGCACAGTGGCTCGCCTTGTAATCCCAGCACTTTGGGAGGCCGAGGCAGGAGGATCACCTGAGTTTGGGAGTTCAAGACCAGCCTGGCCAACGTGGTCTCTACTAAAAGAGACCTTGCTTAAACCTCGGAGGTGTAGGCTGCAGTGAGCAGAGATCCTGCCACTGCCCTCCAGCCTGGGGGACAAAGCGAGACTCCATCTCAAAAAAAAAAAAAAAAAAAAAGAAAAAGAAAAAAAGCCTCCAAGACTCATTCTCCCCCCCCCCCGCTTTTCTTTTGAGACAGAGTCTTGCTCTTGTTGCTCACCCTGGAGTGCAATGGTGCAGTGTTGGCTCACCGCAACCTCCGCCTCTTGGGTTCAAGTGATTCTCTTGCCTCAGCCTCCCAAGTAGCTGGGATTACAGGTGCTCGCCACCATGCCAGGCTAATTTTTGTATTTTTAGTAAAGACGGGGTTTCACCATGTTGGCCAGGCTGGTCGCGAATCCCGACCTCAAGTGATCCAAGCACCTCAGCCTCCCAAAGTGCTAGGATTACAGGCGTGAGCCACCGCACCCAGCTAACTCACTCCCACTTCTACGATGTTTAAAAATTGGTCACCATCTCAGCCCAGAGTCTCAGTGAATGAGATGGGAATTGCGTTAAGTTTGTATGCAGAGTTCCTATGGTCCCTGAACAGTATAGAAACCAAGTGTCCATGTTTCTTCTAAACTCCATACCTTCTTGCAGTGCAGGGCCCTACTCTGAGGGGCTACCTAGTCCATGTACTGAAGAGCAGGCCCTTACCTGACAAGTGACATTGCGGGTGATCCGCTTATATTCCTCATTGGCCAGCTGTATCTTAATCTTCTCCAGCCGGGCAACTAGTTCTGGGTTCTGAAGCAGAAAAATCAAATAAGAAGAATGATATTCCCAGCTTGTTAGAAAGCACATCACAATCATTGGTTCCAGGGGAAAAGCACTGCTAAAGGTATCAGGAGACCCACATACTAGTTAGTTCTAACTCCAATGTTTTGAAACTTTTTTTTTTTAATCTCAATTTTCCAAACAGTTGATAGGGAGGACAATATCTGGTTCCCCCAGATCCCAAAGATTTCAAAAACAAATTTTCAAGCCTAAAAGTTGATTTATAAGTTCAGTGTATCATGGATAAGCCCAACTCAGTCAATCACCACTCCCACAAACGTATCCCTTACGTACCCGTGGAGGCTTCACAACCTCTGGGAGATAGATTTCACTGCCTTCTAGGAGCTCATGGAGGTATAGTTTGGAATCTGAGAATAAAAGGTTTCACAAACGCAATGATCCACAGAGCTAAGATTGAAGGGTTAAAATCAAGAGGGGTCTAGCCCTTCTTTCTACCAAAATAAAACAGGGCCATCTCTACATTAATCCATTTCCAGGATCATTTTCAATTGAAAAGAATTTTGGATAATTCCATATGGGTATCTCCCAGTGCTGCGCAGCTGACTTTAGCTGTCAGCTCTCAATTATCCTGCCAGTGTTACAACTAACACGTAAGCCATTTATGTGTGCCTTTGGGTTAGATCATTTCTGTGGCCGCAATAGCTCTTCCCTAAATAGGTTTAGCTCATAGTGATGCTAAATGCTCAGAGGACACTAATACTAGGCAATCTCTTTCCAAGGTCCTTTCTAGTTCTAATAATTGAGCAGTCTACCCTTTGCACTTCTGGCTAGTCTATGCTACTTCTGGCAAAATAACTTATGTGCTAGTTTGCCCTATTCCTTCCCTTCACATATAAGGGAACTGAGGGCCAGCGAGGAGAAATGACTCCTTCAGAGGATTAGTGACAGAGCTAGGGCCGGAACTCGCATGCTACTCCCAGGCCAGATCTTTCAACACAGCTTCTGTTATTCTATATCAAAAACAAAACAAAACAAAGTATCAGATTTCACCACTCTTGCTTCTGAGGTGGAAAGAAATCCGGATTCCTAAAGTGTAGAAAAACGAAGAGACAGAACCTGTGATACTTGTATTTAGTAAAAACCTAGACTTTCTCAAGGGTGAATTGGGCCTACGTGTGCCTGGAAGTGAAGAGGGGGCTCTCAAAAGAGCAAAAAACTGCACAAATTTGTCATCCACGAGAAATTCCCATGGGAGTTAAGAAAGTGGGTGGCCCTGGGATTTATGGGGTGACTCTTCGCTTGTCTAGATGAGTGCTCCGTAGAAGAAAGGGAATGATGTGAAAAAACCTCAGGAGGGAATCGATCTGGAAACAAGGAGGCGACCCCGGACTGGAGACTGGGGCTCACCTCTTTCTCTCAGGTGATGGTGCAGATCCCGGATGAGACGGAAAGAAACCAAGCGCTGGGGGCCACTGGAGCTATCACCGCCCGTGTGCTTCTTTCCCAGCGCGGCCTCAAGCTCGGCTCGCAGCTTTCGGGGTAGCTGCTCTGGCTCCAGCTCCCCGCCGGGGCCCAAAGCACTCACCAATCGCTCGCCCGCAAGCAAAGAGGACGCCATATCCAGCCGAAACTCCGGTCAGGTGACCCCCAACCCGGACTTCCGCCCGCCGAGCGCCGGAAGTATCTCTGAGCTCCGGGGTGGGACCAGGCGGGCCAAGAGGACCGGGACGCCGCGCGGGGCAGTGTGGGACGGGGGCGGAACGCCGCCCGGCCGCCGGTCAGGCTCTGTGTCAGCAGCCGGGCGGGCGCTCGGGCGGGACATGGCAACCTGTGCAGCCCGGCGGGCCCTGGCCGTGGGAAGCCGCTGGTGGTCCCGGTCGCTGACTGGGGCCCGGTGGCCGAGGCCGCTCTGTGCGGCGGCTGGGGCTGGGGCCTTCTCGCCAGCGGCGACCACGACGACGCGGAGGCACCTCTCGTCCCGGTGAGGGACGGAGCCAGGGGGCGCGAGGACTGGGCCTGGAGCCCAGGGAGCGTGTTCCTGGCCAGTGCGGAGGCCAGGTGCCCGGGCCGGCTGAGGGTGACTGGAGTTTGACCCAGGAGAGGGTCCCGAGCAGGGAGCCGACCTGCGCTGTCTGGGACATGTGCCAGGAGCAGGGAAGCCAGCGCGGCCCAGAGCCCTGGTTGTACAGGGCTGGACCTGAGGGGGAACAGTTTACCCTCCCCGAGTGAATCCTACTTCCCCGGCTGGGGTCCCCAGCACCGCTGTCAGAGGGCACCTTTTTAATTCTGCCCTAGGGCTTTGGCTTGAACCCTCAGCCTTTGGATTCGGATAAAGTCTCCCTCAGAAAGATGCTAGAGGTGGGAAACGAGACTCTTGGGTGTGGACCCTCGTAGGCCCCAGGTTTCCAAGTGACTCTGGGGAGATCGATTTTCTATATGTGACTCGGGGAAGGGGGTTTGAGGCCAAGGGGGTGGTGTGGAAACTCTCCGCGGATGGGATCGGCGGATCAAACGGGCTGGTGGATCAGTGGGAGGAAGCATAAAGTTCACATCTTCAAAACAGTAAAAACAGCCTCTATTTGAAGGGCCCCTAGAAAGTGCAGCCCTGTTCAGAGTGGTGACTGACGGTGCTGACCTTTTAGTGGCTGATATTAGACACTGACACTGGGGAGAGATGATAGCTATTTGCAATTTAAGACCCCTGTGAGAATATGAACAAAAACGATATTGAGAGACGCTAGGTGCAGTAGGAAATCTAGAGATGTTTAAGCTTTTCAAGGACAATATAAGGGCTACAGGTTAGAGGGGGAGATGGACATGGAATTACAATACAGGACAAATATTTTTTGAGCACCTCTTCTACACTAGGCTCTGAGGGGGCAGTACCAGCTAATCAGACTCAGGCATTGCTCCCAGGGAATTTACAGTATTTAATAAAGATAAGACATGAACACAACTGAAATGTAAAGTGGGCAGGATATTGCTTGATGACTTGTGATTTAGAAAATGTAAGAAAAGAAGAAAAAAAGATATACCCCTTCTTAAAAAATTGAAAAAGTGAGCAAGACAGTTAAAGTGCTGTGTGAGGTCAGGAGCGTGGGTTAGGGAAGAAACAAGGGCAGGAGTACATTTGAGCAGAGTGTGAGGGCATGATATGACAAATGCCCCGTGAAGAGAGAAGACAGTAATATGGGAGCGGTCACATCTAACACTGGGAGACTGGGGAGGTTTTCACCAAGGAGGAGTAAAGCCTTTCCTGCTCCAGCTGGCCCCACTACCCCAAACCCTTCTCTGCTGTCATCGCCGTGGCCCCTCAGTATCCTAGGAGCTTTTTCTGGTGGATGAGTACCATTACCTTCTCAGCTTTGTTCTTCTCAACTTGTTCTTTTCCTTCCTACTCAGAAATCGACCAGAGGGCAAAGTGTTGGAGACAGTTGGTGTGTTTGAGGTGCCAAAACAGAATGGAAAATATGAGACCGGGCAGGTGAGTATTGGGCTGGGTCATCTTTCATTTTCATAGAGTGCTTTGCTTCTGAAAGAAGTCAGATTAGGTCACAGGCCTGCATGGTATGGTTTTCCATTCATTCCTCCTTGATGTTTGGTGCCAGACCAGAATCAAATTTTTATTTATTTTTTATTTATTTTTTGTGAGACAGAGTTTCGGTCTTGTTGCCCAGGCTGAAGTGCAATGGCGTGGTCTCGGCTTACCGCAACCCTCACCTCCCAGGTTCAAGTGATTCTCCTGCCTCAGCCTCCCAAGTAGCTGGGATTACAGGCATGCGCCACCACGCCCGGCTAATTTTGTATTTTTAGTGGAGATGGGTTTACTCTATGTTGGTCAGGCTGGTCTCGAGCTCCCGACCTCAGGTGATCCTCCTGCGTTGGCCTCCCAAAGTCCTGGGGATTACAGGCATGAGCCACCGCACCTAGCCCAGAATCAAAGTTTTATAGATACGGTTTCTGTTCTCCTAGATTTGAATGCACTTAATGTGTCAGTGGGTTCTCTTTCCAAGTTAGTGTGGACAGGGATGGTGTGGACTATAGTGAGGTTTAGACAAGTTGCTGAAGATTTCTCTAACATAGTGGATGGTGGGAAGCCAGTGGAGGGAGCTTTCAGAAAAGTAAACCTTTGATGCTTTGCTGCAGTAAAATTGACTTTAGTGTGGTAAACTCTGGATGTGTGGTTCTTTTTCTATATCAGCTTTGTTCTGGGTCCACTGGGATAGATTTAGGCCCTTCTAGGATATCATAAGTTAAGGAAGACTTTTTGTTTGTTCAACATTTTATTTTTCTGTGTGCCTACAATAGACCAGGCATTGTGCATTAGGGTTAAATCAGAAAGCAAAGTAGACATGATTCCTACCATTCTGGAGTTTCTAGTCTAGAAAAGAATGAATGATTTGCAAATGGCCAATAGCTGTACATTGTGCTAAGTGGAAGGGAGGTCAGGGAAGGCTTCTTGGAGGTCTAAGCTTTTACCTAAAGGATGAGTAGAGTCAGCCAGGTAAAGAAGAAATAAGAGTGTTCCAGCCATTGGTCTGGTTGATCACAGACTTCAAGGGAAAAGGTAGCAAGACCTTGTGCTGGAGTTGCCTCCACCTGTGCTGCTTTGTGGTCTGGGGCCCACCTGGATGGATTTGCTGGACTACAGACTCACTGAGGCCCCTCTTTCCTCCCAGCTTTTCCTTCATAGCATTTTTGGCTACCGAGGTGTTGTCCTGTTTCCCTGGCAGGCCAGACTGTATGACCGGGATGTGGCTTCTGCAGCTCCAGAAAAGTATGTTTCCCTGTGGTTGTGCCTCACAGTATCCTCAGGAGGAGATGGCAGACATATGTAATGGGGGTACCAGGGGTGATGACAGCATCCTCCTGGGCCTTGGAAACATCCCCAGAGTACTTCTCTGGGACTAAGACCCATGGAGACAAAAGTGCTGAGTGCCAGGGATAGTCTCAGTCAGAGAGTCCCTTTAGGCCTCCCCAGAATGCTTTCTTAAGCCACTCCTAATTTTCATTATGAGTACCACAGAGGGCATTTGGGGGACAAGTCTTCTTGATTTGTTGATGTTCAGCTGGAGTCTTTCCCTCAATCTCACATCATCCCTAGAATACATTAAAACAGAAAAAGTTCAGCTCCATTAAGTGATCACAGACAGTCCCTGGGATATAAGAAGATAAGAGTACTCTGGGCCCTGGGGACTGAGGTGGCAATTTGATTTTCTCAACATGGCCCCCTTCTTTTAAGAGGTATCCACACAGTCAGATGATGGCTGCATACCATGGTCTTCCATGCTGTATTATTTGCCCCAACTGAGGAGCAGCTGAGCTGAGGTGCTGCAGAATGGGTGTCCAGCTGGTGCTAAAAAGCCCCTTCAGATCAGGGACCAGCCTGTTTAGGTCAGGAGGGGTAGGGAGCTGAATCAGGTGCAGCTTCCATTTCTCGTGTGGTGATCTTGGCCTCCTTCTCCCACCCATAGAGCAGAGAACCCTGCTGGCCATGGCTCCAAGGAGGTGAAAGGCAAAACTCACACTTACTATCAGGTGCTGATTGATGCCCGTGACTGCCCACATATAGTAAGTAAGCAAAATGGCTGGGCCTGGGGGTCCTCTCCATGGAAAGTCCTGCATCCCAATGGGGACAAAGGGAGGGAAAGGGGTCAAACAGAGCCCAGGTCAGTCCTGGTCCCCAAGGCCTTGGACTGCACAGTGGCAAACAAAGCCCTGATTCACTTCTTGCCTCAGTCTCAGAGATCTCAGACAGAAGCTGTGACCTTCTTGGCTAACCATGATGACAGCCGGGCCCTCTATGCCATCCCAGGTGAGTAGTTAGCATTTGAATGGTGCCTGTCAAGAAGGAGTCTGGTGTGTCTCAGGGAGAGGATCCTGATGTCCTGTCATCCACTGGGAGGGATTATGATGCCAGGGTATGATACCAGGGTTGTCCCATACTGGGACAAGGCCAGTTAATGTCTCTTCTCAACCCCATTTCTCTCCTCTCCTGTGTGAGTTTCACTGTGTTCTGCATCTCTGTACCAGGCTTGGACTATGTCAGCCATGAAGACATCCTCCCCTACACCTCCACTGATCAAGTTCCCATCCAACATGAACTCTTTGAAAGATTTCTTCTGTATGACCAGACAAAAGGTAATCTCTCTCAAGAAGGGGAGGTGGAATGGGAGGGCCTTTTCATCAAAGAATATCATAGAAATAATTCCAGGGCTGGGCGCAGTGGCTCACGCCTGTAATCTCAGCACTTTGGGAGGCCCAGGCAGGTGGATCATCTGAGGTCAGGAGTTCGAGACTGGCCTGGCTAACCTGGTGAAACCCTGTCTCTACTAAAAATACAAAAATTAGCTGGGCATGGTGGTGGGTGCCTATAATCCCAGCTACTTGGGAGGCTGAGGCAGGAGAATCACTTGAACTCAGGAGGCAGAGGTTGCAGTGAGCCAAGATCACACCATTGCATTCCAGCCTGGATGACAGAGCGAGACTTCATCTCAGATTTAAAAAAAAAAAAAAATGGGCCAGGTGCTGTGGCTCACGCCTGTAATTTCAGCACTTTGGGAGGCTGATGTGGGCGGGTCAGTAGGTCAAGAGATCGAGACCATCCTGGCCAATTTGGTGAAACTCTGTCTCTACTAAAAATATAAAAATTAGCTGGGTGTGGTGGCGTGCATCTGTGGTCTCAGCTACTTGGAAGGCTGAGGCTGGAGAATTGCTTGAACCCAGGAGGCGGAGGTTGCAGTGAGCCAAGATCGCGCCACTGCACTCCAGCCTGGCGACAGAGCAAGACTCCATCTCAAAAAGAAAAGAAAAGAAAAGTAATTCCAAAGCTCTATTTCCACAACCCTTTTCAACACCCTGTTAGACCTGTCATGCCTCATAGGTGTCATACCTGACAGATGGCAGTTATTTTCTTACAGATATGGAAACTGAGGATCAGGGATGATGACAAGGGACTCAAGGTTGTTAGTAGCAGAGTGAGGGCTGAAAACCAGGGCTCTTAACTCCCAGGAGCTAGGTACACTAGCTCCTCGGGGCTTACTCTTGGTAGCAGTCCTGCGCCTTCTTCCAGCCTGTACTTTTGCTTCATGTGTGAGCATCCTGTTTGCCTGGGCCACCACTAGGAAGGGTTTTCTAGGAGGGGCAATGGCATTGGACTGTTGGCTTGGACTAACCAATTGTATCTTGCCCCAGCACCTCCTTTTGTGGCTCGGGAGACACTAAGGGCCTGGCAAGAGAAGAATCATCCCTGGCTGGAGCTCTCTGATGTTCATCGGGAAACAACTGAGAACATACGTGTCACTGTCATCCCCTTCTACATGGGCATGAGGGTATGTGGCCAGCCTGGACCCCTTCTAGCAGGGGTAGGCCTCAAGGTATATGGTGTCCTTAAGGTGACTGCTGGGGGAGGGGAGTCTAAATATAAACCATGTCCCTGTGGTTCTGCTCCCAAGTGGTGGGGTTGAGTAGCCTCTAGACAGTGGCTGACACCAAGACCTAGAGCAGGCAGGGAAACTCATAGGTCCCAGGAAGGAATCCTTTATCCTGTCTCTTCCCTCTTGCTCAAAGGGAGCCATGTTTATGAAGAATATACACACAATTATTTAAAGCAGTGTAGGCATAACACTTTACACATTATAGACACTTAAACATTGCCTGGCTGTAAGCATGTGCAGTGGTAGGGGCCGCCCAACTCCACAGACAGAAGCTATAGGTCAGAGAAGTGTGATAGTCGTTGCATGTTTGGATACAAATATAAATGAAACACCGTCCCTGTCTTTCAGGACCTCATAGTAGTGGAGGAGGCCAACTTAAAGTATTATAGTAAGGGACAGTAATGGGAGACAGGAGGAGGACAGGGGCCCAGGGCAGCAAGGATAGGGGGCAGGGCTGGCCAGGAAGACAGTGAAAAAGGTAAGAGTCCTGTAGCTGATTTCTGTTGGCATCCAGCTCTGTTGGCGATCTTGAAGGGATGAAGAGTGGGGAGGCCAGGAGTGGATACAGGGATGTTGCCTCCCTGTGTGTGTGTAGGCCATGGTTCAGCTATCATCCTTATCTCACAGATACTCTCAATTTGGTCTGTCTGCAACCTTCCTGGAATACATCAACTGCATTGGAGAGATGTTGATTGGAACACACTTGGTCTTGCCCTGTGGGACTTAAATTCTTTTTATTTTCTCCCTAGGAAGCCCAGAATTCCCATGTGTACTGGGTGAGTGGCACTGTCTGGGAGAAGGGGAGCTTGTGGGGTGTGCCTGGGGGTCAGGGTGGAGGTAGGGGAGCTCACCTTCTGGCGGGAGCGGAGCCTGTGCAGTGCATGTGTCAGCTTTGTTGACTTTTGCTTTGCACAGAATTCTGAGGAGGGTTACCCAAAGTTTATTTTTTTAAACTCCCTCTCCCACATCCCCTTTAGTGGCGCTACTGTATCCGTTTGGAGAACCTTGACAGTGACGTGGTACAGCTCCGGGAGCGGCACTGGAGGATATTCAGTCTCTCCGGCACCTTGGAGACAGTGCGAGGCCGAGGGGTAGTGGGCAGGGTGAGCATCCCTGGTCTAGTCATTCTGGTCCTGTGCAGCAAGCCTGGGGGCTTAGTGCAAGGCTTCCTTCTCCTTTGTGGTTATAGACAGAGGCTCACTTTGTGAACACATTGTGGTGTTTTGGGTTAGAAATCTTAAAACAACCCCATGAGATAGGTTTCTTAAAACCCATTTCATAGATGAAGAGAGTGAGACTGAGACGTTAAATAACTAGCCCATGGTCCCATAACTAGTAGTGGCAGGGCCTGGATTTAAACCTAAGTGAGTCTGAAGTCAAAACTTGTGTAGTTTTTAAAACTGGTATAGTGTCTTTTAAAAACCGAAATTTGAATGTTGTTAGGTGGGGCACGCACCCCCACCACTCGCTGTGATCTTGCCTCTTTGCCCCTTTACGTGTTTACATCCTCTGCTGGTCCTTGAAGAGATCTGATTTTATAATCCCTGCCTACCCAACCCTGTCTCCTGAGAAATAAAGTCACAAGCAGTACTGGTGTCAGAGGCGATATTCAACAAGCATTTATCAAATTCAGTGGGGACTGGGGAGGCAGGTGGTAAAGTGAATAAGAACAGGGCTTTAGATTTAGCTAGTGACTTCAAATTCCAGCTGAGTTATATATTCACTGCATAACTTTGAGCAAGTTATTTAACCAAAATCTTAGTTCCTTACTGCTAAAATGTGGATCACACCAATTACCTTATGATCACTAGGAGAATTACAGCAGCAGAGGTTTGCAGAGTACCTGCTGTGGTGCCTGGCACTTAGCACGCATGAATGGACACTGGAGGGGATATCTCCACAGTAGGTCCTTCGTTTTTAGAGACAGGGTCTCGCTGTGTCACCCAGGCTGGAGTGCAGCAGTGTGACCATAGTTTACTTTCCTGGGCTCAAGCAATCCTCTGCTTCAGCTTCTTGAGTAGCAAGACTACAGGCACACACCATTATGCCTGGTTAATTAAAAACTTTTTTTTTTGTGGAGATGGGGTCTCACTGTGTTCCCCAGGCTGCAGAGGAGGTCCTTTGCCCAGTGCCCTCGGACATTCAGTCTGAGATATCTTTCCCAGAGCCAGCATAAGAGGCCCAGGCCAAATGGTCATGCTGTGGGAGGAGGTACTAGCAGGCAGCGTTATCGTGTTGTGGGATGCCTGCTATGGCGGTGGCTGGGCGGGGGAAATTCAGTCTTGATGAACTGGCAGTCAGCATGTAACCCTGGGGTACAGGAAACATGTCCCTGGGGCTTGGCCTGACCCATTTTGCCTAAACCCTTACAGGAACCTGTGTTATCCAAGGAGCAGCCCGCGTTCCAGTATAGCAGCCACGTCTCGCTGCAGGCTTCCAGTGGGCATATGTGGTGAGTGAGTGTGCACAGCAGTAGGGACCACCCAGCTCCACAAACAGAAGCTGTAGGTCAAAACAGTGAGAGCTTAGAGTTTGCCATTAACTCTGGGCCAAGTTACATTCTTAGAGGGAGCCTTATCTGCTATTTATTGTTGTATGGGACTTGTCTGATTTTCTCTTACTGCCTGTTTCCCAGTTCCCTATGATTTGTGGACTGAGGTCTTAGGCCAAAGAGGTCTGGTGATTTGATGCTGCAGAGTTTCTCATATAATTGGGTTTTTTCCCTTTGTGTTTCACTCTTTAGCCTGAAAATGCAGTTGGGTAGCTTATGCAGTATGTATCTAAAGGCCAGAATCTGGACACCTTTTTTTTTTTTTTGGAGACAGAGTTTCGCTTGTTGCCCAGGCTGGAGTGCAACGGCGCAATCTCGGCCCACTGCAACCTCCACCTCCCGGGTTCAAGCCATTCTCCTGCCTTAGCCACCCAAGTAACTGGGATTACAGGCATGCGCCACCACATCCGGCTAATTTTGTATTTTTAGTAGAGACGGGGTTTCTCCATGTTGGTCAGACTGGTCTCAAACTCCTGACCTCAGGTGATCTGCCAGCATCAGCCTCCCAAAATGCTGGGATTATAGGCATGAACCACTGCAGCTGTTTTTCTTTTCATGGATAACCATGAGGGGCTCTTGGGTCTCTGGACGAGTCCTCCTGTCATGAGCTAGACAGAAGAGAGCTCAGGCTCACACATCCTCTGTGGCTGGCAGCTGAGGGCATGGGGCCATCCAGATCCTTAGGAGACCTCAGCCCTGGCTCCTTCTAAACCAGCTTCTCTCTGACCTGCAGGGGCACATTCCGCTTTGAAAGACCTGATGGCTCCCACTTTGATGTTCGGATCCCTCCCTTCTCCCTGGAAAGCAATAAAGATGAGAAGACACCACCCTCAGGCCTTCACTGGTAAGGCCAGCTGAGGCCCCAAGTGCTTCCTTGGTCACCAGGAAGAACAACTGTCATCCCACAATTGCTGCAGAACTCTTCTCTCCCCATCATGGGCCACAGTGGGTCTCTTAATTTGATTGTGGGGTTCTTTTTGTGGTGAGGGTGGTATAACTTTTCTTCAGAAGACCCATGTGGGACACCTCCAAGGCTGGCCTCCTCATAAGCCCTGCCTATACCATGTTCCAGTAAACCTCTCCACCTAGGAACTGTTTTCAGCTGCCACAGGCCTGGAGGAGTTTCCTGGCCTGTCACGTGAGGTTTGATCAGTAAACCAGTGCACGCTTGGCCACCCTTGCCATTTCTGCTCCCAGAGTCTCAGGCTTCCCTTCTGACCCAGTGTGTGCTCTTGATTGCTTTCTCTGCTGCCCTTTGAGGGAGCTGCCCCCCGGTAGGGCATGTGCCTGTTTCTCTCTCAGCCTGGAGGCTGGCTGGACATCTCCTACGGTCAGTGTGCCTCTCAGCTAGTTGGCAGGGTTGCTGGACTGGACTCCTGTTCACTTTACCTTCTGCCAAATGCAGAGAGGGAGACCAGTGTCAGAGTCAGAGTGGCCTGGCTCTTAGCACTGACCAACCATTGCCATTTCTGGCCTCGCTAGGCCCAGGAGAGGAGGGAGGCAAGCCAGTCGGGTTTCCTGGAGCAATGGGTGTGCCAGCCCTGAGCATGACTCTGCCAAGCATCCAGACCACAAATGCAGGAATTTGGCCGAGGAGCAGCTTTAGGTATGGATGACGACTAAGCCAAGCTACTTCCTGAGCTTCTCAGATTTCCAAGAGCCAGAGATGAATTGTGCTGCAACTTGCCCCAATTCTTAGGATTTCTTCTCCTCCGCCACTGCAGTGATTGTTAGAGGTCATTTTCTTGAATTAATATTAAATCACAGTTCCAGCCCTTGTTAGTGTTGTCCTTAGTCCTCCAGGGGGAGCCGGGGTTGCAGGGCAACAGTACAGTCACGCTTATGACCTAGCTAGAACACAAGGTCAGGTGATAACGGAAACACAGGAACTCAGCCCATGGCCGCAAGCTGGCCAAGGCCTGCTCACTGTAAACATGGCTCTGTACCATTGAGTTTAACACAATTTTATTAGAAATTAGTGTTTGCTTCCATCACTAATGCTGAGCAACCAAATATTACAGTTATGTGATAAGGAAAAATTCTCTCCTGCCCAGGACCTGCGCCATCCTTTAGGCCGACCTTGGTCACATACCAAATTCAATAAAATCCAATACTGGTCTGTGTTGTTAACAGCAGGCTGCCAGGTTTCTCAGAAACTGACAAGAAAGTCTGACCTTCATCCATACTTTTTTGTTTACTTACCCTTGGGCTGCTTGGAGTTGAAAAATGCACACAGCCAAGAGAGTTGCTTTCTGAATAGGGCTGTAAACTTTCCAAGAAAACCCCCAAACTTTTAAGCCATAAGGTCTGATTTAAGAAGCTAAGATCATGTCAGTGAGTTCAATGTTAGTATTTTCCTTAAGACCAAGGAGATATTTTCAGTCAGAGAAGATAAATGCCCAGTCCCAGACTACTGTGCTTTCTCGGCAAGAAAGACCGAGACATTGAGGATGTGAACGTCAAAGCAGTAAGCAGGGACTAAAGGGGATGGGGAGGTCAAAAGGCAAGCATCAAAACACCTCAGTGGGGAGCTGGGAATTTGAGTATTAAAGGACCTCAAGAGGGCAGCTGAGAAAATAGGCCAGTGGTCTCAGGCCGACGCATTCCAGTCTCTGTGGGAAAGTCACAAAGCCAAAGCCTGAATTTGGCCAAAGAAATGGATTTGTCTTTATCTTGTTAACCTCAATGAGGGCTGGAAGAACTAGTAGCTGACCACCAAGGTACCTGACCTGAGAGTCTTAGTGCTATTTATACATTCAAGACTGTGACTAACATAAAATGCCTAATTAGAAAGTCACATTTCCCCTGTCCCGCCGTCATGTCACTTCAGGTCCTTGTGTCTAACCCTGGGTCTGGCATTTGCCCATAGGCTCTGTGGCATCAGCTATCATAAAAGTAGTTAAGAGGGATAAACTTGATAACCTGTGTTCTCTCCAAAGAGCGGAAAGTGGGTACAGTATGTGGCTACGTTGCTTTGTTAGGCTGGCAGAACAGTCCCTCCCTGATACCATTCCTTTGGAAAATAATTCCGATAAGCTGAATTCTGGTTTGGCCAAGCCAAACAAAAAGGAATGAAAACCAAAGCCCTAAAGAGGAACTTACCTCCTGGCTAGTTCTTGGCATCCCCATGGCTGAGTTACCCAACAAGGAGTGAAAGCTTTCAGGGTGCTTCGGTTGCTCCTGTCATCCTGCACTCAGAGACACCACTGGGCAGAACCACTATCCCAGCCAGGACAAACCAAGACCACAGGTGGTGTGGGCAGGGGGTAGATGTGTGGCCAAGCATGGGCTACCTCTGTGCAGGGGCTGCTGGGAGCACCGGGCTCTGAGTTTGCTGTCCTCAGCTGATGGGCATGCCAGCCAACACCATGCAGTACCCACAGGCTCCACGGTCTTCCTGCCGTGGCTCATGTTTCTGGCCCCTGTGACAGCTCTTTGGCTTTACCGTATGTGAGGACAGCATGGCTGGAAGCCAAGGGTACTCAAGAGAACCACAAAGAGCAGTCATGCTAGGCCTAGGAGCCAGTGATGTGACTCTAAGATGGGGAGGTAAAATGTCCTTTCTCACAGGCACCCTGTGAGGACTGCAGGTCCCAGCTTAGCCATCCTTCCCTCCTCGGTGCACTCTGAGCTGCTGGCCAGGCTGGCAAAGCCAGAGCTGCTTTGTTGGATGTTTTTTTATTGCTTCCTCTTTATCCCCTCTTTATCCTCTATTCTGCAGGGAAGCAGGGATTAGGGTAGAAAGACATGGGTCAGGGAGAATATCAACCTCCTGAATAACAGTACAAAGTGCTTTAAAGAAACAGATCCCACAGGCATGGAGAAGGGCCAAGGATTCTGCCATATGTAGGGTCTTGGCACCCTGAAGGGCAAAAGAAATGCCCAGTTTCCTCGTTACTAGATTCATTTCCTAGATTATTTTTTAAAAACCAAACTTACCAAGCCTTGTGCTTAAACACCTTAGGAAAAAAGACATCCCACCTTCCATTATAAAACTGGGCCTCTACAACACCAGGAGCGGCCTTTTCCCCAGAATGAACCCATTCCCCATGGGCCTCAGCTGAGGCCTAAGGGGCAGTAGCCCTTCCACAGAGGGCCTAGGGGAAGGTTCGCAGCAGGAGGTGGGTCAGTCCATTTGCCCCAGGGAGCAGAAGCAGCTCCCTGTCAGACAGGAAGGGTGATGGTGAGCAGATAGGATAGGACTCAGTCTCCATAAGTGCTCGGGGGCAAGGCAGAGAAATGTGGTCCCTCCTCTGCCCAGACCCTCTGACCTCCGAGCAGGGTCTGTCATGCCTCTGGGTGCTGGAGCAGAGACCCAGCTAGCAGCAGCATGGGATGGCCAATAGGGCAGGTTCCACAGGACGAGAGATAGGGCCTCCCGTGCCCTGACTCTCTGAGGGTCTGGTCAGTCACGATGAGTAGACTGGTGGCCGAGCTGCCGGTCATCGTAAGTGCTGTAGCGCTTGACGTGGATGCGGCGGACACGGTCCCGCAGTTCAAAGGTCTCCTCGTCTTCACTGGGGGAAGCTTGGCTGCGGCTACGGCTTGTAGCCTCCAACAAGGAGTTGTCGGGAACTCGGGGAGTCTCATAGAGTAAAACGTTGAGTGTCTCCTCATAGATTCGGGCCTCTGGGAATTCCACCTGGGGTGAGGGAGGACGAAGACGGAGCAATGTTTCATCTTGGAGAGGGAGCTGTGTGTCAGAGCTGCTGGCCCTGAGGCTCCATAAGGCCTCTGCTACCTCTCATAAGACGGGTGGCGGTCCGTCTCCAGGGAGAGCCAGCCTCCCTCCGAAGGCGGGGTGAGGGAGTGTACTCTATAGACATGAGGACAGGGAAGACCAACACCCTCCACACCCCTGCCCCAGCCTGAGACCAAGGGACTAGCGGGCATAGAGGGTGGGCCAGGCCTAGGTCCAAACACAGCTCCACCACTTGCTAGCTGTGGAGCCTTGGGCTGAACCCTTCTGGGCTGTAGCTCCCATATGTACAAAAGGATGGTTTAGATCAACCCCTGAGAGTTGCTGTCAACATTACAGGAAAGATGTGATTGCTTAGCAGAACCCTGGCACATAGCAAACCACCAAGCAGAGACATACAAAGAGTAGCTGCTATGCTGAGTGGTTCCGCTGCCTTTCCCTGCCTGCCCGACCCAGTGTGTCACCGGCATGACCTGCCCAGAGGAGAGAAAGGGAATGCAGTCAAGCACCTGAATTCTAGCCTGACCTGCTCTGTTGGACTGAGCTTCTGTTCTCTCATCTGTCACATGGGGAGAGCGGCTCTAGCCCTGTGTGTCTCACAGGTGTGTTGTGAGAGGTCACAAGAGTTCATGAAAGAGGACACACTTAGGAAGATGCCAGGTGCTGCTGCCACTTCCACCGCAGCGTCACCAGCCACTAGAGACCTGCCCCTGAACCCTTTCGCCACCGATAGGGTCAGGAGCCACCCACACTGTCACCCTCCCTCCCACCCCTACACCAAAAACTGCAGGAGGAAGCAGGGTCACCTGTAAGCTGGCCTTCCCCAAACCCTCTGCAGATCTCCCAGCCGGAGGCACTTGAGTAGTTTAGGGGTCGACAGGTTGCTTGGCAAGTCTGGCTACTTTGAGCTCTTCACACCCACGTGGCCCTTCCCGGATGACCTGCCATCCACCCTAGCAGATCATCTCCAGGACCTGCACTCACAGGAGGCAGCTCCTTTCTGGGGTAACTGACTGCAGCTGGGGGAGAGGGGCCAGCTGAGTTTGTGATGACTGTCACCTATCAAATGCCTGATGTGTACCTGGCACTAAGTTGATTAGCCAGAAACCCCCAGCTAGTGGGGGCCAGTGAGGAGATTTTATTTTATTATTATTAAGAGTGTTTGGAAACTCCTGGGCTCAAGGGATCTTCCCACTGCAGCCTCCTGAGTAGCCGGGACTACAGGCATGTGCCACGATGCCTGGCTAATTTTTCTATTTTTTGTAAAGACGGAGTTTCACCATGTTGTCCAGGGTGGTCTTAAACTCCTGGGCTCAAGTGTTGTGCCCGCCTCTGTCCCTGGCTCAGATAGGAGATCTGAACAGCATTCTAACAGGAAAGCCCAAGCTATTTCTACACCGTACTTCCACTCCAGAAAGTTGTATCATTTTCATATCTTGTCATACCATCATCCCCATGTCTGCAAATAAGGAACCTGAGGCCCAGATGGCTTACGTGGCCTATCCAAAGTCAGCAAACTGGCAAGTGGTGGAGCCAGCGTTCAAACCTGAATTGGGCCGACTTCAAAGACCCAGTCCTTCCCACTGTACTAAGCCACTTCCTGCTGGTCAACGGCCCCTGCCCTGAGCTGTCAGGAACAAAGTGGTTCCCTTCCATTCCCCACACCCCCTTGTTCTGGCTTTGTCCTTGCCCAGCACCATTACCATGTTTGGAAAAAAGAGCCAAGTGCACGCCCCTTTTGCTCCATGCTAGTCACACCCCAACCACACCCTCCTACAGTGGGTGTGTGTCCTCCCTGACCCATGCAGGGGGAATCCCCCACACCTTGGTTTGCTTCTTCTCTGTGGCATACACGATGGAGGTACAGCACACCTCTGCCAGCTTACGGCCCTGGCCATAGAAGGACCAACAGCAGATCTCGTCGCCAATGACATCCTTGATGAAGAGCACGCGGCCGTTGAAGCGCAGGGAGAGCTTGTCAAACAGCTCGATGTTTTTCAGCAGGTGGTCGTCAGAGTTGCTGAAAAACCCACGTGGGCCAAGAGGCCTGGGAATGAGGTTCCAGTCCAAGGGAGGGTGCTAGACAATGGAGCCCTCCCCTCCCTCCCTTCCCCTGTCCTGTCCTGCTGAAATGAAAACAAGATGCCAGGGGGCCAGGAGAGAAAGGATCATAGGGTACCCTCTGGGTTAGGGGGCCTGTAAGGAAAAGGAACTGAGTTGGTTTTAAGTCAAAGTAGGGACAACTGAGGGAGCAGGTCTCCCCTCACTAACAGGGAAGGAAGGAGACAACGCTGCTATTTCAGTGGGAGGCATTCCTTCCCTTACTGTGGGGGTGACAGTAGCAATATGCCTGTCCACAGGGAAGCATAGGGAGGGTTTGGGACTCTGAACCTGCAGCCACCTGAGTCTACCTAACTGTGGCCTATGGATAGGACATGGGCTGGAGGGTGTGGGGAGAGAATCAGCCCAGTGTGAACCGCACAGGCTGACTCGGGGGACTCCCAGCTCACTGGCCTCCTAGCATCCCCTTCACCTGGTAGGATGACGTGTGAAAACACCTGACATGCTGCCTTCGTGATACACGTTGAGGGCGCATTTCACCTTCAATCATTTATATCCCAGCCAGGGCACCCTGCCGAGTTCCAAAGGCCTCTGTCCCAATTTCCCTTCTACTTTCTGTTCTTCCCCCACTTAGCACAGCTAGTTCCAGGCCCAGACCCACGCCGACCATGCTGGGAGTGCAGGCAGCATGCATTGGGTCTGCTGCCCAGTGTCTGCTCTGGCTGCTCAGCCTGTGACGCACCCTACCTGGTGTAGGAATACTTGTTGTTGCTTCTGTTGTACAGCAGCTTCACCACGGGCTGTGAAGGAGTTCAGAGTGAGGGCCAGGCCAGGGGCCTGGCATCCCCAGCCTGCAGCCCGCAGCCCTCAGAGGTCCCGGTACCTTGGTGGAGGATTCGATGAGCCGCTCCTCCTCCTTCAGGGATGTGATGATGGGGATGTTGCACACAGGCTGGTAGGAGTCCTTCTTGTCCTGCGTGACACAGAACAGAGAACCCTCTTTAGGATCTTCTGCTTTCCAGGCTTAGCCAGGTACCTCTGGAGCCCCTCTGCCATGGCCACCTGCTGCTTGGTAAGGAAGTGTCAGACACAAATCATGAGGCCCCTGGCAATAGAAACTGCCAGCTGGAAAGTGGACCCCCATTTAGAAAACCCAAGATCCAGGCCAGGTGCGGTAGCTCACACCTGTAATCCCAGCACTTTGGGAGGCTGCGGCAGGCAGATCGCTTGAGCCCAGGAGTTTGAGATCAGCCTGGAAAACATGGTGAAACCTCAGTCCTACAGAAAATACAAAGATTAGCCAGGTGCCATGGCGCATGCCTGTATTCCCAGCTACTCTGAAGGCCAAGGCACGAGAATCACTTGAATCCAGGAGGCAGAAGTTGCAGTGAGCCAAGATCATACCACTGCACTCCAGCCTGGGTGACAGTCAAAAAAAAAAAAAAAAAAAAACCCAACAACCTAAAATCCAGGTATCAAAGCATAGACACCAGAAGCAGGGCCTAATCACGCTGCCAAGTGTGAACACCTGGCTGCCAGGTTGGGGGGCCTGGGTGGCGTCTCACTTGTCTCATTAGGTTTGCACTCATCAACCACGCCTCCCACACAACCTGCCAGGAACCAGAGTCCTCCATCCCACAAGAAGGGGCAACTCCTGACCTCATCTGCCCACCCTGCTCCGCCCCACCCGTGTACCTGCAGGGCACTCTGGCACATGTTCACCAGCCCCTGGATGAGGTAATACTTTGCTTCAGCCATCAATTCCTTGATTTCTTGCCGGTTCTGAGGGAGGGTGATGGTGTCATCTCGGAGGTAATTCAAAATGGTGCCAAAGTGCTTTCCACAACGGTCTATGAGGATCCAGCCTAGGGGTACAGATGACCCTACGGGGTTAGTTTGCCACCAGGTACCTCCGAGGCACGCAGAGACCACCTCATGAGCTGGCAGCAGGTGGCAAGGAAGGGGGTCCACAAGCACAAAGCCCTCGTGCAGAGTGACAGAGGCGGGGATGGAGGTTCTAGCACTCAGGCCCACGGCTGCTCTTCACCCTTCCTCTCTGAAACCCAGAACTGGCACATCCCACAGGGGATACAGCCCTCCAGGCTGTACAGGCCATAGGGGCCTAGGCTCAGGGCACCAGGCCCAGCCCAACACAGAAACCAACTGCTGCCGGCCTTCTGCCCACTGCCCAGTCTTAAAGTGATGGCTCCTATGAGAATGTTGTCCTATTCAAATATTTTAAAAGTATGGCTCTTCTTCCTGGAAAACGCATAAACATAGCATTCCATGTACAATTTCACAGAATTCTGAAGCTCTACTAGGGACTCCAGGTGATGACACCTTACATAAGGTGAAGAGGAAAAGTGACTGAATTCTAGATCTGGTCATTTCCTTGGGAACCTCTCCTGCCCTCCCCACCCCGAGCAGCAAGCCCCAGTGCCTCACCTTCTTTGTCTGTCAGCACCTCCATGCGCCCACTGAACATGGCCTTGAGCATGGTGTCGTGGCGGGTCAGGGCCCGCACAGTGGTATAGTACAGAGAGCCGCCCACGTTGAGCTGGACGTACTTGTTGCCCAGCCCTCCTCCCTTGAATCCACTGAGCTTGGGCTTGGCCCCTGAGGCCGGGCACAGGCAGGTGTCCCCCGACATCTCCCGCTGCAGGTAGATCACCACACGGCAGGAGGTAGGCTTGGAAGGCTCCACCGTGGTGGAAAGGGTCACGAGTGAGTGGCCAGTGGAGGCCAGAGCCTCATACTCTCAGTGCTGGACACGGGAAACGGGAGAGAAGACAAGAGTCAGCTGAGAGAACCCTTAGACCAGGAGGAGATAATAGCAGAAACATGACCGTACTCATTCTCTCCTTGACAAGCCCAAGCACTGCTCCCTGGCAGAGGCTAAGTCTCTGCCATTTTGCTTTCTTTTTTTTTTTTTTCTTAGAGACAGGGTCTCACTCTGTCATCCAGGCTGGAGTGCAGTGGCGCCATCTTGGCTCACTGCAACCTTTGCCTCCCAGGCTCAAGTGATCCTCCCACCTCAGCCTCCTGAGTAGCTGGGACCACAGATGCGCACCACCACACCCAGCTAATTTTTTTTTCTTTCTTTTTTTGGTAGAGACAGGATTTTACCATGTTGCCCAGGCTGGTCTCGAACTCCTCAGCGCAGGCGATCTGCCCACCTCAGTCTCCCAAAGTGCTGGGATTATAAGCGTGAATCACCGTGTCTGGCCTCCCTGCCATTTTTACTATAGCAGGAACCAGGGCTGGAGGCAGTCTCCCAGACTCCTGCCCTGGTCACCTCATCAGCCTCCCTGAGACTCAGCTCTATTCAGGGCCTCAAGGAAGACAAGCAAATCCATGGAATCAGTCAGAGAGGGCCAGAGGAACAGATCACCCTAGAGATCTATCAGTCAGATTCCAGTTACTTTCTTGTCAAGGTTCCCAGGATCCCAGACTTCCAGCCAAGCCTATTGGGAATCCAGCTAGCCTAGGAGTTTCCCAGGAGCCAGAGGGACAGGATGCACTTCCTTTCTAAAGATTCCAGCCTCAAGAGCAGCCTGTGCCAGTGTTTATTTTGAGCACCACCTAGAGTCTGGCTTCAGGAAGGAAAGTAAAAGCAGCTTCAGGAGAGAATTGAGTAAGCCAAGGTGGGGGGCGCTGGCCAGTGTTCTTGGCGTAGGTTTCCTGGGCTTTGGCTGGGGCTTCCTGACCTTCCCCTTTCTTGGCACCAGGCTTGTCCCAAGTTCCTGAAATTGTCACCATTTTTCAGGGAAGAACAGCTATAGGGTGGCTGTTTTCCTTTCTTTTTCCTGAGAGGGAGCCCAGCCCTACTCTCCTCTTCCCTCCCAATAAGAATGGGAGAAGAAAGGACTAGAAAAGATCAGAGGATAAATCTAAAAACAATGAGGTAAGCTGTGTGCTGCCACCTGCCTGTACTCCTGGCTACTCAGTAGGCTGAGGTGGGAGGATCTCTTGAGCCTGGTAGTCAAGACCAGCCTGGGCAACATAGCAAGACCCCATCTCTTGGCATTTAATATATATTAGCTCATTTAACTAATTCAGCCATTAAACTACTGAGTGCCTACTATGTTAAGCAATAGGGAACAATGAAAAAACATTGTCTTTGCCTTCAAACAGTTCAAAGGAGCATCATAACAGGAATTTTTAAAAAGAGAGAGAGCTAGCATTTATTGTACCCCTATGTGCCAGGCACTGGGTACTCAGAAGAGAACAAATATAGAAAGTCATGTCCACATGGAGCTTACATTCTAGTGGAAGGAAATAGACTATAAACAAGGACTTGAATAAATAAACAGATAATTCCAGAACCTGATAAATGCAATAAAGATAATAAAACAGTGATATGAGAGTGATTAGGGAGAGGCACTAATTTAGACAGAGGGACAGGGTAAGCATCTTTGGGAAGGTGACATTTCAGCTGAGGTTTGAAGAGAGCATTCTACACAGATGGAAGAGTAAGGGCAAAGTTCCTGTTAGAAACAAGTTTTAGGGGCCGGGTGTGGTGGCTCACACCTGTAATCCCAGCACTTTAGGAGGCTGAAGTGGGTGGATTGCTTGAGCCCAGGACTTCAAGACCAGTCTGGGCAACATAGTGAGAGTTTGTCTCTACAAATGAAAAAAAATTAGCCAGATATGGTGGCTCATGCCTGTGGTCCCAGCTGCTTGGGAGGCTGAGGTGGGACGATTGCTTGAGCCTGGGCAGGTCAGCCTGGGTGACAGGGAAATCTCGTCTCAACAACAAAATAAAAACAAGTTTTAGGATCAGAAATAAGGTCATAATGGCTGGTGCACAGACAGTAGGGGGAAGTTGGTTTGATGTCAAGTCAGGGAAGGCAGGTGTTAGATGATAACAAAGTGTGGATTTCATACTAATTGCTATTACATATATATATATATATATATACACACACACACACATATATATATATTTTTTGAAACAGAGTTTCACTCTTGTTGCCCAGGCTGGAGTGCAGTGGCACGATCTCGGCTCACTGCAACCTCCGCCTCCCAGGTTCAAGCTATTCTCCTGCCTCAGCCTTCCTGAGTAGCTGGGATTACACGCATGCACCACCATGCCCAGCTAATTTTGTATTTTTAGTAGACATGGGGTTTCTCCATGTTAGTCAGACTGGTCTTGAACTCTGGACCTCGGATGATCCACCCGCCTTGGCCTCCCAAAGTGCTGGGATTATAGGCGTGAGCTACTGTGCCCGGCCTATTGCTATATAATATATGAATCAACTGGAGAGTTGCAAGCAGAGGAGTGATATGATCTGACTTGCCTGTAGTGTATTTTGAAAAGATAACTGCTGCTGGGTAGAGAATGAATTGTAAAGGTGCAAGAGAGGAAGTGGGAAGACCAGAGGAAACTGTAGTCTAGGCAAGAAGAGATGGCGGCGGGCCTGGACCACGTTGGTAATAACGGAGACAGAAAAAAAGTGGAATGATTTCACCGAATGCTCATTACATGCAGGAGTTTACAGTTGCTCCTCTCTTGTAAGTGCAACCCAGAAGCAGGGCACTGGTTTCCTAAGTTTACTGCTGTGTTCCCCTAATGGTGCTTAGCACAATGCCATGCACATTTTAAGTATTTAACATATGTCAGTTTGTTAGATTGAAATTGTCCCTGAAAAGATTTAGGTAAGTCCCTGGGAAGAATGTCCAAGGAAGTGGTCGGCCAGCGTGGGTGCTGTGTGAAGCAGTGAATTCCTTTGGCGGCTTGTCTGGGAGACTCTTTCCTTTGCCACAGAGGTTGGGTATGGGAGGTGAACCCTCACCAGGAGGCTGCCAATGACTAAGAAACACTAGAATGGTATGAGATCACCTTCCCTTTTTCCGCCCACCTCAAAGGAATAAATCCACCTCCCTAACAGGCATTAGCAAGTTCCCGATGTATTTTGTGTCTAGCCCTAGTTTTCCCAGGATCAAAGAAAGCATGCATACATGTTCTGTCAATGCAAAGGAGCTCAAAGGATAGGCCTGCCAAGAGAGGTCGGCGGATCCAGAGTTAATCTATTCCTTTCCTACAAAGCAATTGCTTTGAGCCCCTGGATGACGTCAATCAGATTCCGCCCAGACCAATGGGTTCCAGGAATCCTGTGGCAGGTGACGCCCCAGAAAGTAATTCCAGTGAGAATGAAGTTTCCACTGATAGCCACAGTGCTCTTCCTTCCGCACTTTGTGTGTGGATATTTGGGGATGCCTGGGGCTAGGGGCGGATCCATGGCTCACGCAACGAAGCTAATGGGAACCCAAGCAGAACAAAGGGCAAACAGCCGCGGCTGTAGAAAGAGGAGAGGTCTAAAAGGAAGAAGGACCCAGAAATCCGTCAGACACGGAGGACGGCGCGGGGAAAGCTGAGGGCTAGAGTGGGCGGATCTAGCAGAAACCCTAGGTGTAAAGGTTAAGCGTCACCCAAAAAATCCTGGGAAATGTGGCCGGTGTGGGCTCTTCTCTAGCCCGGGCCACTCCTCACTACCGAGAAACCCACACCGATTCTCACGCCCACCCTCCGTGGGAGATCAGAGCTCTCCTTTTCCCCTACGCCGCCCGCGCCTTTTCCCCAGGACGGGCTCGCTATACTCCAGCAGGGGCCGTCCACCCCTTCCCCGAGGGCATCTGCGGGCCCGGCTCTCACCGTCCCCGGGGGCGCCTCTCCTCTCAGCTGGGTGGCCAGCGGACTCCGAGCCGCCCCTAGCCTGCAGCCGCCTGCCCACCAGCAGTCCCGGGCTGTGAGCTCACATCCTGCGCTCGCCGACTCCGCCCGGAGTGCGCCCAGCCCCGCCGGTCGGGGAGCCTGAGACTACAAGTCCCTGCATGCATAGCGCTCTATCCGGGAAAGGGTGGAGGCGGAATCCCCCGAGGGTCTTCGCGGAGAGAGGAAAGCCACTTCCGGCCGCCTTGCCGGCGCTAAGGCTTCTGGGTCTTGTAGGCCCGACCTCCCTCGGGCCTCTGTTTCCCAGCAACCTCTGTGGATTCGGGGCTGTAAGTGCTTCCGGGGTCAGGAAGGTAGTGACGTCATGGGTAAACAGGTTCTGTAGCCGTGGCAGCGGCCGTGGCAGGCTGACTGGGTACCGGCTGCCGCTGACCCGGGAGAAGCTGCCTGTCTACATCAGCCTAGGCTGCAGCGCGCTGCCGCCGCGGGGCCGGCAGGTAGGCTGACCTCGGGTCGGGGGATGCGGGCGGACCAGGGGCGAGAGGAGCCTGACAGGCCCGCGTCCTGAGGAAAGAGCCCGGGCGGAGAGAGACGTGGGAATTCCGCCCCACTCTCAGGGGGCGCTTTCACACCCAGGTTAGGCCTGGAGTTTGACGCGTTGATGCTTGCCACGATCTTACGAGGAAACTGGGGGTCGGATAAGTTCGGGGAGTTTACATAGTAAAGAGTCGGCTCTTAGTGCCTCGCATGCATCTGGGAGAGCCGGGGCACACAAATTATGCCACCGCGTCATGCTCAGGGAGCTTAGTCCCAGCTCTTGGGCCAGATGTTGCTCAGATGCTCAGACACGCGTGTGATGGGAGTTGGTAGAGAATCTGTGAACTCTTTCCCTGCACCCCTTCTTCCATCTTACCTATCTCTTTAAGCCAGCTCCTCCAGTCAGGTGGACCAAGCCAGATTCATGGGAGTCATGCCTGACTTGTTTTTCTCTTATCCCAAAACCCCCACATTCAGTCAGTCCATTACTAAGCCCCAGTCACCTCGACTTACAAAACATCTCAGCTCGGAACACTTGTCTTCAGCTGCCAGCCTTGGTTACCGTAATGGTCTCCTGTTTCCACGGTCATTCATTCCGCAAACGTTTACTGAGTGCCAGTTATGTGTGGGCACCATGCTAGGTGCTAGGGTTAGAGTGGTGAACAAGAAGGTAGTTGGGGCCTTGCCCTCTCTTGTTCCCTCCAATCCGTTCTCCAGGCTAAGCAAGAATGATCTAAGTCTGATTTTGTTGGTTTGCTGAGAACTCTCTGTCTGCCCATTACCCTTCTGATAAAATCCAAGCTCATTACTGCGTCTTTCAGAGCCTTCCGTGATCCAGCTGTTGCCTCCCTGTCTAGCCTCATTCTGTTCCCTTCTCTTGCTCAGTCTCAGTTCTCGGAATGCATCAAATTTCCTGTTGCCTCAGGATCTTCACCTATGTGTTTCCTTCTGCCTGCAATGCCTTGCTTCCCTTTCACTTGACAAACTTTTGGAGAGTCTTTAGGTCTGTTTAAGTGTCATTTTTTCAGAAGGCCTCTGTAGGCACTCCCCTCCATTCCGCCCGCCATGAACTGTGTCCTGCCGCACTTCACATAGCACCATGTACTTTTCCTTATACTAATACCACGATTTGTGATTATTTGTTTACCATCTGTCCAGAGGCATTGTTTTCACTAGTCTGTCCCCAGAGCAGGGACTCAGTGGATGTTTCTGAATAAATGCGTGCTCTCAGGGAAGGGAGTGGAAGTTGAAGCAGATATTTGCTCCCTCATGTTGCTCGAATCTTTCTGGAGCAGCTGGTCAGATTAATGACCTGTAGCTGGGAAAGACTTTTTTTTTTTTTTTTTTTTCTGAGACAGGGTCTCACTCTGTTGCCCAGGCTGGAGTGCAGTGGTGTGAACACAGCTCACTGCAGCCTCCACCTCCTGGGCTCAAGTGATCTTCCCAGCTCACCTTCCCAGGTAGCTGGGATTACAGGCGCATGTCGCCAGCCCTGGCTATCTTAAAAATTTTTTGTAGAGACGGTATTTTGCCACATTGCCATAGGTTTCGAACTCCTATGCCCAAGTGATCCTCCCACCTCAGCCTCCCAAAGTGCTGGGATTATAGGCATGAGCTACTGCACTGGCCAGATCTTTTTAAAAAGCCCTATTTTAAGGAAGCTACAGATGAACACAGTGATTCAAAAGGATGATGCTAGCTCACTTACATCAGTGGATTCCAGTGAGGCCAAAGGCTAGAGTCATCTACAGACAGCTCATAGACACGTATTAGTTGGCCCATGCAGTGTTGGATGTGGGTTTTCCCCCTTACTTAAAATTTTTGAATTACATACCAACATTGAGATATTGGACTTCTGGTCCTCTTAAAAACCAGAAGTTCTGGCCAGGTGCGGTGGCTCATGCCTGTAATCCCAGCACTTTGGGAGGCTGAGGTGGGTGGATCACGAGGTCAGGAGTTTAAGACCAGCCATGGCCAACATGGTGAAACCCCGTCTCTACTAAAAATACAAAAATTAGCTGGGCAAGGTGTCAGGCGCCTATAATCCCAGCTACTCAGGAGGCTGAGGCAGGAGAATTGCTTGAACCTAGGAGGTGGAGGTTGTAGTGAGCCGAGATCATGCCACTGCACTCTAGCCTGGACAATGGAGTAAGACTCCTTCTCAAAACAACAACGACAACAACAACAACAACAAAAGACCCAGAAGTTCTGGAAACAGTGAGACTTGATTATTTTCGAACCATTGCTCCTCTTGTGGCACACCTGCCCTAGACAGCCACCCCCAGAATCACCCCATTCAGAACAGGACTTCTCTAAGGAAGCCACAAGGGAAACAGCTGAGGCTGGGGGCAGTGGGGGCAGAGGGAAGGGGCTGGTGCAGGTCCAAGTGATGGCAGCCTTTGGAGCACCTGGGTTTTAGAATTGGCATAGCAGCTAATTGCTAGATGTAACTAGCATTGCCTCCCCTTTTAAACAGGTCATATGATGTCTATTTTTAATTTTGTGTGTGTGTGTGCGCGCGTGTGTGTGTGTTTGAGCCAGAACGAGGGTGAGTTTTCAGTATTTCCTTCCCAGAATTGAGGCATCCTTTGGAACAGAAACGCAAGGTGGCTTGGAAAGGGAGAAGATATCTTTGTTAGTTCTCTGTTGCCTACAGAAAAAATCGTAACTCCTTAGCTTGGCATACGGATCTTCCTGGTCTGGCTCCAGCTCACCTTTTCAGCTCCATCCTTTTTCCTTTCGTCCTTAGGCGGGGTAGGTCCTTTCAGTGACTTCAGGCCTTTGTCCATGCTGTTTTCTCTGCTTGGAATACCTGTCCCTGGCCTGCTGCCTTGATATGTTCTTGCTGATACTTCATTCCTTTTTGTGTTTTCTGCTAGAAAGAGAATAACCCAACTTTGATTCCCAATTCAGGCCAGCATACATTTTGAGTAATATTCTTACTCCTGACTTTGTATTTTTTAACCATAATTTTTAATTCACTCAGATTTCTTTTATTTGGTTTTTGTGTTGTTCCAGTATGTGTATTTGAGAAGCCTTCTCATGTGCTTTTGGGTACATAACTGGTGATATATAAAGTAAATACACTTATGGCTCACAACTTAGTTCAGATGTCACTCCTTCTTTAACGGCTCTGTCCTCCTCTGGCTCTTTACTGATATTTCTAAACAAGCATTTAACACAGTGTGATTTTTCAGTTTCCGTGTCTGTCTTCCTCCAGCTGAACTATGTGTCTTCAGGGCGGGCACCGTGTTGCATTCATCTTTGTACCCCCAGCATCTAGCAGTGTTGGCATGTAGTAGGCACTCAAGAAATGTGTGTTGAATGAACGATGCCTGTGACAAGCAAGCGGACTTTATTCTTTCCTGACCCTTGCTCCTATGACACACCTCCTCCTGACTGCCACTGTCACTCCTTCAGAGCAGAACTCCTCTAGGAAGTCTGGATGGGAAACAGGTGAGGCTCAGAGAGGTGGTGGCAGAGGGAATGGGGAGCATTGGGAACATCTGGGTTTTTGGCATTGGTGTCCAAGGGCAGGAACAGGGCTGGCTTGGCAGCAGGCATTTCATTGGGTGGCTAGGAAGTGATGAGGAATTGGGCTGGTTTCTTTGCAGCCATGGCCAAGGACATCCTGGGTGAAGCAGGGCTGCACTTTGATGAACTGAATAAGCTGCGGGTGTTGGACCCAGAGGTTACCCAGCAGACCATAGAGCTGAAGGAAGAGTGCAAAGACTTTGTGGACAGTGAGTATTGGGGAGATACCGTGTCACTCAGCTTTGAGCTGCCATTCCAACTGTACCCCAGGCTCATCTTGGCCCTGCCACAGTGGAGCTGCTGGCTCCCTGAAGGTCGAATCTGGCATCTGTGAGTTCCCATGTGCCACCCTTCTCTGCCTGCCCTCGTGCTCTCATGTGTCCCCAACAGAGCACCAGTCAAACCAAACACTGGGATGGGGAGGGTGTTTTTAGAGATGCCATCTTTCATTTCTTGCTCTTAGAAACCTTAAACTTTCTGGGAACATAACCATGACTTGGGGGTGAGAAATAGAATTATGTACTCCTGATTTGATTTCTTCAGAGGAAGTCCTCCTAGTGGCAGGTTCTCTGTTATTTGGAGTTAGAAGTGATAAGTGAAGTTTCTAGAAGCAGCTCAACAGACTTACTGAAGTCATCTTTTGGCTAGAAATCTTCAGGAAGCCTCCTGTCCCAGCAGCCAAGTAAGCCCAATGCATTCAGTACAGAGCCCGATCTAGCTAGAGCAAGGGATTTCTGAGCTTTCTGGGGGCTTCCTAGGTTGTGGAGAGAGCTTGATTAGTGAAAGGTAGCTTGGGTTCTGTCACTAACCTTCTGTGATTGATGTGCCATGCACACACCTCTCTGGGCCTTAGTTTTCCCTCAGTAAGTTGTGTTTCTGTCACATCCAGGACATTGGAGAAAGTGAGCAGGAGATTAGGCACTTAATGCTGTGAGCTCTCTATTTTCTGTGGTTACAAGTGGGAAGCCCCCATCCCCACTGTTAATTGAAATCTGGTGTCATACCCGTAGCTAGTCCACAGGCAGCGCTTGTGTCCTGAGGCTGCCCTTTTGTGAACAACAGTGCTTCCTGTCATTCCTGGGGAAGCAGGGTTGGGGTCTGTCTGGAGGATGAGCCCAGCAAGGGCCTAGTGCTTTCATAGCCTGAGATCATAGCAGCTGGTTGGCTCAGTGGGGACACAAGGTCCGGGTATGCCCTGGTCCAGCTGGCCACCCTTCTCTAGGTTCAGACCAAGGGTAGGAGACAGGCCAATAGGCACCAAAGTGTTTAAGTGACAGGGTCTCGCTATGTTCCCCAGGCTGGAATGCAGTGGCAGTTCACAGGCATGATCACACATCCTCTAACTCCTGGGTTCAAGTGATCCTCCCACCTCAGCCTCCTGAGTAGCTGGGACTACAGGTGCTCGCCACCATGCCTGGCTCACACCAAACTATTTTGACACAAGTTAGAAGGGGCAGTCAGCTCTGCCCTCGCACTGCCTCAACACTCTACCGAAGGGGAGTGATGAGACTGAGGAAATATTTTATTTTTTGTTCTTTTTCTGAA
Source organism: Chlorocebus sabaeus (assembly GCF_047675955.1). Taxonomy (NCBI): domain Eukaryota; kingdom Metazoa; phylum Chordata; class Mammalia; order Primates; family Cercopithecidae; genus Chlorocebus; species Chlorocebus sabaeus. The sequence goes on along the minus strand of NC_132919.1, from coordinate 26,537,493 downwards.
AGAAATTGGCCAGTTTCAGAAAATAGTTGGTGGTTTAATTGAGCTTGTTGATCAACTTGCAAAAGAAGCAGAAAATGAAAAGATGAAGGTAAGATCAGCATGTCTTCTGCCTACTTCTTGGCCTGGGACCCTAGTTTACTACCCTCTCATCTTTCTTCCCTCTTGATTTGTTTAGAGGGGTGGGTGGGTGAGTTTTTATTTAAGATTTTAAGGCCGGGCGCGGTGGCTCAAGCCTGTAATCCCAGCACTTTGGGAGGCCGAGACGGGCGGATCACGAGGTCGGGAGATCAAGACCATCCTGGCTAACATGGTGAAACCCCGTCTCTACTAAAAATACAAAAAACTAGCCGGGCGAGGTGGCGGGCGCCTGTAGTCCCAGCTACTCGGGAGACTGAGGCAGGAGAATGGCGTAAACCCAGGAGGCGGAGCTTGCAGTGAGCTGAGATCTGGCCACTGCACTCCAGCCTGGGCGACAGAGCGAGACTTCGTCTCAAAAAAAAAAAAAAAAAAAAAAAAGATTTTAATAACTTCTAGTCCACTTAACCTACTGAACTTACGCCAGTCTTTGTTTCCTTTAATCTTTTTTTTTTTTTTTGAGACAGAGTCACCCATGCTGGAGTGCAGTGGCGCAATCTCAGCTCACTGCAACCTCCGCCTCTCAGGTTCAAGAGATTCTCCCACCTCAGCCTCCCAAGTAGCTGGGACTACAGGTGTGCATCAACATACCCAGATTAGTTTTTTGTATTTTTTTTTTTTGAGATGGAGTTTTCTCTTGTTGCCCAGGGTGGAGTGCAAGGGTGCGATCTTGGCTCACTGCAACCTCCGCCTCCAGGGTTCAAGTGATTCTCCTGCCTTAGCCTCCCGGGTAGCTAGGATTACAGGCACGCGCCACCACGCCTGGCTAATTTTGTATTTTTAGTAGAGACAGGGTTTCTCTATGTTGGTCAGGCTGGTCTCGAACTCCCAACCTTAGGTGATCCACCTGCCTCAGCCTCCCAAAATGCTGGGATTAAGGTGTGAGCGACTGCACCCAGCCACTTTTTTTTGTATTTTTAGTAAAGACAGGGTTTCACCATGTTGGTCAGGCAAACTCCTGACCTCAAGTGATCTGCCTACCTTGGCCTCCCAAAGTGCTGGGATTGCAGGTGTGAGCCACCACACCTGGCCTCCTTTCATCTTCATATCAGCACTGATGTAGGTGGTTTTATCCTTATTTTATAAATGAAGAAATGAAGGCGTACATATTGGTGAAAGGCACAAGGCTGAATGGCACCACCAAATGTGCTATTGTGCCTGTGTCCCTGGCTCTAGGAATACTCCTAGACCTGTCTCAAAGCTGCCGTCAAGTTCTTGAGGCACTTTGTGATCAGTAGGTTAATCCTTCTGACTTAACCCAAAAGCTTTGGGGCTCCACTTTCTTTTCCTCTCTGGAGACTGACATAGCTTCCAGATGACCCCTCCCCACTTTGAGGACTTGATGCTGTAGATGGTTTTAATGAAGCCATGGCCTTCTCTGGCAATACTGTAGGCCATCGGTGCTCGGAACTTGCTCAAATCTATAGCAAAGCAGAGAGAAGCTCAACAGCAGCAACTTCAAGCACTAATAGCAGAAAAGAAAATGCAGCTAGAAAGGTAAGAAGTCATGATGTAAAGCAAGTTCTTTACACAGCTGAATTTCCACTCTTCCTTCTGGAATGATCACTTCTTGTCCTTACTCTTCATCATTGTTTTCCCAGGAATAGCATCTCACTTGTCATCCTGATTTGAAGATTTTTAAAAATAAAATTACATTTGATGGGAAGGAAATAGAAAACTTAATATCAAACCACCTCTAGTAGTTTGAGCATGAAAGGGTCTACGAAGTTGGCTGGCTCTCTGAAAGAAGACTTTCCCAGGGCTGGACATTTCTCATGGGTGGCTCTGGGTAGGGCTTTGCCTCTTTCTTTCTTCATTCTGAACTCACACCATTTCTTGAAATCATTTAAACCTCTATATCCTTCTCTAGAAGAATTAAGTCTGTGGTTTATTTCATCTTTTTTTTAGGGCCTCTAACAATTTTGTTTTTCAGGTATCGGGTTGAATATGAAGCTTTGTGTAAAGTAGAAGCAGAACAAAATGAATTTATTGACCAATTTATTTTTCAGAAATGAACTGAAAATTTCACTTTTATAGTAGGAAGGCAAAACAAAAAAAGCCCCTCAAAACCAAAAAAACCTCTGTAGCATTCCAGCGGCTTGACCAATGACCTGTCACAAGAGGTGGCGTGTAAGGAACACAGCCCCCTGAAGACAGCACTACAAGTCTGGGGGAGCCAGTTTTAAACATCAGTGCACAGCTGCTGCTGGTGGCCCTGCAGTGTACGTTCTCACTTCTTATGCTTAATTGGAACTAAGCAGTTTGTAAACTTTCATCCTTTTTTTGTAAATTCACAAAACTTTGGAAGGAGAATACATTTTTGTTTTCAAATGGCTTGATGTACCTTTTCTTCCTGTTGCCCTTGAAATATGTTTAACCCCTGGTGAGAGAACCCTGGATTCTCTATCCCTCGTCCACAAAACAAACCAGGCAGTGGTCAGCAGCTACCTTTATTTGGATCACACATGTGAGTCAGACAGTACCACTAATCAGACCAATATGGCTTGTGAGCAAAATGGGTGGAAATAGAGGGAACTGACTGGGACCTGTTGTCTAACATCATTTTAAGGTTGGACTTGAGCAGAGACTTAGAGAAAGCTGATGGAATGCCAAGCATCAACGTGAAGGACCCTGTATGCACACAGTGGATGTTATGCCTGGCTGTAGCCACCTTCCCTTCTGAGAACAAGATGGGAACCACTGAAGTGTATTAAAGGATTAAGTTATCCACTAGGAAGCATACTAGCACACTTCCAGATCAGCCTTGAGATGCTAGACTTCAGATACAGGAACCTGCGTCAGGTGGCTTCTAGAAATGTGGAAGACTAAGATTTAGAAATAGAATAAACTAACTTAAAAACAAACAAACAAAAACCTTCCAGGATGATCTGTTTACAACAGCAACAAAAACATTTTCCAGTTTAATCCATTTCTGACTGAAAGTCATTGTTGGGCTGACCCTTAAGGAAAACTAAGTTTAAACTTCTTTGCATAGTATTTTTTCTTTTTTCCTTGGGTTAGAGGTGGGGACAAGAAAACATTGATATAGTTTTGAATTAACATTAAAGAGGCAAAATTTCACATTTAAAATGGCCCAAAATATACTGTTCATTTTGCTGACAGGTGATAACACTCTTGAGAATCAGGTGTGGAGGGTTTAGTCATAATAAGCATATATGCTGTAGGTCAGGTGACTCATGAACCCCATGTCAAACAGGCCATGTTCTTTAGCAGTTTCTGGTCTGGTCCTGCTTTTAGTAATCTTGCGGTGGAACTCAGGCACACAGGTATTTGGTACTACTTCCTTATAACCTAGCCCACACCCCTTTGCCCACTCTCAAGCTGATCGGTCTGTTCATCCCAGTGCCCTTAGAAAGTGAAGGTTTGGGCTGGGCCCAATGGTTGACGTCTGTAATCCCAGCACTTAGGGAGACTGAGGTGGGCCCATCACTTGAGCCTAGGTGTTCGAGACCAACCTGGGCAACATGGCAAAACCCCGTCTCCACAAAAAAAAAAAAAAAAAAAAAAAAAAAAAAAAAAAAAGCCATACGTGTTGGTACACGCCTGCAGTTCCAGCTACTTGGGAGGCTAAGGAAGATAGCTTGAGCCCAGGAGGCAGAGGTTGCAGTGAGCTGAGATCATGCCACTGCCCTTTACTCCAGCCTGGGCAACAGAGTGAGACTGTCTTTTTTTAAAAAAAAAAAAAAAAAAAAAAAAAAAGAGGGTTTGACGTGGTTCCTGACACCATCTTGCTCTTGTGCATTGCTGCCAGTGGTTCAAATGCTGCTGAAGATGTGGATTCTGAGCAGTGTTCCTGGTATTGTATCCAACAAGCAACCACCCTGTAGGCATCTCTACCCTGAGCCAGTGGTGGTTTCCTTCATTTTTTTTTTCTTTTCTCCTCATACTTGTAGTAGGGGCTCCGCAACATGAAAATTAAAAGTATGAACGGGATGAGTAAGTAGGGGGCATAGACAGATATAAGCGTTAACCGTTCATGCAAAGTCTCAGGTCTTTGCCCCTTGAAACCACTGGCTTTGGAGAAATCCTCAAACAGAAATGTGGAGAGTATTGGAATTAAGGTCGTCATGGTGTGAACGGAGTAGATGATCGCAGGAGTTCGAATCCACTTGCAGCTTCCTGAGGTAGTCAGGGGAAAAGAAAAATGGTTAGGTCTGTTCATGACTCAAAAGTGTCCATGACCTTCCCACTGTCTCTGCCTGCCTGCTTTCTTCTACTCCCTTCTCCCAGTAGAAACTCAGAACTGGAAACCTGGATGTGCCACACTGCCCAACATGCAGATTTATGTGACAGCTCACTGACAGCTCGCTGAAGAACCAAGAATATAACTCAGAACATAACTCAGCAAAACTCTAGGGCAATAAAACTGCCATTACCTGTTAAAACCTGTGTGGGATAAAATCCAAGGGGAGGGAAATCCCTGCCCCATGGCATCTGTTTGTTCAGTAATTATATATAGGTGAGAGGATCAGGAGGCAGATTCAGTGACCCCAGGGGATGCCAATGGAAAACAAGCATTTTCGGCGGTTCTAGCTTCGTTATCAAGTACACGTGTATGGTCACCTTTTTTAAAAAGCATTGATTATGAGAACGCTAAGAATAATTTTAAAATGAGAAGCACGTTAGGGATTAGCCTGATGCTACAGCTTATAAGTCAGTATGATACTATCCAATGCAGAGAAATAAAAGCCAACAAAAAGAGAAATTAATTCTGTTGGGGAACAAAACAAAAGGGAACAAGCTCATCGTTTAAGTGGTCTCAGGTTTCATGTGTATGCAAGAGATTTCTAGACTGAGGCAGCCGTGCAGCCCCACTGACCACAGACATTAACCTGAGCCACACTAATGTCCCTTTACAAGATTTACCCTGGTTATTTCCCCCAGATCCTATGGCATCCTCCCACAAACTATGGGGACCATCCCCTTCCCTTTGGAGATGCTTCCCCAAAAGATTTCTGGGACCTGATTTCTGGGTAAAAATGGGATTTTCCCACCATTTACCAACCTTTGAGGAAGGCATACGTTGCAATGGGAAAGAAAGGCAGCTGAAACACAAGCTCGCAAAACAGAAAGGACTTAAACCAGGCTGGGGGCTCCTGCAGCAGCGGGTCTTTGAACTCCTTAGCATACCACTTCAGCAGGTTTCTAAACTGAAAAAGAAAATGATCATGATGAATTACAGCCACCTGGCCTCAACAGGCTCGGTTCTAGCTCATTTGAAAATACACTGGAGGAGCCTGTCATTAATTAGCACCCCCAACCCCAGCAGCAGATGGCATGTCCAGCTGGCTTTTGTGACACAGCCTAGATGGTCATTTAATAAAAACTTACTATCCCTAACTCAAATGTTCCCTTCTCTGTGAAGTTTTCTCAACTCTTCCAGCCCCTTCTTTGTGCTACCCAGCATCTGTTCATAATTCCAAGATAACACATCCAGATGTGTTGGCCACTGTCAGGAGCAACAATAAGTATCTGGCACTTAGTAGGCACTCAGGGTGTTCGCTGAATGAACAAATGTGACATTTCTGCTAACAATATCATTCTTTGTTTAAAAAAACAAACGTGAAAACCATCCTGACACTTTCCCGTTTGCAATGGCAACTACACACCAAGCTCCAAAGGCCAGATTCCCTCAAAGGCAGAAATGAATTTCCCTCTTCTTTTCTGGGGGTGGGGGTGGGAGTGAAAGGGGAAGTAAATCTAACCTCTGTGGTGATGTAATTTTGGACACTTTAATTCCAATATGGCAAACAAGTTCCTTATTCTTAACTCGCCTAATTCTAATTTTTGGTTTTTAGGAGACAGAATTTTAGTGGAAGAACAAACTCTGCCCCAAACTACAAACTACCTAGTAGCTTCTTGGTTATGCAGGGCTTTAGCGTCTCAGTTCTAGCTTGGGCCCCACGCTTCTAATTACCCTGTCAAATAAAAAGGATGTGGATCCATGCTGACCTGGCTACAGGCAGAGAAAAGAAGCAGAGTTTAAGGCTGCCCATCTTGGGCTTTTATAGGAGCCCAAAGCCTAGTGCTCTTGGCTCTATGTGGACTACTAAACGTCTGTCACATCACATTTTACCTCCTAGATGTGGCATTGTCCTGACACACAGGCCTTCAAAGAGAAATCAGTCTTGATATTATGATTAATAAAGGCAACTCCAGGGTAAGAATTTATCTTACAATGGAAAATCCAAGAATATTTTTCCTGTTAATTTTTAATCAAAAGATAAAAGCTCACTATTGTGAAATAGAAGCCCCATTGCTGCAAGAGCACTTTAAGCAAACATCCAGAAACAAATATCCTGTTAGCATATTTTTGATTTCAGAAAGGCTCTGGCTAGATAACCAATTTATTGACCAAAGGATCTCCAAATTTGTACTTAATTTGAAATTGAAATTCATAAGCACTTTTCTGGATGGGAATGTGGTTTGAATAGGATTGAATTGATAGGAAACACAAAGGCTAAGTCACTGTCCCTCTCCAGGGTTCTATTTCCTCATCTATAAAATAAGCAACTTGGACTAGATGTTTTCTTAAGATCCCTTTTTTGCTTTTTAGATTTTTAAAAATACTGGATGAAACTACCTGCTTTAAAAGATTGACTGTAAAATTATTATTTTTGAGACAGTCTCTGTTGCCCAGGCTGGGGGAGTATGGTGATTTGATCTCGGCCCACTGCAGCCTCAACATCCCGGGCTCAGATGATTCTCTCACCTCAGCTTCCCCAGTAGCTGGGACTACAGGTATGCACCACCAAACTCAGCTAATTTTCTGTAGAGATGGGGTTTTGTCACATTGCCCAGGCTGGTTTTGAACTCCTGGGCTCAAGCGATCCTCTTGCTTCAGCCTCCCAAAGTACTGGGATTACAGGTGTGAGTCACTGCACCCGGCCTGACTGCAAAATGTAAGAGGCATTCTGGGTCAGGCCCGGTGGCTCATGCCTATAGTCCCAGCACTTTGGGAGGTCAAGGCAGGTGGATCACCTGAGGTCAAGAGTTGGAGACCAGCCTGGCCAACATGGTGAAACCCCGTCTCTACTAAAAATACAAAAATTAGCTGGGTGTGGTGGCTCACGCCTCTAATCCCAGCTACTCTGGAGGCTGAAGCAGGAGAATCGCTTGAACCCAGGAGGTGGAGGTTGCAGTGAGCTGAGATAGAGCCACTGCACTCCAGCCTGGGTGACAGAGCGAGACCCCATCTCAAAAAAAAAAAAAAAAAAAAAAAAAAAAAAAGGCATTCTGGCTATTTGAACCTCATTTTCTATTCAATTTGCATATAACCTTTCTGATCCAACTATTTCGTAAATTGAGGCAGACTCGTACAGCACTTTAATTTCTAAGGCCTACAAGATGAGATCAGTGAAATGTAAAAAACCTTATCACCCAGATATCGTAATAATGAATTATCATAATCGTAACCAACCATCTTACACGGTCATATACCTGCCACCTGATGCCAGAATGAGGCTGGGACTAATTGTGAGTAGGAGAGTAGAAAGCCCAGGCACCTGGCAGACAGGTGAGGCAGGTAGGACCTGGGGCAGAGTGCCTGGCTTTAGGCAAGGCCTTTAATCTCCCTACACTTGTGTCCCCATCAATAAAACAGAGCCAGTAATAGTGCCTACTTCACTATTGGTAAGATAGTGACTTAATATATGTAGTCTTTAAAATAATGGCTAGCACATAATGATTACTTAATTGAATGTAATTAATACATATTTGGAGATATTCAAGTTTAATCCCATTAAAATCACAGCTCACAACTGGTCATTAAAAATTATTAGCTATGACCTCCCCACGAAAGGTAATGAAACTTTACATTTATACCTGACTCACATTTGACTCAACTCACCCTTGTTATCCATTAAAAGATGCACCTGGTCTGCACACATGGCTCTCTAAACCAGGGGTTCCCACTCACCAATCTTGTACTTCTGTAAGTTAGAATGGGAATACAGACTGATTTCAGAGCCAGATGCTCACTTGTTTTTCCTTATTTTTACCAGAAGCAATGTTATCCAGCTGCAAATGATACTACAAAACGCTTCCCATCCTCTCCTTTCCATTTTCGTATCCAAACTAAATTCTTACTGTTTCATAATAAAATAAGAGTTCTTCCAGGCTGGGCACGGTGGCTCACACCTGTAATCCCAGCACTTTGGGAGGCCGAGGCAGGTAGATCGCCTGAGGTCAGGAGTTTGAGACCAGCCTGGCCAACATGGTGAAATGCTGTCTAAAAAAACATGAAAATTAGCCGGGCGTGGTGGCATGCACATGTAATCCCAGCTACTCAGGAGGCTGAGGAAGGAGAATTGCTTGAACCCGAGAAGCAGAGGTTGCAGTGAGCTGAGATCGTACCACTGCATTCCAGCCTGGGTGACAGAGACTGTCTCAGAAAAAAAAAAAAAAGAAAAATTAAAAAAAATAAGAGTTTTTCCAAGCAGTGATTTGGTGCAATCCAAGAAAAAAAATTTATTTTGCAAATTTCAGCCCAACCACTAGGTGATCTCCTACAGGCTTTTAGCTCTAGGAAAAATTCCTTCTATTTCGGGAAGAAAACAACAGACGTTAAATTTTGGCATTTTTCAAAGAGAATGTGAGAATAATTCAAGGCTTTTATTATTATTTGCCCCATAGAGAAGTAACAAAATCAGCATTTCCTACACCAAAGCAACAAGAATGGAGGCACAGACCTTCCATGCTAGGATGCCCCCGTGCTAATGCCTTCACACATCATCACACACACACATACACACACAACCAGGATGCCCCTGTGCTAATGCCTAACATCACATCTCACACACAGGTTCTGGCCAGATGCTGCCTGCACTGGCCCTTGGGCCTTCTGCAGTAAGTCAGGATTAAAAAAATAAAGCTGATGCTGGGAATGGTCAGTCACGCCTGTAATCTCAGCACTTTGGGAGGCTGAGGCAGGAGGATGGCCTGAGCCCAGAAGACCAGCCTGGGTAACATAGTAAGACATCATCTCTACAAAAAATAAAAAAGCCAGGTGTGCACCTATCATCCTAGCTACTCAGGAGACAGGTGGGAGGATCTCTTATGCTCAGGAGTTCAAGGCTGTGGTAAGCCATGACTGCATCATAACACTGCAAGCCTGGGTGTCAAAGGACCCTGTTTCTAAAAAAAAAAGACTGAGGAAATTTTATCAAATTTAAACATTTAAATGGGATCTTTATGATATGATGCTGAGCACCTTTTAAGTGTATTTTGTTAGGGGTGAGCAAGATGGGCTTGTGGGAATGCCACATCCAGGAAGGATAAAGAAACCAACAGCTGTGAAGTCTGGAATGGCTACATGGAGTAGCAGGCTAATTACGAAGTATTAAAAGGTCCTGTAACACCAGAGATTGTAAACAGGCAGACTGCCTGAGTATTGCTGGCCATACAGGTTTCAAAAACCACAGATAGGCCAACACTGTAGTAGATTTTCCTTTCTTTAGGGCAATTAATGGTTACTGCAGAGCTGCGATGACCTCTTCGGTTTTCAGGAAAAGTCTGTACTATCTGGCCCTGTAGTAGGCTGAATAGTGACCCCCAAAGATAAACACATCCTAATCCCTGGAACCTGTGACTGTTACTTTATTTGGCAAAAGGGACTTTGCAGATGTAAATAAGGATTTTGAGATGGGAGATTTTCTGGGTTATCTGGTGCGCCCTGAATGTATGACAAGTGTCTTTATAAAAGCAAAGCAGAGGGAGCTCTGACTACAGAAAGGGTGGCAATGTGATGACCTGAAGCAGAGACTGAAGTGATGTGAACACAAGCCAAGGAACATTGGCAGCCACCAGAAAATGGAAGAGGCAAGAACCAAATTCTCCCCTGGGGCCCTCAGGAGTGAGCCCTGCCTTGATTTGAGCACTGTAAGATTTCATTGTGAACTTCTGGCCTCCAGAACTGTAAACAAATAAATCTGTTAAATCACTATATTTGTGGTAACTACAACAGCAATATGAAAACGAACCCACCCTGTATACGTTTGAGCTTATAATTTAACTCAACTCTCTCAACAGCTGAGGATACAGAGCCCTGACCCGCCCAAGTCACCACCAGTTCTCGGAAGAACCAAGTCCCCAGACCGCACCTTGCCTCATACTACCTACGCTTTTCCCACGCAAAAGGAGGCCAGAGGTCTTCCCGTTGTGTTTGGTTCTAGAAGGAAACAAAAGAGTTACTTATGGGAGTGGTGGAACATTCTTGAACCGTGGCCTTTTTGGGAGAGTTAGGTCCCTTGAAAAGTCGATGGGAGCTATATTCTCCTTCCAGGAAACAAAAGACACACACATTTTGCACCCATTTTTGGGAGCTCATGACCCTCAGGTAATGAACCTCTCCTCGGCAGAGAAAAAGCATTTAAGGAGAAACAGAGGCAAAATAAAATCTTCAGGTAGACAAGTCAGTCCTGCCTACAGTTCTAGATAAGTTGCAGAAACAGAACTGGGGACAGGAATCCATGGAAGAAGGTCACAGGGTCCAGATACGAGAAAAAAACCCAACGAACCGGGAAACTAAAACTGTAGCTTGGAAGAAAAAAACAAAGCAATAAAGCAGAGTTTGGGGTTAAAATCTCCAACAACCACGAAATCGGGATTTTCACCTTGTTTTTACTCGGGAGATCATTGTTACTCGAACCCGATATTGAAGAGCCAATCCGAAAAGATGGCAATTTACTCTCGAGCTCTGGAAGTTGCTGGAACCTGACCTTGAAGCAGTGACGATCTGTGAACGCCCCAGCTGCACCAACCAAGGTCCTAAACCTTCAGACAGGTCTGTTTCTACTTGGACTTTTTCTCTGGGATCAGACTAGTATTTTAAAGCCCTTCCAAAAAAAAAAAAAAAAAAAGCTTAAAGCAAACCTAACATGTGACTTTAGACACCACTTCATCCAGACTACTTCTCTCAGACACTGACAACCAGCCAGAGGTGGAATCGCGGGAAACCTTAAACCCAGGGAAGAAGTGACTTTAAAAGAAACAAAGCGTTCGCCCCTGCCGCTTGGGAGAAGGGTCTGGGATAGAGACAAAGCCCGAGGAAAACACAGAGCTAAAGTTTTTAGGGTTAGGAGCTGGGGAGGCATGGGCAGGACCCGAGGGAGGCGGCAGAACTGGAACCCAGGGTGCGCGAGCGCGGAGGAGGTGAAGGCCCTGTGGACGCAGCGCGCGGGAAAGCCTCGGCGGGCCGGGATAAGACTGGCGCCCCTCACCTCGACTGGGTAAAGCTCGCGCGGCAGCACCGCCTGCAGGTCCATGAACAGGGTGATGGGGATATGGCTGAGAAAGTAGAGGCCCAGCAGCCACTCCACGCAGCGCCTGGTTGCCGGAACCCCCATCGTCCGTCGGTTGGGCCTGGACCGGCTGACGTGAGAAGAGGTGCCAAGTCCGCGCGCCTTCCCGGACCCACTCGCCTCGGTCGCCGCCCCGCCCCCTCGAGGGCTATGCATGCCGCTCCCATTGGCTGGCGAGAAGAGGAGGCTCGCGGACAGGGGGCGGTATTCCCAGCAGGGCGCATCCATTGGTCCGTATAAGTATAGCGCGTGGAGAAGGCGTCTCGTAAGCCGTTTCCATTGGCCACCGGGAGCGCCGCGTGGGCGTGGCTTAGTCACGTCTTTCGGCGCGCGGCTACTCAGTGCAGATCGTGGATGCGAGGGCGAGACCTGCGTTTCCGTGCTGGCCCAGTGGTATCCTGGTCTCCGGGCGGCTGCCGGCAATGCTCCCTTCCCTCATGGCTCCGTTCGCTCGCTCTGTTCGTGTACTAGTGACCGGCGCCTGTGCTGGGCCGCGGTGCCCCCGTGCAGTGCGGGCGTCACAGAGCAGGGGTCGCAGAGCTGGGCACGAGCGCCGCGGCGCAGGTTCCCGGCCCAGCCGGGGTTGCGGGTCTGGGGAGGCAGCCGGCCGCGGTGAACAAAGAAGCAGAGGGGAGGACTCGAGGGACGTAGGAGGCAGTAAAATGGAAAGGAATCCTCACCGGCTGTGGAGCATGAAGAAAGGTCAAGGATTCGTTCACTCGTTCAGCAAATACTGATGTTCAACTCCACGCTGGGCGTAGGCCTGTCTCGGGGCAGGATCGCGGAGGCTACCATTTGCTAAGAGGGGACACAGGGCAAGGGAGTGCGAGGAAGGAATGCAGCTTGTACTACGTGGACCTTGAGTGGGCTGCAGCGTTGGTGGGTGGAGGCAGTTGGGTGAGCCTGTCTGGAGAGGTAGGCTTGTGAGGCATCCGCCTTTGATGGCGAGCAGAGGGCCTGGGAGAGATCCTGGGGGAGCTCCAGCCTCGGGTCATGGGAAGAGGGGACTGAGATAGGAGCGGACTAGCAGGAGACGATGTCACAGGGAGGGGCAGCCGTGTCAACACTGAGTGATGCCCACCTGTGGCCCTGTGGGGAACAGCTGTGTCGTGGGGGCAGGAGCCAGGGAGTGACAAAGTGGGGAAATGGAGGCAGGAAGTGTAAACACGAAGGGGAGGAGACATGGGGCAGTAGCTGGAGAGAGGCACTCGAGAGTTTATTTTTCAGGTGAGAAAGACTTGAGCTAGTTTCGTTTGGACAATGGGAGAGGTTGCCCCTACTCGAGAAGAGCAGGAAATGCGGCTCAAAGCCCTGGAGGAGGCGGAGGGGATGGAAGGATTGGGGTGGGTTAGGTGGGTGCCCTGCGCTCCACCCAGCTGCCCCTTCCCTTGGGACGCTATGGGCTAGGACAGAGGGATTGTGGCAGTGTTGAAGACCCAGCTGAGGTGGGAGAGCCGCTGACCCGGAGGCCCCAGTCTCAGGCTGTGCGCTTTGCATTTCTCTAGTGCGGGGTCTACCCAGAAGAAGGCTGCTGGACCCCTACAGAGTTTGGGTTCAGAAAGACGAAAGGTGGTTTTGAAGAGTTGAACAAGAGTGATTGAGGTGCTGGAGGTTGCAGTTCAAGCTAGGTAGGGGAAGAGGGAGAGGTGGGGCCAAAGGGGGCTGTAAGACAGTGGAGGAGTGAATGAATGGGTTTGAGGCCTGCTGAGGAACACGTGCCAGCATGATGGGAGTCACTGGGCTGGAAGGGTGGGAGCTTATGAGGAGGGCATGCAATACCTGAATTCCTGGGGTCAGGTAGAGGTTCTGCCCGTGGGAGTGTGCGACTGAAATGGAGTGGAGGGTAAGGTCTTTGGAGATGACGTCAAGGGAAGGCCACCCAGGGTAATGGTGGCGAAAATGCCACTGCACACGGGGAGTAACTAGAAGGAAGGTGAGCATGAGATGACAGTGGAGGGGAAACTGTGGACATGGCCTTGGGGAGCCGGGAGGCTGCTGATCCTGACCTTGAAGAGTGTGAGAACGCGAATAGCCTGTGCTGGAGAGGGCTGTGGGGAAGCTGGGTCCTCAGCTAAGTGCCAGTTACTGGGGGAGGTGACAGTGGAGGGGTTTGGCTGGGGAGGAGGAGGAGCAGGTTGGAAGGAGACACAGGAGGAGAGATGTGGAGGTCCTTGGGTGGGGAGCAGGGGATAAACAGCATGGGCGGCTGAGCATTGTGAGGGCACACAGTTCTGGTGTCCTCTGAGCCTCAGGTCAGCCTTGCCCAGGATCCCAGAGCCGACAGCCAGAGGAAGGCAGGGGTGTTCAGTGCTGTTTGTCCTGCTCCGAGGGGGGAGCCTGTCTCCATGGAGACACTCTACCAGGGGCTTAGGAGGGAGGACTCAGAATTAGCTGCTGCTTTTTTTCCAGGGGAAAAAAAAAAAGCCAATGCCTGGGAAACCTTAGGTCACCTGAGGAGAGAGGTCATTTTGTTCACAACATAAATCTTAAAGGCAATTTGCTCTTCAGACTCCACTCTGTTCCCATTCCCCTCGTATTGATCACTTAGTAGCCATCTTGGTTATCAAATTGACCATTGAGGTATTGCAGTGCTTGTGTTCAAGTAACCCGTGGTGGCTCCTACCTGTAATCACTTTGGGAGGTGGAAGCAGGAGGATCCCTTAAGGCCAGGAGTTTAAGACCAGCCTGGGCAACACAGCAAGACCCCATCTCTTTAAAAAAAATTAGTTGGGCATGGTGGCGTGCCTATAGTCCCAGCTACTTAGGAGGCTGAGTTGGGAGGATCCCTTGAGCCCAGGAGTTTGAGGCAGCAGTGAGCTATGATCACTTCACTGCACTCCAGCCTCCACAACAGTGAGACTCCTCTCAAAGGCCCTAACGTACAGTGGTAATGATGTGACAATTTGCATATGCCAATGAGAAACCATAAAGTTCCTTTATGTGAAAAAGTAGAGATTTTTGACTTAGGAAAAAATGCTGAGGTTGCTAAGATCTATAGTACAGTAAGATATTTTGAGAGCGATCACATTCACATACCATTTATTACAGTATATTGTTATACTTGTTCTATTTTATTGTTAATGTCTTACTGTGCTTGATTTGTAAATTAAACTTTATCATAGGTTTGTATGTATAGGAAAAAACAATATGGTTCAGTACTACCTATGGTTTCAGGCCTCCACTGGGGGTCTTGGGACATGTTCTCCCAAGGATAAGGGGGACTTTTGTGTACAGCTCCTCTCTCCCTTCTCCAACCCATTCACTTGAATGAGAACATGAAGGCTGGGCACGATGGTTCACGCCTGTAATCCCAGCAGAGGCCAAGGCAGGTGGATTACCTGAGGTCAGGAGTTCCAGACCAGCCTGGCCAACATGGTGAAACCCTATCTCTGCTGAAAATACAAAAGTTAGCCAGCCATAGTGGTGTGCACCTCTAGTCCCAGCTACTCAGGAGACTGAGGCAGGAGAATTGCTTGAACCTGGGAGCAGGAGGTTGCAGTGAGTTGTGATAGTGCGATTGCACTCCAGCCTAGGTGACAGAACAAAACTCTGTCTTCAAAAAAAAAAAAAAGACCGGGCACGGTGGCTCAGGACTGTAATCCCAGCACTTTAGGAGGCCGAGGTGGGTGGATCACCTGAGGTCAGGAGTTCAAGACCAGCCTGGCCAACATGGTGAAACCCCATCTCTACTAAAAATACAAAAATTAGCCAGGCATGGTGGTGTGCACCTGTAGTCCCAGCTACATGGGAAGCTGAGGCAGGAGAATCACTTGAACCTGGGAGGTGGAGGTTGCAATGAGCCAAGATCGTACCACTGCACTCTAGCCTGAGTGACAGAGCGAGACCGCGTCTCAAAAAACAAACAAAAACAAAACAAACATGAAGAGCTGGGTGGGCCTTTAAAGATAATCTAGGCCTAACACCTCATGAGGAAACTGAGGCTCAGAGAGGTGTTTGTCCCAGGTCACAGAGTGACAAGGCAGGGACTGGAACCCTGGTATCCTAATGCCCAACCCCAGGCCAAGTCTTCTATCCCTAGGGCAGAGCAACGCCTTCCTGCGCAAGGTCTTCAGACCAAACCCAGGGCCCAGGAGAGGCCTGGCTAGGCTGGCACACTGCACAGCCGGAGAGGCCTGGCAGCACTGCTCCCACCCTCCACCCATTATGGCTTTAAGGGTATGGTGGTACCTTTTCATTTACCTTGGGGTGGGTTAGGTGGGTGCTCTGTGCTCCTCCCAGCTTCCCCTTCCCTTGGGAAGTTATAATTAAGTTCCCTGTAGAACTTAATTATGACTGCTTGCTGGAGGGCAATGGGGCAGGAGGAGTGCGGGCTAGGATTTGTGCAGGAAATGTGGTAAGTGTACTGGTGTCAATGTGACCACTTCTCAAAAAACATCTCATCCAGCCCTGGCAACATAGTGAGACCCCCATCTCTGTAACAAAAATTAGCCGATGTGATGGTACGCACCTGTAGTCCCAGCTACTCAAAAGGCTGAGGTGGAAGGATGGCTTGAACCCAGGAGTTCAAGGCTGCAGTGAGCCGTGATTGCACCACTGAGCTCCTGCCTGGGTAACAGTGCGATCCTGTCTTAAAAACCCCCAAATGTCACCTAGCCAAATTTGTTACCTATAAAGATTTTCAAGGCCGGCCGGGCGCGGTGGCTCAAGCCTGTAATCCCAGCACTTTGGGAGGCCGAGGTGGGTGGATCACGAGGTCAGGAGATCGAGACCATCCTGGCTAACACGGTGAAACCCCATCTCTACTAAAAATACAAAAAAATTAGCCGGGCGTGGTGGCAGGCACCTGTAGTCCCAGCTACTCGGGAGGCCGAGGCAGGAGAATGGCGTGAACCCAGGAGGCGGAGCTTGCAGTGAGCCGAGATAGTGCCACTGCACTCCAGCCTGGGCGACAGAGCAAGACTCCGCCTCAAAAAAAAAAAAAAAAGATTTTCAAGGTCAAGTACTTTCAGTGGATGGTCCCTCTGTCCAAAAAAATTATGTCCAGCCATTTGGAATTCCTTTAGTGGGGGACCATAGCTCTTAATTTGATGAGGTCAGATAAGTCTTAAAATGCAAATGGCTCTAAGAGAGGTCAACTGAAGAAGGCAACTGTGGAAAGAATGACCCCGTCCTTATGAGAACAATGTTTAGTGCCTTTAAAAAATTATTTATATTGTGATGAGACAAACACCATTAGCCTCGTCCTTATGAGAACAATGTTTAGTGCCTTTAAAAAATTATTTATATTGTGATGAGACAAACACCATTAGCCTAACAGTGGACCCAATGGTGGCAGAAAGGGAATTCTAGCATTGTAACCCCAGCTGAAAAGTACTTGGAGCAGGCCATGCCGGATTGGCCACTCGCCTCTTTGATAGCAACTGTACAAAGCTCTTTCCTCACCTCCCAGCTTTTACTTCACTTTCTCTCTACTTAAAATGCACCCACCCTTCTCACCCCACCCTGCTTGCCTCCCCTATCTCTGTGTGTTTTAATATTCTGGTGAAGGCCACCCCCGCCAATTGCCTCTATTTGGTGGCACTGTTACGTCCTCTGAACCTATCTCCGAAAGTTTGTCCCTTTCCACTGAGCAACACTGATTGAAGCCCATGTCTCTGGACATATTTCCCACTAGATCGTAGATTCCTTGAAAAGTGTAAAAACTATATTTTTCACTGTTTTAAAACTTGCCCTTTTAAAAATTAGGAGCCACAACACCAAGTCAAAAAGAATAAGAAACACTTATCAAAAGTATTTATTATACAAGAAAAATTATGAATACATCTTTCACCTCAGTTCAGCAATTCTAAGTCCTGTCTTCATTAATAATTCACTGTATGACCTCATGCAAATCATGTCGTATTCCTCATTCTTTGGACCTTCATTTGTAAAATGAGCTTGAACTAGACTTTCATGTCATTTCTTGGTCTAAAATCCCACAAATTTGCAGATTTAAGCTGAATTAAATTTACCCTATTAAAAAGGCTGATGGATTTCTTTAATGTTAACGCGAAAACATAAACACCATCAACTCCCACAAAAGTAAACAATCACAGTAATCACAACAATCACAGTAATTCCTGGTAGTGAAGCACAAAACATTTTCCTCCTACCCCTAAAATAAATGTCTCATCACAATGACACGGACACCAAGTAAAAATAAAATACTACGTGTCACTGGGGTTAGTGATGACTTTAAACGGAAAACCAAAGACACACCCATGAAAGAAAGAATTGGTAAGTTAGGTTTCATTAAAATTTAAAACCCCTGCTCTGCAAAAGACACCGTCAAGAGAAAGAGAAGACAAGACAGTTGGGCAGTTTCTTACAAAGTTAAACCTATTTTTACTATTCAATCCAGCAATCACACTCCTTAGTATTTAACTAAAGGAGCTGAAAATTCATGTCTACACAAAAACTAAAACACTGATATTTACAGCATTCTTTATTCATAATTGCCAAAACTTGGCAACAATTCAGGTGTCCTTCAGTAGGTGAATGGGTAAGTAAACTGTGATATATATACCAGACAGTGGAATATTATTTATCACTAAAAAGAAATGAGCTATCAAGCCAGGAAAAGACATGGAGGAACCTTGGATGCATATTCAAGAATATGTGAAAGACGCCAATGTGAAAAGGCTCCATAACGATTGGAAACAGGACATCCTAGAAAAGACAAAACTACGGAAACAGTAAAAAGATCAGTAGTTGCCAGGAATTTGAGGGGAAGAAAGTAAAAGGATGAACAGGTGGACACCAGGGATCTTTTTGAGCAGTGAATACTATACTGATAAATAAATGTCACTATACATTTGTCAAAACGCATAGAACTACACCAAGAGTGAACCTTTCATCTATTGTAGGAAATGTATTATAACAAATGTGCAGGAGGCCGTGTCCTTACTTTCTGCTCAACTTTGCTGTGAACCTAAAACTACTTGAAAAAATAAAGTCTGTTTATCTATATAAACAACACCAAAGTGAATAATTACAATAAACTCATATTCAGTATTTCTAAAGCACTTCTTCCAAATAGCATATGTATTTAAAAATTTTTAAACTTTACTAAAAAACTGAATGGTAAACTGAAAACAATGGTTACCTCTAAGAAATGAAAACAGAGAAAGGAGGGTGTTCTTTCAGTTTTTACTTGTTACAGTGTAGCCTGAACTTTTAACAATATCCGTTTTACTTTTGTATTATTTGTGTTTAATAGTATATTTTAATAAAAGGGGCCACAATGTACTAAAAAATTAAACACATTGCTAGCACAACCTTTCCTCACCTGTGACCAGGCTGTCATACTAGATAACATATCTAGAGGTAAGATTAAAGTTCTTACCAAACAAAAAAAAAATTTTTTTTTAATTCTGCCTATGAGTTCAGTCTAACAAAATGTCTCGAGAAAAACATTTTACAAAAAAAGTCCTTAATGGGCATAATTTTAACAGTGCAAATTACCTTTAAAAGACTGGGCCTGAAATCTCAGCTACTCTGGAGGCTGAGGCAACAGGACTACTTGGGACCAAGAGTTTGAAAACAGCCTGGGTAACACAGGCTGTTAAAGAAAAAAAGAAAAGAAATTGAAAAAATGGAGAGAGGGGAGTGGACAAGAGCAAGGATGTGAAAGAACTCAGTCTTTACCATGCTTAACTTGAATAAAATAAAAATTGTCTTGTATGAACCAGCCTCTTCTCATTTTATTTACATAGGCAACATGGTGAAACCCTGTCTCTACCGAAAACAAAACAAAAAACACACCAAAAAGAACAAAAATTAGTCAGGTGTGCTAGTGCACACCTGTAGTCCCAGCTACATGGGAGGCTGAGGTGGGAGAATAATTGAGCCCAGGAAGTAGAGGCTGCAGTGAGCCGTGATTGCACCACTGCCCTGTAACCTGGGTGATAGCAAGACCCTTAGTTATTCTAAATCAACACATTTTTTTTTTTTTTAAAAAGGAATAATCTTTGTAAATATTTTCTCCCAGTCCAGCTTATCAATTTTTTATTTCATATATTGTGCTTTTGGGTTGTCTCTAAGAAAATATTTGTCTAGCCTGTGGTCACAAAGACTTTCTTTTGTATTTTTTCTTCTAGAATATTTCATTTTCAGTTTTACATTTAGGTCTGCAGTGCATTTTGAGTTAATTGTTTATTATGATTCAAAGTATAGATTGAGGCTCTTTTTTTGTTTTGCATATGGACACCTAGTTCTAGTGTCATTTATTGAAAACACTGTCATTTCTGTGTTGGATTCTCTTTGTACTTCTGTTGAAGATTAGTTAATCATAGATGTGTGGGTCTTTTTTTGGACTAAAACTCTAAAACTATATTATTAATCCTGATTTGTATTGCATCTGACAGATCCAGAATGATTTGAAAAGTTAATTAGCTAACAAATTTAGAAATTTGTCAAGTGTCTTATTTGGAACCTGGCATTTGCTGACAGTAGTTTGTAATCTACAGAAGGGTTTTCTAAAATAACTTTAAGCCTAAGATTAAAGGAAGATTTTGCTAATGATTCATTATCTGTTTGGAAAAACTTGTGTGATTTTTCATGGAGTAGGGATGAGCTGAAATGGTTTTTCCTAGAAGATGCCCATTTTCTTTTTTGTAGAAGTACTTGGTAGTTCTCTAAGAATCTATGTTTGTGCTTTATATCTTCTTTGATAGTGATACATTTTGGGGCAGTTCTCTTTTTGTTTAAAACCATCATATAGTTGTCCTAAGTTAAATACGTAAGCCAGACTTGATGGCTTATGCCTGTAATCCCAGAATTTTGAGAGGCAGAGGCAGGAGGATCACTTGAGCCCAGGAGTTTGAGACCACCTGGGCACCATAGCGAGACCCCCTCTCTACAAAAATCAAAAACAGTTTGGGTGCGGTGGCTCAGGCATGTAATCCCAGCACTCCGTGAGGCCAAGGCAGGCAGATCACCTGAGGTCAAGAGTTTGAGACCAGCCTGACCAACATAGTGAAACCCTGTTTCAACTAAAACAAATAAACCAAACAAAAAATTAGTTGGGTATGGTGATGCATGCCTGTGATCCTGGCTACTCACGAGGCTGAGGCAGGAGAATCGCTTGAACTCAGGCGGTGGAGGTTGCAGTGATCCAAGATTGTGCCACTGCACTCCAGCCTGGGTGACAGAGCAAGACTCCGTCTCAAAAAAAAAAAAAAAAAAAAAAAAAAGAAACAAAACCAAAAACATAGCCTGGCATGGTGGTGCATTCCTGTTGTCCTAGCTGAGGTGGAAGGATTGCTTGAGCCCAGGAGTTCAAGGTTACAGTAAGCGATGATGGCCCCACTGCACTCCAACCTGGGTGACAGAGAGAGACTCTGTCTCTAAACAAACTAACTAAAGGTTTAATTACTTTTAAAAAGTACACAATTATTGTTTTTAGGATGAGATTTTTTCTTTTTTTTTTGAGACAGACTCTTGGTTTGTCACCTAGGCCTGAGTGCAGGGGCTCAATCAGCTCACTGCAGTCTTGAACCCCTGGGCTAAAGTGAGGCAGGAGCCTCAGCTTACCGAGTAGCTAGAACTATAGGATTAGGAATACAGGCATATGCCACCACACCCAGTTAATTTTTTTGTAGAGACAAGGTCTCACTATGTTGCCCAAGCTAAAGTCCAGCTTCCTGGCCTCCGGCAATGAATGCTCCCACTTCAGCCTCCCAAAGTGCTAGAATTACACGCATGAGCCACTGTGCCTTGTCTATTCTTTTATCATTAAATTGTATAGACCTGTAGAGTGAAAGAATTGATATTTGGCTGTACATTGGTGTTCCATAATATAATGAGGTTTGAGCTAGTCTCAGTATTTGGATGTTTATTATTTAGTAATTTAGAAGTACTTGGCAATTAACACCTTTAAATTAACTTAAAAATTTAAATGTAGTAGAAATTAAAATGCCAAGAAGCAGGTGTTATTTTAAAAAGATCATTGGACAAAATATTGAGGTTAATTTAAGACAGACTTTCAGGATTAATATCTATTTTAAATTTTTAAAAATCTTTTGTTGATGAGTGCTTTTTCTCATTCCTGAAATACCTACTCTTAAGTCCTTTTTTTTTTTTTTTTTCTGTCTTTGGAAAACATACTCCTGTCCCTTGCTATTCAATTTTTCTTTCTTTTTTTCCATTTCTTCATTTGGCTAGACTTTGCCACAATTTTATTTTTATTATTTTTATTGTGGTAAAATACATGTAATAAAATTTATCACTTTAACTATTTTAAAGTATATAATTCAAGCCACGTGTAGTGGAGCCTGTAGTTCCAGCTAGTCAGGAGGCTGAGCCTGGGCTCCTTGAGCCCAGGAGTTTGAAGGCAGCCTGAGCAACATAACGAGACCTCCTCCTCTTCCCCCGCCCCGCCCCCGACGGAGTCTCGCTCTGTCGCTCAGGCTAGAGTGCAGTGGCGCCATCACGGCTCGCTGCAAGCTCCCCCTCCCGGGTTCACGCCATCCTCCTGCCTCAGCTTCCGGAGTAGCTGAGACTATAGGCACCCGCCACCGCGCCCAGCTAATTTTTTTGTATTTTTAGTAGAGACGGGGGGTTTCACTGTGTTATCCAGGATGTTCTCGATCTCCTGACCTAGTGATCCGCCCCCCTCAGCCTCCCAAAGTGCTGGGAGACCTCCTCTTAAAAAAAAGAAGTACATAGTTCAGTGGCATTAAGTACATTAAGAATATTGTACAACCATCACTCCCACCATCTTGTTCTAGAACTTGTTCATCATTGCCACACCATGTTAGCACCTTATTGTTCCCTAGTGTTTGGTTGTCATATTAAGTATTAGGTTTGTAAAGGATTAACAAGTCTCAGTTCTTGTACTCAAGGACTTCAGAGTCTAGTGAGAGAAACCTAACATTTATAATACAATGTGGCAAATTACATGTTAGAGCTCCCCATCACTGAATTTTATTTATTCAATTATAATTTTTTAATATATTTACCAATGCATACATTTAATGAATCAGGCATATAATGCTCACCTATTCAGCAATTTCAGTGCTTTTCCTGCTTGCCTTGCAAATTTCATCTAGGAGTTTACAAAGGAATACTCGGTGAAGCCTGATCATCAAATGGATTTTTCCCTGGGGAAGTCCAGTTTTTTTTTTCTTTTTTTTCTTTTTAATTATACTTTAAGTTCTGGGGTACATGTCCGATTCCTCAATTAGAATTTTAATTTTACCTTGAAAAAGCAAAGTAACTTTTTGTTAGGTTAGCATTCCAGTTATATCATTCCACACACTGAATTCATTTAGGCTAGACCAAAAGACTGAAGTCTTTAGTCTTTTGATTTAGGTCATTGCGGGATTCACAAATCCTCAAGCCCTATTCTTTATGGCAAGAAGGGAACCAGAAAATTGGTATTTTGATTTAAAATCAAGCTATGAGCTATTACTTCCTAATGAAGCAGGGAGATCTGTGAAAACTATGATTAGAGAGAACTTCTTAGTTGTCTGCAACTATCATTTGTTGAAACTGTTTTTACTTATTTTAGTTGCAGTGACAACTTGCTTATGATCAAATACAGCATTATATGGGCATGTTTATCTCTCTAGGCAGATCATCTTGATGAATAGTTGCTTTGGAAACTGTCAAGAGATTGTTTTTAATTCCTTGAAAAGTCAGGAGGTATCAACTGATTTAAAGTTTCATGTCTTAGCAGTTTTAGTTTAAAATAATGCAATCAGCATTGAGCAGCATTAAAGTATAGATTTTATTTTCATTATTGTGTCCAGAGTTGGTTCCTTCTGGTGGGTTCGTGGTCTCGCTGACTTCAAGAATGGAGCCCCAGATCTTCATGGTGAGTGTTACAGCTCTTAAAGATGGCATGGACCCTAAGAGTGAGAAGCAGCAAGATTTATCGTGAAGAGCAAAAGAACAAAATTTCCACACTATGGAAGGGGAGGCCAGAAGGTTGCTGCTGCTGGTTGGGAGTGGTCAACTTTTATTCCCTTATTTGTCCCCGTCCCTGTCCTGCTGATTGGTCCATTTTACAGAGTGCTGACTGGTCCATTTTACAGAGCACTGATCGGTCCATTTTACAAACGTCTAGCTAGCTACAAAGCGCTGATTGGTGCATTTTTACAGAGCACTGATTGGTACATTTTACAAACCTCTGGCTAGCTACAGAGCACTGATTGGTGCATTTTTACAGAGCGCTGTTGGTTCATTTTACAAACCTCTTGTAAGACAGAAAAGTTCTCCAAGTCCCCACTGGACCCAGGAAGTCCAGTTGGCCTCACCTCTCATTATTATTGTCACACGTGTCCACGTGAAGAGACTACCAAATAGGCTTTGTGTGAGCAATAACGCTTTTTAATTACCTGGGTGCAGGTGGGCTGAGTTCCAAAAGAGAGCAAGGAAGATAGGGGTGGGGCAGTTTTGTAGGATTTGGGTGGGTAGTGGAAAATTACAGTCAAAGGGGGTTTTTCTCTTGCGGGCAGGGGCAGGGGTCACAAGGTGCTCAGTGGGGGAGCTTCTGAGCCAGGAGAAGGAATTTCACAAGGTTAATACCTCAGTTAAGATGGGGCAGGAACAAATCACACTGGTGGAATGTTATCAGTTAAGGCAGGAATCGACCATTTTCACTTCTTTTGTGATCCTTCAGTTGCTTCAGTCCAACTGGATGTAAACCTGCAGGCTTGGGCTCAGAGGCCTGACAATTATGACTGATTTTCTTCATTATTAAAAATTTAATGCAATATTGCTTATAAAAGTAAAACAGCATGGCTCTTTCCATCTAAAAGCGCTAGATGTGGCAAATATTTGCTATTAAAAGGTTGGGGTGGAGTTGAGAGCAGCTTTTTCATATTATGTACACAGGCCTCCTATAAACGGCCAGTAAATCTTCCCAAAGGGTGGTGGGCATTTCCAACGGGCCAAACATGGCCTGTTACTCTACTATTTCTGTCTTCCAGCAGCAAGGTCTAGTAGCACAAAGACCAACCGCCTGATGGCCGCTAACCGTTCTACCCGTGGTCGTTTGGGACTCCGCGCGCCTTCGAGGCCCGTTAAGGCCTTTGTCCGTTGAGGTTAGGACTAGGTGGTCTCGGCCAATGAGGACAGAGCGGTCACTGGGATCGGGTCTGCGCAGCTCCGAGGCATAATGAGGCGGCCGAGCCTGCCTGCGTCCGGAGGCCGCCTTCCCAGGCCCTCTGCACCCTCAGGTCCTCCGCTGATTGGTGTTCTTTCGGGCAGCCGCCAGGCTTCCGGGCCCGCCACTCCCGCCGCCGTCCAAAGGCCCCGCTTGGTGGGGTTTCGTCGGGCTGAGAGAGGCCGACGCCGCCGTCAGTCATCGAGGTGGGGTGGGGAAGCTTCAAGGCCTGGGCCTGGCCAGGGGGCAGCCACAGCGGGGCCCCAGGTGTGTGCAGGGCGGAGGGCGCGGCCTGTCCTGGAGCCCCCAGCTCACCTGCCGGCCCTGGGCCAGAGGAGCCTGGAGGGCTCCGGGGGACCGGCGCGCTCTGCCTCAGTTCATAAGAGTCCGTAGTCTTCCTAATGTAGTCAGTCTAAGACAGTTGGTGTCCCAAATGGTTGATAGTGTTTTAGTTTACAATTTCAACACTTGTTAGGAGGAGAAAAGTTCAGATTACTAGGCCTAGATTCCTAATAAGTTTTGTTTTGTTTGAAATAGGGTCTCATTCTCTCACCCAGGCTTGGAGTGCAGTGACTTGATGACAGCTTATTGCAGCCTCGACCTCCTGGGCTCAAGTGATCTTCCCACCTCAGCCTCCTGAACAGTGGGGACTACAGGTTCACACTACCATGTGTGGCTAATTAAATTTTTTTTTTTTTTTTTTCTTCAGAAACAGGGTTTCACTGTGTTGCCCAGGCTGGTTTTGAATTATTGGGTTCCTGTGATCTTCCTGCCTCGGCCTCCCAAAGTGCTGGGGTTGCAGGCATGAGCCACTGTGCCCGGCCTTAATACGTTTTTATAAATTTTTAAAAGTTGGAATTTGTGGTGTGGTTTTGATTGTCTACTGAAAAGGAATGATTGCAGTCTCCTTTTAGGTTAAAACAAAAACAAAAAACAAACTTAAAAATAACCCTTAGTTTGGTTAGGCTTTCAATAAATTTGACATTTATTGCTCTTGAAAAATAGCTGTGATCATCTTTTTTCAGGGTAATCACTTTGATCAATATGAAAAGGGACACTTGGAAATTGAATAAGCATCACTTGATAAGCCTACAGAATCCATAAGATGATCATTGCTTAATTTCGGGTCTTAGCCAGTTAGGTGGGTAGTGTTCATGTGACACTTAATGTGAATCAGGTTAAACTTGTTAATAACCAATACAGTTTAGAGTTGTTTTCTTGCATGCCATACAGTAACCAGATAGAGTTTGGGATGTAATCTAATATTTAATATGTTGGGAAATCAGTTCAAAACAATCTAGAAACACATTAGAATTTTGATGGGGGAAAAATATCTTTTTGGCCCATACTAATATTTTGTTGAAGGTAGCAAGTTAAAGTTTAGCATTTTGTGAATTGAATGAAGAAGTAAAATATATTTTGATCCTTTGTAGATTCACATTTCCTGGGCAATATAATTATGTATGAAATGTTCCTACATGAGTAGAATATGGAAACACAATTTTTAAAGTTCCATTAGAAACAGTTAAGGGCCCGACGCAGCAGCTCACACCCATATTGCAGCACTTTGGGGGGTTGAGGTGGGCGGATCACCTGAGGTCGGGAATTTGAGAGCAGCGTGGCCAACATGGTGAACCCCATCTCTACAAAAATAGCAAAAATTAGCTGGGTGTGGTGGTGCACGCCTGTAATCCTAGCTACTTGGGAGGCTGAGGAACCAGAATTACTTGAACCCGAAAGGTGGAGGTTGCAGTTAGCTGAGATCGAGATTGTACCACTGCACTCCAGCCTGGGCAACAGAGCAAATCTCTGTCTCAAAAAAAAAAAAAAGAAAGAAAGAAACAGTTAAGGAGTAATACGTTTTATTTACCAGACTCTTGTGAAATATGGCAAGTTTGGGCTCTGTAGCTTAAGAAATGTCTAGTATGGACGGGCGCGGTGGCTCAAGCCTGTAATCCCAACACTTTGGGAGGCCGAGACGGGCGGATCACGAAGTCAGGAGATCGAGACCATCCTGGCTAACCCGGTGAAACTCCGTCTCTACTAAAACAATACAAAAAACTAGCCGGGCGAGGTGGTGGGCGCCTGTAGTTCCAGCTACTCGGGAGGCTGAGGCAGGAGAATGGCGTAAACCCGGGAGGCGGAGCTTGCAGTGAGCTGAGATCCGGCCACTGCACTCCAGCCCGGGAGACAGAGCGAGACTCCGTCTCAAAAAAAAAAAAAAAAAAAAAAAAAAGAAATGTCTAGTATTTGTCAAAAGTTGATTATTTCTATCTTTTCACGCTGCTTAGTTTTAGACACTGATGATATCAAGCAATAGAACAAGGAGATTTATTTACCTGGCTCTTAGTTTAAAAACAAAACAAAACAAAACTTCGGCTAGGTGCGATGGCTCACACCTGTAATCCCAACATTTTGGGAGGCTGAGGTGGGTGGATCACCTGAGGTCAGGAGTTCAAGACCAGCCTGGCCAACATGGTGAAATCTCGTCTCTACCAAAAATACAAAAAAATTAGCTGGGCATGGTGGCCGGTGCCTGTAATCCCAGCTACTTGGGAGGCTGAGGCAGGAGAATTCCTTGAACCCAGGAGCCGGAGGTTGCAGTGAGCAGAGACCACACCATTGCACTCCAATCTGGGCAACAAGAACAAAACTGTCTCAAAAAGAAAAAAAAATCTAAATATTTGAACATTATTTTTATTTTGAAAAACATTATTTTTAAATAACGGTCCATTGTTAAAATGAACTTGTCATTATTGTCAGCCTTTACTATTTGTGCTTAAGTGTACATATTCAAAAGGGTTTCAGTGAGTTATTGGTAAAACTTTAGTGGGGAAAAAAAGTCGAAGAGGGAATCTTAATAACTATCATGACAAGCCCTCTTCCCCTTAAGAAACACTAGCTTCTGGCCGGGCGCGGTGGCTCAAGCCTGTAATCCCAGCACTTTGGGAGGCCGAGACGGGCGGATCACGAGGTCAGGAGATCGAGACCATCCTGGCTAACATGGTGAAACCCCGTCTCTACTAAAAAACACACAAAAAAACTAGCCGGGCGTGGTGGTGGGCGCCTGTAGTCCCAGCTACTCGGGAGGCTGAGGCAGGAGAACGGCGTAAACCCGGGAGGCGGAGCTTGCAGTGAGCTGAGATCCGGCCACTGCACTCCAGCCTGGGTGACAGAGCGAGACTCCGTCTCAAAAAAAAAAAAAAAAAAAAAGAAACACTAGCTTCTTAGGAAAATAAGAAGGCAATTTAGAGAGTGCAGATAGTTTAAGTTTAGCTTTTATTTTCAAAACTGTAACATAGTAAAGGATCAACATATATTAATGTTCCTAATTAGGTTGGTGTTGTGTGTGTGTGTTTAGATGGTTATAGAAATTTACACAACTTGGGGTGTACAACATTTTTCTTCCACAGCCGTTGGCCCATACTAGCTAAGCAGCCATGATCTGGTTTGTTTTGCATGGTCTGCCTTTTTAAAATTTCTTCTCTTCTTTCTCTCCATCTGCCACTCTCCTTTTTTTTTTTTTTTTTTTTTTTTTTTTTGAGACAGAGTGTTTGCTCTGTCACCCAGTGGCGTGATCTTGGCTCACTGCAACCTCCACCTCCTGAGTTCAAGCGATTCTCCTGCCTCAGCCTCCCGAGTACCTGGGATTATAGGCACCCACCACCATGCCCTGGCTAATTTTTGTATTTTTGGTAGAGATGAGGTTTCACCATGTTGGCCAGGGTGGTTTCGAACTCTTGACCTTGGGCGATCCCCCTGCCTGGACCTCCCAAAGTGCTAGGATTACAGGCGTGAGCCACCGCACCTGGACTCCACCTCCCTTTCTTATTTCTGTCCTTCTGGTCCAGTGAAAACTGCATAGAGTACCTTCTGTCTTAATGTGCTGGCGTGATGCTAGACTTAGGCATGGCGATAATTGATGGCACATGTGATAATGCTGCAAAGGGAGAATTCTCATCAGCTGTTTCACTGAAAGCCTAGTCTTGTGTTTTGACATAAGGATAAAATGCCAAGCTCACTTTGCTAAGGTAAAAATCACTGGTTTGTGTTTTGTTCTGTATTATTTTGGGGATTATCACAATAATGAATCTGTAGGCTAGATCAGTATCTTGTATTTGAAAAATAATTTTTCCATTTTAATTTTAAAACTCAGGGGGGTCAGAGTTTAAAAACAGAGCTATCAGAATCAACTCCCCAGTACCATATTCTACAAGATGCATGGTTGGTTAATATTCTTACACAAGCTATAATTCTGTGGGTACTCAACAGTAGCAGGAAATTTAATTAGATGAAATTTGCAACCTAGTATTCATCATTACTATACTCAAAAAAGATTTTTTTAAACCACTAAATTAAATGATATTTAACATTTTTAAGCCTTCTTAGAGGGGGCTACACTGAAAGATTTTTGGAAAATTTATTCCTGTGGCACGTGAGGCTAATGCTGTTTTACCTCTCACAATGTCCAGGATTTTTTTCTAACATATCATAGGGAGAACACTATCAGAGGCAGTCTAATTGAGTAATCATTGTTGAATAACCTCAGTGAATAGGAGAATTGATATATGCCTTATTTATTAAATAGTGCCACTTTCTCCACTTAAAATAGCAAATAGTACCTAGTACTCAGGCTGGATATTTAATTTTTTACATAAATAAATGGATGTTCAGAAATGTATATTAATAATTATACTTCTAATGAAAATTTACTTCTGAAACACATAAAAATATGCATTATTTGTGATGTGGCAGTTTAGGAAGTAAGTGGAGGAGCTTCATAGCCTGTATTGTATTAGATAGAAGTAGGACACAGGATCTGGGAGAATAAACAGATATGTAAGACAAGAAAAAGAAGTAGGACACACAAGATAAGAGGGATCTTATTTTTGTTGCCTGATCATTTGGGAATAAAATTTTAAATAATGTTCTTTTTTTTTAAAAAAAAAAACTTTTTTTTTTTTTCCTTGAGCCAGAGTGTCAATCTGTTGCTCAGGCTGGAGTGCAGTGGTGCGATCTCAGCTCACTGCAACCTGCACCTCCAAGGTTCAAGCGATTCTCATGCCTCAGCCTCCCAATTAGAAGAACTTCATTTCCAACAGGCCACATAAAGAAACAGGTCACACAGCCACCAGTTTGGGGTCTTGAGCAGAGAGAGAAAACAAATAGGTGGTTTGTGAGAACTCTGAATTATGTAGAAAACCAACTTTTTGCATAATACCCTTTGTCAAAATTCAGTTGCCTTATTAATTAAAAGTTAGGATTCCTTTGCAATTCTTCCATGTACATTTAAATTATATCAAGTTGACTCTTGAGAAGAAAAAAAAATTATAAGCAACCTACTTGTATAATGCGTCTTTGTTAGTTGTAAACCACGAGTTGTGTGTGTGTGTGTGTGTGTGTGTGTGCTTCTTTTGAGAGACGGAGTCTCGCTCTGTCGCCCAGGCTAGAGTGCAGTGGCATGATTTCAGCTCACTGCAACCTCTTTCTTCTGGGTTCAAGCGATTCTCCTGCCTCAGCTTCCCATGTAGCTGGGACTACAGGTGTGCACCACTATGCCCAGCTAATTTTTGTATTTTTCGTAGAGACAGGGTTTCACTATATGTTGGCCAGGCTGGTCTCGAACTCCTGACCTCAGGTGATCTGCCTACCTCAGCATCCCAAAGTGCAGGGATTACAGGTGTAAGCCACCGCGCCTGGCCGACAGTTTTTAAAAAGTTTCTATAATTTATTTTTGGTTCTATGAGATTATAATTAAACC
Source organism: Chlorocebus sabaeus (assembly GCF_047675955.1). Lineage (NCBI taxonomy): Eukaryota > Metazoa > Chordata > Mammalia > Primates > Cercopithecidae > Chlorocebus > Chlorocebus sabaeus. Next base: position 26,507,165 of record NC_132919.1, on the reverse strand, counting down.
CCAAATTACATATTTTATTTTAAAAAAGCTAAAAGATTTTTAGTCATTATTATAGTAACTGAAATTAAGTAAAGAGTTACTTTAAAAAAATTTTTTTCAAAATAATTACTACTTTAGAAATAAATTGATTGGGCATGGGAGCACGGCAGGTCAAGGATGCAGGAGCTGTGTGACCATGCCGCTGCACCCCAGCCTGGGTGACAGAGCAAGACCTTGTCTCAAAAAAAAAAAAAAAAAACCCACAGAAATTTAGTATTCGTTGTCCTTGTTCTGTCTAGATTACATGTCTGAGCCATAAGCTACTTGTACCAACTTAGTGCTATAAATAGCATCCATGGGCCAGGCGCAGTGGCTCAGGCACTTTGGGAGGCCGAGGCAGGTGGATCACGAGGTCAGGAGTTCAAGACCAGACTGACCAATATGGTGAAACCCTGTCTCTACTAAAAATACAAAAATTAGCCAGGCGTGGTGGCATGTGCCTGTAATCCCAGGGTCTCAGGAGGCTGAGGCAGGAGAATCGCTTGAACTCGGGAGGCAGAGGCTGCAGTGAGCTGAGATCACACCACTGCACTCCAGCCTGGGCAATAGAGCGAGACTCCATCTCAAAAAATAAAAATAAAAACATAGCATCCATGAACTAGTCGCGGTGGCTTAGGCGTGTAATCCCAACACTTTGGGAGGCTGAGCGGGCGGATCACTTGAGGTCAGGAGTTCAAGACCAGCCTGGCCAACATGGGGAAAACCCCCTCTGTACTGAAAATACAAAAAAAAGATTGGCTGGGCATGATGGCACATGCCTCTAGTCACAGCTACTCAAGAGGCGGAGGTTGCAGTAAGCTGAGATTGCACCACTGCACTCCAGCCTGGGTGACAGTGAGACTTCATCTCACAAAAAAAGGAAAAAAAAAAGCATCCATGGAAATAATTGAAAAAATCACAGTACTACGCAGAGAGAATAGATTGCTTGTTTCTCACAGACTGGTTATTGAGTTTCTTGTTCTTTCTCAGAGAAAGTTTTGATCATTTCAGAGGTAAACAAGTCTGGTTTGTTTTTACTTATTGTTATAAGTTATTTTGATGTGCCTCCTTGTGTTACCCATCATCCTTAAGCCGATTTGATTTTTGATGAATATTTATAAAACCTTACCTTAAGCCTATTGGACTTTTGACAAGTGTTTATAAAATCTTTTTTCTTCGCTTTTTCTTTTTTTTTTCTTTGTTTTTTTTTTTTTTTTTTTTTTTTTTTTTTGAGACAGAGTCTTGCTCTGTAGCCCAGGCTGGAGTGCAGTGCCCCGATCTCGGCTCACTGCAAGCTCCGCCTCCCATGTTCACGCCATTCTCCTGCCTCAGCCTCCCGAGTAGCTGGGACTACAGGCGCCCACCACTTATCCCCGGCTAATTATTTTTGTATTTTTAGTAGAGACGGGGTTTCACCGTGTTAGCCAGGATGGTCTTGATCTCCTGCCCTCGTGATCCGCCCGCCTCAGCCTCCCAAAGTGCTGGGATTACAGGCGTGAGCCACCGCGCCCGGCCAACCTTTTTTCTTTTATTGGTGGGAAAGAGGACTATACTAAATACTAGCCCTTCCTGCAGAGTCACAGAGCTGCCTCTTTTCCTCCAAAAGCAGGTAGTTTTGAAATGATAAGAAAGGTCCAGGTTTTCTGTGTTGGTAATCCACTTGCCCTAGGAGGTTGACAAGGGGAGGGGATTCTGGGAGAAGTCTCTATTGTTTCTGTTGCCTTTGTTATGATTGGAAAGACTTAGAGTGGCCTGTTAAATATTTTATTATAGTCCCTGAGAAAGTAGATTTAATTAAATAACAGTTTTAACCTAAAGTTTTTGAAGAGAAATGCCACTACCATTTTTTTTCTGGGAAGATGACAGCCATCCTCTTGAGTGGTTTTAAATGATGCTAATGTGTATAACCTTATTTTTTTCTTTTTTCCTCCTTCTCCCTTTAAAATTTGCTTTTCCTTTCACTGTTGTCAGTCATAACATGCTTCTCCTTGAATCTCTCAGCTGGCCTTGACTCTGAATTTACTTATGCTTTCACTCTTCTTTAATACATACATTACTTGCAAGCAGTGAATTGAAAACAAGATTAAAAAAAAAAAAAAAAGACCATCAATCAACTGTGATTGGACAGTTTCTTACTTTGTGTTACATTTAACTGTTCTTTTGACAGCCCAGTTTTGAAAGCCAGGTTCGTATGGAAATGCTCTCACTCCACTTGGGCTGTTTTTGGAAATAGCATACTGCTTCATCTGTATGTTTATTTTAGTGCGTTCATAATATAACACAGTCAGCATAATGTCTCATCTCCACTTAGCCAAAGATTGAGTTTTCTTAAAACAAAACAAAACAAAACATAACAACAACAACAAAATGGGAGGGAGGGAACAATTTTTGTCAGCATTGTTTAATACCTAAATCTTGGTGCCAAATATAGTTACAACATGGGTCTATTAAGAGATTAAACAAGGCCAGGCGGGTGGCTCACGCCTGTAATACCAGCACTTTGGGAGGCCGAGGCGGGCGGATCAGTTGAGGTCAGGAGTTCGAGACCAGCCTGGTCAACTTGGTGAAATGTCTTCTCTACTAAAAATACAAAAATTAGCTGGGCATAGTGGTGGGCACCTGTAATCCCAGCTACTTGGGAGACTGAGGCAGGAGAGTGGCGTGAACCCGGGAGGTGGAGTTTGCAGTGAGTCACTGAACTCCAGCCTGGGTGATACAGCAAGACTCAGTCTCAAAAAAATAGTGAGAGATTAAACAATAATTTAGTCAACCATATACTCTTAGAGTCATTCTGCTATCCTTGTCCCTCTTAGAATTATTCAGTTGCAGGAATTATGATATGAAATAAGGATTTTCTGCACAGGTAACTTTGTTTTCATAGTAGTAAAATAAGGGCCTGTTTACCTTTGTTTTCTGCAAACATTACTTATATTGAGACTTTTAATCTTTTCTTTTTTGGGGGGGTAATAAAGTTGTAAATAGACATTGAGCACTGGGTGAGGGAATGCTTTTCCTGGCAGTTCATTTGGGAGGTAAGAAGGGTAGAAGCCGCAGCAGCAGTAGTGTTAAGTTTTTGTGATGTGTAGTAATGTGGAAGTCAGTGCTTGGGATCAGTAGTGTTTCTAATTCTTTCAGTTCATATGTAGCAAAAATAACTTGCAGCAAACTTTCGTGCACCGTAATGATTTTATGTGTGTGTGTGTATATATATGTATGTGTATATTTAAAACAATATATATTTTGTTTTAGAAATAAATTTTTCATTATAGTTTGCCTCCAGTTTTTGTTTTTTTAAAAGTACCCTGGGCTTATCCCTGTAATCCCAGCACTTTGGGAGGCTGAGGAGGGAGAATCGCTTGAGCCCAGGAGTTCTAGATCATCCTGGGCAACATAATGAAACCTCATCTCTACAAAAATTTAAAAAGTAGCCAGCGAAGGCCGTGTGTGCCTATAATCCCAGCTACTCATGCGGCTGAGGTGGGAGGATTGCTTGAGCCCGGAAGGTCAAGGCTGCAGTTAGCTATAATTGTACCACTGTACACCAGCTCGGGCAACAGAGCAACACCCTGTATCAAAAAAAAAAAAAAAAAAAAAAGTGTCATGATTTTCCCCCATCAATGAAATAATCAGCTGCTTAGCCCAGTTCTCCAGGTTGTATGCTATAATAAACTTAAAGAAGGAAATTTTCCTTTAAAAACAAAACAAAACTGAACAAGTGAAAGGCTTAATCTCCTTCTAACTTCTAGTTAGATAAAATAACAGTAAAACAATGTTTTCTTTCCTCAGTGACTCCAAAGAACATTTTATCGTTGAATATGGAGATGTAAGACAAACAATTTAATGTGCAACATTTGGTTTTAATGCAGAAATGTGTGGTTTAATCAGCTTTATAAATTGATTTCAGGAAATATGAGATTATTTTCAAATGGTTTACCTTTGTTTTCTGCTAACATTACTTATATTGAGACTTTTAATCATTTCTAGATTAATACTATAAATTACATTTTAATACATATAGAATATTTTGTGTTTAGAAATTTTCAATCTTTTCCTTTGAATGTATAGCACCATTTTTTCTGACACGGTTAGTGCTTATTTTAGCCTTGTCTTGGTACTTCACAATAACTGTAAAAAGCAAAGAATTGGACAAAGGACTGCAGATGTTTCCGGTACCTTGACCCCTTAAACAAAAGCTGACGTTTAATTGTTGTTTTTAGCATTTTTTTCATGTAGTTTACATTGAAATACCTTTTCCAGTGTGCTCCTGGGAAGATGAGACATTATGCGTGTTGGTTTCTCCCCCCTACATGCACTAATGACTCTATTTATTTATTTATTTATGGAGAGGGAGTCTCGCTCTGTTGCCCAGGCTGGAGTGCAGTGGCGACATCTTGCCTCATTGCAACCTCTGCCCCCCAGGGCCAAGCAATTCTCCTTCTCAGCCTCCCAAGTAGCTGGGATTATATAAAAATATATATATATAATATATATGTGTGTGTGTGTGTATATATACACACACTATATATAGAGAGAGACACACTTTTTTTTTTTAAACCAATCAAGTCTAGCCTGGATTTTGCTCTGATTGTTTTTTCATTTCTAGTGGTGGGACAGTCTTACACTTACAACTTACTTTGTATCATGAAAGCCTGACACATAAAACAACTAAACACAATGCATATTTTCTTTAAAATAGAATCT